>NC_140998.1:125582147-126795702 GCF_052327205.1 Somniosus microcephalus | reverse complement strand
GAGCGTACCTACACGTGTGTTACATCGAAAGAAAGCTGACGATTCCAGAACCGTCCTAAGCATATTTACGTTTCGGCCGGACAAAAATTCCGCCCGCGGTATCCAAAAAACTTGCAACATTCCGCTCATTATCCGCTCATTAGCATCGAGTGACATCGAGGTCGACCAATCATACGGCGGGTTCCTGGCGCGTGCGAGCGGGCCCTCCTACGGTCGAGTGACGGGACGATTGACCAATCCTACGCTTCGGCGACCTGACGGTCCACCAATCGGTGCATGTGTGGGCGGGCCTTATCGTTCTGAACCGAGGTGAGTCGCCACCATCTGATTCCAAACTTTTCATTTCTTTTTCCCGCTTTCTGCGTGTTTCTTTTCAAATCTACATTTCCAGCAAAAAAAAAAGTTGCATTTAAAAGACAAATTGTTTTTAAAAAAGTTAATTCATTTGTAAATCTTTTGTCTAACCTCTATAATTTTCCTACCTTTCACCGTTTTTCCAGGCCTCAAAGCCTGGGTGTCTGTTGACCAGCCACGCCCGAGCTAGGCGCCTCCAGTCGCGATCGACAAAAGGCCAGCGATTGCCGCCATCTTTGTGAAGGCTGGAGGGGGCGGGCCTGAGCCGAGCGTCGCCACCGCCGCCATCTTAGTAAAGGCGGGCGGGGCGGGAGTCAGCGTCCGCGTCATCTTCCGCCCGGAGCACAACTTGAGTCCGGCCGGGCCTCACGCAGTAGCTTGCGCGGCGGCGTCTCTCTGGTCTTGAAGCCGGCTCGGGCGGGGGGCGGGGCTCGGGAAGGCGGAGCACGGGAGGGCGCGCGCGCGGGGGTCGGGAGAGTGCAGCGGTGAGGGCGGGGCTCCGGAGAGCGGGGAGGGCGGGGCTCCGGAGGCCAGTGCTCGGGAAGTCGGGGCTCGGGAGAGCGCAGCGGGAGGGCGGGGCTCTGGAGATCATGGGGGGGGCGGGCGGGGGGCGAGCCTCGGGAGATCGGGGGCGGGGCTCTGGAGATCGGGCCTCGGGAGATCGGCGCTCGGGACATCGGGGGGCGGGCCTCGGGAGATCGGCGCTTGGGAGGGCGGGGCTTGGGACATCGGGGGCGGGGCTTGGGGACTCCGGGGGGGCGGGGCTCGGGGACTCCCCCCCTCCTCCTCCCCCCTCCTTCCCTCCCCCTCCTCCTTCCCTCCCCTCCCCCTCTCCATCCTCCCTCCCCCTCCCCTCCCCTCTCTCCCCTCCCCTTCCCCTCCCCCACACCCCTGCCCCTCCCCCACACCCCTGCCCCTCCCCCACACCCCTGCGCCTCCCCCCTCCCCTTCCCCCCTCCCCTTCCCCCCTCCCCTCCCACCCCTCCCCTTCCCCCCCTCCCCTCCCCTTCCCCTCCCCCCTCCGCTTCCCCCCCTCCCCCCCTTCCCCACTCCACTCCCCTTTCCCCCCTCCCCTTTCCCCCTTCCCTCCCCTCCCTCCCCCTTCCCCTTCCCTTCCCCCCTTCCCCTTCCCCCCCTCCCCTTCCCCCCTCCCCCACTCCCACCCCTCCCCTCCCCCCTTCCCCCCTCCCCCCTCCCCTCCCCCCTCCCCTTCCCCCCTCCCCTTCCCCTCCCCTTCCCCCCCTCTTCCCCCCCCTCCCCTTCCCCCCCTCTTCCCCCCTCCCCTTTCCCCACCCTCTTCCCCCCTCCCCTTCCCCCCTCCCCTTCCCCCCCTCTTCCCCCCTCCCCTTTCCCCACCCTCTTCCCCCTCCCCTTCCCCCCCTCTTCCCCCCACCCCCTTCCCCCCCACCCCCTTCCCCCCACCCCCTTCCCCCCCAGTCGCGCTCTCTCTTCCCCCAGTCGCGCTCTCTCTTCCCCCAGTCGCGCTCTCTCTTCCCCAGTCGCGCTCTCTCTTCCCCCAGTCGCGCTCTCTCTTCCCCCAGTCGCGCTCTCTCTTCCCCCAGTCGCGCTCTCTCTTCCCCCAGTCGCGCTCTCTCTTCCCCCAGTCGCGCTCTCTCTTCCCCCAGTCGCGCTCTCTCTTCCCCCAGTCGCGCTCTCTCTTCCCCCAGTCGCGCTCTCTCTTCCCCCAGTCGCGCTCTCTCTTCCCCCAGTCGCGCTCTCTCTTCCCCCAGTCGCGCGCTCTCTTCCCCCAGTCGCGCGCTCTCTTCCCCCAGTCGCGCTCTCTCTTCCCCCAGTCGCGCTCTCTCTTCCCCCAGTCGCGCTCTCTCTTCCCCCAGTCGCGCTCTCTCTTCCCCCAGTCGCGCTCTCTCTTCCCCCAGTCGCGCTCTCTCTTCCCCCAGTCGCGCTCTCTCTTCCCCCAGTCGCGCTCTCTCTTCCCCCAGTCGCGCTCTCTCTTCCCCCAGTCGCGCTCTCTCTTCCCCCAGTCGCGCTCTCTCTTCCCCCCAGTCGCGCTCTCTCTTCCCCCAGTCGCGCTCTCTCTTCCCCCAGTCGCGCTCTCTCTTCCCCCAGTCGCGCTCTCTCTTCCCCCAGTCGCTCTCTCTCTTCCCCCCGTCGCTCTCTCTCTTCCCCCAGTCGCTCTCTCTCTTCCCCCCAGTCGCTCTCTCTCTTCCCCCCAGTCGCTCTCTCTCTTCCCCCCAGTCGCTCTCTCTCTTCCCCCCAGTCGCTCTCTCTCTTCCCCCCAGTCGCTCTCTCTCTTCCCCCCAGTCGCTCTCTCTCTTCCCCCCAGTCGCTCTCTCTCTTCCCCCCAGTCGCTCTCTCTCTTCCCCCCAGTCGCTCTCTCTCTTCCCCCCCAGTCGCTCTCTCTCTTCCCCCCAGTCGCTCTCTCTCTTCCCCCAGTCGCTCGCTCTCTCTCTTCCCCCCCAGTCGCTCGCTCTCTCTCTTCCCCCCCAGTCGCTCGCTCTCTCTCTTCCCCCCAGTCGCTCGCTCTCTCTCTTCCCCCAGTCGCTCGCTCTCTCTCTTCCCCCCAGTCGCTCGCTCTCTCTCTTCCCCCCAGTCGCTCGCTCTCTCTCTTCCCCCCAGTCGCTCGCTCTCTCTCTTCCCCCCAGTCGCTCGCTCTCTCTCTTCCCCCCAGTCGCTCGCTCTCTCTCTTCCCCCCAGTCGCTCGCTCTCTCTCTTCCCCCCAGTCGCTCGCTCTCTCTCTTCCCCCCAGTCGCTCGCTCTCTCTCTTCCCCCAGTCGCTCGCTCTCTCTCTTCCCCCCAGTCGCTCGCTCTCTCTCTTCCCCCCAGTCGCTCGCTCTCTCTCTTCCCCCCAGTCGCTCGCTCTCTCTCTTCCCCCCAGTCGCTCGCTCTCTCTCTTCCCCCCAGTCGCTCGCTCTCTCTCTTCCCCCCAGTCGCTCGCTCTCTCTCTTCCCCCCAGTCGCTCGCTCTCTCTCTTCCCCCCAGTCGCTCGCTCTCTCTCTTCCCCCCAGTCGCTCGCTCTCTCTCTTCCCCCCAGTCGCTCGCTCTCTCTCTTCCCCCAGTCGCTCGCTCTCTCTCTTCCCCCCAGTCGCTCGCTCTCTCTCTCCCCCCAGTCGCTCGCTCTCTCTCTTCCCCCCAGTCGCTCGCTCTCTCTCTTCCCCCAGTCGCTCGCTCTCTCTCTTCCCCCCAGTCGCTCGCTCTCTCTCTTCCCCCCAGTCGCTCGCTCTCTCTCTTCCCCCCAGTCGCTCGCTCTCTCTCTTCCCCCCAGTCGCTCGCTCTCTCTCTTCCCCCCAGTCGCTCGCTCTCTCTCTTCCCCCCCAGTCGCTCGCTCTCTCTCTTCCCCCCAGTCGCTCGCTCTCTCTCTTCCCCCCAGTCGCTCGCTCTCTCTCTTCCCCCCAGTCGCTCGCTCTCTCTCTTCCCCCCAGTCGCTCGCTCTCTCTCTTCCCCCCAGTCGCTCGCTCTCTCTCTTCCCCCAGTCGCTCGCTCTCTCTCTTCCCCCCAGTCGCTCGCTCTCTCTCTTCCCCCCAGTCGCTCGCTCTCTCTCTTCCCCCCAGTCGCTCGCTCTCTCTCTTCCCCCCAGTCGCTCGCTCTCTCTCTCTTCCCCCCCAGTCGCTCGCTCTCTCTCTCTTCCCCCCAGTCGCTCGCTCTCTCTCTCTTCCCCCCCAGTCGCTCGCTCTCTCTCTCTTCCCCCCAGTCGCTCGCTCTCTCTCTTCCCCCCAGTCGCTCGCTCTCTCTCTTCCCCCCAGTCGCTCGCTCTCTCTCTTCCCCCAGTCGCTCGCTCTCTCTCTTCCCCCCAGTCGCTCGCTCTCTCTCTTCCCCCCAGTCGCTCGCTCTCTCTCTTCCCCCCAGTCGCTCGCTCTCTCTCTTCCCCCCAGTCGCTCGCTCTCTCTCTTCCCCCCAGTCGCTCGCTCTCTCTCTTCCCCCCAGTCGCTCGCTCTCTCTCTTCCCCCCAGTCGCTCGCTCTCTCTCTTCCCCCCAGTCGCTCGCTCTCTCTCTTCCCCCCAGTCGCTCGCTCTCTCTCTTCCCCCCAGTCGCTCGCTCTCTCTCTTCCCCCCAGTCGCTCGCTCTCTCTCTTCCCCCCAGTCGCTCGCTCTCTCTCTTCCCCCCAGTCGCTCGCTCTCTCTCTTCCCCCCAGTCGCTCGCTCTCTCTCTTCCCCCCAGTCGCTCGCTCTCTCTCTTCCCCCCAGTCGCTCGCTCTCTCTCTTCCCCCCAGTCGCTCGCTCTCTCTCTTCCCCCCAGTCGCTCGCTCTCTCTCTTCCCCCCAGTCGCTCGCTCTCTCTCTTCCCCCAGTCGCTCGCTCTCTCTCTTCCCCCCAGTCGCTCGCTCTCTCTCTTCCCCCCAGTCGCTCGCTCTCTCTCTTCCCCCCAGTCGCTCGCTCTCTCTCTTCCCCCCCCAGTCGCTCGCTCTCTCTCTTCCCCCCCAGTCGCTCGCTCTCTCTCTTCCCCCCCAGTCGCTCGCTCTCTTTCCCCCCCCAGTCGCGCTCGCTCTCTTTCCCCCCCCAGTCGCGCTCTCTCTTCCCCCTCTCTCTCTCAACAACAACATGCCCTCAAAAGACCCTCGGCACCGCCGGGCACTTCAGCTAGTCTATATATAAAAGGATAGTGGTGTTTGTCTGTCTGTCTGTCCGGGCATCACTCAAAAGTTACAGAGCATACTTATATCAAAAGAAAGGTTATGATTAGGAGGGTGTCCTAGGCGTATTTACTTTTGGCCAGACAAAAATTGTTCGGACAGTCGACAAAAAACGTTCAAAATTCCGCTCATTAGTGGTTGGCCAATCATACGGGGGAAATCAGCTCATTAGCATTGAGTGACGTGAAGGTTGACCAATCCTACGGGGGGAGCATGCTGCGTCACGGGGGGCGTTTCATGGCGAGTGTGGGCGGGGCCTAATCTTTCAAACTGCCGTTAATTCGGCCATCTTTACCTCAACTTTTACTTTTATTCACATTTTAACAGCTGCCACCTTCCTGTTCTATATGGCTTAATGCCAGATCATGTAGTGCAGTTGTCTTAGCTATGGGGTGCTTAAAAACCTGAACTTTAATACAGGGAACTAAGGAAAACTAAGGCCTTCTTCCTTCCTCCCTTCGCAGGGGTCCATCAGGCCAGGCCTGAGGCGCTCCTTCCCCCCCTCTCTCTCCAGGCTAATCCCGAACTAAATCCAGCAGTGTCTCTCTCTCTCTCTCTCTTCCCCCCTGTCTCTCTCTTCTCCCCCAGTCTCTCTCTCTCTCTCTCTCTCTCTCTCTCTCTTCCCCCCTGTCTCTCTCTTCTCCCCCTGTCTCTCTCTCTCTCTTCCCCCGTCTCTCTCTCTTCCCCCCAGTCTCTCTCTCGTCTCTCTCTTCCCCCCAGTCTCTCTCTCTCTCTTCCCCCCAGTCTCTCTCTCTCTCTCTCTCTTCCCCCCAGTCTCTCTCTCTCCCCCCCCAGTCTCTATCTCTCTCTCTCTCTCTCCCCCCCGTGTCTCTCTCTCTCTCTCTCTCTCTCTCTCTCTCTCTCTCTCTCTCTCACTCTCTCTCGCTCTCTCTCCCCAGTCTCTCTCTCCCCCCCAGTGTCTCTCTCTCTCTCTCTCTACCCCAGTCTCTCTCTCCCCCCCAGTGTCTCTCTCTCTCTCTCTCTCTCTCTCTCTCCCCCCCAGTGTCTCTCTCTCTCTCTCTCTCTCTACCCCAGTCTCTCTCTTCCCCCCCCCCCCCCAGTCTCTCTCTCTCTCCCCCCCCAGTCTCTCTCTCGATCCCCGGGCCTCTCTGCCCCCCCCCCCCCCCAGTCTCTCTCTCTCTCCTTCCCACACAGACAGACAAACTCATTTATATATATAAAAATTATTTCTACTTTTTTCATAACAACATGCCCTCAAAAAACCCTCGGCACCACCGGGCACTCCAGCTCGTATTTAATAAGTTGGCCTCAACAGCCTTCTGTGGTAGAGAATTCCACAGGTTCACCACTCTCTGGGTGAAGAAATTCCTCCTCATCTCAGTCCTAAATGGCTTGCCCCTTATCCTTAGACTGTGACCCCTGATTCTGGACTCCCCCGCCATTGGGAAAATCCTTCCTGCATCTAGTCTATCTAGTCCTGTTAGAATTTTATAAGTTTCAATGCGATCCCCTCTCATTCTTCTAAACTCTAGCGAATATAAGCCTAATCGACCCAATCTCTCTCCATACGTCATTCCTGCCATCCCAGGTATCAGTCTGGTGAATCTTCGCTGCACTCCCTCCACGGCAAGAACATCCTTCTTCAGATAAGTCGTCCAAAACTGGACGCAATACTTAAGGTGTAGTCTCACCAAGGCCCTGTACAACTGCAGCAAGACATCCTTGCTCCTGTACTCGAATCCTCTCACTATGAAGGCCAACATACCATTTGCCTTCTTAACCGCCTGCTGCACCTACATGCTTACCTTCAGCGACTGGTGCACAAGGATACCCAGGTCTCGTTGCACTTCCCCTTTTCCCAATCTATTGCCGTTCAGATAATAATCTGTCTTCCTGTTTTTGCCACCAAAGTGGATAACCTTGCATTTATCCACATTATACTGCATTTGCCATGCATCTGCCCAATCACCCAACCTGTCCAAATCATACTGGAGTTTCTCTGCATCCTCCTCACAGCACTCATGCCCTCCCAGCTTTGTGTCATCTACAAACTTGGAGATAATGGCCCAGAAATTCGGGTCGAGGGCTTTCCGCGGGCGCAAGCCCCCGACCTGCACTTACCTAGCGGGCCGTCCGTTCAGCTGTGGGCCCCCGTGGAATTCCGATCCTGGGCCTGCTCCAACTGCTGGCATGCAGTGCTTGCGTATCCCAGGGGCGCAGTTAGTTCGATGCATCCCCTGGGATCACGTGGGCCATGGGGAGCCAATCGGAGCAGGAAATGCTTCATTCATAAGTTTGACAGGAAGGGCTGTCAAACTTATAAATACTAAAATCCCCAAAACATCACTAAATCTTCAAATAAATTTTTTTTTAAATCACATTTTTTAAATAAACTATAAATTACATGAAATAACTCTGAAACAATAACTTAAATTTTTGAAAAAATAATTTTATTTTCTAACGGGGCTAAAAATAAACTTACCTTTCTTTAAAGTATTTAAAAATAATAAACCTGTGGAAAAAATGTTTTAATTTTAATTAATTCACCACTTACCTTGTAAAAAGCAGGCCTTGCGACTGCTTTTTATATGTGTAACTTCTGGAGACTTACCCTCCCGGGAAAACCTACAAAATAAACGTAAGGTCGATGCGCACCGCGTTCGAACTCTGAACCCCTTCTTTCAGGGGAACGGAAGTGCCGGTTTCCCGCGCATGCGGAGTGCATGCAGGAAACCGGCACTTCCATTGGGCCTACGGGTGAGTACCCCATGCGTACTCACCCGTAGAGACCCGAATTTCTGGGCCATTACATCTAGTTCCCACGTCTAGATCATTCATATATATTGTGAATAGCTGGGGTCCTAGCACCGATCCCTGCAGTACCCCACCAGTCACTGCCTGCCACTCGGAAAAAGACCCGTTTATTCCAACTCTTTGCTTCCTGTCTGCCAACCAGTTCTCTCTCCAAGTCAGTACCTTACCCCCAATCCCATGTGCTTTAACTTTGCACGCCAATCTCTTATGCGGGACCTTATCGAAAGCCTTCTGAAAGTCCAAATACGCCACATCCACTGGTTCTCCCTTATCTATTCTATCAGTTACATCCTCAAAAAATTCCAGTAGATTAGCCAAGCATGATTTATCTTTTGTAAATCCATGTTGACTTTGTCCGATCCTGTCACTGTTTTCCAAGTGCTCTGCTATTACATCTTTTATAATGGACTCTAGCATTTTCCCCACTACCGATGTCCGGCTTACCGGCCTGTAATTCCCCGTTTTCTCTCTACCACATTTTTTAAATAGTGGGGTTACATTAGCTACGTTCCAATCCATGGAAACTATTCCAGAGTCTATAGAATTTTGGAAGATGACCAGCAATGCATCTACTATTTCTAGGGCCACTTCCTTAAGTACCCTAGGATGTAGATTATCAGGCCCTGGGGATTTATCGGCCTTCAATCCCGTCAATTTCCCTAACACCATTTCCCTACAAATACTGATTTCATTCAGTTCCTCCTTCTCATTAGACCCTATGTTCCCCGACCTCTCTGGAAGGTTATTTGTGCCCTCCTTTGTGAAGACAGGACCAAAGTATGTATTTAATTGGTCAGCCATTTCTTTGTTCCCCATTATAAATTCCCCTGATTCTGACTGCAAGGGACCTATGCTTGACTTCATCAATCTTTTTCTCTTCACATATCTATAGAAGCTTTTACAGTCAGTTTTTATGTTCCCTGAAAGCTTACTCTCATATTCTATTTTCCCCCTCTTAATTAATCCCTTTGTCCTCCTTTGCTGAATCCTAAACTGCTCCCAATCCTCAGGTTTGCTGCTTTTTCTGGCCAACTTATGTGTCCTTGGATCTTATGCTATCCCTAATTTCCCTTGTTAGCCACGGTTGAGTCACCTTTTTTGTTTTATTTTTATGCCAAACAGGGATGAACAAATTCTGTAGTTCATCCATGCGACCTTTAAATGTTTGCCATTGCCTATCCACCGTCAACCTTTTAAGTAACATTCCCCAATACATCCTAGCCAAATCGCGCCTCATACCATCGTAGTTTCCTTTATTTAAATTCAGGACCCTAGTCTCTGAGTCAACTACTTCACTCTCCATCTTAATGAATAATTCGATCATATTATGATCGCTCCTCCCCAAGGGGCCTCGCACAACAAGATTGCTAATTAATCCTTTCTCATTACATAATACCCAGTCTAAGATGGCTTGATCTCTAGTTGGTTCGTCGACATATTGGTCCAGGAAACCATCTCGTATACACTCAGGAATTCCTCCTCCACAGTATTGTTACTAATTTGGTTAGCCCAATCTATATGTAGATGAAAGTCACCCATGATAACTGCTGTGCCCTTATTGCACGCGTTTCTAATTTCCCGTTTAATGCCATCCCCAACCTCAGCATTACTGTTTGGGGGTCTGTATACAACTAAGTGTCATGTTTAGTGTACTCATGTTTTTTTCCCCTCTGATTTTCTCTCATATTTTCATGGAGGTACTGAGTAATGGTAGGCATAATTATATGGGCTCCAGCTGCCCTCCAGTACAGCACTCAAATAACCATTCTGAATGTTTCAGTTGGGATAGTGAGTATTGGTGGACATTTAAAGCATGGGAGTAGCATCATTGGAAGGATATTCCAAGACTCAACCAATATCCACATGTGCAACTTCCAGCAGGCGTTGGCTAATATTGGACTCTGTGCAATGATTTCTTTGTTTCTCCTTCTCAGCAGCTAAGGAATGCTGGAGCATTGTTGCATTCCTGGCTACCTCCACAAAGACTGAAACAAAGAAAGAACGTGCATTTATACAGCGCCTTTCACATCCTTGGGATGTCCCAAAGCGCTTCACGGCCAAGGATATACTTTTAAAGTAGAGTCACTTTTGTTATGTAAGCAAATTCAACAACTAATTTGCACACAGCACGATCTCACAAACAGCAATGAGACAAATGAGCTATTCTGCTTTGGTGGTGTTATTTGGGGGGTAAACGATGGCCAAAACACTGGGAGAATTTCCCGGCTTTTCTTCAAATAATGCCATAGGATCTATTACATTCACCTAAGCAGGCAGATGGGATCTCAGTTTCACACCTCATCCGGAAGATCAAATCTTGAGGTCGTGGTCTGTAGGATTCATTGGCACAAGGGATAGTGTATATACCCACCGAGTTACGGGGAGAGCCCTCCAAATCAAACTTCAAAAGTTGGGCTGTATAAATAAAATGAAGAGGAAAAGAAACTTTACTCCAGTGAGCTGTATGTAAGGTAGGACAGAAGGAACTTGCATTTCTCTTCTGCGTTATCAAATCCTCAGGACCTGAAATGCAGTCACTGTTGTTTCGGCGAACATGGCTGCCAATTTGCGTGCAGCAAGGTCGCATAGTTTTTCTGGTGTTGGTTGAGGGAGTAGCGTCTCATCTGAAAGACGGTACGTTGGACAATGCAGCACTCCCTCATTGTTGCGCTGAAGCGCCAGCTTAGACTATGTGCTCAAGTCTGTAATGAAGCTTGAAATCATGGCCTGGAATTTGCAGTTCGCCGCTGGCCCCAAAGTACACTTCGCACAAGGATCTTGCGATCCCTGTGTCGAGAACTTCGTGTTTTCCGACATTCAATTCAAATCAACGAAGTATAGTGGGGATCCCCTTGTGCGAGTTGCTGTGACATCAACAAGCTCTCTGAACAGCCAATGCTAAATTCTCACAGACAGCGAACAAGGAAGTGAGTAAGCCCTTAAAATTCAAACTTTTTTTAAATGTTAGAGCGAGCAAAACAAAGATTGGGGTTCTCACACGGGAAAAAGGCAAACCTGAAATAAAGATGGGCAAATTTTTTTTAAGTTTCTTAAAAAAATTAATTTTTATTAAAATGAACAAATATCACGCTGCACAAAATTTAAATAGTTTTTTAGGCCCTTAACATTTGTTTAGCAGTAATAACGCTGTCAAAACCCCAGTTACACCTAATCTTTTTGTTAAGTCTGTGTGTCCCAGTTATGCTTATTATAAATCACTGGACACAGACCACAAGAATAACTTTTAACAGGTCTTTACTATTCTGAGGTCAGGGCTGAACTGCCCAGCAAATCCCTACACAATGTTTATATACCGGTGTGGTCACCACCGGTATTACAGTATACAGCAGCCAAGAGAAAGTAGTACATCTCTTAAGGTAGTTCTCTTAAGGTGGAACAGGTTACATACACCACAATCCTCCCTTTTTAGCTTAACAGTTATATCCCCATTTAACATAACATAATAACATATAGATATATATATATACAACTTCATGCAAAACAGTTCAAAGATTCAGTCTCTGAGGAGGCCTCCTGATTTGAGTTGGATAACGCCTTTCAAGGGTCTCTGATTCTCGTTGCTGGGGTGACTCATCTAGTTGATCTCTTATGGATTGGACATCATCCTCAGGTACATTCACTTCTGAGGTAGATGCTTCAGGTTCACTAACTTCTTCCACGGTTGTCTCTGCCGTAACCCTGGGTTCGACCCTTGTTCTTGATTCTACCAGTTGGTCAGCATGACGCCGTATTACATTTTCACCAATATCTACCGTGTACATCAGGGGTCCTTGTCTGGCCCGAATTGTTCCAGATTGCCATTTCTCGTTTTTATAGTCCCGGGCTAACACTGGTTGTCCTATTTCGAAACTCCGAGTGGTCTTGTTATTTATATGCTGGAACTGTTTGTTTTCAACTTCCCTCCGCACATTTGGTTTTAACAAGTCCAACCTGGACCGCAACCTCCTGTTATAGAACATCATGGCAGGACTTTGGTTTGTCACTGCATGAGTGGCGTTTCGATATGCCAGTAGGAATTTGTCCACCTTGTGTTGTAGTGGAATCTAATCTTCGCTCATGGCCTTTATTGCTTTTTTGAACGTTTGTACAAATCTCTCGGCCAACCCGTTTGTAGCCGGATGATATGGGGCAGAGGTATAATGTTTCACCCCATTCTTCTTCATGAATTTCTGGAATTCTTCTGACACGAACTGCGGTCCGTTGTCTGAACATATTTGTTCTGGCAATCCATTTCTTGCAAATATCGTTCTTAGCACCGCGATCGTCTTTTCCGAGGTAGTGGTAGTCATCTTAATCACTTCTGGCCATTTAGAATGTGCGTCCACCACAATTAAAAACATGGAGTCCATGAACGGACCAGCAAAGTCAATATGTACACGTTGCCATGGGGTTGAAGGCCATTCCCATGGATGCAGCGGTGCAATCGGAGGTGCATTTTGCACTTTTTGGCACCCTGAGCAGCTTTTCGTCAGATCCTCTATCTGTTGGTCGATACCCGGCCACCACACAAGCCCTAGCAAGGCTTTTCATCTTGACTCCCCCCCAGATGACCGTCATGCAGTTCCTTTAGAACTCTCTCTCTTAACTTAGGAGGAATAATCACCCTTGTTCCATACATCAATGTTCCTTGACAGACGGACAGCTGTTCTCGTCTTGCTGAGCATGCCGGTAACAGTGGATCACCATGTGTTGGCCATCCCTTCACTGTCACTTCGTAGACCCGGGACAGTGTCGGGTCGTTCCTGGTTTCTCTTTCAATACTTGCATTGGTGACTGGTAAACATTCGATGATGGTCGAGTGAAACAACTCAACAGGGTCAACCGTCGGTGCCTCCTCCTCTGTAGGTAGTGGCAGGCGCGACAGCCCATCAGCATTACCATGCTGCTTTGTACCTTTGAATTCGATCTGATATTGATGTGCCCCTAGGAAAAGGAACCATCTCTGGAGTCTCTGTGCTGTCATCACCGAAACACCCTTCTTAGGGTTAAAAATGGATACCAACGGCTGGTGGTCTGTCAGAAGCGTAAACTTTTGGCCCTGCAGGTAATGATTAAACTTCTTTACTCCCCACACAAGGCTGAGAGCCTCCCTATCTATCTGAGCATAGTTGCGCTCAGCGGAGGTCAATGACCTGGATGCGAACGCAACTGGCCTCTCCAGGCCATTTGGCAACTTGTGTGAGAGTACTGCCCCAATACCATATGGAGAAGCATCACAAGCCAAATGAATAGGCAGCGTTGGGTTGAAGTGAGCCAACACTTCCTCTGAGGTGATCAATGCCTTGCTTTTGCGAAAGGCCCTCTTACAGTCCTCGCTCCACTTCCATGGTACTCCCTTCTGCAAAAGAGCGTTCAGCGGATGCAGCACCGTGGATAAATTTGGCAGAAACTTATGCTAATAGTTAATCAACCCTAGGAACGACCTCAACTGGGATACATTATCCGGAGCGGGAGCCTTCACAACAGCTTCGATCTTGTCAGGAGACTTATGAAGCCCCTCCTGGTCAATGACATGACCACAGTACGAGATCCGCTTCTGAAAGAACTCACATTTCTGGCGATTAACTCGAAGTCCATATTCTTTCAATCTGGTGAGCACCAGTTCCAAATTTGCAAGGTGTTCCTCGTCATCATCTCCTGTAATCAGAATATCGTCCAGGTAACATTGTGTGCCTGGAATTCCCTGTAATACCTGCTCCATGGCCCTCTGCCAAATTGCTGGAGCCGATGCCACTCCAAAAACCAGTCTATTATACCGGTACAAGCCTCTATGCGTGTTGATCGTGAGATACTGGCGTGACTCTTCCTCAACTTCCATCTGTAAGTACGCCTGCACCAGGTCTATCTTGGTGAAGTGTTTCCCGCCAGACAACGAAGCGAAGATATCCTCAATCCGCGGAAGCGGATACTGCACCGTGTGAAGCACCGGATTAACAGTGATCTTAAAATCTCCACAGATGCGCACCTTCCCCGGTTCCCCCGGCTTGTTGCTCGATGAACGCTTCATGACGGGAACAATGGGCATGGCCCACTCACTCCAGTCTACCTTAGACAGTACTCCTGAACGTTCTAGCCCTTCCAGCTCAGCTTCCACAGCAGGTCGTATCGCATAAGGTACCGGTCTGGCTTTGAAAAATTTCAGGTTTGCATGTTCTTCAACCTTGATGTTTGCCGTAATTCCTCTCAGTGTTCCCAGTCCCTGTTGGAACACCTCTTTAGCATCATCCAATATTCTGGACAATCGGTTAGGTTTGACATCTTTTTTACCGGAATCTACCGTTAGTGCTTTTAAGGAATGCCAGTCCATATTTATTTTCCTAATCCACTCCCGTCCCAGTAGTGGTGGACCTCCCTCAGGTAGCACATATAAGTCCATTCCTCGGCTTTCTTTGCCCTTGTGGACCACCTTTACCTCTATCTTCCCGATGGGGTATACTCTTTGCCCCGTGTATGTTTTCAATACAATCTCCGTATCCCGTAGGGGAATATGTGGGAATAACCTTTTGTAATCTTGCTTATTCATGACCGTCAATGCCGATCCAGTGTCCAATTCCATCTTCACTTGGACTCCTGCTATCTGAAGTGTGACCCAGATTGTTTGGAGGTCTGCTTCATTACCAACATTGTGTACTCTTAGACTACCCAGTTCATTACCGCTGGAGTCTGAATTTGACTTCTGTTCGTTCGAACTGTTCTCTGTCACCTTGTGTACCTTTCTGTACTTTTCCTGCGGTGACTTTTTGTTGCTGGTCTTCTTTCCTGACCGGCATACTTTAGCTATGTGACCAAGCCTGCCACATTTTCTGCATTCCTGATTTTTGAACCAGCACTGGTTCTGATCGTGCGTTGTCTTTCCACAACGATAACATTTTACTGTACCCAAGACCATTTGATTGGTGCTGAGTTCCGGTGACCGTAGCTGCATTTCCGCAGTGCCTCTCGCTGCGGCTTCGTGCGATGCTGCAATAGTGACAGCTTTATCAAGCGTAAGATCATTCTCCTCAAGCAGTCGCTTTTGTGTTCCTTCTTTTAACAATCCACACACAAATTTATCTCAGCGCATCTGCTAGTCCTGTTCCAAACTGACAGTACTTTGATAGCTTACGCAGTTCAATTAAAAATTCAGCGTTGCTTTCGTCTCTCAGCTGCGTTCTTCTGTAAAATTTAAATCGTTCCACTATCATCAGCGGCGTGGGGTTTAAATGATTTTTCAGGACAGTAACAATATTCGCGAAAATCTGATCCGCCGGTTTATCTGGTGATAGAAGGTGCTTCAATAGCCCGTATGTCTTTGCACCCATTGAGCTTAATAAGGTTAGTGCTTTCTCATCATCTGGTACCTTATTTGCTTTACAATAAACTTCCATGCGTTCTACATAAGTGGTCCAATCTTCGATATCGCTATCAAAGGTATTAATGTTCCCATGTTTAGGCATCCTTGCAAGTTTTTAAATTTTTCTTTTTCTCAAAATGGCGGCTTCCCGCGCTTGTCTTCTTCCCCCGCCTACTAAAATGGCGGTCTTTCCCGCGCTCGTCTTCTTCCCCCACCGACTACAATGGCGGATTCCCGCGTTTGCCTTCTTCCCCCGCTGGCTGCAATGGCGATTGCCGTCCTGCTGCCGTTCTCGCCTCCCCAGCGATTCTCAATTCCCCGACACTGCTTTTACTCCCCCGCGGTTCCCGTGGGCATTCACGCTTCCCCTGCTGTTGCGCCTCTCAGCCCCACATGCAGCCCGGTCCTTTACACCGGCTGCGTTTGAGTTCTCCGCGGCTCTCGTGCCTTAAGCTGCCCCAGTCGCTGCGCCTCTCGGCCTCGATTGCAGCCCGGCCCTTTTCACCGGCCGTGGTCGAGTTCTCCGCCCTTTTTCCTCCGTTTTCCCTCCCCCACTCCACAGTCAACGCGGCCGACTTTCTGCTCGTGTTGCTGATCGGCTTACCCACCACCGTGGTAGAAGGGATGATCACTGCCTGTCGCTGATGGAGGGCTTCGTGGTCAGAATTTTTCTTTTTAACCCGGGTTCTCGATGCCTCCCGTGCGATGGTGCTCAGCAGGATGATGAGGGCGAATGCCTCTTCTCGACGCCCGTTCTGAGGACGAAGCTGCCTTGGATGTAAAACTGCCGCAGGGTAAGATCGGACTCGTCGCCACTGTTAAGTCTGTGTGTCCCAGTTATGCTTATTATAAATCACTGGACACAGACCACAAGAATAACTTTTAACAGGTCTTTACTATTCGGAGGTCAGGGCTGAACTGCCCAGCAAATCCCTACACAACGTTTATATACCGGTGTGGTCACCACCGGTATTACAGTATACAGCAGCCAAGAGAAAGTAGTACATCTCTTAAGGTAGTTCTCTTAAGGTGGAACAGGTTACATACACCACACTTTTTGGGTCTAACTTTTAGTGGGGAATTTAACACTGTAATTACTGCGGAAGAGCTGAAGTTTTCATCAGTTTCTCTGATTTGGGTGATTACACTGATTGCTGCTCTGTGGGGGACGGGGGCACAGCGCAGCGTGTTTCGGAGCTGTCAGTGACAGACCGCAACTTCAGGATTTGCACATGCGCCAAATCCCGAGGCCCGTCATCCCGACTGCAAATTCCAGGCCCATAACTTTCAGATTCGAGGCAACAACACAACCAACTGTGCCAAGCTAAGACACCTGATTGATGGGCATTTACAACATACATGGTATTTCTCTTTTAGGTACCTAGCACAAATTATCAATGCCAATTGTAATTCCCCACTGCTGCCTCAGCTGGACTGGTAAACTAGCGCAAGTCAGCAGATGAACCTGAGACTTTCCTGGTGTATGTTGGCTCACTGCCGTGATATTGATACCTTCACTTGCTGAGCCACCAGGGGAGCAGATTCCCTGTTACTTTTTAAAAATCATTTCCCCCTCAGCCTTCTTCATGCTTCTGCACTGCCTGCAACCAGATGAGTGGAACTGTCGAGGCAAATAGCTCCAGGGGGAGCCCTCCAAATTTCTCTTTATATTAACATCAGAATTTGGGCTTTATGCATAAAATGATCCAAAAACGTTTTTTTTTATTCGTTCTTGGGATCTGGGCGTCGCTGTCAAGGTCAACATTTATTGCCCATCCCTAGTTGCCCTTGAGAAGGTGGTGGTGAGCCGCCTTCTTGAACCGCTGCAGTCCGTGTGGTGAAGGTACTCCCACAGTGCTGTTAGGGAGGGAGTTCCAGGAGTTTGACCCAGCGACGATGAAGGATTGGCGATATACTTTCAAGTCAGGGTGGTGTGTGACTTGGAGGGGAACTTGAAGGTAGTGGTATTCCCTTGCACCTGCTGCCCTTGTCCTTCTAGGTGGTAGAGGTCACAGGTTTGGGAGGTGCTGCTGAAGAAGCCTTAGCAAGTTACTGCAGTGCATTTTGTAGATGGTACACACTGCAGCCATGGTACGCCGGTGGCGGAGGGAGTGAATGTTTAAGGTGGTGGATGGGGTGCCAATCAAGTGGGCTGCTTTGTCTTGGATGGTGTCAAGCTTCTTGAGTGTTGTTGGAGCTGCACTCATCCAGGCAAGTGGAAAGTATTCCATCACACTCCTTACTTGTGCCTTGTATATGGTGGAAAGGCTTTGGAGAGTCAGGATTTGAGAAACTCTCCACAGAATATCCAGCCTCTGACATGCTCTTGTTGCCATATTATTTATGTGGCTGGTCCAGTTAAGTTTTTGGTCAATGGTGACCCCCCAGGATATTGATGGTGGGGGATTTGATGATGGTAATGCCATTGAATGTCAAGGGGCGGTGGTTAGAAGCTTGCTTGTTGGAGAAAGTCATTGCCTGGCACATGTGTGGCACAAATGTTACCTGCCACTTATCAGCCCAAGCCTGAATGTTGTCTCGGTCTTGCTGCATGCTGGCATGGACTGCTTCATTATCTGAGAAGTTGCAAATGGCACTGAACACTGTGCAGTCATCAGCGAACATCCCCACTTCTGACTTTATGATAGATTGATGAAGCAGCTGAAGATGGTTGGGCCTTCCCTAATAATGAATTAGTTTTCTATAGCACTGGAAATGTTTTTTTGTAGAAATTCTTGTTTGCTGCACACAATTTCTGCCTTTTTCAAAAGGTTGGGTAATCCAACCACCTCAAAGCACTTACCTTTTGGCCAAGCCAAGAATCAGCAAATTTTACCATTTGGGATAGTACGGCTTGAAAGTTGAAATATTCCTCATTTGAAAATCCAGTACTGAACTATCACAACTTCTTTACATCCTGTAAAATTATGTTTTTAATTTGGTGATGCAGGGGAAGAAAGGAGAATGATCAGCTTGTTCAATAGCATACAGTTACTAGTCTTAACTATAAGACACACAAATGGCAGGAATATTGACCCAACCGTTTTTTTCTATGTTTAGGCCACAGTGCAGTTGACATCAGCAAGGTAGCACGACGACACCGCATGTCTCCATTCCCGTTAACTTCGATGGACAAGGCCTTCATCACCGTGCTGGAGATGACCCCCGTTCTCGGCACTGAAATAATCAACTATCGAGGTAGGATTGAGAATTGTGGATTACAGTTTGTTTTAAAGATCTGTAAGTGGCTTCATTATGAAAGGTTTTCTGAAGTTAACTTTGTACTATAATTTGTTGGGGGTGGCAGGGTGGGGGGCGGTGGGTGGGTGAGGAGAGAAGATTAAATCTAATTTATTTTATTGTGGCGGAGCCACCAAAGGACTCAGATCGTTTGTACATAATTCTTTTAACAACATGTTAGCTACAGTCTGAGTCTGTATCTTTATTTATGCTGTTTAACTGTACAGAGTGTGGTTGCTTTAACAGCGCGGTTAAAACGTGATGATGTCACGCCGTTCATCATGTGATCCCCCACTGGCGGGAAAACGTGATGACGTCAGCCACAGGACTGCAGGGGCAGTCCTCGTGGAGCCTCCAGAGAGAGCAGACCTACATTCGATGTTATCCTGCAGTTTATTGTTAAAGCCTGTTTGTTTCATTAAAGTTCATTTTGTTTGATCGCCTGAGTGGAACTCGGTCTTTTAGTTAGGAACCCACGGGAACCCACGTTCCTACATTGGTGACCCCGACTTTCATGAACAGTTTTCGCGGAAGATCTTCAGCATGGACACGAACGCCGTGACTCTGAAACTGCCACAGTTCTGGGAGCAACAACCAGACGCCTGGTTTATCCAGGCTGAAGCCCAGTTCGCCATCAGGAACATCGTCGCGGATCAGACCCGTTATTACTACGTGGTCTCCGCCCTCGATAGCGCAACTGCCTCGCGGATCGTCAGCCTCCTCGGTAGTCCTCCTACTGACAGCAAGTATGATACGTTAAAGGCGCGGTTGCTACAGGTCTTCGGGCTCTCAAAGTCAGAACACGCTCCCCGGCTCCTCACGATGCCTGGCCTCGGGGACTCCAAACCGTCCGAGCTCATGAGCCAAATGCTCACGCTCTTGGGTGCCAAACCAGAATGCTTCCTCTTCCGGGAGCTATTCCTCTGCCAACTGCCGGAGCAGGTACAGGCTGCCCTAGCCAGAGCCGAGATTACAGACTGTGCCAAGCTTGCTGCCGAAGCAGATAAGATTTTCGCAGTAACCCAGCAGTGCTGCGCGGCCACGAAGTGCCCATCCCCCACAGACGCGGTTCCAGCTCCTCCTGCAGCGGGCTGGTGCTCCTACCACGCCCGTTTTGGCACGAAAGCACGATGCTGCCACTCTCCCTGCAGTTTTTCACCCAAAAAAAACCCAAAGCTCCTGCAGCGTTCCTGGCAAAGGAGGACTGGGTCTAACGGGCGCTCCGCGGTTGCAATGGCCGTCGGATCTACGGGGAAACTTCTTTACATCACCGATTCTCTTTCGGGTTGATGTTTCCTTTGTGACACCGGGGCGCAGTGTAGCATCCTACCTGCATCGAATCTCGATGTACAAGCTGGGAACCACGGTTTTTCCCTCGTGGCGGCTAATGGCGCAGCAATTCGAACTTTCCGAAAGCGGCGGGTCCAAGTCTGTTTCGGCGGCCAGCGCTTCCATTGGGAATTCGTCACGGCTACAGTCTCGCAGGCCATCCTAGGGGCAGATTTTCTGTGTGCCAACGGCCTCCTCGTCGATGTCCGGCACCGCCGGTTGATCAACGCGGCCACCTTCCACCTGATTCCGTGGTACCACCGTGGCGCGCTCTATCGCCTGCGCTTTCCCTTCTCCGGATGACTTCACTCAGCTCCTCGGAGAGTTTCCGGAGCTGACTAGGCCCACTTTCTCCTCCTCGGCCACGAAGCATGGTGTTGAACATCATATCACCACTACTGGCTCCCCGGTTTATGCACGGGCTAGAAGGCTCGAACCCGGCAAGCTCGCGGCTGCGAAAGCGGAGTTCGAAACGATGGAACGGCTTCGGATTATTCGCCGGTCGAATAGTTCCTGGTCTTCGCCTCTCCACATTGTTCCGAAACCGGGCAGCGGCTGGCGGCCATGCGGTGACTACCGACGCCTGAACGACGCCACTACTCCTGATCGGTACCCGAGCCCGCATATTCAGGATTTCTCGGCCCATTTGGCGGGAAATTCTATCTTTTCTAAAGTCGACCTCGTCCGGGGGTATCACCAGGTTCCCGTGCACCCGCAAGATTTCCTGAAAAGCGCTGTCATCACCCCTTTCGGACTCTTTGAGTTCCTGCGGATGTCGTTTGGCTTGAAGAACGCAGCACAGGCTTTCCAGCGCCTAATGGACTCCGTGCTCCGAGACCTAAACTTCATCTTCGTCTACCTTGACGACATTCTCATCGCCAGCGCTAGCAAGGAAGAGCACATCTCCCATTTGCGTACCCTCTTTACACGCCTCAGCCAGCACGGTTTAATCATCAACCCGGCCAAGTGCCAGTTCGGCCGGCAGCGGATCGATTTCTTGGGACACCGCATAACATCAGATGGCGCCGTCCCCTTGCTGACGAAGGTGGAAGCTGTTACCTCTTTCCCGCGCCCGCCAACCGTCAAGGCCCTGCAAGAGTTCCTGGGGATGGTCAACTTTTATCATCGATTCGTCCCTAAGGCAGCTCAGCTGATGCAACCTTTGTACGGGACCCTCAAGGGCAAGTCCGGTAAGGATCCAATCAGCTGGACGGCCGAGATGGACCAGGCGTTTGTTAACACCAAGAGCGCTTTGGCCAACGCAACCATGCTGGCGCACCCACTTCCAGGTGCCACCATCGCCCTTACCACAGACGTGTCAGACTACGCTATCGGCGCAGTGCAGGAGCAGTGGGTGAACGGTACGTGGCAACCGCTGGCGTTTTTCAGCCGTCAACTACGGAAAAATGAAAAAAAATACAGCACCTTCGATTGGGAGCTACTGGCCCTTTTCCTAGCCATTCACCATTTCCGGTTCTTATTGGAAGGACGTCCCTTCACGGCTTTTGTCGACCACAAACCTCTAACGTTCGCCATGGCCAAGACCGCCAAACCATGGTCTGCTCGTCAACAACGTCATCTGACGTTTATTTCTGAATTTACCACGGACATTCAACATGTGTCTGGTAAGGACAGCCTGGTGGCGGATTGCTTCTCCCGTGCGGCGGTTCACCTGGGGATTGACTACGCCCTCGTGGCTGCGGATCAGGCCTCGGACCCAGAGGTCCAATCATACAGAATCGGCCCCTCTAGTTTTCAAGCGACCGATGTCAGTTTCCAGGCCGCAGGCACCACGCTCCTTTGCAACGTCTCCATGGGCGTTCCCCGACCTATCATGCCAGTTGCATGATGCCATACACGGGTTGTTGCACCCTGGTATGAAGGCTTCACAGCGGCTAATGTTGGCGAAGTTCGTCTGGAAGGGTATGCACCTCGATGTCCGTGACTGGGCCAACACCTGCGTGGTCTGCCAGAAGGCCAAGGTCCAGCGTCATGTTAAAGCTCCAGTGGCTACGTTCGCCGTTCCGGAGCGTCGTTTCGACCACGTGCATATGGACCTTGTGGGGCCACTTCCGCCTTCTCATGGTTATATGCATCTCCTCACCATGGTAGACCGCACCACTAGGTGGCCAGAGGCAATTCCTTTGGTTTCCACCACTTCGGCAGACGTCGCTAGAGCTTTCAGCTCCTGTTGGGTTGCCCGTTTCGGGGTACCGGCAGACATCTCTTCCGACCGTGGGCCACAATTTTCCTCGGAGCTCTGGAACGCTGTAGCTCAGGGGCTCGGCACCAAACTTCATCGCACCACCGCCTATCATCCACAGGCGAACGGCCTTTGCAAGCGATTCCACAGGTCGCTTAAAGCCGCCCTTGGGGCCAGTCTTCAAGGTGCAGGATGGGTGGACAGACTCCCATGGGTCCTTTTGGGTCTTCATACGGCGCCCAAAGAAGACCTGCAATCGTCCTCAGCCGAACTCGTTTATGGCCAGCCGCTCCGAGTACCAGGGGATTTCCTCCCTTCTCCCACAGAGCCATGGTCCGCCTCCCAGCAACTCGTCAGCCACCAGGAAGCGGCCAGATGCTTCGCTCCGGTGCCTACATCAAATCACCGGCTTACAGAGCTCCCACGTGCCAGCGGAGTTGAAGAATGCCGAGTACGTTTTTATCCGGCACGACGCTCACCGGGATCCGCTCGAGCCCCCTTACACTGGTCCTTTCCGCGTCATCGAATCAGGAGACAAATCCTTTTCGGTCGACATCGGAGGAAAGCCGGATCACATTTCGGTAGACCGGTTGAAGCCGGCTCACCTGGACCTGGACCGCCCAGTCGTCGTCGCTCAACCGCCGAAACGTGGCCAACCGCCCGCAGCCGCCGTGCCAGATCAACCACAGCCGTCCGCCAACTCGACCACACTCGCAGCGCCAGCTCAACCGCAGCCGCCCGTCAGCTCGACCACCGTCCATCAGCTTCCTCTGCCAGGTTACCGAAGTCGCTCGGACAGACTTGTCAGGTCTCCTCGACGTCTCACTTTTGCTGTTAAAGACAATTCTGGGGGGGCGCATGTGGCGGAGCCACCAAAGGACTCAGATCATTTGTACATAATTCCTTTAACAACATGTTAGCTACAGTTGAGTCTGTGGCCTAGAAATTCATTGTAGCCACTTCTGGGGCGGTAAAGTCGGGCGGCCGCTAAAGTTTGCGCCCGCCGCCAAATCGAGGCCACTTCTCCGATATTCATTAGCTTCACCCTAAGAGTTTGCTCGAGCGCTAAAACTGGCGCTGCACGCCTCTCTTTAGGCGCTAAACCGGCGGGCCGGGGCGCTAAACCGGAAGTTGGGCGCAGGGCAGGTGCGGCGAACTGCTGATTGACGGCAGACACTCTGGCTCCGGTGAGCTCTTAAAGGGGGAGGGTGGATTTGTTTTTTTGAAAGGCTGACACTGGTGTATTTGTGGTTTTGGGGAGGGTTTCTCTCCATCAGTTTGTTGTGTGTTCCCGTCGTCGTCGTCCTCCTCCTCCTCCTCCTCCTCTTCCTCTTCTTCCTCTTCCTCTTCCTCCTCCTCGCCAGCCATACCATTTCTAGTACAGGAGGGCCCTGTAATTTGCGCTCCCCGCGGCCCGCATCGGCTGTGTACCGTTCCACTTCACAGTCATTAGGGCCGCCCGGCGCACAATGGGCCGGCGCGAGTGAAGTTCCGGTTCGGGGCACACACAGGGCGTTGCACTAGTAAATGACGTCATGATCTGCGCGCGCTAAGACTTTGCGCCGGCGCTAAATGTGTACTGAAGTTGGGGCGAGGTGCAGATCGCGCTGCACCCGGGCGCTAAGCGCCTAGCGCTCGAGATCTACTCCTCCTAAGGCGCTAACGGCTGGCGCGCCCAACTGAATTTCTAGGCCTGTATCTTTATTTATGCTGTTTAACTGTACAGAGTGTGGTTGCTTTAACAGCGCGGTTAAAACGTGATGACATCACGCCGTTCATCACGTGATCCCCCACTGGCAGGAAAACGTCATGACGTCAGCCACAGGACTGCAGGGGCAGTCCTCGTGGAGCCTCCGAAGAGAGCAGACCTACATTCGATGTTATCCTGCAGTTTATTGTTAAAGCCTGTTTGTTTCATTAAAGTTCATTTTGTTTGATCGCCTGAGTAGAACTCGGTCTTTTAGTTAGGAACCCACGTTCCTACATTATTACAATTTTATTTTAATGCAGAAATGGTGACCAGGTGCTTGATGACATGCATGATGCAAATACAAATCAGTATTTATAACAAATGGACTATAAACTTCTTTCTTTCTCATGGTTTACTGTGGATTCTTGCATTTGAATTCAGCAATCTTAGCCTGGCGTTACAATACAACAGAATTTTATGAGTAGCAAGTCATACAAACATCATATGTTGGTGTTCAGAGAGATTTGGGTGTCCTCGTGCAAGAAACACAGAAAGCTAGCATGCAGGTACAGCAAGCAATAAGGAAGGCAAATAGCATGTTGGCCTTTATTGCAAGGGGGTTGGAGTATAAGAGTAAGAAAGTCTTGCTACAATTGTACAGAGCCTTGGTGAGACCACACCTGGAGTACTGTGCACAGTTTTGGTCTCCTTATCTAAGGAAGGATATACTTGCCTTGGAGGCGGTGCAACGAAGGTTCACTAGATTGATTCCTGGGATGAGAGGGCTGTCCTATGATGAGAGATTGTGTAGAATGGGCCTGTACTCTCTGGAGTTTAGAACAATGAGGTGATTCTGAAGGGGATTGACAGGGTAGATGCTGAGAGGTTGTTTCCCCTATCTGGCGTGTCTAGAACTAGGGGGCATAGTCTCAGGATAAGGGTAGGCCATTTAAGACCGCGATGAGGAGGAATTTCTTCACTGAGGGTTGTGAATCTTTGGAATTCTCTACCCCAGAGGGCTGTGAATGCTGAGTCTTTGAGTACATGCAAGGCTGAGATAGATAGTGATGTAAGAAAACTACTAGGCACTTAGTCTGAGTATTAAACAAGGCTTTAATCAACTGATTTTCAACATGGAGATCTGGTTGTGTCCTTCACTAGTTCCTGTTAACGAATGTCCTGAGCAAGCTGGGCCCATGCCCGAGTATTTATACTCTCCCTGGACAGCGCCACCAGCAGGCCGCCCAGTATTACTTCATAAGTCATTTCCACATGAATGACAAGATTCATGTCAGATAGATTTTTGGACTCTAGGGGAATCAAGGGATAGTCATAGAGTTATACAGCACAGAAAGAGGCCCTTCGGCCCATCGTGTCCACGCCGGCCATCAAGCCCTGTCTATTCTAATGCCATTTTCCAGCACTTGGTCCGTAGCCTTGTATGCTATGGCGTTTCAAGTGCTCATCTAAATGCTTCTTGAATGTTGTGAGGGTTCCTGCCTCTACCACCCTTTCAGGCAGTGAGTTCCAGATTCCAACCACCCTCTGGGTGAAAAAGTCTTTCCTCAAATCCCCTCTAAACCTCCTGCCCCTTACCTTGAAACAATGCCCCCTGGTTATTGACCCCTCTACTAAGGGGAAAAGTTCCTTTCTATCTACCCTTTCTATGCCCCTCATAATTTTGTACACCTCAATCAGGTCCCCCCCAGCCTGTCCAGTCGCTCTTCATAGCTGAAACACTCCAGCCCAGGTAACATCCTGGTGAATCTCCTCTGCACCCTCTCCAGTGCAATCACATCCTTCCTCTAGTGTGGCGACCAGAACTGCACACAGTATTCCAGCTGTGGCCTAACTAGCATTTTGTACAGCTCCATCATAACCTCCCTGCTCTTGCCTTCATTAGCCGAGGCATAGAATATAAGTATCCCATATGCCTTTTTAACCACCTTATCTACCTGTCCTGCTGCCTTCAGGGATCTATGTACATGCACACCAAGGTCCCTCTGATCCTCTGTCCTTCCTAGGGTCATTGTGTATTCCCTTGCCTTGTTAGTCCTCCCAAAATGCATCCAATGATATGGGGATCGGGCAGGAAAGTGGAGTTGAGGTCGATGATCAGCCATGATCTTATTGAATGGTGGAGCAGGCTTGAGGGGCTGTATGGCCTACTCCTGCTCCTATTTCTTATGTTCTTATTACGTAGACCTTTGTACTGTTTCCACGCCTTCAATGGCTGCTGAGGCTTTTAGTGGCCAAGGACAGCTGATAGGATAGTCAACTCTTTTCAGTCCTTAAAAGTTAACTAATAGTTTGGTGGGTTGGTAAAATTCAACAAAAGTAAGAGCACCTGCTAGAGGGGATTTCAGCTTGTACTGCATGTTCTGGCAATGTTTTGTTCTTCTAGCATCCTTCTGATAATGGTGTGGCATTCATGCCCAATGTACAATATGACTACAGCCAAAGAACATGCCTACCATTAAAATACTTTTCCTTTATTAATTTAACCTTATCACAACAAACAGATATAATGATGTGCATATTTACAATGCAGGAAATGTATATTGGTAAAGACATCCTATCCTGCAACAGTTTAAAAAAAAACAAGATTCAATTCAATTCAATTCAATTTTATTTGCCATATGTACTAGTACAATGGAATGCTTACTCCCCGTAGGGACACTGATTATGAGAAGCAATGTTTATTGATTGACCTTCTATTTTGTAGTACCCAATGAAAGATCTGTATTTGAAAAAATATCACACACTAATGCATTCTAGAATTTATATTACTCATGTAAAAACACTGGGCATTCTAATTACTTTACAAATCTATCTACAGTACCAGTTGAAAACAGGTGCATACTAAGAAGTCTGTTTCTCATTTTTAAATACAGGAAACTTTGGTTTATCCGGAGGTTATATGTCCGGAATACTCGATCCAACGGCAAAAATCAGGAGCCGTTTTCTATAAGTTTTTTTAGTTCTCGTTGCTTTTTTTTCCCAGTCAGGCACTGCAAGGTCTGTAGCTATAGCAACAGCTTCAGCTAGAGATGCTTGCAGCTGCAGCCGACTGTTTAGAAGCTGTTGCTAAGCAACAGTGTTTGTTGTCAGATACGGAGATGAAAACCTCCGTATGCTTCAACATTAACTTTGTATGTCCGGCAGTTTTGATAGATCGGCAACAGCTCGGTTCCGTCGGTGCCGGATATCACAAAGTTTCCTGTATTCAGCATGAACTATGAGCAAAAAAGAATAAGTGGATCCCATGCACAAAGTAACGTGCTCCATAGTCACAATTTTAAATAAAATTAAAATAGGTTACAATGCAAAAAAAGAGTTCGAAGAATAGTTCATTCGTACTTGTTAAAAATCTAGAGTATGAATTGCTCTGTGGTATTTGTTGCATACCTATGTATAGAGGACATAAAAATTGATATCTCAATGCAGTTTGTCTGTGATCTTTATATTAATGTGACGTGCAACAACTAGAAAAACAGTTGATTATATCCATTTTGCACTTGTGATAAATATTACCTGACATTCGTTGCCTTCTCCATGGTTCCGTAGCCCTCCAGTGTTACGTGTGTAGTTTCCCAAGGCTCCAATCTAATCCAGCAAATTCTCCAAAAACAGTCAGCACACCCGTAAGTATTGTACATTTATGAACCATTCGTCTACCCCCAGAAAAATCTCTCTAATATGTTGAATATTTGTTTTCTAACCATTATTTTAAACCTGAAAATCCCCTGGGATCATTCAGTCCTTTGTCTCAACCCTAATTCACTTCATTTGCATGGCTACCAGAAGGTGGTAAGGGATTTGTAGATGAAGGCAAAATCATATTCAACTCGGGTCATTGGACCTATATCCTTTGCTTAAGGCCGAAAATCAATGAGACTTGTAAAACATTGCAGTATTTTTGAAAATGATAAATTTAGATTTTGCTCTGATTTTGTTTCACGTTTTCAGTGCAAAATACATAAACCATAGCTTTCACTTGTGACAAGGAGGCTCTCTGCTATGAGGGTTTGCAATTCTGTTTCGGCACTGTCAGTGAGCCACAGTAAAAGTGGAATAGTTCTAATTTGTTCTCTCTACCTTATGTAGGAAAAGATAACGACTTGGGTTATATTTTCTGAGTCTTCACCTCTGGCATGGTATTGCACCTGCCGCCAACACATAAAGGAAAGTCACTGGTGCACTGCACACGATTTTTTTTTTTGTCTTATTGAAATCAGTGGACAGAAAATTGCATGCATAGCACCCACCATTTCTTGATGCATGCTGGCACCAGGCAAAGTACCTCATCTTGGGTATCAAGGGATATGGAGCAAAGGCAGGTAAATGGAATTGAGGTAGAGTTCCACCATGATCAAATTTAATGGCGGAACAGTCTTGAGGAGCCAAAAGGCCTACTTATGTTCCTATGGGCAAGGTCTAGTAAAATCTACCTTTATTTAATCGCAATGTTATTAACTAATAACTCTGAATGATGAAATTAGATTAAAGACAATATATTAGAAATAAATGTAAGGACTAAATAGAGTTTCTCTTGTTGCAAGTAGAAATTCTCTGTGCATTAAATATCTTCATTCTGCATTCTCCATATACTATAGGAGTGTAACCAAATTTGATAATCTCTGAGATAACCATATGCTGAGCATGCACATGAAAATGTTGTGATGATATTGCAGATATGTACTACTGCCTGCATTATTATAAATTCCCAGGTCTTAAACCATTACACCAGTTCTCCCCCCCCCCCCCCCCCCCCGACCCAGGTAAAGGTTCTTTGTTCTTTGGTCCTTGTGTTGATCTCTGCCAAAGATTTGCAGCTGAGTCTCCAGCCCCTCTACAGGAACAGTAACGATCACTTGGAAATTAGAGTATTCAACATTTTGTTGATCAGTCTGTTTCTTGTCAGGTATCTGAGGAGTTTAATATGACGATTACAGTTGGCACTGGGCAACAGACGTCACAGTAGGCTGTACTTTACAACGCATGCATTCAGAAGAAAAAAAAGCTATGTGCTCTTCAATTTATGTGGTGACCATAGCAATAAATCCATTGTTTCCTAGACAGTTATATGGAGAGAAAATAACACAGACAAAAACAAATGAACATTAACATACAAGGGACTAATAAATTGAAATTGTACACACAGCAGTGAGTTTGCCCAGGTGACCTGTGGTCCTGCAGTACCCCGCTCAGCGCTGACCTGGGCAATGCTCTGTCTGTATCAAAACAAAGTGTATCCATAGTTGGGCAGCACATCTGCACCAATATCTGCCAAAGTCGTTAAGTCACAACCACTGACTCATGTAGTCATTGCATAAAATGTTTGTTCCCTAACTATAATACCACAACGCCTTAAATTTATTTTGGTTTCTTAGAACACACCCAGAAGTCATGGCTACATGTATTATTCCGAATAAGAGAAACAAGCACAATAAGGCTAAGACTTTCAGCTACACACAGCTGCTGAAAACACAAAAGGGTGTTGAGGAAACACCTGCAGAACTGGAGAGCTCACTGTCACTGATAAACTGCTGCCTGAGACATCAACAGCGCCATACTCTCTGTAGCTCAAGTCCAAACTGAATCTGATCCCTCTAAGGAGCTAATTATTGGTCTCGCAACGCAGGACTCTTCAGACAGGAACTCCTCTACTCAAAGATCATGGCTCGACTTAACAATGCTTTGCACCTGGAGCACTTTGGACTAAATTCCCTCAGGAATGGCACTACAGCCAATGTGTGAATGTAAATATGCCCCCTGGGGACTTTAGAAACCATCCCAAATCATAACCCAAGAAAGCATTTCAAAGTGACCCTGGTTCTGTGCTCCCAATTTTTCATTTGGTAGACAGGAACTGGCTCAAGTACCTGGGGTAACAGTAACGTCCAAAGTCACCGATCTGCACAAAAAAAAGCATTCTTTCTGACAAATCTATACAAACACATCTCCAAGCGCTATACCATAGAATCATAGAATGGTTAGAGTACGGGAGAAGGCCATTCGGCCCGTCAAGCCCTTGCCGGCTCTCTGCAAGAGCACTTCAGCTAGTCCCACTCCCCCGCCCTTTCCCTGTAGCCCTGCAAAAAAAATTCTTTCAGGTACTTCTCCAATTCCCTTTTGAAAACCATGATCGAGTCTGCCTCCACCACCCTTTCAGGCAGTGCATTCCAGATCCTAACCACTCGCTGCATAAAAATGTTTTTCCTCATGGCGCCTTTGGTTCTTTTGCCAATCACCTTAAATCTGTGTCCTCTGGTTCTCGACCCTTCAGTCAATAGGAACAGTTTCTCTCTATCGAGTCTTGTCTAGACCCCTCATGATTTTGAACACCTTTATCAAATCTCCTCTCAACCTTTTCTGCTCCAAGGAGAACAACCCCAACTTCTCTAGTCTATCCACATAACTGAAGTCCCTCATCCCTGGAACCATTCTTGTAAATCTTTCTGCACCCTCTCTAAGGCTTTCACATCCTTCCTAAAGTGCGGTGCCCAGAGTTGGACACAATACTCCAGCTGAGGCTGAACCAGTGTTTTACAAAGGTTCATCATAACTTCTTTGCTTTTGTACTCTATGGGCTCGAATTTTATCGGGCCGTTGAGGCGGAATTGGAGGCGTGTGGGTGGTTAAAATTGCAAAAACTGGCGGGCGAGCCCAACCCCGCCTCCAAGCAATTTTCATTAAATCGTATCTACGGGTTCCGTCTCTGTCCCGCCTTCAAGAGGCGGGATAGGCCGTTAAGGCCCTTAACAAGCACTAAATTGCCTCTATAATGCCATTTTGATAGGCCTTCGTGATTTTAACCCTTTTCCCACGTGAAGCACGCCTGTTCTGAAACACGACAGTGAAACCTGGCGGTAGCACAATTGGATTGCTGACTATAAGCTGCAGTTTAACTATTAAATAGGAGATTTGATCAGCCATCATTTGCAGGTGGCAGGACTTTGTTGTCTCCGGTCTGGGGGAACTTTGAGAAGGTATAACCACAGCTGTGGAAGTTTGGAGCCTGACACCCATCTCCAGTGTGACCACCTGGGAAACCCCTCTCACCACCTTGACGGAGCGCTTCCTCAACTGAGGCCTATACCAGAAGCATGGGAACCATTTATTTCCTTCCCTTCTGGACATCAGATGAGGACGAAGACCAGCCGCAGCACTAGCAGAACCAGGAACAACAGCAGCACCAACAGCAGCAGCAACAACAGGAGCGCCAAGCTGCTGCTCGCCCACCTGAAGCTGCACAGGCCAGAAGGGGCCAGCGCATGGAAGCCTGTCGGTGCAGGAGATACCCCCCAAACAGGGCCTACAGACAGAGGATCAGCTACCTCAACATGTCTGAGCAGCAGTGCCAAAGGCGGCTCTGACTTTCACGAGAGGTAGTGGGTGACATCTGTGCAATGCTGCAACAAGACCTGGAGCCCAGAGGACCAGGTGGACAACCCTTACCAGTGGCCGTCAAAGTCACCACCGCACTCAACTTTTTTGCCTCCGGCTCATTCCAGGGATCAGCAGCAGACATCAGCGGCATCTCCCAGGCGGCCGCACACTTGCATCATGCAGGTAACCAATGCTCTCTTTGCCCTCGCGCACAATCACATCCATTTCACCAAGGATCAAGCAAGTGTCACGGCACGTGCGGTTGGATTAGCTAATCTGGCAGGCTTTCCAAGGGTGCAGGGCATCGTTGACTGCACACATGTGGCCCTTAAGGCACCCCATCGCAATCCAGGTATTTTTGTCAACCGCAAGGGCTTCCACTCCCTTAACATTCAGCTGGTGTGTGACCACAAGAAGGAAATTTTGCATGTTTGTGCCAAGTACCCTGGTAGTTGCCCTGACTCCTTCATACTGCGCCAGTCTAGTGAGCCTCCGCTATTCAGTCCGCCAGACCAACTTAACGGATGGCTACTTGGAGACAAGGGCTATCCCCTGAAGACGAGCTAATGACGCCGTTGAGGAGCCCATCCAACGAAGCTGAGGAGAGCTACAACTCCAGCCACATGTCCACCAGAGCCATAATCGAGCAAACCATCGGTTTGCTGAAGATGCGCTTCAGATGCCTGGATAGATCAGGTGGAGCCCTGCAGTACTCAGCAGCCAGGGTCTCCAGAATCGTCGTGGTTTGCTGTGCACTTCACAACATGGTACAGCGTCGTGGCTTGCAGATTCCTGAGGACCAAGTGGCTCGTCACATATCCTCCTCAGATGAGGAGGAGGAGAGCGAAAACAAACATCTTGCAGAGGCCCATCAACCAGCGGCAGCAGTACACGAGAATATTGCTGCCCGGGATGTAAGGAACGCACTCATCTTGGCCAGATTTGCTTAGCCTAGCCAATCAAGCACTTTTGCCTCGCAGCTTCTTACCTGAGCATCGACAATGGCCAAGAACCAGCGGATTCCTAGCAATTTGACCACCATACTGACAATTGCAAGTAATCCTAAGCCCTCCATGTGGAAGTCCCATTCACGAAATGACACATGCCACAACTACAGCCGTAGCCGTCAGATTTTTTATTTACAGTAATTATCTGATGGCTTTTTAACATAAAACATCAAATTTCACCCAAGTGACTACCCTTGTGACTATTTGTGCAGTATCTTTCTCTTACGCGTGCTCCTATGTGGTGCTTCCCCTGTGGCTTCAGCAGATGTGGAGGCCCCTTGCTCAGTTTCTTGCTGCTCCTGTCTCGACACATTTGGCGGGCGTCCTCTGGGGTTGCGAACCTGTGAGGGCTCGCCAACAGTCTGCTGCTCCTGCGGCTGTGCAGGGGTTGAGACGCCGATCTCAGTTGGGTGTGGGCTCTGGTGGGGCTCTGACCGAGGGCTCTGCAGTGGCATGGAAGTGTGAGCGCTTGGAGAGGAGCCCCCACTTCCTTGATGTCTGCCACCAACTTCCCTCTCATAGGTCAGGTCCCGCTCAGCGCTTGCAAGTGGCTTGAGAGCACCTTGCTGCACATCAGGGGGGCCATGAGGACCCGTATCTGCACTGGCAGTCCTACTCAGGAGGACTTCCATGAAGGTCTGGTCTGGTTTCTCTGTTCAATAGATGACCATCGCTCCTCCAGAGATGTCATTCTATTCAGAACACTCACCATGTTTTCTGCACTCTGGCGACTTATCACCTCCATGGAGGTTGCCATCCTTTCCATGGTGATGCATTCATGTGCCAATGACTCCAGAAAGGCTCTGCTCATGTTTGCAATGGACTCCTCCATTCGCTCCACACTCACAGCGACCCTGGAGACAAAACCTGCCAGAGACTCCTGCATCTGTTCCTGGAGTTTCAGCACCGCTGATCTTATGGATGGACCCAGACGCAGAGGGTCGACATGCAACTGAGCCGAGCTGGGAGAGTCCTGCGCCCTCCAACTAGGACTCTCCACTGCTGTCCCTGTCTGCACATTCTGCTGATGCCCACTTGTGACAATACTACTCTATCTCGCGATGTTCCCTCCGAGGTATGAGTGTCTGCGCTGGTGCTGGGTGCGGTGAATTCTGCTGACGCTGCGCCCTCAGATGTTGCAGCTTCCTCTGAGGAGTCTTGAGGCTCATGCTCTTCCTCCTGGATAGTGGGGACGGGTGCTTGCGATGGTCCTGTGGGGGAGTAAAGGAAAGAGTCAGAGATGTGAGGCCAAGGTTACATGCACATTGCATATTGCAGATGATCATAAGTCCATCTGTTAGAGCTTCAGAATCATTATCAGCGACTCGTGCAATGTCATTGAGAGAGATGGAAAACTATTCTGTTACCAGCATGCTGTGGTGCGCCCATCTGTCCATCTTCCTCCACTCCCACGATCTCCAGGACCGCCTCCTCCCAGGTAGTGAGCTGGGCTACTGATGGTGGCCCTCCTCCTGTCCTCGCTCTTTCCCTCTTATAGTGAGCTCACTTTTCCTGCAATGAGGGAGACAAGTGGAGTTTGAGTGAGAATGAAGGAGTGAGTGTAGAGAATCCATAGCATAGATGTTTAGAAGGAGACAATGATGGAGTGAGATGGCAAGACCAAGGGCCCTCCCTGTGTGTTGTAAGTTTTAATTGCATCACAGTGATAGGGAGTGTGAGGGCTGCATAGTTGAATAGTTAGGTGACTGTGACCATAGAGAGAGAGGGAATGGGTAAGAATGCATGGATGTCAGTGTCAAGTGGGATGTGGAGGAAGAGATTGCTAAAGCTGAGTGCTGGTGAGGAGAGGCAATGGGGATCAGATTGAGGGTGATGGGAAAGTCATACTCACTTTTCCAGTGTGCAGAAGGTCATGAAACCTCTTGCTGCACTGAAGCCAGGTTCTGCAGGTTATTGACAAAGAGTTGACCTCCTCTGCCACCTGGATCCACACAGCCTTGGTTTGCTGGGGAGGCTTCTTCCTCCCTGAAGAAGGGAAGAGCACCTCTTTATTTGCTCTTGCTCTCTCTACTAAAGCCTGCAGGGCAACGTCATCAAAGCGGGGTGCAGACCTAGGTCTCTGGCTGGCCATTCTTCCTGCAGGTGCCTCTAACATGCAAGGGCAAAAGCTTGGCAGTCTGCAGAAGAAGCAAGGCTTGTTGCAGACCTTAAATGCTGCAGCAATGATGACGTCATCGGAGGCGACTTTCAGACTGGGAAAACTCATTGGCCATGGGTTCCCACACGTTGGAACTCAATTGGCCAATTAAGTTAAAATGGCATCATTTTCCCACATCGATTTAGAATCGGGTGGCTAACACGAAATGCGGATTACACGACCCCAGCCCACCCCAGTATCAAAATCCAGCCCTCTGCCTCTATTTATGAAGCCCAGGATCCTGTATGCTTTTTTAACCGCTTTCATACCCTGCCCTGCCACCTTCAACGATTTGTGCACATGTACCCCCAGGTCGCTCTGTTCATGCACCTGCTTTAGAATTGTACCTTTGAGTTTACATTGCCTCTCCTCGTTTTTCCTACCAAATTATATCACTTTGCACTTTTCTGTGTTAAATTTCATCTGCCACGTGTCCGCCCATTTCACCAGCTTGTCTATGTCTTCTTGAAGTCTATTACTATCCTCCTCATTGTTCACTATACTTCCAAGTTTTGTGTCATCTGCAAATTTTGAAATTGTGCCCTGTACACCCAAGTCCAAGTCATTAATATATATCAAGAAAAGCTGTGGTCCTAGTACCGACCCCGGAGAACACCACTGTATACCTTCTTCCAGTCTGAAAAACAACCGTTCACCACTACTCTCTGTTTCCTGTCACTTAGCCAATTTCGTATCCATGCTGCCACTGTCCATTTTATTCCATGGGCTTCAGCTTTGCTGGCAAGCCTATAATGTGGCACTTTATCAAACGCCTTTTGGAAGTCCATGTACACCACATCAACCGCATTGTCCTAATCAACCCTATCTGTTTCCTCATCAAAAAACTCGATCAAGTTAGTTAAACATGATTTGCCTTTAACAAATCTGTGCTGTCTATCCTTAATTAATCCACACTTGTCCAAGTGACTGTTAATTTTGTCCCGGAATATCGTTTCTAAAAACTTCCCCACTACCGAGGTTAAACTGACTGACCTGTAGTTGCTGGGTTTATCCTTGTACCCTTTTTTGAACAAGGGTGTAACATTTGCAATTCTCTAGTCCTCTGGTGCCACTCCTGTATCTAAGGAGGATTAGAAGATTATGGTCAGTACCTCCGCGATTTCCACCTTAACTTCCCTCATCATCCTAGGATGTATCCCATCTGGTCCTGGTGACTTATCTACTTTAAGTACAGCCAGCCTTTCTAGTATCTCCTCTTTATCAATTTTTATTCCATCCAGAATCTCCACTGCCTCCTCTTTCACTATGACTTTGGCAGCATCTTCTTCCTTGGTGAAGACAGATGCAAAGTACTCATTTAGTACCTCAGCCATGCACTCTGCCTCCATGCGTAGGTCTCCTTTTTGGTCCCTAATCGGCCCCAACCCGCCTCTTACTACCCGTTTACTATTTATATACCTGGTTTGGTTCCAGATCAAAAGACAGCACAAAAAACCTCAGAGAACCCTGGAAGCAAGACCTGGACCAGCAGACAACTGCCACCTGCAGCAGAATGCACGAGGACCACCTCAGAATAATGTATTGAGGGTACTGCACCCCACACGTGCTCCACAATTTCTGTCCCTCGCTGATGAGGTGTTCACTCTGCAAACATGCTGGTCCTACCCATCTCATTCAGCCTTTTATGGGCTTGAATCCGGGAGACCACAGAAAGCGCAGGATAGACCTCAATCCCTGCAGATCTGAACTGCAAGCTCACTCACTATGGAGCAAATCCTTCTGCAACACGCAGACTAGTATTATGGCGCTTTTATTACGATGCTCCTCTTCTCCCTCCTCTCAATTTGTACAACTTTGGTATCTTCCTGCAGTTTATGAAAGATGGGATATAGAATGAAGAAGATAACTTATTTGGTAGGATCTTATACATTCTTTGATCTGCATCCTGCACAGAGCACAATCCCACCCCTCTCACAGATCCTGCAGGGCTATTGTTTTTGGGGCTATTGGTGTTAAGTTTGTTTTATTTCAATTTAGCTTGGGGTTTGTATAATACAGGAAAAGAAGAACATGTGCGGTTCTATCTGCAACAGCATTTTCATGTGCATGCTGAGCACAGTGTTTCTCCAGAACCTACTGAGGAACTGTGTACTCCTACAGTCCGTGTGGCTGATGCACATGATTCGAATAATAAAGTAGACCTGGCAGGTTGTTCATTTATCTCTTTATAACAGTAATTTATTGTGTTATTTTGTTCAGTGAGAAGCCTTATCAATTTAGAAGCACATTTTTTTTTAAATAGTTCAGTTAAATATTTTTGGTTTATAACCTGTTGATAAATTACAGTTTAATCGCCGATAAGTCATATTTTCAGTCAATTATAATTCAGTTTTATAGTTTGCACCATTTTTAAAGTCTATTTAAGCACTCTGGATTCTAATCATGAAATTACATAACATAGCATTAAATCGTTTGTGCATAGCTCACACCTTTACCATAATATTTTGGGGGAGAAATTCGGTATCGCCCCGTTTGGGGCACTACATTTTAAACGTTGAAAAAATTAGCACCAGGTGCTAATGTTTTTCAACTTTAAAAAAAAGTGGTTTTGCGCTCCAGGAAGTGCAGCGCTAAATCAAGCGCTCCACTTCCTTCCTGGAGTGCAACATGCAGCAGGCGGGGCGGTAGATGTGCAGCGCTGCACAATGGGCCGTGCAGCGCTGCCGCTTTGGAAGGCTCCTTCCTTGTGTTGAAGGGAAGGGCCATCGCTGTAGGCTCTGCAAGGGCAGGACTTACCTGGTCCCCGATGGCCACCCGATCAGCCCAATGCACTGCAGCAGAGTGCCGGGCTGATCGAACGCTGGCGAAGAAAAATGAAAAAAAAAACAGAAACAGCAGTTCAGTATTTTTTTCCCTTACCTCGGCCACCTCGCCTTTAAGTATCGCGACCGGCCTCCCGATGAACGCCTCCTGCAGCTGCCAGTGTTTTCGCCCAGCGATGCTGCAGGGGGCGGAACCGAAGTTCAGGTCCGGGGCGATGCGCACGGTGATGACGGCACGATCGCCGGGCGAAGGAGATCGTGGTGCAACGCCATACCGCCGCCACAAACCTCCCGCCAAATACAGCGGGAGTCGATCTTCTCACCGCGCCCGGTCGGTAAGTGATTAGCGTCCCGTTATCGTCCCCCGGAGGCAATAACGGGAGGCGCTAAGGTGCCCAATTTCTAGCCCTTTATGTCTTATTCTTGGGGTAGAGTTTCCACTTTGGACTCAATCGGTGATTCTGGCGCAGATTGCGCCCCTTTTGAAGTGTTTTTTCCCCCCAGTTTCCGCTCAAATTCATTTGCATATCGCTGAATGTAAAATCTGCCATGAACCAGCGCAATCGGGCAGCGTTTTAGGACATCGTTTTTTTTTAAATTTTGCTTTAAAAAATATTCCTTGATATATTTAAGAGTGGTAACTTGCTGAAGGTTGATTGAAACAACTGAAACTGGGTTTATCATAAAAAATAAGCACTTTAAATCACAGTGTCAATCCACCACCCGATTTTAAATGACTGAAATGACTTTTAAAAGTTATACAATTTTCTAGTTAGATTGGGGTACAGTAGTCAGTTCCTTGGTAATTTTAAAAGAAAAATTCATTCAAAACCTTTCAAACCTTACCTATTCGTGTCCTTGCGCCTAAAAGATCCAGTTTAATTTTCGGAGCCTACAAACCTCAAAGGCCTGCAAACGAGCGCAATTGACGGAAACTCCCAGTGGTGATTAATTCATCCTGGGGGTGTGGCCAGTTTTGTGGGCGGGGCCTGCTTCTAGCGCGATGTTTGTAAAACTGGCGCAAAAGATCGCGGTGTGGCGGAGCCACTAAGGGATTCCGATCAAATGTATATAATTCCCTTTAACAATATGTTAGCTACAGCCTGAGTCTGTATCTTTGTATATACTGTTTGCATGTACAGAGCGCGGTCCCTTTAAGAGCGCGGGCAAACGCGATGACGTCACGCTGTTCATCACGTGATCCCCCACCGGCGGGAAAAACGTGATGACGTCATGATGCCAGCCATGTGACCGCCCAAGCAGTCCTCGTGGAGCCTCCGAACTGACTAGACCTGTATTCGTAGTTCTCTTGCAATTGTTTGTTAAACTCAATTAGTTTTACATTAAACATCGTTTGTTTGATCGCCTGAGTCGACCTCAGTCTCTTGCTAGGAACTAGACATTCCTACATTGGTGACCCCGACTTTTGCGAACGGTTTTCGCAGAAGGAACGAAGTATGGAAACAAACGCCGTTGCATTGAAGCTGCCGCAATTCTGGGAGCAACAAGCAACCGCGTGGTTCATCCAGGTCGAAGCCCAGTTTGCATTACGGAACATCGTTGCGGATCAGACCCGATATTTTTACGTGGTCTCCGCACTCGACAGCTCCACCGCGTCGCGGATCGTCAGCCTGCTTGAGAACCCCCCGGACGACCGCAAGTATGAAACAATCAAGGCGCGGTTGTTACAGGTCTTCGGGCTCACGAAGTCGGAGCGCGCCCGCCGACTGCTCGCTATGCCCGGCCTCGGGGACTCCAAGCCGTCTGAACTCATGAGCCAAATGCTCACGCTCCTTGGCTCCGAACCGGAATGCTTCCTCTTTAGGGAGCTCTTCCTCAGTCAGTTACCGGAGCAAGTACAAGCTGCCCTGGCCAGGTCCGAAGTCACAGACTGCGCAGCGCTTGCTGCCGAAGCGGACAAGATTTTCGCGGTGACGCAGCAGTATTGCGCTGCCACGAGGCGCCCATCCCCCACAGACGCCACCCCAGCTCCTCAACCTTCGGGGCTGTGCTCCTACCACGCGCAGTTTGGCGCGAAAGCCAGATGTTACCGCCCTCCCTGCAGCTTCTCTCCCAAAAAAAACCAACTGCAACCCCGGCAAAAGAAGAACGGGTCTGACGGGTGCCCCGCGGCTGCGATGGCAATCGGAAATTCTGGCAAGCTGTTGTTCATCACCGATTCCATCTCTGGTCGGCGATTCCTATGCGACACCGGCGCACAGTGCAGCATTATACCCGCGTCCGCTATTGATGTTCAAGCTGGGAGGCACGGCCTCTCACTCGAAATGGCTAATGGCGGAGCTATCTGGACCTTCGGCAAACGGCGGGTCCAGGTGTGCTTCGGCGGCCAGCGATTTGTTTGGGAATTTGTTACGGCCAGGGTTTCACAAGTCATCCTCGGCACGGATTTCCTGTGCGCCAACGGCCTGCTGGCCGATGTGCAGAACCGGCGGCTGATCAACACATCCACATTTCACTCCATTCCTTGCCACCGTGGTACCACCATGTCGTGCACCGTCTCCTGCGCTTTCCCAACTCCGGACGAATTTGCTCGCCTGCTCGGTGAATTTCCGGACCTGACCAGACCTACGTTCTCCTCTACGGCCACAAAGCATGGTGTGGAACACCACATCACTACCACCGGCCCCCCAGTCCACGCACGGGCCCGGCGCCTCGAACCCGGCAAGCTGGTGGTCGCGAAGTCGGAGTTCGCTACGATGGAACGCCTGGGGATTATTCGCCGGTCCAATAGTCCCTGGTCTTCGCCTCTCCACATAGTACCGAAACCTGGCGGTGGATGGCGGCCATGCGGCGACTATCGGCGACTTAACGACGCTACCACTCCTGATCGATACCCGATCCCCCCACATTCAGGATTTCTCTGGCCATTTGGCTGGGAACACCGTGTTTTCCAAGGTGGATCTATTCCGAGGCTACCACCAGGTCCCGGTACACCCGCAGGACGTGCAGAAGACCGCAGTCATCACCCCATTCGGCCTTTTTGAATTTTTGAGGATGCCTTTTGGGTTGAAGAACGCTGCCCAGGCCTTCCAGCGCCTCATGGACTCCGTGCTGCGGGACCTCAAGTTCCTTTTCGTCTATTTAGACGACATCTTCGTGGCCAGTCGAAATAAGGAGGAGCACATCACGCACCTGTGCACCCTCTTTTGTCGCCTCAGCCAACACGGCCTGATTCTCAACCCGGCCAAGTGTCAGTTTGGTCTGCCCCACATTGATTTCCTGGGACATCGCATCACATCGGAGGGAGCGGTGCCTTTGCAAGCAAAGGTAGAGGCGGTGACATCCTTTCCGCGCCCGCAGACCATCAAGGCCCTGCAGGAGTTCCTCGGGATGATAAATTTATACCACCGCTTCGTGCCTAAGGCAGCTCTGCTCATGCAGCCCCTGTACGAGGCCCTCAAGGGCAAGTCTGGCAAGGATCCGGTAAGCTGGACGGCCGACATGGACCGGGCGTTCGTTGACACAAAAAGCGCCCTCGCCAACGCGACCATGCTGGCGCACCCGCTGCCAAGTGCCACCATTGCCCTCACCACCAACGCGTCAGACTACGCCATCGGCGCAGTGCAGGAACAGTGGGTAAATGGAATGTGGCAACCGCTGGCGTTCTTCAGCCGTCAACTACGGCAAAACGAGCAGAAGTACAGTACCTTCGACCGGGAGTTGCTGGCTCTTTTTCTGGCCATCCGCCATTTCTGGTTCTTGCTGGAAGGACGTCCTTTCACTGCTTTTGTAGACCATAAGCCACTAACGTTCGCTATGGCCAAGACTGCCGAACCGTGGTCAGCCCGACAACAATGTCAGTTAACGTTTATCTCTGAATTCACTACTGATATTCAGCACGTGGCCGGTAAAGACAACCTGGTGGTGGATTGCCTCTCCCGCGCGACCGTTCAGGCGGTCCAGCTCGGCATCGATATGCCCTCATGGCTGCGGATCAAGCCTCGGATCCAGAGGTGCAAGCTTACCGAACCAGCCCCTCTAGCCTCCAAGTGGCCAACGTCAAATTCCACGCCGCAGGCACCACGCTACTTTGTGACGTCTCCGTAGGAGATCCTCGCCCTATCGTGCCGGTCGCCTGGCGCCGAAAAGTGTTTGACGCCATACACGGGTTGTCACACCCTGGCATGAAGGCCTCGCAAAGGCTGATGTCGTCCAAGTTCGTTTGGCGGGGCATGCATATGGATGTCCACGACTGGGCCAACACCTGCGTGGTCTGCCAAAAGGCCAAGGTGCAGCATCACGTCAAAGCTCCATTGGCCACCTTCGCTGTTCCGGAGCAACAGTTCGATCACGTGAATGTGGACCTGGTGGGGCCACTTCCACCTTCTCATGAGTTTACACATATCCTTACGATGGTAGACCACACCACTAGATGGCCAGAGGCAGTTCCCTTGTCATCCACCACTTCGGCAGACGTAGCCAGGGCATTCATCTCCTCTTGGGTCGCCCGTTTCGGGGTACCGGCGGACATCTCTTCTGATCGTGGACCGCAATTTTCCTCTGAGCTCTGGAACACAGTGGCTCAGGGGCTCGGCATCAAGCTACATCGCACCACAGCCTACCACCCACAGGCGAACGGCCTGCGCGAATGGTTTCACAGGTCGCTCAAAGCCACACTGAGGGCCAGCCTCCAAGGCGCTGGATGGGTGGACAGGCTACCATGGGTCCTGTTGGGTCTTCGCACGGCACCCAAGGAAGATCTTCGCTCGTCCTCGGCAGAGCTCGTCTATGGCCAGCCGCTACGCGTACCAGGGGATTTCCTTCCGACTCCAACAGAGCCATGTTCCGCATCCAATCAACTCATCAGCCACCAGGAGGCAGCCAGGTGTTTTGCACCAGTACCAACGTCACATCACGGCTTTCAGAGCTCCCATGTCCCAGCAGAGCTGAAGAACGCCAAATATGTGTTCATCCGCCACGACGCTCATCGGGATCCGCTCAAGGCCCCTTACACTGGTCCTTTCTGAGTGCTAGAGCCGGGAGACAAAACTTTCTCAGTGGATATCGGAGGTAAACCGGACCACATTTCGGTTGACCGGTTGAAGCCAGCACACTTGGACCTTGACCGCCCGGTCGAGACCGCACAGCCGCCAAAACGTGGCCGACCGTCCACAGTCACCGTGCCAGATCAAGCGCAACCGCCCGCCAACCTGCCCACCGTCCAGCAGCTTCCACTCCAAGTGTACAGAAGTCGCTCTGACAGGCTTGTCAGGCCTCCTCGCCGTTTCACTTTTTCTGTTATGGGGGGCGCATGTGGCGGAGCCACTAAGGGACTCCGATCAAATGTATATAATTCCCTTTAACAATATGTTAGCTACAGCCTGAGTCTGTATCTTTGTATATACTGTTTGCATGTACAGAGCGCGGTCCCTTTAACGTCACGCCGTTCATCATGTGATCCCCCACCGGCGGGAAAAACGTGATGACGTCATGACGCCAGCCACGGGACCGCCCAAGCAGTCCTCGTGGAGCCTCCGAACTGACTAGATCTGTATTCATAGTTCTCTTGCAACTGTTTGTTAAACTCAATTAGTTTTACATTAAGCATTGTTTGTTTGATCGCCTGAGTCGACCTCAGTCTCTTGATAGGAACTAGACATTCCTACAGCGGAAACTCGAGTTGCGCTGAATGCAATTTCCGCTTAAAATTCCATGATCTTTTGCGCCGGTTACGCCAATATCGGGGGAATTGTGCAGAAATAACCAGCGCAGCCGAGCGGAAACTCCAGGCCAAGATCTTTAACTCTACCATTATATCACAGTCTGATGCCTCTGTCGTGCAATGTCCCATCAGCAGAGCCAAGTGACATTGCTGCCTGTGCCTCACATTAAGCTCAGTGACAAAATAAGATGATATATATGTGTTTGATTGTATCTGGGAGCTCCACTGCCCGTCTGGTTTATTTTTAGTATTAGGAGATCACCAGCACCTTCTCTCCGAACATGAAAAATTTTTGTGCTCAGTAACCTAGGATGAGAAAAGGCCATTAGGCTCAGGCACTCACCCCATTTCTTGTTGAATGTCATCCTCTTCAAGTTCTTTCTGGAAGGATTAGCTAGGATGGGCAGAATCGCCTTCTCCATTTCTATCTGTCTTGTTATTAAAATTCTCATCCTTGTTCTCAAATCCCTCCATGGCCTCGCCCCTCCTTATCTCTGTAATCTCCTTCAGCCCTATAATCCCCCTAAACCTCTGCGCTCCGCCTATTCTGGCCTTTTGAACATCCCCGACTTCCTTCGCTCCGCCATTGGCGGTCATGCCTTCAGCTGCCTAGGTCCGAAGCTCTGGAATTCCTTTCCTAAATCTTTCCACTTTTCTTTCCTCCTTGAAGACGCTTCTTAAAACCTACCTCTTCAACCAAGCTTTTGGTCATCTGCCCTAACATTTCCTTGTATGGTTCGGTGTCATTTTTTTTTTAACACTCCTGTGAAGTGCCTTGGGACGTTTTATTACATTCAAGACGCTATATAAATATTTGTTGTTACAGTCTCATGTCTCTCCGATAGCTCCATGGGGACCATGTGACTGGAAAATCACCCATGTCATTGCTCACAGTATTGTCTTCTAATCAGGCCCTGCTAATCATGTGCTTAGCAGCATCAAATCAGATCGAAGAATAATTTTAGAAAAAAGCAAAGTACGCAGCCTTTCTACTTGAAACAGATATTTAACACTTAAACAAATCACATCAGCCAAGCCCCTAGAAATTTACATCATCTCCAACTTTCCCCATTGGTCTATCCTGGATGGACCTTCACCCGGAGGAACAGAGAAAGCCACCAGGTTCAACAGACGGAGGTTTTAGTTGGAAGGTGAGTCTCAGGAGGATGGACTGTCAGTCATCATAGATAAAACTTGCTTTTAACGGAGGGTGCCCTTCAGGCCCCCTTACACATTCCTGGCTCTGTCGTCCTTGGCCTGTGAGCGACACTGAAACTGTGATTGAGTGGGATGTGATGAGCAATTGACTGAACTGAAACGTAAGTTTAACAGTGTTAGGTGGTGCAATAGAAAAGAGAATTTGCACCTGGAGCACTTTGGACTGGTACTGTACCTGAGCTAGGAGTGCTCAATCTTGACTCTGGATGCCAAAAGTGATAAATGTTCAATTTTCCAGCCCTTCAGGTCCTTTTCTTTGATGAGCACAATAATTCACCTCACAATCAATCACCTCACCCACCCCCCACCTAAAAGTGATGATTTACTTAATCAGCTAGTTTGAAGTAATTGTAACTATTCTGGAGTGGTAGAGAGTGAACTTGCTCCAAGTTCCCTACAGGTTAAGTGTACATTCTTCTCCATTTCTTCAATAGGCCATCTACAACTTCACGGTTTCTGAAAGGTGTTCTTACAGAGGTATATAAAATAGTAAAGGGAATGAAGGTCTGGAATATTATTTTAAATTATTTTAAATTAAATGGTAAGAATAGGACAAGGCGACGTAGATTCAAACCAGAAGAAGGTAAATTTAGAACTGATGTTACGAAATTCTCCTTGATCAACGTCTGGAATAAATGTACAGAAAGAGTAGTAGAGGCAAAAACTCTGGAATCATTTAAGAAACTATTGAATGATGATATGGGAAAAGAAGAAAGAAAGAAAGACTTGCATTTATATAGCGTCTTTCACGACCACCGGACATCTCAAAGCGCTTTACAGTCAATGAAGTACATAGAAACATAGAAGATAGGAGCAGGAGTAGGCCATTCGGCCCCTCGAGCCTGCTCCACCATTCAATGCGATCATGGCTGATCATCCAAATTCAGTACCCTGTCCCTGCTTTCTCCCCATATCCCTTGATCCCTTTAGCCTTAAGAAATATGTCCAACTCCTTCTTGAATATATTTAATGAATTGGCCTCTACTGCCTTCTGTGGAAGAGAATTCCACAGGTTCACCACTCTCTGGGTGAAGAAATTCCTCCTCATCTCTGTCCTAAATGGCTTATCCCTTATCTTTAGACTGTGACCCCTGGTTCTGGATTCCCCGACCATTGGGAACATCCTTCCTGCATCTAGTCTGTCTAATCCTGTTAGAATTTTATAAGTTTCAATGAGATCCCCTCTCATTCTTCTAAACTCCAGCGAGTACAAGCCCAATCGACCCAATCTCTCTTCATACGTCATTCCTGCCATCCCAGGTAGCAGTCTGGTGAATCTTCGCTGAACTCCTTCCATGGCAAGAACATCCTTCCTCAGATAAGGCGACCAAAACGGCACACAATACTCAAGATGTGGTCTCACCAAGGCCCTGTACAACTGCAGCAAGACATCCTTGTTCCTGTACTCGAACCCTCTCGCTATGAAGGCCAACATACCATTTGCCGCCTTAACCGCCTGCTGCACCTGCATGCTTACCTTCAGCGACTGGTACACAAGGACACCCAGGTCTCATTGCACTTCCCCTTCTCCCAATCTATTGCCATTCAGATAATAATCTGCCTTCCTGTTTTTGCCACCAAAGTGGATAACCTCGCATTTATCCACGTTATATTGTATCTGCCATGCTTCTGCCCAATCACCCAACCTGTCCAAATCATACTGGAGTTTCTCAGCATCCTCCTCACAGCACACACGCCCACCCAGCTTTGTGTCGTCTGCAATCTTGGAGATATTACATCTAGTTCCCTCGTCCAGATCATTAATATATATTGTGAATAGCTCAGGTCCAAGGACCGATCCCTGCGGTACCCCACTAGTCACTGCCTGCCACTCGGAAAAAGAGCCGTTTATTCCAACTCTTTGCTTTCCGTCTGCCAACCAGTTCTCTATCCAAGTCAATACCTTGCCCCCAATCCCATGTGCCTTAACTTTACACGCTAATCTCTTATGTGGGACCTTATCGAAGGCCTTTTGCAAGTCCAAATATACCACATCCACTGGTTCTCCCTTATCTATTTTACCAGTTACATCCTCAAAAAATTCCAGTAGATTAGTCAAGCATAATTTACCTTTTGTAAATCCATGTTGACTTTGTCCGATCCGGTCACTGTTTTCCAAGTGCTCTGCTATTACATCTTTTATAATTGACTCTAGCATTTTCCCCACTACCGATGTCAGGCTTACTGGTCTGTAATTCCCCGTTTTCTCTCTACCACCTTTTTTGAACAGTGGGGTAACATTAGCTACCCGCCAATCCATGGGTACAGTTCCAGAGTCTATTGAATTTTGGAAGATGACCAGCAATACATCTACTATTTCTAGGGCCACTTTCTTAATTACCGTAGGATGTAGATTATCAGGCCCTGGGGATTTATCGGCCTTCAATCCTGTCAATTTCCCTAACACCATTTCCCTACAAATACTGATTTCTTTCAGTTCCACCCTTTCATCAGACCCTATGTTCCCTGACATCTCTGGGACGTCATTTGTGTCCTCCTTTGTGAAGACAGAACCAAAGTATGTATTTAATTGGTCTGCCATTTCTTTGTTCCCCATTATAAATTCCCCTGATTCTGACTGCAAGAGACCTACGCTTGACTTCACCAATCTTTTTCTCTTCACGTATCTATAAAAGCTTTTACAGTCAGTTTTTATGTTCCTTGCAAGCTTACTCTCATACTCTATTTTCCCCCTCTTAATTAATCCCTTTGTCCTCTTTTGTTGAATCCTAAACTGCTCCCAATCCTCAGGTTTACTGCTTTTTCTGGCCAATTTATATGTCCTCTCCTTGGATCTTATGCTATCCCTAATTTCCCTTGTTAGCCACGGTTGAGTCACCTTTTTTGTTTTATTTTTATGCCAAACTGAGATGAACAAATTCTGTAGTTCATCCATGCAGTCTTTGAATGTTTGCCATTGCCTATCCACCGTCAAACCTTTGAGTGACATTCCCCAATCAATCCTACCCAACTCGCACCTCATACCATCATAGTTTCTTTTATTTAAATTCAGGACCCTAGTCTCTGTGTCAACTACTTCACTCTCCATCTTAATGAAGAATTCTATCATATTATGATTGCTCCGACCCAAGGGGCCTCGCACAACAAGATTGCTAATTAATCCTTTCTCATTACATAATACCCAGCCTAAGATGGCCTGGTCTCTAGTTGTTTCCTCGACATATTGGTCCAGGAAACTATCCTGTATACACTCCAGGAATTCCTCCTCCACAGTATTGTTACTAATTTGGTTAGCCCAATCTATATGTAGATTAAAGTCACCCATGATAACTGCTGTGCCATTATTGCACGCTTCTCTAATTTCCCTTTTAATGCCATCCCCGACCTCCGCATTACTGTTTGGAGGTCTATATACCACTCCCACTAACGTTTTCTGCCCTTGGTATTTCTCCGTTCTACCCATACAGATTCCACATCATCAGAGCTAATATCCTTCCTTACAATTGTGTTAATCCCCTCTTTACCCAGCAATGCTACCCCACCTCCTTTTCCTTTTTGCCTATCTTTCCTGAATATTGAATACCCCTGGATGTTGAGTTCCCAGCCTTGGTCACCCTGGAGCCATGTTTCCGTAATCCCAATCATATCATTTTCGATTACCTCTATTTGCTTTTGAAGTGTAGTCGCTGTTGTGATGTAGGAAATGCAGGAGCCAATTTGTGCACCACAAGCTCCTACAAACAGCAACGTGATAATGACCATATAATCTGTTTTTTGTTATGTTGGTTGAGGGATAAATATTGGCCAGGACACTGGGGATAACTCCCCTGCTCTTCTTCGAAATCGTGCCATGGAATATTTTTCCACCTGAGAGCAGACGGGGCCCCAGTTTTACGTCTCATCCGAAAGACGGCACCTCCGACAGTGCAGCGCTCCCTCAGTACTGCACTGGACTGTCAGCCTAGCTTTATGTGCTCAAGTCCCTGGAGTGGGACTTGAACCCACAACCTTCTGACTCGGAGGTGAATGTGCTACCAACTGGGCCACAGCTGACACTTGAGTGATCTTTCTGGGTAGATGAAATAAGATGGGTTGAATGGCCTTCCTCATCCGTAAGAAACGTGTGATATGCTGTGGGGTACAGCCTGTATTATTGGATCAATTCATAAAGCACATTTTATCATTGTAGACAGATGAATCTCCTGCAGGGAGAGTTGCCAATTGAATTTTATTATCCTCACCCTTGCATCCATTTTAAAAATCTCTGCTAAGCATTTTGGCTATTTTTTAAAAATTATTCATTCTCAGGATGTGGGCATCACTGGCACGGCTGGCATTTATTGCCCATCCCTAGTTGCCCTTGAGAAGGTGATGGTGAGCCACCTTCTTGAACCGCTGCAGTCTGTGTGGTGAAGGCACTCCCACAATGCTGTTAGGGAGGGAGTTCCAGGATTTTGACCCAGCGACGATGAAGGAATGACGATATACTTCCAAGCCAGGATGGTGTGTGACTTGGAGGGGAGCTTGCAGGTGGTGGTGTTCCCATGCACCTGCTATCCTTGTCCTTCTCGGTAGTGGAAGTCGTGGGTTTTGGAGGTGCTGCCGAAGAAGCCTTGGCGAGTTGCTGCAGTGCATCTTGTAGATGGTACACACTGCAGCCATGTAAGCTCCCTTGTCCTATTCTTGCCATTTATTCAAGGATAAATCTTCACGCGCCAATTAGAGAAAAATTTCAATTGCTATATTTTAAATGCTAAAGAAAAATTCAAATTGATTTGGACTAAAATGTATTTGGCTCTATTTGACGATGTATTGGCCTGAGATTGTGATCTTAAAGACTAAGGGGGACAAATTTGGCATCGCCCCATTTGAGGCGCAATTATCGGCCGGGTGCAAAGTTTCGCGCCTGGTGCTAATTATCGCCTCCGACTGGAAACTTGGCTTCTATCGCCCCTGGAGTTGATTGGAGCGCTAAATCAGGCGCTACACACCTCTCTTAAGGCGCTAACGCCGAGGAGCGAGGCGCTACCTCAGTGCTGGCGAAGCTTAGGAGATGTCAGTCAGCAATGGAACACAGACACACTGGCGCCGGCCACTTCTTAAAGGGGAGGGTCGATCTTGCTCTCCATCCACACCCTCCTCATTGCAGCCTTGAATCTCGGCCTGGAGAGACCTGTACATCAAATCTGCTGGAAAGAACAATGGAGAGGCCCAGGGACAGAGCTCAGCGTGCAGCCCCCATAGTCTCTTCTAAATTGATGCAAGGAAGGTCAAATCAAAATGAACCTGCAAAGTACTGCTCAGTACTCAAAACTCCTTCACACAGCTTTGAATCTCTCCAGAAGTCTCTCTCTCTCTCAGAATGCGTGGTGCAAAAATGTCGGCAACAAAAAAAGGCAGGAAGTGGTCGCCTTTAAATAGCGCTCCCCAGTCCCTTCCCGACTGCAAAACGTTCCCCTCAACCTGTCGTTGCTAGCAGCAGGCGGAAAGGCAGGGGGTGCCACTCAATATCCGGTCCGGGGCGTTGCACGCTCGACTGACGTCACGATCTGCGGGCGCAGGAGATCGTGGCGGTAGTGTTTAGCGCTGCCGCAAAATGTCTGGTCAATTAGCTAGTTGTTTTGCGCCCCATTCGTGCCCTCTTTGGGCGCTAACGGGAGGCGCAAAGCAATTGAATTTTTCCGCCAGAGACTTGAGGCATTACTGTAAATGTGAGACTACTGTGTTATGGTTTTAACCTTAGCCATATCACTGTGAGTGGTGAGAGTTATGTGAACATAAGAAATAGGAGCAGGAGTAGGCCATTTGGCCCCTCGAGCCTGCTCCGCTATTCAATAAAATCCTGGCTGATCTTTAACCTCAACTCCACTTTCTCGCCTGATCCCCATATCGCTTGATTCCCCTGGAGTCCAAAAATCTATCTATTTCAGCCTTGAATATACTCGACGACTGAGCATCCACAGCCCTCTGGGGTAGAGAATTCTAAAGATTCACAACCCTTTGAGTGAAAAAATTCCTCCTCATCTCAGTCTTAAATGGCCGACCCTTTATCCTGAGACTACAGACTAGAAATTCGATTAGGCCCGAAAACTGGCAGTGTCAAGGGCCAGCGCTATTAGCCTGCGCCCATTGAAAGTGGTCCAGGCAGCACGCAAAATTCATGCTGCCTGCTCATTATAATGATTGCAGCGCTGATCTCAGCGCTAAACACGCTGCTGATTGGCTTAGCGCTCAACAGGTGGGCCAATATCGGGTGCAGTCTAATGGCCAGTAATGTTGGGCCTAGGCGCTCTCCACTACTTAAAGGGAGGTGCTTTGATGCAGCAGTACCTCATTGTCATTGCAGTCTGAAGCCATGGCACAGCAACAACAACACCGAGAAAGAGCCAGAAGATTCTCAGGTGCTGCTCTCGAGGCCTTGGTCATGGCAGTGGAGAGAGGGTGGGGTGTCCTGTTCCTGCAGGGTGACAGGGAGCCATCAAAGCCCACTTGCAGAAGGCTCTGGCAAGAGATAGCTGCCTACATCATGGCCAACAGTGTCATTCCGAGAACCTGGATAAAGTGCCAAAAGAAGTTTAATGACCTCACACGGCATATCAAGGTGGGTGAAGGTTTCAGTGATATGCCTATCAATTAGTCCAATAAAAGGCGACGAGTTAAGAACGTAACTGAAGGTTTTTATTGGCTAAATAACAGAGCCCACCCTCGTGGGTGATCCGATCCAACAGGGAGGAATACTAGCCAGTCAGCTACCTTTATACCTGGGCAGGTAATGGGCGGAGTCGGAGGTGGTCAGCCCAGGTATAACAGTGCGACAAGAGGCGACCTCGTGTAGTGATGTGACAGTGAGAACAGTGAGAACAATATACAGTGATAACTATAACAGTGGTTTACCACATTCACCCCTTGTTTAGATTAGAGTCCGGCGGGGTGAAGTGTATTACCAGCTCTGGTATGTCAGTCTGTCCGGAGGCTTCGTTAGCCTCTCCGATCGTCGCAGCGGCGGTGTTACATTATCCGGTGTTAAAGCTGGTGTCTGCGTAGTCGGCAAAGGCTCGTGGGGTTCCGGCATGCCGTCTACCTCGGCTGGACTCGGGGGGTTGGGAGGGGGGGGTGAGGGTGCGAGGTCTCGTAAGGAGACAGTGTCCTCCCGTCCGTCTGGGTAAGCCACATAGGCGTACTGGGGGTTGGCGTGCAGGAGGTTCACCTTCTCGACCAGGGGGTCCATTTTATGGGCCCTCACGTGCTTTCGCAGCAAGACGGGTCCCGGAGAGGTCAGCCAGGTTGGTAGGGTGGTTCCCGTAGTCGACTTCCTGGGGAAGACAAACATTCGAGCATGGGGGGTGGTGTTAATGGCAGTGCAAAGTAGTGACCGGATGGAGTGCAGCGCAATCGGGAGGACCTCTTGCCAGCGGGAGGTTGGGAGGCCCTTAGACTTTAAGGCTAAGAGGGTGGCCTTCCATACCGTCGCGTTCTCTCTTTCCACCTGGCCGTTCCCTCGGGGGTTGTAGCTGGTGGTCCTGCTTGCTGCAATACCCCTCTCCAATAGGAACTGACGGAGTTCCTCGCTCATGAAGGAGGCGCCCCGGTCACTATGTATATAGTTCGGGAACCCGAACAAGGCGAAGAGTTTGTTCAGGCATTTAATGACCGTGTTACTGGTCATGTCTGGGCAGGGGAAGGCAAAGGGGAAACGGGAGTACTCATCAACGATGTTGAGGAAGTACACATTACGGTCGGATGACGGTAGGGGCCCCTTGAAGTCGATGCTCAGACGCTCGAAGGGGCGGGTGGCCTTGATCAGGCTTGCTCTGTCCGGCTTATAGAAGTGCGGTTTGCACTCAGCACAGATCTGGCAGTTCCTGGTCATGGTCCTGACCTCCTCGATGGAGTATGGCAGGTTGCGGGCCTTAATGAAATGGTAGAGTCTGGTGACTCCGGGGTGGCAGAGGTCATTGTGGAGGGTCTGAAGTCTATCACTTTGCGCGCTGGCGCATGTAATGCGTGAAAGAGCATCAGGGGGGTCGTTCAGTTTACCGGGCCGGTACAAGATCTCATAATCATAGGTGGAAAGCTCGATTCTCCACCTCAAGATTTTGTCGTTCTTGATCTTGCCCCTCAGCTTGTTATTAAACATGAAGGCAACCGAGCGTTGGTCGGTGAGGAGGGTAAATCGTTTGCCTGCCAAGTAGTGCCTCCAGCGCCGTACTGCCTCCACAATTGCCTGGGCTTCCTTCTCGACCGACGAGTGTCGGGTCTCGGGGCCCTGTAGGGTCCTTGAGAAGAAGGCTACCGGCCTACCCTCCTGGTTAAGGGTAGCGGCTAGGGCGAAGTCGGATGCATCGCTCTCCACTTGGAAGGGGATTGACTCATCCACTGCGTGCATTGTGGCCTTGGCTATGTCTCCCTTAATGAGGGAGAAGGCCGCGCACGCCTCTTCCGTGAGGGGGAAGGATGTGGTTTTCAGGAGGGGTCTGGCTTTGTCCGCATAATTGGGTACCCATTGGGCATAGTAGGCGAAAAGCCCCAGGGTTCTCCTAAGTGCTTTTGGACAGTGGGGGAGGGGTAGCTCCATGAGGGGGCGCATTCTTTCGGGGTCGGGGCCGATGACTCCGTTCTCTACTACACAGCCAAGGATGGCAAGGCGCGCTGTGTTAAACACGCATTTCTCCTTATTGTAGGTGAGGTTCAGCCGTTGGGCCGTACGGAGGAATTTCTCCAGATTCACGTCATGGTCCTGCCGGTTGCGGCCGCAGATGGTGACGTTATCGAGATAGGGGAAAGTGGCCTGTAGTCCGTTCTGGTCAACCATCCGGTCCATCTCCCGTTGGAAAACCGAGACCCCGTTGGTGACACCAAAGGGGACCCTAAGGAATTGGTAGAGGCGGCCATTCGCCTCGAAGGCGGTGTACTGGCTGTCCTCCGGGCTGATGGGGAGTTGGTGGTAGGCCGACTTGAGGTCGATGGTCGAGAATACGCGGTATTGTGCAATCTCATTGACCATGTCCGATATGCGGGGGAGGGGGTATGCGTCCAGCTGGGTGTATCTGTTTATGGTCTGGCTGTAGTCGATAACCAGGCGATTTTTGTCGCCGGTCTTGACTACCACCACCTGGGCACGCCAGGGGCTGCTGCTCCCCTCAATAATGCCCTCTTTCAGGAGTCGCTGCACCTCAGAGCTAATGAAGGCTCTGTCCCCAGCGCTGTACCGCCTGCTCTTAGTAGCGACAGGTTTGCAGTCGGGGGTGAGGTTAGCGAACAGGGAAGGTGGCGGTACCTTGAGGGTGGATAGGCTGCAGGTGTTACGCGGTGGGCGGTTTAACTTTCGCTGGTTGTCGACTGTGAGTGGGGGGAGGGGTCCACCGTATGCTAGGGTTACACTTTGGAGGTGGGATTGGAAGTCCAGCCCTAGTATGACGGCAGCGCACAGCTGGGGGAGTACGAGGAGTTTAAAATTTTTATACTCTGTCCCTTTAACCGACAATGTCACGACACAGTAGCCGCTGATGTCTGTGGCGTGCGACCTCGATGCCATCGAGATGCGGCTGCACGTTGGCAGGACGGGGAGGGAGTAGTGGCTCACCGTGTCTGGGTGGATGAAGCTCTCCGTGCTTCCGCTGTCGAACAGGCAGGTCGTGGCGTGGCCGTTGACTTTGATGTCCATCATTGAGCTGGCCAGGTGGTGCGGGCGGGCTTGATCCAGGGTCACGGAAGCTAGGGTGTAGATGAGCGCGTCGTTGTCATGACAAGATGGCGGCGAAGATGGCGGCCCCCGTAGTTCACATGAGGCTCTGTTTAAATCGTTTGCCCCGCACAAAGATGGCCGCCCCTGCTGTTCCCATGAGGCTCTGCAGGCTTCGGCTGCCCCGCACAAAGATGGCCGCCCCTGGTTTTCCCATGAGGCTCTGCAGGCTTCGGCTGCCCCGCACAAAGATGGCCGCCCCTGGTTTTCCCATGAGGCTCTGCAGGCTTCGGCTGCCCCGCACAAAGATGGCCGCCCCCAGGGTTCGCATGAGGCACTGCTGGCTTCTGAGGATTTGCTTCTGCAGGCCTTGGAGAAGTGGCCTTTCTTGAGGCAGGTTTTGCAGGTCGAGTTTTTGGCTGGGCAGCGCGACCTCGGATGCTTCTCCTGGCCGCAAAAGAAGCAGCCAGCGGCCCGATCGGGGTTGCCTGATGTCGGGGCCGGTACCGGGGCTAGCGGGCCCGGTCGGATCCGTGATGCAGACGCTGAGGTAGGTCCCGGGGGCAGCGCTGTGAAGGGTGGTGGGGTGGGGGTCGGGCCCGAGTCCCAGGGTCGCGAATAGTACCTGGCAAACGCTTCCTGGTCTTGCTGGGTGGCCTCTAGGGTGAGGGCGAGGGCTTCGGCCTTGTCCAGGTCTATGTCCTTAGCTTCAAGCAGTCTTTGCCGTGTGTAGTCGGAACGTAGGCCTCTCACCAAGGCGTCGCGGACATTGTCTTCCATGTTCGCAGTAGCCGTCACCGCTTTAAAGTCACAGTTCCTGCCGAGTTGTCTCAGCGCTCGTGAAAATTCAGCTATCGATTCTCCTGGCTGTTGCTGGCGAGATCTTAAGAGATGCCTCGTGTACATGTAGTTTACCGGGCTCCGGTACTGCTGTTTCAGTAGGTTGATGGCGTCGTCGTACGTAGTCATGTCCTGGATGAGTGTATATACTCTCGGGCTCGCTTGGGCTTTCAGGACTCTTAGTTTGGATCTCTGAGGGACGACGGCTTCCTCCAGGTACGATTCGAAGCAGTCCAGCCAGTGTTTGAAGTCGTTGGCTGAGTTTGGTGCCTGTGGGTTTAGATCCAGGTATGGTGGTTTCAAGGCTTGCAGCCAAGCCGGCTGGTGTGGCCCGTTGTCTGGAGGCTGCTGTTGCTGTGCTGCTGGGTGAGCTCCTTGCTGTTGCTGTTCATTATCAGACATCTTTAAAATTTAGCCAATAAAATTGATATGCCTATCAATTAGTCCAATAAAAGGCGACGAGTTAAGAACGTAACTGAAGGTTTTTATTGGCTAAATAACAGAGCCCACCCTCGTGGGTGATCCGATCCAACAGGGAGGAATACTAGCCAGTCAGCTACCTTTATACCTGGGCAGGTAATGGGCGGAGTCGGAGGTGGTCAGCCCAGGTATAACAGTGCGACAAGAGGCGACCTCGTGTAGTGATGTGACAGTGAGAACAGTGAGAACAATATACAGTGATAACTATAACAGTGGTTTACCACATTCAGCAAATGCCATATCCCACCATGTACACTACAAACCTCACACACTGCTCAATGCACCACACCCCCATCACTCACCTACCAACAATCTCTAGCAATCACCACTCAGACCTCACAATAATTACTTCACTTCACCCTCACAACCTTACCACTGCTTCAACACACACACCCACATCTCACACTGACAGCTATTCAACTATGGCAGGCACATCACCCAAACACATTGCACCACACTCAATCGCACACTTCCCTTTCACTTGTAGGCCAAGGTAGCTCACAACTGCCGGGAGCAGCAGCAGACAGAAGGTGTCCAAGCCGCTTTACAGACCTTGAGCCAACTGGAGGAGTCTGTGCTTGACATCATTGGAGGGGAAGTCACCGAGGCCGTGGCAACAGGCAAAGTTGAAGCCCTTTTTGACAATAACGGTATGGTCATTCCTAATCCTTCTTCTCACATCCCACTTCCCCCTCATCCCACAATCTCTTCTCACTTACAAGCTGCTGATAGTGTATGCATGGATATCTTGCTTTCCCCCCCTCCCCACACCACAACCCGACTCTTGTGCCTCTCTGCGTTCAGATAACCAAGAACTGCCAGCAGGCCAGCCTGCCCCCGAAGTTGTGGTGGAGAAGAAGAAGACACACCTTCATTGCATCTGACACTCGCAGACACCAGCTCAGAAACTGGCACTGCGCAGAATTTAGAGGGTAGCATAGATGCGGGATCTGCACATGGTGAGGCACCAGGCACGAGTGGGCTACAGCAAGGCCAGGGGGAAAGGTTATCTCGGGGGCCAACTCCCTGGAGGACGAACTCGCGCGCGAGTTCTGCTGCATAGGCTCAGATGATGACCTCGATGGGGCGGCCTTCAGAAGAATGGTGATATCTGTGCACACCGAAATGCTAGGTGCAGTGGCAAGCTGCCAGAGAGCCTCTTGGTAATGTCAAGGAGCATGGAGGAGGCCGGCTCCACCATTGGAAGGGGCTTTGTGCAGAGCTTGGAGCCCATTATTTCTAGGCTGGAAATGATGGACAACTCCAGGAGAAACCTTGTGGATCCAGCCATGGTGCTGCATGTGATGGGCGATGCCGTGGCTTCCATTGCAGCACAGGCAGAAGCAACCCAACGTCTCAGTGCTGCAGTGGAAGTGCAGACTACTCTCATGCAGTCTTAGCTTGCCACCACCCAAGCTCTGACTGCTGCCATCGTGGCTGGGCTTACGAGTGTCAACCGGGGCTTGCAGGGTGTCGCAGCAGGCCAGCAATCTCTGCTCCAACAGATTGCTTGGAATGCTGAGGTGCTGCCCTGGAGGAGTGGCAGTGGGTCTGTGGAGCAGGAACCTGCTGTCCTCTCTCAGGATGACAGCATTCCTATTCTCACCACTGCCACTCCACCATTGCCCTTGCCACTGCCTGTCAGCCAGCCAACCCAGACTACTGCCGCCCATGCCGAGGTGTTGCAGTCTACAGCTGGGCCTTCCAGGTCCAGAGCTGGTCGAAGTTGTCCTGCAAGGCCATCTGTAGTCTCCCCCATGGCTGTACTGCAGCCACTGGGGGAGCACTGCGTAGGAGCACTACAGAAGGAAATGGTACACGAACAACAGCCACTAAGGGATTGCACAAGGGCGATTCTTTCATATTGTAATGTTAATTGAATACTGCTTTATTAATTTTGTTTGGAATGTTTGTTTTGTGGTGGCTCTCATTTCAGCTTTGTGCCCAGCAGGACGCTGTGCTGTTCTGTGACAGAGGAATGGTATGATGGGGATCTGGTGAGCAACGGGAATCTGGGGTTTCATTCACTCGATTCGGTGTCTGATGAGGCGTTCACGGACCAGAATGGGGATTTGCAAACTGCCTCCTCCCTTCCTCTTCATCCTCTTCCTCTTGCTCCTCTTGCTCTTCCTCCTCCTCCTCTCCCTCTTCCTCCTCCTCCTCTCCCTCCTCCTCCTCCTGAGACGGTCCCGTAATCCCTGCAGGCAAGGGCTGCACCCTCATGATAGCCAAGTTGTGAAGCATGCAGCAGACCACCACGAAATGGGACTCCCACTCTGGTGAGTACTGGAGGGCTCCTCCTGAGTGATCAAGGCAGCGGAACCGTTGCTTTAGCAGGCCAATGGTCTGCTAAATGATGTTTCCTGTTGGCAGCATGGCTCATTATACGAGTGCTGGGCACGCGTGTTGGGGCTGCGGAGGGGAGTCATCAGCCAGGTGCAGAGCGGATAGCCCTCGTCTCCGAGCAGCCACCCTTGGGTTTGATGTTGTGGCTGGAAGATTGCTGGCACACCAGACTGACGCAGGATAAAGGAGGGCCACTCTCCTGCACCACCTAGTTCCATTGGTGAAGGTCTGAAATTATGTCAGCCGCATCTGGTGTCCTGTTACGGGAGAAAGTTTAAGGAGAAAATTGCCATTGTATAACAAATAAATAATGCGGTTGATATCAATATGTGGTATTTGATCAGTAGGGAAATGTAAGGATTAGTTTCAAACCCTGTTGTTTTCAAAGCATAAAAAGAGCTGCCCCTCGTTGCTTTGCTTGTTCGCTCCTTAATTTAAATAATTTTATTTGTGAAAAAAAAACCCTGGTGGCTTCAAAAGCTTTTGAGCTATTTATGCATGGTGCTGTACAAAGTACATTAATCATTTCACCAATCATTGTCTTACTGTTTTTGAGTGCTAACTGGCCCATGAAGATAGGCAATAATTCACCCTTCAGTAATTAATGGATTCTAATAAGGTGACCTATGAATCTGTGTGCTTCTACTCTGTTACAAAGAAGAGAAAGAAATGTTTTATTATTCAGAGCTCATATGGATTCTTGAGATTGCTAGAGGCTTTGGTCCAATTTGTCATTTAAATTGACTTTAAAAGTGTGGTGGGAAATCCTTTTGTTTTGATAACAATTTAGTTCTGGTGAGATGTGTGACTAAATAGCTATGTTGCTGGGTACTTTTGTAACGATAACAGAAATGGTATAATTACACCACATAGTGGTGTATAAATCACAGAGATTAACACATGTTTAATACCCATGCAGAATTAATAGGCCACATTAATGCGCTGATTGTTTTTAAATATTGTTTGGAACAATTTTTGTAACAAAATTTATTAAAATTTCGGGATGGTCATTCTTCATTAATGTTATGGAATATTAAAAAGGGCAACATGAAAAGGTAATTTTAGCAGGATTTAATGCTGACTTTCTGCATTTTTTATTGAAGCAGTGTGCTGTATATTAAGGTGTGTAAAAATAGATCCAAACAAATCAAGCTGCTGCTGTGTTCAACTAAAGTTTGATTGCTACAGTTCAAGATTTTTAAAGTCATTCTCTTTCAGACGTTCCATGAGTGATTGGTGGACTTCATGGTCTTTAGTTGTCAGCCCAGAGCTAACCATTGCCCTTTTTTGCAATAACACTGGGCACTGGAATTTACATGGGATTCCGTTACATCTCCTGTTATTCTCAGGACCCAACTGTTACATGGTAAAATTGCTACATTGTTGATTTAAATTTAAACCAAATGTGCAGAAATTTAGGAACTCGACAATATATAAGCTCACGGTAATATTGTTAGGCATACGTTATTCAAAGTCCATGAGACCGTTTGATTGCTCTGACTGCTTTTCTGTTTAAAAGTCTTCTGTAGTCCAGTGATAGATAGTTCAATAAACTCCATACCAACACTATCTTTCAGTTCTGTGAGGTCACCTTCATGTGAAGGTATGTAATGTAGGCTTTTGTTTTGGAAGTCTTTCTGATGCATTCACTCACTGTAGAGCTGCCGACACATCCCTTTGAAGATAGGATTGCCTGTTAAGTTTGATTAAATCCCATATCAAAGTAACAGTACAAATGTTGCCCTTTCTCAGGTGCTGAGGGCTTGCAGTTTCTATTTGAATTATAAGCAAACTTTCCCCTAACACTCATGAACTAAAGAAAACCTTTAATAACAACAGAAAATGCTGGAAAAACTCAGCAGGCCAGGCAACATCCGTGGAGAGAAATTAGAGTCAACGTTTCGGGTCAAAACCCTTTATCAAGACTAAAGAGGCACAGGGAATGAAATAGATTACGAGGCCAGGCTGGGAGAGAACAAAAGAGAAGAGACATTAAGAGGTATTCAAAATGAGACGAGATGGTGATAGGACTAGTGGAGACAAAAGACAGCTCTAGATTAGGTGTGAAATGCGCTGGCAGAATGATTAGGCACTTTACAGCCTTCCAGACTCAATATCGAGTTCAACAATTTCAGATCATAACCTCGGCCCCTATTACATTGTTACTTATATTTTTTATCCACACCTTTGTGTTGGTTTCCCCCCCCCCTTTCCTTTTTTTTTCTCTCTCCCACATGGCAGCTGTCTCCCATTCTGCCAGCGCATTTCACACCTAATCTAGAGCTGTCTTTTGTCTCCACCAGTCCTATCACCATCTCATCTCGTTTTGAATACCTCTTAATGTCTCTTCTCTTTTGTTCTCTCCCAGCCCGGCCTCTTCATCTATTTCATTCCCTGTGCCTCTTTAGTCTTGATAAAGGGTTTTGACCCAAAGCGTCGACTCTAATTTCTCTCCACGGATGTTGCCTGGCCTGCTGAGTTTTTCCAGCATTTTCTGTTGTTATTTCGGATTTCCAGCATCTGCAGTATTTTGCTATCGTAAAGAAAACCTTTATCTTAATCAATTATTGATCAAAAGAATCTCCCTATTCTCACTGAAGGGCCGCCTCCAAATCAGCATTTTAAACTTAAGGAAGGAACAGCCTCCATTTTTAGTTACCATATCTTTTCTAAAGAAAATATACATCTCCAACCTACCAAGAGAAAAATTCTATTTTTTTTCATCACAGTGTATTCAACTATAACTCATCTGATGAATGGAACAGTCAGGTTTTTGTTCATTGGGCTTTTTTCAGCATGAATGACCTTTTATTACTCTGGACTTCATGTTCATATTTTATCACAGTTTAGGATTGAATGCTTCAGTGCTTGCAATATGGGCCACGAGATCATTACAGAAATGAGTGTGAATGATGGGACTGCGAATGTATGGCTAGCCTTTTAAAACAGCTTGATCCCAATTTATGAGTGCTCAATGTGACGTATCTGAGGTAGGATATACTTGCGTTAGAGGTGGTGCAAAGAAGGTTCACTGGATTGATCCCTGGGATAAGAGGGTTGTGCTATGAGGAGAGATTAAGTAGATTGGGCCTATACTTTCTAGAGTTTAGAAGAATGAGAGGTGATCTCATTGAAACATATAAGATTCTGAGGGGGATTGACAGGGTAGATGCTGAGAGGTTGTTTCCCCTGGCTGGAGAGTCTAGAACTAGGGGGCATAGTCTCATTTAAGACTGAGATGAGGATTTTTTTCACTCAGAGGGTTGTGAATCTTTAAAATTCTCTACACAAAAGGGCTATGGATGCTGAATCATTGAGTATATTCAAGGCTGAGATCGATAGATTTTTGGACTGTAAGGGAATCAAGGGATATGGAGATCAGGCGGGAAAGTGGAGTTGAGGTCGAAGATCAGCCATGATTTTATTGAATGGCGGAGTAGGCTTGAGGGGCCATATGGCCTACTCTTGCTCCTAATTCTTATGTTCTTATGAGAGAAGCAGATGGTTCCTGCAGGACTTTAACATGTATTGGTCATACACACACATAAGAGACTTGAACACAGAAGAAACAGCGATTTACTTGTACTTCTTGCAATTTCGTATACTGTTTTCGCTGCTCACGATACGGTCTCCGCTACATTGGGGAGACCAAACGCAGATTGGGTGACCGCTTTGCGGAACACCTCCATTCAGTCAGTAGCACCTGCTTTTTAATGAAAATGTAGCTATCAAGCTACAAATCTTAGGTAGCTCCGCTGTAGAAAATAACACCTGGTGGACGTGGTTGCAAGTAGATGGGTTATACTTCCATTCCCTGTTCCTCCAAAAACATAGAATTACCTTTTCTGATTTATCAAAACCTGCTCTTTACCCTCTCAGCCAGGTCATCGAGGCTTTCTTTGGTGCTGGTCTTGGTGCTTTCACTTTCAGAAACACTTTCCAAACCATCCTGTTCAGGTTTTCCTGCAGCCACAATCGGGCTTGCCCAGTCGCTGTGATTGATTTTCTCGATAATGCCCTCATGCTCCATGCAGTCTAATTCCACTGATATCCTTTCCTTTAGGACAAAGAGTACTGATCTGGGCTTAACATATTTTAGCTTCGCCCACCTCCTTCGCATTAAGGCGTACCTGGAAACCTTTGCTGTACCAAGTTTTTGACTGAATGGCGGTCTGCACAGAGCGGGATTAAATGGAGTGCTTTGGTTGGGAATTTGGAAAGAGCGGGAATTCGAAGAGAGGGAAGGAGTTGTTGCTTTTTGCCTACAATACTTGTAGTACTTTGTGTTACAGGTAGATATTTAATTTCAGTACCCTTAACTTAATCTAGATCAAGTAAGTAGTCAGGAAACTACACTGTAAACTAAGTTACCTAATTACAAAAAATCAAGGTCATATAGGGATGGCAGTGCAAGTGGTGTGCCGCAACTGCAGCATGTGGGAGTTTGTGGAGAGCATTGTGATCCTGGACAACCACGTTTGCAGTAATTGCCTGCATCTTGAGGAACCTGGAGTCTGAGGTGTAGACATTGCGGGGCATCAGGGATGGGGAGAGTTACCTGGACACTTTGATCCAGGAGGCAGTCACACCCCTTAGGTTAGGTAGTGGTACAGGTCTGGTTAGTGGTCAGGGACAGGAGGGTGTGACTGCAACTCAGGCAGGTAAGGGGACCCCAGGTGGAGGAGCCTCAGCCTTTGCCCTTGTCCAACAAGTTTGAGGTTCTTGCTGCCTGTGTGAATGAGGGAAAAGCCTGTAGGATGGATGAGCAGGCTGACCATGGCACCATGGTGCAGGAGGTCATTCAAGTGGGGGGAGTGAAAGGGAATGTAGTTGTGGTAGGGGACAGCATAGTCGGGGATAGATACTGTTCTCTGCAGCCGAGACTGAGAGTTCCGAAGGTTGTGTTGCCTGCCCGGTGCCAGGGTTAAAGACATCTCCTCGCAGCTGGAGAAGAACTTGGAGTGGGAGGGGGAGGATCCAGTTGTCGTGGGCCACGTAGGAACCAACGACATAGGTAGAACGAGGAATGAGGTTGTGCTGAGGGAGTTTGAGGAGCTAGGATCCAAATTAAAAAGCAGAACCTCAAAGGTAATAATCTCTGGATTGTTACCTGAGCCACGCGCAAATTGGCATCGGGACAAACAGATTAGAGGTTTAAGTGCGTGGCTCAAAGAGTGGTGTCGGAGGAAGGGGTGTCGGTTCATGGGGCACTGGGGAAAGAGGGAGCTGTTCCGTTGGGACGGGCTCCGTTTAAACCGGGCTGGAACCAGTGTCCTGGTGAACCGAATAACGAGGGCAGCAGACAGGGCTTTAAACTAATGAAGGGGGGGGGTGCGGCGGGAGGATTCAGGAAAGAGTAAATTTAAAAGCAGCAAGAGGAATGTCAAGGCTCTAGAGCAGAGCAGAATTTTGGGTAAAAATAAGCAGAGTGGGTCAGGAAGGGAGAGAGAGAGAGTAACAAAGGTAATAAGGCATCAGTGACTAAGGTGACATCAGGCAAAAAGAGAAATAAGTCAAAGCTAAAGGCACTATATCTGAATGCGCGAAGCATTCACAACAAAATAGATGAATTAATAGCACAGATAGAAATGAACAGGTTTGATCTAATAGTCATAATGGAGACGAGGTTGCAAATTGGCCAAGGTTGGGAATTAAATATTCCAGGATGCATAACTTTTAGAAGGGATAGGCAAAATGGAAAAGGAGTCGGGGTAGCCCTGATAATAAAGGATGGGATAAAGACAGTAGAGAGAAAGGATCTTAGCTCTGAAAATCAAGAAGTAGAATCAGTTTGGGTGGAGCTAAGAAACAGCAAGGGGCAGAAAACATTGGTGGGAGTTGTTTATAGGCCCCCAAACAGTAGTTGTAATGTAGGGCAGAGTATAAATCAGGAAATTAGAGGGGCATGTAACAAGGGTAATACAGTAATCATGGGGGACTTTAATCTTCATATAGACTGGGCAAACCAAATGTGCAGTAATAGTGTGGAGGACAAATTCATGGAATGTATGCAAGATAGCTTTCTAGATCAGTATGTTGAGGAACCAACGAGGGAACAGCTATTTTAGATCTAGCATTGTGCAACGAGAAAGGGTTAATTAATAACCTTGTAGTAAAGGGGCCTTTAGGGAAGAGTGACCATAATATGATAGAATTTTATATTGAGTTTGAAAGTGTCTTCGTTAAATCCGAAACTAGGGTCTTAAATGTAAACTACGTAGGTATGAGGGGCGAGTTGGCTAAGGTAGATAGGGAAACTACATTAAAAGGTATGACAGTGGACGAGCAATGACTAGCATTTAAAGAATTAATACATAATTTACAACAAATATACATTCCTTTTAAGGCACAAAAACCCCCCAGGAAAAGTGGTCCAACCGTGGCTAACAAAAGAAGTTAAAGATAGTATTAGAAAAAGAAAAAGAAAGACTTGCATTTATATAGCGCCTTTCACGACCACCGGATGTCTCAAAGCGCTTTACAACCAATGAAGTACTTTTGAAGTGGAGTCACTGTTGTAATGTGGGAAACACGGCAACCAATTTGAGCACAGCAAGCTCCCACAAACAGCAATGTGATAATGACCTATTAATCTGTTTTTTTTATGTTGGTTGAGGAATAAATATTAGATCAAAGGAAGAGGCTTATAATGCTGCCAAAAAGAGTAGTAAGCCTGAGGATTTAGAATTCAGCAAAGGAGGACCAAGAAATTGATAAATAAGGGAATAAGGAAATGGCAGAGAAATTAAACAAATACTTTCTGTCTGTCTTCACGGAAGAAGACGCAAAAAACTTCCCAGAATTGGTGGACAACCAAGCGTCTACCGAGAATGAGGAACTGAAAGATATTCGTATTAGTAAAAAAAGTAGTACTGGAGCAATTTATGGGACTGAAAGCCAATAAATCCCCTGGACCTGATGGCCTACATCCTAGGGTTTTGAAAGAGTTAGCTATAGAGATAGTGGATGCATTGGTTGTCATTTTCCAAAATTCCATAGATTCTAGAACGGTTCCCGCGGATTGGAAGGTAGCAAATGTAACCCCACTGTTTAAGAAAGGAGGGAAAGAGAAAATGAGGAACTACAGACCAGTTAGCCTGACATCAGCAGTAGGGAAAATGCTAGAATCTATTATTAAGGACGTGGTAACAGGGCACTTCGAAAATAATAATAGGATTGGGCAGAATCAACACGGATTTATGAAAGGGAAATCGTGTTTGACAAATCTGTTAGTTTTTTGAGGTTGTAACTAGCAGAATAGATAAGGAGATGTGTATTTGGATTTTCAGAAGGCATTCGATAAGGTGCCACACAAGAGGTTATTAAACAAAATTAGGGCTCATTGGATTGGGGATAATATACTAGCATGGATTGAGGATTGGTTAACGGACAGAAAACAGAGAGTAGGAATAAATGGGTCATTTCGGGTTGGCAGGCTGTAACTAGTGGGGTACCGCAAGGATCAGTGCTTGGGCCTTTGCTATTCACAATCTACATCAAGTTTGCTGATGATACAAAGCTGGGTGGGAATGTAAGTTGTGAGGAGGATGCAAGGAGGCTTCAAGGGGATATAGACAGGCTAAGTGAGTGGGCAAGAACATGGCAAATGGAATATAATGTGGAGAAATGTGAAGTTATCCACTTTGGTAGGAAAAATAGAAAAGCAGAGTATTTTTTAAATGGTGAGAGATTGGGAAATGTTGGTGTTCAGAGGGACCTTGGTGTCCTTGTACACGAATCACTGAACGTTAACATGCAGATACAGCAAGCAATTAGGAAAACAAATGGTATGTTGGCCTTTATTACAAGAGGATTTGAGTATAAGTGTAAAGATGTCTTACTGCAATTATATAGGGCCCTGGTGAGACCACACTTGGAGTATTGTGTAGAGTTTTGTTCTCCTTACCTAAGGAAGGATATACTTGCCATAGAGGGAGTGCAACGAAGTTTCACCAGACTGGCTCCTGGAATGGGGGTATTGTCCTGTGAGGACAGATTGAGTAGACTAGGCCTATATTCTGTAGAGTTTAGAAGAATGAGAGGTGATCTCATTGAAAGATGCAAAATTCTTAGGGCTGGACAGGGTCGATGCAGCGAGGATGTTTTCTCTGGCTGGGGAGTCTAGAACCAGGGGTCACAGTCTCAGAATAAGGGGTCGGCCATTTAGGACTGAGATGAGGAGAAATTTCTTCACTTAGAGGGTGGTGAATCTTTGGAATTCTCTACCCCAGAGGGCTGTGGAGGCTCAGTCATTGAGTATATTCAAAAGAGAGAGCGATAGATTTTTGAATATTAAGGGAATCAAGGGATATGGGGATAGTGCAGGAAAGTGGAGATGAGGTAGAAGATCAGTCATGATCTTATTGAATGGCGGAGCAGGCTCGAAGGGCCAAATGGCCTACTCCTGCTCCTATTTCTTATGTTCTTGTGTACTCTTCCATCAGGATATCCATAGGTCTTTGGTGATTTTAATATTGGCCCAGTTTAATTTCAGGCTACAAAACCAATCTTGGCGCATCAATGAGCAACCTTTGCCCTAAACTAGAATTACAGACAATTCTTTGTCTAATTTTCATATTTTACTTGGACATTTATTTTCCAAGGACTGGGAATGGGTGTCCAGAATATCTTTTCAGTAAAATGTTGGGTTTTTTAGAACAATTTTCCAAAACTTTTCCTCAAAAACTTTTGATAACATAATAGTTACCACGGCCCTAGTGTCCAATTCAAATTCACATTTAATACCTTCTGTCTAGATAGGGTCCACAATTTCATGTTGCACTTTCTTTTTAAGGAATATACAGGAAAATGTGTCTCCACTTCATCCGTCTCATCTTGTGGTGCAGTTTCCTCCTCAGGTTCCTCATCGGAATCAACATATAATGGGCACTGGATTTTTCTCTTTTCTTCTGTTGATTCCTCACAACAACAACAAACAACAACTTATATATTTATAAAGCGCCTTTAACATTAAAAAACGTCCCATGACGTTATGACTTGGGGCCTTCTTTTCTTCTCGCTGCCTCCAATCTAGCAGCACCTACTGGCTTCTGGCAACACTGAGCTAAATGGCCCAATTCCATGCAGTTATGACATTTAACCTTCTTACTAAAACATTGGTCTGGATGATGATTATTTTTACTGCACCTCCAACATGGTTGAGTGACTCTGTTGATTCCAGAGCTGTTGGACCCTGTGGCCTGTAACTCACTAGTATGCCTGGCAGCAGCCTCCATCCCAAGTGCTATTTCGAGAGTTCTAGCAGACGTGAGTCTGTCTTCTACCAAACGTTTCCTTTGCATCGACTTTCCTTCAAACCACAGACAAAGTTATCTGTTGTTGCACTGTCAAGAAACCACCAAAGTCACATATTTTGGAGTATCCCCAGTTCTGCCATAAACTGAGAAACATTCTCATCATCCCTTTGCCTCCTCTGGTTAAACTTGAACCATTCCCCATTTAATATTCTCCAATGTTTCCTACTAATGCTGATATGATTCACGAGGTTGTTGCCAGGACTGGAGAATTTTAGCTATGAGGAAAGATTGGATAGGCTGGGGTTGTTTTCTTTGGAGCAGAGGAGGCTAAGGGGAGACTTAATTGAGGTGTATAAAATTATGATGGGCCTAGATAGAGTGGATTGGAAGGACCTGGTTCCCTTAGCAAAGAGGTCAATAATCAGGGGGCATAGATTTAAAGTAATTGGTAGAAAGATTAGAGGGGAGTTGAACTTTATTCACCCAGAGGGTGGTGAGGTCTGGAACTCACTGCCTGAAAAGGTGGTAGAAGCAGAAATCCTCATCCCTTTTAAAAAGTACTTGGATATGCACTTGAAGTGCTGTAACCTACAGGGCTACAGACGAAGAGCTAGAAAGTGGGATTAGGCTGGATAGCTCTTTTTCGGCCAGCACGGACACAATGGGCCAAATGGCAGCCGCTTGTGCTCTAAATTTTTATGATTCTATGATTTTTTTAATTCAGTGACATAAACAATCAGACTCAGATGACCAACTTTTTGAAATTAAGCAAGGTGTGAGTTCAACAGCCAACTCTGCATTAGGGTGGAATGCCAAGTTGGAGTGACTGGACAGAAATACACTGAACATAGCCACAAACCTAACTAATTGCTAGATTTTCAGTTGTGAAAACTTCTAATATTGCTACATTTGAAGGCAAGACCAGCAAAACGATAGTTTCTCACTAAAGCAGTTTTAAATTTTAGCTACACATAGCAAATGTTCAAACTCATTCCCAGGATGTTTGGATTGAGCTAAGCCTCCCTGTGGTGAAGAGGAGAGCTACACGAGCCTCGCTATATCAATTGTATCAACAGACCGCAATTACAACAACCCAAATAAAGCAAATGAATCATTCCTCTTTGCCTCAATGAGCTACTTTGTGACTTTTTTTTAAAGCATTCTGAACTACGCACTCATGGTAAAGTTTTAAACAGATAAACTGGTTTCCTTATTTGAAACATTAGTTCATGTACGAAATTGCCTCCTGCCACTCAGCTTAGTGGTTTGGGGTAATCTGCTGGCGCTTGAGTCTGTGTTCATCAAGCTCATACATTTGGACCAAACACGCCGGCATAATAGTTAATGGATAATATAAGGCGGCTTCTTAATGTTCCCTGCTACGCCGTCACCATTCTGCCTGATTTTTGGGATCATTTTCATGTTTGAATAATACTGAGTGAAAATCTTTAAGCTCAGTGAGAAGTAGCTCATTGGCATTTTTAAATTTGATATCAGAAGCATGACTGAAAAGCAGAAATCCTGTGTGAACCTCGAACTGCTTCATGCATGGATTGAGTCCACGAAAGAAAATTAATATTACATTTAGAATTGAATGAAAATGACTACAAATAAATTTCTTGGAATCTTAATACTGTACCTCAAAGAATGCATTATGGATGCTTTCTATTGTAAGGAGGAACCTCTCTGGGATTTCCTGCTGAGTTTATACTGCAACTGCAATGGAGATCCTGTTTGGTTTGATTAGGTGCTAAATGCTGTCTACCTACATTTAATCTTGGGCTGGTTTATTAGTTTACCAACCCAACAACACACATGCTGAGTTTTCCCCTCCTGAGGAAAAATACTGAATAACCCCATCAGATATTTATACCAACCCAGGACAAATCAGCTCAGCGACCCTTGGCCAGCTTTAAGGTCAAGATACAAGGTTGAAGAAGCTACTTTTATAGATATGTCTGTTTCATAGTGCGGTTAATAAAATGAAATCCCAATACCTGAATCTGATGTGTAACTATGGGAGATGCTCCACTTGTTTTCTATTACATGGTAGCTGATACTGGCCATTATCACATAACCAGAGAAGAGCAAGAAGAAAAAGAAAAACCAGCAAATACTGGAGATCTGATATAAAACTCGAAGCTGCTGAAAATTCACATCAAGTCCATCGACATCTATAAAGAGAAAAGATACGTTTGCATTTCGCAATCAATTAGCGATTTCCACCAGCAGTGGTTTGAGGATAGTTGAGTGGTCAGGAACTGGATTGAAAAGGTGGTTCAGGGAGCAGGTGGTGGATCTCCTGAAGTAGATAGTCTGATGAGGGATGGAGGGAGATCGAGAAAAGGACTCTGGAGTCAGGGCATGGATAAGGGAGATGATGTGCAGCAGAAGTGAGCAGCAACCAAGCAAAGGGTTTCCATTTTGGTGATGCACCCCTCACAGTTGGCATCAGAGGTGAGAATGAAGGGACAAGGAAGGGAGGTCAAAAAAGTGAACAAAGGATATTCAGGTTATGCTTGCCCTCTAGGATTGCTTAAGGTGAAGCCAGATTTAACTGAGTAGGTGAGACAGACATCATGTGCTCAACGCTGCACCCCTCAGATATGAGATTCCAAGAGTGGGTGTAGTAGTGTGGCAATGGCTGAAGTGGAAGGCTGAATGATCTGGTGAAGATGCCAAATGTCGAAACGTGGAAGGGATTAAGCAAGTCAGTGGAGGGACCGTTGTCATGTCAGCTGGAGGTTGCTGGTTAGGAAGCTGAGGAGTGTCATTTTTCCAAAGCACATGGTGCAGGTTGGCAAGGAGGTGTGCATGGTGAGGGAGATGAGCAAGCAATTATGGATTATCTTGTCAATGGTAGAGACCTCAGAGATGACAAGGCCTTGCATGATGGTGAGGTCAGGAGAGTGTGTATGAGGCAGTTTATACACAGGGTGAAGTTGAGGGTGGAAGAGTTCAGGTCAGGTGACTTACCGCCAATGTCCTGCCTGAATCTCGCTGTCTTCCATTCTAACCTGCTCGCCTGAGCAAGCAGCAAAGGCACTCCCCTGAAGCCAGCGGAGTCCTACTTTAAATACAGATCGGGGTCCAATTACATCATCAGACCCCAACTGCAATTTTAACACTGGCAGCTGAGCAAGGAAATCTCTTGGGCTTTCTCATCAGGTAAAAACAGCAGGAGAGGATCATGGGCCAAAAGAGGCCATTTAAGGTAATTTAAAAAAAAAAATCCTTCTGTGACCAGCAGGAGCAGAAGTGTTACTATGGACCCCACAGGGAAAGTTTAGGCCTTTCTGCAACTTACCTTCTAGCCAGTGAGCATTCCTTTGATGCCAGCCAGCGGTCTCCTGCCACCCGGACTTCCACTTCCACCTGCTGCATGCAGATGAGGCCTGGGAATTCAAAACACCCAGGTCTTACAATGCCGACCTCGGGCGCGTTTGCACTCTCCCGTCCTCACCTGCCCGAATCCAGCTCCCAGTTAAAATTCCCTCTTCGATCTCACTCACTAGAATATAAATGGATAAACAGACACAGCTTCTCCAGTATGATTTACCTTTTTCATTCGCAGCTTGGCTTATGCTGCCACTGAGAAGCAAGTGTCAAATACTTCATTAAATAGCGGCAGTTGTCAATTTAGGTGAGTTCTGTTTTACAGATAACAACTGGGGAACGAACACAAGTTTGATAATTATAAAGTTATGAGAAGGCAAGTGACACAGAAAGTTTTCACTCGAAAGATAATAGACTTGTGGAATAAATTAGGAGGTCAAGGCCATTGAAGACGACAGTATACGTAGATTAAAGAGACAATTAGACATGATGCTGCAGAAAAAAAAGGACTGAGGGAGAATATGGAAAGGATGGCAGTGGACAGCCCCAATCAAAAAGTGGGGGATTTGTTGAACCCAGTGGTTGCCTTCTGTTTCTACACATTGCTACGTTTTCTTCCTGCTTTCTAGTTTTGGATGAGTAAGTCTTGTGCAGTTCAGCAATAATTTTATTTTAATGTATTGTACAAGCAGCATTGAACTGTTCATGGTTCTTTAGAAGTCTTTTTTAAAGAAAATTTTTAATTTTGACCCTGCAAAGGAATGAAATAATCCGTAACTGTAGTGGTTCCAAGTGTAGAGAATTTGGGCTATAAATTGAATGACAGCAAATAATTTTTTACTTGCATTTTTATTAGATTTCCAGTGAGTTAACATTTCATTTTAACAGCCTGCCATAATTCATTTGGCTCTTTGCCTGAAGCCATTGTACTCGATATCCCTCAGGAGTTACTTTGCAAGGAAAACAGATTAATGACAAAACTTGGAGGAAAAATTTCTTTAATTATAAAACCTCATTTTCTGCTGCCGCTACAAAAGAACCCATAGTAAGTTTAAGAACTATTTCCATCTCAAACCTGTATGGGCTGTTAAACTGCATTGCTTTATTCTCTAAATATATTAGTAACCGTATGCAGGTCAGGCATCGGCTCTGCCTGGGTAGCTCTTTGCTCTTTGGAATATAAATATAGCAGTGTAATACATAAACAAAATCCAGCATAAGAACATCAGTAAATATGCTTAAAAACATCTACTGCAAGACTGTCGCCTCAACCTTGGTTAGCTGAGCATTGGCAGTACTGGTGTGAAGTAGATATTAGGGTATTTGAGCATGTAGTGGTCAGTTTTACTGTAGTCTGGATTATAGTCCTGTTTTAAAAAGACAGAAATTGCTGGTATTGCCTTCATCAAATCACTGGATGGTAAACGCAACTTGTCAACACAGTATGCTGCACTTAGCTCCTTTCCCCTGACATAAATTAATGTTTTGGGATTGATATGTTTAGTAGGTCAGCTCAGTGTTTTTTTTCTTTGTTTAATTTTGACCCCCTTACTGTTTGAAAAATCAATAAACATTGAGTTCACCTTAGCATATAATCACATTAACAGAAGACTTTAGATTGGTGTCACTGGTATACTGGTTGCCGACAGTGTTCACAAGGCGTGGAAACATGTTTGTAGAATTCTACTGCTGTGTCTCTTTTTAAGGTTCAGACAGGTCAATTGGAGTCTTAATTTTTTTTATAATTAAAATGACATAAGGTACAAAGAAATTGAAATCTGCCCTGATTTCCACATTGTTTTAGCACAAACTCCATTTCAACCATGACAGCTCTGACACTTCCCTCTGTGGTGTAACATAAATATGATAAATCTGAGAGAGATGGCTCTGCTAGGAGTATTCTAACGTACACTCTAGTATCAGATACCTGATCTATATAGCCTTAAAGATGCCATGCAGATAGTGCTAATTTTCTTTTTTAATTGTTTGCAATACAATGCTCCTCATAGAACAAATATGAGAATTTCTCCTAACCTCTCTCCTCACTCTTATGGTGACAGTTTTAAGTTGATGACCCTCATCATTGACTCCTGACCAGAGGCAGTGGTTTTCTCTGTTCATTTTATCAATATCTTTCATAATATTTTTTCCCTGTTCATTCTGTCAAAAAAAATGTTTTAAAACTCTATTAAATTTCATTTTAGCCTTCTCTGCTCCAGAGGGGCCGTTCCAGTGTCTCAAGTTTCTCCTCATAACTGTAGTTTCCCAACAGTGGCATCATTCTGCTGTATGCTGTACTAGCTGGGGGGGCCCGGCGTTGTCAGGGCAATTTTGGGCTGCGCGGTTTACGGCCGGGCGCTGACGTTCCCCCGCTCTGTGTCACTCTTTCCCTCCCTGACCCTTTCTCTCTCCCTGCCCCTCTCTCTCCCTGCCCCTCTCTCTCTCCCCGCCGCTGTATGTCACCTCTCTGTCTCTCTCCCTCTCTACCTCTCCCCCTCTCATCTCCCTCCCTCCCTGCCTCCCCCTCTTTTGGCATCCGGAGAAGGGCTTTGAAAATTGAGCCCGGCCGCAGTGGACGTGCGGGGCCTAGCGGTTACGGCCCGGCCGGGCTCTGGGGCCGAGACGGACCCCAGCTGAGCTCCCGGTGCGGCAGGGCGCCGCAGGTGATGCGGTTTACGGCTGGCCGCTGACGCTCCCCCGCCCGCTCTGTGTCTCGGGCCGAGCGGTTGTGAGGCCCGGCCCGAGTGACTCCAACTCACCTCCCGCTCCCGGAGCCGCACTGTGGGGGTTTGTTTGGCTGGTGCTGTCGCTGTGGGGATGAAAAAAATGGCGGTGAAGTTTCGGGAGGCTGCAGGATTAGGTCCTGCCCGTGACGCACCGATTGGTCAACCATCAGGTCACTGAACTGTAGGATTGGTCCACCATCACGTCACTCAACGCTAATGAGCGGTAGGATTGGTCAACCGCTAATGAGCGGATTTTTGAACGTTTTTTGTCCACTGTCCGAACAATTTTTGTCTGAGCAAAAAGGAAATACGCCTATTAGACTCCCCTGATCATAACCTTTTGATATAACATACGTGTAGGTACGCTCTATAACTTTTGAGTGTATAACGGACAGACAGACAGACAGACAAACCAACTCTTTTATATATATATATGGCTTTAATGTCTTTTCTATAAACTCCACATAATACTCTTAACTGTGGTCTAACCAGTGTTCTGAAAAATATTTTGTTACATGTTGACTCTAGTACTCTATTCTCCTATTTATCAAACCAAAAATGCTGTTGGCCTTCTTTATAATGTTATCTACTTCGACTTGCTCTTTTAGGGAATTATGCATTTGAACTCTAAGGTCTTGCTGTTCACAGCACAAAAAGTTAGCATGCAGGTACAGCAAGTAATTAGGAAGGCAAATGGAATGTTGGCCTTTATTGCAAGGGTGAGACCACACCTAGAGTACTGCGTACAGTTTTGGTCTCCTTATTTAAGGAGGGATATACTTGCATTGGAGGCAGTTCAGAGAAGGTTCACTAGGTTAATTCCTGAGATGAAGGGGTTGTCTTATGAAGAAAGGTTGAGCAGGTTGGGCCTATACTCATTGGAGTTTAGAAGAATGAGAGGTGGTCTTATTGAAATGTTTAAGGTTCTGAGAGGGCTTGACAGGTTAGATGCAGAGAGGATGTTTCCCCTCGTGGGGGAATCTCGAACTAGGGGGCATAGTTTCAGAATAAGGGGTCGCCCATTTAAAACGGAGATGAGGAGGAATTTCTTCTCTCAGAGGGTCGTGAATCTTTGGAATTCTCTACCCCAGAGAGCTGTGGAGGGTGGGTCATTGAATATATTCAAGGCGGAGATGGACAGATATTTGAACGATAAGGGAGTCAAAGGTTATGGGAAGCGGGCAGGAAAGTGGAGTTGAGGCCAAGAGCAGATCAGCCATGATCTTATCGAATGGCGGAGCAGGCTCGAGAGGCCAAATGGCCTACTCTTGCTCCTATTTCTTATGTTCTTATTTACCTTCTTCAGTGCTTTTCCATTGAATTTAACCTCCCATTTCTTGTTTGTATTACCTCCCTCCAAATTCCACCCTTCTTATGATGGAAACCAACTCATGCTGGGATGCTATTCCACAGCTGCCAGCAGCCTTTTAGTACTTCCCCAAGTGGTCATTCTTTATGTGTGAACTAAAACACCAAGGGTTGGATGTTCCTTGATCTGTCCTTACAGGGTTAAGCAGGACTTCTACCTGCCGCCATGACTCAAGTTTCTGGGTCAAATGTCATTAGCTATTCATAGCAGGATCCCTGCCAGCAGGCCAAGACCAAGGCCTTCAACAGGTAAGCAATTGGAGGGAAAGGAGGCATCTCCCTTCAAAGAATTTTGGGGTCTTTCTGCCGCTACCCCAGGCCTACTACTACCTTTCTTTTGAGGTGGTCCCGGGGGCCAGTGATAAGAGGAGCAGACAGCAGGCAAATCTGCCGGTGACCCGGGGCTCACCAGTATGTGGTGGGTGGAGAAGGGGTAGCCAGCTGCAATCCTGGCAGAGGGAGGAAAAGTCTTGTTGGGGCAGGAGGCATCGTTAACTGCTTTTTCCTGCTATCCTGCTCGATTTTGAGTGGGATAGCAGAGGAAAATCCAGGCCCAAGTGTCAGAAGGCATCATGGCTTAGTCTGATCCTGCCCTGCTCTAAGAACCCTTCCTCCAATTAGTCTATGATACAAAGACCAGTTGTAGCATCTGTGGTGCCACCCCAGCTGACACAAGTTAACTACCATAGAGCAGGGATTGAATTTGAGACCTTCCCACTGGATGAACTTTGTCACTTCATTGATAGAGTTTGGTTTCTTTGTTTTTTAGATGGCATGGGCCGAGTTCTAGCACAGGATGTGTTTGCAAAAGACAACCTGCCACCTTTTCCAGCATCGGTGAAGGATGGGTATGCTGTACGAGGTGAAGAGCTTAATATATTCTTTAGTATGACAGCTGTTAAAGTTACACATCCTGCCTGAACTGCTTTAATTGGATATGTCCTATATTTTTAACTCTTTACAGCTGCTGATGGCCCTGGTGATAGATTCATTATTGGTGAATCGCAGGCTGGTGAGCAGGTGAGTATTGATGTTTGCTTTTCGTTGAATTGAATTTAAACACTTAAGGACAAGTAAACAGGAACTTTTCTGGTAAATGACTGATAAATTTCCTTGTCACATGAACATAAATATCTAAAAGTGAGCGTAGGCTACACAAGTTCATGTGTGTGGAATTGAGAATAGGCTCCTTTACAAAACTGCTAAGTCTATTGTTTCTATTTACTTATTTTAAGGCTTTAAAAAAAACAAATTCTCGGGATATGGGCGTCGTTGGCAAGACCGCATTTATTGCTCATCCTTAGTTGCCGTTGAGAAGGTGGTGATGGGCAATGTTCCTCCTAATTTCGTTTGGGTGCGCGGCCCCTTTAATGGGTTGCACGGCCCATTCAAGGTTTTGCGCTTGTGCGAAATTTCACATTTGAAAAGCCGGTCCCGGGCTTTGCAGGACCGGCAGACAGTTGTGTGGCCGCGCGGCTTAGCGGGAACGTTGGTGGTGGGCCTTCTTCTTGAACCACTGCAGTCCTTGTGGTGAAGGTCTCATTATTCTCTGTAGTAGTTCAGTACAACTGAGTGGCTTGCTAGGCCACTTCAGAGGGGCGTTAAGAGTCAACCACGTTGGTGTTGGATTAGAGTCACATATAAGGAGGCAAGTTTCCTTCCTTAAAGGGCATTAATGAATCAGTTGGGTTTTAATGTCAATCCGGCAGCTTCATGGTCACATTTACTGATACCAGCATTTTATTTCCAAGCTGGTAATATGAAGACCTTTTTGGCCTTCACTTGTAGTTTTTAGGGAGAAATTAATTTCCCTGTGATGTATGTATTTGTAATGAGCAATCATAGTGACCTCTTGTCTAATGATTACAGATCCTAAACTCTTAAGTCTTCTCACACATCATTGCTGAGATCTCTCAATTTGTTTTACTCTTTAAATTATTGAACAGCACAAAACCTCTTTATGTTCATTGCTTTCTGCGAGGAATACCTTTTTCTTTTCTAAAGTGATTGCACATTGGGGGCAATTACCAATAAGCATTAAGCGTACTTGCCAGTCTGTCAGAATGTAACTTTTTGAACTATGGCATAATGAGACAAGTGGAGATACACTGGATTGTGACTAAGGATACTTGGCTTGAATTTATTCATGCTGGTTATCCTCTGTAAGGCTCACTTTTTTAGTACAATACTGCTCCTGCTCAATTGATGAAATTGAGTTCTGTTAGGAGATACAGATAATGATTCCATATTTGTAAAACAATGAAAGTCTACAGATTCCAGCAGAAAACATCCCTTCACCATTCCCAAGACCTTTTTTTTGCCATTATTTGGTGATGGGTGTAACGATCAATAACATGTCATTCTATAGTGGACACTAGGTGGAGCCGTAGAGCTGTATATAGCTGTATGTATAAGACTACACTACCCAGCTGTATATATATTAAGACTACATTACCCATGAGGCACTAGGCTACCCACAAGGCAACAGTCAAGATGGAAGCCTCTACAGATACTGTACCAGTCCACATGTGCTCAATAAAGTAACTAGCAAAAGCTAGCTGTGTTCATAATAAAAACTACTAGTTATTAATGAACATAACATGGTACCAGGGTGGTGAAGATCTGCTGAAAATTGTGAAAAGCGACATGGAGAATTTGAAGCCACCAGAGCGTTTGAATCTCACAGAAAAAATCGACTACAATTGGCAGATTTTTAAACAGCAATTCGAACTCTACATTGCAGCCATCGGATTCGGTATGAAGCCAGACGCAAGGAAGATAGCGTTGCTGCTTACGGTTGCAGGCCCACAGGCGATAGAGGTATTTAATACATTTGTATTTAATCCAGCGGAGAACAGAGAAAAATTAGAAGATGTGCTAAAAAAATTTGATGCACATTGCTCTCCCAAAAAGAATGAGACGTATGAAAGATACATCTTCCGTTCTCGGACACAGCAACAAAATGAGACTTTTGATAGCTTTATAACTGATCTGAAACTGAAAGCACAGACATGTAATTTCTCTGAGCTGAAATCATCCATGATTCGTGACCAGATTGTGTTTGGTATTCATGATAAAAAAAGTCAGGGAACGTCTGTTGAGAGAAACCGAACTAAATTTGGAAAATGCAGTGAAAATATGCCAAGCCAGCGAGCTAGCTCGAAAGCACGCGAAGACTTTCAGTGAAATCAATAATGATGCGATTGTAATGAGTGAAAATGCTGCTGTCGGTGCTGTGTCCTACAAGGGGAAGAAACGTGGCCAGAACAGAAATGAAAAGCAATCGGAGGATGACATTTTTAATTGTAAACACTGTGGTTACAAACACCAGTTAAGACAATGCCCAGCGTTTGGAAAAATGTGCACAAAGTGTAATGGAAAGAATCACTTTGCCAAACAATGCTTTTCAAAAGTAAAAACAACGAAAGGGCAACAAGTTAATGTGATTGAGGGCACTGATTTAAGTGAGACATTTTTGGTAGGAATGGTGTCATGTGACGATATCAAAAAAGATACAGAAAATGTGCAGCCCTCAGAAATGGACAATGCTGAACATAAAGTCAATGCAGTAAAAGTGGACAAATGGATGATCCCACTGCAGATAAATGGAGCATTAGTTACATTGAAACTGGACACTGGGGCAAAAGCAAACTTAATCAGTATGAGTGACATAAAAAATATGAAAGAAAAGCCCAAAATACAGAAAAAGTCAGTACTACTGAAGAGCTATAATGGACAGAAAATAGATAGCTTAGGTGTATGCAGACTTAAAGTGACAGTCAAAGACAAAGTGCATCATCTCATGTTTTCTGTTGTGGCTGAAAGACTTGATTCGATACTAGGTGACAAAGCTTGTGAAGACTTAGAACTGGTCAAGAGAGTCTACCGTATAAACTGTGCCATAAGCAGACCAGATGACTCAGGTGATGAAGCAGAGAGCCCATCAAGGATGAAAAGGCCAAAGGGTATCCATGTCTTCAAAAAGCCTAGTTTCTCCAAGAAGAAAGAAAAAGACTTTAAGGTCAAAGAGAAGCCAAAGGAAGAAAAGCACAAAGAGGAAAAACACAAGGAGAAAAAGTCCAAAGATATAACCGCAGCAGATGTTGTTAAGCAGTGGAAAGAGAAAAAGAAAAAGAAGAAGCCTGCACCAGAGCAGGAAGCAGTTCCGGTGGATACTCCTCCTTCCCTCAGGCCAATCTTTGGTGTTCCATTAGCCGAGGCTGCTGAGAGGACTATGCTGTATGATGGGATCCAGCTGCCAGCAGTTTTTCGAGAGTGCATTGACTACATTGAGAGTTATGGCATGAAGAGTGAAGGAAACACTGAAACCCTCTCCAAGCAAAGATCGCAAGGAGACCTCGATCTATACAAGAGCAGATTGATGACAATGCCGCAACTGCATCTTGTCATTCACCGCCAGAACAATCTCATGAAGACACATCAGACTTACCCGTGTTGAGAAGATCCACACGTGAAGTAAAAGAGCCTGATAGACAGAATCTTTGAGTACAATGTAAAGCTTTGAAAATGTGTTGACTGTTTTGAAAATGTTTATGTTTATAGAGCACTAACAAAAGTGTTACTGATATTATCTTTATTGTTTTCTTGAAAGTTGATTGATATTGATTTTGTTAAACCTCAAAGAAAGGGGGATGTAACGATCAATAACATGTCATTCTATAGTGGACACTAGGTGGAGCCGTAGAGCTGTATATAGCTGTATGTATAAGACTACACTACCCAGCTGTATATATATTAAGACTACATTACCCATGAGGCACTAGGCTACCCACAAGGCAACAGTCAAGATGGAAGCCTCTACAGATACTGTACCAGTCCACATGTGCTCAATAAAGTAACTAGCAAAAGCTAGCTGTGTTCATAATAAAAACGACTAGTTATTAATGAACATAACAATGGGGAGGGGACTAGGGATGAAGAGGAAAGAACAAATTATGTAGGTGTTCTTTCTGTCAATTTTTAAATGAATTTCAAAGAGTAGAGTGTCTTGTTCACTTTAGATTTAGTTCACTCTTTGTTATACTGTAAGCTTTTGAAGTTTGACTAATAATCTCAAAGATGATTTTCTTTTATTCCTGCATATTTCTGCAGCCCACCCAGACAGTGATGCCTGGTCAGGTGATGCGGGTAACAACAGGGGCTCCAATACCTTGTGGTGCAGATGCAGTTGTGCAGGTTGAAGATACAGAGCTCATCAGGGAATCAGATGATGTAAGTAAAATTAGAAGATTTCACTCCTGTTCAATATTTTCAATATATCCTGATGGAAAATATTATGAAATTATTCAAAGATTCATTGATTTATAAGAACTTTTTAGTCGAGGACTAGGATGGATGCTAAATATTGGCATGTTCATTTCATGTTGATATTCTTTATGTATGCAGCATGATGTACTTCTAATCATGGTAAGTTGATATATAGCTGTTATACTTTTTTTGGGCACCATAAGCAGTGCTTACATTTTAGCCAGTCAAACGTATGATTTTTTTTCTTCTCTAACTTAGGACACATGCACACATGAGATCTTCATGCCCACAAATATTGTTTCTTTTTCTATGTGTTGTAGATTGTTCCATTTAGTGAATTTCATAAAATATTTGTTTCAAATTTTTTGTGTCCATTCGTTTCATTTTAATGTAACAATATATGACAGCAAAAGAATGCCGCATGCTAATTTCTGACATAGAAGCTAAATTTCACTGTATTATCTCTTATTTATTCTCTGGGCATTGCGGCCAATTTTTACAATGCAATGCATCTGATAATTCATTACAGTGAAACCAAAAGCCATAATGTATGGCTGAGAATTATTACTCCATGTGAGCTCCACATGCCGCATTCCCGAATGTCTTTGAGTGCTCATCAATAATGCTTTTAGAATAACAAGACACAGTGGCCTAGAAATTCAGTAGGCTTAGCGCCGCATTTGAGGCACTAGAGGGCCTAGCGCCGGAGTTATGGCCAGTTGAGAAATTCCCTGGGGCCCTAAATCGGCGTTGCACCGGTAGCGCTGCGCCGGCACCGATGACGTCATCGGTGTGCGCAGCGTCCCGGTTGCCGTGGTAACCCGGCCCCAAGCCGAAATTCAGTTGCGCCCGCCTCGACCGTGGCAGGCGCAACTAAGACTCTGGCAACAGAGTCTTCCCCCAGTGTGCGCCGGCGCATAAAGGTGGAGCGGCGGCCGGCCGCGTTCCCGGCGGCCGCCTGCCCGCACCTCCCTTCCCGGACTCCTGCATTCCCCCCCCGCGGCCCTGATCAGTGTCTGATGCGAGCCCGGCACTTCCCCGAGGTGCCGGGCTCAGATGTCGGGTCAATCCGCCGGACAGTTGTCAGCTGCAGGCAGCTCCTCCTTAACAGGAGGAGGAGGCCTGCAGTTCCCCCGCCTGCCGCACCGCATCGGGTGCCGCAGCGGGGGATTAGCGCCGGGAAACCCAAGTTCACGCCCGTTTTGAGGCGCTAAAGGAGGGTTTTAGCGCCCGCCGCCGTCTGGGCCCGGCGCACCCGAATTTTCGTCGCGCGCTGCCGCATTACCGCTGGCGCAAACTTTCTGGCGCTACAGCCCTGGCAAGACCAAAACCCAATTTCTAGGCCAGTGACTCTTGTGGCTTCACTAGCAGAGTATCCTAGATTTCCTTTTAGCTTATGTTGCAGTTTAATGTTGCAGGGCACAGAAGAGCTGGAAGTACGGATTCTGACACAGGCCCGCCCAGGACAGGACATCAGGTCAGTGTCAGTATATTGCATGGCAGTTCATTTCTCTACATTTGATGAAGGTGTAACATAATCCACTTTGGAAGCAATGATTGTAAATGAGGGGAAGCTGGTGTAGCTCAATAATAAACTAGTTTTGTTTCTTTTTAACCGCTAACTACAATAACAAAATAGGCAGCAAAGTGAAGAGAAACTGTCAATCAGCTCAACATGTTATGACATCAAGATTACAAACCCATGGTACAAGTGTTCAATTCAATCTGTCCCCCTACATCTGTACTCTTCCAAGGAACCCAGTAAGTAAAGCAAAAGCATTGATTGGTAGTTGCCTTGTTAAGGGGTGAAATGTCGTGTGCAACTGCAGGATTTAAAGGCTCGTAGCACCTTAGAGGGGCAGTAACCCAAATAAATGGCTTGCGAACACAGCAGCAGGTTACTGCCAAAATAATGTCTGTCAGGTCTGGGCAGGGAGTCCCTTGGTTCACTGCTGCAGCTGTTGAAGTGCTGCTCGAGGGAGTCTGGCAGAGGAAGGGGGGACGGTTTGGAATAAAGCTACATGTATATAGGCACACCGAGCCCAAGAAGGGGTGACCAAAATCTTGATCAAAGAGTTTGGTATTGAGGAGGTTTTTAAACTCACTCACAGCCTTGCATACAATCACCGTACTAAAAGCCTCACATGGAATCTAATTGCTTGGTGCATGCACCTGTCATCACACCCATCGTGGGCTGTTTGCTGGTAATGCAGTTTCAGTTTTCTCGTTTTTCATGGAGTGATGCGCTATTAATTACTCATAAAAGACTGAGAGTTAGAAGAGTAACCAAAGGCTTTTATTAACAACAGAATGGAGGTCTGCCTCGCGTGGTCGACCGGTCCATGATACTAAGGGCTGGGGAGCAGTCACCTTTATACTAGGACCTGTGGGAGGAGTCAGCCGAGGCATGTCCAGGCATGTACACAGTGGAATACAAACAGGACAAACAGGAATACAAACAGTGGTTTACCACATGGAGACAGCCTTTAACTGAGAGAAATGCAACAGGGGGAGGACTCTCTCACCCCCCCTATAAGGAGCAAGTTATCCAAATCCTCAGGAGATAGGCCATAGTGATGTAGAGATGTGGAAGTTGAAGGTCAGGTACCAGCACAGGGTTATGATGACATTGTAGGAACGGAGGTTCCTATCCGAATAAGGTATTCGACTCGATGAATCAAATCAACAGGTTTTAATGAACAACGAAGTTAACAGGGAAACTACAGGAGAAACGGTACACAGGTCTATACAGCTTGCTGGGCACTCGACGACTACTGGAAGATTCTGGAAGCTGACGTCATCGCGTTCTTCGCGCCACTGGTGGTCACGTGATCGGCGTCATCACGTGGAGTGCAGGAAAACACAATACAGTACAGTTAACAGGCAGTTTAAAGGTGCAGTCCGCGGTTGCACTACACTGTAGTTAAAGGGATTATTACCAATTGTTCTGAGACCCTTGGTGGCTCCGCCACAACATCCTGCTTCTCTACCACCTCATCCTACTTCTCAGTAACTGTCTGCAAATGATTTCATGAAACCCTCATATCACTCCTGCTGTAAGTGACGTTTCCCAACAATCTACTCAAACCGCTATTACTCTTTTCCCCCTCTACATGTGCTGGAAGAAGTAGAACTAGGCACTACTGGATCTGGCCCTGCCAGAACTTCAGATCAGTCACCGTCACTCACTCTAGTCTGTAGATTGTAGATTAGCTCCCCACTGGAGTGGAGCTAATCTACAGAACAAACGAGAAACTGTTGAACCTCCAGTCCAGATCCAAGGTCGTCCCATCCTCTGTCGTCGAATTACAGTATGCAGACGATGCTTGCGTCTGCGCTCACTCGGAGGTCGAACTCCAAACCATCGTAAACACCTTCACCGAAGCATACGAGAGCATGGGCCTTACACTAAACATCCGTAAGACAAAGGTCCTCTACCAACCTGCCCCCGCCACACAGTGCTGCCCCCTGATTATCAAAATCCACGACAAGGCCTTGGACAACGTGGACCACTTTCCATACCTCGGGAGCCTACTGTCAACAAGGGCAGATGTCGACGACGAAGTCCAACACCGCCTTCAGTGTGCCAGTGCAGCCTTCGGTCGCCTGAGGAAGAGAGTGTTTGAAGACCAGGACCTCAAACCCGGCACTAAGCTCATGGTCTACAGGGCAGCAGTGATACCTGCCCTGCTGTATGCCTCAGAGATATGGACCATGTACAGCAGGCACCTCAAAGCACTGGAGAGGTACCACCAACGCTGCCTCCGCAAGATCCTGCAAATCCATTGGCAGGATAGGCGCACCAACGTCCGTGTTCTTGCTCAGGCCAACATCCCCAGCATCGAAGCTCTGACCACGCTCAATCAGCTCCGATGGACGGGTCACATTGTCCGCATGCCCGATACGAGACTCCCAAACAAGCGCTCTACTCGGAGCTCCGGCACGGCAAGAGAGCCCCAGGTGGGCAGAGGAAACGCTTCAAGGACACCCTCAAAGCCTCCTTGAAAAAGTGTAACATCCCCACCGACACCTGGGAATCCCTGGCCCAAGACCGCACAAAGTGGAGGAGAAGCATCCGGGAAGGCACCGAACACCTCGAGTGTCTTCACCGGGAGCAAGCGGAAGCCAAGCGCAGGCAGCGCAAGGAGCGCACGTCAACCCAAGCACCCCACCCACCCGCCCTTTCAACCACCGTCTGCCCCACCTGTGACAGAGACTGTAGGTCCCGCATTGGACTAATCGGTCACATGCGAGCTCATTTTTAATGTGGAAGCAAGTCATCCTCAGTTCCGAGGGACTGCCTAAGAAGAAGAAGAAGAGGAGTCTTTGCAGGCACCAGCTTAGAGACATCCACCCCAGAGTGCTTAGAGATCGAGTCAGAAGGGGTTGACAGTGCACAAGTGAGCAAGAACATGACGAGAGAGACATTGTTGACTGGAAGGTTGGGTACGTTGTCTCTTGGCTGAAGAGCCAAGGGATCCAGATGACAAAAGTCATGCTTTTGAAGAAGCATACTTGTAGAGCATCAAACATATGTGGAGATACTGAGTGCTGTGACAGCCAGCTGATCAAGTGACGGAATCCACTACCCACATATTCTGGATAGTTTTGCAGCACTACGGTTAATTCTGGAGCATCTGTCAGCACATATGGCTGAAAGGACACAGGGCCAGGCTAGCCATGCAGCAGCACAAGAGACAAGGCCACCGAAGACCCAAGAGTTTCTTGTTGGAACGCAGCAGCCAGTGACCTCATACACTCCAGCCACTCAGGTCGCAGCCAGGAGAAGCACAGGGCTGGGCTGGGCTTGAGGGTTCATACATCACACACTGACACAAAATTTCACCCAGAAATCAGGCAAAGAAACAAAATGGCCAGTGCACCAGAAGCACCATGCAAACGCACAGTATGGATTCTCATTAAAGTTATGGCTGAACCAAAGTTTCTGTGCATGCAGTCATTGTTCCTGGCAAGTTTTAGAAGTTGCTTTCATCATGTGGCATGAATGGGAACTGTGTGATGCCTACAGAAAAGCGTCTGTAGATGCTGTCTTATTAGCAGTGGGAAGGAGGAAGATGTACACAAGACTGTTAATACAGTGGCTAGATGTCATCAAGAGGTCTGCCTTATGTGGCACAAACATGTCTTGCAGCTAGCAGCATAATTTTCAGGCAGTTATTACTGCTGTTCCTCTTCCTGATTGCCCTGCTGCCTAAAGAGACCTTCATCCTCTGGGGACTCTATGAAGGCAGAATTCAGCAACATGCAGGACACCACCATGATTCTTGAGACTCTAGCCAGCCTATTTTGGAGCACGCCCCCAGGTCAATCCAGATGCCTGAAGCAACACTTCAAATTGCCAATAGTGTGTTAATCATGACTCTGATCGATGAATGTACCTCATGCTATATATGATTCCTCAACTTCTGAGAATCTTACCACTCTGCAAAATGCAGTGCCCTATCCTGCTGTCCATGGGGAAGATGAAGCTGTAAGCTCAAGAGAACCGTGCACATCTGTAAATTGCTTACTACATCTATGCACAGCTGTAGGCTAATATTACATATGTCCTCAAAAGCAGCCTAGATTAACATAATAGAATGGAAACTAAGGGCAATGGTGACCTTAACGATCACTAGTAGAACGGTGGGTGCAGATCTCCTTGCACTATGTGTAATGGCTCAGTGATGGGCTCCTTTGGAAAGCAGACGCTGCAAATACAGGTTGGGCATCTCTGCCTGTATACTCTTGTGTGGGGGATACCAACCAGTGGGTTCCATACAGCCCTGGTGCAGCCTCATCAGTTCAGTGTCCCTCTGTTGCTGCTCCTCCTCTTCCATAAAGCAAAAATAGAGGGGCATTTGCAATGGGAAAGCCACTGTGCACTGTCGGAAGTGGATATGGGTAAAATGCAGCCCTCAGCAATGGCACAAAAGTAAACGACAAATTAGTTGGCAACAGCAAAATTTTAAAAAAATGTTGAAAAATATTTTTTTAATGCACTTGTTACAATTCGGTTTAGACACTTTAAATTATGTTCTGCCTTCTCTATTGCAACTAGCAACCCCGGACAACCATGTTATACTGGTTTTGTTTATGAAGGAGCGCAAACAAAATCACATTGGAAAAGGGGGTGAGCACTAAAATGGGCTGAGATCTGGCGTTATGGATCTCCAAGTGTTATGGAGCTGCCAGGCGTCTGATTAGTATCGTGAAATTGGGGGACAGTCAACAGAAAATGTAGGTTGTGGCATCCATTCAGACTCCCGAGTCCAGTTTTCATGAGTCAAATATTGAATTGAATTAAAAAAGCCAATGTGGGGAAAAAAAAGTCAGCAAAAGTATTCTGCAGCTTGCTTACATGCATGCTGTTGTGTTTACCCAGTATTCTCGTGTCAGTCATGTATTATTTTATTTAATAAGAGGGTTAAGAATTGGCACCAAAAATCAGTGATGTTTGATGAAGGAATGAACAGGAATCTCCTTCAAAGAACCATTGCTTTTAAGTGGAAAATTGTTCATGGCTGGGATGCAACAATACAAGATGCTTTCACTGTAATTCCTACTAGATATGCTAACTGGGGCTACAGTGCAGATCTCCTGATTGATGTTCTTGGCAGTTGCGGTTAAGCTCATTGGACGTGATAATTTTCTGCTCACCACTGATCTCTTGTAAACAAAGCCTTTGTGGCGACACGCCACTACTGGACATAATCTGCTCACGGCGGCACGGACAGTTTAAGCAGACGCCCCCAGCCGGGGGCCCTTTCCTCCAGCAACTTGTTTCCCGCAGGGACAGGCTGCCGGGAGCACTTCCTGTCTGGGGAGTATTTAAGTGGTTGCGCGGGCTTTTCCAGTTTCTCTTTGCCACGAGGTTGATTAAAGCAGTTGTGTTTCACTAACTCTGGTCTCGACTCCCACATTTGCCGCGGTATCTCAACACCTTTTTATTATATTAATAGGCTGTATAATGTGGACACCTTGGATCCTTTCTATGATATCTAATTAAAATGTCAATCATCTGCAGAATTTGTGGCTTGACCTAATTGTGATGCAAAGACATTGTGGACTTGGCTTCCTACAGTGCAAACCGTAAACTTAATACAATGGTGGATTGTATTGTTCCCTTGCTTGAATCAACTTTTCTGGTTGATTGTGTTAAAGAATTTAAGGGAGACTTGGAGCCAGTTTATCGAAATCCCCTTAATTTTGTTGCCAACTAAAATTTTGAGGGAAGAGAAAACAGATTTCACAGAATGCTGTTGAGTATTCTACCCCGGTTACATTTATTTGAAGTTACATGTTCGTTAGTCATCTTGGATTTGTTTGGTGTGCTGAGTATCCTGCACTTGGCAGAATACATGTTTTTTATTTTTTTCAGTCATTGGTTCAAATTGGCATTCGGTATTGAATAGATCAGTTGAGTCCATTAGTGTCACGTTTAGAATGGATTAGACTTGTTGGATGTAGCACAGTTAGTAAGGTTTTGAGGTTAATTAGTTGATGGGTCACAAAATACAGATCATGATGGAGTCATAACATTTTTATGCTCTCCTCAAACATACATTTTCTTGGACTGAATGCTAATGTAATATAGAACAAAGTTAGTTTTGAAATTGGTTTTGTATCTGAAAATCCAGTTTATCATTTTAAAATCATATTAGCCAACATTACAAGCTTGGGCCATCAATATTCGCAGCATCACGATTCCCGCTTGACTGAAGCTATCAATAATAAAAGACTCTTGTGTGACTTTTGAATTTAAAGTTTAAAGTTTCAACTTACTCCGTGAACAGTTTTCATTTGCATCCCTGCATGGAATTATTGATCATTCGCTGTAACCGAATCATGTGAAGTAAAAAAAAAACTACAATTTGTGGAAGTGGTTGCATAAAGACTTGTTGAGGGAATGACCTTGATAATGAAAATTTGTTTTGTGCGCTCTTAAATACTTCTCAATTTTCTTGAGTCTTATTTTAAAATGTCCAAAAAACAGTGTTAACAGCCCGCACAAATGGTGAGGTCCAAAGAGTCCCGGATTTTGGGCTAGGAATTCAATTATTTACAAATAAATAATTCTCCTATAATTTTACTTGACATCTAGCAGAAGCTCATTTTTTGTGATTGCCACAACCATAATAGGAAATGTCAAGCCAAATGATAGGTTTTGTTTCAGATCTGACATACCCAACAACCCATCAGATGGTGAGGGGGTGTTAACGTGCTATCGTCTTATCCAACCAGGTGATTTAAAATAATGTCGATTACCAGTCTGGTGAGAAAGAGTTTGAGTTTTCTTCATAGGCACCTGCCTCTTGTGAAAGGTCTTCTATATCTGATGTCTGATGAACTGGCTTGTGAGATATATTTGCTGCTATTTCTCCCTGGTCTGAAGTTCACTCAGCCTAAATTGGCTGCTGCTTTTCCTTTACAACAGTGACTACACTACAAAAGTACTTAATTAGCTGTGAAGCACTTTGGGACATCTTGCAGTTGTGAAAGGCGCTATATCAATGCAAGTTCTTTTTTAACTGTATTTCCACATCATGGCAGCGAGGCTGAACTCTGTATAGCTGTAATACTGCCCCCTCCCCCCGCATTCAACCAAGATCCAGTGAAAGATCTTTAAAAAAAAAGGACTAAGAATATTGAAACGCTTTATTGTTTTGGTTTTAGAAAATGGTTTGAATTACTAGTCGAAGTTAGGTACTGTATTGCATTTACTCTGTTGATTTGTCTTACTATGTCCGGCAATAAATATGATTTTAACTTCAGCCTCTATCATATGGTCAGACACTGGTGTTTTACCACCTAGCGAAGAGGATAGGAATGCATGGTGGGAAAACCTAGCAAAATAATTTGGTACACGGGTAAATAATAATCTTGCAGTACAGTTAATCATTCACTCCACACATAAGGTTATAATTTTTGAATCATACGAGGCATGGTTCAGCCTATGAAGATACCCTTTGCTGTGAGTACAAATAGAGTTTTTCAGGGGAAACAAAGTCCCAATTTTAACAAATACATCGCAAGAGAAATGTAGGGGGATAATTTCAGGAACACCCATTTTTGATGTTCACAGTGCTAACAGCCCGCACAAATGGTGAGGTCCAAAGAGTCCCGGATTTTGGTCGAGGAATGCAAATGGCATGTTAACGCTTATTTATTTATTTTCATTGTTTTTGATTTGTCCCTCTTCAGGAAAATAAACCTTGTATAGCCAAAGTGCCATATAATAGGCTTGCCAGCAAAGTTGAAGCCCGTGAAATAAAAGGGACAGTGGCAGCATGGATACGAAATTGGCGAAGTGACAGGAAACAGAGAGTAGTGGTGAATGGTTGTTTTTCGGACTGGAGGAAGGTATACAGTGGTGTTCCCCAATGGTCGGTTCTTGGACCACTGCTTTTCTTGATATATATTAATAACTTGGATGTGGGTGTACAGGGCACAATTTCAAAATTTGCGAAGGACACAAAACTTGGAAGTGTAGTGAACAGTGAGGAGGATAGTGATAGACTTCAAGAGGACATAGACAGGCTGGTGGAATGAGTGGACACGTGGCAGATGAAATTTAACGCAGAAAAGTGCAAAGTGATACATTTTGGTAGAAAGAATGAGGAGAGGCAATATAAACTAAAGGGTACAATCCTAAAGGGGGTGCATGAACAGAGAGACCTGGGGGTATATGTGCACAAATTGTTGAAGGTGGCAGGGCAGGTTGAGAAAGCAGTTTAAAAAAGCTTATGGGATCCTGGGCTTCATAAATAGAGGTATAGAGTACAAAAGCGTGAAAATTATGATGAACCTGTATAAAACTGGTTTGGCATCAACTGGAGTATTGTGTCCAATTCTGGGCACCGCACTTTAGGAAGGATGTGAAGGCCTTAAAGACGGTGCAGAAAAGATTTACGAGAATGATTCCAGTTATGAGGGACTTCAGTTACGTGGATAGACTGGAGAAGCTGGGGTTGTTCTACTTAGAGCAGAGACGATTGAGAGGAGATTTGATAGAGGTGTTCAAAGTCGAGGGGTCTAGACAGAGTAGATAGAGAGAAACTGTTCCCATTGGCAGAAGGGTCAAAAACCAGAAGACCCAGATTTAAGGTGATTGGCAAAAGAAACAAAGACGACATAAGAAAAAACTTTTTTACGCAGCGAGTGGTTTGGGTCTGGAATGCACTGCCTGAAAAGGGGTGGAGGCAGACTCAGTCGTGGCTTTCAAAAGGGAGTTGGATAAGTACCTGAAGGAAAAAATTTGCAGGCTACGGGGAAAAGGCGAGGGAGTAGGACTAGCTAAAGTGCTCTTGCAGAGAGCCGACACGGGCTCAATGGGCCAAATGGCCTTCATTAGTGCTGTAACCATTCTATGATTCTATGATCCATTCTATGATCCTAAAGTTGTCTTCAGCAAGAGAGTGCACGCAAGAATGCCAAGTCTAGAATGATAAAAAGTCATCCAGGGACCAGATACAAATTGGTTTACCTTCGGCTCACCACACAATCTTTTCAGCTCTGTCATCAACCATAGGTAAAACCTCTTCAAAATGGTGTGAAATATCTCCCTTAACCCTTGATGCGCTATCAATTACTACAAAAGACTGGAAGTTGAGAGAGTAACAAACAGGCTTTTATTACCAAAGAACAGAGCATGCCTCTCGTGGTTGCCTGGTATCCAAAAGGGCAGGGGGCTGCCGAGCAGTCACCTTTATACCCGGCCATGAGGGTGGAGCCAGGGGCGGAGTCAGCTGAGGCATGCACAGACAAGTACAACAATGTGCAAGAGTGAACAACAATACTAACAACAGTGGTTTACCACATTCACCCCTTGTTTAGAATTGAGTCCGGCGGGGTGAAGTGCACTAAAAGTTCGTGTACTGAAGTCTATCAGGAGGCCTTTTAAGCCGTCCTGAGTGTCGCAGCAGCGGCGGTGATAGTGCAGCATCCAACGTTGAACCCGGTGTCTCGTTCAGAGGAGGTGTAGCCAGTGGCGGGCCCTGGGGCTGCTGCATGCCGTCTACAGGGGTCGGAGCGCGGGTAATGGGAGGTAGCGATGGTGGTCTCTCAGAGGCACCCGAAGGTGCGAGGTCTCGTGCGGGGACTGTGTCCTGGGGGTAGGCATGAGTAGCGGTGGGTGGCGAAGAGGGTGTTTCAGGAGCACCCGCAGGTGCGAGGTCTCGAATGGAGACTGTGTCCTCCCGCCCGTCCGGGTACACCACGTAAGCATACTGCGGGTTGGCGTGGAGGAGGCTCACCCTCTCGACCAGGGGGTCCGCCTTATGGGTCCTCACGTGCTTCCGCAGTAGGACGGGTCCTGGAGAAGTCAGCCATGTTGGTAGCGAAATCCCCGACGTGGACTTCCTGGGGAAGGAGAACATTCTCTCGTGAGGAGTGGCATTGGTGGCTGTACAGAGCAGCGACTGAATGGAATGGAGCGCCGCAGGGAGGACCTCCTGCCAGCGGGAGGTCGGAAGGCCCTTAGATTTTAAGTTTAAAAGGACTGCCTTCCAGACCGTCGCATTCTCCCTTTCCACCTGGCCGTTCCCCCGGGGGTTGTAGCTGGTGGTCCTGCTTGTAGCAATGCCTTTTGCGAGCAGGTACTGCCGAAGTTCGTCGCTCATAAAGGATGAGCCCCTGTCGCTATGGATATAGCTAGGGAAACCAAACAAGGCGAAGAGGTCATTCAGACATTTAATGACCGTGGTACTGGTCATGTCCGAGCAAGGGATGGCAAACGGGAAACGGGAGTACTCATCAATTATATTGAGGAAGTACACATTGCGGTCAGAGGAGGGGAGGGGCCCTTTAAAATCGATGCTCAGCCGCTCGAAGGGGCGCGTGGCTTTGATCAGGCTCGCTCTGTCTGGCCTATAAAAATGCGGCTTGCACTCGGCACAGATCTGGCAGTTCCTGGTCATGGTCCTGACCTCCTCGATGGAGTAGGGCAGGTTACGGGATTTGATAAAATGGAAGAACCTGGTGACCCCCGGGTGGCAGAGGTCATTGTGGAGGGTCTGTAGTCTATCAACCTGCGCGTTGGCGCACGTACCACGTGATAGGGCATCTGGGGGCTCATTGAGTTTCCCAGGCCGGTACAAGATATCGTAATTGTAGGTGGAGAGTTCGATTCTCCACCTTAAGATCTTGTCATTCTTGATTTTGCCCCGCTGCTTATTATGAAACATAAAAGCCACTGAACGCTGGTCAGTGAGCAGGGTAAATCGTTTTCCGGCCAGGTAATGCCGCCAATGTCGCACGGCTTCCACAATGGCCTGGGCCTCCTTTTCGACAGAGGAGTGTCGAATCTCGGGGCCCTGGAGGGTCCTTGAGAAAAAGGCCACGGGTCTCCCCGCCTGGTTAAGGGTTGCAGCTAGGGCAAAGTCGGATGCGTCGCTCTCCACTTGAAAAGGGAGGGACTCATCCACAGCGTGCATTGTGGCCTTCGCAATGTCTCCTTTTATGAGTGAAGGCTGCACAGGCCTCTGCTGTCAGGGGGAAGGAGGCGGACTTGATGAGGGGTCGGGCTTTATCCGCATAGTTGGGCACCCACTGAGCATAGTAAGAGAAAAACCCCAGGCATCTCTTCAGTGCTTTCTGGCAGTGGGGGAGGGGGAGCTCCATAAGGGGGCGCATTCTATTGGGGTCTGGGCCGATGACTCCGTTCTCCACTACGCAGCCAAGAATAGCAAGGCGCGTAGTACGAAACATACATTTGTCTTTGTTGTATGTGAGATTCAGCCGCTGGGCCGTCCGGAGGAATTTCTCTAGGTTAACGTCGTGGTCCTGCTGGTCGTGGCCGCAGATGGTGACGTTGTCTAGATATGGGAAAGTGGCCTGGAGCGCGTTCTGGTCAACCATCCGGTCCATCTCCCGTTGGAAGACAGAAACTCCGTTGGTGACGCCGAAGGGAACTCTGAGAAAGTGATAGAGCCGACCGTCAGCTTCAAAAGCTGTGTACTGGCGGTCCTCAGCCCTGATGGGGAGCTGGTGGTATGCCGACTTCAGATCAATCGTCGAGAACACCCGGTATTGTGCTATCTGATTGACCATGTCAGATATGCGGGGGAGTGGATATGCATCCAGCTGGGTGTAGCGGTTGATCGTCTGGCTGTAGTCAATAACTAGGCGCTGTTTGCCGCCAGCCTTCACCACCACCACTTGTGCTCGCCATGGGCTATTGCTGCTCTCGATAATCCCTTCCTTCAGGAGTCTCGCTACCTCGGATTTAATGAAACCCCTATCCCCGGCACTGTAACGCCTACTTTTGGTAGCGATGGGCTTACAGTCGCGGGTGAGGTTAGCGAACAAGGAGGGGGGGGAGACTTTAAGGGTGGAGAGGCTGCAAATGGCGTGCGGCGGGCGATTTAAAAACTGCTGGCTGCAGACTGTGAGAGGGGGGAGGGGTCCACCGTACGCTAAAGTGACACTCTTAAGGTGGCACTGAAAATCCAACCCCAGTAGGACGGCAGCGCAGAGATGGGGCAGGACCAGAAGTTTAAAATTTTTGTATTCAGTACCCCGCACTGAAAGAGTCACCATACAGTAGCCACCGACGTCCGCTGACTGGGCTTTGGAAGCCATAGAGATGCGATGACGCGTCGGCAGGACCGGGAGAGAGTAACTGCGCACCGTGTCGGGGTGTATAAAACTCTCCGTGCTCCCGCTGTCAAAAAGGCAGGTAGTGACGCGGCCGTTTACCGTAATGTCCATCATGGACCTGGACAGTTGATGCAGGAGAGATTGATCCAGCGTCACGGAAGCCAGCGTATGTTCAAGCGCGTCGATGCGGTCGTCCGATGAGGCGGTGGTGGAGTCCGGGTCCCCCGTAACCGAAGTCGGAGGCGTCCAAGATGGCGGCGCCCACGGTCCCGATCCCCACGCGGCTGGGGGAGCCCAAGATGGCGGACAAGATGGCTGCGCCCACGGTTCGCACGCGGCGCTGCTGGCGTTAGCGGTCTTCCCTTTGCAGGCGCTAATGTAGTGACCTTTCTTCCCGCAGCCAGAGCAGGTAGCATTCTTCGCGGGGCAGCGTGCTCTAGGGTGTTTAGCTTGGCCACAAAAATAGCATTTTTGTGCCTTGGACATCGCTGCAGCAGTCGGAGGTGGCGGTCCCATGGCCCAAGATTGCGGCGTCCACGGCGCGGGGCGATTAGGGGAGAAAGCGTCCATATTTCTGTGGGCCGCGTCGAGCGAGAGCGCGAGGGACACTGCCTTTGTCAGGTCTATTTCACCCTTCTCCAGCAGCCTCTGCCGGGAGTAGTCGGACCTTAGACCCGCAACGAAAGCGTCTCGTATCAGTCCCTCCGCATGTGCCGCGGCCGATACTTCCTTGCAGCCGCGTCCGAGTACCCGCAGTGCCCGTAGGAAGGCCTCCACTGATTCCCCGGGCTGCTGTCTGCGAGATCTTAAAAGGTGCCTGGCATAGACCGTGTTAACCGGGCGTGCATACTGCCCTTTCAGTAGGTCGATAGCCGCCGCGTAGGTCGTCGCATCTTGGATTAAAGTATAGACTTGGTGGCTCACCTTCGAGGCCAGGATTTTCAGTTTATTTTCATCGAGAGTCACGGTTGAGGCTTCCAGATACGCCTCAAAGCAACGCAGCCATTGTGCGAATTTAGTCGATGAACCCGCTTCTTGGGGGTCTAGGTCCAGGCATGTTGGTCTGAGGGCTCGCAGCAGCGCCTGCTGCTCAGCGTTTTGCGCCATCGGTTGATCAGCATTCAGAGCCAACATTTAACTTTGGTAATAAAATTGATGCGCTATCAATTACTACAAAAGACTGGAAGTTGAGAGAGTAACAAACAGGCTTTTATTACCAAAGAACAGAGCATGCCTCTCGTGGTTGCCTGGTATCCAAAAGGGCAGGGGGCTGCCGAGCAGTCACCTTTATACCCGGCCATGAGGGTGGAGCCAGGGGCGGAGTCAGCTGAGGCATGCACAGACAAGTACAACAATGTGCAAGAGCGAACAACAGTGAACAACAATACTAACAACAGTGGTTTACCACAACCCTGTAGAGAATCCAGTAGCATTAATCCAATCTTAAAAACCACACTGTTGAATTCTGACCAGTTGCTTTTTGCAAATGGCACATCCATGGCCTGAGCAGCACCAAAGTCATTGTCTTCCATTCTATTTGATTGTCTGTGTTTATCTGATGGCCTTCAGTTCAGTTCTTAATTATCAATCTCTTTTTTGAAAGAGTTAGTTGACACAGAATTAACTTTGCTAATGCCTTTGTTACTTCTAGACTTGACTATTCCAATCCCCTCCTGGCTGGCCTCCCACCTTGCACCCCTGTAAATGTGAGTTCACCCAAAACTCTGCTGCTCCTACCCTAACTCACCAAGTCCTGCTTACCCATCACCCCTGTGCTTGCTGACCTACATTGGCTCACGGTCCTGCAATGCCTCGATTTTAAAATTCTCATTGTTGTTTTCAAATCTCTCCGTGGCCTCTCCTCTCCCTATCTCCGTAAGCTCCTCCAGCCCTACTACCCTCCAAGACCTCTGTGCGCCTCCAATTCTGGCTTCTTGCGTATGCCCAATTTTTATTGCTCCACTATTGGCGGGGGTGCCTTCAGCTGCCTAGGCCCAAAGCTCTGGAATTCCCACCCTAAACCTCTCTGCCTCTCTACCTTTCTCTCCTTCTTTAAGATGCTCCTTAAAACCTACCTCTTTGACCAAGCTTTTGGTCACCTGTCCTAATGGCCCGGAATTTGTTCGCTGTTATTACCCCTTTGAAACTGACCATAACTTCAGGATGTAGCGCATGCGCATCCTAACGCAGAAATCCTGAAGTTGCGGTCAGTCATTCACTATCCGACACTGGCTGCGCTGTGGGCCCCCCTCCCCCATAGCCGGCAATCAACATAATCAGGGAAATCAGTAAAACTGCCAAAAACTTGGGCTTTTCCACGGTAATGTCGCTATTAAATACCCCATTAAATGTTAGGCCTTGTTGGATTAGGTGTAACTGGGGGTTTTAACAGCGTATTGACTGCTAAACAAACGAAATAGCCCTGAAAAACTAATTTTAATTTTGTGGAGTGTCAAATTTCTCCACAATGTTGAAAATTACAATTTTAAGCAACTTGAACAAACTTTAAAAAAAAAAATTTTTTTTAATGTTTATTTCAAGTTTACCTTTTCCCCCATGTGAGAGCCCCAATCTTTGTTTTGCTCTCTCTAATCATTTTTTTAAGTCCGAATAAAAGCAGCTTCTTCACTTCCTGGTTCCCTGTCTGTGAGAATTCTGTATTGTGATTGGCTGCTTAGACAGCTTGTTGATGTCACAGCAGCATCGCACTAAGGATTCCCCACTATTCTGCACTGATCTGACTTGCGTGTCGAGAAAAGCAAACTTCTCACCACAAAGATTGCACAATCTTTGTGGGCAGCTTTATTCAGGACCAGCGGCAAATGCCTTTGCTTCGTCATTGACTGCAAATTCCAGACCATTATCTCCTTATATGGCTCGCTGTCAAATTTTGTTTGATAACGCTCCTGTGAAGCACCTTGGGATGTTTTATTACATTAAAGACGTGTTATAAATGCAGGTTGTTGTTGTTTTCCTGGGAATCTGTTCCACAGACCTACTTTGTGGAGGGATAAAATCTTTCAATCTCTAGCCTCACTTGAGGCTCGTCACTTTTGTACATATTCCCTAATTCTCTGCTCACGGCCTTTTAAATAATCTGTTTATAGCCGTATTATCTATGCTTCTCAGCATTTTTAAGACCTGAAACTTTTCCCTTTTAGTCATCTTTTCTCCACTGTAACAAGTTAACTTTTGTGAATCTCTCCTTGAGCGCTAAATCCTGTAATTATCCTCGTTGCTCTTCATTGAACTACAGTCCCCACTACTTACACTGTCCCTGTTTATCCCAGACAGCCGCCTATATCCGGCAAATGGCCCTGACTGTTTGCTACCCCATAGGCATCAATTACAAAGGTGCCGCCTAAACCGTATTAAGCGGGCCGGCAATTTCAGGCCATTCAAGCAGCTGTTCAGGATCTTCATCCACTGCCGTCCGCGCTGCAGCCATGTTTAATGTATTTGAATCACCCCCTTATAAAACGTTAATTTCTGAAAGACATTCACAAACACGGCGGCAGTGGTTCAGGAACTTTGAAATTGACCAGGGCACTTCATAGGCAGCAACCACCACAGTCTAACTGTTACTATAAGAGAAGCTGATGATTAAACCAACGATGAAACAGATATAAATTTAGCCATACGCCCTGCAGAACTATTGTAATGTTTTTGAATCACCCCCTTGTTAAATGTTAATTCCTGAAGCATGCACAATCACATAGGCTGGGCTTATCAAGATAAACAAGAATTCTTCAGCTTTAATTTCAAACAGGATTTTTTTAAATTATGGTATAAAAACTGCTGGGTTTTATTTTGCTGATCTAAATGTATTTTTTATGTTTTACAAGCACTTAACAGCGCCTTTCGAATCAAAGTTGCTTACACACATCATGATGCTCTCTGCTGGCCCATAGAGCTTGGCAATATTCCTTACACTTGCAATAATATCTTATTAAAAGTGGTGGCACATAAAGTGCCATAAAGTCTGTCAAATGTTATACCGGCCTTCAAACATGGCGGGTAAATCACAGTCGCACAAACGTGCCCGCTATAAGCAGTGGGGACTATGTCGCTAGGGTATTGCATTTTGAAGCCAATGGCCTAGAGCCTCGCCAGGGCGCTAAAAGTAGCGCCCCAGAAGTAGTCACGGCCGCCCGCCAGAAATTGACTTTGCGCGCCCCAGAGGGAAGCGCGGCGCTTATTGAGGCGCCCCGCATCCCTCTTGGGGCGCTGCAACTCAATATCGCTGCGCGCTGCGGTACTGCAGGCCTTCCTCCCCTTCACCGAGGAGAAGTGCCGGGCTCTTGGAACACAGCCGGCACTCCGCGGCGGGGGGGGGGACTCGGGAGGCCAGGGATGGCCGTGCGGATAGGTGCTGGCAGGCGGCCAGCAAAAAAAATGGCCGCCCCGCACCTCAGCGTCTCTACCGCCGCAGGTAGGCCCCCCTGAACCGGTCGCAAATAGCGACCGGCGTTAAAGCAGGGAGCGCAACTAAATTTCGCGATCAGGGCAGTAGCGGGGCGCTGCACACACCGATGACGTCATCGGTGGCGGCGCAGCACTAACGGCTAGCGCCGCCATTAGCGTACCGCTAAATTTAGCGGGAGGCGTGGCCAGTGGCGTCCAACCCACTAAGTGCCCTCTTAAGGCGCTAACGGGTGGCACAGCCCACTGAATTTCTAGGCCAATGTGTCCTTACCAATGAGTTAAACAGTGTTTAAAATTATTTTTTTGGGCTTATAATCAAATGCTCCTTAAATGGATCTCAGTGCCAAATAATTAGTCTTTTTGTTAAAGTGTTCCACATTGACGGGATACTTTCTATTAATGGTCAATAAACACAGCCAAAACCATTTTCTTCTTGACCTTTATCAACAGATGTCCCTTCAATATGTACAAATTTCATGGTTCCTGCTCCAATATGAATTGGTTTAGATTCATATTTGAGCAGAAACCATGGGCAATAAATACTGGCCTTGCCAGCGGCGCCCACATCCCATGAACTAATAAAAAATAGATTTAGCCATGTTCTATTTTATACTTAATTTGAGCAGATTCTTCATATCTCTGTTAGTTAATACGATACAACATTACCGAATGAGAGAATAACAATAACATTTATGAGAAAAATATAAAACTTCACCTTGACTAAAAAGCAAGACTTATGAATAAGTTGTGCTGATTAAATGCTTTGATGTGGTGCTTCAGTAGCCTAACAGTAATTCAGATTAGTGCCAGTCACATTCTTGGTTTTTATTCAGAATCACTTAGATGATTTTGTTTCTTCTTTTTCTTAGACCAATCGGCCATGATATCAAAAGAGGAGAATGTGTTCTGGCAAAAGGTACCCACATGGGGCCTTCTGAGATCGGCCTTCTAGCAACTGTTGGGGTTACTGAAGTTGAAGTTCACAAATTTCCTGTGGTTGCAGTGATGTCCACAGGGAATGAGGTAAGTTTTATTACCTCTGAATATGGGGTTGGGGAGGGTGCTCTAATTGTGTGTGTGTGTGTGTTTAAACGCACAACACAAAAATTCTTTGAATTTTAACCAAATTGATCCAGTGAAGTTGGACTGGTTGATTTAATGAGCCAGATGCAGTGATGTCAGCTTATCTTATGCTGTGATTTTCCATTTTCATTATCGAAACTATTCGAGCCATTTTTAGCATAATTGTATCGAATTTACTACAGCGTTGTGACTTCCTAATTCATGAGCACTTTACAAGATGCAGTTCAGCTGCTAGAGAAGTATTTAACATTTCTCATTCGTTTTCCTGCACAAAAATCCCACTTTCAGAATGAAGCCTTGTAGTACAATTGAGAGATTGCCTGTGCTGAAATAATAAAACTGCTGAAATGCTCTGAAACTGTTTTTTATTCCAAACAAAACTGTAACAGGCCTGATTTTTTTGATTCACAGCTAATTTTGTAGGATATTGTGGATTGTGGTAAAACTAGACATTCATCAAATAAAAACACAATTTGGGCAGAACTTACATGATTCGATGATGAAAGGAGAGGGTGGGGGAAGCTATCCCTGTTTCTTTTATTGAAAAACTCAACTGGTTTCCTACTTATTCTATTCTTGTTTTAACTCGTGTGAACAGTTTAAGCCAGGTTTTTTTAAAAAGTGACAAAACAGTCATTTCACAATGTTGCACATGAAGCCACCCTAATGTTTTTTTAGCAATTAAATACAGTTGACTTGCTTTTAATGGGCAGTTAACTAATTTTATTTTTTAATTTTGATGCAACACAAAAGCTGTCATTTCTGTTTAATGTTGTGGAAAATTTCATTTTTAATTCCCTGTGATTCTACAAGAGAAGAGTGGGGGGAAATTTATGTTTTGTTTCTGTCCATAAACAATATCTTCTCATCACAATGTAGTAACATCTCATCTGGTTTATAATTTTTAGAAGCAAAGCAGAGTTGGGGTAGAAAAACTGCAGCAGAAAAAAAGTAAGATGGATAAACACTCACAGTTTCACCCAGGGAGAGGTGTTGATGGATGGTCCTGGTGATCCAGAACAGAGAAGACTTCCATCGCCACCTCCATTAGATGGGAGGGGAATTTGGAAATGATTGAGAAATGGTGTGTGCATTGTTCGTGCCTAAAAAGTAAGGAGAAAACTTTTTCCAAAATCAGAAATCCTTTCCTCAAACACTGGATTCCTGGGTTCCATCTGTATTTCCCGCTGTAAATCTGTAAACATTTAATTTTTCATCTTAAAAATCTTCATTGTGATTTTTCCAGATTTGATAAATAACTTCCCCATGTGATTCATTTATTTTTAAAATTAGCTGTAAGGAAATTTTCCACATAACTACTAACACTGGGAAAGAGAGGGCAAGGGAGGCTGAGCTCAGTTTTCTTTTAGTCAGCAAATTAAAAAGTGAATTTGGACTGTTTTTCTGTCCATTTTTTTAATCCACTATCGCAATACACAGTAGCAATAAATCATCAACATGTAGCACAGTAATTTGGTATCCCAATGTTTTGTAATAGTGATTGATAGAATACAAGTTCATCCCAACAGTTGTTCACAGATTAGTTTCTTAGCTCACATTTTGCAAGCAGAGGGAGAGGTACTAGTTGAAGTTGTAAGCTCCTCACAAGGAAAATAGGTCTGTGAGTCCTTGATCTGTGCATGTGCACTTCCCAGCAAACTATAAAAGAATGCCAGAGACAATTCATTTTTAATCAACTTAAATTAAGATTAACCTGCTACTCATAGATTTCTTGTTGTGAGTCACATTTCTTCGTTATTCTACATTACCCACAAAACACTAGAATACAGTGTATCACAAGATAATTACGGATTAAGAGGACCCTTTGGCCCATCTGAATTTCTCCATCCAGACACGCCCTGCAGTCCATCCCATTTCCGCATTCATTTATTTCTTAAATAATACCAAAGTTTTCGTCTCCACTACTGCACCTGCAAGTTCAATCCATGTATTGAACATTCTGTGTAAAGAAGAATTTCCTGGTATCAGTACCAAATTTGCCTTTTACTAGTTTAAACCCGTATCACCTTGTTTCTCCAGCCTTTCCTCATAACTCAAACCACTAACGCTACGATCAGCCTAGTGGCATTTCTCTACACTGCATCCAACACTTGAAAGCCTCCCTTGTGTCTTGTCAACCAGAACTGGACGTAGTACTCAAGGTGTGGTTTAACCAGAGCACTCTACAATTTAATCATGACTTGCCCTGACTTATAATCTACTATTTTAGCTATATAGTTCAGTACTGTATTGGCTTTGTTGATTGTTGTTCTGTATTGGTTCACATGTTTAGTATTGTGTCTTCTAAGATTCCTGGGTCTTTTTCATTTTCCTCCTTTGTTGTTTCAGTAACATTCATGAAGTACATGTGTTGCTTATTTTTCCTTCTGTGTGCAGCCCCTTGCATTTGTCTGCATTAAATTTCACCTGCCATTGATCAGCCCACATATTTATTTAGTTCAACTCACTTTGTAATTTCTAGGCAGTTTCCTCCAATTCCACTGTCCCTCCTGTTTCAGTATCATCAGCAAATTTGACCACTTTGTACTGAGTTTCTGGGTGCAGGTCATTTATGTACGTCAGAAACAATAGTGGTCCCAATATCGAGCCCTGGGGCACCCCACTCTGTACTCGGCCTCCTCACCCCAAAAGAACTCCTCTATTGTGTACTCAACTGTTTTCTGCTCTTCAGCCAGCTTCGTATGCATTCCCAGTGTTTACCCTGTGTTTGACTAATAGCCGTTCATGTGGGACTTTGTGCCATTTGGAAAACTATGTACACTGTTGTTTGGCTTTTCATACTCCACTGGGATGTCATTTCCACAAAGAAGTCAAGGAGGTCGCCCGGGCATGATCTATGCCTTCTGAATCCATGTTAGCTGCTGTATACTAGGTTGTTGTTGTACAGATACTCCTCAAATTTACTCATGATGATCAATCCCAGTATTTTACACAGAATGGCATTGAGATGTGGAGTTGCCCGTGTCTCTCTTATTCCCATTTTTGATTATGGGCACCAGATTGCTTTATTTCCAATCTACTGGTTCCTCCTGAATGTCTAGTGACTCTCAATATCCAGTAATGGTTGTCAGGGCTTAACAAATCTCCTCATAATCCTATATAAGGAACTCCTTCAAGATTCTGCTGAAATACGTGATCCTCATATAAGATGAGCGCTTTTATCTACCAAAATTCTCAACTCCATGTCAACTGGTGTCCATAGATACATTTTCTTTTTCACATTTTAAACATGGTATTCTGATCAGCTATTGCTTTGCTCCTCCAGTACTGTGGTATATCTCCCCTCTCTTCGTCCCACCATTGCAGACTGTGCCTTCAGCAGCCTATGCCCCATGCTCTGAAATTCCCTCTGGCTCTCCAGCTCCCTCCCTTCCTTTAAGACCCCCTTAAAACCCACATCTTTAACCAATCTTCATTATACCCAACCTAATATCTCCTTTGGCTCAGCATCTGTTTTTTTGATTATACCTCTGTGAAACAGCTTGGAACGTTTTTCTATGTTAAAGGCACTATAAAGATGCAAGTTTTTGTTGCATTAAAATGACAGCTCTCTCTCTCCTGCCTCCCAATGCTGAGTTTAAATCTCTTTGTCCAGTATCTATCCTCCTGAGCTTTCTCCAATTTTAGATCAGCAGTGGGAACTTAGACTCCAGACAAGAGGGAAATTATTTTTAAATTTGTTTTTGGAATGTGGGCATTGCTGGAAAACCAAGCATTTATTGCCCATCCTTAATTGCCATGAGAAGGTGGTGAGCTGCTGCCTTGAACTGCTACAGTCCGTGCGGTGAAGTTACTTCCACAGTCCTGTTCGGTAGGGAGTTCAAGGATTTTGACCCGGCGATGATGAAGGAATGGCAGTGATCTACGTCCAAGTCAGGATGGTGTGTGGCTTGGAGGGGAACTTGGAGGTGATGGGGTTCCCATGCATCTGCTGCCCTTGTCCTTCTAGATGGTGGAGGTCACGGGTTTGGGAGGTGCTGCCGAAGAAGCCTAGGCGAGTTACTGCAATGCATTCTGTAGATAGTACACACTGCAGCCACGTTATGCCAGTGGTGGAGAGGGTGGATGAGGTAAACTGCTTTGTCCTGAATGGTGTTGACCTTCTTGAGTGTTGTTGCAGCTGCACCCATCCAGGCAAGTAGAGAATATTCCATTGCACTCCTGACTTGTACCTTGTAGATGGTGGAGAGGTTTTGGAAAGTGAGGAGGTGAGCCACTCGCCACAGAATACCCAGCCTCTGACCTGCTCTAGTAGCCACGGCATTTATGTGGCTGGTCCAGTTAAGTTTCTGGTCAGTGGTTGTTGATGGTGAGGGACTTGGTAATGGTAATACTGTTGAATGTTATGGAGGGGTGGTTAGTCTCCCTCCTGGAAATGGTCATTGCCTGGCACTTATATGGCATGAATATTATTTGCCACTTATCAGCCTGGATGTTGCCCAGGTCTTACTGAATGCAGGCATGGACTGCTTCATTATCTGAGGAATTGGGAAAGGAGCTCAATACTGTACTCAATCAGTGAACAGCCCACTTATAACCTTTATAGAAAGATAGAAAAATAGGAGCAGGAGTAGGCCCTTCGAGCCTGCTCCGCCATTCAATATGATCCTCTATCTCAATACCATATTCCTGCTCTCTCCCCATACCCCTTGATGCCTTTTGTGTCTAGAAATCTATCTCCTTCTTAAATATATTCAGTGACTTGGCCTCCACAGCCTTCTGTGGTAGAGAATTCCACAGGTTCACCACCCTCTGAGTGAAGAAATCTCTCCTCATCTCAATCCTAAATGTCCTACCCTGTATCCTGAGACTGTGACCCCTCGTTCTAGACCCTCAGCCAGGGGAAACATCCTCCCTGCATTCAGTCTGTCTAGCCCTGTTGGAATTTTTTACGTTTCAATGAGATCCCCTCTCATTCTTCTAAACTCTAGTGAATACAGGTCTAGTTGACCCAATCTCTCCTCATACGACAGTCCTGCCATCCCAGGAATCAGTCTGGTGAACCTTCGCTGCACTCCCTCTATGGCAAGTATATCCTTTCTTAGATAAGGAGACCAAAACTGCACACAGTACTCTGGGTGTGGTCTCACCAAGGCCCTGTATAACTGTAGTAAGACATCCTTGCTCCTTTACTCAAATCCTCTTGCAATGAAGGCCAACATACCATTTGCCTTCTTAACTGCTTGCTGCGCCTGCTTTCAGTGACTGGTGTCCCAGGTCCCTTTGTACATCAACCTTTCCCAATCTATCGCCATTTAAATAATACTCTGCCTTTCTGTTTTTCCTACCAAAGTGGACAACTTCACATTTATCCATGTTATACTGCATCTGCCATGTATTTGCCCACTCACTCAACTTGTCTAAATCGCCTTGAAGCCTCTTTGCATCCTCCTCACAACTCACAATCCCACCTAATTTCATATCATCAGCAAACTTGGAAATATTACATTTGGTTCCCTCATCCAAATCATTGATATATATTGTGAATAGCTGGTGCCCAAGCACTGATCCCTGCAGTACCCCACTAGTCACCGCCTGCCACCCTGAAAAAGACCCATTTATTCCTACTCTGTTTCCTGTCTGTTACTAATTTCCTTTAATTCCTCCTTCTCACTAGACCCTTGGGGGGAGAAATTCAGTTGGTTGCGCCACCCGTTAGCGCATTAAGAGGGCGATAAGTGGGGCGCGAACCAGCTAGCGCCCGGGCGTGGCGATACCTGCGCCTCTCGCGAAATTGAGCAGACATTTAGCGGCGGCGCTAAACCGCAACACCCGCTCAGCTGCGCGCACAGATCCTGACATCATTTCAGAGTGCAACGCCCTTGGGGCGCCCCGGACCGGAAATTCAGTGGCTCCCCCCTCCTTTCCGCCTGTCGCTCCCAACGACAGGTTGACTGGAACGGTTTCCAGTCGCTGTGGGGCTGGGGGGGCGCTATTTAAAGGGGGCTCTTCCTGGCTTCTTTGTGGTAGCCATTTTTGGACCACTGCTTCTGTGTGAGAGAGAGAGAGATTTGCAGAGAGACAAAGGGAGAGAGATTTCTGCATTGAATCAGCGCTCACAGAGGTACTTTTGGCTTCTGACCAGAACTTTGTAGTTGCTTTGCTTTTTCACCGGCATAACTTTGAATGGCCACATACTATGGGGGCTGCAATGGATGGGAACGTCGTGCTTCTCCATTACATTGAGAGGGCACAGAGACGCAGAGAGAGAGTGGCAATCATGGCCAAACGGAGGAGGGCCAACAGGCGTCGGCACACGAGACCTTACGCTCCCAGGGTTTTCCGCCAACAGTTCTCATACATCAATATGTCTGAGGAGCAGTGTTTTCAGAGGCTGCGATTCAGCAAGGAGGTGGTCACTGAGCTCTGCCACCTGCTTCAGCCAGATCTGCAGCCTCAACTGAGGAGCAGGACATCTCTGTCGGTGGCAGTGAAGGTAACAGTGGCTCTCAACTTCTATGCCACCGGCTCCTTTCAATCCGCTACTGGGGACATTGCCAATATCTCCCAGTTCGCGGTGCATTGCTGCATCCGTCAAGTCACGAATGCCCTCTTTAAAAGGAGACGACAGTACATCTCCTTCCCCATGACCCCGGACAAGCAGCAAGAACGCGCAATGGGCTTTGCAAGAATAGCGGGCTTCCCCATGGTGCAGGGCGCCATTGACTGCATGCATGTGGCTTTGCGGGCGCCGCAAGAGAATGCCGAGGATTTCCGCAACCGAAAGGGGTTCCATTCGTTGAACGTCCAGTTGGTCTGTGACCACAGACAGCTGATACTCGCTGTCAATGCCCGCTTTCCAGGCAGCAGCCACAACGCCTTCATCCTGCGCCACACTTCTGTGGCAGACCTTTTCGAGGCCCCGGCTCACCCAGGAGGCTGGCTTCTCGGGGACAAGGGCTATCCACTGTGCACCTGGCTGATGACCCCGCTCCGTTCGCCCAGCACCCCTGCTGAAGAACGATACAATGAGAGCCATCAAGCTACCAGGAACATCGTTGAGCACACAATCGGCGTGCTCAAGCAACGGTTCTGCTGTCTGGACCATTCCGGAGGAGCCCTTCAGTACTCACCTGAGCGAGTCTCCCACTTCGTCGTTGTGTGCTGCATGCTGCATAACCTGGCAATCCTCAGGACTCAGCCAATGCCACCAGACATTGGAGCACCAGCAGAGGAGGAGGAGCAGCAGCAGCACCAAGACGGGAGGGAGGCACAAAGTGCAAGGGCCGTCCGTCAGCGGCTTATAGCAAGTCGCTTCTAGGCCCCCTCTGAGGGAATGGCTTCTGCCATTCAAAGAACCTGAATGGAACCGTGCCGCAACCCCTAAGCCGGTCAAGGCAACAAATAGTTCAAAGAGCAAACATGCACATTCTGAATAAAGACACTTCTTTATTTAACAAACTGTGTACCCTTCCTGCATGACAAAGTAATAGAAAGAAACCCCCAAACAAACAGTCAGTCACATAACTGGCTCTCACAACCTGGAGACAATGACCAAAACAGTAACAAAAATATGACCACGATCCTCTGCCTTCGATAAAACAATTAACAACATTTTGCCACACCTCCTACTTTTTGCCCTTCGAGGGTGATCTGCTTCGCTTGCGAGATTGGCCCCTTCCCACCCTGCAGCTCCTCCGTAATGGGACCCCAGTGGCTGCAGCAAGGCTGGGGGAAGGCTGCTGAGTGTCAGAAACTGAGACTGCAGATGCCCTTGAGGGACGGCCTGGACCAGCTCTGGGCCTGGAGGGCCCGGCTGCTGAGTGCTCCAACTCTGCATGAGCGGCAGCAGTCTGTCCTACAGGTGGTGGCAGCTGCAGTGGAGAAGTGACCGTGCTCGCAGCAGGAAAGCTGTCATCCTGAGAGAGGACAGGCACTCCCTGTTTGGCCGACACACTGGCACTCCCACAGGGCAACACTGCAGCATGCGGAGCAATCTGCTGGAGTACAGATTGCTGGCCTGCTGCGGCGCGGTGAGGGCCCCGGGGAATCCTGCCCGATCCAGCGAGGGTGGCAGCAGTCAGTGCTCGTGTGGCATCAATCTGCATCTGCATGAGACCAGCCACTGACTGCATTGCAGCACTTAGCACTTGCGTGGCAGCCGTCTGTGCTGCGCTGAAGTCCTGCACAATCCTTGCCTGTGCTGCGCCGAAGTCCTGGAGACTCCTTGCCAGTGACTCAATGGAATCTGGCATCCTTGCCACTGCAGCCATGAGCTCAGTGTGCCTGTGCTCCGCCTGGGCGCTCATTTCAGCGAGGACCCGCACCTCGTCCGCGCTCAGTGCAGCAGGACTCGAGGCCAGACTCTCCCTCCGGGGAGACAGCCTCCGAGCTTCCCTACCCCCCTCGCGTTGCTGCTGCCCGCTGGGCCCCGGAGCTTCACCCTCCTCAGACCATTCCCCCCTGCTCCCCTCCAGGGAAGGCATGTCCCCATTATGGCCATGGGCTGCCTCGGCTGAGGGTGGCACTGATGGTCCAGTTTCCTCCTCGTCGTCGCCTTCAGAATCACTCACAGTGGCAGCTTGAGGGCCCGCCTCCTCACCTGGTGAATCAGCATCTGAAAGCAGGGAGGTATAAGAGTGGCTTTAGCGTGAGGACAGGGTGGCAGCAAGGGAGGCGTGAGTGCTGCAATGCACTGTATTGGCTCGAAAGTGGCAAAGGATGCTGGTGTGAGGAACAAGTGGAAGGAGAGAGGTCAAAAAGGTGATGACCTTACCATTGCTGTCCATAACGGGGTCGACATCTCCAGTGGTGACGGGGCCAATCATCCGGCCTGCCATAATCCGTTGGACTCACTGCTCCAGATCGGTCAGGGCTTGAAGGTGAGGCCGGCCACCCCCGGTCCGTTGCTGCTGCCTCCTATTATGCGCCAGCTTGCCCTGCAAGAGAAAGGACGGGGTCTGAGTACAGTGTGCAGCCCTGATCTTGGCTGCAATGCCTCCCATGGTCGAATAGCCCTTACAGTGTGCAACCCTGATCTTGGCTGCAATGCCTCCCATGGCCGAATAGCCCTTACAGTGTGCAAAGTGCTGAATGTGCGTGTGAGTTTCCTGAAAGGGCCATAGGTGTTGGATGAGTGCTGGGCATTGGGGCTTTCAGGACCCTTTGGCCATAAAGTGAGGTCGAGGTGCAGGGATGAAGAGGATTCTGAAAAGGATACTCACCCTGACGACCCGAGTGAGGTCGTTGAACTTCTTCCTGCATTGCACAGGGGTCGTAGGCACCATGCTGCTGGAGGTCATTCTGTGAGCCACCTCCCTCCAAGCTTTTCGATAGTCGCTGAGCAGCGGCCTCCTGCAACTGTCCGGGTACAGGAGAGATTGCCTGCGCTCCACCGCGCCAACCAGAGCCTCCAAGGCCCCCTCGCTGAACCACTGCGCTCGCTCCCTGGCCCTCTCCATGGTCCTTGGCTTAAGTATGTGGCAACAGGTCTGTCCAGGCCGAGATTCAGGGCTCTGATGCGCAGGGTGTGGCTGTAATTCAAGATCGACCCTCCCCTTTAAGAGCTGACCGGCGCCAGCGTGTCTGTGTGCAATCGCTAACTGACAGCACCTGCGCTGCGTCTGTCCTCGGAGGTAGCGCCTCAAGACAGTCGTGCAGCGCCTGTTTTAGCGCTCCAATCACCTCCTGGGGCGAAGGAGGCCAATTTAGCAGTAAGTGGCGATAATTTGCGCCGGGCGCAAAATTCCGCGCCCGGCTGATACTTATGCCCCAAATGGGGCGATACCGAATTTCTCCCCCTTGGTTCCCTAGCATTTCTGGGAAGTTATTTGTGTCCTCTTCCGTGAAGACAGAACCAAACGAAGTACATGTTTAATTGCTCTGCCATTTCCTTGCTCCCCATTATAAATTCTCCCATTTCTGACTAAGGGACCTACATTTGTCTTCACTAATCTTTTTCTTTTTACATACTTGTAGAAGCTTTTACAGTCTGCTTTTATGTTCCTTGCAAGTTTACTCTCATACTCTATTTTTCCCCTCTTAATCAATCTCTTGGATAAACTGTTCTCAATCCTCAGGCTTGCTACTTTTTCTGGCAACTTTATATGACCCCTCTTTGGATCTAATACTATCCTTCATTTCTTTTGTTAGCCATGGTTGGGCCGCTTTTCCTTTTGTGTTTTTGCACCAGAAAGGAATGTATAACTGTTGCAATTTATGCATTTGTTCCTTAAATGTTAACCATTGCCTATCCACCATCATGCCTCTTAATGAAGCTCCACAATCTATCATAGCCAACTCACTCCTCATACCTTCGTAGTTTCCTTTGTTTAGATTTAGGACCCTAGTTTCAGATTGGACTTCTTCACTTTCCATCTTAATGAAGAATTCTATCATGTTATGGTCACTCTTCACTAAAGGACCCCGCACAACAAGATTATTAATTAACCCCTTCTCATTACACAATACCCAATCTAGGAAAGCCTGTTCCCTAGTTGGCTCCTCATCCTCCACAGTATTATTGCTAATTTGGTTTGGCCAGTCTATATATAGATTAAAGTCACCCATGTTTACTGTAGTACCCTTATGATGGAAGGAAGGTCATTGATGATGCAGCTGAAGAAAGTTGGGCCTAGGACACTTCCCTGAGGAACTCCTGCAGCGATGTCCTGGGGCTGTGATAATTGACCTTCAACCACCACAACCATCTTCCTTTGTGCTAGGTATGACTCCAGCCAGTGGAACGTTTCCCCCCCCCCAATTCCCATTGACTTCAGTTTTACTAGGGCTCCTTGATGCCACACTCGGTCAAATGCTGCCTTGATGTCAAGGGCAGTCAGTCTCACCTCACCTCTGGAATTCAGCTCCTTTGTCCATGTTTGGACCAAGGTTTGTAATGAGGTCGGGGGCCAAGTGGTCTTGGCGGAAGGGTAATTGGCCAAGTTGGATTAGTCCTGCTTTTTGTGGCTAGGGTATACCTGGGTAATTTTCCACATTGTCATTCAGATGCCAATTTTGTAGCTATACTGGAACAGCTTAGCTAGGAGTTCTGGATCATAGGTCCTCAGCACTACAGCCAGGGTGTTGTCGGAGCCGTAGCCTTTGCTGTGTCCAATGCACTCAGCTGTTTCTTAATGTCACATGGGAATTAAATTGGAAGATAGGCGTCTGTGCTGGTGGAGACGTAAGAAGAAGCCCAAGAAGGATCATCCACTCAATACTTCCATCTGAGGATTGTCAAGTAGGTTATTTCCCCGTGTTGGTTCTCTCACCACCTGCCACAAGTCCAATCTGGCAGTTAAGTCCTTCAGGACTTGGGAAGCTCAGTCAGTGGTAGTACTACTGAACAACCCTTTGTGATGGACATTGATGTTCCCCACCCAGAGTACATTCTGTTCCCTTGCTACTTTCAGTGCTTCCAACAAGTGGTGTTCAACATGGAGGAGTACTGATTCATCAGCTGAGGGAGGGTGGTAGGTGGTAATCCATAGGAGGTTTCCTTGCTCATGTTTGACCTGAAGCCATGAAACTTCATGGGGTCCGGACTCAAAGTTGAGGACTCCTAGGGCCATCTCCCCATCCGCCTCCCGCCCAAGCTGTACGCCACGGAGTCCCCACGTTTTGGTGGGTCTGTCCTACTGGTGGAGCAAGACATACCCAGGGATGGTGATTGAGGAGTCTGGACGTAGGTATGTTTCTGTGAGTATGACTATTATCAGGTTTTTGCTTAACTAGTATGTGGGCCAGCTCTCCCAACTTTGGCACCAGTCCCCAGTTGTTAGTGAGGAGGACTTTGCAGCGTAAACTAAGCTTGGTGTGCCTTTGTTATGGCTTGATTCAATGCCTAGTGGTCCATCTAGTTTCATTCTTGTTATTCTTTGTCACGGTTTGATTCTGCTGAGTGGCTTGCTAATCCACTTCAGAGGGCAGTTAGGAAGTCAAGTACATTGAGAACCTCCTTCCCCCTCGCTCTTAATTTCATTCCCACACATTTGACTGCATCACTGAGAGGTGATTTTGAAGGACTGCATGACCACCCATAATAGGCCTGCGGTGGCTGAAGTTAAATTGGTTAAGCCAGTCTCGGCACAAGCCCTCCAGACCGACATTGGAATTTAAAAGGACGACACAAAATTGCAAGTCACTAATTCACCCTGACTTCCTATGGGCATAATCACAGGGCAGCAGTTTAGTTCCATATATTTAGGTGTACTTAATTGATCTGCTTTGGCTCTGATGACTTTGACATAACTCTCAGCAACAACTCATACTAGGCTTGATTCCACATCAAAATGTGTTGAAATGCTGATTTTCAGAGCCAACATCACAAGGTTGCTCGGTGCCAATTGATGCAATGTATCCTTCACATTTAGAGATTTGGGGATTGTTCTGTTTGGATGACTTGGGTAGTCCAGTTTTTGATGCCAACCCAATAGCAAAGCTCAGTACTCTTTGAGAATCCACTATCATAGGGCAGTATCAACAGGTCTGGAGTGAAGAATTTTATGTCTGTAACTCTGGCATACCATTCAATCTTGTGTCTTCATTTGTTCTATGCTGCATCAAAGGAGACATTTAAAATGGTCATTTTTATCACAGATCAGTTGAGCTGTCTTTCGGGAGCATAGCTCTCAATGGGGGGCCTTAAAGATGTAGTTATTCATCCACAAAACCAACAATTCTTCCAGTTCCACATCCCAAGAGACAAATTACCAACTTAGTGTACAGCACTTGCATGTGCAGTATAACTTAGGTCACAGCTGCTACATAAATAATTTCTCAAACTTTGACCAAATAGTCCTGTTTGAATCTCTTCTGAACAGTATTTACTTGCTGATGGATCTGTATCTCATCTTACTGAAAAAGATCCACCATCATTTTGAGTGTACTGATTTGTCAAGAGGCATAGTGGTACGTAGAGGATATGTGGAGAAGAAAGTGACATTCATTTTTCAAATAGAAATATCATCTAGATATGATGTACCCACCAACCAGTCCCATATTGGACCTCTCGGAATATCAGTCCTACAAGTTCTTTGTAGTTATTACCATCTTCTTCATTGCTGTACACATTTCTTGGCTTCTTGGGGACGTGCCCTCCAACTAAGATCTGGAAAAGGAGAGAAACTTGTCTGATGCCTTGATGCCTGAGGTTTCTGAAAGTGATCTTGCCTTCATCATTCATCATATTGGTGACTTGGGCTTATTATTTATATATACAATATTTACAAGATAAGCATATTGATCATTTTAGTAATCCTCCTTAGTTTCTTGTTTGTTTCCTTTTTTTTGGAAAAAATGGTTTATCCAGCAATGTGTGACCAGCTTATCACCTAACCACAGTAAATCAAGTACTGATGGATTGATATTTTAATCTGCACGGTTTTCTCCTACAGCTCCTGAATCCTGAGGATGAACTAACACCAGGAAAGATTCGGGACAGCAATCGTTCAACCCTTCTAGCAACAATTCAGGAACATGGATACCCAACCATCAACCTGGGAATTGTGGGAGATAAGTAAGTACTGTTACACATTACAGTGCATCTTTCAAAAACTAATTGTATTTGTTAATTGTACATCCCTTCTGGTAAAATTCCAGGTTTCAGTACTGGTCAAGAACAGACTTCAGCTTTTCTCACCTTTTTAAGAGTTGACCGAGGACACATTTGAGGCTTTTTTCACAAATTATGGTGTTAATTCCCCGTGTGCTATTTTTAACCCACCAGTGAATTTGTTCATATAAATTCCTATCTCTACTACAGTGTTTTAAAGCATTTTTAAGAGGTTAGTGACTGCTTTAAAATAGTGCAGGTAGGAATTTGGACCTGTGAGTTCAGCAGTGCATGAACAAGAGTGTACAGGGGGTATGTAACCCCATGTGTGTCACTCATGTGGTCTGAAGGAGAAAATAGGTAAAGGGTGAAGATTATGGTTTATAAATTTACATTTTGCAGCAGAAACTTGATGGCATGAATTGAATAGGGAAATATACTCTGATTAAATTTGTTCCCAAAGTACATCATGTACTCTTTCAACTGGCAGTCAGCATTTCAACTCCGAAATCGTCTTGTCAGCGTTTCAGAAGGAAAGTCAGCTTTTGTCACTGGGATTGGAGGGCAGCATTGGACGCTCTCGGAGATTTGCCACTTATTTTAAATGGGTTAATATCTCTATTAAAATACTGAACAGAGCAACATCGTAACGATTTATTATGTGTTCAGTATTATTGCCAACTGTAATTTCTCATGTATATTCACGACCAAGAAACAGAAAATGCACAGCAGGTTAATGCTTATCTAGGAAATAAAGACGGGCTAACGTTTTGGATGTGACCCTTCGTCAAAAAGGTTTTGCTTCAATGATACTAACTCACCCAGATCCCTCTGAAGCTACTCAAAAATAAAAGTTTAAAATAGTTAAACCAGCACACAAGGTCAGAAGATAATTACACATAAGGAAGACCATTTGGGCCATCTCGTTTATCCATTCAGGTGCCCTACAATTCCCCTATTTCACATCCAGTTATTATTTAAGTGATTCCAGGGATTTTGCCTTCTGTTACCCGAGAGCCCATCCACGTGTTGCTCACTCCTTGTGTGAAGAAGAATTTCCTGATAATCCTTTAACTAGCTTGAACCTGTGTCCCTTCATCCTACTCTTCACAGTTTAATTTCAAATAATATTCCAGAGTTACTTTTTCCATACCATTTACAATCTTGCATGCCTCTATAAGATCATGCCTCAGACATCTTCCTTCTAGTCTGGAAAACCCAAATCTCCAGCCTTTCCTCATAATTCAGACCTCTAACACAAGGAATCAGCCTCATGCTTCCTCTCTGCACTGTCTCCACTTAAAAGTCTATCTTTTTGTCTTGTCACTCAGAACTCGACACAGTACTAAAGGTGTTGCCTATACACAGCACTGTACCTTTGATCACGACTTGCTCTGACTTACATTCTACCGTTTTAGCTACACAGTTCAACATTCTGGTGCCTTTGTTGATTGATTTTGCATTGGTTTCACATGCTTAGCATTGAGTCTGCTAAGACTCCTAGGTCTCTTTCAACTTCATACTTAGCTATTTCAATACCATTCATGGAGTACATGTTCCATCCTATGTGCAGTATTTTGCACTTGTCTGCTGTAAATCTCATTTTCCAATGTTCATCCCACATATTTATTTTGTCCAACTCATTCTGTAATTTCTGAGCTGCCTCCTATGATTTCACTGCCCCTCCTAGAGGACATCAGCAGCAAATTTGACTACTTTGCATTGACTTTGAATCCAGATCATTTGTGTTAATGTGAAACAGTAGTGGTTACAATACCAAGCCCTTGGGCACCCCACTTCATAGTTCTCAAAGTCAAAGAGGTTGGTTAGGGTTAGCAATCATCTTCCCATCTGAATCTATGTCGGCTACTGTTTACTAGGCTATTAGTGTACAGGTAATCCTCAAGTTTACTCGTGATAATCTATTTCATTATTTTACATGGAATGGAAGTGAAACTAATAGGTCTGTAGTTGCCTGTGCCTGTTTTGTCACCCTTTATAGAAAATGGGCACTGCATTAGGCCTTGTTACAATCTACTGGTCTATCTCCATTGTCCAGTGATTCCCTCACATTTATTGTTCGTGCCTCATTAATTTCCTCCCTAGTTTTTTTCAACTCTCTATGATAAATATCTATCTCTGATGATTTATTTGTTTCTTTCGATCCTGCTAATCAACCATCTGATCTGGGATGTTATGTGGTATAGGATGGGGCAGATGTGTTTGCAAGACAGTTTTGTCTTATGTATGTAGAATGCACAACAGGTTGGGATTATTGTAGGTGCATGTTGTATTGAAGTTCTTGCAACTACTTTTATTTCCATATTTAGAATATCTGTAACCCTTTGAGGCAGAATCAGGGTTGGCTCCAAAATATACCAAATATAATACCAAAAGCTAAAGTTTCCTCACTGTACAAACCCCCAGAGCCCCTCAGAAAATGAATTGCATACCTTCAGCACTTACACCTCTACATTCATTTCTAAATCTACTGCTGCTGCAAACGGCATTAGTATACTTTAGCTTGTTTTGCCCTGCAATTGAAGTGATTGAATGTTGGGTACATCTGCAGCTTAAGTTATGATAAACGCTTTAAGTAGGACTTATTCTTAGATGACTGGTTCCTGGTTTAAGTAACAAGTGCAATTGAGATTTCTAAAATGTATAGTTTTTGCCCAGAATGATGAAGATCAAGTCTCCTCTCTCTGCCAAAATAAACATCCCACACAAAATTAGAGCCGCTTGCAGGTTTCCAACTCAGTAGGCCCGAAGTTCAAGCCCCAGGACAGACTGTTATTCAATCTTGAGATTCAGTATTTCTCAGATTTTATCTATGGATAGAAAAACATTTCATGAGGCAAGGGGAGAAAAGCAATTTTTGGCTTACTGTGCTCAAATGATGCTTGCTCTGATCTTGGGGATAAATGACTGTTTCCATGGATTTCAGGGGAATAGGTGATTATTGAAGAGAAGTCACTCTCATCAAGGACAGGAGGAATATTTTCAGTCATTATTATTGATGAACGGAAATTTTTGATCCACCTTCTCTGGGCTGTATTTTAAATGCAGGTTTCCAACATTCAAATGGAATGGAATGTGGTTTTCCAACAGTTACCAAAGCACTGTGCTATGCAGTAATCATTTTCCAATAAATTATTGGTGCATTTTTTCATCCTGATATCTGGGTGAATTCTTCAGTTTTGGGGTTGTCTCTTTCTTCAGCGAAATCATGTATGTGATCAAAAACTAAAAAGCTCCAATGATTTTAAAATTGCCTTTTTTTCATAGTTAATTGTTATATTAATTGCATTCATTGTTAATGGTAATTTTGCTTTAAGATGAACTCAAGAACAGGACAGTTTTTGTCTCTTTTGAAATGATATTCATAGCTAGGAAAAGATTGAACGTGTCGTGCTGTAATGTCACTATAATTCAGTCAACACTGCATGCAGTGCCATATATCATACATTTGCTGCTGTTACTACTTCAATTCAAAATGACTATTTTATGCACTTTTTATTTCTTGAAAATCTATCCTTCATGGCTGTGAAATTAATTGCCAACAAATTGCAAAATGAAAAAATATATACAGTGTGGCTTTTAAATAACTTTCTGGTTTTGTAAATCACAGATAAACCAAGTTACATGAGGGAGAAAGGAATAGAAGGATATGTTAATAGGGTGAGATGAAGTAAGGTGGGAAGAGGCTCAGTAGAACATAAACACCGACATGGACCAGTTGGGCCGAATGGTCTGTTTCTGCGCTGTAAATGTTCACATACTTTAAACCCTTAAAGATTATTTCTTCAAGTTTCAAGAAATGTCTTAATTTTCCAAAAATGAGCCTTCTCTCACTTCTAAAGGTCACCATCTAACACTCACTCTATCTCCGTCATGTGATACTTGTTTTTATCAAATTTATCAATGATAGTTGCTGCTCCGCTGAACTTCACTGTCTTTTTGTTCAAGTATAAATCCTACATTTCCTTTTCTCTGCATTTCACTGTATTCAATCAAGGCTCATTGCATGATCTACTTCTCCAAGACCACTCGACTCTTGACCATCTTCAGCTTTCTTCTCCTCTTACAGCCATTCGGCTTCTAAAACCCAAGCTTATCATTACCTGACCACTGCTGCTTGATTTATTTTGACTTCTTTCACTCTTTTAAACCTTGCTTCCCTGCACTCTCAGCATTGGTCTTGGCCTATCATCTAAGTGTCTCAATGAAAAGGAACAATGGAGTCATGTGCTGATTCAGTGCACTGAACTAGGGAGTCTCAGGATGTGGATTCTTTTCTGCAGTTCCTCAAATGACAAGTGTTAAGCCTGGTTGTGCCATTGAATGAGATGTCAATGCCTTCCAATCCCTGCCTTTTAGTCACTCAGCAACCTCTCTCTTCAATTTCAGCAGTCAGTTCTGTAATGATCAATAACATGTCATTCTATAGTGGACACTAGGTGGAGCCGTAGAGCTGTATATAAGACTACACTACCCAGCTGTATATATATGTTAAGACTACATTACCCATGAGGCACTAGGCTACCCACAAGGCAACAGTCAAGATGGAAGCCTCTACAGACACTGTACCAGTCCACATGTGCTCAATAAAGTAACTAGCAAAAGCTAGCTGTGTTCATAATAAGAATGTCTATTTATTAATGAACATAAGAAGTTCTGGGCCTTTAATAATCACTCCTGCCTGTTAACTGCTCAGTGGTCTCTTCTCTTCAGCTTCAGTAGCCCATTCTTGGTGGTGAAATATGTCCCTGTTAGCTGGTTGGCACATTCTGCACAGTGAATATCCTGCCATTGACTTTATGTAACTTTAAATGTTACCTATTTATTTTAAAACCAAACATATATCAATTGAAGAAGGGTTTCAACCCGAAACGTCAACTCAATTTTCTCTCCACGGATGTTGCCTGACCTGCTGAGTTTTTCCAGCATTCTCTGTTGTTATTTTTTATATATCAATTGACGATCTGTATATTTGCAATAATAGGCTGAGTGAAAATAAATATTAGTTAAAGCTTTGCTCTTTTGCTACCATACAATGGAGTTTCATTAATTCTCAGTCCCTGAGGAAGCTGGCAAAAGGCCAAATTGAGCAGTTTTCTTCATTCCCTTTACACTGTTCAGCACCTAGATACTTGGACACATGGCATATAACTTGGGGCTGGATGGGAGGGAAGATTGAAAATGGAGAGGAAAGGGGAAAATGACCATAAACCCCATCCTCCTCCTTTAATTACCATAACCCCTTCTCCTCCTCTAATTACCATAACTCCACCTCTTTTAATTACCATAACCCTGCCTCCTCCTTTAATTACCATAACCCCTCCTTCTCCTTTAGTTACCATAACCCCACCCCCTGTAATTACCATAACCCCTCCTTTAATTAGCATAACCCCTCCTTTAGTTGCCATAACTCCTCTAATTAACATAACCCCACCTCCTCCTTTAATTCCCATAGCTGCTCCTCCTTTAGTTACCATAACCTCACCTCCTTTAATTACCATTACCCCTCCTATAATTACCATAACCCCTCCTCCTCATCTAATTACCTAACCCCTCCTCTAATTATCATAACCCCTCCTCTGATTCCCATAACCCCTCCTCCTCTGATTACCATAACCCCTCCTCCTCCTTTAGTTACCATAACCACGCCTCCTTTAATTACCATTACCCCTCTAATTACCATAACCCCTCCTCATCTAATTACCTAACCCCCCTCTAATTATCATAACCCCTCCTCCTCCCGATTACCATAACCCCTCCTCCTCATCTAATTACCTAACCCCCCTCCTCCTCTGATTACCATAACCCCTCCTCCTCTGATTACCATAACCCCTCCTCCTCTGATTACCATAACCCCTCCTCATCTAATTACCTAACCCCTCCTCTAATTATCATAACCCCTCCTCCTCTGATTACCATAAGCCCTCCTCCTTCTCTGATTACCATAACCCCTCCTCTTCCTCTAATTACCAGAACCCCTCCTCTCACTTCTCATGACCGCACCCCCATGCTTTCTCAATTCCCCCAAAGTCCTCCCCCTCTTTCATCCTTCCTTCCTCTCCCTTTGTCTTCAATCCCTTAAAACCGCAGGAGATCGACTAGTAAGCTGTAAATTGAAATAAATTAAAATAAAGCTTAACTGCTGGAAAATAATGATGGTTTAATGAATGTAAAAGAAAAACTTACCTGAGTGCCTTCTGGAGAAACAGAGCTTGGGGGAGCCCTGGTCTCACCTCGCGCAGGAAGGCCTGGCCGGTAGGCATTGGGAAGTACAGAAATCTTACAGTTTAAAAGCAATTCCAGGTGTTGCACCCAGGAGTGACTGCCAGCCATGACAAAATTATGACAAAGGAACTAAGTGCGATAAATAGGATGTACGCACTTTACATCATATATACACACTAATTTTGTGGCACTAACTTCTCTATGTACATTATCATTTTGTGAAGGTGCTACATTTAGCACAATGCAAAAAAAATTGTAAATTTTGGCTACAGCATAATTTTCTTTTGTTTTTAAATACTTGAATTCATTCTGTGTTAATTGTGCCAAATCATAAAACCTTGCTGTGATTTGCTTGTGTTTTTTTTGTTCAGTCTTTTCTTATGGGTGGAAAGTGTTGCTACATTGCAGCAGTCATTTTTTATATGTTGATTGCACTTGTGGAAACATCCATTTTTTAAAGATATTTCCTTCAGTTACACAATGTTCACAGAATCACAGAAACCCCACAGTGCAGATAGAGGCCATTTCGGCCCATCGAGCCTGCACCGACACATATCCCACCCGATCCCCGTAACCCCTACACCAACACATATCCCACCCTATCCCCGTAACCCCACGTATTTAATCCCTCTAACACTAAGGGTCAATTTATCATAGCCAATCATCCTAACCCGCACATCTTTGGACTGTTGTACGACATTTTAGACCCAAGGTTTGATAATCCAGGTAAATGTCCTGGGTGTAACTGTTTCTGACAGATGGTGAACAAATAATGGTTTCCGAAGCATAACTGTGATATTAATATATTTAATCACATGCATAATTATTGGAAAGCCTTGGGCTGGATTTTGCAGTAAAAATAACAGTGAGGCTATCAGTGTTCACCGTTATTAACGTGTAAATCAGACAGCAACTTCCAGCGACCGCACATGCGCAGTTAAACGCGTAAATCAGGAAGTTGCTGTCGGAGTTGCCCTGCTCCACCAGAAGCTGCGCGACAATGGTTTCTCACTGAAAGACTCTCCATTCAAATATATAGAAAGCCGTGAAGTTGCTGTACTTAAGTGATATATGCCCACTAAACTCGCCAGAAAAAGTTAGGGCTTGTCCATTCCAGTGTCAGTACCATTTTAATGGCGTGATCAGTCTTAATTACTGTCAAACAACCTCTCTGACACTTCAGATTTTAATTACTTTGGAGATTTTTTTTTAAATTTTAAAATGGCTTTATTTTACTATTTCTTTCTCTTTTATCTCTTTGTTAATCCATTCTTTATTTCGCTTTCTGTACCTGATTTGACATTGAATTCACTATTTTAACTTACACTTCCTGGTTTCTGACTCTATGCTGCTCATTAACGATTCTTCAAACTGATTGGTTAAGGATATACACAGTTGCTCTGTAGAGGGCGCTGTGCTTTTTCGATCGTTGGCTGACAGGAACTTCCAATGTAAAATCCCATAGAAAGTCCATGGGCAAGTGTAACGTTTGCCACTGACCGCAAAATATGGCCCCTTGTGTTTGCAGCTCGCAGCAGAAAGATTGAGTGCCTGGAAAATATTTCACCCTAAACCATGCTTAATTAATCTTGATGGAGCTGTGTGATTTTTTTTTAAACAGAATATTTCAAATTCTAAGCTTTTAAAGAACAGGGGAAAATACTCACACTGTTGATAATTATTGCAACCATTTACTGATATGTGGAAATTGCAAGTCTAAGCAATAAAGTGGTTTAACACTAGTTTGCAATTTCTGATGTAGGTTTAATACAGCAATAAATGTTTCACATTTATAGATTTAAAACACTAATGAAGCCAGTTATTCAGGGTTAGATATAATTGCCATTAATCACATGCTATATTCTGACTTAGTTGCATGGTGTACTTCACCAGAGCTCTAAATACACTCAGACTAGGCCCTAACAATACTGACATGCTAAAATCTCTGTGTTGGGCATCTTGTCCCGGACCGCATGTCCCCTTTAAAGTCCAGGACTAGCGCAGCTACAGAAGAACTAAAAATATTATCCCGTACTCCCCGTTCAAATTATTTCAGGCAACTCAAGGGAGCTCAAAATAACAGCATCTCAGAGCCATGTGTAAGCAAGTCATCAGTTGTCAACTGTTAAATTTTGCAGTTGGCGAAGCAGGTTGGTTATCAAGTCAAGCTGTTCCACCAACTGCCAGTCTAATTGCTTGTTTAGTGCAAGGTGACTGTATTGATGTGCATCTGAGTGCTAACAGCCTGCACAGCTTGAACTATTTCACAAACTCCTTCAGCGTGTGCTGGGGTGGTGGTAGATCTATCAGAAAACCACCATCGACTACATATCTTATTCTAGAACCTCTCACCTTTATGGGAAACACCTGGTTTGTGTGAAGGGTCTTCCTGACACTCAGCAGAGCACAGAAAAGACTCTAGTCCTTGGGTGACACATCTTTAGTGACTGATGTTAGTTCTCTCTTGTCAGAAGAGTGTATATTCTCATGTGCCTCATCACAGTCCTATTATTAACTCAGGGCATCATATATTTTTGGCAGTCCTGTGCAAAGATATTTTAGCTGTGTTGGGTTTATGTCCATACATGGTCCAAGACTTCAAACACCCTTCTGATGTTCAGATATTTTATACCAAAAATGGTATATTTATGTTTTAAATGATTGTTTTACCAGACTGAATAGTTCAGTCAAACAATGGTTGTCTTTTTCTGCCTTTTACTATTAATTGACATCAGATTAATTTGCATAATGTTACTGTTGGTTGTAAATCTGAATCTTTTTAACTAATATATCTGGGTAAATTAATATGATTTGTTTCAGATTATGCAATGTTTCCAGTTGGGCAGCGAACCAATCTACCATGGAAACTTATTATTTTTGTGGCAAATTTAAATTTATGTTTTCCATGGGGAAATCCAGTACACAAAAATATATTTAGCTTAATTATGTGGAGTGTATGGATAGCAGAGTTTGAATTCTGAATTTAAATTTACTACGAAAATACTCACACCACCCGCCCACACACAACTTTCTTATTATGGTAATGCCGTTGAATGTCATGGGGAGGTGATTAGACTCTTGCTTGTTGGAGATAGTCATTGCCTGGCACATTACCTGCAAATTTAAACAGTTCTACAGTAAAGTAAAAGTAAAATACTGCAGGTGCTGGAAATCTGAAATAAAACCAGAAAATGCTGGAAAACACAGAGCAGGCCAGGCAGCATCTGTGGAGAGAGAAGCAGAGTTGACAGCCTGAATTTAATGGGTAGGCGGGTTGGGAGTGGGGGGCTGCTCCGAAGTGGTATTCATGGAACCTCCTCCTCCCGTTAGTTGTTTAATGGTCCACCACCATTCACGACTGAAAGTGGCAGGACTGCAGAGCTTTGATCTGATCCGTTGATTGTGGGATCGCTTAGTCCTGTCTATAGCATGCTGTTTCCACTTTTTAGCATGCATGTAGTCCTGTGTTGCAGCTTCCCCAGGTTGGCAGGGAGCAGCACGGGAGCTAGGAAGCAGCATGGGGGTGGGTGGTGGGATGTCAGGAATGATCGGGGGCTGGGAGCAGCACGGTGGAACATAGGAACAGGAATAGGCCATTTAGCCCCTCGAACCTATTCTACCATTCAATTAGAACATGGCTGATCTGCGACCTAACTCCATATACCTGCCTTTGCCCCACATCCCATAATACCTTTGGTTAACAAAAATCTATCAATCTCAGATTTAAAATTAACAATTGACCTCGCATCAGTTGCCGTTTGCAGAAGAGAGTTCCAAACTTCTAACAACCTTTGTGTGCAGAAGTGTTTCCCAATTTCACTCCTGAAAGGTCTGGCTCTAATTTTTAGACTATGCCCCCTAGTCCTAGACTCCCCAACCAGCGGAAATAGTTTCTTTCTATCTACCCTAGCTGTTCCCCTTAATAATGGCTGATGCGGGTGGGGTGGGGTCAGAAACAATTGTGGGCCAGGAGCAGCACGGGATTGTGGGGGGGTCGGGAACGATCGGGGGCCGGGAGCAGCATGGGTGAGGGGGGGTTGGGAACGATCGGGGGCTGGGAGCAGCACGGGATTGTGGGGGTTCAGAACGATCTGGGGCCGGGAGCAGCACGGGATTGTGGGGGGGTGGGTCAGGAACGATCGGGGGTCGGGAACGCTTGAGGGCCGGGAGCAGCACGGGTGAGGGGGGGTCGGGAATGATCGGGGGTCGGGAACGATCGGGGGTCGGGAGCAGCACGGGTGGGGGGTGTCGGGAACGATCGGGGGTCGGGAGCAGCATGAGATTGTGGGGGTGTCGAGAATGATTGGCGGCCGGGGGAGGGGTGTTAGGGAACAATCAGCGGCCGGAGGAGCTGGGGGAGGGATTAGGGAACAATCGGCGGGGGAGGGGCCGGAGGAGCGGGGTTTTGGATGGGTGGGGGGTCGGCAACGATCAGGGGCCGGAGGAGAAGTGAGGAGTTCGGAGCATCATCGGAGGGCCAGGAGGAGCGGAGGGGTAGGCAGATGACATCAGAGGGCTGGAGGAGCATGGGGGGGGATCGGAGGCCTGGGGCTGGGGGGGATTGGAGGCCTCGTTCGGGGTTCTCCGATCGCGGGTGGTTGGTTAGGCAGGGACGCTGGATCCAGGAGATAAGTGTAAAGGCACTTTCCTCCTGGATCCAGCAGCCCTAGCCTTACTTTAGCTGGCAAGTTTCACGAGGCATGCAAAACCCAACCAGCTAAAGTTAAATTCAAAATGGAGGTTAAATCAGAGGCTCCAGCCTCATTAAAATATTTAAATGGATGACCTGCTTCCTGGGAGTGGGTTGGCTGCCCGCCTCTGTTAAAACCAGAAGTGGGCGGGTTGGAGGCGGATTCTGGTCGGGATTTTTAACACTTTAACTTCCCATACGACCCCAACCCACCCTTTTTTTTAGGTTAAAATTCCCCCCAATGTTTCAGGTCAGTGACCTTTCATCAGAGCTGCAGTACAGCAAAGTACTTCATGCCACTTAACTGTCTAATGTGCCTTAATTTCCAATGGTCCAAATACAGCTCCCCAGAACTTGAAATCATATTAGTGTATTTGGGTCAGATTACTGGAATATTGTAAATTGCATGTGTGAAATTATAATATTACATAATATCAAATGGGCCAGTTGACTGTTTTTGCATTGATGCAAAGTGATTTCAGACACATGGAGACAAAACTCAAGAATGCTCTTGATGATCTCGCTGCAGGCCACGCGAAAGGCCCAAGTATGTGTGATCACCCTCAGGCGATAGTCTCAAATCATTTGAGCCCCAAGCCAGCTGCAGTATAACTACTTACTGTACTTGAATTCTTCCCCACAACATTAAAAATGTATCTGACATTCAGACGCTATTGAGTGAGTGGAGCTTACACATCTGTTTTAGCTGGGCTGGGTCTACCAGCTCTACGTTGAACTCTGCAGGTACCACTCTGAGGCAGCTCTCTACGGCATATGTAAAACCCAACTGTTGGGAAACAGAGATGGTTTTCTGGTTGGTATTTAAAATCAAAAATGAAGATTGATCAAGCATTCCACATTTTTAAGATGACCACTATACAGAGAAGTTCATTATGGACTTTGCATAAGGATGGAAAGTAAAAAGTGTGCACATCAATGAATTGCTGAGTGCAAGTGTTGAATTAAATCTCAACAAAATGAACAGTTATGACAGAATTTTATTACTGTCTTAAACAGCAAGGTCCCATTTAAAGATAAACCATCAAAATTTGGGGTTTGATGACAATGGAATACAGTTTGAATCCTCTTTAACCGGGAGTTAATCATCCTTCTGAGACAGGCAGTATCATTATTGAGCAGATCACCTTTTTACCTTCATGTTGTCCACTATCAATGAAGTTCTGTTGATAAGCAAAGACATTACACCATTCAGCACCAGGCATCCTTTATCCCACGCAGTGGGGTAGACCTTGATTTTGTGCAATAGTGTAAAACGGCTGATAGCGAGTCGGCAGCCCGTTTTACATCTCTCCAGATTTTTATTTCCAGTAACTTAAAGGGAAGAAAAAATCAGAAGAGATGTACAACGGGCTGCCGACTCACTATTACTCGTTTTACACTATCGCACAAAGTCGAGATCTACCCCAGTATGTCATTCAAGTACTCCAGCTTTGGGCTGGGATCGTGCTTCAGTGAACTCTCCCTGCTCCAGTTTGATGTTTTGCCCCATGAGGACCCTGTTAGTAAAAAAAAATTAGACTTGAATCCACTTGTATCTTTTGCATGGAGCATTGGTTTTGTTCTGTCAACTGAAAATGAGTGAGTTAGATACTAACTCCGCAAGACAAACTAGAGCAAACATTACAGTTGCATAGCACAGATCAAAACTTTATTTTATCAATTCATAATATGCAACAACATTACAATGTTTAAGCACCCAGATGACCGGAGTGTAAATCCTGTCTGTCTCTCTCACTCTCTCTCTCTCTGTCTCTCTCACTCTCTCTCTCAGTGTGAAATTAAATGGTTGATGTTGATTCATTGATTTAACTATTTGGAAAATGGATAAGATTTGAGAGTTGTTGAAATAAAAACATGTAAACCTGGGGGGAAAAATTGAGTCGTGCCCCCTCTGGGGTGCTAACTTCGCCAGGGCGCTACTTTTAACGCCCCGAAAAAATTAGCGCCCCGACGGCCGAAATTGAATGGTAGCGCCCCAAGAGGGAAGCAGCGCCCCATCGCCCTCTTGGGGCGCTGCGAGGGAATATCGTGGCGCTCAAGGGGAGGGACCTGGCACAGCGCGTCAAGGCGCCCAGCTGGGCCACCAGGGATAGGGAGTGCCGGCAAACGAGCCTGACACTCAAGAGGAGTGCCAGGCTCATGGAGAGCAGCCGGCACCCCACGGGGGTGGGGGGGGCTTCACAGGTACGGCAAAGTGGCCAGGTGCTGGCAGGCAGCCAGCAACAAAAATGGCCGCCCGCCACCTCGCCTTTAACTAGCGCCGTTCCGGCCGCAGGTGGGCCCCCTGACCCCATCAGACATAGCATCCAGCGGTAAGTCAGGGGGCGCCACCGAAGATCGTGGCTGGGGCGCGAGTGGGGCGCTGCGCACGGCAATGACGCTATCGCCGGCAGGGCTCTAACAGTTACCGCTGCTGCTAACCTCCCGCTGAATTTCACGGGAGGCGCTGGCGATGCTGCGCCCGGGCGCTAGTTGCTTTGCGCCCCATTAGCGCCCTCTTAGGGCGCTAATGAGAGACGCAAAGCAACCGAATATTTCCCTCCTGATCTTTTAATTAATTGCACATATAAATTGTAGATCTTTTTGAAAATTATTCTTTACGCTATCATTAGTGAAAGAATATGCCCAGATATCCCATGACACTGCTTTCGGCTCCTTTATAACTACAGAAGTGCTAACCACGCAATGATCAATATTTTGTTACTAAGTCTGAGCTGTATCTTTTTAAGGCCACAAAGTCAAATTGTTGAATATTTCGCCTAAGATCATTCATAGTTTATTTCATTAGTCAAGGAACCTTGAAAATTGAAATGTGCTTATTAGCTTCAGTCTCCAGCACACAACATTTTAACATTCTTTTGTCCATGTAACAAAGTGTGACATCTGCATGTGAGAATGTACAGGTTTCATTAGGGTGCTAGCAGATGTCCTATGGCATTGTTCATGTTGAGATGGAAATTGCGCTATTACAAGTGGGGTGAAAAAGGTTGCGGTTTTACTTACCTCGGCGGGTCCCGACCCCGCTGCTGTCTCCATCCTGCTGCATAAAACGACTTTCCGTTGATTGAGCTTGTTAAGCCGCCCAGCTCGTTATCCGGCCCAATTAGAGGAAGCGGGTCTGGTGACGTCATTTCATGACGCGTCATCAGCCAGTTTCCTTAAAGGGACCATGTCCACATTTGTCTTGACATTTGTGTTGTCAGTGTTCTGCAGCATTGAGGTGCTGCAAACAATGACTGTACAAAGGCACAGGGCTGCACCCAGGCTCTCCCATGATTCCCTGCATATGCTTATGCAGGGAGTCACCGCAGGCAGGGAGGTCCTCTTCCCTTCCCATGGGTGGAAGAGACCTCCCCAGGAGATCAACACAGCCTGGTTGCACATTGCAGAGGAGGGCACAAGCAGGGATGTGGTCAGGAGGACGTGGGTGCAGTGCCGCAAACGTTTCAATTATCTCAGTAAATCATGAAACGTTAGTACAAAGCCACACTCAGCCTCATCCTGCTGTGCCACTCATCACATCCCCATCTCTCTGCCTTCCCTGCCCTACTTCTGCACATCCTTACACCAACTTACCTTGCACCTCCACCCATCCCTCTCTATCTACATTATCACATCCCCATCTCACTAGCCACCCCTCATCCTAGTGCAGTCATACCAACTAACAACACACAAGGGTAGGCACTTGGGTGTTTTATGCAATGTTCATGTAAAGTTTCTGTTAATGTGGTGTCAAACATTGAAACGTTTATTTTCAACACTTTGCGTTCTTGGACAGATTTGTGTGCACCTTTGGAAGTGGCTTAGTGAGTTGCAGTGAATGGTGAGACATAACGGTCCCCCCACAATGGTGATGAGTGTGAAAGGAATGGCTTGGGCATTGTAGGGATGCTTTATGGTGTTGGTGTGGGGTGGTGCCAACCTGGCAGCCAGGGTTGTACAGAGTCAAGTGAACTAAATCTGGCCATGGTGAGGCCATCCCTGGCCTCCCGGGCAGCAATGTGCTCGGGTGCTGATGCCCTGTGTCCTATGCAGCATCAGTTGATTGCGGAGAAGGTTGGTGTTGCTGTTGGTGCTGCTGGTGTGCCTGGTGCTGCTGCTGTTGGGGTGATCATGGTGGGATTCTGAGGGCCATGATGAGAGAGTGTGAAGGGCACCCATGTTGATGGAATAGATGGCAGGTGAAGTACAGATGACAGAAGCATTCTGTCAATGGTGAGAGAGTTCTTCCAATGAGGTGAGAGTGGTTGGAGAGTGGAAAGTGGAAAGCCTGCAGAATCTGTGCTGGAAATAGAGTGAGAAAAAGCTACTGCCTGAGGAAAGTGAATATCAGTCAGGTGGGAGCTTTTACTGTACATTTGAAGCTGTCAAGTAATCAGCTGGAGCAATGGCCATTGAACTCACGCCTCAGCTTGAGAGCCGTGGTCTGTGCACAGCAGGGATCCCGTGGTCATGACGTTAAAGACAAAAGGTAAATGAAAAAAGGCTGTTAAGCATCTGTCAACTAGATGCTAATCATTTTAATTAGGCCCCCCCACTGCTGCCGGTTGGGTCTGCTCAGCATTGACAGACCCAACATTGGAAAAGGTGCGTGGTGGTGGGTTCAAAGCGGGGTCCCAACCCATTGTGGAAAGAAAAACACTTTCCCACCCAAGCCGCCATTGATCCCACCCACTAACACCCAGAAAATTTTGGCCATAGTTTCTGAGACAATGTTGCCCTTGTTAATGCAGCTGATAAATAAATTCCTAGTACCATTGTGTAAACAATCATTCTTTTCTAATTCTCAGTGTAAGCAAAATAAAGCACCGGTGCTCTAATCATTCACCTGTCTATAGTTCTCTGAAGTAAAGAGTAAGCACGTGTTATGAAACTTTCCCTCAAAAAGCCTCTCAAATTAGTTTCCATGTTGTTTTCAAATCATTTGGAGAAACAGAGAAAATGTAACACGTCAGTTCTTGGACTGAGATAAAATAAACCTTCCTGCAAACAATCAGTACTTTTGAATTCTCAGGATAAACAATGTTAGGGACTGGTGCTTTAGTTAGCCCATTTGTATGAGTCTCTCTGAAGTAATAAATAAAGACTTATTAATAGTTAATACCTCAGACATTTTTTTAAATTCATACTCCAGCTAGTTTGCAGATCATTTTGATAAATAAAGAAATTTGTAAATTCTGTTACAACATGCCTCCCATTAGTGCCCCAAAGCACCTGGCGCCTGGGCGCAGTGTCACTAACGCCTCCCGCGAAATTCAGTAGCCGGTAGCGCCCCATCATCGTCCTGCACAGCACCCCGCTCGCGCCCTGGCCACAAACTTGGCTCGCCCACCCCCTGACCTACCGCCAGACACTATGGGCTTGATTTTGCCAGGCCCGAGGAGGCGGGATTGAAGGCGTGTGAGGTGATAAAATCGCAAAAATTGGCAGGCGGGCCCGATCCCGTCTCCATCCCGCCTCCAAGCAATTTTCCCAAATGCGTGTTTTCTGACCCCGTTTCCATCCCCTTAAGGCCCTTAACAACCAGTTAAGTGCCTCTATAATCCCATTTTGAGAGGCCTTTCTGATTTTACCATTTTTCCCACATCCTGCACGTCTCCTCTGGAACATGCCAGTGAATCCTGGCGGCCCCACAAGTGGACTGCTTACTACCAGCTGCAGCTCCACCATTAAAAAGGAGTTTTCAGCAATCATCATTTTCAGGTGGCAGCACTGTGTTGTCTCAGGTCGGGGGGAACATTTAGCAGGCATACCCATTGTTGTGGAAGTTTGGAGCCTGACACCCATCTCCAGTGTGACCTCCTGGGAAACCCCTCTGGCCACCTTGACTGAGCGCTTCCTCAATTGAGGCATATACCAGAAGCATGGGAACCATTTATTTAATAAGCAACTGATGGCTTTTCAAAATTAAACACAACATTACACCCAAGTGACTACCCTTGTGACTACTTGTGCATTATCTTCCTCTTATGCGTGCTCCTACGTGGTGCTTCCCCTGTGGCTTCAGCAGATGTGGAGGCCCCTTGCGCACTTTCTTGCTGCTCCTGTCTCGACACCTTTGGCGGGCGACCTCTGGCGTTGCGAACCTGTGAGGGCTCGGCAACAGTCTGCTGCTTCTGCGGCTGTGCAGGGGTTGAGACGCCGATCTCAGTTGGGTGGGGACTCTGGTGGGGCTCTGACCGAGGGCTCTGCAGTGGCATGGTCGTGTGAGCGCTCGGAGAGGAGCCCCCACTTCCTTGTTGTATGCCACCAACATCCCTCTCATGGGTCAGCCCCACTTCAGAGCTAGCAAGTGGCTGGACAGCACCTTGCTGCACTGCAGGGGGCCATGAGTACCCGTTTCTGCACTGGAAGTCCTACTCCAGAGGACTTGCATGAAGGTCTGGTTTGTTTGCTGAATAGCTGACCATCACTCCTCTAGAGATGTCAGTCTATTCTGAACAATTACCATGTTTTCCATACCCTGGCAACTAAGCTCCTCTATGGACGTAGCCATCCTCTCCTCTACTGTAGCCAGCCTTACCATGGAGGTAGCCATTCTTTCCAAGGAGGTTGCCATCCTTTCCGTGGTGATGCATTCATGCGCCATCGCCTCCACAAAGGTTCTGCTCATGTTAGCGATGGACTCCTCCATTCGCTCCACACACTCAGCGACCCTGGAGACAAAACCCGCCAGAGACTCCTGTACCTGTTCCTGGCGTTCCAGCACCACTCTCCTTCTGGATGGACCCGGAGGCACAGGGTCGACATGCAGCGGAGCCAAGCTGGGAGCGTCCTCTCCACTGCGATGAGGACTCTCCACTGCTGTCCCTGTCTCCACCATCTGCTGATGCTCACTTGTGAGTTGTGATACACCAGGTGACAACACTACTCTATCTCGCGAAGGTCCCACCGAGGTGTGAATGTCTGCGCTGTGCAGGGTGCGCTTAATTCTGCTGATGGAGCGCCCTCAGAGGTTGCAGCTTCCTCTGAGGTGTCTGGAAGCTCAGGCTCTTCCTCCTGGACAGTGGGGACGGTGGCTTTCGATGGTCCTGTGGGGGAGTAAAGGAAAGAGTTAGAGATGTGAGGTAAAGGTTGCATGCACATTGAATTGTGCAGATGATCATAAGTCAATCTGTTCGAGCATCAGAATCATTATCAGTCACTCATGCACCGTCAATGAGAGAGATGCCAATCTATTCTGTCACCAGCTTGTTGTGATGCGCCCGCCTGTCCGTCCCCCACTTGGGAATCCTCCTCGATCCTGACAATTTCCAGGGCCGCCTCCTCCAAGGTGGTGAGCTGGGCTACTGAGGGTGGCCCTCCTCCTGTCCTCGCTCTTTCCCTCTTATTGTGGGCTCTCTTTTCCTGCAATGAGGGACACAAGTGGAGTTTGAGTGAGAATGAAGGAGTGAGTGTAGAGAATCTATAGCATAGATGCTTAGAAGGAGACAAAGAGCCCTCCCTGTGTGTTGTAAGTTGTTGTCATTGTGTCACAGTGATAGGGAGTGTAAGGGCTGCGTGGTCGAATAGTTAAGTGACTGTAACCATAGAGAGAGAGGGAATGGGTAAGGGTGCAGGGCTGTCAGTGTCTAGTGGAATGTGGAGGAAGAGGTTGGCAAAGCAGAGTGCTGGTGAGGAGAGGCGATGGGGATGAGATTGAGGGTGATGAGAAAGTCATACTCACTTTTCCTGTACGGAGAAGGTCATGAAACCTCTTCCTGCACTGCAGCCAAGTTCTGCGGCACATAGAGATGGCATTGACCTCCTGGGCCACTTGCAGCCACACAGCTTTAGTCTGTTGCGGTGGGTTTTTTCTCCCTGAGGAAGGGAAGAGCACCTCCTTATTAGATCTTGCTCCCTGCACCAGAGCTTGGAGGGAGGGCTCATCAAAGCGAGGTGCACACGTTTGCTTGCTGGTGGACATGGTCGGTAAATGAAGTCCTTCATACAATGTCCAAAGCATTTCCAGTCTCCAGAAGAAGCAAGGCTGCTTGCAGGCCTTAAATCCAGCAGCATTGATGACGTCATCGGAGGCAACTTTCTGTATGAAAAGACTCATTGGGCCAGGGGTTCCCACATGCAGGAAATCAAGTGCCCAATTAGGGGAAAATCCCACCTTTTCAGCACTTCACTTAGGAGTCGGGGTCCTGACACGATTGCCACCTGACATGCCCCAGCCCGCCCACACTGACAAAATCCAGTCCTATGTCTGAGGATCAGGGTGCCGTGTTTGCAGCCGGGGCGGCGCAAATTAAAGGGCAGGTGCCGGGCGGCCATTTTTTTGGGGCCGCCTGCCAGCACCTGTCCCCTCTTGCCTTCTCCTGCGGGGTGCCGGCCATGATCTGTCAGCCCGGCACTCATCTTGAGTGCCACTCCCCGGTGGTCCAGCAGGGCACGGTGCGCGCTGTGCTAGGCCCCTTCCCTTTAATCCGGGGCGGGAGGCCTAAAGTACCATGGCGCTACATGCCTACGCACGTGGCACTGCTGCACGTAGCGCCGCGATATTCGATGGTAGCGCCCCAAGAGGGAGGGGGAGCGCTTCCAGTAGCGCCCCGCCTCCTGCTTGGGGCGCTACCATTCAATTTCGGGCTCGGGGGTTCTAACCTTTTCGGGGCACTAAAAGTAGCACCCCGGTGAAGTTAGTGCCCCAAATGGGGCGCGACCCAATTTTTCCCCCTTACTCTCTCCACCCTGGTTGTTCCCCTTGGTACAGCCCCCATATTCGTTCCCTTAAGTCCAAGTGACAGATTTGAACATTTATGGCATACAACTGGTTTCACACCAGGTGCAACATATGTCCAATATGGTGTGCAACTATATTTTAAGAGTATTTAGGTGGTTTATTGAACCTCCAGGGTACTTCACAGACTTATTTTTGACCCATCAATCATGCATCACTGTGTCATAACATTAAAATTAGCTGCCCAGGGAGCACAGCTCTGCATGTACCTCCAATGATATAAATACAACCCTTCTTTATCAGTCAGCTCAGTGCAACTGTAGTGAGAGGCAGCCACCAGTGTAAAGCTGCCAGCTGTGCATCAGAAACAGGTATCTGTAGTTTGACAACAGCCTTGATTAAGATGTTCAGATGATAAAATTGAAGCCTTTCAATCGTTCCATTATTTCCATATTTGTTTTCTGAAATACCTTCACAGCCTCTGAAAGTTGGAGTTCACACTGTGCTCATGTGAGAATATCTGTAGTTGTGTGTTACACCCCGTTCTACATTGCAACCAGTAACAGTTGCGGAATAAACAAATATTTCACCAGGTGGCAGTAGATTCCAGTTCATTCACGCTTGAGATGGTCTTGTGAAACTACTTTATTCTTGCATCTTGCTGAAATAACAACAGTAGCGAACTATTACTGGTGTGATGTCCCAGGTGAACACCTATTAATGAGGGTGAGGAGAGAACAGTAAACCTTCACCGTTCAGTGTATTTTTCAGTTGAGACATTTCATCCCACAATGTGAAGATTCTTTGTCATCATTTCACATTTACTTTTTTGTCTTTAATTATTTACCAGACATCAAATATTAATTGTATGTTTGATCTTGAACCCATCACAAGACATATTCATAAAAAAAACTTCTGGAATAATACATAAATTTCAGCAGTTTAGCTGATTGTGCATTAGAATCATTAACAAATTAGAGTCGCTAACACGCCTTGTCCCCATACCCATCCTAGATTTGAGTACAGAATTACACATATATATAACTTTGCATTGCCAACATGAAAACTAAAGATTCAGTGCTGTGCAGATTTCACCTGACCCAAAAAAGTGTTAAACCTTAATGCAAAAAATTCTGCTTTGCTTTTTCAAAAAAGAGTTTTTAAAATTTATTCAAAATAAAAACTAAAAGTGCACTGAATTAATATGACATTAAATGGATACCAGTCCTCTTTACTCTCTTGACAGCCTCAGCTATTGTTTCTCTGATATTTATCTTCCATTGGATCAATCGAAGTATGGGGCAATCTATCCAATAAACAAGAACACTTTTTAATAGCATAAATAGTTGAACCTCAAGGTGATAAATACATGAGCAAGATTTTTGCAACGGTGAGAGCCTCAAGAGTGAAAACAAACATTGTTGGTAACTGAACAGGTGTGGGGAAAGGTCTGAGCTCATAGTCGAGCAGTGCAACAAAATTCTGCACCTCCAGTTTTAGCAAGAACTGCTGCTGGTGTCAAGATCAGAGGCACATAGGTGCTGCTGGAGCCAAGGGTATGGCATTAGTTTAATCAACATTAACCTGGAGGAAATTGTGGCTCATCCAATGAATTTTCACGTTGGGTGTGATGGGGTGATGTAATCTGTGCTATCTTCATAAATACTTAATCAAGTTTAGCTTCTCAGAGTTTTTGAAGTTTTTTTATTAATCGTATTTAATAAATATATTTGTTTGATTTGTAGCCCTGATGACCTGCTGAATGCTCTCAATGAAGGCATAAGTCGTGCTGATATCATCATTACTTCAGGGGGTGTATCCATGGGAGAAAAGGTAATCGACTTGAAATATAAATGTATATATATTAAAATACAAGTTAATTTAAAATTACGTGAATTGAATTGGATACATATGGATTGATCGGTGGAAGAATACTCATGATTCCTCTCAACTCAGAACTGGAAGGTTCCTACCTTGTGACCCTTGCACCAGCCCATAGCATATTCCTTGAGGGATGAAAGATGGGGATTGTAACAAATAATTTAATAGAAAAGCTATTTTAAGCATATTGGATTCTTAGATTACGTGATAACAATCAAACTTTGCAGACAGATGTAAAACTCCATTGGAGTCACAAAACCCAATTTTATATTCACTTTTATTAACAGTTTTATGTCACAAATACTACACGTTTCCAGCATACATAAGAACATAAGACGTAGGAGCAGGAGTAGGTCATTTGGCCCCTCGAGCCTGTTCCGCCATTCAATAAGATCATGGCTGATCTGATCTTGGCCTCAACTCCATTTCCCTGCCCGCTCCCCATAACCCTTATCATTCAAAAATCTGTCAATCGCCACCTTAAATATATTCAATGACCCAGCCTCCACAGCTCTCTGGGGAAGAGAATTCCAAAGATTCACGACCCTCTGAGAGAAGAAATTTCACCTCATTTCCAATTTAAAAGGGTGCCCCCTTATTCTGAAATTATGCCCCCTAGTTCTAGATTCCCCCACGAAGGGAAACATCCTCTCTGCATCTATCGTGTCAAGCCCCTTCAGAATCTTATATGTTTCAATAAGATCCCCTCTCATTCTTCTAAACTCCAATGAGTATAGGCCCAACCTACTCAACCTTTCTTCATGAGACAACCCCTTCATCTCCGGAATCAACCTCGTGAACCTTCTCTGAACTGCCTCCAATGCAAGTACATCCTTCCTTAAATAAGGAGACCAAAACTGTACGTAGTACTCCAGGTGTGGTCTCACCAGCGCTCTGTACAGTTGTAACAGGACTTCCCTACTTTTATACTCCATTCCCTTTGCAATAAAGGCTAACATACCATTTGCTTTCCTAATTACTTGCTGTACCTGCATGCTAACTTTTTGTGATTCATATACAAGGACCCCCAGATCCCTCTGTACCTCAGCATTTTGTAATCTCTCCCCATTTAAATAATTTACTTTTTTATTTTTCCTACCAAAGTGGATAACCTCGCATCTTCCCACATTAAACTCCATCTGCCATTTTTTGCCCACTCACTTAACCTAGCTATACCCCTTTGGATATTCTTTGCATCCTCCACACAATTTGCTTTCCCACCTATCTTGGTATCATCAGCAAATTTGGCTGCATTACACTCAGTCCCTTCATCCAAGTCATTAACATAGATTGTAAATAGTTGAGGCCCCAGCACCGATCCCTGTGGCACACCACTAGTTACAGTTTGCCAACCTGAAAATGACCCATTTATCCCGATTCTCTGTTTTCTGTTAGTTAGCCAATCCTCTATCCATGCTAATATATTACCCCCAACCCCGTGAGCTCTTATCTTGTGTAGTAACCTTTTATGTGGCACCTTATCGAATGCCTTCTGGAAATCCAAATACACGACATCTTCTGGTTCCCCTTTATCCACCCTGCTCGTTACATCCTCAAAGAACTCTGGCAAATTTGTCAAACATGATTTCCCTTTCATAAAACCATGCTGACTCTGTTTGACTATATTATGATTTTCTAAATATCCTGCTATCACTTCCTTAATGATGGACTCCAGCATTTTCCCAATGACAGATGTTAGGCTAACTTGTCGATAGTTGCCTGCTTTCTGTCTCCCTCCTTTCTTAAATAGGGGCATTACATTTGCGGTTTTCCAGTCCGCTGGGACCTCTCCAGAATCCAGGGAATTTTGGTAGATTACAACCAATGCATCCACTATCTCTGCAGCCACCTCTTTTAAGACTCTAGGATGCAGGTCATTGGGTCCAGGGGACTTGTCCACCTTTAGTCCCATTAGTTTGCCTAGTAATTTCTCTCTAGTGATAGTGATTGTTTTAAGTTCCCCACCCCACCTCAATAGCCCCTTGATTATCCATTATTGGGATGCTTTTAGTGTCTTCTACCGTGAAGACTGATACAAAATATTGTTCAAGGTCTCCGCCATTTCCCTGTTTCCCATTATTAATTCCCCAGACTCATCCTCTAGGAGACCAACGTTTACTTTAGCTACTCTCTTCCTTTTTATATACCTGTAGAAGCTCTTACTATCTGTTTTTATATTTCTTGCTAGCTTACTCTCATAAGCTATCTTCTCTATCTTTATCATTTTTTTAGTTGTCCTTTGCTGCTTTTTAAAAATTTCCCAATCCTCTGGCCTTTCACTATTCTTCACAACATTGTGTGCTTTTGTTTTCAATTTGATACCATCCTTTACTTCCTTAGTTAGCCACAGATGGTTCCTCCTTCTCTTGGAGTCTTTCTTTATCACTGGAATATATCTTTGCTGAGAGTTATGAAATTTCTCCTTAAATGTTTGGCACTGCTTTTCTACAGTCTTAGCCTGTAATATATTTTCACAGTCCACTTTAACCAAGTCTGCCTTCATACCTTTGTAATTACCTTTGTTTAAGTTCAGGACACTAGTTTGAGACCTAGCTTTCTCACCCTCAAACTGAATTTGAAATTCTACCACACTATGATCACTCTTCCCAAGAGGATCCTTCACTTCGAGATCATTAATTAATCCAGCCTCGTTACACATTACCAGATCTAAAATAGTCTTCCTGGTTGGTTCCACAACATATTGTTTCAAGAAACCATCCCGTATACACTCTACTAGGCAGAAAAGAAATTATTTGCATTTCACATCTTCAAGGTGTCCCTGGTAGTCACTGTTACAATATAGAGAAATACAGCTGTCAATTTGCACACAACAAGTTCCCACAAACAGTAATGAGATAAATGACCAGATAATCTAATTTGGTGATATTGGTTAAAGGATAAATGTTGGCCATGACACCAAGAGAATCCTTTGCTCTTCAAACAATACCATGAGATCTTTTATGTCCACCTGAGAGAACAAACAGTGCCTTGGTTTAATGCCTCAGCCAAAAGATGCCACCTCTAACTGCAGCACTCCCTCAGTACTGCACTGAAGTGTCAGCCTAGATTATGTACTCAAGTCTCTGGAGTGGGGCTTGAATCTCCAACCTTCTGACTTCTGACAAGATGCCAGCCTTGGCTCAGTGATAGCACTCTTGACTATGAATCAGAAAGTAAAGGGTTCTAGCCCCACTCTAGAGACTTGAGGACATCTCAGTTCACTACTGACGGGATTGCTGCACTATTGCAAGTGCCATCTTTTGGATGAGGAGTTAAACCCTCTGAGGTAGACGTAAAGATCCTATGGCACTATTTTAACAGCATGGTGGTTCTTTTGGTGTCCTAACCAATATTTATCCCTCAACCAACATCACTGGAACAGATTATCTGATCATGAATTTCATTGCTGTTTGTGGGACCTTGCTGTGCACAAATTGGCTACTGCGTTTCCATAAATAACAATAGTGACTACATTTCAAAGATACTTCATTGGCTATAAAGTGCTTTGGGGCATCCTGAGATTGTGAAAGGCACAATATAAATGCAGGACCTTGCCTTTAATTTCCTTTAGAGGCAAGAGTGCTACCACTGGGTCAAGGCTGACAGTTTAATCTCTAAAAGTTCTGGGTAAGATTCACTCTCACTGAGCAGTATGGATAAGCTCTGCTTCCATTAGTATGGAACTCTCAAGTGAGAGAGAGCAGTGAGGACAGATGATTAAAACACCAGGAAATGTGAATTCAGATAAAGAACAGAAGAGAAAATTAAAGAATAAGGAAAGAAGGAAAAAACAAACAAATGAATCAAATATGGGAAAGTCATTTTAAAAAATTAATTCACTGAATGTGGGCATCACTGGCAAGGCCAGCACTCTCTAATTTCCCGTGAGAAGGTGGTGGTGAGCCGCCTCTTGAACCACTGCAGCCCATAGTGTTGTTAGGTAGGGAGTTCCAGGATTTTGACCCAGTGTCGATGAAGGTATGGAGATTTTATTTCCCAAGTCAGGATGGTGTGTGACTTGGAGGGGAACTTGGAGGTGGTGGTGTTTCCATGCGCCTGCTGTCCTTGTCCTTCTAGGTGGTAAAGGTCGCGGGTTTGGGAGGTGCTGTCGAAAGAGCCTTGCCGAGTTGCTGCAGTGCATCTTGTAGATGGTACACACTGCAGCACGTTGGTGGAGGAAGTGAATAATTAAGTTGGTGAATGAGGATGCGGATCAAGTGGGGTGTTTAACCTGGATGGTGTTGTCGAGCTTCTTGAGTGTTGTTGGAGCTGCACTCATCTAGGCAAGAGGAGAGTATTCCATCACACTCCTGACTTGTGCCATGTAGGTGGTGGAAAGGCTTTGGGGAATCAGGAGATGAGTCGCTGGCTGCAGAATACCCAGCCTCTGACCTGCTCTTGTAGCCACAGTTCCAGTTACGTTTCTGGTCAATTGTGACCCCCGCCGCCCCCCCCCCCCGAGAATGTTGATGGTAATGCCATTGAATGTCAAGGGAAGGTGGTTAGACTTTCTTTTGTTGGAGATAGTCATTGCCTGGCACTTGTGTGACGCGAATGTTACTTGCCACTTATCAGCCCAAGCCTGAATGTCATCCAGGTCTTGCTGCATGCGGGCATGGACTGCTTCAATATCTGAGGAGTTGCGAATGGAACTGAACACTGTGCAGTCATCAGCGAATGTCCCCATTTCTGACATGATGGAGTGAAGGTAATTGTTGAAGCATTTGAAGATGGTTGGGCCTAGGACACTGCCTTGAGGAACTCCTGCAGCGATGTCCTGGGGCTCAGATGATTGACCTCCAACAACCACAACCATCTTCCTTTGTGCTAGGGAATGGTAGCATAGTGGTTATGTTACTGGACTAGTAATCCAGAGGCCGGAGACATGAGTTCAAATCCCACCATGGCAGCTGGGGAATTTAAATTCAGTTAATAAATTAATAGAAACATAGACGATAGGAGCAGGAGTAGGCCATTCGGCCCTTCGAGCCTGCTCCACCATTCAATGAGATCATGGCTGATCATTCAAATTCAGTACCCTGTCCCTGCCTTCTCCCTTGATCCCTTTAGCCTTAAGAAATATATCCAACTCTTTCTTGAATATATTTAATGAACTGGCCTCCACCGCCCTCTGTGGCAGAGAATTCCACAGGTTCACCACTCTTTGGGTGAAGAAATTCCTCCTCATTTCAGTCCTAAATGTCCTACCCCTTATCCTTAGACTATGACCCCTGGTTCTGGACTCCCCGACCATCGGGAACATCTTTCCAGCATCTAGTCTGTCCAGGCCTGACAGAATTTTATAGGTTTCGATGAGATCCCCTCTCAATCTTCTAAACTCCAGTGAGTATAAGCCCAATCGACGCAATCTCTCCTCATACGTCATTCCTGCCATCCCAGGTATCAGCCTGGTGAATCTTCGCTGCACTCCTTCCATGGCAAGAACGTCCTCCCTCAGATAAGGCGACCAAAACTGCACACAATACTCAAGGTGTGGTCTCACCAAGGCCCTGTACAACTGTAGCAAGACATCCTTATTCCTGTACTCGAACCCTCTTGCTACGAAGGCCAACATACCATTTGCCTTCTTAACCGCCTGCTGCACCTGCATGCTTACCTTCAGCGACTGGTGCACAAGAACACCCAGGTCTCTTTGCACTTCCCCTTCACCCAATCTATTGCCATTCAAATAATAATCTGCCTTCCTGTTTTTGCCTCCAAAGTGGATAACCTCACATTTATCCACATTATAGTGCATTTGCCATGTTTCTGCCCAATCACCTAACCTGTCCAAATCGTACTGGAGTTTCATGACATCCTCCTCACAGCATACCCTCCCACCCAGCTTTGTGTCATCTGCAAATTTGGAGATATTACATCCAATTCCCTCATCCAGATCATTAATATATATTGTGAACAGCTGGGGTCCTAGGACCGATCCTTGCGGTACCCCACTAGTCACTGCCTGCCACTTGGAAAACGACCTGTTTATTCCAACTCTTTGCTTTCTGTTCGCCAACCAGTTCTCTATCCAAGTCAATACCTTGCCCCCAATCCCATATGCCTTAATTTTGCACGCTAATCTCTTATGCGGGACCTTATCGAAAGCCTTCTGAAAGTCCAAATACACCACATCCACTGGTTCTCCCTTATCTATTTTACCAGTTACATCCTCAAAAAATTCCAGTAAATTAGTCAAGCATGATTTACCTTTTGTAAATCCATGTTGACTTTGTCCGATCCTGTCACTGCTTTCCAAGTGCTCTGCTATTACATCTTTTATAATGAACTCTAGCATTTTCCCCACTACCGATGTCAGGCTTACCGGTCTATAATTCCCCACTTTTTCTCTGCCACCTTTTTTGAATAGAGGGGTAACATTAGCTACCCTCCAATCCATGGGTACTGTTCCAGAGTCTATCGAGTTCTGGAAGATGACCAGCAATGCATCTACTATTTCTAGGGCCACTTCCTTAAGTACCCTGGGATGTAGATTATCAGGCCCTGGGGATTTATCGGCCTTCAGTCCCATCAATTTTCCGAACACCATTTCCCTACAAATACTGATTTCTTTCAGTTCCACCCTTTCATCAGACCCTATGTTCCCCGGTATTTCTGGGAGGTTATTTGTATCCTCCTTTGTGAAGACAGAACCAAAATATGTATTCAGTTGGTCTGCCATTTCTTTGTTCCCCATTATAAATTCCCCCGATTCTGACTGCAAGGGACCTACGCTTGACTTCACCAATCTTTTTCTCTTCACATATCTATAAAAGCTTTTACAGTCAGTTTTTATGTTCCCTGCAAGCTTACTCTCATATTCTATTTTCCCTTTCTTAATTGATCCCTTTGTCCTCCTTTGTTGAATCCTGAACTGCTCCCAATCCTCAGGATTATTGCTTTTTCTGGCCAATTTGTATGTCCTCTCCTTGGATCTTATGCTATCCCTAATTTCCCTTGTTAGCCACGGTTGAGTCACCTTTTTTGTTTTATTTTTATGCCAAACTGGGATGAACAACTTCTGTAGTTCATCCATTCGGTCTTTGAATGTTTGCCATTGCCTATCCACCGTCAACCCTTTGAGTGCCATTCCCCAATCAATCCTACCCAACTCGCTCCTCAGAACATCATAGTTTCCTTTATTTAAATTGAGGACCCTAGTTTCTGAGTCAACTACTTCATTCTCCATCTTAATGAAGAATTCGATCATATTATGATCGCTCCGACCCAAGGGGCCTCGTACAACAAGATTGCTAATTAATCCTTTCTCGTTACATAATACCCAGTCTAAGATGGCCTGATCCCTGGTTGGTTCCTCGACATATTGATCCAGGAAACCATCCCGTAAACACTCCAGGAATTCCTCCTCCACAGTATTGTTACTAATTTGGTTAGTCCAATCTATATGTAGATTAAAGTCACCCATGATGACTGCTGTGCCCTTATTGCACGCTTCTTTAATTTCCCTTTTAATGCCATCCCCAACCTCCGCCTTACTGTTTGGAGGTCTATATACCACTCCCACTAATGTTTTTTTCCCCTTAGTATTTCTCAATTTTACCCATACAGATTCCACATCATCAGAGCTAATATCCTTCATTACCATTGTGTTAATCCCTTCTTTAACCAGTAATGCTACCCCACCTCCCTTTCCTTTTTGCCTATCTTTCCTGAATATCGAATACCCCTGGATGTTGAGTTCCCAGTCTTGGCCATCCTTGAGCCACGTTTCCGTAATCCCAACCAAATCATATTTGTTTACCTCTATTTGCGGAGCCAATTCATCCACCTTATTACAAATGCTCCTCGCATTAAGACACAAAGGGCTAAAAATTCAGTTTGGGGCGCCAAGCTCGCCTGGGCGCCGGAATTACCGCTGTGTGCGGAGCCACTTGCGCCATCCAGATATTCAGTTTCTGCACCCCAAATGGAAGCGGGCCGCTAAACGAGGCTTCCCGCGCCCAGCTTGGGGCGCTGAAACTGAATATCGGCGCGCTAAGGGCCGCAGCACCACACGCTGCGGCACGGCATGCTGCGGTACTGCAGGCCTTCCTCCCACTGTTAAGGGGGAGGTGCCTGCAACAGCGCGATCCCCGTTCGCGAGTGCCGGCAAATGAGCCCGGCACCAAGGAGAAGTGCCGGTCTCTTGGGAAACAGCTGGCAATGCCACGGGGGGGGGGTGGTGTGTAGGAGGCCAGGGACGGAGGTGTGGGCAGGCGGGCGCCGAAAAAGCGGCCGGTCGCACCTCCACCTTAACTAGCGCCACTACCGCCACAGGTAGGCCCCTGTGTACCGGTCGCTATTTGCGGCCGGCGCTGAGGAGGCGGGCGCGACCAAATATGGCCATCGGGGCGCTGCGCACACCGATGACGTCATCGGTGGCGGCGCAGCGCTACAGGCTAACGCCGCCATTAGCGCCCCGCTAAATATCGCGGTAGGTGTGGCCAGTGGCGCAAAAGCCTCTGAGTGCCCTCTTTGGGTGCAAACTGGTGGCGCAGGCCACTGAATTTCTAGGCCAAAGCCTTCAGGCTTGTTTTTGTAACGCTCTTAGACCTATTAGAATTAATCTGGAATAAAAAGCTAGTATCAGTAATGGTAACCATGAAACTACCAGATCGTCGTTAAAACCCATCTGGTTCACTGATGTCCTTTAGTGGAGGAAATCTGCCGTCCTTACCTGGTCTGGCCTACATGTGACTCCAGAACCACAGCAATGTGGTTAACTCTTAACTGCCTTTTGAAATGGTTAGCCACTCAGTTAAGGGCAATAAATGTTGGCCTTGCCAGCGATGCCCACATCCCGTGAATGAATATAAAAAAGGTATAACTCCAGCCAGTGGAGAGTTTTCCCCTGATTCCCGTTGAGTTCAATTTTACTAGGGCTCCTTGATGACACACTCGGTCAAATGCTCCCTTGATGTCAGGGGCAATCAGTCTTACCTCTGGAATTTAGCTCTTTTGTTCATGTTATGGACCAAGGTCTGAAGCCAAGTGGTCCTGGCGGAACCATCGGTGAACAGGTTATTGGTGAGTAAGTGCCACTTGATAGCACTGTCGACGACACCTTACATCACTTTGCTGATGATTGAGAGTAGACTGATGGGGTGGTAATTGGCCGGTTTGGGTTTGTCCTGCTTTTTGTGGACAGGACATTCCTGGGCAATTTTCCACTTTGTAGGGTGGATGTCAGTGTTGTAGCTGCACTGGAACAGCTCGGCTAGAGGCGCGGCTCATTCTGGAGCACCAGTCTTCAGCCCGACAGCCGAGAAGTTGTCATGGCCCATAACCTTTGGTGTATCCAGTGCACTCAGCCGTTTCTTGATAGCACATGGAGTGAGTCGAATTGGCTGAAGACTGGCCAATGGTGGACCACAGGAGCAGGCCGAGCTGGATCGTCTACTCAGCACTTCTGGATAAAAATGGTTGTGAACGCTTCATCCTTGTCTTTTGCACTCACGTGCTGGTCTCCACCATCGTTGAGGATGGGGATATTCTTGGAGCCCCCTCCTGTTAGTTGTTTAATTGTCCACCACCATTCACTGGATGTGGCAGGACTGCAGAGCTTTGATCTGATCCATTGGTTATGGGATCACTTGGCTCGGTCTATAGCATGCTGCTTCTGCTGTTTAGCATGCATGTAGTCCTATGTTGTAGCTTCATCAGATTGGCACCTCATTTTCAGGTACGTCTGGTGCTGCTCCTGGCATGCTCTTCGACACTCCTCATTGAACCAGGGTTGGTCATCTGGCTTGATGGTAATGGTAGAGTGAGGGATATGCTGGGCCATGAGGTTACAGATTGTGGTGGAATATAATTCTGCTACTGCTGATGGCCCACAGCGCCTCAGTTTTGAGCTGCTAGATCTGTTCTGAATCTATCCCATTTAGCACGGTGGTAGTGCCACACAACACGATGGAGGGTGTTCTCAGTGTGAAGACGGGACTTCGTCTCCACAAGGACTGTGCAGTGGTCACTCTTACCAATGCTGTCATAGACAGGTGCATCTGCGACAGCTAGATTGGTGAGGATGAGGTCAAGTAGGTTTATCCCTCACTTTGGTTCTCTCACCACCTTCCATAAGCCCAATCTAACAGCTATGTCCTTCTGGACTCAGCCAGCTCGATCAGTGGTGATGTTACCTAGCAGCTCTTGGTGATGGACATTGAAGTCCCCCACTCAGAGTACATTCTGTGCCCTTGCTTCCCTCAGTGCTTCTTCCAAGTGGTGTTCAACATGGAGGAGTAGATTCAAGTGGATAGAATGATAAAAGAATAATGAAAAATATATTGATTGTACTTGGCTCAATTAATGGCACACTTTGGATATAACTTCTCACTGACACCAGTATTTTTTCTTTATATCCTTTAACTGGCAGTAGCTCTAGAGATATTCATTTAGGTGGCCATTTAAAAAAATTAGTTTTTAGCTCAAACACCATAGTAACCTCAGATCTTTTTTACAAAGCCACTAAAATGATTCTCTGAGCCAAATGAGAATTAACAACATCACAAACAATATAAAATCCAACTATAGGTATAATCAGTGACCTAACGCTTTCAGTGTGCCAGTGCAGCCTTCGGTCGCCTGAGGAAGAGAGTGTTTGAAGACCAGGACCTCAAACCCGGCACCAAGCTCATGGTCTACAGAGCAGTAGTAATACCCGCCCTGCTGTATGCCTCAGAGACATGGACCATGTACAGCAGGCACCTCAAAGCACTGGAGAGGTACCACCAACGCTGCCTCCGCAAGATCCTGCAAATCCATTGGTAGGATAGGCGCACCAACGTCGGTGTTCTCGCTCAGGCCAACATCCCCAGCATCAAAGCTTTGACCACGCTCGAACAGCTCCGATGGACGGGTCACATCGTCCGCATGCCCGATACAAGACTCCCAAAACAAGCACTCTACTCGGAGCTCCAACACGGCAAGAGAGCCCCAGGTGGGCAGAGGAAACGCTTCAAGGACACCCTCAAAGCCTCCTTGAAAAAGTGCAACAAGAGTGCTTTGTGCATTGAGTGCTGTTGGAGTTTTGCTAAGTGGGAGAGTTCGGATAAGTGGGAGGTAAGGGTGTGTTTTTTGCTCTGTTTTATTCCCCACTCCCAGGCTTAGACAGCACTGTGGAGGCGGAGCAGCGAGACGAGTCAACCAAACAGGCTCCACAGACAGTATTCAAGGAGGAGGTTGATGATCAGCTTGTTGGTTGGTTTTCTTCCTTCTCTTCTCTTTCATACCTTTAAGTTGGTAAGTCCTATTGAATAGTGGTGTGATATTATCATATATATCCGGGCAGGGTCTTCATAACTAATAATAAGAAATTAAATTAATTATATAGAATGGAGCAGGTGATGTGTTACTGTTGCGAGATGTGGGAGCCGTTGAACCCCATTGAGGCTAACGGTGATTACATCTGCGACAAGTGTTTGCTGCTAGAGGAACTCAAGTTCCATGTTATGGAGCTTGAGACCGAGCTTCGGACACTGCGACACATCAGGGAGGGGGAGAAGTTCCTGGACTCTATGTTTCAGGAGATGGTCACACCTATGAAGTTAATTACTGCAGATGTAGTCCGTGGTCAGGGACAGGACGGTGTGACTACGAGTGAGGAAGGTACAGGGATCCAGGATGTAGTGTTGAAGGAGATGCAGCCCTTGTTCTTGTCCAGCAGGATCGAGGTTCTTACTCCCTGTGAGGGTGGGAGCGGGGACTGCAGGGAGGATGAGCAACCTGGCCACAGCACCGTGGTACAGGGGGCCATTCAAGTGGAGGGAGTAAAAAGAAATGTTGTAGTGGTAGGGGATAGTATCATTAGGGGGATAGATAGGGTTCTCTGCAGTCAAGAGCGGGAGTCCCGAAGGCTGTGTTGCCTGCCTGGTGCCAGGGTTAAGGACATCTCTTCTGGGCTGGAAAGAAACTTGCAGTGGGAGGGGGAGGATCCAGTTGTCGTGGTCCATGTTGGTACAAACGACGTAGATAGGACAAGGAAGACGGTTCTGTTAAAGGAGTATGAGCAGCTAGGGGTCAAATTAAAAAACAGAACCTCAAGGGTAATAATCTCTGGGTTATTACCTGAGCCACGAGCGAATTTGGCTAGGATAAATAAAATTAAAGAGTTAAATGCGTGGCTCAAAGACTGGTGTGGGAGAAATGGGTTTTGCTTCTTGGGACACTGGCACCAGTACTGGGACAGGAGGGAGCTGTTCTGTTGGGACGGACTCCACTTGGCCAGTGCTGGGACTAGAGTCCTGGCGAATCATATAACTAGGGCTGTAGAGAGGGCTTTAAACTAATTAGTGGGGGGGAGGTTTCTAGAGAGCAAATAATAGAAATGACAACAGAGAAGGTCATAGACTTAGGTAGCAGTGGGAGAATTACAAAACAGAATGTGTCAGGAAGGGACAGAAGGTATGGAGTAAAAAGTAAAGTACTAAAAAGGGAAAAAACAGGAACTAAGTGTTACAAAACATATTTGAGAGTTCTTTATCTGAATGCACGTAGCATTCGTAACAAAATGAATGAGTTAACGGCACAAATAATGACATATGGGTATGATCTTGTGGCCATTACAGAAACATGGCTGCAGGGTGACCATGACTGGGAATTAAACATACCAGGTTATTTAACAATCAGGAAGGACAGGCAGGAAGGGAGAGGAGGTGGGGTGGCTATGTTAATAAAGGAAGGAATCACTATAATACAGAGAAATGATATTGGGTCAAAGGAGCAGGATAGTGAAACAGTTTGGGTGGAGGTAAGGAATAATAAGGGGAAAAAAACACTAGTGGGTGTAGTCTATAGGCCTCCGAACAGTTGCAACTCTGTTGGACGGAGTATTAATCAGGAAATAGTTGAGGCTTGTAATAAGGGAACAGCTATAATTATGGGGGATTTTAATTATCATATTAACTGGACAAATCAAATTGGGCAGAGCAGCCTTGAGGAAGAGTTCATTGAGTGTATTAGGGATGGGTTTCTTGAGCAGTATGTAACTGAACCGACCAGGGGGCAAGCAACCTTAGATTTGGTCCTGTGTAATGAGACAGGATTAATTAAAAATGTCCTAGTAAAGGATCCCCTTGGAATGAGTGACCGTAACATGGTTGAGTTCCATATTCAATTAGAGGGTGAGAAGGTTGGATCTCAAACAAGCGTGCTGAGCTTGAATAAAGGAGACTATGAAGGTATGAGAGCGGAATTAATTAGAGTGGACTGGGAAAATAGATTAAAGGGTAAGACGGTACATGACCAGTGGTGTACATTTAAGGAGTTATTTTACAACTTCCAAAAAAAATATATTCCACTGAGGAAAAAAGGGTGTAAAAGAAAAGATAGCCATCCGTGGCTAAGTAAAGTAATTAAGGATAGTATCCGACTAAAAACAAGGGCATATAAGGTAGTCAAATCTAGTGGGAGGATGGAAGATTGGGAAGTCTTTAAAAGACAGCAAAAAATAACAAAAAGATTGATTAAGAAAGGGAAGATAGATTATGAAAGTAAATTAGCAAAAAATATAAAAACAGACAGTAAAAGTTTATATATTTATATAAAAAGAAAAAGGGTGGCTAAAGTAAATGTTGGTCCCTTAGAGGATGAGACCGGGAAATTAATGGTGGGAAACATGGAGATGGCAAAAACACTGAACAATTATTTTGTATCAGTCTTTACAGTAGAGGACACTAAGAATATCCCAACACTGGACAAACAGGGGGCTCTAGGGGGGGAGGAACTAAATACAATTAAAATCACTAAGGAAGTGGTACTTGGTAAAATAATGGGACTCAAGGCGGATAAATCCCCTGGACCTGATGGCTTGCATCCTAGGGTCTTGAGGGAAGTAGCGGTAGGGATTGTGGATGCATTGGTAATAATTTTCCAAAACTCACTGGACTCAGCAAAGGTCCCGGCAGATTGGAAAACTACTAATGTAACACCCTTATTTAAAAAGGGTAGTAGGCAGAAGGCTGGAAACTATAGACCTGTTAGCCTAACATCTGTGGTTGGTAAAATGTTAGAGTCCATTATTAAGGAGACAGTAACGGGACATTTGGATAAACATAATTTAATAGGGCAAACTCAGCATGGTTTCATGAAGGGGAAGTCATGTTTAACAAATTTGCTTGAGTTTTTTGAGGAAGTAACGTACAGGGTGGATAAAGGGGAACCAGTGGACGTAGTGTATTTAGACTTCCAAAAGGCATTTGACAAGGTGCCACACAAAAGATTATTGCTCAAGATAAAAAATCACAGGATTGGGGGTAATATTCTGGCGTGGGTGGAGGATTGGCTCTCTAACAGAAAGCAGAGAGTTGGGATAAATGGTTCGTTCTCAGATTGGCAACCAGTAACTAGTGGTGTTCCGCAGGGGTCAGTGCTGGGTCCCTAACTCTTTACAATCTATATTAACGATTTGGAGGAGGGGACCGAGTGTAACATATCAAAGTTTGCAGATGATACAAAGATGGGACGGAAAGTAGTGAGTGAGGAGGACATAAAAAACCTGCAAAGGGACATAGACAGGCTAAGTAAGTGGGCAGAGATTTGGCAGATGGAATACAATACTGGAAAGTGTGAGGTTATGCACTTTGGCAGGAAAAATCATAGAGCAAGTTATTATCTTAATGGCAAGAAACTGGAAAGTACTGTAGTACAAAGGGATCTGGGGGTCCTGGTGCACGAAACTCAAAAAGTTAGTATGCAGGTGCAGCAAGTGATTAAGAAGGCCAATGGAATGTTGGCTTTTATTGCTAGGGGGTTGGAATATAAAAACAGGGAGGTATTGCTGCAGTTGTACAAGGTATTGGTGAGGCCGCACCTGGAATACTGCATACAGTTTTGGTGTCCATACTTAAGAAAAGACATACTTGCTCTCGAGTCAGTACAAAGAAGGTTCACTCGGTTAATCCCGGGGATGAGGGGGTGGTCATATGAGGAGAGGTTGAGTAGATTGGGACTCTACTCATTGGAGTTCAGAAGAATGAGAGGCGATCTTATTGAAACATATAAGATTGTGAAGGGGCTTGATCGGGTGGATGCGGTGAGGATGTTCCCAATGATGGGTGAAACTAGAACTAGGGGGCATAATCTTAAAATAAGGGGCTGCTCATTCAAAACTGAGATGAGGAGAAACTTCTTCACTCAGAGGGTGGTAGGTTTGTGGAATTTGCTGCCCCAGAAAGCTGTGGAAGCTACATCATTAAATAAATTTAAAACAGAAATAGATAGTTTCCTAGAAGTAAAGGGAATTAAGGGTTACGGGGAGCGGGCAGGAAATTGGACATGAGTCTGGGTTCGGAATGGTCATGGCCCTGTGGGTAGTGGAGCGGGCCCAGGGGCCGTGTAGCCTTGTTCTGCTCCTACTGTGTTCTAATTCTGTGTTAGATTTCAGGAGATGGTTTTATTCCTGTTCCTGGCTGGGGTGGAGATCGCCTTTACAGAAGGTAAGTACTGTAGAAAATATAGGGACAGAGTGATCTCCTGGAAGAATTTCGATCGCCTAGATGGGTCGGAGAGGAATTTCCCAGATTTTTTTCTCCCAAATTGGCCATTGGGTCTTTATCTGGTTTTTCGCCTCTCCCGGGAGATCACATGGGTTCGGGTGGATGCAGAGTGATAGAAGATTTGAGGTTAGGATCAGATCAGCCATGATCTTATTGAATGGTGGAGCAGGCTCGAGGGGCCGATTGGCCTACTCCTGCTCCTATTTCTTATGTTCTTATGTTCTTATGTTCTATCCCCACCGACACCTGGGAATCCCTGGCCCAAGACCGTACAAAGTGGAGGAGAAGCATCCGGGAAGGCACCGAATACCTTGAGTCTCTTCGCCGGGAGCAAGCGGAAGCCAAGCGCAATCGGCAGAAGGAGTCAACCCAAGCACCCCACCCACCCGCCCCTTCAACCACCATCTGCCCCACCTGCGGCATTGGACTCATCAGTCACCTGAGAACTCATTTTTAATGTGGAAGCAAGTCATCTTCGGTTCCGAGGGACTGTCTAAGAGAAGACATCGATGGGGTTTTTTGTTTTGTAGGCAAAAGCAGATCCAAATGTATACATAGTCAGAATAATTTTCAGATTGCTCTGTTATAATTTCAAGTACATTTTTCCTGAATTATGGCTGAATTCAATTCAAATTCTTTCCAAATTTCATTGGGAAAAAAATACTGTCCAACAAACTAATCCACAAATGGCATTCAACAAAAGCAAAGCCCATGAATATAGAAAGGGATTCGAAGAATATAATGAGACTGAATGTAATGCATTCCCTTTGCCTATTATGACAAGCAGCCCTCTTCACATCCATTCAGCTCTCATGTCTGAATGTATGGAGATAAACCTCACTAGAACATAACTGTTCTTCTTAGTAATACCTGTCAACACATCATTAGTACAATGAACATTTGTGTCGCATTTGTATATTGATGACCACTGTTTGTGTATTGTTCCTGGGTTATAAGTAGCTCAAGAGGGCTTTGTTGTGTAAAATTATCAGCACCTTCTCATATATTTACACACACAAAATTTATGAGACCTATCATCTGTTATTGAGTGGGGGGAGGTTATTTATGTCAATGTAATGGCATATCTTTCTTCAGTATAAATGTTCTGGAAAATCCTCCTTTCCTTTATATTTTAATCTTCCTCAGGCACTTGCTGCAGGTCAGAAGATAATCAAGTTAAAATATTGCATAAGGCAACCTTTTAAATATTGACAAACCAATCTGTTTCGTTTTATTAAAAATGTACCTGATTTGGATGGATATCAGTCAGAATTTTGCCCGAATTGAAAAATTCTATGTGCAATCATTCATATTGTAGAATAAAATGCTAAAATAACTGGGGGAGAAATTCAGTTGGTTGCGCCACCCGTTAGCGCTAAGTGGGTCGCAAGCCAACTGGCGCCCGGGCGCAGCACTGCCCACGCCTCCCGCTAAATTCCGCGGGACGTTAGCGGTGGCGCTAACCGTTAGCGCTGCGCCGCTGCCGATGACGTCATCGGTGTGCGCAGTGTCCCGCTGACGCCCCGGCCGCGATATTTGGCAGCGCCCCCTGATTTACCGCCGGACGCTATGTCCGACGGGTTCAGGGGGGCCTACCTGCAGCCGGGGAGGCGTAAATTAAAGGCGAGGTGCGGGGCGGCCATTTTTGTTGTTGGCTGCCTGCCAGCACCTGCCTGCGCTCCCGTCCCCGGCCTCCTGAACCCCCCCCCCTGCGGAGTGCTGGCTGCGCTCCAAGAGCCCGGCACTTCTCTTCGGTGCCAGGCTCTTTTGCCTGCACTCCCGATCCTCGGGGACCCAGCTGGGCCCCAGATCGCGCGGCACAAGACCCCTCCCCTTTAAGAAGGGGAGGAAGGCCTGCAATACCGCAGCGCGACGTGCCGCAGCGTGTGGCGCTGCGGCACGTAGCGCCACGATATTCACTCGCAGCGCCCCAAGAGGGATGCGGGGCGCCTCCAGTAGCGCCGTGCTTCCCTTTGGGGCGCAACTACTCAATTTCCGGTGCGATGACACGAATGTTTCCGGGGCGCTACTTTTATCGCCCTGGCGAGGCTGGCGCCCCAAACGGGGCTCTACTCAATTTCTCCCCCACTATTTCTTGAGACGATAACAAGTTATATTTATATAGTATTGCCCATATAAAAAAAATCATGGAGCACAGAAAAGTGGATACCAAGCGGAAGAGAGAAATGGGATTGGGATTGATGAAAGAATGATCGAAGTTAAGGATTTTAAGGAGACTTTTGAAAACAGGAAGGAGGATAGCAAGGTGAAGCTGCTGCTATTTAGGGATAGACTTTAGCTGGATGCCACTGCTGCCCTCCCCTTACAATATATTAGATACCATTGTTCTGCCAGGCCCACTTGGCTGAACCTTCTTGAAGACACCAGATCCACCAATAAAGCTGATTTGTAACTGAACAACTTTACGTTGCGTGAGTCAGCAACTCAAATAGCGGGAACCAAGGTTTCTGTAAAACCAGATTAAGGTTCCATGCCAGTATCACTGGCCTCAGTTTGGATTAATTCACTCATGAATCTGAAAACAGTCATGTTTCCCAAGCAACACATCTATCAGTAAAAGGTGGAAAATGGTATTGCTGCCACATGGAGAAGCACACAGTTCAATTCAGTCCACAGTTAAGGAGCTTTTGAGAAACTTCCTAAGCAATGGTATCAATTCCATGACTATAGCATCATAACACCCACTTCTTTTAGAAATTAAACACGATTTATCAAATGTTTGATTCAATGAATGAATACTCTTATTAATAGAAAAAAGCTTTAACCTTTGAGAGTCATCTTGCCCATCTCAGCACAATTTCTTGGTTCAATGTCAAAAATCTTAACATTCAAATTAATCCACATGGCTGCCACACGGATTAATCCTCTTACATTCACTAACTGTCTTTACTAATCTGTCCATATAAATAACCTGTTTACTCCACCCTCCTCAATCTGAAGGAATGGAAAAATACCATTTAGTTGTCATCTAAATGGTATGTGGAGGATGCAAATCATGCAGTCAGATTGTCTACCTCCTTGCTTCCCATTTGTAGATTGAGGAAGATACATGAACCATATATTCCACTAATTCAACTGGCTGTTGTTTCTTCAGCTTGAAAATTAACTAGGTAGTGAATTGTTGGTATTGTTTGAATGATTTTGTTTTACTTAAGTATATATTGCTTCACTTCTCCTAAGAAAACCTGCAAATGATATGCTTTTTATATGGCACGGCAAGGGAAATCACAAAACTAAGACCAACATTACGGTATCTTCAGTGCTCACCTCTTTGTGATTTGTGGAGAATGTTTCCCATTCAGAGAATCAAGGCAGACGTGACTAGGTAGATAATCTAACTTTCTTTCTGTTATGGTTTTGAGTTTTTAGAGTACCAATTTCCTTTTGAACAATTTCACAGTGGCTCCCACGAATGGACTTGTTTCATATGATCCAGAAGCTGTAGGCTGGCTTTGCAGAAAGCATGTGATTAACAGCATTAGTAAGAAGTATTATAATCTGTGTCCTGGAATATACATAGTTGCATGCTATGCTGTCGATCAGTTCAGTACGGCAAAATGACAAAGACAGACCAGAACTTTAACAAGCTAAAATAAGCTAAGTATTTATCTATAATTAAATGGAAACAAATGAAGCTTAAATGAATTTGATAAATGCCAGATGATGCACTATTGCACAGAGATCTGATGAGCATTGCCTTAAGGGATTAATTTTCCCTTGTCACCAAACTCTACTGCAGTACTTGAACAAAGTTCTTTTAGCCCACTCCAACAATAGCATTCTTTCTTCAGCATGAGCTTTTTCACTGTTGAGAACTACTTCTACTCTCAGAATTCAGACAAGATTCTTCAGCTGGAGATGTTCCCAGTTTTTAAGCTGCATTTTCTTTTGATCTCAGTATTTACTCAAACCCATGTTAAGGGATGAGCTTGTTTTAAGAAGTAGATTCAACAGTGAAGCTGGCTGATTCAAGTCGACTTCTTTAAGGAATATTTGTGCATTTTTCCACAGAAATTATTTGGAGAAAGAAAAGTTACTTCAAATTTTGAGTTTTAAAAAGGTGCAGTGTAGTACTGCAAGTATGACAAATGAGATGGTAGGTAATTAAAATGCTGATGAGCAAGCCATGATGTTAAATAACAACAGAAAATGCTGGAAAAACTCAGCAGGCCAGGCAACATCCGTGGAGAGAGAAATAGAGTCAACGTTTCAGGTCGAAACCCTTCGTCAGGACTGAAAAAACACAGGAAATGAAACCGATTAAAAGGCCAGTTTGGGGGCTGGGAAATGGGGATGAAAGAACAAAAGAGAAGTGAAGAGACATTAAGAGGTATTCAAAACGAGACGAGATGGTGATAGGACTAGTAAAGAGACAAAAGACGGCTCTAGATTAGGATGCGCTGGCAGAATGAGAGACAGCTGCCATGTGGGAGAGAAAAAAGGGGGAAGGGCACAAAACAAAGGTGTGGATAAAAAATATATATAAAAATGTAATAGGGGCTGAGGTTATGATCTGAAATTGTTGAACTCGATATTGAGTCCGGAAGGCTGTAAAGTGCCTAATCAGAAGATGAGGTGCTGTTGCTCGAGCTTACGCTGGGTTTCCGTGGAACAATGCAAGAGCCCGAGTACGGTGAGGTCTGAGTGGGAATGGGGCGGTGAATTAAAATGACAGGCGACCGGAAGCTCGGGGTCACCCTTACGGACTGAATGGAGGTGTTCCGCAAAGCGGTCACCCAATCTGCATTTGGTCTCCCCAATGTAGAGGAGACCATATCGTGAGCAGCGAATACAGTATACTAGATTGCAAGAAGTACAAGTAAATCGCTGTTTCACCTGGAAGGGATGTTTGGGGCCCTGGACAGTGGGAAGGGGGAAGGTATAAGGGCAGGTGTTGCATCTCCTGCGCTTGCACGGGAAGGTGCTGGGCGAAGGGGAAGGGGTGCTGGGGGTGATAGAGGAGTGGACTAGGGTGTCTCGGAGGGAGCGGTCCCTACGGAATGTTGAAAGGGGAGGGGAGGGGAAGATGCGTTTGGTGGTGGGATCACGTTGGAGGTGGTGGAAATGGCGGAGGATGATCCGTTGAATGTGGAGGCTGGTGGGGTGAAAGGTGAGGACAAGGGGAACCCTATCGTGGTTCCGGGAGGGAGGGGCAGGGGTGAGGGCAGAAGTGCGGGAGATAGAACGGACAAGGTCGAGGGCCATGTCAACCACAACCACGAAGCCATGATGCTATTTCCTTATAGACTTAAATAATAAGCAATTTGGTGGCTTTTCTCCATAATCCATAAATGGCTCACAGCCATTATATTGGTCGGATTTTGATCTATTTCTGAGTGTGAAAATCAGGTGTGAACAGAACGTCAGACAGCTAAAAAGTCAGTGTAGCTTTTGCAACAGAATCTGCAGCTAAGGCAGAAAGGCACCACAAAAGGCAAGCTCAGAAGCGCAAAATAAAGAGAAGTTAGTCTATTTAAGTCAAGCAAGACAACACGCTAAAGTGGGTTAGTGTAGCATTTATGTTATTTTCATGTTATTACATGGAGATGAGTTGTATCAATTGAACTAATTGAATCTGATTTTAACTATTGCTCTGTATGTTCACTTTACTGTGGAATAAAACAGGTTAATTATTTGATCCAAGCCTTGCCTCATCTAGTGTCAATTCAGTCTGCCTTCAGAGAGATTGAAGAAAAAATACACATGTAAAAGACCTGGATATCTGCCAATGGTCATAAGGGGGTTTTATTGTTATACTCCCGCGTCCTGCTATCGTACTAATAGATATAGGCAGTGTGAGGTAACTCCCATAAAAGTAAGGTGGTCAGACTACCTACAGCAGTAAGTCACGCCCCTCAACCCGTGAAGTTATCTACAACAGACCCAAATTGGTAACACTTGGCAAGTTCACATCTAGACATCCAGCCAAAAGTACTTAACAATATTTGACTTCAAACATATAGTTTCCTATTAACAAAAATTTAGACACAATCGCCTATAGCAATGATCATAGCAATCTCACTGCAAGCTCAACATCATTTCTGTAGTGCCAGATGAACTTAAGGGGTGACCAGTTGTCCTGTTCAGGAAATGGACATGCTGTTTACACCTTGTGCAACCATTAGCAACTTAAAGTCGTCAACCCCAGGTGTGCTGGCATTGGCGGTAATTGTTGCACTTAAAGGGACTGTTACAGTTCAGACTTTTTTCCAATACCTTTTCTCATGTAAATGTTTTCACAACAGTTTCCTTAAGCAGACCGAGATCTGCTGCAAACTGAAACCTGCATCTTTATTCTTTGCCGTATTTTGCTTAATATGGCTCAGGTCTATCAATTCATTTCAATTGTGGTTGATTGCTTACTGGAGAATACATAACAAGGCCACCACCTCTTCTGTCTTCTGAATGATGGAAAAATTGCACACCACTTTATACAGGCTTAAGCACTGTTGGATTTATTTACAAATAAAACAATACATAGAAGCAAAATGACATTGGTGAAATATTAACCAGCATAATATTTATGTAAGAGAACTAGAATCAGTCCAGAAGGACATGTACCCATTTTTAGAAAGATGACTTTATAGTTTCTTGAATCAGTTGAGCATTCACTTTCCTTGTATACAGTCCATAGTTGAAGTGTACCTTTAGGATGAGATGTTGTGTATATGATCAGTAAGTCACAAGCATTATCAGATCTTGGTGCATTTTCGTCACAACATAAGACTTGCAGGCAGAACTTATTCGATTTAAAGCCGTCTATTTGAAGTGATCAAGTAATATATATATTAAGTATTCACACTTTGATAGACAATGGGATAATGTTTGCAACAATTATGTCTGTCTCCTGTCTTTTTCATTGTATCTGTTGAACAGAGCAGCCTCCATTTTAACACTAGCTACTTGGAAACTATAAAGCTAAAACCAGAAATCCCTATTTTATCACTGGGACCATGCCATGATACATTTTCTATAATGTGAAATGCCATAGTGTAATAGATATGGAGTAAAGTGCTGTTATGTAATGATGGTTGTATTCATTTCAAAATGGTGGTAATCAAATCATGTGCAAGCTTTTACAAGTATTATAATATTACTGTCTTGTAGGATTACCTGAAGCAGGTGTTGGACATTGACCTACATGCCCAGATCCACTTTGGCAGAGTCTTCATGAAACCTGGGTAAATGTCAAAAAAACACAAAATAACATTTTTATAGCATAATGTGATATTTGCATTTAAAAGATTAAGGAAGAATTCTAGCATGATTTTAGTCAAAGATCTCAACTGATTGATTTCCACTCATAAAGTAAAATCACATCTGCTATGACAGTGGTCCTGAAGTGAAAATTCCAACAACAAACCTGCAAGTTAGGCTATTATCTTTTGAAATATTATTTACAACCATGATTTGCAGATTGTTATTGAGAATAAGCTGACCTGCTAGTTTTGTTGTATTGGGAGGTGGAAAGTGGAAAAGAGAGAGACAAAAGGACAGTGTTATGAAACACTCTTTTGTCTAAGGTATAGGGAGATCAATTGTTGTATTTCTCGGCTCAGTGACCTTCCAACCTAAGAGGTCACTGGCTCTTTACTTATAAAATAGTTGCTTCCCACAGGCAGTGGCTTGAGAGAATGGCACAAGGCTGATTTTGAACTTTTTAGCACTCACAGTTGAAGAGTTTTTTATAGAAAACAAGAGGTGGTCTCTTGCCATAGTGCTTTGATGTACTCAACAGGTCATGTCACAAAGTGATAGGACTTTGGATCACAATATAATTATGGGCGAGGAAGGCCATTTGACCTGCCTTAGTTTATCCATCAAAAAGAGACTAAAGTTCCCCCATTGCAGCATCCAGTGGTTCTAAAATGATTGCAGTTTTTTTGCCTCCATACTCTATCCTGGAGTCTATTTCATTTGTTGATCATTGTGTATGTGATGGAGAGCTTCCTGACATCAGTCCTAAATTTGCCTTTTTACTAAATTGAAACTGTGTCCCATTGTTGTAATGTCACACTTTTGGAATAATCTCCAAGATTTTCCATACCGTTCATTATCTTATACATCTCTATATAAGATCACCTTTCGGACATTTTCTTTCAAGGCTGAAATGCCCAAGTTTCTCTCGAGTCTTTTGCTCACAACTTAACAACACAATTCAAGTTTCCTGTTTTCTGCACACTGACTTCCTGATCTGTCAGGTGGAGAGACCAGTTGATCCCCCAAGAAGCAATGAGAAATTCAGAAAGCATCAGCTGAATTCTTCTTGTTTATTTGCTCATGCCATTTCCGGAAATATTGGTAAGAGCCAACAGCTTGGCCAAAAGGCCGAGGAAGATAAAGTAATTGAGCTGCTGAGGGATTAACTATGTGAGAAAGTGTAGTTTTGATTCAAGATGACAAAATGGGAAAATATCAAAGTTTTGTACTGTTCTCAGGAGCCAAACAAAAATAGCATGTATTCTAGCAGTGATACCTGTGAGATGAGCCATCATCCATGTAATGATGGTCCTCTCCCAGTCTCTGGATGTGCTAACATAGAAACATAGAAGATAGGAGCAGGAGTAGGCCATTCGGCCCCTCGAGCCTGCTCCACCATTCAATGCGATCATGGCTGATCATCCACATTCAGTACCCTGTCCCTGCTTTCTCCCCATATCCCTTGATCCCTTTAGCCTTAAGAAATATATCCAACTCCTTCTTGAATATATTTAATGAATTGGCCTCTACTGCCTTCTGTGGTAGAGAATTCCACAGGTTCACCACTCTCTGGGTGAAGAAATTCCTCCTCATTTCTGTCCTAAATGGCTTACCCCTTATCCTTAGACTGTGACCCCTGGTTCTGGACTCCCCGACCATCGGGAACATCCTTCCTGCATCTAGTCTGTCCAGTCTTGTCAGAATTTTATAAGTTTCAATGAGATCCCCTCTCATTCTTCTAAACTCCAGTGAGTATAAGCCCAATCGACCCAATCTCTCCTCATACGTCATTCCTGCCATCCCAGGTATCAGCTCATTTTAATGCCCCATCCCAACAATCACTCCACAAAGGCCATCAGTGCAGCGATATTCAAGCCAATGGGAAACCCCAGAACAAGCCGCCAATCTCCCAACATGTACACAATTGAAAGAGATGGCTTCTAAACGTCTTCCTGGAAAAGGGGCTTTTAAAGGCAGGTGAAAATGGAATTGGGCCCGAATTTGCGGTCGGAGGGTTCCCGCAGGCAGATGCCTCAGAACGGCAAAAAATCTACGAACCTACCCGATGGTCCTGAATCCACGGAGACTCGCGCTCCTGGGCCTCTATGCATAGACATGTGTAGAGGCCCACGTATCCCGGGGCGCAGGCGGTTCGCAAGCATCCCTGGGATCACGTGGGCCAGCCCAACGAATGAAAGAAGGGGATCCCCATTCATGTTTATGGAGTTTCTGTATGTATGGAATCCCCATAGCATGAATGGGAATACCCTAAAAAGTACATCTACACATGAAATACATTTTTTTAAATTACATATTTAAAATTAATTAAAATGCCATTTAATTAAATATTTAAAACAATTTAATTTTTTGAAAAATAAATTTAAATGTTTTAAAGGGGCTAACAATAACCGTACCTTATTTTACAGGTTTTTTAATGTTTAAATGGTTGAAAAAATGTATTTTTATGTTCATTTAAACTCTTATGCTGGTAAAAGCAGGCCTTACACCTGCTTTTACCAGGCGTAAGAATTTCACGGGCAGTCGCTGGGCAGAAGTCTCTGCCCGCGGAGGCCCTTTTCCTTGGGATGCGGATGATCTGTCAAGAAGATTTTTGACATCGCAGGTTCCAGGTTTTCGTGTGCGAAAGCCCAGAACTTGCAAGTCCCTTACGGGCATGTACACACCTCGTACGCTCCCGTAGGGGCTGCAAAATACGGGCCATTGTATCTAAAATAGTGCTGTAAAAGAGCACATTGTATTGAGCGAAAGCTGTACTTTTATTTCACATCCTTTGTTTTACTGTGTGAAGCAGCATATTTTCAACAGATTACATAAGGATAGCCATTATAAAAGATTCACATTGTCTGCATCCCTTTTTTTCATTGCCTGAGGGATCGTTCCAAAACCTTTGTGAAATAGGTATCTTGATACAATGCTTATCTCAAATGAATTTTTTGTTTTTTTTAATGTCATGAAAACAGTAGGACTCAGCTGTTTTCTTGGTGAGAATTTCAATGCTTGGGTCACACAGTATAAATATTTCATACAATTTGTGGCGTATGAACACCTTGAGGCTCATCATGATTAATATGGTGAAACTAATCTCCTCATTACAGTTGATTACCACAAAGTACACTTTATAAAACCGCCCAAACTCTTCATTTGGAGAGTGTGAACTTCCTGTGTTCCAGACACCTTTCTCCTATTCATTGCTGCTTTTAAGATGGCTTGATATAATTCCTAAGCCTGCAGCATTCCTCTGTTTAAGTTGAGTGCAAGGATATTTTTTTAAAGACTCATCCTGTCCCACTATTTGCGCTGATCCTGCTCCTGGATTCAAATCTCTTACCTCACTGCCACCATTTTTGTGTTTCACACTCAGTACCATGAATGTGTGCTGCTCCTGCCCATTCACTGCTGTTAAATGTCATGACTTGATTGGACTTTTCAAAACTCCCGCCTAAATTAACCATCTCTATTTGGTCTGTGAGCTCCAAACTTGATTGGTTGATATTAATATGACAGCGCATTATGATTAGCCAAGATGCTCAATCAATATGAGGTTGATTGGTCAGTAGTACAACTAACGGCTTTCTACCTCACAGAATCATACAGCCGGCTCTTTGTAGGAGCTATCCAATTAGTCTCACTCCCCTGCTCTTTCCCCATAGCCCTTTCAAGTATTTATCCTATTTCCCTTTGTAAGTTACTATTGAATCTGCTTCCACCATCTTTTCAGGCAGTGCATTCTAGATCATAACAACTCGCTGCGTAAAAAAATTCTCCTCATCTCCCACCCCCGCCCCCCACACCGATTCTTTTGCCAATTGTCTAAAATCTGTGTCCTGTGGTTACCGGCCCTCCTGCCAGTGGAAACAGTTTCTCCCTATCTACTCTTATCAAAACCCTCATACCTGTTACAGATGAGATGTCTGCCTGCCTACGCTGGTGCTCTTGAGCTTTTGTGTCTCCAATTTTGTGCAAATCACACCAAAAATTGAATGTGAAATGTCATATATCTGAAAGTAAAATGTTATTAATGAGTTTAGGCACAAAACTAAAAATGAAGCAAAATTGAGGTTCTGAATAATGCCAAATACAACACAGCGATGTATTTTTGGGTGAATTTTTGTGTTACGATGGGGGAATTTTTATGTTGGGGAATAAAATGATTTTCTCCTTTGACACCCGCTGTCATCATCAAGGATTTCAAAGCAAAAAATCGAATAGGTCAGATGCAAACTGAAGCTCCCTCTAATCTACCTCAGCTCTATCTTAGAGTATTTTAATTTCCAAATTTCCAATTTGCAAGCTGTTTGTTGCTCCAGCCCTGTGTCAATGAGATTGCAAAATTAATTTCACGAAAGGCATTTAGATCCTTCAGAGAGGGGAATCATTAATCCCATTAGCCTAAAGTTGATTCAATCCCTGGTCTCATAAATGACAGATTAGCATTTCTATCCCAAACAGATGGTTAACAAGTAAAATCATTAGTTATATGAACAAGGACTGGTTTGGATTTTTGATAAATGTTATAAATCACCGCTCAATGCCCCAAATCATTACAGGTAACAAGCTCTCTATCTATCTTTGCTTATGAAACTGCATTGTTCCAGAAATTGAAAATTGAATGAAATTTAGTGCTGATCTCCATAATAAGTTAATCCTCAAAAAAGCTGCAACTTTTGGTATAATTTTATTGAACAGGTGTTATTACAGTATCTTGTCAAAGCTACAATTTTATGTCATGATCGATGTATTCATCAGGACAATTAAGTACCCCGTTTAAATATCAGTTTGCAGCACAATTCTGGAGTCAATAGGCAGATGAGAAAGGCTAGTGCCAGCAATTGCTTGCTATGGAAGGCTATTTACGAGTCGATGAACAGATGAGAGAGGTTGGAAGAAAGGGCCAAGAGGAGCAGATGGAGGATCGAACTGGTGTGGCAGAAAGGCAAGAGAAGTGAATCAAACTGATTGATTTATACTAGATGAGAATGGGGTCCCTATCCTTTTGAAATTAGCAGCATTTTATTTTGAATGAGCAGTTACGATACAGACAGTGCAGTTTAAGAAGTATTGGAGGATTACTTAAATTGTCAGGCTGATTTTAACTCCCGGCAGGAAGCCGGCGGGGCGTGTAATTCAGCAGCTTGGCAGATTTTAACTGGTTAGCTGGTTGGCCATTTCCAGCGGAAGGTGGATGCTGGCCATTGGGGGGAAAAGAAAATCGGGCAACGCTACTGGCAACAGGCTTGTGCGAAGGTTTCACAGCTGGAGGGTAGAGCCCAGGACAGCAAAGGCCTGGAATTTCTTCCTGCTTCCCCTGAGCCCCACGAGCAAAGTTTTTTAAAACTCGTCTTGCTGGCTTCTCGTCAGGTTCACCTGAAGGAACCTCCACGTAGTCCAGCGGAAGCTCAGTCCACCGTCAAAGCCAGCGGCTTTAGAATCGCAAGTCAGCAGGAATGGAGCGGAAACGGAGCTGCTCTATTTTACCCGCTCCCCAGTCCTTTCCTGCCGATCAGGGAGAGTTAAAATTCTCCTGTATGTCTCTTTTCACAAGGAGCAATACATCAAAAAGAGCACACATTATCAGATGAAAGATTGGTCCCACTGAGGCTGCACCCTGGCATTCTCTAATCTTACTGTCTAGCTTATTATGGGGGGGTCGAGAGAGAAAGGAGTGAAATTCCATCACTGCAGGTCCGTATTAGAGCTGTCAACAGACTGTAAAGTTAAGTTCTCTGTCCATTTATCTGTCACATAACTATGCTGGCTCCTTGCTTGGGTTAAAAATTTGCTTAGTATAAAAAATTGCTTGAACTCTTCAAGACAGACAAATTGCTTCAGAGAATATAATAAAACATGATTACCATAACAAAATTAGATTTGCACTTTGTTAAATATGTAAATTCCTCACCAAATCTCCATCGTGTTCTACTTGCTGAAAGCCTCTCCGCTTAAAGGATAGTGTCATTACTACTGCAAAAGCAAAATACTGCGGATGCTGGAAATCTGAAATAAAAACAGAAAATGCTGGAAATACTCAGCAGGTCAGGCAGCATCTGTGGAGAGCGAAACAGTGTTAACGTTTCAGGTTGACGACCTGAAACGTTAACTCTGTTTCTCTCTCCACAGATGCTGCCTGACCTGCTGAGTATTTCCAGCATTTTCTGTTTTTATTTGTCATCTCTACTGTTCACTTACACCTAAAAATGTCTGGCTTGCAAGCTTAATCCATCATCCCACTCTGTTCTGTTCAGCAGCAAAGGAAAAGATTTCAGTCCATGCCACAGTGCTGCCCAGAGTCTGCAACTTTATACGACGCCTTTCACATCCCAAATGCTTTACAGCCAATGAATTACTTTTGAAGTATAGTCCCTGTTGTTTTGTAAGCAAATATTGCAGCCAATTTGTGGACAGCGAGGCCCCACAAAAAGCAAATGAGATAACTGAATAGTTAATCTGTTTCTGGTGGTGTTGGTTGAGGGTTAAGTATTGGGCAGGACACTTAGAGAACTCCTCTGTATTAGTGCCAAGGGATCCTTTATATACATCTGAGCAGGCAGACAGGGCCTCGGTTTAATGCCTTAACTAAAAAACAATGCCTCTGACAATGTGGTATTCCCTCTGTACTGCACTGAAGTCTCATCCTAGATTCTGTGCTCAAGTCCTCGAGTGAGGCTCGAGTCCATGGCCCTCTTGAGCTAAGGCTGATGGTGTTTTTTGCCATTTGCACTGTATAAAACACATGAAGAGTTAGGCTGTCACATACATTAATTCAAAAGCAGAACACTTAATTGTGTTGGAAATCCCTATCACGAGTCTAACAGTGTTGGAGGTAAATGTTGATACTTTTGCAATGGATTTTGCCATAGATAAAGCCTGACGCAGGAGTTTCTAGTGAATTTTGAAATGGACTGTTGAAAGCCACTCAGCATTTTGATATAGAATAGATGTAAATTAACTGGTTATTTTGTTTTTATTCAGTTGCATTTATTTTTCTGTTTCAATCTTGTTTTCTTCCATTAGCTAGTCACCGGTCAGGGAGGTTGGAAAAATCTGCTTAAGTCGCTATGGGCCACTTGTTAACTCAACCTCCAATAACTGGCTTAAGAGAAATTTGCAAAAGCCTGGTTTCTTCCCTCCCTTAGGCTGGAGAATGATGAGTGGTGTGAGGTAACAAAAAGAAGAAAATGAGAATTTTGATCTATGCTTCCAGTTATATTCATTGAATCCCATTCCAGCTATTTACAGAAAATATTCACAGCAATCTCAATAATAAATACAAAAATATCAGTGTTTCTTATAGAGGCCTTGGACATGTGGAATCCCCACTCTGTGATTGTGATTGTGCACGTAGGAGTTAAGATACAGATCAGCCATGATCTCATTGAATGGCGGAACAGGCTCGAGGGGCTGAATGGCCTACTCCAGTACCTCTATTCCTATGTTTTGTGGAATCGCATTACAGTTCACTTTGAACACTTTGAAATTCAATTAATGAATTTAAATTGATCGTTTGTGTGGTTTTCAGTCAAAGCAATATATTAAACGCACATCCTTGCCTCCACAGCCTCCCAACAACTTTTGCAACTTTGGACACCGATGGCATCAGAAAAATCATCTTTGCGCTGCCAGGTAACAGACCTGTTAATCTCTTAGCAGAATACCACCTAACTGTTAGAAATGTGACTAGTTTAAAATCTACTGTTAGTTGTTATGTCTAAAGGTAAGGCAAGTTAATGCTGGTCACTGTAAATTTATTGGCAATTTTATTTAATGTTTGCAGCCATGTAGGTGTTCCAATTCCACATGTCAGTTTTGGGCAGTTCATTTATTTCAAAAGATCATTTACTTTTTGAGTAGGTTATATGCGTTACAACATTGGATAAGCTTCATTCATTGCAGTTGAATTGCAAGCATTACTTTTTTCCTGTGAACAGCTTCAGAAATCAAGAGCCCTGTACACCAATGCATTCCGTATTACTGGTTGAAATGAATTGTAACCTTATTTAAAGGCTGTGGTTTCATTTCTATTTGTATAGGGTATAGGAATATTTGGGTTGTAAGTTTGAAATTCTGATTTGTGAAAAGTTGTTTAATGATTGAGTGCTTGAGATCCTATACTGTGCTGACATTTTGGATCCGTACCAGCTAGTGGGGCCCGCATTGATGTGACAACCCCCCCACTACTTGACCTCATTTCTGTTCAGGAATTTAGTACATGGATAACATATACAAGCTCATTGTATCCATCCTTGATGACCCACTAACTTTTATTTCGCCGGTTCATAAATGCGCAGCTTAATTGACGTCACAATGTCATGATTTGTGTCATGAAAACATAATTGTGTCAGGTCATTATGACTCATCATTCTTCAAGTTGAGTTATTTTACTCACTGTTGACCATCAAGATAGTAAAAGTTTTCCATTTGATTTCTACTTATTTTTTTAAATACAACACCTTTGGTGACAGCTCTTAAATGGAGAAATATCTGCTTGGAAATGAAGCCAGTCTTAACTCGGGTGTTGTTTCTAAACTCTTAATTGAACCCGTTTGATATGTCCAGCATATTTGGATATATGCAATGGAGCTGTAGCCCTATGCATTTAGCATCGATTCAGGTTTTTCTAGAAAACTACAAACTAAATTGTGGGTAACAATGAGTTGAAATAACTACTTATGATCTGGATTTTAATGTTAAGATTTATTTACTATGTAATGGTGCGATAGTAAAAAAATACTTTGGCGCTGGAATCGTTGGCAAAAAAATCATGACATTTTAATATACTTTGGCCTAGAAATTGGGTTTTGGTCTTGCCAGGGCTGTAGCGCCAGAAAGTTTGCGCCAGCGGTAATGCGGCAGCGCGCGACGAAAATTCGGGTGCGCCGGGCCCAGACGGCGGCGGGCGCTAAAACCCTCCTTTAGCGCCTCAAAACGGGCGTGAACTTGGGTTTCCCGGCGCTAATCCCCCGCTGCGGCACCCGATGCGGTGCGGCAGGCGGGGGAACTGCAGGCCTCCTCCTCCTGTTAAGGAGGAGCTGCCTGCAGCCGACAACTGTCCGGCGGATTGACCCGACATCTGAGCCCGGCACCTCGGGGAAGTGCCGGGCTCGCATCAGACACTGATCAGGGCCGCGGGGGGGGAATGCAGGAGTCCGGGAAGGGAGGTGCGGGCAGGCGGCCACCGGGAACGCGGCCGGCCGCCGCTCCACCTTTATGCGCCGGCGCACACTGGGGGAAGACTCTGTTGCCAGAGTCTTAGTTGCGCCTGCCACGGGCGAGGCGGGCGCAACTGAATTTCGGCTTGGGGCCGGGTTACCACGGCAACCGGGACGCTGCGCACACCGATGACGTCATCGGTGCCGGCGCAGCGCTACCGGTGCAACGCCGATTTAGGGCCCCAGGGAATTTCTCAACTGGCCATAACTCCGGCGCTAGGCCCTCTAGCGCCTCAAATGCGGCGCTAAGCCTACCGAATTTCTAGGCCCTTGTGTGTAGGATAATACATAGCTGACAATGAATTACGAGGCTGCAATTCAGTTGAGCAGTGCTGATAACATGAACCACAAAAATGAGCTGGAGTGGTTTAAGAACATCAGCAGAACCCCTGAGATTGAATTGAAGCCTTAAAAGTCACTGCAAGCTATTTGTTGATTGATTGTAATATATATTGAATAGTTTATTTGAAAATAACATTCGTTTTCAACTTTTTTTACCGTTATGCAGCGGGCGCGGTAGAGGCTGATGGTGACGTAGGATCTGAAGGTATATGGCATCACATGATGGGTATTACAGTATCACGAGCTTTTTTTGCGACAACGAATTACCACTAAATAAACTATTCAGTATATATTATAGCCAGTACTTACACAAAGAAGCAGATAAAGTTGCAGCGTTTTATATTCTATTCCCTTAGCCTAGTTTTTCCAGTTGTTCCTCTCTATCATCTCCCCCGACCCTGGTTGCCTGATGCTACTTCCAAGCCTCTGCCTATTTTGCTTTGAGCCAGTCAGTGTGAAAGCAGTGTGAATTTACTTACAGTTCAAATTTCCAACCCTCCCTTGGAGAATTTGCCTCCCCTCCATCTGCCGGTTTCCTAGTTGGCTCCAACTGAGTCTGGAAATTCACCGTGTGCATGGAATCTGATCTGCAAGCCTGACTCCAACCATTCTGCGGTATAGAGTATTAATACATGAATGTACTGTGCCACTGGGGCTGTCACCAGATATAGCATTATAAGTGAAAGATTACCAACTTGGTTCTCGTATTTCAGATTTTAAAAATCCTTAGCAAGAACTCATGTCATTATTTCTTACAGTAGTTTAGTTGTATAATTAATATAGTGTGAAAAAGTATCATAGCTGTACTATTGTGCAGTGTGGCCACTAGTGTTCAAACGTCATCTGCCTTCCAGGAATAGAACTTTATTTGTTCATCATTATTTGGTATCCTGCTAAAAGCTTTTTCAACAGAAGTCTACTACTGACGAGCAAACTAATTTGGTCCTTCTATATTCCTTAGCAGTCCTTCTATATACCCTGGCATGATTTAACAAAAAGAAACACCAGTAGGTTGATGGTTGTTGTCAGACGTTGATTTGCTCATCTCAGTCAGTCTCGGGGAAGATGCTGTATGTGGAGTCTAGGCATTTCTTCAGAGGGAGAGAAGGAAAATGATTTGGGAAGTCACCCTTTGTCTCTTCCCACACATCTCACAGTAGACTGCTGGAGAGCAACAGAGCTGAAGGCCACCAAATTCAGCTCCTGCCTAACCTGTCTGTAAGTGATTGGTGTTTGTGGCATAGTGGACCAAAAAGAGGATAGCGAAATAAGTCAATATGGCAAATCTTAACTTTTTAAATGTAAAAAAGGTGGGATTTAGTTGAGCTTTCTTTTTCTGACTGGAAATTGGAATGGGCATCAACTGGAACTCAAATCATACACACATGGAAAAAATTCACTAGTCAGTCAGGCCCCTTATATTTGAAATTTATTAGTTCTACTAATATTGTGGTGAAATGGAATTACAGGACAACTTTTGAGTTGCAAACACTGATCCCTATTGCCAGATCAGAACCAGGATGTTATGTAGTTTCTCCCATTTGTTGCAACATTTAATGTTACTAAGTCAGAATAAAAGGAGCCTACAACTTTAATTGAGCTGTGTGCCCATCATTGAGTTTGTATTTTGTTGCTCTGTGGAAATAAACTGTTGTTCAGCCTCTGCAAGAAATAAAAATATATAAATGTGAAAGCACTGTGGCTCTGGAAGGTGTTCTGATAAAGATTTAGGCCAAATTTCTGAATGACTGAAACCCTCGTAGGACAAGACATTGTATCATAATATTTTGGTTGGTGGAAGTGCCAAACTTTACGAGTTGATGGGTGATAATGCAAAGTAATTAATATTTTGCAGTACTTTCGAACACGATTGCTGAACCCAGAATAGATAGTATAGCCTCTTTCACACAGCAATTGTTTCTTCAGTATCTTGGGATTGATATGGCAACTTGTCTCCAGGACATCAGTATTGACATAAAAATCTTGGTAAAATCATAATAACTCAGTGAAATATTTGCATGTATTACCATTCTAATGTCAGGGAATACTCCCAATTTGAGTGTTATCCAAGGCATGTGTCTGTGCAAAATTGGTATTGGGCCGGTTTTTGCTGAAAAAATAATGGCGTGTTAACAACGCAAGCCATTATTACTGTGTAAATCAGCCGGCAAATTCAGGGGCTTAAGAGATACGCTGTGAGTTGCGAATCTCCAGAACTTGCTGGTTGATTTACGCTGCTCCGCCGTTTGCTTTAAACAAACAGCATCTCGCTATTAGCCTCTCCATTATTTTTAAGAAGTTGCTGGATTCTCACATTAATTACCCATTAAACTCACCACAGAAAGTTAAGTCTAGTAATTAACAGCGCAAGTACCTTTTTAACAGCGTGATAATTGTTAATGCAGTGCCAATCAACCTCTCTGGCCCAGAAAGTGAACAATTTAAACTTTGGAGTCTCATTGCTTAGGTGGTAAATTGTTCTTAGAAATTTTTTAAATGTCAAATAAAATTATTTTTTTTCTTACTTTTCTTTTCTGTCTTTTTTCTCTCTTAATCCAGTCTTTCCCTCTTTTTTTATTTCTCTTTCTGTACCTGATTTGACCTAATTCGCCCTCCTTCTAAATCAGCATCTGTTTCTTTCTCAATCCTTACATTTAATTGGTTAAGGAGATGGACTGTTGGTCCCACTGTTCACTGAGGCCCCGGATGTCCTGTTGGCCTCGCTGCGCTGTTACCAGCTCGCATTTCCAGCAATTTACAGCGCAAAATATTTTTGAACTGAAGGGTGCAGAGAAAAATCTAACTAACGGGGCAGCCGCAACATGTCCAGCAAGATCCGGCCCAATGTATCCCCGAATGCCAGGGTGCAGAAAAGACCTTTCTCTTACTCCTGGACTTGGTATAATCCAAAGTCATGCAGACCAGTGGATGGGATGGAGGTGGCTTACTGTAAGCAAGACTCCAATTTCTGCAGCACAGACATGGGGCCAAACAGTCTGCAAGAATATAACTGGAACAAAATGATGTTTATTTAAGAATACAAATTACTGAAGCTACATCTCTGAATTCTGTATCAATTTTAAAATGTTTGCATGGCATATCACAAACCACTTCTGCCTGTGAAACTCTCTGGGACAGTTTCACAGCTTGGAGCTCTGGCTGGACAGATGGTGCTTGACATCTGCATTTGAACTTCAACGCAGAAGCGATGGGATTTTTGCAGCATACAGTAGGCCATGGGGAAGCTCGGTCTTGCCTCGTGACAGGCAAAAAACAAATTCTCCATACCTTTTGCACTCTAAGCAAGCACAAGGGTCAGTTTTGTGAAGTGTCCAGGATTGCCAAACCTCAAGTTTCAAACATCCATGTGTGTCAAAAAGACACAACTTAGCTGAAAGTGAGATTGTATGTTAAAGGCTCATGTTAAAAGACATTAAAGGATCATTTTGTTTTACTCTGCAGATGAACGATGTACTTTAAGTACAGTCACTCAGTTGAAGTGAAAACAAAAGCTTTACCCAGTTCTTCAGTACATGTTGCTATGAGGCAGACGGTTGTTGGTTCATACGAGAAGGAACTATTAACTTTGACTTATACCATCAGTGAGGGGCACCAAGTGGAGGCTTGGCCATTCCCAGTGGCATGGAGGAAAAATTAGTTAATAGTAGGCCGGGGTTACCATCCATACCACTTAGTGGCTGATTATAGATCAATGTTGGTAGGGACTTGGGCCCCGATATTTGCGTGGCGGGAACAGTGGGGCGGAGTTGTGGATGCAAAACCTGGAAGTATGCTTTACCAGACGTTCCGCTGAAATTAACCGCAGCACTGCCTGTCGGGCGGGAAAGTCTACGGCACAAGGCCACAACCGGGGAGCAGAGAGGAGGGAGGGGTGGGGGAATCATGGTCAGGGGGGAGGATTGTGGTCGGGGAGAAAGAATCATTGTTGGAGATGGGAAGAGTGTGGAGGTGGGGCAAGATTGGGGGAATCTGAGATCGTGGGGGTGTGGGGGGGCATCAGTCGATCACTGGGAGGGAAGCAGGCTAGCTTGTTGGGCCTGGAGGGAACATTCCTGCTCCTCCTGGCCCACAAGCAGTGCTGTAAATGCACTTACCTTTTGGATCTGGCCCTTCTTGCCTCCTTTTTTCTGCTGGGTTTCCTGCCGAGGCCCGGGAAACCTGGCCGAAATAACAAACCTGCAAAAATTGAGGCACACGGCCTATTTAAAAGATTTTACCAACCTCATTTTTTTAAAAGAAGAAGAGGAAGACTAAAGTCAAGGAAATTAGTGGGGGGGGGGGGGAGTTTAAGTATTGAAAAAAATCACATCAGAAAGTAGAAAAATGAAATTGCAAGTGTTCTAAAAATTGTGCTAATATTCATGTGTCACTTGGCAAAATTGGACAACTGCACTTGTTATTATTCTCACTATCTTCACTTACTCTGCTTGGAGACAAAGTGTAATTTTATAACTGAAAAGCAATTGTTGTGTGAACAGAACTCTTAAGTGAACATTCAATGTTGATGCATTGTGAAATATTTCAAAAATCAACCAAAGAGGGCAGCAAAGTGCAGCCTTTCCTGCTCTGCTGATATGAGATAATAATTTCATTGAACAAGTAAAACAAAATTGGAATTATCAACATTTATAAGTTGTAACTCTTCAGAATAGAGCAATTCATTAAATTGAGATAATTTTAAGACTTTCCTTGAAATCTGACTATCTGTAAGTTCAGTTTGATAATTGTAACAAATAATGTTTTATGAAACCGTCTCCTTACATCAGTGAGCTTAGCCTGTAATTCCTTGTAATTGATATGGTTTACTTAAAGAATTAAATGAGTACTGATATAATGTTTTGTTCTACACTAAAAGCATTTAGTCAATTGTAGCCTGAATTATTATTGAATCTCATTGGTAAGCAGTTAAATCATTATTTTAGCAATTTTGAAACATGCATGTTCTAGATTTTAAACTTAGTGTAATGTTTAGCATATGAATGCTTTTTGATGTTGTGAACTTCAGTATGGGTAGTGCTGAAGCTTGAATAATAATTTGGAAAAAAAGCAAATTAGTCCAATTTCATTTGCAAAAACATAACTCACCTCCCACTGTGGTGATTTCATAGTAATAGGTTTTTCATATTTATAAAAGGAAAGCTTGTGGCGTTCTATTGTTTGTGTGATGCCCAAGGATTTCTTTTAGTTGCATTAATTATCTAATTTGTGTAACCAATTACACAACAAACAGCTGCTGCAATGTAGCGTGACTTGTAAGGAAGTGCCTTGCAATTGTCAGGTACAGTGAATACTCTAATCATGCATTCACCCGACCTCTTTGTTTTACTTTTTCCTTCCACCTCACTGAGTTGAGGAAAACAGAAATGGTGGAGGCAGCTTTGAACCCAATTGAAGTTTTCTTTGGATCCAAGCAGAGGCTCTTGAATTAACTCCAAATCAGTTCATGCTCTGAGCTTCAATCGATGCCAGTTCAGTAGATGAACTGCTCTGAACTGACATTTTCCGCATGGGCGAAGAAAATAATCTTAAATTGGGAAGTCATCTTCTGCAGTCTGGAGTGGAAGCTTCTAAGCACACTGCTGCTTATCTCCCTGATGCCTGCTTCTTATAAGTCACATAAGCAGCAATGGGAGATTTGTAATGAATAACGAGTCATGTATAGCATTGGCACTGCAGCAAGTGTTTCAGCTGAAGTCACCACAGTAAAAGAACAGGCTACCCATAAGAAAATACTTGGAAGCAAACAGCAGAAACAATTAGCTCTCCAAGTGTGCCTTTAATTGATTTTTGGAGTTGGAGCAGTTGCCTGCTTGGTTCCAGGCATGATTCTCTTTGCATGCCACCGTTAATTGTTTGTAATCTGGTGCTGTTATTTCATGGTAATATGATTTCCCTGCAGGAAATCCGGTGTCAGCAGTTGTTACCTGCAATCTCTTTGTAATCCCTGCACTGAGGAAAATGCAAGGAATCCTTGATCCTCGACCCACCATCATCAAAGCCAGGGTAGGTCAAATACGTTTCCAACAAGTGAGGGCTCATTATAACTTGGTAAAATTTGAAAAATGCCTAATGAGGCTTGGTGACGCAGTGAGCTCGATACTGATCTTTCCAGTCTTACCTGGGATTGAATCCATCTTGGAATGAGAGGGTGAAAGTCTAATCTGTCTGCTGGCTGCAAAGGGTCCGTTTTAAGAGAACGGTAGCATTGTGGTCATGTTACTGGTCTAGTAATCCAGGGGCCTGGACTAATGATCCGGAGACGTGGGTTCAAATCCCACCACAGCAGCTGGGGAATAAAATGCTAGTATCAGTAATGGTGACCGTGAAACTACCGGATTGTCATTAAAAACCCAACTGGTTGACTAATGTCCTCTAGGGAAGGAAATCTGCCATCCTCACCCAGTCTGGCCTATATGTGACTCCAGACCCATAGCAATGTGGTTGACTCTTAACTGCCCTCTGAAATGGCCTAGCAAGCCACTCAGTTCCACCAGACCGCTACGACAAAGCACTGTGGGAGTACTTTCACCACACAGACTGCAGCGGATCAAGAAGGCGGCTCACCACCACCTTCCCAAGGGTAATTAGGGATTGGCAATAAATGCTGGCATTGCCAGTGATGCCCACATCCCAATAAAAAATGAATTAAAAAAAGAACACTGCCTCACAGCAAAGAAATAGCTCCTAATGTGGTATAGGACTGGAAATTGCGGTCAGAGGCTTCCCGCAGGCGAATGCCTCCAAACTGCAAGAAAAGTACGCACCTACCTGGTGCCGCCGTACCTCGGACTCTTGCGGTTCTGGGCCTGCAGGCTTACGCAAAGGCCCACAGATCCCTGGGGCGCATGCGGTTCCCTGGGATCACGTGGACCGGCCCAACCAATCAAAAAGCGGGATTCCCATTATGCTTATGGAGATTCCATTTACGTACGGACTCTCCATAAGCATAATAGGAATCCCCTAAAAAACACACTCTCACCCCACTTAAATAAAACAAATCATCACATGGTAAAAAATTAATTAAAATACAATTTAATTAAACATTTAAATCAAAAATTACTTTTTGAAAAATAAATTTAAACATTTTTAAAGGGGCCACAATATAATCTGAATTAATTTTAAGGGTTTTTGAATGTTTAAATCATTTTTTTAACATTATTTTTATATTTATTTAAACCTTTACTCTGGTAAAAGACAGCCTTACCAGGCATAAGAGTTTCATGGGCATTCACTGGGCAGTAGTTGGGCAAACCCAACCCTGCGACAGCGAATGTCCATTCATACGATTTGTCAAGCTGAAACATGACAGATTGCAAGTTCCAGGTTTTCGCACATGCGCATCGCATGCAGAAACCCGGAACTTGCGGGGCAGCGTACGTAGTCATAGGCCCCAGAAAATCCGGGCCATTATGTTGGCAGTCTCACTCCAAAAGGTCACAGCAGGGCAGGTGTGGGAACTAGAAACATTACATATTGTTGCAACATGGGCTGAGGCTCATTGCTGGAGCAGAGTGGGGAGAGTTTTTCTCCACATATCACCACATTCCCCATTCCCCAGCACTAATGTATCTTGCCTTTGTTAGATCAACCGAGCAGATTAATCCAAATTATATAGGTTTGGACACCAGAGAAAAATCAACTTGGTTTTATTATTATCAACAAAAAGTACAAGCAAGTTGTACATCTATACACTTCCTATAGTAGCCCTGCTGTGTGCCTCAGAGACACGGGCCATGTACAGCAAGCACCTCAAAGCACTGGAGAGGTACCACCAACGCTGCCTCTGCAAGATCCTGCAAATCCATTGGCAGGATAGGCGCACCAATGTCAGTGTTCTTGCTCAGGCCAACATCCCCAGCATCAAAGCTTTGACCATGCTCGATCAGCTCCGATGGATGGGTCACATCGTCCGCATGCCCGATACGAGACTCCCAAAACAAGCGCTCTACTCGGAGCTCCGACACGGCAAGAGAGCCCCAGGTAGGCAGAGGAAATGCTTCAAGGACACCCTCAAAGCCTCCTTGAAAAAGTGCAACATCCCCACTGACACCTGGGAATCCCTGGCCCAAGACTACACAAAGTGGAGGAGAAGCATCTGGGAAGGCGCCGAACACCTCGAGTCTCTTCGCCGGGAGCAAACGGAAGCCCAGTGCAAACAGCGGAAGGAGTGCACGTCAACCCAAGCACCCCACCTACTCGCCCCTTCAACCACCATCTGCCCCACCTGCGACAGAGACTGTAGGTCCCGCATTAGACTCATCAGTCACCTGAGAACTCATTTTTAATGTGGAAGCAAGTCATCCTCGTTTCCGAGGGACTGCCTAAGAAGAAGAAGAGAAGAGATGAGATAGTAGAGTACCCATTGGAGTCTGTAAACTACAAACCAATCCAGGCGAGTTCTCAGCACAGAATACCAAAGAATTACAGAAAGTGAGCCTATTTATACACCTGGATGGCCAAAGTCAGATGTTTCGCTCTAAACCTTTCAATACTGAGATTATTGTTGTGATCTTTGTGTCACATGTAATTTCACCAGTCGATGGCAGTGTCACACCAGATGCACTCCATTCTCATGAGAATGTAACTGCCATTTATGTATAAGATAACACAAGTTTGCATGGGGTTATAAATATCACACCTTAACAGAATGCTAACAGCTAAAACGTAGACATGTTAGCTCCAAACTGCTATAATTCTTACACAAACCCTCTGATGCTTCTTAAATTGCATTTACCTGACACCTCCTACTTACTTAGCATTCCCCTGCGGAATCCTAATGATCTAATCTAAACCAAGTGTTAACCTCTATCACACAGAATACATTCTCATAATATTTCTGTATTAAGCTATTTTTCCTATTATATTATACACTATCCTACAACCTTAGCCAAAACAAGAGATTCATTTAAATCCAATGCATTTATTCTAATTTTTCCCCTCATTTTTTCCCTCCCTCTTTTTCTGAAAGTGATAGTCAATGCCTGGATGAGGTTCCACCTGCTCTAACTGTCTTCCAGTACCCTACTGGGTGGCTGTTCTCCTAGAGTGAGCTGAGGTAGTGACTGCCAATAGAAACCATCCATTCAGTTGCCTCTGCTGCTTCCCCCTTCCCCTTGCCCACCAAGCCAAACCTCTCCCAATTCCCTTCCGCTCAAGCCCTGAACTCCCATCTCTTTCTAGTTTCCTTCCAATCTCCCCCCATGCCCTTGCCCATGTGCCACCTGTTGCCTCAACCCCATTCCCACTAAACTCCTGACTATCCAACTTCCTCCCTGGTCCATTCTAGTCAGCATTGTGAATGATTCCCTTTCCTCACACACTGGCACCTTTCCAAATGTAAACATAGTCACAGCACTATTTTCTATGACTGTAACCATGGTGGATTATCCCTCCTTGCCCTCTTTGCACCCTTAGTCACAATTGACCAGATCATCATTCGCCAACACTTCTACTCCATTGTCCAGCTCGGTGGTACTGCCCTAGCTTTGTTTCACTCTTACCTATCCGATCATAGCCAAAGCATCTCTAGCAATAGTTTCTCTTCCCACTCCCGTAATATCACCTCAGCACCTTAAGAATCTATCTTTGGCCCCCTCCTCTTGCTCATCCACATGCTGCCCCGTGCCGACATCATTCACAGACGTGGGATGACCTTCCACATGTACGCCGATGACACCCAGCTCTATTTCTCCATCACCTTTCTCAGCCCATCCACCGCCACTGTGTTGTCAGTATTGGATAAGCTGCAATCTCCATTTAAACTTTGGGAAGGCTGAAACCATTGTCTTTGTCTCCTGCCACAAACCCCGTATCCTCACCGATGATTCCATTCCCCATGGCCACTGTCTCAGGTTGAATCAGACTGGTTTCAATCTCAGCATTCTATTCAACCTCAAACTGAGCTTCCAGCCTTTCATTCTTTCCATCACAAAGACCACCTAATTCCACCTTCATAATATCACCTGCCTCAATCACTACCTCAAGCCATCTGCTACTGAAACCCTCCTCAATGTCTTTGTCACTTCCAGACTCTATCAGTCCTGGCTGGCTGCCCATCCTCCACCCTCCATAAGCTTTAGCTCATCCAGAACTCTGCTGGCCATATCTTATCCTGCTCTAAGTTCCCCTTGCCCAACAACCCTGTCTTCACTGACTTGCACTTGCATTGACTCCTAGTCCCTCAGTGCCTCAAATTTAAAATTCTTATCCTTGTGCTTAAGTTCCTCCATGGCCTTATATTTGTAACCTCATGCAGCGCTACATCTTTCTCATCCCACCATTGGCGACAGTGCTTTCAGCAGCCTTGCCCCCCACTCTCTGCAATTCCCTCCCTAAACCCCTCTGCCTCTCCACCTCTCTCTTCCCCTTAAAGCCGTCCTTAAACGCACCTCTTTGACCAAGTTTTTGGTCACCCCTGCTAATTTATCTTTCTTTGGCTGGACACCCATTTTTTTCTTACACCTCTGTGAAACACCTTGGGACATTTTTCTGTTAAAGGTGATGAACAAATGCAAGTTTTGTTGTCAATAGACTTGTCAGCACTGGTGAAAAGCACAACCAATCCAAATCCTTTCTTCAGCTATTGTCCACAAATGTGCACGTGTAGAGTGAGTATGAAGAGAAAACATGGCCATTTCCCCTCCCCACCTCCCATCATCATAAGTATAAACTTGTATAGTGGACAGTAGGACAATTTAAAAACCCAAAGCAACTAAATCATTGAATAATGAAGATTAAAAGGGTCTGATTTATCTTTGAAATAAATCAAGCTCTGATCTCACAAAGATAACTCTTTCCTGCATACCCTATTTTTATACATTATACCATTTTGTGTATTGTTCCAGTTGATGTCCTACCTCTGACTTTTATTTAAATACACTGATATGCAAGAACATCAATGAATATGATATTTAAGCATCTTCCATTAGCCACCCTGGGGTCATAATTAGTTAGGAAGGAGATAGATGGAATATGTAGCTGAATTTGATCAGCTGCCTTGTGTGGACGAGTTAGCAATAATTTCATTTTAACGCTATCATTTTGCAGTTGTCCTGTGATGTGAAGCTCGATCCGCGGCCTGAATACCATCGCTGTATTCTGACTTGGCACCACCAGGAACCATTGCCTTGGGCACAGAGTACAGGTGAGATTTTTGAAGCAATTATTGAAGTATAACTTGTAATTTTAATTTAGAAAATAGCAGTTATTCACAGAAAATGGTCACTAAAGCACTATTACAAAGGTTGATGGTCATGAACTGGTTTTGAATTGATATATTGTACAGTATCCAGATAGGGTTTTTGTCCAATTCCAATTTGAATCATCCAGTAATTGTAATGATTTTCTTTTGGTCTGACGCCCATCATCATATTTTAAGACCCTTCTAACCAAGCTAATGAGAAATCCACACAGGTAGAATTTCTCTTTGTCAGATACAGGATACATGCTCTCTCTAAGTCTAGGGAGGCCAGTCTTGGCTGCTCCAAGGATACTGCTGGAGTTTAACCAATTCAATCTGCACACAAGCTTCCTACGGCTTGTCTCAGGCAGGACTACCCTGTTCATTGGGCCATTGGCTTGTATAGTTGTTTGGAGCTGAGTGGGAAGAATCCCTGCCAGTGACAATCTACCCATCAAGATTTCTTCAGTGAGCCAAGTCAGCTGGTCAAACATGAACAGTGCCCTGGAGTACTGCAGACCTGCCTGGCTCAGTTATCGGGTTACCAAGCCTGCCACAGAGGGTTGACTTGGTTTTGAATTTCCAGTGGCAGGCATGTAATCTTGGAGCCAAAGAGACCCCACTTCTCTTCGCCTCCCCCATCCCAAAAAGGAATAGGTATAGTAAGATTGACTTCCAGTGATGAGCCTATTTCTCTGTGCTACCTTTACCGACCCTTGCAACAAGGTATGTGCAAATGTTGTCCAGTGAACATGCTTTTTGCATCAGGCTTTTTCACTGAATTGGTGCCAGAGTGTTTGTAAATAATTGACCTATCTGTAAGGGGTCATTTTAACGAGCTTATGGTGTGCTAGATCGGTTTTGATTTCGCACTGCTCGTGAGCGGTTCCGAAGCGCTCCCCCCTCACCGGTTCTAGACACTGGGCTTATTGCCAGACAACCTTGATGTGTGGCCCAACTTGTGACTCGGAAGACAAATGGATCAGGTGAGACAAGGTGAGTTTTAAATCAGAAATATCTTTATTTTCAAGGAGAATAAACACAGAGAATGCAAGAATCAATTTAGACAAAAATCATTAGCACGTCTCCCAATGGGAACTAAAATTTAACACACAAGGAATAACTTTGACTATCTTAAATCATACAACAATTCTTAATCAGCGGTATACTAAAACGGGGGGTGGGAAAAGCGCACGGACACATCGAGGGATAAATCACACTCCTGAATGACAAAACCCTTAATGTTACAAACCCTCCCGTTGCTAAAATATACCTCAACTATATCAGTTAGGTAGAGTTGGACCTTTATGCTCACCAGAATTTTAAAACCCTCCTGGACCTTGGCACTCCTTGTTACATCCGGGATCTCCAATCTTCCTTATGGGACCGGCTCCTGGACCCGCTCTCCTGCACAAACTTGGAAGTCCTCCGAACTCCTCGAGCCGTCTACTCTTCCGCACGGTCTTCGAACTCCTGATGGTATCTGGACTTGGACTTCACTGCTTCTGGTGAATCTTGTGGATCTGTCTGAGTCTGGCTGAATCTCTCCTGCACAATCTTGAAAGTCCTCCGAACTCCTCGAACCGTCTCCTCTCCACTCGGCCTTCGAACTCCTGATGGTCTTGGATCTGGACTGAACTTCTGAATCTGCTCTCCTGCACAATCTTGTGGGCCCTCTGTGCTCCTCGAACCTCACCAGGGTTTTTAAAACTGTCCTTGACCTTGGTGCTCCTGTATGAAACTGTGTTTTGAATCTGTCTGAATCTCACTGAATGAATCTAGCCTGTTAGAATTTCCCTCAACAGTTATACTGTTTCCTAGCCCTTATCTCGGCACCAAATCAGGGGTTTTCTTTTGTCAAGGTAATGGGCAGGCTGCTTTGACAAAAGCAAGTACTTTATTTTAATGTCTTGTAAATGAAACTGATGGGATCTGTCCTGTGTCCCTCTGAGTTTGGTACAGATAATGTTTTTTTTTCTGTGCTCAGCGATTTCAGAGATGGGTTTGCGTTTTGCTAGCAATTAGCGCACCTCCAGGTGCAAATACTTTTGTTTACGAGTTCGTTACTGCTGTAACCATATTATCATATCAATAGCAGTATGTTCTGGAATCTTCTAATCGGTGATGACTCAGGCTGCTGTAAGATACTGCTGGTGTGTCCTTTTGAACTGAGCCATGAGAACTGCCAACTCCATCTTGTGTTCTCACAATGTGGCCATTTCAGGGGTTTTACCAATCTAGACTGTATTTTCTGGATTTTGCGAATCCTACATATCCCAAGGAATAAGTGGGAGTTTGATTTGGTTTTTTTGGTGCAGGGATTGTTGGATGAACCATGTGGCAGGGATAAAACCAGTTTATAAATGTTACTGCTGCTGACACCATGTCAGAACACACGGTACTACTGGGCACAGTACAGTGGTGCACCAACGTGTTGCTACAGAGTGCTAACGTACAAGTTTCCAACCTTGGACATGCTGTAGGCAAGTGCTAGGAGGAGGTACTTAACTCAAAAGGATGGAAAATGGGGTGCAGCAAAACGTTCATCTCAAAATGTTATAGACAAAAGCTGGTAGTGCCCTACACTGGGGACAGTGCACTGGGTGGGAAGAGGTACAATTGAAGGAAAACAAAATACAATTTTAAGCCAACAAAAATGAAGTCACAGTATTACTGCTGACAATCATAAAAGGAAGAAATAAAGGCCACTGTCCAACTATTAGTCTTGTAATCTCTAAGTTTTTTGAGAAATATAAAAGCAATATGAGTGTTTTTTCCGATTGTAAAACATTATTCTTCCCACCAAACATGAAAGGGTGGGAAATGCACAGATCACTGTTGCAGGCATATTTTGGAGAATGTGTCAGCTCCCTCTGCAGTGTACTCACCTATCCATCGAAACAGTCCCCCCATAAGGAGAAAAAAAAGCCAACTACTGACATCAGTTCTCAGTCTAAAATATAATGGCCCAGAAATTCGGGTCGGAGGCTTCCCGCGGGTGTAAGCCCCCGACCTGCACTTACCTAGCGCGCCGGCCGCTGTGCTGTGGGCCCGCGTGGGATTCCGATCCTGGGCCTGCTCCAACTGCCGGCGCACAGTGCTTGCGTATTCCAGGGGCGCAGTTAGTTCGAAGCATCCCCTGGGATCACGTGGGCCATGGAGAGCCAATGGTAGCAGGGAATGCCCATTCATAAATTTGACAGGAAGAGCTGTCAAATCTATGAATACAATTCAGCCCCAAAACATAACTAAAACTTCAAATAATTTTTTTTTTAATCACATTTTTAAAATAACTAAATTACATAAAATAACTATTTTAAACAATAATTTAAATTTTTGAAAAAATTAATTACAGTTTCTAACAGGGCTAAATATAAACTTACCTTTCTTTAAAGTATTTAAAAATAATAAACCTGTGGAAAAAATGTTTTAATTTTACTTAATTCACCACTTACCTTGTTAAAAGCAGGCCTTGTGCCTGCTTTTTATAAGCATAGCTCCTGGAGACTTACCCTCCCGGAAAAACCTGGAAAAAAACGGAAGTTCCAGGCGTACACGCTGCCTCTCCGGCACACGCGTTCGACCTCTGAACCCCTTCCTTTAAGGGAACGAAAGTTCCAGTTTCCCGCGCATGCGCAGTGCATGCACAAAACCGGCACTTTCGTTGGGCCTACGGGTGAGTACCCAGCACGTACTCACCCGTGGGGACCTGAACTTCTGGGCCAATAATCTTCTTTAAACTTCTTATTTGCTGCAGCCCTTCGGATAAAAAACAGATATCCCCGTCACACAATGACCCCAAAAACCCGCTGACTGCAAACCCCGCGTTTATACCCACACCGCACCATTGTTTCTCTCCAACGCCGATCCCACTGGAGTCCCGACCAATATATTTACCATACCATGCAGTCACTGTAATCAGAAACTGGTCACAATTAAACTGTTTTAAAATTACAGCTGAACTGATCAAAACTAGTTTTCTCTTGTGACATTGCTCATGGATAAAAATGAAGAAATTGCCTCTTTCTTCTGTTTCAGCTTTTCTCTAATTATTTGTCTTTATGTTTGACTTCAATTCTTCCTGTTTCCTTTTCTTTCTTTCTCTTCTCCACCCGCACCCCCACCCCCACTGCAAGTCTGTCCTTCTCTGTATGTCCTATCTTCTATATGTCTCTTATTCTCTTTGTATTCATCTAACCCATACGGTCTTTCTATGTCTGTCTTTCAATCTTTCTGTTTAACTGTTACACTGTACGCATCTTACACACGTTCTCGTTCTTTATGTCTCTTTTTTTTCTTGTTTGTCTTGTACCTTCTCCTTTTCCCGTCAGACTAGACGTTCCAAACCTATGACAGCTGCAGAAATGATCTTGTCATCCTCTGGGAACAGAGCACTGTCATCTTGTTGCCTATGTTAGACGCCCTAAATGTTTCTTGGGGGGTGGGGGGTGGGGGTAAGGGGTTCAGGCTTGGAAGGAGCACGGATGCAGGTGATAGTCAGACCAGTAGCTGGGGAATTGGTCCACATGAACGATAATACATTAACAGTGACATGGTTAAGGCAGACCAATCAGATCGTCAAGATAACTATGAACAAAATCTAAAAATACAGTAAACATGGCATTTAAATGGCCAACCAATGTTTAATCTCTGCCAAGCTTCAGAGTTGGATGGGATTTGGTGAGACGAGCTGCACTCAGAGCTAAGCAGAGAGAAATGGAGACAGAGCACAAGTACTTGGCAAGGACTTCGATGGAGGGAGGGAATGCCGCTGGAGTACTCGGCATGTGTCTCACTGAGACAGCAGGAGTTGGCTGGAGTCCTTGGGTGGGCCTGCAAGGTAAGAAACAGTGAGAGCTGGTGCATTTATAGAGGGCCCCAGTGGCGGGGGAAGGAGTGCAGCACTTACAGTGGGCCGAGGAGAATCGAGGCAGCAGAGCAGAGCTGTAACACTCTGAAGGAAAGTGGCCTGGAAGGGAGCAGAGGTTGGACAAGGTGGAAGATCCCAGGGAACTAACTTGGCTGCGAAGAAAACTGGCAAAACCTGTTTACTGCAACAATCTGGGCCAATCAGGAATGATAGAGGCTAGCAATAGTAAAGCAATTACACAATGCTACAGGCACAAGATTTGTTTTAGTAATATAGATCAATATACGATTGGGATTGAAGCAAAGCTACAGTTTGATCTTTGCTTGAATAAACTGTTCTCTGTCAGTACTCCATCACTGCCAAGGAAGATTTTTAAACCATCTGTTTATTTTTCTGCAGGAAATCAGATGAGCAGTCGTCTGATGAGCATGCGTAGTGCCAATGGACTGCTGATGCTACCTCCAAAGACAGAGCAGTACGTGGAGCTCCACAAAGGTGAAGTGGTAGACGTCATGGTGATCGGAAGACTATGATGTCACCACAAAAGCAGCGTCGGTGCATGTCTACATATCATTGACTGTATCCTGTAATATGGAACGGCACAGCTAGTTTTTAATGATTTGAAAATAATTGACCAGTGTTGTTGACATCTTGAAGTAATTTCAAAAAGAAATCAGATAAAGTAAATGAAATGAGAGGGAGAGAAAAGAAATGCATTGAATCCATACTGTATCATATTCAGAGCAAAGTTTCTCTTTCATTACAGTTGCTTTGTGTGTTTAATGCTAGGTCTGATAGCAGTAGCTTTTGATAGACAGCGGTAGGTGCCTGCTAAACTTGTGTTTTCTCATCTTCAGATACAGATACTTATGCTACTAGCAAGGCTGTCTGCTTACTTTATACCAGCTTAGATAAACACAGCTATTATCCTTATTAGTACGCAACATAATTGCTTCACACAGAGCTTTGCTTGTTCTTTATCTTGTATCTTGTGTTCATGTGCTCAGTGCCAAAAGCTGGAGTGGACTGGGTTGGTATATTGCCCTTTCAGTGCCATTGACTGAGAAAATTCCCAGCAGCCACCTGTCTCAGCTGACCACCGAGTTGGACAGGAATTGGAAATCTTTCATTTGAACAAAGAAATTGCTTCCTTAAGTGCTGACAGCCTTTTTACCAATTTAAACAAAAAGTGTACAGTAATACAAAGATTGATATTGTACAGATAATAGTGTACCAGCAATCATGTGGTAATTCCTAGCAATGAAAGACATTTAACAACACTGTACCATAACATTTTCTGTAATGATATTAAATATTAATAAAAATCCTTGATCATTATTAAAATTTATCTGCAAAGATATTCAATGTCTTTTTAAAAAAAAAAAACTTTCTTGCTGCTTTTGTGCCGTAGTTATATTGTCATGGTGCAATGTGGAAAATAGCTTTGGAATTTTACATTAAATAAATCCACTTTTTTATTTTGCGTTAATATTAAGGAACACCATCCCCAGTGGCACAGGGGGTTACAGTTATTAGGACCACTGAACTGTCCTACACTGTTCATGATTGTGTTCTTTCTATCACTAATCAAATGCTACTTCCCTATTTCACTTCAGTGATCAGATTGCTGGTTCAGCATTGCTGGAACTAGACCTGATTTTTCAAAAGAATATATGCCAAAAAGGGGAAAGAATGAGTTGTATTTCATAGGGCTTCCACTGTTTGTCCGATAGTTGTCACAGAAATCACTCACATAAACTAACAATAACCAACAGGTTCACACCCAGCCGGTTCCCTCCAACATCAATATTAAGACTGCTGGTTTTGAACTTGACTGTTTCATTGCCTTGTAGAATGCTTGAACACCTTATACAAGTCTAATATTACAATGATGAAAAGTAATGTGTACTGTGCTCACAAGATAGATATGGATGAGGAAGGCCTATCCCAGCTCATCCATCGAGAGAGCACCAAGAGTCCTCCACCTCACAACACCTAGCTTTTTCTTGTAATTGCCGGGTTTTTCCTCCACCCAGATGTCTATCCAAAATGTCGATCACTCGTTGACAACAACAACAACTTGTATTTACATGCGCCTTTACTGTAGTAAAACATCCCAAGGCGTTTCGCAGGAGTATTATAAGACAAAAAATTTGACACTGAGCCACATAAGGATAAATTAGGGCAGGTGACCAAAAGCTTGGTCAAAGAGGTAGATTTTAAGGAGGAGAGAGAGGTAGACCGAGAGCCAATGTAGGTCAGCGAGCACAGGGGTGATGGATGAATGGGACTTGGTGCGAGTTAGGACACGGGCAGCCGAGTTTTGGATCACCTCAAGTTTACACAGGGTAGAATGTGGGAGGCCCGCCAGGAATGCGTTAGAATAGTCAAGACTAGAGATAACAAAGGCATGTATGAGGGTTACAGCAGCGGATGAGCTGAGGCAAGGGCAGAGACGGGCAACGTTACGGAGGTGGAAATAGACGGTCTTAGTAATGCTGTGGATATGTGGTCGGAAGCTCATTTCAGGGTCAAATATGACATCAACGTTGTGAACAGTGTGGTTCAGCCTCAGACAGATGTTAGGGAGAGGGATGGAGTCAGTGGCTAGGGAACGGAATTTGTGGCAGGGACCGAAAACAATGGCTTTGGTCTTCCCAATATTTAATTGGAGAAAATTTCTGCTCATCCAGAACTGGATGTCGGACAAGCAGTCTGACAGAGAGAAGAGGTAGTGAGGTAGAGCTGGGTGTCATTGGCGTACATGTGGAAACTGACGCTGTGTTTTCGGATGATGTCGCCAAGGGGCATCAGATGTAAGTTTGCTTTTGCAATTGCTATTTGTCCCTTCAACTCATCAGGTACTGAAGACACACCATTTGACATTGGCTACTGCTGTTCTGGAAAGCCATAAGGTAGCATCTTAATTGCAGCTCCCCAAACAAGATGTAGAACTGACCTTTGCAATGGCAATGTGCAACAGACAAGGGAAGGAAAACATTTGTGAAATGTTAGACTAAATTACGGGGCAGTGGGGGATTGGGGACCTGGGAACTGAAGAGGAAATCATTTCGTAGGTTGCCCCTCCCAGTTCAGGCAGCGTGCTATCTGCAGCTAACCTAAAGTGCTTTTGTGCAAAAAGTGCAAGAGCGTAATTTAAATATCAATTTAAGTGTATATACTAATAAAACACAGCATGCTTTCCCATCTGTTTAGGGTAGGATCGCATCATGCACTCTGCTCACCCATCTGAAGTTAGCAAAAACACAAGTTTTCTGTGAGAGGGAACTCTTCAAATGACTGATCCTTGTTTGTTTGTGTAATTTTTTCTTTCCATTTTTCCACAACTTAGTGCTGGTTTTTGGGGTTCTTTTTGCTTCTTTTCTCAAAACAGTTATTTTTTTCTTTCAGTTTTTTTTTCGGAATATGTTAGGAAATGTTTACGTTGATGCCAGAAGAAGCAAATGCCTGCAAATCACTGGAAAGCTGACTAAACATTTACAAGACTTCAGCAGAACAGAAAGCGTTCAAAAGAAACAGGTACATACGAAGGGTCTTTTGGATTGCAAACTTTCACGGGTTCTGGGAACAATGAATCCAAAGTGCACACTGATGGCAGTCGCCTATTCGAGTTAAAATTAATTAACGATAGGGGGGTTGGTCCTGAACATCCCATATTTCGTGGTTGAAGTGGTGCGAGACGAAAGAAGGTATCCAAGGAAAATCAGCAGGTACCAGAGTCATTGTGCCTGCATCTCATTATTCCACCAAACATATCTGCAGGCCCTCACACATCTACCTGGCAATGATCTAAGACAGCAGATTCCCAGTGAACAGGGAAGCCAGTTGGAATTGTGCCATCTGAGGCAAGGAACCTTGCAGCGGATGTCCAACACAGGGGCGGCACTGCCATTGGAGGTTACGTTCACCATCGCGTTTCTATCTCTGCATCCAACAGAGGGGTCATCTGCAGTATCAGCCACTGTGATGTCCACAAATGTTTCAAACAGGTGATTCATGCAGTGGTCAGCACGGCCAATTCTTTTGCCATTTCCCACTAAATAGTAACAGAAGCATGATGCAGCTGCCCAATGACATTGCACAGATGCATTTCCCAAACTACAGGAATCCATTGATATCAACTAGACCATTGAGGCATCTCTCTCACCACTGCTCATTCCTCTTCACTTGTGGCTCACCATAGCCATCTCCTCAAGCTCACTAATTAAGTCCTCTAATATGTGTTTGGCTCTGCTTCTAAGCATTGGTGATGGAGGCACTGGTCGCAATGAGGTGCTGGCTTGTCCTGCAGCAGTCAGAAGGCCCCGTTGCTGCCAACCAAGAGTACACCCAGGCCATGCAAATGGCCCAGGCCAGGAAATTCCAGCAAACTCCTCCCAGCACCTCCAGTGCGCTGCACCTATTTGGCACCCGGCAGAGGGCCCGCGGAGGAATATCTGCTGTGTAATGTTTGTGTGGTTGTGTGTATGCCTGTGCAAGAGAGAGGGAGAAGTGGGACTCGATGTACTATCAAGATAGCTCTGGCACTAGGCTTGGAGGGAGATCTGCAGCTTCATCTTCCTTCCATGTTCTTATATACAATTAGGTCCAGGTTGGTCAACAAGCGGGTCCAGAGCTTGTAACTTATGAGCCCTGCTGCAGTTCACATTTATTCCTTTGTATTGTTCCTATGAACTGGAGAAAGGCCTGTGTAGAGTCTATGGGCTCGATTTTGCCAGGCCCGAGGAGGCGGGTTTGGAGGTGTGTGAGGTGTTAAAATCGCAAAAAATGGCAGGCGGCTCCGATCCCGCCTCCAGCCCGCCTCAGAGCAATTTTCCCAAAATCGGGGTTTCAGACCCCGCTTCCATCCCACCTCCAACAGGGCGGGATAGGCCCTTAACAACCAGTTAAGTGCCTCTATAATCCAATTTTGAGAGGCCTTTCTGAATTTAACAGTTTCCCCCCGTGCTGCACGTCTCCTCTGGAACACGCCAGTTAACCCTAGCGGCCTCACAAGTGGACTGCTTACTAACAGCTGCAGCTCCACCATTAAAAAGGAGTTTTCAGCAATCATCATTTGCAGGTGGCAAAACTTTGTTGACTCAGGTCTGGGGGAACTTTTAGCAGGCCTACTCATTGTTATGGAAGTTTGGAGCCTGAGATCCATCTCCAGTGTTGTTAGATCTGTGATTCTGAGAGTATGATGTTTTTCAATAACCACACGGATGCTGTAACTTAACAATCAACAGGTATTTACTGGAGTAGGGTAGTCTTAAGACTGGGGCACAGAGGCATGCTCAAGGCTTATATACAGGTGTGGTCACTGCCGGTACTACAGTATACAGGAGCTGTAAAAGTAGTTCTCTCTTAAAGGTACATACACTACAATTCCTCCCCTTTTAGATTAGCAGTACCCATAATATTCAAATAACAATTAACACTTTAACATGTACATTAAACAACAATAGTCCATTTATAGATTCAGTCGTTGGGGCGGCTGCCTGATCCTTTCGGGATAGCGCCTTTCCTGAGGTTCTTGTTCTTGGTGCGGAGGCGATTCTGGCCCCTTTTCATCGGTTAGTTCATCGGGTTCCACTGCTACTGGTTCGGAGGTAGATGCTACCGGTATGTCGGGTTCATCCCCAGGTACGCAAGACATGGGGTTGACTCGTTCCTGTGACGCTAAGATCTGATCGACGTGGCGTCTCACAATGTTCTCCCCGACATCCACTGTGTACATTAATGGCCCCTGCCTTGTGCATATCGTTCCGGGTTCCCATTTCTCTGTTCGGTAGTCACGGGCCAAGACTGGTTGTCCTACGTTGAAGCTCCTTGTCGGCTTCTTATTGATGTGCTGGAATTGTTTATCCTCAACATTTCTTCGCACATTTGGTCTGAGCAAGTCCAGACGAGATCTCAACCTTCGGTTAAAGAACATCATGGCCGGGGTCTGGTTGGTAACTGCATGTGTCGCGTTTCGGTAGGCTAATAAGAAATTGTCCACCTTATGCTGTAGTGGAATTTCATCGTCGCACATGGCCTTTATCGCCTTCTTAAAGGTTTGTACGAACCTCTCAGCCAATCCATTTGTGGCTGGATGATACGGGGCGGATGTGTAATGCCTTACCCCATTCCTTCTCATAAATTTTCGAAACTCTTCGGACGCAAACTGTGGTCCATTATCAGAGCAAATCTGCTCTGGCAAGCCATTCCTGGCAAATATGGTCTGTAGGACTGCAATCGTTTTCTCTGTAGTGGTTGAGGACATTTTTATCACCTCAGGCCATTTCGAATGAGCATCCACTGCTATTAAGAACATTGAGTCCATGAATGGACCAGCGAAATCAATATGCACCTGTTGCCATGGAGAGGAGGGCCACTCCCATGGGTGTAGAGGGGCATGTGGTGGTGCATTTTGGACCTTCTGGCATCCTGAGCAGCTCTTGGTTAGGTCCTCGATTTGTTGATCGATTCCCGGCCACCACACACAAGCCCTAGCAAGGCTTTTCATTTTCACTCCCCCCAGATGACCTTCAGGAAGCTCATTTAGCACTCTCTCCCTTAACTTGGGTGGAATCACCACTCTGGATCCACACATCACTGTCCCCTGGCATACTGACAGCTGTTCTCTTCTGGATGAGAATGCTGGCAACAGTGAGTCGCCATGTGTTGGCCATCCCCTCACCGTCAAATCATATACCCGAGACAGCGTCGGATCATTGCGGGTCTCCCCTATATCCGCGTTCGTTACTGGCAATCGTTCAATTATTGACGAATAAAATATCTCGATAGGGTCCACTGCTGGTGCTTCCTCCACAGTAGGCAGTGGCAGGTGCGATAGCCCATCAGCGTTCCCATGCTGTTTCGTGCCTTTATATTCTATGTCATATTGATTCACCCCTAGAAACAGGGACCATCTTTGTAACCGTTGTGCAGTCATCACTGGAACGCCCTTCTTAGGATTAAAGATGGAGACAAGTGGTTGGTGGTCAGTCAGCAAGGTGAACTTCTGCCTATGCAGATAGTGGTTGAATTTTTTTACTCCCCATACTAGGCTGAGGGCCTCCCTGTCAATCTGGGCGTAGTTGCGCTCGGCTGAGGTTAGTGACCGAGACGCAAAGGCTACTGGCCTCTCCAACCCGTCTGGGAATTTGTGCGACAGCACCACTCCAATATCATAGGGTGATGCATCACATGCCAAACGAATTGGTAGTGCTGGGTTGAAATGGGCCAACACCTCTTTTGACGTGATCAATTCTTTACACTTCTGGAAAGCTCGTCTACGTTCGTCATTCCACTTCCATGGCACCCCTGTTTGCAGTAGGGTGTTCAGTGGGTGTAATACCGTGGACAAATTTGGTAAGAACTTATGGTAGTAGTTTACCAGCCCGAGGAACGACCTCAGTTGTGACACATTTTCCGGCGCTGGAGCCTTGACTACTGCCTCAATCTTTTCAGGGGACTTATGTAACCCCTCTTCATCGATGACGTGGCCACAATACGAGATCTGCTTCTGGAAGAACTCGCACTTGTGGCGATTAGCTCGTAGCCCATATTCCTTTAATCTGGTGAGCACCTTCTCCAAGTTGGCAAGGTGATCACTGTCATTTTCGCCCGTGACCAGGATGTCGTCCAAATAACACTGGGTCCCTGGAATCCCTTGCAGGACTTGATCCATCGCCCTTTGCCAAATAGCCGGAGCCGATGCTACCCCGAACACCAGCCGGTTGTATTGATAGAGACCTTTATGAGTGTTAATCGTAAGGTATTGTTTCGAGGCTTCTTCTACCTCCATTTGCAAGTACACCTGGGCTAGATCAATTTTGGTGAAGCGTTTACCTCCAGTTAGCGAGGCGAAAATATCCGCAATTCGTGGAAGCGGTTATTGTACCGTGTGAAGGACTGGTTTCACTGTCACCTTAAAATCCCCACAGATGCGGACCTCCTTTGGTTCCCCAGGCGTATTACTCAACGACCTCTTCATTACAGGAACGATGGGTGTAGCCCACTCGCTCCAGTCTACTTTGGACAGTACTCCTGAACGTTCCAACCCTTCCAGCTCTGCTTCGACAGCTGGTCTGATCGCATAAGGCACTGGTCTGGCCTTAAGAAACTTTGGGCTTGCATTTTCCTCTATTTTAATCGTTGCTGTTATGCCTTTTAGTGTTCCGAGTCCCTCCTGGAACACTTCTTTTGTGTCAGTTAGCATTTTTGACAGTCGTCCAGGTGTGACGTCGTCATCCTTTTTGGCCTCAACCTTCAGTGCCTGTATGGAATGCCAATCTAATTGTATCTTCCGGATCCATTCACGTCCTAGCAGTGGTGGTCCTCCATCTGGCAATACATATATGTCTATTTTAGGTATTTCCTGGCATTTGTATATCACTTTCACCCTTATTTTTCCTTTGGGGTAGACTTTTTGCCCCGTGTACGTCTTCAAGACAATCTCTGTAGCTTTCAAGGGTATGTGTGAAAATAGCCGCTTGTAGTCCCTTTGGTTTATGACTGTTAGGGCTGATCCTGTGTCCAATTCCATTTTCACTTGGACTCCGTCTATCTTGAGTGTAACCCAGATAGTCTGGTGATCCTCCATTTTGGTTACCTTATGTAGTTTCAAACAACCCAGCTCCTTGCTTCCGGAGTCTGTGTCACTTTTCTGTTCGTCTGAACTACTGTCCATCACCTTGTGTACCTTTTTGTACTTCTCCTGTGGAGATTTCTTACTGTTGGTTTTCTTCCCAAACCTGCAGACTCTTGCTATGTGTCCTGCTTTTCCACACTGTCTGCACACTTGGTCCTTGAACCAACAATCCTTCTGGTCGTGTGTTGTTCTGCCGCAGCGATAGCACTTCCCTGTTCCATAGGACATTTCATTGGTGCCATATTCTTGCGGTCTCCGTTGTATCTCTGCAGCGCCCCTTGCGGCTGCTTCGTGTGATACTGCCATACTGAAAGCCTTGTCCAGCGTAAGATCCTTTTCTGATAGAAGCCGTTTCTGGGTTCCTTCACTTTGCAGCCCACACACAAACCTGTCCCTTAACATATCTGCTAGTCCCACTCCAAACTGGCAGTGTTTCGATAGCTTGCGCAGTTCCGTTAAGTACTCAGCATTGCTTTCGTCTTTGTGTTGGTTCCTTTTATGGAACTTAAATCGTTCTGCTATCAGCAGCGGTGTGGGGTTTAAGTGGTCCTGTAGGATTTCTACTATGCTTTCGAAATTCTTGTCCACAGGCTTCTCTGGGGTTATTAGGTTTCGCAGTAACCCATAAGTTTTTGCACCCATGGAATTTAACAAAACCAGTGCTTTCCTAGCATCTGGCACTTCATTCGCCCTGCAGTACACCTCAACATGTTCCACATATGTCGCCCAATCTTCGACTTCATTGTCGAACGTAGAGATACTGCCACTCTTCGGCATCCCTGGGTGTGATTTAACTGTCAAAAATGGCGTCTCCCGCGCTTCCCCTTCTTCTCCGCTGGCACAAAATGGCGTCTCCCGTGCTTTCCTTCCTTCCCGCGCTCGCCCTTCTCTGCTGCGGCTTCTAAAAATGGCGTCTCCCGCGCTCTTCCTTCTCCGCGGCTCAATGGCGTCTCCCGCGCTCTCCCTTCTCCCCGCGGACACTGTTCAGCCCTTGTGCTCTGCGCGTTTTTTTTTTTTCTTTCTGTGCTCCTTTCCCGTTTCCGCCGCTCGGTCCTGAACCCGACTGCTGCTTTACCCTCTCTCTGTCCGTTTTGTTTTTCCTCGACGCCGCTCGGTTTTCAACCCCCGGCTGCACCCTGTGCGCTTCACCCTCTATCTTACCCCGTCGACGCTGCTCAGCTTTTTCTCCGCCATCGGTCGGCTCCAGCCGCCGCTGTCCGGGAAGGGTCTGCGCTGTACTTGTCGTCAGTCTGTTGCTGATCGTCGTGGCAGGGGAACCAAGCCCGGCTCTCCACAGCCTCCCCTGCGATGTTCACTCTCTGCCGGACGACTGGGCGGTTGCTCGTGCTTCTGGCCTCGACTTTCTTCCACTGCCCTCCAGAGCGAATCCTCGAAGGGAAATGCAGAGTTGCAGGTAGATTCGAATTGACACTTGTCGCCACTGTTAGATCCGTGATTCTGAGAGTATGATGTTTTTCAATAACCACACGGATGCTGTAACTTAACAATCAACAGGTATTTACTGGAGTAGGGTAGTCTCAAGACTGGGGTACAGAGGCATGCTCAAGGCTTATATACAGGTGTGATCACTGCCGGTACTACAGTATACAGGAGCTGTAAAAGTAGTTCTCTCTTAAAGGTACATACACTACAAGTGTGACTTCCTGGGAAACACCTCTCCCCATCTTGAATGAGCACTTCCTCAACTGAGGTATATACCAGAAGAATGGGAACCATTTATTTCCTTTCCTCCTGGACATCAGATTCGGACGAAGACCAGCCACGGCAGCAGCAGAACCCTGAACAACAGCAGCACCAACAGCAGGAGCAACAACAGGACCGCCAAGCTGCTGCTCACCCACCTGAAGCTGCACAGGCAAGAAGGCGCCAGCGCATGGAAGCACTTCGCCGCAGGAAATACCCCCAAAACAGGGTTTACAGACAGAGAATGAGCTACCTCAACATGACTGAGCAGCAGTGTCAAAGGAGGCTCAGTCTTTCGCGCGAGGTAGTGGGTGACATCTGCGCATTGCTGCAGCAAGACCTGGAGCCTAGAGGAGCAGGTGGACACCCCTTACCAGTGGCCATCAAAGTCACCACCGCACTAACTTATTTGCTTCAGGCTCATTCCAGGGATCAGCAGCAGTCATTAGTGGCATCTCCCAGGCGGCCGCACACACTTGCATCACGCAGGTAACCGATGTCCTCTTTGCCATCGCGCACAATGACATCAACTTCTCCAAGGATCAAGCCAGTGTAAGCGCGCGTGCGGTTTGATTTGCTAATCTGGCAGGCTTTCCAAGGGTGCAGGGCATTGTTGACTGCACACATGTGGCCCTTAAGGCACCCCATCACAATCCAGGTATTTTTGTCAACCGCAAGGGCTTCCACTCCCTCAACGTGCAGCTGGTGTGTGACCACAAGAAGGAAATTTTGCATGTTTGCGCCAAGTACCCTGGCAGTTGCCATAACTCCTTCATCCTGCGCCAGTCTAGTGTGCCTCCGCTCTTCAGTCCGCCAGACCAACTTTTCGGATGGCTACTTGGAGACAAGGGCTATCCCCTGAAGACGTGGCTAATGATGCCATTGAGGAGGCCATCCAACGAAGCTGAGGAGCGTACAAATCCAGCCACATTTCCACCAGATCCTTAATCGAGCAAACCATCGGCTTGCTGAAGATGCGCTTCAGATGCCTTGATAGATCAGGTGGAGCCCTGCAGTACTCAGCAGCCAGGGTCTCCAGAATGATCGTGGTTTGCTGTGCACTTCACAACATGGCACAGCATTGTGGCTTGCAGATGCCTGAGGAACAAGTGACTCATCACATAGCCTCTTCAGATGAAGAGGAGGAGGAGGAGAGCGACAACGAACAGTTTGCAGAGGCGCATCAACCAGTAGCAGCAGCACGTGAGCACATTGCTGCCCGGGATGCAAGGGACGCACTCATCTTGGCCAGATTTCCTTAGCCTGGCCAATCAAACGCACCTCTTACCAGAGCATTGACAATGGCCAAGAAACTGCGGTTTCCTATAACTCTGACCACCATACTGACAATTGCAAGTCACCCTAAGCCCTCAATGTGGAAGTCCCATTTGCGAAATGACATAGGCCACAACTTCAACAGTTTGCCATCAGAATTTTTTATCACAACAATCAACGGATGGCATTTAAAAAATAAACACAACGTAACACCCAAGTGACTACCCTTGTGACTACTTGTGCTTTATCTTCCTCTTACGTGTGCTCCTATGTGGTGCTTCCCCTGTTGCTTCAGCAGATGTGGAGGCCACTTGCTCACTTTCTTGCTGCTCCTGCCTCAACACCTTTGGCGGGCGTCCTCTGGGGTTGCGAGCCTATGAGGGCTCGGCAACAGTCTGGTGCTCCTACGACTATGCAGGGGTTGAGACACTGATCTCAGTTGGGTGAGGACTCTGGTGGGGCTCTGCAGTGGCATGGTCATGTGAGCGCTTGGAGAGGAGCCCCCACTTCCTTGTTCTCTGCCACCAACATCCCTCTCATGGGTCAGCCCTACTTCAGAGCTAGCAAGTGGCTTGACAGCACCTTGCTGCACTTCAGGGGGGCCAGGAAGACCCGTTTCTGCACTGGAAGTCCTACTCCAGAGGACTTCCAGTAGCCATCCTCTCCTCTATGGTAGCCAGCCTTACCATGGAGGTAGCAATCCTTTTCACGGAGGTTGCCATCCTTTCCATGGTGATGCGTTCATGTGCCAACGCCTCCACAAAGGCTCTGCTCATGTTAGCGATGGACTCCTCCATTTGCTCCACACTCGCAGCGACCCTGGAGACAAAACCTGCCAGAGACTCCTGCACCTGTTCCTGGAGTTCCAGCACCGCTCTCCTTCTGGATGGACCCGGAGGCACAGGGTCGACATGCAGCGGAGCCAAGCTGGGAGAGTCCTGCGCCCTCCGAAGAGGATTCTCCACTGCTGTCCCTGTCTCCACCATCTGCTGATGCTCACTTGTGAGCTGTGATACACCAGGTAACAACTCTATCCCTCGAAGGTCCCACTGAGGTGTGAGTGCCTGCGCTGGTGCTGGGTGTGCTTAATTCTGCTGGCGCTGCGCCCTCAGAGATTGCAGCTTCCTCTGAGGAGTCTGGGGGCTCAGGCTGTTCCTCCTGGACAGTGGGGGGGGGGGGCTGTCGCTGGTCCTGTGGGGGAGTAAAGGAAAGAGTTAGACATGTGAGGTAAACATTGCATGCACATTGAATTGTGCAGATGATCATTAGTCAATCTGTTAGAGCATCAGAATCAATATCAGTCACTCATGCAATGTCAGTGAGAGAGATGAAAAACTATTCTGTCACCAGCTTGCTGTGATGCGCCCGTCTGTCCGTCCCCCACTTGCACATCCTCCTCCACTCCCACGATCTCCAGGGCCGCCTCCTCCGCAGTGGTGAGCTGGGCTATTGAGGATGGCCCGCCTCCTGTCCTTGCCCTCTCTTATTGTGGGCTCTCTTTTCCTGCAATGAGGGACACAAGTGGAGTTTGAGTGAGAATGAAGGAGTGAGTGTAGAGAATCCATAGCATAGATGCTTAGAAGGACACAAAGATGGAGTGAGGTGCCAAGACCAAGGGCCCTCCCTGTGTGTTGTAAGTTGTTGTCATAGCATCACAGTGATAGGGAGTGTGAGGGCTACATAGTCGAATAGTTAAGTGAATGTGAACATACAGAGAGAGGGAATGGGTAAGGGTGCAGAGATGTAAGGGTGAAGTGGGATGTGGAGGAGGAGGCTGACAAAGCAGAGTGCTGGTGATGAGAGGCGATGGGGATCAGATTGAGGGTGATGGGAATGTAATACTGTACTCACTTTTCCTGTGCAGAGAATGTCATGAAACCTCTTTCGGCAGTGCAGCCAGGTTCTGCTGCACATTGAAATGGCATTCACCTCCTGTGCCACTTGCAGCCACACAGCTTTAGTCTGTTGTGGAGGCTTTTTCCTCCCTGAGGAAGGAAAGTGCCCTTCCTTGTTTGCTCTTGCTCCCTCTACCAGAGCTTGGAGGGATGCCTCAGTGAATCTGGGTACACACTTTGGTCTGGTGCTGGACATAGTAGCAGTAGGAATCCCTCAGAAGTATGATGTGTAAGTTGAAAGGCTGAAAAAGAAGCAAGGCTGCTTGCAGGCCTTAAATCCAGCTGCATAGATGACGTCATCGGAGGCGAGTTTCAGTATCAAAAGACTCATTGGGCCAGGGGTTCCCACACGCTGGAAATCAAGTGCCCAATTAGGGGAAAATCGCACTTTTGTCCCGCCTCACATCAGAGGTGGGGTCCTGACACGCCGACCACCTGACATGCCCCCAGCCCGTCCCCAATGACAAAATCCAGCCCTATATTTAAAAAGGACAGTAAGTCAGAACTGGAAAATTACAGTCCTTAGTTTGACTTAGGTTATTGGGAAGTTGTTGGAAGGAATCATTAGAGATGCACCATACAACTGTTTTGATATAGATGAGGGTATAAGGAAACCTCAAGATGGTTTCTGAAAAAGGTCATGTCTCACCAACCTGGTTGAATTTCATGAAAAGCTTACTAGGTTGTTGGATATAAGTAGCTTGGTCAACATTGTGTATCTTGATTTTCATGAAAGCCTTTCATGAGTTGCCACACAAAACATTACTTGAAAAGATTGAGTCCTGTGCGATTGGCAAACAGATTTTGCTTTGGATAAGGAGCAGTTTGCATTCTCGTAGACAGAAGGTAGTTATTAATGGCAATGGTTCATCATGGGGACAGGTTACTAGTGAAGTCCCGCAGGGATCGATGTTAGAACTGCTGGTCTTCACCATCATTATCAATGATCTGCATTAAAGCAGCGGGGGAACTGTTCGCAAGTTCACAGATGATACAAGGATAAGTGCAGGTGTTAAGGGCCTTTGAGGAGAAAGATAGATTGAAGGTAGATCTGGATGTGATGCATCTGGCCTGCATCTGGCAGGTGTCTTCCAATATAGATAAATATAGTGTTATGCACTTGGGTTGGGGAAATAGCAAGCATGTTTACCAAGCTACTTACATCCACCAATAGATCTTCTTCTTAGGCAGTCCCTCGGAACCGAGGATGACTTGCTTCCACATTAAAAATGAGTTCTCAGGTGACTGATGAGTCCAATGTGGGACCTACAGTCTCTGTCACAGGTGGGGCAGACGGTGGTTGAAGGGGCGGGTGGGTGGGGTGCTTGGGTTGACATGCGCTGCTTGCGCTTGGCTTCCGCTTGCTCCTGGCGAAGAGACTCGAGGTGTTCGGCGCCTTCCCGGATGCTTCTCCTCCACTTTGTGCGGTCTTGGGCCAGGGATTCCCAGGTGTCAGTGGGGATGTTGCACTTTTTCAAGGAGGCTTTGAGGGTGTCCTTGAAGTGTTTCCTCTGCCCACCTGGGGCGTTCTTGCCGTGTCGGAGCTCTGAGTAGAGCACTTGTTTTGGGAGTCTCGTATCAGGCATGCGGACGATGTGACCCATCCATCGGAGCTGATTGAGCGTGGTCAAAGCTTCGATGCTGGGGATGTTGGCCTGAGCGAGAACACTGACATTGGTGCGCCTATCCTGCCAATGGATTTGCAGGATCTTGCTGAGGCAGCGTTGGTGGTACCTCTCCAGTGCTTTGAGGTGCCTGCTGTACATGGTCCATGTCTCTGAGGCATACAGCAGGGCGGGTATCACTGCTGCTCTGTAGACCATGAGCTTAGTGCCGGGTTTGAGGTCCTGGTCTTCAAACACTCTTTTCCTCAGGCGACCGAAGGCTGCATTGGCACACTGAAGATGGTGCTGGATTTCTTCATCGACGTCTTCCCTTGTTGACAGTAGGCTCCCGATGTATGGAAAGTGGTCCACGTTGTCCAAGGCCTTGTCGTGGATTTTGATAATCGGGGGGCAGTACTGTGTGGCGGGGGCAGGTTGGTAGAGGACCTTTGTCTTATGGATGTTTAGTGTAAGGCCCATGCTCTCGTACGCTTCGGTGAAGGTGTTGACGATGGTTTGGAGTTCGACCTCAGAGTGAGCACAGACACAAGCGTCGTCTGCATACTGTAATTCGACGACAGAGGATGGGACGACCTTGGATCTGGACTGGAGGCGACGGAGGTTGAACAGTTTCCTGTTTGTTCTGTAAATTAGCTCCACTCCAGCGGGGAGCTTACTGAGGGTGAGGTGGAGCATTGCAGCAAGGAAGATCAAGAAGGACGTTGGTGCGATGACACAGCCTTGCTTGACCCCAGTCCGTACATGAATTGGGTCTGTGGTGGAACCGTTGGTCAGGATCACGGCTTGCATGTCGTTGTGAAGCAGGCGGAGGATGGTGACAAACTTTTGAGGGCAGCCGAATTTGAGGAGGATAGATAGATTTTTGGTCTCTAGGAGAATCAAGAATCAAGGGATATGGGGATCGGGCATGAAAGTGGAGTTGAGGTAGAAGATCAGCCATGATCTTATTGAATGACGGAGCAGACTCGAGGGGCTGTATGGCCTATTCCTGTTCCTATTTCTTATGTTCTTATGTGTACACCATGCAGGGTTGCGTGCGCAAGGCTGATGAGCAGGAGAAAACTCTGAGTGTTATCGTGCATGTGTCATTGAAGATCCATAACCAGTGCTGTGAGGCTATTGCGAAAGCAAATAAAGTTTCAAGATATACAGTATTGCTGGGACAATTAAATACAAAACAAAAAGTACTATCCTGTCTCTGTATAAAATCTTGATCAGGCCTCATCTAGAATACTGTTTCCAGTTTTGGTTTCCTCAAATGGTGGATCATATATAGGTCCTGAACGAGGTTCAGAGGAGGGTCACTAAATTGATACATAGTTTACAGGCCCTCGGTTACCATGAGAGGTATGGACAGCTGGGGCTTTTTACTCTCGAAAAGCATAGGCTTCAAGGAGATGTGATTGAATCTTTAAAATAATGAAAGAATTATATTCGGTTCACATGGATAGTCTATTTGAGCGAAATAGGTTAGGGAGGACACTAGTATAAATTACATAAGCATGGAACTAGGTAAGATGTTAGAGTTTCTTCTTTTGCAGGGAGTTGTCAACCTCTGGAACAAGTTGCCAGCATATGCTTTCTGAGCATGGCCAACATAATTGCATGTAGAAGCTAGGTGGGTATTGGGGACGTGTCTTCCAGTCACTCTGGGCTCCTAGAACTTGTTTGATTGCCTTTGGGGTCAGATATTTTCATAAATTGGCTTATGGTTTTTTTTCTCTGTCCTTTTGCCTTTCCTGGGAGGTTGTGTGGCTGATGGGTCGGCTGGTGGTGATGGTGTGCAAAAGTTACACATTGACAGCGTAGGACAGGCTCGATGGACCAACTGACCTTCGCCGTCCTTCCTTTTCGTATGTTTGTATGTATTACTTTGTGCTTCTGGCGGGTGAGCCTCATCCACCAGAAGTGCGCGTTGGTAATTCAGGTTTGTATCGCACATAATTTGCAGTCAGCGGCAAAGCAAAGGCATTCGCCGCTGGCCCCAAAGTATGCTTCCCACAAAGATCTCGCGATCTCTTGTGACGAGAAGTTCAGCTTTTCCGACGTGCAGTTGAAATCAACGTAGTTTAGTGGGAATCTGTCATTGTTTTCCATGCAGATCCATACTTCAATAGGGCACATGCTGAAGCTGTAACTTACAGCTGAAAGCCATGATATTTTCAATGGCACGTGAAAGTATTGTAACAATGGCTGCATAGTCACTTATGGACACTCAGAATAGGTTGAGGTTTGGGCAAGTATCTATCACTGTGTATGTGCTCCCTCAACATGTCAAGGCGACTTCAGCACAGACTGTGGAGGAGAGGCAAATGACAGACCACAACTTCAGGATTTCCGTGTTAGGCTGCACGTGTGCTAAATCCTGAAATAGTATTGTTGGGTAGTCTTAACTTGATAACTTCCCTAAGATGTTCTTGGACTGTCAGGCACACTGTATTGCTGCCCTCTTGGGAGGGTGTCTGTAGTACCAAACAGGCCAGCCCTCCTAACATGGGGTCAGTTGCTGTGCCAATCCATCATTTACCCATAAACTTTAATTTCATGCCAAAACATTCATTTTTTGCTAGTCACTTCTTTTTGCACCATACAGCCTTTGGAGAGGCTGAACAACAGCTTTGTTCCCACATGCGGCCAGTTACCTTAAGTATCCCATGTCCCTTTAATTTGGGCATCAGCCCTTTAAGGGCTGGTAACACACAACAGGGGTAATTTTGACTTTGGGAGATAGAGTAAAATTGGCAATATTGAATTAGGCACCCATTCTACATCTCTCCCAATTTAAATTTCTATTTAAGCCACCCAAAGTCAAAATTACTCCCAACATCTCTTGCCCAACCTCTCCGGTGATGAGCTACCACTTGCAGGCCCAGACCGGGCCTTTCCTTGCATATCGAGTGAGTGCCAACCCCAGGTGATCCAGCGGGATTGGTGCATCTCATTGGGTAAGTGGAAAACTCACAGCATTCTGATCTTGTTGCTTCAACACCGTGCATGTGAGGACAGGGCTGGGCTCGATTGCAAAGGTTTCCACTGTCAAACAGACCACAAGCACTCACTCTCCAGGGTTACAGATGGAAATTTTAGAGGAAGTATGGGTATGGTAGCCCAGTGGCTACAGTACTGGACTAGCAACCCACTTGATTGTGAGTTTAATTCCCACCATGGCGAGTTGTGAAATTGAATTGAATAAATCTGATAATTTGTGGGCTATCACCAGAAACTGACCATGAAAGCTGCTGTTTTGTCATTAAAAATCCACTTGGTTCACTAATATTCTTCAGGAAAGGAAACCTGCCACCCTGCCTGGTCTGGTCTACATGCTTGCTGGTGTTTCCCACATCCCAACAACAACAACAACAAAATGAATGAATATATAATGAAAAGATTGTTATGAATGGCATGAATACATTTGTGCTCAAAAAAATTGGAAAAATATCATATGGGCTGCGTGATGGCTAAAGTGAAAAGAAGTGATTACTGTTGCTCTCGGATCTTGAGCCTGCATTGTCTTTGTATTTCTTTGTCCCCTGTCACTAATTTGATTCATTGTTGCTAGCTGCACTGATCGCAGACTCTTGAACATTGCCACTGCTGTTATATCACTTGATAACAGTTGGGCTTCAATAATTGTCTCCACAACAATGTATCGCCCTTTCTCAAACAAAACTCAATTAGCTAATTTCCTATCAAGCAGGGGTGCAGACAGCAAATTTTAAATTATATACACTTCTCCGTAATGGTGCTGTTTGCCCTAGCCCTAAACAAGAGGCCGAGCAGTCTCCACCAACATACGGGAAATCGATGTGCACGGAATCCCTTTGTCATTTTATATCTGAGGGCATCTGATAATCCCCTCGTCTCAGAATTCACACTTAAAGAAACACTGTTGTCAAAAGATATCCTCTCAGGCTGAGCCTGGGTAGGGAATATTGTGGTGTCCGTAGTATGATCGGGTAAAGATATTTTAGTGAAATTTGTTGGAGACAATGGGGGAAAAATTTGGTATAGCCCCGTACGGGGCGCTAAAACTTTAAAAGTTGAAAAATTAGCGCCTGGCGCTAATCATTCTCGCCTCCCATGAAATCAAGCACTAACCACTTCTCTTAGGGCGCTAAAGTGTGTGAGAGGGGTGGTAGCAGCAGAGCGCTGAAGAATGTGCAGTGCAGTGCTACCAGCATCAGAGGCTCCTTCCCTCGCTTAAAGGTAAGGGCTAATGATGGTTTGCAACATTCTTCTTCTTAGTTCTGTGGGGCCAGGGGACCTACATGACTTCCATTACAGCCCCAATCATTCTCGGAGAGTGGAGGGCATAGGCATCGCGCAGCAATGAGGCTTCAAAAACTTTCAGCAGGCACCAGACTGGTGCGAAGAATAACGTTTGGCCTACCTGACCACCACTGCCTTTAATTATCGCTCCTCAAGTGGTCAGCCGATGTGACGGCACCTCCTGTTGCTGCCATTATTGACGCCCAGCGATACAGCAGGGGGCAGGAGCGAATTTCACATCCGGGGCGGTAATGGGGCGCTGTGCACTTGATGATGTCACGTTCTATGGGGCACTGGAGACCAAGGCGGTGTTAGCACCAGCACAAAACCGCCAGGGAAGTTCGCGGGCGTCGCTGAAAAATGCAGAAACTTAACCACTGAGGAAGAAGAAATATAAAGGACAGATGTAACAGTCATGACGCACATAGGAATTATTACAGAGATATACTCAGGCCATCGATAAAGTAATTGGGAAAATGGTATACAGGAAACTTTGGTTTATCCGGAGGTTGTATGGCCGGAAACCTCGATCTAACGGCAGAAATCAGCAGCCGTTTTAGTTTTTTTTTCTTTTTTTTTCTTCTCCTAGCATTTTTTTAAACAGTCAGTCTCTGGAAAGCCTCTCTGAAGCTGTTGCTAAGCTACAGAGACGCTTCCAAGGTACGGGCCGACTGTTTACAAGCTGTTGCTAAGCAACAGTGTTTGTTGTCAGATATGGAGATGAAAACCTCCGTACCCTTCAACATTAGCGCTGGTCTGTCCAGAAGTTTTCATAGATCGGCATCACACCGGTCCCGTCGGTGCCAGATATCGCGAAGTTTCCTGTATTACAATACATCAATAATTAAGCTCCTCCACATGATTCAATTATGAGTCAACAACCAACCTGAGAAATGGATTGTGTAGCTGGTAGGTATTTTACAGATTATTACAAAATCACATTGCACAAATTATGTTCTGTTAAGACTTTCCAAACCTCACCCAGCTTACTTCAATTTTAAATTTGCTAATTTTGTTGAAGCAGTAATTGCTAAAATATAATAAAGCAGTAGTTAATCTCCATCTGTTTTTGAGCCTCAGCATTTTATCAGTATGGCAGCTGTTTGTGACCTTTTGGATTCTTACCAAACAGAAACACTGTGGGACATTTTTCTATGTTATGGATGCCATATAACCGTTCGTAGCAGTAGAAGGTAAATCAAGGAATGCTGATTAGGTGGCACCAAGCTCGGGTTTTGAATGCTTGAAGATTGTTGGAGGATGGGAAGATTGCAGAAAATAAGGAGTTCCACAAGTTTTAGGTGTTCAGGAAGAATCAGTTAGAATAGGAGCAGTTCTGACGACGGGTCATCGATCTGAAACATTAACTCTGTTTCTCTCCCTATAGATGCTGCCTGACCTGCTGAGTATTTCCAGTATTTTCTGTTTCTAGTTCATATTTCCAGCATCCGCAATATTTTGCTTTTGTGAGAGTAAGAGATGTAATGAGTCTTGACTTCAACACATTGGCAGGAAAGAGTATGTAAGGTGATGTCTTTGAGTGTCGGAGTAACAAAAGAAAAGTTCAGAGGAGCTATTGGATTAGTCATTCTGAAGTAGGAAAACAATTAATGGGGCTGTTCCTTTCACTGGGGAAATTTTAAACTGTCAGTTTATTCCCAATGTCTAAAATTGGAAAAGCACATTTTCTAAAAGGGTGTGGGATTCAGCAAATTTGCAAGGGAATCCAAACTCTGCAATACCGCACGTAGTTATATTCCAGGTTCAGACACATGCAAATTGTATGGCTTTGGCCTGAAAGAAAGATGTGATTGGGCGCAGAGCGAAGTAAATAACTGTTGCCAGGAGACAGCACGTGCAATTCTAATAGTGGATTAAAACAGGGCCTGTGACACCAGGTAAGAATTTTGAAACCCATTAATTGTTATGCAGTACTGACAATGGAATTATCTCATATATACCCAACCATCCTATTTTATCCAGGAAAACATTGGCCCGGAATTTGCGGTCAGCAGTGAAGCGAAGGCATTCACTGCTGGCTCCGAAGTAGGCTCCGCACAAGGATCTCACAATCCCTGCGTCGAGAACTTTGGGTTTCCTGACCTTGAATTCAATTCAACGGAACTTAATGGGAATCCCCTTGTTTGAACTGCTGTGACGTCAACAGGCTGTCTAAGCAGCCAATCAAAAGGCAGAATTCTCACAGACAGCGAACAAGGAAGTGAGTAAGCCCTTAAAATTCTAATTTTTTTAAATAGTTAGAGCAAAAGAAAGATTGGGGTTCTCACATGGGGAAAAGGCAAATCTAAAATAAAGATAGACAAACTTAAAAAGAAATTTTAAAACATTTTTGAAGTTTCTTAAAAATTTTAATTTTTAGTGAAATGGACAAATTTCACACTGCACAAAATTAAAATTCGTTTTCCAGGCCCTTAAACTTTTTTTTAGCAGTCAATACACTGTTAAAACCCCAGTTACACCTAATCCCTTTGGGACCTTTTGGGGGGGATATTAACAGCGTACTTATTGCGGAAGAGCCGAAGTTTTCGTCAGTTTCAATGATTTATGAGATTTCACTGATTGCGGGCTCTGTGGAGGTGTGGGGTGCGTGAATCACAACGCAGCCAGTTTCAGAGCTGTCATCAACAACAACAACTTGTATTTATATAGCACCTTTAACATAGTAAAACATCCCAAGGCATTTCAAAGGAGTGTTACAAGACAAAAAAATTGACACTGAGCCACATAAGGAGAAATTAGGGCAGTTAGAGGTAGATTTTAAGGAGCGTCTTAAAGGAGGAAAGAGCGGTGGAGAGGTTTAGGGAGGGAATTCCAGAGCTTAGGGTCTAGGCAGCTGCCAGCACGGCCACCAATGGTTGAGCGATTATAATCAGGGATGCTCAAGAGGGCAGAAATAGAGGAGCGCAGATATCTCGGGGGGGGAGGGGGGGTTGGGCTGGAGGAGATTACAGAGATGGGGAGGGGCGAGGCCATGGAGGGATTTGAAAACAAGGATGAGAATTTTGAAATCGAGACGTTGCTTAACCGAGAGCCAATGTAGGTCAGCAAGTACAGGGGTGATGGGTGATTGGACTTGGTGCGAGTTAGGATACGGGTAGCCGAGTTTTGGATGACCTCAAGTTTACATAGGGTAGAACGTGGGAAGCCAGCCAGGAATGCATTGGAATAGTCAAGTCTAGAGGTAACAAAGGCATGGATGAGGGTTTCAGCAGCAGATGAGCTGAGGCAGGTGCGGAGACGGGCAATGTTACAGTGGTGGAAATAGGCAGTCTTAGTTATGCTGCAGATATGTGGTCGGAAGCTCATTTCAGGGTCAAATATGACATCAAGGTTGCAAACAGTGTGGCTCAGCCTCAGACAGATGTTAGGGAGAGGGATGGAGTTGGTGGCTAGGGAACGGAGTTTGTGGAGGGGACCAAAGACAATGGCTTCAGTCTTCCCACTATTTAATTGGAGAAAATGTCTGCTCATCCAGTACTGGATGTCGGACAAGCAGTCTGACAATTTAGAGACCGTGGCGGAGTCAAGAGAAGTGATGGTGAGGTCAAGCGAGGTGTCGTCAGCGTACATGTGGAAACTGATGCTGTGTTTTCAGATGATATCGCCGAGGAGCAGCATGTAGATGAGAAATAGGAGGGGGCCAAGGATAGATCCTTGGGGGACACCAGAGGTAATTGTAGTGTATGTACTTTGAATAAGGAACTATATTCTGCAGCCCCTGTATACTGCAGTACCAGTAGTGACCACCCCTGTATATAAGCCTGTGCAGTAACTTTGTATAGTAGTTCCAGTTTTGTCTCCATTCAGTAAACACCTGTTATAACCAACTTCTGCAGTCCGTGTCTCAATTACACACGGACATTACATTGGCGACGAACAGATCCGAACTTACCTACAGTTCTGCACCACCTCACGGGGATCCATCCCTGAAGCGAAGTTATTAGAGGTCGAAGCCAGAAGGAAGAAATCCAAAAAGAGAAGAAAAAAAACAGAAGAAACGGGTGTCGACCGTGGGCAACCGCCCTCTGATTCATCGAATTCGAAGATTTGCAGGAGAGGCTGTCGAGAGCTGGGCTTGGTTCTCCAGTCTATGGTGTTCCAGCTAATCGGGCTGGTGGCAGGTAGTACACTGATCCTTCCTGGGCTGCGGTGGGCTAGAGCTCGATCGGGTGGCTTTTCAACGGGGCCGAGCAGCGTTGTCGAGAAGAGGAGAGAGAGAGGGTGGAGCACACAGGGCGCGGCCGGTGCTACGAAGCTGGGCAGCATACAGACCCGAGAAGAGGGAGGAAAGTGTCCCATAGGGTCTGCTCTGACGACGGGAACAGAAATTAAAATAAAAGAAAAATAAATTAGAAGCGCAGAAAGCCGCGAGGAGCTGCAGTTTGCCACGGGGACCGCGGAGAGCGGCGTTGGCAGCAGCACGGGGGGAAGCGCGCGAAGACCATAGGGCGTCGCCATCAAGGCATAAAAACGCCAGCAACAGCGTTGGCAGCAGCGGAAAAGACAGAAAGCGCGGGAGGCGCCATCTTAATCCAGCGGGGAAGAAGGAAAAGCGCGGGAGGTGCCATTTTGTTCAATCGGGGAAGAAGGCAAAGCGCGGGAGGCACCATTTTGTTCAATCGGGGAAGAAGGCAAAGCGCGGGAGGCGCCATCTTAGATCTCCAAGATGCCGAAGACTGACAATATCACTGCCTTCGATAATGAAATAGAAGACTGGACCAGGTATGTGGAAAGAGTCGAAGTATATTGCAAGGCAAATGAAGTAGCCAATGAGAAAAAGGCATCGGTACTACTAAACTTAATGGGCGCAAGAACGTACGGCCTATTGCGGAACCTGATCACTCCAGTCAAACCGATGGAGAAGAGTTTTAACAAAATTGTTGATATCCTACAGGAACATCTAAATCCTACACCGCTGCTGATAGCAGAAAGATTTAAATTCCACAAGAGAAATCAGCATAAAGATGAGAGCAATGCTGATTACCTTACGGAACTACGCAAGCTATCAAAGCACTGCCAGTTCGGAGCAGGACTGGCAGATACCCTACGGGACAAATTTGTCTGTGGACTCCTGAGTGACGGAACCCAGAAGAGGTTACTCTCAGAGAAAGAGCTGACGCTAGATAAGGCTTTCAGCGTGGCAGTATCGTACGAAGCAGCAGCAAGGGGAGCTGCGGAAATACAGCAAAAGCCACAGGAATACGGCACCCATGAAATGACATGGGGATTTGAAAAATGTTATCGCTGCGGCAGAACAACCCATGACCAGAAGGACTGCTGGTTCAAGGACAAAACATGCAGGCAATGCGGAAAGATGGGACACATTGCACGAGTCTGCAGGTCCGGGAAGAAGACTAACGACAACAAAAAGACTACTAAGGAAAAGTACAGGAAAGTACAAAAGATGACAGACAGTAGTTCCGAAGACCAGAAGAGCGATAGTGAATCCGGGAACAAGAGACTAAGCTGTCTCAAACTACACAACGTAATCGCAAAAGAGGATCACCAAACCATTTGGGTCACCCTCACGATAGCAGGGTCCCAAGTCAAAATGGAATTGGATACAGGATCAGCCCTGACTGTCATGAATCGATGAGACTACGAGCGGCTATTCTCACACATATCCTTGAAAGACACATCCATTGTCTTGAAGACATATACGGGGCAGAAAGTATACCCCAGAGGGAAAATAAGGGTGCCTGTCGAATACAACGGCAAGGAAATACAGAAATTGTATCTGTACATACTGCAAGATGGTGGACCACCGTTATTGGGACGTGAATGGATCAGAAAGATAAGTTTAGACTGGCACTCCATTCAGGCACTGACTGTGGCTGGTAAAAAGAATGACGACGTCACACCTGGACGATTGTCAAAAATCTTAGCTAACGCTAAAGAGGTATTTCAACAAGGACTGGGAACTCTTAAAGGCATAACCGCCTCGATAAAAATAGAAGAGAATGCAATTCCCAAGTTTTTCAAAGCAAGACCGGTACCGTATGCAATTCGCCCAGCCGTTGAGGCAGAGCTGGAGAATCTGGAGAATGCAGGCATGTTATCTAAGGTAGACTGGAGCGAGTGGGCGACACCCATCGTTCTTATCATGAAGAAAACGTTAAACAATAAGTCTGAGGAGCCAAGGAAGGTTCGCATCTGTGGGGACTTCAAGGTGACTGTGAACCCAGTCCTTCACACAGTACAGTATCCTCTTCCGAGGATAGAAGATATTTTCGCCTCACTATCTGGAGGGAAACGTTTTACAAAAATTGACCTAGCGCAAGCATATTTGCAGATGGAGGTTGAAGAATCCTCTAGGAAATATCTCACGATAAACACTCACAAAGGTCTTTACCAGTATAATCGACTGGTATTCGGAGTAGCATCAGCTCCGGCTATATGGCAAAGAGCGATGGAACAAGTCCTGCAAGGGATTCCGGGGACTCAGTGTTACTTGGACGACATCCTAGTGACAGGTGAAAATGACAGTGAACACCTTGCCAACCTAGAGCAGGTGCTCACTAGACTAAGAGAACATGGGCTACGAGCCAATCGCCCCAAGTGCGAGTTTTTTAAGAAACAAATATCGTATTGTGGCCACGTGATTGATGAAGAGGGGTTACATAAGTCCCCTAACAAAATTGAAGCGGTAGTTAAGGCTCCAGCGCCTGAAAATGTGTCGCAACTGAGGTCATTCCTCGGATTGGTGAATTACTACCATAAGTTTTTGCCGAATTTGTCCACAATTCTGCACCCACTGAATGCCCTGCTACAAACTGGAGTAGCATGGAAATGGAGCGATGAATGTAAGCGGGCCTTTCAGAAGTGTAAAGGCCTGATCACTTCAAGAGAAGTATTGGCTCACTACAACCCATCACTACCGATAAGATTGGCGTGTGATGCGTCTCCCTACGGCGTTGGAGCGGTACTGTCACATAAATTCCTTAATGGTTCAGAGAGGCCGATAGCTTTTGCGTCACGCTCGTTAACTTCAGCCAAGCGTAACTATGCCCAGATTGACAGAGAGGCCCTCAGCCTGGTGTGGGGGGTGAAGAAGTTCAATCACTACCTGCACGGACAGAAATTTACTCTACTAACTGATCATCAACCTCTTGTCTCCATTTTCAACCCTCAGAAGGGCGTCCTGATAATGACAGCACAACGGCTACAGAGGTGGTCCCTTTTCCTAGGGGCACACCAATATGACATCGAGTACAAAGGAACTAAACAGCATGGGAATGCTGATGGATTGTCGCACCTACCGTTGCCGACGGTGGAAGAAGCACCTGCAGTGGATCCTGTGGAGATATTCCACTCGACCATAGTCGAATGTCTACCTGTGACGAATGCAAACATAGAAAAGGAAACACGAAATGACCCGACACTCTCCAGGGTCTATGATTTAACGGTGAAGGGATGGCCAGCACATGGCGAACCACTGTTGCCACCATTCTCGCCGAGAAGAGAACAGCTGTCAGTGTGCCGAGGAACCTTGATGTGTGGATCCAGAGTAGTAATTCCACCCAAATTGAAGGATAGAGCTTCATGAGGGTCATCTGGGAGGGGTAAAAATGAAGAACTTAGCCAGAGCGTTTGTGTGGTGACCGGGAATCGATAGAGAAATCGAAGAGATGACCAAGAGCTGTACAGGATGCCAGAAGGTCCAAAACGCCCCACCACAAGCCCCTCTACATCCATGGGAGTGGCCCTCATCTCCATGGTGATGCGCCATCAATTACTCAAAAGACTGAGGTTAAGCGAGTAACAACCAGGCTTTTATTAACTAAAGAATGAAGGTCTAGTCTCGAGTGGTCGACCTGTCCAGAATACTAAGGGACTGGGAGGTAGTCACTTATATACCTGGAATAGTGGGAGGAGTCAGCCGAGGCATGTCCAGACCTGTACCTAGTGGAATACACATACACATACAGACAGGTATAACAGTGGTTTACCACATTCACCCCTTGTTTAAAAATGAGTCCGGTGGGGTGAAGTGTATTTAAAAGTTCGTGTATTGGAGTCTCTCCGGAGGTCTTGTCTGCCGCTGTGATCGACGTGGCGACGGCAGGGGTGGTGGAGCTTCCGGCGTCGCGTCCCGTGTAGGCTGGGGCACTGGAGTGTAGTCCTCGTGGGTGACGGTCCGAGGCGAGCCGGCTGCTGGGGTCGGATATCGGGTCGTGGGGGGGGGGTGGTAATGGGTAGTGGGTTACAGCGGTCCCAGAGGGTGTCGTGGGGGGGGGTGGTAATGGGTAGTGGGTTACAGTGGTCCCCGAGGGTGCGAGGTCTCGTATGGAGACTGTGTCCTCCCGCCCGTCCGGGTATGCAATGTAAGCGTACTGGGGGTTGGCGTGGAGGAGGTCGACCCTCTCGACCAGGGGGTCCATTTTATTGGTCCTCACGTGTCTTCTCAGTAGTACCGGCCCTGGGGACGTCAGCCATGGCGGTAACGCTGTCCCCGATGTGGACTTCCTTGGGAAGACAAACATTTTCTCGTCAGGGGTGGCATTGGTGGCAGTGCAGAGCAGTTACCGAATCGAGTGGAATGCATCGGGGAGCACCTCCTGCCAGCGGGAGGTCGGAAGGCCCCTAGACTTTAAGGCTAGTAGGGCGGCCTTCCAAACTGTTGCATTCTCTCTTTCCACCTGTCCGTTCCCCCGGGGGTTGTAACTGGTGGTCCTGCTTGTGGCTATACCCCTAGCGAGCAGGTACTGGCGGAGTTCGTCGCTCATAAACGATGAGCCCCGGTCGCTATGGATATAGCTGGGGAAACCGAACAGGGTGAAGAGGCTGTTCAGACATTTAATGACCGTGGCACTGGTCATGTCCGGGCAGGGGATAGCGAACGGGAAACGGGAGTACTTGTCAATGATGTTGAGGAAGTACACATTGCGGTCGGAGGAGGGGAGAGGCCCTTTAAAATCGACGCTCAGGCGTTCGAAAGGGCGAGTGGCTTTTATCAGGTGGGCTCTGTCTGGTCTATAAAAGTGCGGTTTGCACTCAGCGCAGACTTGGCAGTTCTTGGTCATGGTCCTGACCTACTCAATGGAGTAAGGCAGGTTGTGGGCCTTGATGAAGTGGAAGAACCTGGTGAACCCCGGGTGGCAGAGGTCATTGTGGAGGGCCCTCAGCCTATCGATCTGCGCGCTGGCGCAGGTGCCACGCGATAGGGCATCTGGGGGTTCATTGAGCTTCCCAGGCCGGTACAAAATCTCGTAATTGTAGGTGGAAATTTCGATTCTCCACCTCAAGATCTTGTCATTTTTGATTTTGCCCCTCTGCTTGTTGTTGAACATAAAAGCAACTGAACGCTGGTCAGTGAGCAGGGTAAATCGTTTTCCGGCCAGGTAGTGCCTCCAATGACGCACAGCCTCCACAATAGCCTGGGCCTCCTTCTCGACCGCAGAGTGTCTGGTCTCCGGGCCCTGGAGGGTTCGTGAGAAGAATGCCACAGGTCTCCACGCGTGATTAAGGGTGGCGGCCAGAGCGAAGTCGGACGCATCGCTTTCCACCTGGAAGGGGATGGATTCGTCCACTGCGTGCATGGTGGCTTTGGCAATGTCCTCCTTGATACGGTGGAAGGCCGAGCGGGCCTCTGCCATCAGGGGAAAAGAGGTGGATTTGATCAGCGGACGGGCTTTGTCTGCATAGTAGGGGACCCATTGGGCGTAGTAGGAAAAAAAACCTAGGCACCTCTTCAGAGCTTTTAGGCAGTGGGGCAGTGGGAGTTCCATAAGGGGACGCATCCGGTCCGGGTCGGGACCGATGACCCCGTGTTCCACAACACAGCCAAGGATGGCGAGGCGGTCTGTGCGGAATATGCACTTCTCCTTGTTATATGTCAGGTTCAGGAGTTGGGCGGTGCGGAGGAATTTCTCGAGGTTTGCGTCATGGTCCTGCAAGTCATGGCCGCAGATGGTCACATTGTCTAGGTAAGGGAAAGTGGCCTGCAGCGCGTTTTGATCGACCATCCGGTCCATCTCCCTTTGGAAGACGGAGACCCCATTGGTAACGCCAAAGGGAACCCTAAGGAAGTGATAGAGGCGGCCGTTTGCCTCAAAAGCAGTATACTGGCGGTCTTCGGGGCGGATGGGGAGCTGGTGGTATGCTGATTTCAGGTCAATGGTCGAAAAGATGCGGTACTGCGCGATCTGCTTGACCATGTCAGCTATGCAGGGGAGTGGGTAGGCGTCCAGCAGGGTGTAGCGGTTTATTGTTTGGCTGTAGTCGATGACCAGGCGTTGTTTCTCGCCGGTCTTAACGACCACAACCTGGGCTCGCCAGGGGCTGGAGCTGCCCTCAATAATCCCCTCCTTCAGGAGCCGCTCCACTTCGGTTTTGATGAAAACCCTGTCCCCGGCACTGTATCGCCTGCTCTTTGTGGCGATGGGCTTACAGTCGGGGGTGAGGTTAGCAAACAGTGGGGGGGGTGGGACTCTGAGTGTGGAGAGGTTGCATCTGGTGCATGGCAGGCAATTTGGAGGCTGCTGGCTGCGGACTGTGAGTGGGGGGAGGGGGCCACCGTACGCCATCGTAACGCTTTTGAGGTGGCACTGGAAATCCAACCCCAGTAGAACGGCAGCGCAAAGTTGGGGCAGGACCAGGAGTTTAAAATTATTGAACACAGTCCCGTCTACTACTAGTGTCACCACGCAGTAGCCGCCAATGTCCGCTGACTGGGGCTCAGCGGCCATAGAAATCCGCTGGTGCGCAGGCAGGACTGGGAGAGAGCAACGCCACACCGTGTCGGGGTGGATGAAGCTCTCTGTGCTCCCGGAGTCAAAAAGGCAGTTTATTGCATGGCCGTTTACCTTAACGTCCATTTTGGACCGAGCTAGTTGGTGCGGTCTCGTTTGGTCCAGCGTAACAGAGGCCAGCGTAGGGGTCGGTGTGTCGCTGCGGGTATCAGATGGGGGGGGGTTGGCGGCCTGCTGCGTCCCGGCTGGTGTCCAAGATGGCAGCGTCCATGATTCCCATGTGGCTGGAGTCGTCCAAGATGGCTGCTGCTGCGGTGGTTCGCACATGGCTGGGGAGGCCCAAGATGGCGGCCCGCACGGCCCACACGCGGCGCTGTTGGGGGCCCAAGATGGCGGCTCACACGGCCCACACGCAGCGCTGCTGCCGTTCGGGGTGGCTTTGGCCTTGCAGACGCTAGCGTAGTGTCCCTTTTTCCCGCAGCCCGAGCAGGTCGCATTCTTCGCCGGGCAGCGCGCTCTGGGGTGTTTGGCCTGGCCATAGAAGTAGCATTTCTGGCCTTGGGATACTGCTGTCTGGCTTTGGGACACTGCTGCGGTGGTTGGGCCGTTGTTGGGCTGTGGCTGGGGTGGCACGGTGCTATGGGGCTGTCCTACCGTGTCCCAGGTTGTCGTTCCCCGCGGCGTCCATGGTGCAGAGGAGTAGGCATCCATGCCCCGGTAGGCTGCGTCCAGCGTTAGTGCGATTTCGGAGGCTTTGTCGAGGGTGAGGTCACTCTGCTCCAGCAGTCGCTGTCGGGTGTAGTTGGACCTGTGGCCCGCTACGAAGGCATCCCAGATCAGTTCCTCCGTGTACTTAGTGGGCGTTACCGCCTTACACCCACAGGCCCGGCCAAGCACGGACAGTGCTTGGAGGTATTCCTCAGTCGATTCCCCAGGTTGTTGCTTGCGACTCCCCAGGAGGTGCCTGGCGTAAACTTCGTTCACAGGGCGCGTGTACTGGGTCTTGAGGAGCTGGAGGGCGGCTGTGTACGAGGTCGCGTCCCGGATGACTGAGTACACTCGGTGGTTCACCTTGGAGATCAGGACAGACAGTTTGTTCGCATCCGTTACGACCGCAGTGGAGGCAGTCAGGAATGCCTCGAAGCACATGAGCCAGTGAGCAAACTTGGTGGAAGCGTCCGCTTCCCGACTGTCCAGGTCCAGGCATGCTGGTGTGAGGATCTTCTCCATTATAAAAAATTTAGTTAATAAAATTGATGCGCCATCAATTACTCAAAAGACTGAGGTTAAGCGAGTAACAACCAGGCTTTTATTAACTAAAGAATGAAGGTCTAGTCTCGAGTGGTCGACCCGTCCAGAATACTAAGGGACTGGGAGGTAGTCACTTATATACTTGGAATAGTGAGAGGAGTCAGCCGAGGCATGTCCAGACCTGTACCTAGTGGAATACACATACACATACAGACAGGTATAACAGTGGTTTACCACACATGGCAAAGGGTACACATTGATTTTGCTGGTCCATTTATGGACTCGATGTTTTTAATTGCGGTGGATGCACATTCAAAGTGGCCAGAGGTAATAAAAATGTCCTCAACCACCACAGAAAAAACGATCACAGTCTTATGAACCATATTCGCCAGAAATGGGCTGCCTGAACAGATTTGCTCCGACAATGGACCACAGTTTGTGTCTGAAGAGTTCCGGAGGTTCTTAAAGAACAATGCTGTTAAGCATTACACATCCGCCCCATATCATCCAGCCACCAATGGATTGGCTGAGAGGTTCGTTCAAACATTCAAGAAGGCTATCAAGGCAATGTGTAATGAAGGCATACTCCTACAACACAAGGTGGATAACTTCTTGTTTGCCTACCAGAATGCGACACATGCGGTTACCAACCAAACTCCAGCCATGATGTTCTTCAATCGAAGACTAAGATGCCGCTTGGATTTGGTTAAGCCAAACGTCAGAAGAGATGTGGAGAACAGGCAGTTTCAGAATATGAATGAAAGGCCAACCAGGAGTTTCAAGATAGGTCAACCAGTTTTGGCCCGGGACTACCGCACAGAGAAATGGCAGCCAGGAACGATCTGCACACGGCAAGGACCTCTAATGTATACCGTGGACGTTGGAGAGAGCATTGTAAGACGCCATGCTGACCAGATTCTAGAGTCACTGGAAAATGTCAAATCTACACCACGATCCAATACACCTGGTGATGAAACCGAAGTACCAATTGCATCTACCTCAGAATCGGTGATATTGGAAGCAGACGAACCAAACAACGACGTTGATCCCGAATCAACTTTGCCAGAAGAACCTGATACCCCAAAGAGGCGTTATCTGGACAGAATCAGGAAGCCTCCTCAAAGACTGAATTTATAATTGATTAACTTCAGCTAATGTATATAGCAACTGTAATTGTAAATATGTTATTTAATTATTAATTGTCCAAAGATGTGCGGGTTAGGTTGATTGGCTATGATAAATTGACCCTTAGTGTTAGGGGGATTAAATACGTGGGGTTACAGGAATAGGGTGGGATATGTGTTGGTGTTGGTGTAGGGGTTACGGGGATCGGGTGGGATATGTGTTGGTGCAGGCTCGATGGGCCGAAATGGCCTCTATCTGCACTGTGGGGTTTCTGTGATTCTGTGATTCTGTGTGAATGTTATGTACTGTTTAGCTAAAAGGGGAGGAATTGTAGTGTATGTACTTTGAAGAAGGAACTATATTCTGCAGCCCCTGTATACTGCAGTACCAGTAGTGACCACCCCTGTATATAAGCCTGTGTAGTAACTTTGTATAGTAGTTCCAGTTTTGTCTCCATTCAGTAAACACCTGTTATAACCAACTTCTGCAGCCCGTGTCTCAATTACACACGGACATTACAGTAATGGTGCAGGAGCGGGAAGAGAAGCCATTGTAGGTGATTCTCTGACTATAATTAGATAGATAAGAATGGAACCAGGTGAGTGCAGTCTCACCCAGCTGGACGACAGTGGAGAGGCGTTGGAGGAGGATGGAGTGGTCAACCGTGTCAAAGGCTCCAAACAGGTCGAGAAGGGCGAGGAGGGATAGTTTACCTTTGTCACAGTCACAAAGGTGTCATTTGTGACTTTGCTGAGAGCCATTTCGGTACTGTGGCAGGGGCGGAAACCTGATTGGGGGGATTCAAACATGGAGTTCCAGGAAAGATGGATTGACAGCCCGCAACTTCGGGATTTCCGCATGCGCCTGCGCCAAATCCCGAAGTTGCGATCAGTTTCAAAGGCAGCATGACGGCGAGCACTGCCAGTTCGCCATCATCCCGACTGCAAATTCCGGGCCGTAACAACACAGTCCACTCCATTTCTGGTGCATGCAGTATAGTAAGCAGAGCTTGGATTTCCGTGTGAATTTGCTGAATCCAACACCCTTTTAGAAAACTTTCTCTTCTGCTTTTAATCATTGGAAGTAAACTGATTGTTTAAAATTTCCCCAGTAAAACAAACATTCCCATTAATTGTCTCCCTGCTCCAGATTGACTCAGTAGATTTTAAAACTCAAGCACATAGCACACATACGCCGAATAATCAAGATAAGAATAGATAAAGGGCAGTGCTTTATTATTTACTCTTTTTCTTCCTTCCAATTTTAACGATGTGAACTATGGGATGGGCAAAGGCTATTTGACCTGTTAAGTCCATTGCTACCACAGGCCTGGTACAATTTGCCCTATCACCGATTCTACCCAATTTAATCTCCTGAGGGAAAGATACAAATGACATTTTGAACAAGATAAAACTTTTTAATTATTTTAAAAGATCCTAAGTTAATGTATCAAAACTCCAAATTTCCAATTGAATTTTACAACCTACATTATTCAGCCACAACCCACTTACACTCCATGAATGGCATTTCCATGGTCCAAACTGCACAGGAGTGCTCCATGCAGTATTGGTTTTAACTAATTATTCATCCAGCAATTTTGATTTCAGGATCATGAATTTATTTTCTGGGAATCTATTCCACGTCTTTACTACTCTTTGAAGCAACAGCTTCTTATAATTTCTCACCCTGCTTGGGGCTTGATCATTTTGCACTCATGCCCTCCTCTTCTTAGCTGACAGATTTGATAGAGGTGTTTAAAATCATGAAGGGTATAGAAAGAGTAAATAAATAGAAACTGTTTCCAGTGGCTGAAGGGTCGATAACCAGAGGGCACAGATTTAAGGTGATTGGCAAAAGAACCAGAGGCGACATGAGGAAATCTCTTTTACACAAAGAGTGGTTAGTATTGGAATGCACTGCCTGATAGTGTGCTGGATACAGATTCAATAGTAGCCTTCAAAAGGGAATTGGATAAATACTTAAAGGAGGAAAAATTGCAAGGATATGGGGAAAGAGCGGGGGAGTGGGACTAACTGGATTGCTGTTTGAAAGAGCCAGCGCAGACTCGATGGTCTGAATGGGCACCTTCTGTGTTATACTATTCTATGATTCTATGGGCTGGATTTTACCAACCTCGGCGGGTCCATGGCGGGCGATGTCATTGGCAGGTCCTGGCCTCGCTGCTGGCTCCAGCCCACTGTGCAGAATGACTTCCCCTGATTGGGCTTGTTAAGCTTACCCAGCGTGTTTGCCGGCCAATTGAAGGAAGCGGGTCTGGTGACATCATTTGATGACGCGTCATCAGCCGGTTTCCTTAAAGGGACTATGCCCAAATTTATTTTGACATTTGTGCTGTCAGTGTTCTACAGCATTGAGGTGCTGCAAACACTGACAAGCACGGCACAGAGGTGCACGGCTGCACCCAGGCTCTCCCATGACTCCCTCCATATGGAGGGTGTCACAGCACGCAGGGAGGTTCTCTTCCCTTCCAATGGGCAGAAGAAACCTCCCCAGGAGACCAACGCAGCCTGGTTGCAGATTGCGCAGGAGAACACAAGCAGGAATGTCATCAGGAGGACCAGGCTGCAGTGGCGCAAACCTTTCAATGATCTCAGTAGATCACAAAACATTACTGCAAAGCCACACTCAACCTTATCCTGCTGTGCCACTCATCACATCTCCATCACTCTGCCTTCCTTACCCTACTCCTGCACACCCTTACTCACACCAACTTACCTTGCACCTCCACCCATCCCTCTCTATCTACATTATCACTTCCCCACTAGCCACCCCTCACACTCACCCTCATCCTAGTGCAATCATACCAACTAACAACACACAAGGGTCAGCACTTGGCTGTTTTATGCAATGTTCATGTAAAGTTTCTGTTAATGTGGTGTCAAACATTGAAACCTTTATTTTCAACACTTTGTGTTCTTCGACAGATTGGTGTACACCTTTGGAAGTGGCTTAGTGAGTTGCAGTGAGACATAATAGTACCCCCTGCAATGGTAATGAATGTGAAAGGAATGGCTTGGGCATTGTAGGGATGCTTTATGGTGTTGGGGTGGGGTGGTGCCAACCTGGCGCATTATGTGGCAGCCAGGGTGTGCAGTGTCAAATGAAGTAAATGTGGCCATGGTGAGACCATCCCTGGCCTCCCGGGCAGCAATGTGGTCAGGTGCTGATGCCCTGTGTCCTGTGCAGCATCAGTTGATTGTGGAGAAGGTTGGTGTTGTTGTTGCTGCTGGTGTGCCTGGTGATGCTGGTGTTGGGGCTGATCGTGGTGGGATTCTGAGGACCAAGGTGAGATAGTTTCAAGGGCACCCATGCTGATGGAATAGATGGCAGGTGAGGTAGAGGTGATAGAAGCGATCTGTCAATGGTGGGAGAGGTAATGAGGTCAGACTGGATGGAGACTTGTGTAAAGACTTGCAGCATCCTGAATTTGTAGTGGAAGTGCAGTTTAGAGAAGCTAGTGGCTAAGGGAAGATATCTGATTCAGCTGGGAGCTTTAACTTGACATTTGAAGCTGTCAACTCATCAGCTGAAAGAATGGCAAGTCACCTCCCACCTCAGCTTCACTGATGAGGTCTAGGCACAGCGGGAAACCGGTGGGTGACCTGTCACAATCAAAAAGCTGGGACAAAAAGCATTGTTAAATGGCTGTAAACAAGCCACTAATGATTTCAATTGCCTCCCCCGCCACTGCGTGTCGGGCCTGCTCAGCGCTGGCAGACCCGACATTTGGTAAAGGCGCGTGGTGGCGGGTTGATAGCGGGTTCCCGACCCGCTATCAAAAAAAACACTTTCCCACCTGACCCACCACTGATCGCGCTTACTAACCCCCCAGAAAACTGTCCCCTATGATTCTATAATTCTAAGTTCATTAACTTTGGATTCTGTCCCTTTTGATGGCCGTCCCTCCAAAAAAAACAAATCCGATCCTTCGTGTCTCTTTTCAGAACTTTCGATCCAAAGTCTTAGAATTGTCTTCTTTTCTGAACGCTTTCAAATATATCAAAGTCATTGATGGTATTTTACCATTAATGTTAATCCATGATGGACCAACAAAAGGAATACATCTGTTGGGATAGGGCAGGGAATGGCACATCTGTTGGGATAGGGCAGGGAATGGCACATCTGTTGGGATAGGGCAGGGAATGGCACATCTGTTGGGATAGGGCAGGGAATGGCACATCTGTTGGGATAGGGCAGGGAATGGCACATCTGTTGGGATAGGGCAGGGAATGGCACTTTCTCCTTCAATTCCTAAAGGCCATGCCATCCAAATCAAGCTGAGGCTGCCAGGAATTTGAAGATGTGATTTCTGGGTTCAAACTGTGCATTGTGCATTGTGCCATTGGCCAAAATTTGATTCTGATATTTGTGACAACATTTGTGACACCATTAGTGATCAAGGCATGGAAATGATGAGCTGTTCAAATCAAATGCTAATTTAACAGAGATTTTAGCTGCTCTGGTTTTAATCTGGATTCCCATTAATCTCGATTCCCATTACAGATAGCACAAGAAGGGAGCAGACCCTTTTTATCTCTGGCTGCTCGACTACAAGATGTCCCTATATCTGCAGCTCTGGAATACTAGTTGAGTCTGCCAGTTATTTTGTTTAGGAGCACTCTTGTATGCCCTGTGCTGTGTGGTTATGCATCTCAATTTCTTACACTCGAGTCCATGTACCTCTTTATGCATGCACACACATCAAGCAGATCTGTTGAACATCAAGTGTCAACCTTGTTTTCTAATCACATTCCCCTTGTGTAAACACAACCCAACTGCATTTTCTCTTGAATCCAGTTTATTCAGACTGCACAGGATCAGGAGAGAGAAAAATCCGAATGTTTTATATTACGCATTAGCTTTTCACTTGCTCTTTTCAGTTTCATCTAGTGTCGGGCTTTATTAGAGGAGCAGACAGTGATTGAGATATTTTGGTTAAGTGAACACTGTTAGTTTAGGCTGGAAGTGCAAAGTAAACACTAAATTCTTTCTACAGCAGAAAAACAAACTCTTTGAAACTTTTCTTCATATTTTTCTGCTCTCCACTGGTGTAAAACGTTTTGTTTGGCAGAAATAAATAATCTAGGGAGTCCATGTTAACATTTTAATAATATAGTCTAACATCTTAATTTCTGCTAAGCATCTGTGTCAATGAAGCTACACTGCAATGTTTTCTTTGCTAATATTTTTAGTTCGTTTCCACTTCCATTTCCTCATACCTTCCCCACCCTACCGCGCCGCCTCCCCCATTCTTGGGTCCCCCCACAGATTAACTGCTGCCAGGCCTCTGTGTGCACTGCCTTTAAGCCGCCTGCCTGGAGGTAAAACAAGTAGTCTGTTGGACTCATTGTCCAGATTCCAGAAAGTTGGTGGGTTTCGGTAGCCCAGTCAACATTCTAAAGGTTGATTTTCAAAAAGCCTCTGACAAGGTGCCACACAATAGGTTACTTAATACGGTTGAGTCCCGTGGAAGAGGTGGGCAGAGTTTTGGAATTATTTATATTCTCATGGATGGAAGATTGTTATTCATGGTAATGGTTCTGCATGGGGACCGGTTACTAGTGGAGTCCTTAAGGCATTGGTGCTAGGGCCATTGCTCTTCATTATCTGTATCAATGTTCTGGATGAAGGCATCGGGGAACCATCTGCAGGTTTGTGGATGATACAAAGACATGCACAAGTGTTAGGAACTTAGATAAGAAAAACAGATTGTAGACACATGTAGATGTGATGGGGGAATGGGCCCGCATTCTGGCAGATGTCGTTTAATAGAGATAAATGTAGTGTTACGCACTTAGGTAGGGGCAACACCGAGCATGTCTGCACCATGCAGTATTGTGTGCTCAAGGCTTTTGAGCTGGAGAAGGAGCTGGGTGTTAAAATACATGAATCTCTCAAGGTCCACAACCAGTACGGTGAGGCTATCAGAAAGCAAATTGGGTGTTAGGATGTATTGCCAGGACAATTAAATGCAAAACAGTTACTATACTGTTTTTGTATAAGACCTTGGGCAGGCCTCATTTGCTGTGACTAGTTTTGGTCCCCTCACATAGTGCATGATACAGAAGCCATGGGAAAGGTCCAGAGGAGGGCCACTAGATTGATACCTAGTTTAAAACCCATACTTGCCAGGATTACTCTAGAAAAGCATGGGCTTTGAGGAGATTTGATTGAGGTCTTTAAAATAATGAAAGGATTAGATTCAGTCCTTGTGGACAGGCTATTTGAGTTAAGTAGGTTAGGGAAGACCAGGGGACATGATGATTATAAGTGACATAAGCATAAAACTAGGTTAGATGTCAGGAGGTACTTCACAGAGTCATCGACCTATGCAACAAGTTGCCAGTAAGTGCAGGTTCACTGCAAATTTTCAAAAGGGAGCTGGACAAGTTCCTGAATGTGGCCAACTTAAGTGCATATAGAAGGTATGTGGGGATTGGGAGGATGTGTCTCCCAGTCACTGTGGACTCCTGGAACTTGTTTCATCGTCCTCAGAGGTTGGAGGAATTTCCCAGAGGTTTTTCTTAAATTGATCTAAGGTTTTTCCCGCCTCTTCCATGAGATTGTGTGACTGGTGGGTGGTTGGGTGGGGGAAGGGATGGATGAGACTCATGGTGTGCATAAATTGCACAAAGATCATACGGTACAGGCTCAATTCCTGTCTTCCCCTGTTCGTTGTTTTCATACGTTTGTAAATTAGAAATTGATGCAAATGCTTCTTTTAAATTTATTTCTAACAGAATAAGAATTAAAGGATGGAACACCACTAATTCTCTGGAAGATTCAAAAGTCAAAGGGCTGGATTTTGTCAATGGGGACGTGATGGAGGCGGGACTCCCACTTTTTGGGTTGTAGTCCCGCCTCCATCGACTTGTGGCCAACCCACGCTATTTTCCCTTGATTGACCTTGTTAAGTCCGCCCAGCGGGCTCAGCAGGCCAATTAAGGGACACATGGTTACTGGTGACGTCAATGATTGACATTTCATCTGTCAAGAGCTTTTGACAGAGGAAAAATCAGCGTTTGACAGCTCTGTGAAGCTGTCAAACACTGACAATCTGTCTTCTAACTTGAGTTCTTCTACTCAGACTCAGTTAAAGATCTCTCCAGACCAGAAAGCAGAGGCTGCAGCTTTTGACATTTCAGCGGCCATTCTGCTTTCTGTGCCGGTGAACTGAGGGACTCCCGAGAACTGAAGGAAGGAAGCCTGCAGGAGAAAGTAAAGGTAAGTAAAACTTATTAAAACACTTTACACTTACCTGACACACTTACCTCTGCACACATGCATCCATCACTCACCTGCACAACGGACATCTCGACCCCTCCAACCCCTTCAGACCAACAGTCCACCTCGCTAACTTGGCGTGGTTCAGAGCCGTCGGGAAGCCCACACTTCAGGGCTAAAAATAGGGATTAGGCAAAAAACTGCCTGTTAACTACCTGTTAACAAGTAGTTAATTGCCACTAATCCCCTTCCTGCCTTGGGGAGGCGGCTCCCAGCACAGGTCAGATACCCACCTCCTGGGACATCGGCACGGAGGCGAGTTGGGGACGGCATGGGTTCGTCCCCCCCGATTCTGCAATTTTCCCACCACTCCCGCCTCCAAGGGGCTTGGAAATTCGAGCCCAAAGAGTTAGCATATTAACACAAGCCATGGGATAGAATAGGCATTGATCTGGAATTAAAACAACAGGCTTCTCCCTGTGGGAGCCAGACCCTTCTCCCTGTGGGAGCCGGGCTCCTCTCCCTGTGGCAGCCAGACCCTTCTCCCTGTGCGAGCCGGGCCCTTCTCCCTGTGCGAGCCGGGCCCTTCTCCCTGTGCGAGCCGGGCCCTTCTCCCTGTGCGAGCCGGGCCCTTCTCCCTGTGCGAGCCGGGCCCTTCTCCCTGTGCGAGCCGGGCCCTTCTCCCTGTGCGAGCCGGGCCCTTCTCCCTGTGCGAGCCGGGCCCTTCTCCCTGTGCGAGCCGGGCCCTTCTCCCTGTGCGAGCCGGGCTCTTCACCCTGTGCGAGCCGGGCCCTTCTCCCCGAGCGAGCAGGACCCTTCCCCCTGTGCGAGCCGGGCCCTTCTCCCTGTGCGAGCTGGGCCCTTCTCCCTGTGCGAGCCGGGCCCTTCCCCCTGTGCGAGCCGGGCCCTTCTCCCCGTGCGAGCCGGGCCCTTCTCCCCGAGCGAGCCGGACCCTTCTCCCTGTGCGAGCCGGGCCCTTCTCCCTGTGCGAGCCGGGCCCTTCTCCCTGTGCGAGCCGGACCCTTCTCCATGTGCGAGCCGGGCCCTTCTCCCCGAGCGAGCCGGACCCTTCTCCCTGTGCGAGCCGGACCCTTCTCCCTGTGCGAGCCGGGCCCTTCTCCCTGTGCGAGCCGGGCCCTTCTCCCTGTGCGAGCCGGGCCCTTCTCCCTGTGCGAGCCGGGCCCTTCTCCCTGTGCCAGCCGGGCCCTTCTCCCTGTGCGAGCCGGGCTCTTCTCCATGTGCGAGCCGGGCCCTTCTCCTTGTGCGAGCCGGGCCCTTCTCCATGTGCGAGCCGGGCTCTTCTCCATGTGCGAGCCGGGCCCTTCTCCCTGTGCGAGCCGGGCCCTTCTCCCTGTGCGAGCCGGGCCCTTCTCCCTGTGCGAGCCGGGCCCTTCTCCCTGTGCGAGCCGGGCCCTTCCCCCTGTGCGAGCCGGGCCCTTCTCCCTGTGCGAGCCGGGCCCTTCTCCCTGTGCGAGCCGGGCCCTTCTCCCTGTGCGAGCAGAACCCTTTTCCCTGTGCGAGCCGGGCCCTTCTCCCCGTGCGAGCCGGGCCCTTCTCCCTGTGCGAGCTGGGCTCTTCTCCCTGTGCGAGCCGGGCCCTTCTCCCGTGTTAGCCGGGCCCTTCTCCCCGTGCGAGCCGGGCCCTTCTCCCTGTGCGAGCCGGGTCCTTCTCCCTGTGCGAGCCGGGCCCTTCTCCCTGTGCGAGCCGGGTCCTTCTCCCCGTGCGAGCCGGGCCCTTCTCCCTGTGCGAGCCGGGCCCTTCTCCCTGTGCGAGCCGGGTCCTTCTCCCCGTGCGAGCCGGGCCCTTCTCCCTGTGCGAGCCGGGTCCTTCTCCCCGTGCGAGCCGGGCCCTTCTCCCTGTGCGAGCCGGGTCCTTCTCCCTGTGCGAGCCGGGCCCTTCTCCCCGTGCGAGCCGGGCCCTTCTCTCTGTGCGAGCCGGGCCCTTCTCCCTGTGCGAGCCAGGTCCATCTCCCCGTGCGAGCCGGGCCCTTCTCCCTGTGCGAGCCGGGCTCTTCTCCCTGTGCGAGCCGGGCTCTTCTCCCTGTGCGAGCCGGGCCCTTCTCCCTGTGCGAGCCGGGTCCTTCTCCCCGTGCGAGCCGGGCCCTTCTCCCTGTGCGAGCCGGGCTCTTCTCCCTGTGCGAGCCGGGCCCTTCTCCCTGTGTGAGCCGGGCCCTTCTCCCTGTGCGAGCCGGGTCCTTCTCCCCGTGCGAACCGGGCCCTTCTCCCTGTGCGAGCCGGGCCCTTCTCCCTGTGTGAGCCGGGCTCTTCTCCCTGTGCGAGCCGGGCCCTTCTCCCCGAGCGAGCCGGACCCTTCTCCCCGTGCGAGCCGGACCCTTCTCCCTGTGCGAGCCGGGCCCTTCTCCCTGTGCGAGCCGGACCCTTCTCCCTGTGCGAGCCGGGCCCTTCTCCCTGTGCGAGCCGGGTCCTTCTCCCTGTGCGAGCCGGGCCCTTCTCCCTGTGCGAGCCGGGTCCTTCTCCACGTGGGAGCCGGGCCCTTCTCCCTGTGCGAGCCGGGTCCTTCTCCCCGTGGGAGCCGGGCCCTTCTCCCTGTGCGAGCCGGGCCCTTCACCCTGTGTGAGCCGGGCCCTTCTCCCTGTGCGAGCCGGGCTCTTCTCCCCGTGCGAGCCGGGCCCTTCTCCCCGTGGGAGCCGGGCCCTTCACCCTGTGCGAGCCGGGCCCTTCTCCCTGTGCGAGCCGGGCCCTTCTCCCTGTGCGAGCCGGGCCCTTCTCCCTGTGCGAGCCGGGCCCTTCTCCCTGTGCGAGCCGGGCCCTTCTCCCTGTGCGAGCCGGGCCCTTCTCCCTGTGCGAGCCGGGCTCTTCTCCCTGTGCGAGCCGGACCCTTCTCCCCGAGCGAGCCGGACCCTTCTCCCCGTGCGAGCCGGGCTCTTCTCCCTGTGCGAGCCGGACCCTTCTCCACGAGCGAGCCGGACCCTTCTCCCCGTGCGAGCCGGACCCTTCTCCCCGTGCGAGCCGGGCCCTTCTCCCCGTGCGAGCCGGGCCCTTCTCCCCGTGCGAGCCGGGCTCTTCTCCCTGTGCGAGCCGGGCCTGTAGTGTCCGTGTATAATAAGACACAGACTGCGGAGAACGGTACAACAGGTGTTTACTCAACGTGGCTCACACTGCAACTGCCTGTACAGATTACTACTCAGTGCTATATACAGGTGTGGTCACTGCCGGTACTGCAGTATACATGAGCTGTAAAAAGTAGTTCCTCCCTTAAAGGTATATACATTGCAATTCCTCCCCTTTTAGATTAACAGTACCATAACACTCATTTAACAATTAAGTATCAAACTAACTACAATTAACACTTTTAACATGCAACATTAGCTGAAAATAGTCTATTTATATATTCAGTCTTTGGGGAGGCTTCCTGATCCTTTCTGGATAGCGCCTTTCCCAAGTGTCTTGCTCTTGGTGCGGAGGCGATTTTGGCCCCCTGTCGTCGGTTGGTTCATCAGCTTCCGATGCTACTGTTTCTGGGGTAGATGCGACCTGTACGTCGGGTTCATCACCAGGTACGTATGGGCGGGGCATGGGGTTGACTTGTTCCTGTGACTCTAGGATCTGGTCAGCATGACGTCTCACGATGCTCTCCCCAACGTCCACTGTGTACATTAGTGGGCCCTGCCGTGTGCATATCGTTCCTGGCTGCCATTTTTCTGTTCGGTAGTCGCGGGCCAAGACTGGTTGCCCCACATTGAAGCTCCTTGTTGGCTTCTCATGGATGTGCTGGAATTGCTTACTCTCAACATCTCTTCGTACGTTTGGTCTGAGCAAATCCAGGCGAGATCTTAACCTTCGGTTAAAGAACATCATGGCTGGGGCCTGGTTGGTGACTGCATGTGTCGCATTCCGGTAGGCGAACAGGAAATTGTCCACCTTGTGCTGCAGCGGAATGTTGTCATTGTACATAGCCTTTATTGCCTTCTTAAAGGTTTGTACGAACCTCTCAGCCAATCCATTTGTGGCTGGATGATACGGGGCGGATGTGTAATGCCTTACCCCATTCTTTTTCAAGAACCTCCGGAACTCTTCGGACACAAACTGTGGTCCGTTGTCGGAGCAAATCTGTTCTGGCAAGCCATTCCTGGCAAAAATGGTCCATAGGACTGCAATAGTTTTCTCGGTGGTGGTGGAGGACATTTTGATGACCTCAGGCCATTTCGAGTGCGCATCCACGGCTATTAAAAACATTGAGTCCATGAATGGACCAGCAAAATCAATATGCACCCGTTGCCATGGAGATGAGGGCCTCTCCCATGGGTGTAGAGGGGCCTGTGGTGGTGCATTTTGGACTTTCTGGCATCCTGAGCAGCTCTTGGTCAGGTCCTCCATTTGTTTATCGATTCCCGGCCACCACACATAAGCCCTGGCTAGGCTTTTCATTTTTATCCCTCCCAGATGACCCTCATGAAGCTCATTGAGCACTCTATCCCTTAACTTGGGTGGAATTACCACTCGGGATCCACACATCAAGGTCCCCAGGCACACTGACAGCTGTTCTCTCCTTGTCGAGAATGCTGGCAACAGTGAGTCGCCATGTGCTGGCCATCCCTTCACCGTCAAATCATATACCTGAGACAGTGTCGGGTCATTTCGGGTTTCCTTTTCGATACAAGCGTTAGTTACCGGTAGGTATTCAACTATAGTCAAATGGAATATTTCGACAGGATCCACTGCTGGTGCTTCCTCCGCAGTAGGCAGTGGCAGGCGTGATAGTCCATCAGCATTTCCATGCTGTTTCGTGCCCTTATATTCAATCTCATAGTGGTGCGCCCCTAGAAAAAGTGACCATCTTTGTAGTCGTTGCGCAGTCATCACCGGAATGCCCTTCTTCGGATTAAAAATGGAGACAAGAGGCTGGTGATCAGTCAGCAAGGTGAATTTCTGCCCGTGCAGATAGTGATTGAACTTTTTCACTCCCCACACTAGGCTGAGGGTCTCCCTGTCAATCTGGGCGTAGTTACGCTCGGCTGAGGTTAGTGATCGTGACGCAAAGGCTATTGGCCTCTCTGAGCCGTCTGAAAATTTGTGCGACAGCACCGCTCCAATGCCGTAGGGTGACGCATCACATGCCAACCGAATTGGTAATGCCGGGTTGTAATGGGCCAATACCTCTTTTGATGTGATTAGTGTTTTGCTCTTCTGGAAAGCTCGTCTACATTTGTCACTCCACTTCCATGGCACCCCAGTTTGCAGTAGGGTGTTCAGTGGGTGTAGTATTGTAGACAAATTTGGCAAGAACTTATGGTAGTAGTTTACCAGCCTGAGGAACGACCTCAGTTGTGACACATTTTCCGGTGCTGGAGCCTTGACTACTGCCTCAATCTTCTCTGGGGAGTTATGTAACCCCTCTTTATCAATAACGTGGCCACAATACGAGATCTGTTTTCTAAAAAACTCGCATTTGGGACGGTTAGCTCGGAGCCCATATTCCTGCAATCTAGTGAGCACCTGCTCCAGGTTGGCAAGGTGATCACTGTCATTTTCGCCCGTGACCAGGATGTCGTCCAAATAACACTGGGTCCCTGGGATCCCTTGCAGGACTTGTTCCATTGCCCTCTGCCAAATAGCCGCAGCTGATGCTACCCCGAATACCAGCCGGTTGTATTGGTAGGGACCTTTATGGGTGTTGATTGTGAGGTATTTTTTTGATGCTTCTTCTACCTCCATTTGCAGATACGCCTGGGCCAGATCAATCTTAGTGAAGCGTTTCCCTCCAGATAGCGAGGCGAAAATATCTTCAATCCGCGGAAGTGGATATTGTACGGTGTGAAGGACCGGGTTCACTGTTACCTTAAAGTCCCCACAGATGCGAACCTTCCTTGGTTCCCCAGGCGTGCTGCTCAACGACTTTTTCATCACAGGGGCGATGGGTGTAGCCCACTCGCTCCAGTCTACCTTGGACAGTACACCTGAACATTCCAGACTCTCCAGCTCTGCTTCGACGGCTGGGCGGATCGCATAAGGTACCGGTCTGGTCGTAAAAAATTTTGGGCTTGCGTTTTCTTCAATTTTAATCATCGCTGTCATGCCTTTTAGTGTTCCGAGTCCTTGCTGGAACACTTCTTTCGCGTCAGTTAGGATCTTTGACAGTCGCCCAGGTGTGACGTCGTCATCCTTTTTGTCAGCCACAGTCAGTGCCTGTATGGAATGCCAATCCAGTTGTATTTTCTGGATCCATTCACGTCCCAGTAATGGTGGTCCTCCATCTTGTAATACATACAGGTCTAGTTTTGGTGTTTCCTTACCGTTATATATAACGGTCACCCTTATTTTTCCTTTGGGGTAGACTTTTTGCCCCGTGTACGTCTTCAAAATAATTTTTGTGTCTCTCAAGGGTATGTGTGAGAATAGCCGCTCGTAGTCCCGTCGGTTTATGACTGTTAGGGCTGATCCTGTGTCCAATTCCATCTTTACCTGGACTCCTGCTATCTTGAGAGTGACCCAAATGGTTCGGTGATCCTCCGTTGTGATCACATTATGTAGTTTCAGACAACTCAGTTCCCTGCTTTCGGAGTCATTATCACTCTTTTGTTCATCTGAACTATTCTCCGTCATCTTATGTACCTTCTTGTACTTTCCTTTGGTAGGTTTCTTATTGCTGGTTTTCTTTCCCAACCTGCAGACTCGTGCTATGTGTCCTACTTTTCCACACTGTCTGCACACTTTGGCCTAGAAATTGGGTTCTGGTCTTGCCAGGGCTGTAGCGCCAGAAAGTTTGCGCCAGCGGTAATGCGGCAGCGCCCGCCGAAAATTCGGGTGCGCTGGGCCCAGACGGCGGCGGGCGCTAAAACCCTCCTTTAGCGCCTCAAAACGGGCGCGAACTTGGGTTTCCCGGCGCTAATCCCCCGCTGCGGCACCCGATGCGGTGCGGCAGGCGGGGGAACTGCAGGCCTCCTCCTCCTGTTAAGGAGGAGCTGCCTGCAGCCGACAACTGTCCGGCGGATTGACCCGACATCTGAGCCCGGCACCTCGGGGAAGTGCCGGGCTCGCATGAGACACTGATCAGGGCCGCGGGGGGGGAATGCAGGAGTCCGGGAAGGGAGGTGCGGGCAGGCGGCCGCCGGGAACGCGGCCGGCCGCCGCTCCACCTTTATGCGCCGGCGCACACTGGGGGAAGACTCTGTTGCCAGAGTCTTAGTTGCGCCTGCCACGGGCGAGGCGGGCGCAACTGAATTTCGGCTTGGGGCCGGGTTACCACGGCAACCGGGATACTGCGCACACCGATGACGTCATCGGTGCCGGCGCAGTGCTACCGGTCTACCGCCGCGGAAGGGCCCCAGGCAATTTAGGAACCGGCGCCAATTGCAGCGCTAGGCCCTCTAGCGCCGCAAAATCGGTGCTAAGGGCACTGAATTTCTAGGCCTTTGTCTTTGAACCAGCAATCATTCTGGTCGTGTGTTGTTCTGCCGCAGCGATAGCACTTCTCTGTTCCATATGACATTTCGTTTGTGCCATATTCTTGCGGTCTCTGTTGTATCTCTGCAGCGCCCCGTGCTGCTGCTTCATATGATACCGCAATGCTGAATGCCTTTTCCAGCGTAAGGTCCTTTTCAGATAAAAGCCGTTTCTGGGTTCCTTCACTTTGAAGCCCACACACAAACTTGTCCCTTAAGGTATCTGCCAGTCCCGCTCCAAACTGGCAGTGTTTCGATAGTTTGCGCAGTTCTGTTAAATAATCAGCATTGCTTTCATCCTTATGCTGGTTCCGTTTGTGAAACTTTAATCTTTCTGCTGTCAGCAGCGGTGTGGGGTTAAATGTTCCTTTAGTATCGTTACTATGTCTTCAAAACTCTTTTCCATTGGCTTCATTGGGGTTACTAGATTTCCTAATAAACCATACGTCTTTGCACCCATTAAATTTAACAATACCGACGCTTTCTTGTCATCTGACACCTCATTTGCCTTGCAGTACACCTCTATTCGTTCGACATATGTAGTCCAATCTTCGACTTCATTGTCAAATGCGGTGATACTGCCACTCTTCGGCATTTTGGGTGTGGTTTAAAATGGCATCTCCCAATGGCTTAAAATGGCGTCTCCCGCGCTTTCCTTCCTCCCCCGCTGTTGCCAACGCCGCTCCCGGCGGTTCTCATGGCAATGGCGGCGCCCTATAGGTTTCGCGCACTTCTCCTGCGCTGCTGCCAACGCCGCTCTCGGCGGTCCTTGTGGCAATGGCGGCGCCTCGCGGGTTTCTGTGCGTCTCTCTCTCCCTCTCTCCGACGCTGCTCGGCCCCTGAACACCGGCTGCGCCCTGTGCGCTCTGCCCTCTCTCTCTCTCCCCCGTCGACGCTGCTCGGCCCTTTGTTGTGCCGCTCGGTCGGGCTCTAGCCCGCCGCTGTCCGGGAAGGGTCTGCGCACTACCTGTTGCCAGCCCGTTTCACTGGACCACCTCGACTGGAAAGCCAAGCCTGGCTCTCGACAGCCTCCCCCGCAATTCTCGAGTCTCTGCTGGATGACTGGGCGGTTGCCCGTGGTCGACGCCCGAGTCTCTGGCCTTGACCTCCAATCCACTGATCTCCAGGAACGAATCCCCGGGAGGTGATGCAGAGTTGCAGGTAGGTTCGAACCTGCCTCGTCGCCAATGTAGTGTTCGTGTATAATAAGACACAGACTGCGGAGAACGGTACAACAGGTGTTTACTCAACGTGGCTCACACTGCAACTGCCTGTACAGATTACTACTCAGTGCTATATACAGGTGTGGTCACTGCCGGTACGACAGTATACATGAGCTGTAAAAAGTAGTTCCTCCCTGAAAGGTATATACATTACAGGGCCCTTCTCCCTGTGCGAGCCGGGCCCTTCTCCCTGTGCGAGCCGGGCTCTTCTCACTGTGCGAGCCGGGCCCTTCTCCCTGTGCGAGCCGAGCCCTTCTCCCTGTGCGGGCCGGGCCCTTCTCCCTGTGCGAGCCGGGCCCTTCTCCCTGTGCGAGCCGGGCCCTTCTCCCTGTGCGAGCCGGGCCCTTCTCCCTGTGCGAGCCGGGCTCTTCTCTGTGTGCGAGCCGGGCCCTTCTCCCTGTGCGAGCCAGGCTCTTCTCCCCGTGCGAGCCGGGCCCTTCTCCCCGTGCGAGCCGGGCCCTTCTCCCCGTGCGAGCCGGGCCCTTCTCCCCGTGCGAGCCGGGCCCTTCTCCCCGTGCGAGCCGGGTCCTTCTCCCCGTGCGAGCCGGGCTCTTCTCTGTGTGCGAGCCGGGCCCTTCTCCCCGTGCGAGCCGGGCTCTTCTCCCCGTGCGAGCCGGGCCCTTCTCCCCGTGCGAGCCGGGCCCTTCTCCCCGTGCGAGCCGGGCCCTTCTCCCCGTGCGAGCCGGGCCCTTCTCCCCGTGCGAGCCGGGTCCTTCTCCCCGTGCGTGCCGGGCCCTTCTCCCCGTGCGAGCCGGGCCCTTCTCCCCGTGCGAGCCGGGCCCTTCTCCCCGTGCGAGCCGGGCCCTTCTCCCCGTGCGAGCCGGGCCCTTCTCCCCGTGCGAGCCGGGCCCTTCTCCCCGTGCGAGCCGGGCCCTTCTCCCTGTGCGAGCCGGGCACCTTTTCCTGTGCGAGCCGGGCCCTTCTCCCTGTGCGAGCCGGGCTCTTCTCCCTGTGCGAGCCGGGCCCTTCTCCCTGTGCGAGCCGGACCCTTCTCCCCGTGCGAGCCGGGCCCTTCTCCCCGTGCGAGCCGGGCCCTTCTCCCCGTGCGAGCCGGGCCCTTCTCCCCGTGCGAGCCGGGCCCTTCTCCCCGTGCGAGCCGGGCCCTTCTCCCTGTGCGAGCCGGGCCCTTCTCCCTGTGCGAGCCGGGCCCTTCCCCCTGTGCGAGCCGGGCCCTTCTCCCTGTGCGAGCCGGGCCCTTCTCCCTGTGCGAGCCGGGCCCTTCTCCCTGTGCGAGCAGAACCCTTTTCCCTGTGCGAGCCGGGCCCTTCTCCCCGTGCGAGCCGGGCCCTTCTCCCTGTGCGAGCTGGGCTCTTCTCCCTGTGCGAGCCGGGCCCTTCTCCCGTGTTAGCCGGGCCCTTCTCCCCGTGCGAGCCGGGCCCTTCTCCCTGTGCGAGCCGGGTCCTTCTCCCTGTGCGAGCCGGGCCCTTCTCCCTGTGCGAGCCGGGTCCTTCTCCCCGTGCGAGCCGGGCCCTTCTCCCTGTGCGAGCCGGGCCCTTCTCCCTGTGCGAGCCGGGTCCTTCTCCCCGTGCGAGCCGGGCCCTTCTCCCTGTGCGAGCCGGGTCCTTCTCCCCGTGCGAGCCGGGCCCTTCTCCCTGTGCGAGCCGGGTCCTTCTCCCTGTGCGAGCCGGGCCCTTCTCCCCGTGCGAGCCGGGCCCTTCTCTCTGTGCGAGCCGGGCCCTTCTCCCTGTGCGAGCCGGGTCCATCTCCCCGTGCGAGCCGGGCCCTTCTCCCTGTGCGAGCCGGGCTCTTCTCCCTGTGCGAGCCGGGCTCTTCTCCCTGTGCGAGCCGGGCCCTTCTCCCTGTGCGAGCCGGGTCCTTCTCCCCGTGCGAGCCGGGCCCTTCTCCCCGTGCGAGCCGGGCTCTTCTCCCTGTGCGAGCCGGGCCCTTCTCCCTGTGTGAGCCGGGCCCTTCTCCCTGTGCGAGCCGGGTCCTTCTCCCCGTGCGAACCGGGCCCTTCTCCCTGTGCGAGCTGGGCTCTCTCCCTGTGCGAGCCGGGCCCTTCTCCCTGTGTGAGCCGGGCTCTTCTCCCTGTGCGAGCCGGGCCCTTCTCCCCGAGCGAGCCGGACCCTTCTCCCCGTGCGAGCCGGACCCTTCTCCCTGTGCGAGCCGGGCCCTTCTCCCTGTGCGAGCCGGACCCTTCTCCCTGTGCGAGCCGGGCCCTTCTCCCTGTGCGAGCCGGGTCCTTCTCCCTGTGCGAGCCGGGCCCTTCTCCCCGTGCGAGCCGGGTCCTTCTCCACGTGGGAGCCGGGCCCTTCTCCCTGTGCGAGCCGGGTCCTTCTCCCCGTGGGAGCCGGGCCCTTCTCCCTGTGCGAGCCGGGCCCTTCACCCTGTGCGAGCCGGGCCCTTCTCCCTGTGCGAGCCGGGCTCTTCTCCCCGTGCGAGCCGGGCCCTTCTCCCCGTGGGAGCCGGGCCCTTCACCCTGTGCGAGCCGGGCCCTTCTCCCTGTGCGAGCCGGGCCCTTCTCCCTGTGCGAGCCGGGCCCTTCTCCCTGTGCGAGCCGGGCCCTTCTCCCTGTGCGAGCCGGGCCCTTCTCCCTGTGCGAGCCGGGCTCTTCTCCCTGTGCGAGCCGGACCCTTCTCCCCGAGCGAGCCGGACCCTTCTCCCCGTGCGAGCCGGGCTCTTCTCCCTGTGCGAGCCGGACCCTTCTCCACGAGCGAGCCGGACCCTTCTCCCCGTGCGAGCCGGACCCTTCTCCCCGTGCGAGCCGGGCCCTTCTCCCCGTGCGAGCCGGGCCCTTCTCCCCGTGCGAGCCGGGCTCTTCTCCCTGTGCGAGCCGGGCCTGTAGTGTCCGTGTATAATAAGACACAGACTGCGGAGAACGGTACAACAGGTGTTTACTCAACGTGGCTCACACTGCAACTGCCTGTACAGATTACTACTCAGTGCTATATACAGGTGTGGTCACTGCCGGTACTGCAGTATACATGAGCTGTAAAAAGTAGTTCCTCCCTTAAAGGTATATACATTGCAATTCCTCCCCTTTTAGATTAACAGTACCATAACACTCATTTAACAATTAAGTATCAAACTAACTACAATTAACACTTTTAACATGCAACATTAGCTGAAAATAGTCTATTTATATATTCAGTCTTTGGGGAGGCTTCCTGATCCTTTCTGGATAGCGCCTTTCCCAAGTGTCTTGCTCTTGGTGCGGAGGCGATTTTGGCCCCCTGTCGTCGGTTGGTTCATCAGCTTCCGATGCTACTGTTTCTGGGGTAGATGCGACCTGTACGTCGGGTTCATCACCAGGTACGTATGGGCGGGGCATGGGGTTGACTTGTTCCTGTGACTCTAGGATCTGGTCAGCATGACGTCTCACGATGCTCTCCCCAACGTCCACTGTGTACATTAGTGGGCCCTGCCGTGTGCATATCGTTCCTGGCTGCCATTTTTCTGTTCGGTAGTCGCGGGCCAAGACTGGTTGCCCCACATTGAAGCTCCTTGTTGGCTTCTCATGGATGTGCTGGAATTGCTTACTCTCAACATCTCTTCGTACGTTTGGTCTGAGCAAATCCAGGCGAGATCTTAACCTTCGGTTAAAGAACATCATGGCTGGGGCCTGGTTGGTGACTGCATGTGTCGCATTCCGGTAGGCGAACAGGAAATTGTCCACCTTGTGCTGCAGCGGAATGTTGTCATTGTACATAGCCTTTATTGCCTTCTTAAAGGTTTGTACGAACCTCTCAGCCAATCCATTTGTGGCTGGATGATACGGGGCGGATGTGTAATGCCTTACCCCATTCTTTTTCAAGAACCTCCGGAACTCTTCGGACACAAACTGTGGTCCGTTGTCGGAGCAAATCTGTTCTGGCAAGCCATTCCTGGCAAAAATGGTCCATAGGACTGCAATAGTTTTCTCGGTGGTGGTGGAGGACATTTTGATGACCTCAGGCCATTTCGAGTGCGCATCCACGGCTATTAAAAACATTGAGTCCATGAATGGACCAGCAAAATCAATATGCACCCGTTGCCATGGAGATGAGGGCCTCTCCCATGGGTGTAGAGGGGCCTGTGGTGGTGCATTTTGGACTTTCTGGCATCCTGAGCAGCTCTTGGTCAGGTCCTCCATTTGTTTATCGATTCCCGGCCACCACACATAAGCCCTGGCTAGGCTTTTCATTTTTATCCCTCCCAGATGACCCTCATGAAGCTCATTGAGCACTCTATCCCTTAACTTGGGTGGAATTACCACTCGGGATCCACACATCAAGGTCCCCAGGCACACTGACAGCTGTTCTCTCCTTGTCGAGAATGCTGGCAACAGTGAGTCGCCATGTGCTGGCCATCCCTTCACCGTCAAATCATATACCTGAGACAGTGTCGGGTCATTTCGGGTTTCCTTTTCGATACAAGCGTTAGTTACCGGTAGGTATTCAACTATAGTCAAATGGAATATTTCGACAGGATCCACTGCTGGTGCTTCCTCCGCAGTAGGCAGTGGCAGGCGTGATAGTCCATCAGCATTTCCATGCTGTTTCGTGCCCTTATATTCAATCTCATAGTGGTGCGCCCCTAGAAAAAGTGACCATCTTTGTAGTCGTTGCGCAGTCATCACCGGAATGCCCTTCTTCGGATTAAAAATGGAGACAAGAGGCTGGTGATCAGTCAGCAAGGTGAATTTCTGCCCGTGCAGATAGTGATTGAACTTTTTCACTCCCCACACTAGGCTGAGGGTCTCCCTGTCAATCTGGGCGTAGTTACGCTCGGCTGAGGTTAGTGATCGTGACGCAAAGGCTATTGGCCTCTCTGAGCCGTCTGAAAATTTGTGCGACAGCACCGCTCCAATGCCGTAGGGTGACGCATCACATGCCAACCGAATTGGTAATGCCGGGTTGTAATGGGCCAATACCTCTTTTGATGTGATTAGTGTTTTGCTCTTCTGGAAAGCTCGTCTACATTTGTCACTCCACTTCCATGGCACCCCAGTTTGCAGTAGGGTGTTCAGTGGGTGTAGTATTGTAGACAAATTTGGCAAGAACTTATGGTAGTAGTTTACCAGCCTGAGGAACGACCTCAGTTGTGACACATTTTCCGGTGCTGGAGCCTTGACTACTGCCTCAATCTTCTCTGGGGAGTTATGTAACCCCTCTTTATCAATAACGTGGCCACAATACGAGATCTGTTTTCTAAAAAACTCGCATTTGGGACGGTTAGCTCGGAGCCCATATTCCTGCAATCTAGTGAGCACCTGCTCCAGGTTGGCAAGGTGATCACTGTCATTTTCGCCCGTGACCAGGATGTCGTCCAAATAACACTGGGTCCCTGGGATCCCTTGCAGGACTTGTTCCATTGCCCTCTGCCAAATAGCCGCAGCTGATGCTACCCCGAATACCAGCCGGTTGTATTGGTAGGGACCTTTATGGGTGTTGATTGTGAGGTATTTTTTTGATGCTTCTTCTACCTCCATTTGCAGATACGCCTGGGCCAGATCAATCTTAGTGAAGCGTTTCCCTCCAGATAGCGAGGCGAAAATATCTTCAATCCGCGGAAGTGGATATTGTACGGTGTGAAGGACCGGGTTCACTGTTACCTTAAAGTCCCCACAGATGCGAACCTTCCTTGGTTCCCCAGGCGTGCTGCTCAACGACTTTTTCATCACAGGGGCGATGGGTGTAGCCCACTCGCTCCAGTCTACCTTGGACAGTACACCTGAACATTCCAGACTCTCCAGCTCTGCTTCGACGGCTGGGCGGATCGCATAAGGTACCGGTCTGGTCGTAAAAAATTTTGGGCTTGCGTTTTCTTCAATTTTAATCATCGCTGTCATGCCTTTTAGTGTTCCGAGTCCTTGCTGGAACACTTCTTTCGCGTCAGTTAGGATCTTTGACAGTCGCCCAGGTGTGACGTCGTCATCCTTTTTGTCAGCCACAGTCAGTGCCTGTATGGAATGCCAATCCAGTTGTATTTTCTGGATCCATTCACGTCCCAGTAATGGTGGTCCTCCATCTTGTAATACATACAGGTCTAGTTTTGGTGTTTCCTTACCGTTATATATAACGGTCACCCTTATTTTTCCTTTGGGGTAGACTTTTTGCCCCGTGTACGTCTTCAAAATAATTTTTGTGTCTCTCAAGGGTATGTGTGAGAATAGCCGCTCGTAGTCCCGTCGGTTTATGACTGTTAGGGCTGATCCTGTGTCCAATTCCATCTTTACCTGGACTCCTGCTATCTTGAGAGTGACCCAAATGGTTCGGTGATCCTCCGTTGTGATCACATTATGTAGTTTCAGACAACTCAGTTCCCTGCTTTCGGAGTCATTATCACTCTTTTGTTCATCTGAACTATTCTCCGTCATCTTATGTACCTTCTTGTACTTTCCTTTGGTAGGTTTCTTATTGCTGGTTTTCTTTCCCAACCTGCAGACTCGTGCTATGTGTCCTACTTTTCCACACTGTCTGCACACTTTGGCCTAGAAATTGGGTTCTGGTCTTGCCAGGGCTGTAGCGCCAGAAAGTTTGCGCCAGCGGTAATGCGGCAGCGCCCGCCGAAAATTCGGGTGCGCTGGGCCCAGACGGCGGCGGGCGCTAAAACCCTCCTTTAGCGCCTCAAAACGGGCGCGAACTTGGGTTTCCCGGCGCTAATCCCCCGCTGCGGCACCCGATGCGGTGCGGCAGGCGGGGGAACTGCAGGCCTCCTCCTCCTGTTAAGGAGGAGCTGCCTGCAGCCGACAACTGTCCGGCGGATTGACCCGACATCTGAGCCCGGCACCTCGGGGAAGTGCCGGGCTCGCATGAGACACTGATCAGGGCCGCGGGGGGGGAATGCAGGAGTCCGGGAAGGGAGGTGCGGGCAGGCGGCCGCCGGGAACGCGGCCGGCCGCCGCTCCACCTTTATGCGCCGGCGCACACTGGGGGAAGACTCTGTTGCCAGAGTCTTAGTTGCGCCTGCCACGGGCGAGGCGGGCGCAACTGAATTTCGGCTTGGGGCCGGGTTACCACGGCAACCGGGATACTGCGCACACCGATGACGTCATCGGTGCCGGCGCAGTGCTACCGGTCTACCGCCGCGGAAGGGCCCCAGGCAATTTAGGAACCGGCGCCAATTGCAGCGCTAGGCCCTCTAGCGCCGCAAAATCGGTGCTAAGGGCACTGAATTTCTAGGCCTTTGTCTTTGAACCAGCAATCATTCTGGTCGTGTGTTGTTCTGCCGCAGCGATAGCACTTCTCTGTTCCATATGACATTTCGTTTGTGCCATATTCTTGCGGTCTCTGTTGTATCTCTGCAGCGCCCCGTGCTGCTGCTTCATATGATACCGCAATGCTGAATGCCTTTTCCAGCGTAAGGTCCTTTTCAGATAAAAGCCGTTTCTGGGTTCCTTCACTTTGAAGCCCACACACAAACTTGTCCCTTAAGGTATCTGCCAGTCCCGCTCCAAACTGGCAGTGTTTCGATAGTTTGCACAGTTCTGTTAAATAATCAGCATTGCTTTCATCCTTATGCTGGTTCCGTTTGTGAAACTTTAATCTTTCTGCTGTCAGCAGCGGTGTGGGGTTAAATGTTCCTTTAGTATCGTTACTATGTCTTCAAAACTCTTTTCCATTGGCTTCATTGGGGTTACTAGATTTCCTAATAAACCATACGTCTTTGCACCCATTAAATTTAACAATACCGACGCTTTCTTGTCATCTGACACCTCATTTGCCTTGCAGTACACCTCTATTCGTTCGACATATGTAGTCCAATCTTCGACTTCATTGTCAAATGCGGTGATACTGCCACTCTTCGGCATTTTGGGTGTGGTTTAAAATGGCATCTCCCAATGGCTTAAAATGGCGTCTCCCGCGCTTTCCTTCCTCCCCCGCTGTTGCCAACGCCGCTCCCGGCGGTTCTCATGGCAATGGCGGCGCCCTATAGGTTTCGCGCACTTCTCCTGCGCTGCTGCCAACGCCGCTCTCGGCGGTCCTTGTGGCAATGGCGGCGCCTCGCGGGTTTCTGTGCGTCTCTCTCTCCCTCTCTCCGACGCTGCTCGGCCCCTGAACACCGGCTGCGCCCTGTGCGCTCTGCCCTCTCTCTCTCTCCCCCGTCGACGCTGCTCGGCCCTTTGTTGTGCCGCTCGGTCGGGCTCTAGCCCGCCGCTGTCCGGGAAGGGTCTGCGCACTACCTGTTGCCAGCCCGTTTCACTGGACCACCTTGACTGGAAAGCCAAGCCTGGCTCTCGACAGCCTCCCCCGCAATTCTCGAGTCTCTGCTGGATGACTGGGCGGTTGCCCGTGGTCGACGCCCGAGTCTCTGGCCTTGACCTCCAATCCACTGATCTCCAGGAACGAATCCCCGGGAGGTGATGCAGAGTTGCAGGTAGGTTCGAACCTGCCTCGTCGCCAATGTAGTGTTCGTGTATAATAAGACACAGACTGCGGAGAACGGTACAACAGGTGTTTACTCAACGTGGCTCACACTGCAACTGCCTGTACAGATTACTACTCAGTGCTATATACAGGTGTGGTCACTGCCGGTACGACAGTATACATGAGCTGTAAAAAGTAGTTCCTCCCTGAAAGGTATATACATTACAGGGCCCTTCTCCCTGTGCGAGCCGGGCCCTTCTCCCTGTGCGAGCCGGGCTCTTCTCACTGTGCGAGCCGGGCCCTTCTCCCTGTGCGAGCCGAGCCCTTCTCCCTGTGCGGGCCGGGCCCTTCTCCCTGTGCGAGCCGGGCCCTTCTCCCTGTGCGAGCCGGGCCCTTCTCCCTGTGCGAGCCGGGCCCTTCTCCCTGTGCGAGCCGGGCTCTTCTCTGTGTGCGAGCCGGGCCCTTCTCCCTGTGCGAGCCAGGCTCTTCTCCCCGTGCGAGCCGGGCCCTTCTCCCCGTGCGAGCCGGGCCCTTCTCCCCGTGCGAGCCGGGCCCTTCTCCCCGTGCGAGCCGGGCCCTTCTCCCCGTGCGAGCCGGGTCCTTCTCCCCGTGCGAGCCGGGCTCTTCTCTGTGTGCGAGCCGGGCCCTTCTCCCCGTGCGAGCCGGGCTCTTCTCCCCGTGCGAGCCGGGCCCTTCTCCCCGTGCGAGCCGGGCCCTTCTCCCCGTGCGAGCCGGGCCCTTCTCCCCGTGCGAGCCGGGCCCTTCTCCCCGTGCGAGCCGGGTCCTTCTCCCCGTGCGTGCCGGGCCCTTCTCCCCGTGCGAGCCGGGCCCTTCTCCCCGTGCGAGCCGGGCCCTTCTCCCCGTGCGAGCCGGGCCCTTCTCCCCGTGCGAGCCGGGCCCTTCTCCCCGTGCGAGCCGGGCCCTTCTCCCTGTGCGAGCCGGGCACCTTTTCCTGTGCGAGCCGGGCCCTTCTCCCTGTGCGAGCCGGGCTCTTCTCCCTGTGCGAGCCGGGCCCTTCTCCCCGTGCGAGCCGGACCCTTCTCCCCGTGCGAGCCGGGCCCTTCTCCCCGTGCGAGCCGGGCCCTTCTCCCCGTGCGAGCCGGGCCCTTCTCCCCGTGCGAGCCGGGCCCTTCTCCCCGTGCGAGCCGGGCCCTTCTCCCCGTGCGAGCCGGGCCCTTCTCCCCGTGCGAGCCGGGCCCTTCTCCCCGTGCGAGCCGGGCCCTTCTCTCTGTGCGAGCCGGGCCCTTCTCCTTGTGCGAGCCGGGCCCTTCTCCCCGTGCGAGCCGGGCCCTTCTCCCCGTGCGAGCCGGGCCCTTCTCCCTGTGCGAGCCGGGCACCTTTTCCTGTGCGAGCCGGGCCCTGCTCCCTGTGCGAGCCGGGCTCTTCTCCCTGTGCGAGCCGGGCCCTTCTCCCTGTGCGAGCCGGACCCTTCTCCCCGTGCGAGCCGGGCCCTTCTCCCCGTGCGAGCCGGGCCCTTCTCCCCGTGCGAGCCGGGCCCTTCTCCCCGTGCGAGCCGGGCCCTTCTCCCCGTGCGAGCCGGGCCCTTCTCCCCGTGCGAGCCGGGCCCTTCTCTCTGTGCGAGCCGGGCCCTTCTCCTTGTGCGAGCCGGGCCCTTCTCCTTGTGCGAGCCGGGCCCTTCTCCCCGTGCGAGCCGGGCCCTTCTCCCTGTGCGAGCCGGGCCCTTCTCCCTGTGCGAGCCGGGCCCTTCTCCCTGTGCGAGCCGGGCACCTTTTCCTGTGCGAGCCGGGCCCTGCTCCCTGTGCGAGCCGGGCTCTTCTCCCTGTGCGAGCCGGGCCCTTCTCCCTGTGCGAGCCGGACCCTTCTCCCCGTGCGAGCCGGGCCCTTCTCCCCGTGCGAGCCGGGCCCTTCTCCCCGTGCGAGCCGGGCCCTTCTCCCCGTGCGAGCCGGGCCCTTCTCCCCGTGCGAGCCGGGCCCTTCTCCCCGTGCGAGCCGGGCCCTTCTCCCCGTGCGAGCCGGGCCCTTCTCTCTGTGCGAGCCGGGCCCTTCTCCTTGTGCGAGCCGGGCCCTTCTCCTTGTGCGAGCCGGGCCCTTCTCCCCGTGCGAGCCGGGCCCTTCTCCCTGTGCGAGCCGGGCCCTTCTCCCTGTGCGAGCCGGGCCCTTCTCCCTGTGCGAGCCGGGCCCTTCTCCCTGTGTGAGCCGGGCCCTTCTCCCTGTGCGAGCCGGGCTCTTCTCCCTGTGCGAGCCGGGCACCTTTACCTGTGCGAGCCGGGCCCTTCTCCCCGTGCGAGCCGGGCCCTTCTCCCCGTGCGAGCCGGGCCCTTCTCCCTGTGCGAGCCGGGCCCTTCTCCCTGTGCGAGCCGGGCCCTTCTCCCTGTGCGAGCCGGGCCCTTCTCCCTGTGCGAGCCGGGCACCTTTTCCTGTGGGAGCCGGGCTCTTCCTATGTGGGCCGACACAGTGAACGTTTTTATGACTTTGGTGGACAGCATAGATCAGCCCCATCCAGTGCTCGCCCAATGACTGAACATGTGGACTTTCAGCAGCGGGGAATCACTAGATCGCAATCAGTATTGGGAACCATAGCGGATATTTTCTTCTCTAGCTAAAAGATAGTCATCCAATTGAACGTCCTCTAATCCTGCCCCAGCTGAATGTGCTAACCCAGCACAGCTCAGGAAGTGAACCAGGGGCCTTCCTGATCTGTAAGCTTCATTTCCACGCTTGGTGGTACATTACCCCTAATACAATTGGGCAATTAACAAATGGAAATTTATTTTTTAAAAACCCTGATTGAAATAAAAGCAAATTAGAAATATGTTACACATATCTTTTGAATTAATTTTCAAGGAAACAAGGGATTACTTACTCACTCACGCCTTCAGCCTCGATTTGAAACACAGCCAGATATCAACCAAGGTGTACATGATCCAAGGTATATTTCGAAGTTTGGCCTTTCTTTTCTTTTGTCCTTTTAAGTGCTTGGTCCTTCTCCACGTCCCACTCTGTTGAGAAGCAGAATCTACCCCCGCAAGGCTTACTGGGTCATTGCAGCACATAGCTGGAAAGTCCCATATTTGATCCTCAGTCTGTATTGAATTAGATTGTCTTCAACCAGGATAGCAGTCAGAATGCTACAATTGGCCTCAGTGCTTTTGGGTCCAGACTCCTACTCCTAATTACTCTGCTTAAAGTTGCGAGGATGCTGGCTGATTGCTGTAATTTCATTCATGGTTGAATAACCTGCTAACACTCAGGGCTGGATTTTAAGGAGGAGGGCAGGTTGAGGGCGGGGGGGCTCTGAGGTGACTTTAACTGCAAGGCCTGATTTGCATGCGAGGCCTCGGTTTCCCGCCCGCAGCCAGCCAGATTGAGAGGCTAGCTGGCTGCGGGTGGGTAGGCCTGCAGCACTAGGCCGCAGAGAGGGAGAGAGGGAGGGATCACGTGGGAGCCAGGGCCACGGCGAAGTGGGGGGTTTGGAATCTTCAGATGATCGCCGGCTGGGAGGAGCTGGGGGGAGGTCGGAGGAGCTGGGGTTGGGGGGTGGGGCTCATGGAGGCATCGGAGGCCTATGAGGGTGGTGGGGGGGATTGGAAACCTTGTGGAGCGATCGGAGGCCTGGGGGGGTTCTCCAATCGCAGGGGGTGGGGTAGATCCAGGAGGTAGGTGTAAAGGCACTTGCCTCCTGGATCCAGCAGTCCTCGCCTTGCTGTAACTGCCAGGTTTCACGAATTGTGTAAAACCCGTCCACATGCAGTTAAAAACAAAGTGGAGGTTAAAAAAGAGGCTTCCAGCCTCATTATAGTATTTAAATTGACGACCCGCCCCCTGAGAGTGGTTGGTCGCCTGTCCCCTTCCCGCCTCTGTTAAAACCGGAAGTGGGCGGGTTGATCTGGTTGGGAAACCCATTTTTAACATTTTAACTACCCCCACACTCCAAACCCACCCATTTTTTTAGGTTAAAATCCCCCCCCCCCCCGACTGTCTGTGCTGACAGATGAAGGAATGCCATTTACCAGAGAACTGTTGGAATTGTATCCCAGTTAAAGGCTGTGGGTGCTGGGGCAATTGGAGCTTTGAAGACAGATTATTGTTAGGTAAGGGTATCAAGGGATATGGAGGGTAAAGGGAGTTGAGGTGCAGATCAGCCATGATCTAATTGAATGACGGAGCAGTATCAAGGGGCTGAATGGCCTACTCCAGTTGCTTATGTTCCTGAGGGGGTGCCGCCAAGCAAAGAAAAAACTGAGTTGGGGGTAAAGCAGAAAGGAGCATGGGAAAGCTCCAAGTGCTACTGTGGTGTACTTGGGAATTTTCAATGGGAATTTTAACCCATCAGATCAAGTCTATAAATAATGAAGTTGCTGACCTTCTACTGTTCGAGTGTATAGCAGGAGTTGTGCGTGTTAGTTTATAAGGAATGTACATTCCTGCTTGGTTTAATTTGTCGGCAGCTACATCATCAACAAATTCAATCAATTACACTCTGCGGCCTTGAAACGACCCTCTACGATATTAGTCTACAAACACGTTCATGTGAAAATCCCTTGTCTTTTAATAATGTATTTTAAAGCCTATAGGGGCAATTTTAACCCTACCTGCCCAGAGGAAACCAGACGGGTGGGCAGTTAAAATTGGCCAGGTGACTTACCAGACAATTCCCGCATGGATTCCACTGTCTTTAATTTTAACCTGCTTTACTGAGCAGGCGCCAAAGACACCAGCCTCAAGCCGGTGGGGTCCTTGAGTAAATATGCAGATCAGGGTCCGATGATGCAAATATTGTTTATAGAACATAATTAACGCAAGAACAGGGTACTGTTTTAAAAATAACTTGAAATGGCAAGAAAAAAACATTTATTTTTGGAATGCAACCTACTCCACAAAGATGCATACTGCTGTATGCTCCTGTTCGTTACAAACCTACCATGGACCAGTAGCCTAGTGTTATTGTGCTAGACTAACAACCTCAAGGTTGTGGGTCCAAATCCCATTGCGGCCAGTTGTGAAACTGAACTCAATAAATCAGGTAGTTTGTGAACATGAAGCTGCCGGATTGCTGTAAAACCCCAAGTGGTTCACTTATGTCCATCAGGAAAGGAAACCTGCCATCCCGAACTGGTCGGGCCTGCGTGATTGACTCTTGATGCCCTCAGCGAAATGATGGATTAAATGATGAATTTAAAAAAAATTCGTTCCTGGGATTGGGCGTCGCTGGCAAGGCCGGCATTTATTGCCCATCCCTAATTGCCCTTGAGAAGGTGGTGGTGAGCTGCTTTCTTGAACAGCAGAGGGCAGTTAAGAGTCAAAAAAAAACTGTGTGCTCTTCACCTGTGTCTATTTGAAATCTTAGGTAGTTGCCAGACTCCAGCTTAACTCTAGCAGACTCAAGTCATCCAAGCCCATGACACTGACCTCATTGATGACAAAGACTTCTTGTCCTTGGTTCTTCATCTATTGCCCTAGCTGTCTGTCTGTGTGCAGGCGATTCTTTTCCACGGCATTTTGCTGCAAAATGGTTGCTCTTCCCGCACTTGTTGCACATCTTCCCAAAAGCAGGGCACAGCTCTCTCTTGTGGAACTTGTGTTTCTTTCCGCAGTTTCAGCACTCACGAGTCTTTTGGAGATTCTTTAGGGTTATCCCGAAGCATGCCTCTGTCGCGCCTTAGGGTTTCCCTGGCTTTAAGTATCACACTCACATTCTGTCCCCTCAACTCCCTGATGACTCTGAGTCACTCCATCATGTTTTCAGCTGCGTGACAAATCTCATCTGTCTTTGCCAAGGTTAGATTAGCCTCTTGGAGCTGTCTCTCTAGCCCCCCCACCGCCTCCCCACCAATCCACAATTTCAAACACAAGTTTGAATATCTCTTCTGGCGTTATAGAGTTGAACTCGCACCCTTCGGCGAGTTTTTGCAGTGCTGTACGATACTGGTCAAACGGTTCACCAGCATTCTGCATTCTCCTGTTGAATTTATATCTCTCAAAAGGAACATTCTTATGCGGTTGGCAGAAGTGGGTGAACTTCCTCAGCACCGGCTCTATCTTGATCCTGTCTCCATCCACGGCCCAGTCTGTCCACGTGGAGTAGACTTCATGCGCCTCTTCCCAATTACTGTGAAAAGTGTCGCTACCTGCACGCGTTCCTACTCCTGGCCAAGCTTCATTTTTTTAAAATTCGTTTATGGGATCAGGGCGCCGCTGGCAATGCCAGCATTTATTGCCCATCCCTAATTGCCCTTGAGAAGGTGGTGGTGAGCTGCCTTCTTGAACTGCTGCAGTCTGTGTGGTGAAGGTACTCCCACAGTGCTGTTAGGTAGGGAGTTCCAGGATTTTGACCCAGCGACAATGAAGGAGCGGCGATATACTTCTAAGTAAGGATGGTGTGTGACTTGGAGGGGAACTTGCAGGTGGTGGTGTTCCCATGCGTCTGCTGCCCTTGTCCTTCTAGAAACATAGAAGATAGGAGCAGGAGTAGGCCATTCGGCCCCTTGAGCCTGCTCCACCATTCAATGCGATCATGGCTGATCATCCAAATTCAGTACCCGGTCCCTGCTTTCTCCCCATACCCCTTGATCCCTTTAGCCTTAAGAAATATATCCAACGCCTTCTTGAATATATTTAATGTATTGGCCTCTACTGCCTTCTGTGGTAGAGAATTCCACAGGTTCACCACTCGCTGGGTGAAGAAATTCCTCCTCATTTCTGTCCTAAATGGCCTACCCCTTATCCTTAGACTGTGACCCCTGGTTCTGGACTCCCCGACCATCGGGAACATCCTTCCTGCATCTAGTCTGTCCAGTCCTGTCAGAATTTTATGTTTCAATGAGATCCCCTCTCATTCTTCTAAACTCCAGCGAGTGCAAGCCCAATCGACCCAATCTCTCCTCATACGTCATTCCTGCCATCCCAGGTATCAGCCTGGTGAATCTTCGCTGAACTCCTTCCATGGCAAGAACATCCTTCCTCAGATAAGGTGACCAAAACTGCACACAATACTCAAGATGTGGTCTCATCAAGGCCCTGTACAACTGCAGCAAGACATCCTTGTTCCTGTACTCAAACCCTCTCGCTACGAAGGCCAACATACCATTTGCCTTCTTAACCGCCTGCTGCACCTACATGCTTACCTTCAGCGACTGGTGCACAATGACACCCAGGTCTCGTTGCACTTCCCCTTCTCCCAATCTATTGCCATTCAGATAATAATCTGCCTTCCTGTTTTTGCCACCAAAGTGGATAACCTCACATTTATCCACATTATATTGCATCTGCCATGCTTCTGCCCAATCACTCAACCTGTCCAAATCATCCTGTAGTTTCTCGGCATCCTGCTCACAGCACACACGCCCACCCAGCTTTGTGTCGTCTGCAAATTTGGAGATATTACATCTAGTTCCCTTGTCTAGATCATTAATATATATTGTGAATAGCTGGGGTCCAAGGACCGATCCCTGCGGTACCCCACTAGTCACTGCCTGCCAGTCAGAAAAAGACCCGTTTATTCCAACTCTTTGCTTTCTGTCCGCGAACCAGTTCTCTATCCAAGTCAATACCTTGCCCCCAATCCCATGTGCCTTAACTTTACATGCTAATCTCTTATACGGGACCTTATCGAAAACCTTCTGAAAGTCCAAATACGCCACATCCACTGGTTCTCCCTTATCAATTTTACCAGTTACATCCTCAAAAAATTCCAGTAGATTAGTCAAGCACGATTTACCTTTTGTAAATCCATGTTGACTTTGTCCGATCCTGTCACTGTTTTCCAAGTGCTCTGCTATTACATCTTATATGATGGTCTCTAGCATTTTCCCCACTACCGATGTCAGGCTTACCGGTCTGTAATTCCCCATTTTCTCTCTACCACCTTTTTTGAATAGTGGGGTAACATTAGCTACCCTTCAATCCATGGGTACTGTTCCAGATTCCATCGAATGTTGGAAGATGATCAGCAATGCATCTACTATTTCTAGGGCCACTTCCTTAAGTACCCTAGGATGTAGATTATCAGGCCCTGGGGATTTATCGGCCTTCAATCCCATCAATTTCCCGAACACCATTTCCCTACAAATACTGATTTCTTTCAGTTCCTCCCTTTCATCAGACCCTATGTTCCCCGGCATCTCTGGGAGGTTATTTGTGTCCTCCTTTGTGAAGACAGAACCAAAATATGTATTTAATTGGTCTGCCATTTCTTTGATCCCCATTATAAATTCCCCTGATTCTGACTGCAAGGGAGCTATGCTTGACTTCACCAATCTTTTTCTCTTCACATATCTATAAAAGCTTTTACAGTCAGTTTTTATGTTCTCTGCAAGCTTACTCTCATAATCTATTTTCCCCCTCTTAATTAATCCCTTTGTCCTCCTTTGCTGAATCCTAAACTGCTCCCAATCCTCAGGTTTGCTGCTGTTTCTGGCCAATTTATATGTCCTCTCCTTGGATCTTATGCTATCCCTAATTTCCCATGTTAGCCAATATTGAGTCACCTTTTCTTTTTCTTTTTATGCCAAACAGGGATGAACAAATTCTGTAGTTCATCCATGCGATCTTTAAATGTTTGCCGTTGCCTATTCACCGTCAACCCTTTAAGTAACATTCCCCAATCCATCCTAGCCAACTCGCGCCTCATACCATCGTAGTTTCCTTTATTTAAATTCAGAACCCAAGTCTCTGAATCAACTACTTCACTCTCCATCTTAATGAAGAATTCTATCATATTATGATCGCTCCTCCCCAAGGGGTCTTGCACAAGATTGCTAATTAATCCTTTCTCATTACATAATACCCAGTCTAAGATGGCCTGATCTCTAGTTGGTTCCTCGACATATTGGTCCAGGAAACCATCCCGTATACACTCAGGAATTCCTCTTCCACAGTATTATTACTAATTTGGTTAGACCAATCTATATGTAGATTAAAGTCACCCATGATAACTGCTGTGCCCTTACTGCACGCATCTCTAATTTCCCATTTAATGCCATCCCCAACCGCAGCATTACTGTTTGGGGGTCTGTATACAACTCCCACTAACGTTTTCTGCCCCTTGGTATTTCTCAGCTCTATCCATAGAGATTCCACATCATCAGAGCTAATATCCTTTCTTACTATTGTGTTAATCTCCTCTTTAACCAGCAATGCTACCCTACCTCCGTTTCCTTTTTTCCTGTCCTTCCTGAATATTGAATACCCCTGGATGTTGAATTCCCAGCCTTGGTCACCCTGGAGCCATGTCTGCGTAATCCCAATTATATCATATCCGTTTACATCTATTTGCGCAGCTAATTCATCCACCTTATTACGGATGCTCCTCGTGTTAAGATACAAAGCCTTCAGGCTTGTTTTTTTAACACTCTTAGACCTTTTAGAATTATTGTTTACTGCAGCCATGTTTGATTTACACCCTTGATTTCTCTGACTTCCACTTTTGCTTTTCTCCTTCCTGTCTTTTGCTTCTATCCTTGCTTCCCTTTCCTCTGTCTCCCTGCAGAGGTTCCCAACCCCCTGCCATTTTAGTTTAAACACTCCCCAACAGCACTAGCAAACACTCCCCCAGGACATCGGTCCTGGTCCTGCCCAGGTCCAAACCGTCCAGTTTGTACTGGTCCCACCTCCCCCAGAACCGGTTCCAATGTCCCAGGAATTTGAATCCCTCCCCCTTGCACCATTCTTCTAGCCACATATTCAGCTGAAATAACCTTCTATTTCTACTCTGACTAGCACGTGGCACTGGTAGCAATCCTGAGATTACTACCTTTGAGGTCCTATTTTTTAAATTTACCTCCTAACTCCCTATATTCAGCTTTTAGGACCTCATCCCATTTTTTACCTATATCGTTGGTACCTATATGCACCACGACAACTGGCTGTTCACCCTCCCCCTCCAGAATGCCCTGCAGCCGCTCCGAGACATCCTTGACCCTTGTACCAGGGAGGCAACATACCATCCTGGAGTCTCGTTTGCGGCCGCAGAAACACCTATCTATTCCCCTTACAATAGAATCCCCTATCACTACAGCTCTCCCGCTCTTTTTCCTCCCGTCCCGTGCAGCAGAACCACCCATGGTGCCAGGAAGTTGGTTGCTGCTGCCTTCCCCCGCTAAGCCATCCTCCCCAACAATATCCAAAGTGGTATATCTGTTTGAGAGGGGGATGGCCACAGGGGACCCCTGCACTACCTGCCTGCGCGTACTACTCTGCCTGGCACTCACCCATTCCCTTCCTGCCTGTGCAGCCTTTACCTGCGGTGTGACCAACTGATTAAACGTGATATCCACGATGTCCTCAGCATCGTGAATGCTCCAGTATGTATCCATTCGTAGCTCCAGCGCCGCAATGCGGTCTGCCAGTAGCTGCAGATGGATACACTTCCCGCACACATGGTCGTCAGGGACACAGGAAGTGTCCCTGATTTCCCACATAATGCAGGAGGAGTATGCCACAGGGCCAAGCTGTCCTGCCATGACTTATCCTTTAATTAATTTAAATTAAATCAATACCACCAATTATACTACAATTAAATGATATACTCAAGGGCCCTTGTTTCCTAGCACTCCCCGCTACACAACAGAGACCTTAGAAACTATAACCACAAAATTAAGACCTTCTAAACTTTATAAACTATGAACCTTAACTCTCAAACTATAGAGTAGTATAAGTACTCACCCAATCAGCTGCTTCCTCCTGCCCGCATCACGTTTTGAATTGTGACATGGCTCTGGAACGCCGCTGCCAGTATGCGAGATTCGTAAGCCTGTGAAAGAAAGCCCGTGAAGTGAGTTTAAATACTCACTGAGTCTCCGCTCTCACCGCTCCCGACAATGGCCTGTGAAAGAAAGCCCACGAAAGTGAGTTTCCGCTCTCACCGCTCCCGACTTGTGCCTTGTAGATGGTGGAAAGGCTTTGGGGAGTCAGGAGGTGAGACACTCGCCACAGAATACCCAGCCTCTGACCTGCTCTTGTTGCCACAGTATTTATGTGGCTGGTCCAGTTAAGTTTCTGGTTAATGGTGACCCCCAGGATGTTGATAATCGGTGATTCGGCGATGGTAATGCCATTGAATGTCAAGGGGAGGTGGTTAGACTCTCGCTTGTTGGAGATAGTCATTGCCTGGCACTTCTGCACGAATGTTACCTGCCACTTATCAGCCCAAGCCTGAACGTCGTCCAGGTCTTGTTGCATGTGGGCATGAACTGCTTCATTATCTGTGGAGTTGCGAATGGCACTGAACACTGTGCAGTCATCAGCGAACATCCCCATTTCTGACCTTATGTTGGAGGGAAGGTCATTGATGAAGCAGCTGAAGATGGTTGGGCCTAGGACACTGCCCTGAGGAACTCCTGCAGTAATGTCCTGGGGCTGTGATGATTGACCTCCAACAACCACCTTCGTTGCAAGAGCGTAGTTTCCCCAGGCTCGCTCGAATCTCCTCCACTTTTCCGCAAAATTTGCGTCATGGATTTCGAGAGGCTGAGGTTGTGTTAGAGAACCTCACAATGCCATTGTGTACATGTTCCAGTTTTCGCGTAACATTAAAACCTGTGCCGGCTACTGAGATGTCCACCAAAATAGTGAAAGTTGCTTTAAACAATCACTATCGCTGTTGCCACCGTGTGTCGATATCTCTTTAAATATCAGGTGTAGCCATGAATTGTTACAAAGAGTATCAATGTTTATTTACATATATAAAATAACAAGTTAACTCAGTAGTTTCAGGAGCAGCAACAGCCTTTTATGCATTTAAGGGTAAGCTAGATAAGCACAGGAGGGAGAAAAGAATAGAAGGGTATGCTGAAGAAGGATGGAAGGAGGTTTGTATGGAGCATCAATGCTGGCATAGCCAGTTGGGTTGAATGGTGTGTTTCTGTGCTGTAGACTCGATGTAACACTGTGACAACAGAGGATGAGTCAGTTTCATCCATTCATTAGTTTTTGCTTTTAGCAATTGCAACAATTTTAATAGTATCTAGTACCATTGTCCAGTAAAATGTAAGGGCCCCAAACTGAACATTTGCATGGAAACGCCACCCCTGACAAAGATTGGACAAATCACAACTCTGTATAAAATATCTATACTTGCTAAATTAAAAATATGAATGTAATTATCAGTTGCTAGCATCCGATTCATAATTGCATCCTTCTCCCAGCTGTTTGTCAATTCATTAATGTGGCAGTTATCATGCACTGTCGGTGTGTGACTGCACTGTGCGATTTGTGGTGCACTTTGCGCAGTGTAGTTACTGGTCACAGACTTGCAGTACACGTGTTATGCTGTAAATTGTATCCTAATGGCCTGGAGATAGTTCTGCATTTCTGTGTAAGTGGGCACACACAGACCTTCATTCCCTTTGCTATTTTAAACGTGTTAAGAGTGTGGGTTGGAGCCCCCACACTCTCAAAACATTTTTTAAAATGGCTTCATTGATAAAGCACCAAGAAGTCCAACACTCAATAACTCCAAAACCGGAGTTATACTCCATTTAAGGTCAAGCCCAAGCACTGCAATGGTCTCCTATTGCTGCATTCTGGAGTCAAATCGTTAGCTGACTTCATGATGCAAAAATACCAGCATAACTGCACTCTAAGCATTTGATGACTCCTCCTTCAATTCCCACCTCCCTTTTGCTCCCACCCACTGAGGCATATGCCTTGCCACGGTTTAGTGCTTCATATAGGCTCGGATTTTGCGGTGGGTATGACTGCGTACTGTGAGAGTGCACCGTCATACCTCCTTCTTCTTCTTAAGCAGTCCCTCGGAACCGAGGATGACTTGCTTCCACATTAAAAATGAGTTTGCAGGTGACTGATGAGTCCAATGCGGGACCTACAGTCTCTGTCACAGGTGGGGCAGATGGTGGTTGAAGGGGCGGGTGGGTGGGGTGCTTGGGTTGACGTGCGCTCCTTGAGCTTGGCTTCCGCTTGCTCCTGGCGAAGAGACTCGAGGTGTTCGGCGCCTTCCCGGATGCTTCTCCTCCACTTTGTGCGGTCTTGGGCCAGGGATTCCCAGGTGTCGGTGGGGATGTTGCACTTTTTCAAGGAGGCTTTGAGGGTGTCCTTGAAGCGTTTCCTCTGCCCACCTGGGGCTCTCTTGCCACGTCAGAGCTCCGAGTAGAGCGCTTGTTTTGGGAGACTCGTATCGGGCATGCGATTCAATGGAAGAGACTGAAAGACATTTCTGTGGGCACAGCTTAATTTTGACAGTTTTTGTGGGCGTGTCTTCCCTTAAGCATAGGCTGTACGCTGCGCTCCTGGCCTTCCTGATGTAATACGCTACATACAACTCTGCAGCGCCGAAGAGGAAGTCTCTGTTCTGGGCCTCACACGAAGTAAGTACGTATTCGTTTTGTAGCTACTCTGCCGACCGCAATTTTTGGGCCATAATATTGCTACTGAGATCAGGCACTCAGTATTAGAGGAATTGGAGATGCAAACACTGTAGAACATTGTAGATGCAATTTTAAACAACGTAAAATGCCTCGCATGCAAAACACCCACATATTTTAACAACTTCTCCAGCAGCTGTAAATGGTTAAAAATACGGGTGATAATTCTGAAATATCCACACTTTCATTTCAATCATAAACATCTGTGCCCAGTGATAATTGTAGCTTGCTGGTGACCTTTAGGTATCAATCAGCAGAATGGAAATCTTAAACCTTTTGACATAGAAATAACACCATATAATCAGTATTTAGTACACAGACTATCACTGTAGCTTTTGATGCAGTTTGGATGGGGTTCCCTCTGACTTGTGTGATAAGGGAATTTTCATTGTTTCTGTGGTATAAGTAGAATAAAATACAACATTCAGTCAGATGCATAAAAGTCCTTTGTGTTCCTTTTAAAGTAAGATGCTATTAATATGGAGAATTAAATGTTGCCAGATGGTTTCAGAATGATGAGCCATATTGTAAATCTAAAAGGCAGAATCTTTTAATTTGTTAATTTGTCAGGAATAAGCGCAACTGCATGTAAAACTGCCTCAGGGAAAATATTCTCACCACAGTTGTGTGTATTCCCAAACGTTTATTGGGCATAAAATAATAAACCCAATCGAGCAGAATGAATGCACCATAATTACTTGTTTCTGAGTATAAACAAAGGCCCACTTCTTAGGAGCAGAAGCTTCTGAAGTACAAGAAGAAAGAAAACTTCAGAGATCCCAGTGTTTCATCGGAGACAAACCGAATCCTCCCAAAGCACTCAAATCGATGCAAGAACAGAATTGTTATATGCAACTGATGCTTTTATGCGGTGTTACATAAAATAAACATTATGTCTTTCTGATTACAACAGGACTTTTATATAGTACTTAAAATGTAAAAACATCCCAAAGCACTTCACAAAGGAGGGAGGAGAAAGAATAGATTAAAAGAGTGAAGAGACTGAACCATTGTGCGAGAGTTAAGAGAGAGAGGTGGCGGAATCATAAGTGAAAAGCTGAGGTTTTAAAGGAAGGAAGAGAAATTGAGAGGCAAAGGAGTTTGGACAGTGAGTTGCAGAGTTGAGCTGAAGCGGCTGATAGCATTGCCACTGGATGTAGTATGGAGGGAAAGGGGACCCACAAAATGTAGCGTTCTAGCAAACCGGAAACATAAATTTATTTGACACTGCGACTAAGCAGTTTTTATTCCGAAAGCTATGGGAAAAGGGAAGTAAATGCATCACACACACATATTTCATCTAAAATTACTGTTTTTAAAAATAATTGATGGCAGGCAACATATGCATGCGCACACCAATTAGGTTATACTACCCTACCATTTAGTTTTGCGGTATTTCAAGGATTTTTTCTGTATTCATAACTAGTTTAATGAAGAAAGAGGATTATGCCTATTTCCATCTCCGTAACATCGCCCGTCTCCGCCCTTGCCTCAGCTCATCCGCTGCTGAAACCCTCATCCATGCCTTTGTTACCTCTAGACTTGACTATTCCAACGCACTCCTGGCTGGCCTGCCACATTCTACCCTACATAAACTTGAGGTAATCCAAAACTCGGTTGCCCATGTCGTAACTCGCACCAAGTCGCGTTCACCCATCTCCCTTGTGCTCACTGACCTACATTGGCTCCCGGTTAAGCAGCATCTCGATTTTAAAATTCTCATCCTTGTTTTCAAATCCTTCCATGGCCTCGCCCCTCCCTATCTCTGTAATCTCCTTCAGCCTCACAACTCCCAGAGATATCTGCGCTCCTTTAATTCTGGCCTCTTGAGCATCCCTGATTATAATCACTCAACCATTGGTGGCCGTGCCCTCTGTTGCCTAGGCCCTAAGCTCTGGAATTCCCTTCCTAAACCTCTCTGCCTCGCTACCTCTCTTTCCTCCTTTAAGACGCTCCGTAAAACCTACCTTTTTGACCAAGCTTTTGGTCACCTGCCCTAATTTCTCCTTATGTGGCTTGGTGTCAAATTTTTGGTCTTATAATACTCCTGTGCAGTGCCTTGGGACGTGTTACTACTTTAAAGGCGCTATATAAATACAAGTGGTTGTTGTTGTTATGCAGATATCAATAAAAGCCAACCACGTGATATATTGAGTGTCAGGGCCTGCCAAGAACGTAGCGCTTGTTGTGTTTTTCATATGGCACAACGTCAGTGCATATTTTAAATGTTCTGAGTCTCAAAATGTAAAATTATAGTTTTTTCGGAGTCCGTTCAATTTACAGCATCCAATTTACATTCAAAATACGAAAATATCTTCGTTGAATACAATAGTAAATCTCCATTTGAAAAATGGTGCAATGTAACGCACGATTATCTACCCGATTAAAATATTATTTTCCTCCTTCTTGACAACGAAAAAAATTCGGTCCCCGTGGAGGCAGCTTTCCATAATCCAGATTCAATGCGGGGTTATTTTTTGAACTCACAAAACCGGGTGCAGGGGAACAAGAAAAGTTGTTTCGTTCAAAGGCAGAAGATTGCCCGCCACCTCCTATAAATGCGAAACTGCTGTCAGTGTTGTTGAGCTGTGGTTATCGAATGAAGTCTGACTGTGTGCTTCACCCATCACTGGTGGATGTTTGACAGACTTCGAAAAGGCTTCGTCGCTTTCCAATTCATTGCTTTAATACTATAGTCCTGAATACAATTCAGTCGATGATAACAGGGGAGAGGTGAAGGAAATATGGCCATGAATTAAAATAAATACACTAGAAATTAAACCATGTAATTTGGTGTTTATCGTGCTATTCACCCAGTGTACGTGCAATTTTCACGTGAGTGGCATCTGTCTTTGAAGCTTAGCTTAATAAAGTGCCATGTTTACATTCAACGCCACTGAGAAAAAACAATAGTTCACCCCTAACATTAACGAGTCGAGGAAAGAAAGGTTGCATAAGACTATTGTAACAACTTTTCAACGTCCTTCTCACTCGCCAGGGTAGGCGACCAGGCGTGTGATCCGCAATTGTTTCTTTTTTAAATCTATAAAATAATAGAAGCACGATTTGAAGTACACGTTGTCACGCTGTTTAATAAACTGACCGACAACCTGTGCATTCAGAAAAAATGAACGGAAATGCATCTTCATCTATAGCAGTATGGATTCACTATTTAAAAAAAACACAACAGGGAAATCACCCGACCAACAATATCAGCGCTTTTGTTTCATATTTCCAGTTACCGATTGTCGGAAAACGTAGCCAGACACTGGACCCCAGAATGGGTGAAGTGGGTCGTGATGAGTAAGAGAAGCTGGGAGCTGGAAACTAACCCTGAAGGAAGAGTGTCACAACATTGCACAAGAGTGGGAGGGAAGCCAAGCATTTACTCGAAACAGTGCATTCCACTGCCGCAAGAAGATACAAAATCCGAATAGATATTGGGTAGAAATGAATTCTGAAAGAGTATTTTGAAAATAAAACACCCCTCTCTTTTTTGTTTGCAGTACGATTTGACTTTAGTATTCGAGCCATGGGATAAATGTTTGTCTAAATGCCGAAATTAATTTTCCTGATGTTTGACTTCGACCAACAGCGTCCTAAATACTTGAAACCTTTTACCCTCCTCTAAAGACAGCAATCGCTTTGCTACGAACAGGCTTGAACGCACCACACGAGCAAACAGAAAGGAGGTTCTTGCACACTCTAACAATATTGTTCAAATCTTTTGGTTCAACATCTCCAAGGTAATCTAGGTTTCAAAAGCTACTGAAAATATAGAATTTACCATCTGTGGACATTTCTAGTTTTGTCGCCAAGGAACAGGCATTTGTATCGAGGATAGTTTAAAACGATTTCAAAAAGTCGAGAGAAGTGAAGAAAAGGCTGACTCCATTCTTTTGCGAGATCTGCTTTGGCTCAGAACTGATGACTTTAGCAGTGATGCGCTATGATATCCATGTTCCTGCTCCCACCCCGCCCTCTGCTCTGCTTGCATTGCAAAATAAAACATTCCTAGCGTGGCTCAAACTTCACCTTTGTACCCCCGCGAGCCGGAGCTGTGCGCGAGGAGCGCGAGCACGCGCCGAGCCCTGTCGGCTCCCCTTTGTTCGGAGCGTTCGCCCGCCCCCTCCCCCGCGACCAATGGGAGAGGAGGAATGGGTGAGCTCAGCCAATGGGAAGGCTCGTGTCCAAACGGAGGGGGCGGGCGTTGACGGTAGCGCGCGCGGGGTCGCGGCTCCGGGCACGAGCGCGGCGAGCCCAGCCGAGGGCGGAGAATCGGCTTCCTTTGGCCCTGTTGTCCTCACAGGCTAATAACTCACCGGAGGCGGTAGCGGGCACCTCGGCCAAGCCTCCGTCACTCAGACCGACTTCCCGGGAAAGGTGAAGGGCCGACTTCCAGACGGAGTATATTTGCCTCATTGGTTTCGCCCCCCCCTCCACTCCACACACAGAGCAGCCTTTCCATCAACAGGTTAGTGAGTGCGGCGACGGCATCAGTTGGGAGAAGAAGTGAAGTTTGAACCGAGGGAGACTCGGGATTTAGGCCTAGTCCGGGAGGGCAGGCGAGAATGGGGAGGAATGGGAAATCCGCCGGGAATGGGCTGGGAAGTAGTGGGCAATGATTTGGGAAAGGCCGTGGTGCTGCTTGTGTTGGAGTGATCCCGGGGCAGGGTGGTTGGCGCGCTGTGTTGCAGGGGTTTGGGTAGTGTTGGCTTTTTATCTCTATTTGTCACCGTCTGAGTAATGCTCAAATTACTTTTAATCTTCCCCGGCAAAGACGGAACCACCCCTCCTGTTTTCCCAGCTTGGGCTCTGCGCAGCTTCTTCCAAATAGTTTGGATTTTTTTCACTTTGGGCACATCCATCCTTTATGACATTTACAAAGTCTTGGTTTGGGGGTAAAAAAAATACAAATCTGCTCAAAACTCGCAGCTCGGTCTTCAGCTCTATTGTTGCTTTGTACCAGGAGGCACTAAGATGTCTGAATATACTGCTCTCGTTGCAGAGATGCTGGTTTTGTCTTTTTTTAGCTGGCGGTAGTTTTGCTTCTGGATGTTGTGATGGTTCACACGGTGAAACTGAAAATAATTTGCAGCGGTGTCAACATTGAATAATTTGGCGATGAATTAAAAGCTGCAATTCTGTTGAGTTGTTCTGATCTTAGAAACCCTCCCTGAGTAAAACTCTCAGTAATTGAACAATGGGGGAGATGGTTTGGGAACACAATAGACACATTCCCACAAGGGGGAAAGGAAGGGCATCCAAAGCTAGAGCTCCCTGGATGACTAAAGATAGAGGTTAAAATGAAACGGAAAAAAGGTGGCTTATCACAATTGTGAGGTTCATAATACCATAGAGAATCAAGCTGAATATAGAAAGTACAGAGGAGATCTAAAAAAGAGAATAAGGTACAAAGAGAACTTATGAGAATAGATTAGCGGCTAACCAAAAAGGGAACCCAAAAGTCTTTTATAAACACATTAAACAGTAAAAGGGTAGTCAAAGGAAGTTTGGGTCCGATTAGGGACCAGAAATATTATCTCGTGGAGGACGAGGGCATGGCTGAGGTACTAAATGAGTACTTTGCATCTGTCTTCACTAGAGAAGAGGATGCTGCCAATGTAGCAGTAAAGGAGGTGGCAGTAGTGATATTGGATAGAATAAAAATAGATAAAGAGGATGTACTTAAAAGGCAGGCAGTCCTCAAAGTAGAAAAGTCACCTGGTCCAGATGGGATGCATCCTAGGTTACTGACAGAATTAAGAGTGGGAATTGCAGAAGTGCTGATCACAATCTTACAATCCTCCTTGGATATGGGGGTGATGCCAAAGGACTGGAGTATTTCGAATGTTACAGCCCTGTTTAAAAAGGGGGAGGGGATAAACCCGGGCCAGTCAACCTTATGTCGGTGGTGGGAAACTTTTAGAGACAATAATCTGGACAAAATTGGCATTTGGATAAGTATGGGCTAATAAATTAAAGTCAGCATGGATTTGTTAAAGGCAAATTGTGTTTGACTAACTTGTTCGAGTTCTTTGAAGTAACAGAGAGGGTTGATGAGGGTAGTGCAGTTGATGTGTATATGGACTTTCCAAAGGTGTTTGACAAAGAACTACATAATTGACTTGCTGGCAAAATTAAAGCCTGTGGGATTAAAGGGACAGTGGCAGCATGGATACAAAATTGGCTAAGGGACAGAAAGCAGAGAGTAGTGGTGAACGGTTGTTTTTCAGACTGGAGTGGTGTTCCCCAGAGGTCAGTATCAAGATCACTGCTCTTGATATATATTACTGACTTGGACTTGGGTATACAGGGCATAATTTCAAACTTTTCAGATGACACGAAACTCGGAAATGTAGTAAACAATGAGGAGGATAGTAACAGAATCAGGAGAACATAGACTGTTAAAATGGACAGACAGATGGTAGATGAAATTTAACACAGAAGTGTGAAGTGATACATTTTGGTAGAACAATAAGAGGCAAAATAAACAAACTGGTACAATTTTAAAGGGGGTGCAGGAACAGAGAGACCTGGGGCTGTATGTACACACATCTTTGAAGCTGACAGGACAAGTTGAGAAAGCTGTTAAGGCATACGGGATCCTTGGCTTTATTATAAATATAACTTAATAGAGGCATAGAGTACAAAAGCAAGGAAGTTATGCTAAACCTTTATAAAACACTGGTTAGGCATCAGTTGGAGTGTTGTGTTCAATTCTGGACACCGCACTTTAGGAACGATGTCAAGGCCTTGGAGAGGGTGCAAAAGAGATTTACTAGAATGGTACCAGGGATGAGGGACTTCAGTTATATAGAGAGACTGGAGAAGCTGGGGTTGTTCTCCTTGTATGTATTTAATTGGTCTGCACTTGGAAAACAGTGACAGGATCGGACAAAATCAAAAGGTAAATCATGCTTGACTAATCTACTGGAATTTTTTGAGGATGTAACTGGTAGAATAGATAAGGGAGAACCAGTGGATGTGGTGTATTTGGACTTTCAGAAGGCTTTTGATAAGGTCCCGCATAAGAGATTAGCGTGCAAAGTTAAAGCACATGGGATTGGGGTAAGGTACTGTCTTGGATAGAGAACTGGTTGGCAGACAGGAAGCAAAGAGTTGGAACAAACGGGTCTTTTTCCGAGTGGCAGGCAGTAACTAGTGGGGTACTGCAGGGATCGGTGCTAGGACCCCAGCTATTCACAATATATATAAATGATCTAGACGAGGGAACTAGATGTAATATCTCCAAGTTTGCAGATGACACAAAGCTGGGTGGGCGTGTGTGCTGTGAGGAGGATGCAGAGAAACTCCAGTATGATTTGGACAGGTTGGGTGATTGGGCAAATGCAGTATAATGTGGATAAATGCGAGGTTATCCACTTCAGTGACAAAAACAGGAAGACAGATTATTATCTGAATGGCAATAGATTGAGAAAAGGGGAAGTGCAACGAGACCTGGGTGTCCTTGTGTACCAGTCGCTGAAGGTAAGCATGCAGGTGCAGCAGGCGGTTTAGAAGGCAAATGGTATGTTGGCCTTCATAGCGAGAGGATTCGAGTACAGGAGCAAGGATGTCTTGCTGCAGTTGTACAGGGCCTTGGTGAGACCACACCTTGAGTATTGTGTGCAGGCTTGGTCGCCTTATCTGAGGAAGGATGTTCTTGCCATGGAGAGAATGCAGCGAAGATTCACCAGACTGATACCTGGGATGGCAGGAATGATGTATGAGGAGAGATTGGGTCGATTAGGCTTATATTCGCTAGAGTTTAGAAGAATGAGAGGGGATCTCATTGAAACTTATAAAATTCTAACAGGACTAGACAGACTAGATGCAGGAAGGATGTTCCCGATGGCGGGGGAGTCTAGAACCAGGGGTCACAGGCTAAGGATAAGGGGTAAGCCATTTAGGACAGAGATGAGGAGGAATTTCTTCACCCAGAGAGTGGTGAACCTGTGGAATTCTCTACCACAGAAGGCAGTTGAGGCCAATTCATTAAATATATTCAAGAAGGAGTTAGATATATTTCTTAAGGCTAAGGGGATCAAGGGATATGGGGAGAAGGCAGGGACAGGGTACTGAATTTGGCTGATCAGCCATGATCTCATTGAATGGCGGAGCAGGCTCAAGGGGCCGAATGGCCTACTCCTCCTATCTTCTATGTTTCTATGTAGAGCAGAGATGGTTATGGGGAGATTTGATCGAGGTGTTCAGAATCATGAACGATTTTGACAGAGTAAATAAAGAGAAACTGTTTCCAGTGGCAGAAGGTTCAGTAACCAGAGGACACAGATTTAAGGTGATTGGCAAAAGAACCAGAGGTGACATGAGGATTCATTTAAAAAAAAATCTGTAATGCACTGCCTGAAAGGGTAGATTCAATAGTAACATTCAAAAGAGAATTGGATAAATACTCGAAGGGGAAAAAATCCAGGGCTCTGGGGAAAGAGCAGGGGAGTGAGACTAATTGGATAGCTCTACCAAAGAGCCAGCACAGGCACAGTGGGCCAAATCACCACCTCCTGTGCTGTATCAGTCTATGATTCAATAACTTCTGGTCTATCAGCAGAATTTGAGATGAATTAAACTGGCAATTTTTATAAATGTAGCAACTCCATTCTTTAAGTATAAATTACACTGAGATTGTTTCCTGCATATGATATGGATACCTTCTGAGAATGGGATTTATTGAACATCTTTGTAATTGAGCTTCTTCAAAGCTTATAATGTGACAGTTTATTTTTACCTTTTGTCTAATATAATCTTCAATTGAAGCTTTAACTAAATGTACTGTACATTTTTGTTTGAAGAGCCCAGCACTTAAAATTCAGTATCTGATTAAATGTCATGTTTTGTAGTTGAAGACAATGCACCTCTGAAATTGATAATTACTTCTGCTTTTTCTTAAGATTCATTTTATGCCATTTTACCCAACAATGTATTTTTTGTGTCTGTCGTTACAATGAGTGTACATAGAGCTGGCTGTAAACCTTGTGGCAGACATGGTGATGAGCTGGCATTGCTCAAAGAGCAATAAAGCTAATTATCAAATTTCAGCTAAAGTTATATACCGTCAGGTGATTGGAGTATTTGGATTTTTGGACCGCATGCTACTGCTTAATATGCTATTTGGACTACCGTATTTATTTAATTGGGACTGTTGTGGTAATAATGCTCTATTTGATATGTGGTGATCCAGAGCTTGAACTTAAGATTGTCAAGTTGTGAGTGACGAGTGGGAGTTTAGAAAGACAGACAGACAGACAGCGCAAAGCATTGCCACAAGCTTCATTGTATTACAGGTACACTATCCCTTGTACGAAAGCCTTGGGATCAGCTGAGTTTCGGTTTTCAGAATTTTTCGGATTTCAGAAGGTATTATTATAAGACTGGGAAATTTGTATTTAATATAAATTGTAAAAGTTCAGGCTACCTCTTGCGACTGTTCCGTGTCTCATTCCCCTTCCTGCTTCTCTGGAAAGCCGGATATCGGCTGACTCCTACTAAGCTGGCCCGCAAATCAGGTTGGGGGTCGGGTGGGGGGGGGAGAAAAGAATATCGGACAGGTCGAGGGGGGGCTGGGGTCGGGGGGGGGGGGGGGTCGGGAGAAAAGAATACCGAACGGGCCGCTGCAGCTATCGGACGGGCCGCTGTATTGTTGGGTTCACTCTCCCGGTACCACCTCCACACTGCCCGGCTCGGCCTGCAATCTCCTACCCAGGAGGGAACTCTCTGACCCTCTGCCCTGCTCAGCGTAAGTCGTGCGCACGACTTACGCTGAACAAAAAAACTTTTGGTTTTTAGAGGTTTTCGGTTTTCGGAAGTTCGGATAAAGGATAGTCTACCTGTATTATTGGGCTTCATTAACAATCCCCTTTTTGTGCGTGAAATTATTTGAGTTCCAGCCTCACAATTTCAGTTCTTAGGATTGCCCTCATCAATATTTTTTTGGGAAAAAACAAATAATTTCTCTAATATTATGTTCATACCATGAATACAGTGAGATTTTCTCTACTTCATTGAGATTTATTAGGGGGTATTTGCTTCTTTAGAGAGACAATGAGCTGATATAATGCAGTGGCTGAGAATCCCTGTAAAAAAATTTTTTTGGAAAAATATCTTTACTAACATCATCATCGCTGGAGCATCGCTCGACTCTGCCCTTACCTCAGCTCATCTGCTGCTGAAACCCTCACCCATACCTTTGTTACCTCTAGACTTGACTATTCCAACACACTCCTGGCTGGCCTCCCACGTTCTATCCTCTGTAAACTTGAGGTCATCCAAAACTCGGCTGCCTGTGTCCTAACTCGCACCAAGTCCAGTTCACCCATCACCCCTGTGCTCGCTGCCCTACATTGGCTACAATGCCTTGATTTTAAAATTCTCATCCTTGTTTTCAAACCCCTCCATGGCCTTGCCCCTCCCCATCTCTGTAATCTCCTCCAGCCCCACAACCTTCCGAGATATCTGCGCTTCTCTAATTCTGGCCTCTTGAGCATCTCCGATTTCAATCACTCCACCATTGGTGGCCGTGCCTTTAGCTGCCAAGGCCCTAAGCTCTGAAATTCCCTCCTTCAACTTCTCCGCCTCACTACCTCTCTTTCCTCCTTTAAGACTAGGGTTGCAAAATTCTGGGAATTTTTAAAAGAGGAAACTTTCCATGGGAATTTTCGGGAATTTGGGGAATTTATGGGAATTTTGAGTTTTTTTGCACACTGACGGTTTTTGTCTCTGACCCTTATATTATCTTTGTCGTCAAAATAGACATACTGTTCCATACAAATAAAAACAGGCTTTCAAAACTTTATTTAGGTTATAATTTTGAACTTTATTGAACCCCCACAAAAAAGACCCATCTAAAATAAAATAAAAAGAGCGTCAGCTTATTTAGCCTGTAATTTGTCCTTATTTTGTCCCTTTGAGTCTTCTACTCATGAGTCTTCTACTCCTCATTGCTCCTCCTGATTCTCTGACTCTGGCTCTGACGTATCCATTTCCTCCTCTGTGTCAGTGTCTAGCTGTGTGGTGGAAACTTCTGTATCTGGCTCAATAAGTTGTAGGTTCGCCCGGATAGCCACCAGTTTCTCCACTCTCTTGTTAGTCAGCCTGTTGCGCACCTTTGTATGCGTATTCCCAAAAAGTGACCAGTTTCGTTCAGAGGCCGCTGATGAAGGTGGGATTTGGAGTATCACCGATGCAATAGGTGACAGGGCCTCAGATGCACAAAGTCCCTTCCACCAGGTATGTGCACTGATATGCTTGCATGATTCCCATATCCCATCCCCATTCCAAAGACCTTGCTTGGTAGAGAACTTTGCCAGACTTCCCAGAACTTTGCCCACATCCAGATTGAGATGGTGTGAGAGGGTAGAAATCACACTGTAAGCGCTGTTGATCTGTTCCCCAGAAAGTATTGGTCTCCCAACATGCTTTGGGTCCAGCATGTATGCTGCAGCATGAATCGGCTTGACACAAAATTCTTGACGCGTCTGTATGAATTGAACAATTGCCTTCTCCTCTGCTTTGAGCAGCAGGGATGTGGGTAGGGCAATGCTGATTTGTTCTTTTAAATCAGTAAAAAGCCTGAGAACATCTGACAAGACAGCGTCATCTCCTTCAATCTGAGCAATTGCAGATGCTACTGGTGAGAGTAGTTTAAGGCTGCTAACCACTCTCTCCCAAAACACATCATCCAGCAGTATTTTCTTGATGGTGGTTTCCATATCCCCAGACTGGGATATTGCCATTTCTTGCAGCGACTCCTTACCCTCCAGAAGGCTGTTGTACATTATGACAACACCACCCCATCTAGTGTTATTGGGCAGCTTCAGTGTGGTGTTCTTGTTCTTTGTCATTTGCTTGGAGTTGTAGGTTGCTGCAACTACCTGTTTTCCCCTGACATACTTAACAACTTGCTTGGCTCTCTTGTACAGTGCTTCCATGGTTCTCAAACCCATGATGTCCTTGAGGAGCAGGTTAAGCCCATGAGCTGCGCACCCAATAGACGTAATATGAGTGAAGTTGTTGCATTTGGATAAATGCTGCTGCATCTTTGTGGCAGTCTTTACATATGGCTTTCTACAGTGTTTGCACATGTACACAGTCTTTCCATCTTTAATGCCTGGGGTAAAATGCTTCCACACATCCGACGGTAAACGTGGCATTGTTCTATGCAGAGAAATAAAGGGCATTCATCTCTGTGTCGAACTGCGGTCGATCAGCACGATTGCAACAGGGTGAGTACATTTTTGCTGATGCTCCATGTGATGGAAGCATGACCTGTACACACACGACGCTACATCACCAATAGTGTATTATTTTGTATATTTTAAATTGAAGGACAACAGAGTTCAACAAGTAACTGGTTTATTTGGTATAAAGTCTGATTTACTTACTGCATCATCACAACATCAGCAGAAAACAAAATGACTTCCCTCAGGACCCCTAACCTGGATCTTAAAAAAACTATAGCAGTCTTACAGATGCCTGCAGGCCAATCACAATTCGATATGCAAATATTACAAGTAGAGGGAGCTAATCGCTCATCCAACCAATCAGGACACATTTGTTCACAGTCACACACACAACTTGTAATTATTAAAACAAGCCAAGTAAGAAGATAAACATATATTGATTAAGAAATTCCTTAATGATTAAGATTCCATCTCGGTTAGTAATTTTAAGAGAGGACCTGTGGGGGGGAAAAAAAAGACAGAAATACAAAAAAAACAATATTATGCTAGCATGTGCTTTTTTGGGCAAAATTCCCAAGCTAAACTTCCCGTGGAAAATTTCCGGAAATTCACCGGAAATTTACCGGAAACTTTCCACCCCTTTGCAACCCTATTTAAGACACTCCTTAAAATCTACCTCTGACCAAGCTTTTGGTAATCTGCCCTGATAACTCCTTATGTGGCTTGGTGTCAAATCTTGTTTTTTATCACTTCTGTGAAGCGCCTTGGGACAATTTACTACATTAAAGGTACTATATAAACAAGTTGTTGTTTACTAACTGGGGATTTGTCATATACCTGTGTACTTGAGTTAATACAAGGATGAATGAGAAATTAAAAAAAACTAGTGGTTCCTCCTGTGACATTGACACAGAAAGTCAGGATAAAGTGAATTTTTCTCCGTGCATTCGCAATGCTGTAGGTATGGGGATCTGAAGCTAATGAAACCTCATTTTGGTGGCCGAAGTGTGCAACTGGAGGTGTGTCTGTGTGACGGGTAGCTTTATCATGGGGAATCCTATCCAGATATCACCTCAGGCATGGCAGATTGGTAATGCCCAAACACATAGCATTATCTACAAGAGATCAGATTTGCTATGTTTTCAGATTGTAGATGTTCAGTTTTATGTCAGATATGCAGATGTGTCAGGTTCACAAAACTTTGATTTTGTACAAATATATAAATTTCATAATACACTTTAACATTTCTCAATACTTTCAGTAGCTTTAACACTTCAAAACAAAGCAACTTTCATTTATATAGTGCCTTTCATGCCTACAGGACATCCCAAGCGCTTCACAGCCAATTAAGTACTTTTGAAGTGTAGCCATTGTTGTAATGTGGGAAACACAACTGCCAATGTGCAAGGTCCCACAAGCAGCACTGAAATCAGATCATCTGTTTTACGTGTTGGTGAGAGATAAATGTTGACCAAGAGCTCCCCAGCTCCTCTTCGAATAGTGCCGAGGGATCTTTTACATCCACATGATGGGGCAGACGGGGCCTCGGTTTAACGTTGCGTCTGAAAAACTGCACCTCAGCAGTGCAGCACTCCCTCAGTAATGTTTTGACTTATCAGCTTGGATTATGTGCTGAAGTCTCTGGAGTGGGGCTTGAGCCCACAACCTTCTGACTTCAGGCGAGAGTGCTACCACTGAGCCGAGGCTGACACCTGACCAGCTATTTTTTAATTAAATGAAAAGCTTTTATGTAAGAACTTGTTTATACAGATGTGGCATTATTCTCAGCAGAGTCTAGCAACTTAATTGGTGGGGCATGCTAAATTTCAAGTGGCTTTGCAGGATATCTTTTATTGTAGTATTTAATTAAAATGAATTCACTTTTCATTATATTGCAACGCTTGTATCACACTCTGTGATTCTGATGTTATACATGTTGAGCTGGTTATTCTGTTGGTTCAGTCTTAAATTAAATTCAATTGAAAAGTAGATTTACTGCTGTAAAATGATTATTTAACTGTATGATTGATGAGGGATGTTCCATAGACGTTTCGAGCTTGACTTCGATTCCTTGCTATTGGAAGAGCTGGCCAGATTGTTGCCGGAGGGAGACGGGCTTTTTGACCAGTACAAAGTCTGTTGCTGCACTTGTGAATTTTAAATTTTTTACATCAACTTGCTATTAACATTGTACCTTCTACATTCAGAGCTACATGATACAATCGTTTTGTAAATAGAAAACTTCATATTAAAATATTTTTGGTAGATTTATCTACAAATAAAATTTCAAGTGCGTTTTATGTGGTTCTTTTTGCCTTCTGATACAGATGAATAGATTTTCTTTACTATTATTATTATTATGTGTACCATTGAAAGACATATTCCAAGATAACCATTGATGGTAAAATCATACTTTTAGTATAGAGGCTTTGTGATCGCCCTGCAAGAAAACCTGATATGAGTTCAAATAGGGTTTTGTGCAGTGCCGTTGCTGTTTGGAATTAATATGTCTAGGCCAGCGAAGGGTGATTCTATAGTTTCCGTTCCACCTTGACAGCATTTCCATTACAGAAACTCCTTTCTAAGTTGGAGTGCCTGTTGTATCAGATTTGGGTAAGACAAAGGTGAACCGTTTCCCAGTTTGCAAACTCTTGAGTATGAAAATGCATTTTCTTTTTCAGTTTAAATGAGTTTGTCTGGCTTTCAACTGCATTTAGGTGGCCATATTTCTGTGTACTGCTTATTCCCTATTACTTCCTACAGTACTGTGTAGAAGGAAGATAATTCAGAGGACTTGAGAGATGAGCATATTTGTGTCTTTATGAAGAAGTTTGGATTTTGTTTAATTGTCAAAGATGCAGCCCTTACCCCCACTTGAAACTTAATAGTGCAACAATTTTAATATTCAATGTATTTAATTGAGACTGATATCTTCTCTTGATCTTCCTGGGATTGGGTTTCGTTTTCTCAGCTTTGCTATATTTGTTCACGGTTAATGCCTCTTTTCTGTGTACTGAAACACAGTTTGTATTTGTCCTTGCCTCTGATATTCTAGCAACAGTGACATATAAATTAAAAATGGAAAATAAAACACAAGCCAGAAGGGATTCTGCCAGACGATGCTTTTACTAACGTACCACATTTCTGTAATATGCAGGGGCTGCTAATGCTGTGGAATCTTCTCCATTTATATTGTGGGCGTCAAAACAAAAGCAACTGGGCTTGCTCAAGCTCGCCGCTTTTGTTGCTTCTTGGGTTTTGTTTATTCTGGTGTTACAAGGGAGCGGAACCACCCTTTGAGGCCGCTCTTCCAGAGGTAACTCTTCATTTATATTAGAGCTGCTGCTAGTGCTGTAAAGGAATGCATTGCACTGTAATGTGAATGCAACCTAATTTCATGGACAGTGTAATTTGCAGGTGTTACCGTACTGCCCGGAAGCGGTGGTTGTGGGGGTGCTCACATTGTTGAAAATCCAATGCATGAAGTATGTGACAGCACTTCTGGTGTGTACTTAAATTTTAAGAAAAGTCACCAAACTGCCTTCTGCGATGCATTTATTTGCAGCCTTTCTGACGATAGGGTATGGTACTGTAGTGGTTATGGCTTTGGACTAATGAGCTAAATCCCACCATGGCAAATTGTGAACTTAAATTAAATAAATCTGGTAATTTGTGGACAAGCACCAGGAAAATAAAATGACTGTGAAAGCTGACTTTCTGTTGTAAAGACTCAAATGGTTCACTGATGTACTTCAGGGAAGAGGATTTGCCACTCCAGTCTGATCTGGTCTAATCCTATACTACTTGGGTGACTTTTAGTGCCTCTGAGGTGGCCAAGTAAGAAGAGGGACCAACACCATCTTCTCAGGGAAACTAGGGATGGCCAATAAATGTGGCCTTGCCAGTGTCGGCCACATCCCACGAACATGTATATTGAAGTTGCCCAACAGCTTTTGTCATGAGAATTTCAGACCAGACCTTGGCCTTCTGGTCCTAATTGAGAAGTCTAGACTATTACATCTGCCTTTAGCAGATCAGATCTAGTGTACGTCAGTTGTGATGTTCGCATGATGTCATAAGGATGAGATCATCTGAGGCTGAATTACAAAGCAAGTAGAATAGATCCTCTTGACATTGAAATGTGTTACAGATAATTTGCACCCAGGACATGAAGTATAACTAATTTATTTTTAAATTGAGAAACCAAGGTTGAGGGCCAAAGCCCATAGAGCAGGCTTCAACAAGGTTTTAAAATAAACAGGTGAATTAGGAAGTTGTGATTAAGCAACACTAAGATTGTAAGAGGAAGAAAAGACTGAGGGTGGTAAGGAGTTGTGTTTAGACTGTCGTTGGTGTAACTTTGTATAAATCTAGGCTTGTGAATGTATTTTTATTTATATGGAAACCATTTCACTGCAGGTAACATCTCGAGAATGCCCTTAGATAAGTTAGTACATCAGGAGTGCAATAATGCCGTCATAAATGGTATTAAAAGCTTTTCAACTAGAGAGGAATATATTGTGAAGTTCACAGCTTTTCTAATCTTGTGCCACAGAACCTGATTCCTGAAAAGGGAGTTGAGAACTGGAGGCAGATCAACAATTATTGGTCCTAATTATTTCATCCTTCACTTGAATTTCTGTATTGGGTGCTTTGCTGTTCTTGATGCCCATAAAGAATCATCCATTCTGTTGGTAATTTGTTTATGCCAGAATTCTGTAATAAAGTGAAGTGTAAGGTATTGAGTTGTTTATTGCCTCACATGTACTATTGAAACTACACCTTGATTAGCAGTGTGTTCAGGAACAAAGGGCAAATTGTGAACATGAGGGATCTGCACAATGAATTCCTCCTGTGATTGTCCTAGGTTCCAGAATTACATCAAAACTAGCGTTTTTATAATTCTTGAGATTTAAGGTTTGAAATCGGATAAGTTACTTGGGAATTTTATTAATGAAGTGCGTACATTTGTTCTGCCACATGAAGTAATGAGTGTATTGGTATGCACCCAGAGCAAGACTGTCCTGACATCTTGGCTCAGATTGGCTGTAAATAATGCCATCTTGCCGCTAGTAACGTGCTCCAAATTTTGGTAGTTTTTTAATTAGAATACCCTGCAGTGAGCATAGCAGTGAATCAGGCTCTCGGCACCGATCCAAGAGCTGAAGTGACGCCACGTTCACCATCCGGAGCTGGGGGAGGGTTTCAGTGAATGGAAATGCAACTTCTTTAACAAACTTTAATCTATAATTAAGCAGTAATGTCCCTTTTTGCGTTTTGAGATTTTTGTCAGTTTCCCCGTTGTGTGTGATCTATGACTTCAGGCCACTCCGAGTCACTACATTATGAATTATTAATAATTTAGGAATAAAATAATTTGACTTATTTTAGTGGATTATGAAGGCATAAAATGAGCTAAGCAAGCTAACCTTGAATTTTAACTTATTGAAAAGTTCTGAGTTTGAATGAGACTGAAGATTGCAAATCTTTGTGGACAGCAAACATTTACATAATGACACGCTGACTTCCGTCTGAATAGATGGGCTTGGCATGCTTTTGAGGTATATGTACATCAGTTTACGCATGACTGATTAAAACCTCATGATTAATAAGCACATTAGAGTTATTAGAAAATATATGTTGGTTGTGTTAGTGGCTGTAATGAGGTTGGGCACTGTGGGGGGGGGGGGGGGAGCAGAGAAGGAAAGGGTCATTTAAATTTTGAAAACAGTCTCATAAATTGAATGGGTTCCAGACATGGTGTGGCAATATTAAAATTGAAAATCCCAGGAGCAGGAAGTGGATATTCAAAGAGCATAGTTGTTTAATCTTTGCAACAGTAATATGTTTTTAACAACTGGGAGTTTAACTCCGATCTTGGAGCAATAAATCACCGTCACGACCAGGCCACTTAGACCATTATTTTTGACTGTAAGTAGCAGTAGCTGGCTTAAATATAGGAAAATCGCGATCACCATTAATTTTAATAGGGGGTTGGGCTATAATTACCTTCTAGCTGTTATTGGCAAGGGTAATGGCAGAGCTGTGCAATAGTCCCAGGAAAGTTGAGAGGCATAATTAATAGTGTAGGTAACTTACTCCATAATTTCCTCTTTTGCACTGTTGAAGGGCCCTACAACATAGATACGCCATTATAATGGGACAAGTCCCCAGGAAAATCTTTGCCTATAATTTGGGCTAGTTACAAAATTAATGTTATGCTACAATTCCTGTTATATGATTATGCTTCAATAATAAATGGAAATTTATTATGTGGCATAAAAGGAATACTTCTTTGGAAGTTGTTTGCTGGCTTCATCTTGGGGTACAATTGCTATTTTCATGTCCACACAAAGTTTCTGGTGTATATATTAATGTAGCAGTATAATTTAAGCGTTCCATCCCAATCGGGCCCCAAAGCATCCTAAAGACGAGGTACGAGACTGTGCAAGGAAGCAGCTTGAGTTTACATAGTATGCATTCTAACTCCAGACTGATTCTAAGATGCACTTAAAAAAATATGTTTTCATGTTTTTAAAAAGAAAATTGCCGCTCCTGCCCACAAAGTCCTAAAATTGAAGATTAGCTGCCCAAGTAGATATACATGGAGCTGCTTCATCGCTGACTATGGTGTGACCAGCAGCAATGTGCAGTCGGCAGTATAACTCCAGTTAACAGCTGCGCGTGACATTTCAGAGTCTGAGGCTAGTGTCATTGCAGCCTTACTTGTGCCTATGGCCTTTGAGTGCTGCTACTCATTACTTGCAGGTTATCCAGTTGGTTGTTGGTCAAGTGTAAGTTTGTATAAATTCTGATCTAATAGAAAGAAAAGAGCTTATATTTATATAACATCTTTGGCAACCTCAGGACGTCCCAAACCGCTCTACAGCCAATGCATTATTTTTGAAGTGTAGTAATGGTGTAACATCTCCGTGATGTTCTATATCTCACTACTTGAAACAATAACCAGAAGAAACTAATATTAACTGAATGGAAACCTTCTTGAATCCTGGTTCAGTATTGAATGATCAGCAAAGGCAATGTACTGTAAATAGCTAGTTTAATGCTTGCTTTCAGTTTATGTAACTTCTGTAAAGAATAGCTGATCCAAGTCTGATCAAACTGTAGTATCTATGGTATAAAACAGAAAATGCTAGAAACACTCAGCAGGACAGGCAGCATCTATGGAGAGAAGAAGAGTTAACGAAAGGTCATCAACCTGAAACATTAGCCCGGATTTTGCAATAAAAATAATGGTGAGGCTATCGCCGCTTGAAAGAGTCATGAAAGAATAAATCGGTCAGCAACTTTTGACGGATGCACATGCGCAGTTAAACATGGGAATCAGAAAATTGGTGTCCGAGTTGCCCAGCTCCTCCAGAAGCTTCGCTATACCGGTATCTTGCCGAAATAAACTAAAATGGCAGGGGGTTGGGAACCTGTGCAGGAAGACAGAGGAAAGGGAAGCAAGGATAGAAACAAAAGACATGAAGGAGAAAAGCAAAAGTGGAAGGCAGAGAAATCAAGGGTGTAAATCAAACAGGGCTACAGTAAATAATAATTCTAAAAGGACTAAGAGTGTTAAAAAAACAAGCTTGAAGGCTTTGTGTCTTAATGTGAGGAGCATTCGTAATAAGGTGGATGAATTAGCTGCGCAAATAGATGTTAACGGATATGATATAATTGGGATTACGGAGACATGGCTCCAGGGTGACCAAGGCTGGGAATTCAACATCCAGGGGTATTTAATATTCAGGAAGGACGGGCAAAAAGGAAAAGGAGGTGCGGTAGCATTGCTGGTTAAAGAGGAGATTGACACAATAGTAAGGAAAGATATTGGCTCTGATGATGTGGAATCTGTATGGGTAGAGCTGAGAAATACCAAGGGGCAGAAAACGTTAGTGGGAGTTGTATACAGACCCCCAAACAGTAATGCTGAGGTTGGGGTTGGCATTAAACGGGAAATTAGAGACGCATGCAATAAGGGCACAGCAGTTATCATGGGTGACTTTAACCTACATATAGATTGGGCTAACCAAATTAGTAACAATACTGTGGAGGAGGCATTCCTAGAGTGTATACGGGATGGTTTCCTGGACCAATATGTCGAGGAACCAACTAGAGATCAGGCCATCTTAGACTGGGTATTATGTAATGAAAAAGGATTAATTAGCAATCTTGTGCAAGGCCCCTTGGGGAGGAGCGATCCTAATATGATAGAATTCTTCATTAAGATGGAGAGTGAAGTAGTTGACTCAGAGACTAGGGTCCTGAATTTAAATAAAAGTAACTATGATAGTATGAGGCACGAGTTGGCTAGGATGGATTGGGGAATGTTACTTAAAGGGTTGACGGTGGATAGGCAATGGCAAACATTTAAACATCTACAGAATTTGTTCATCCCTGTTTGGCATAAAAATAAAACAAAAAAGGTGACTCAACCGTGGCTAACAAGGGAAATTAGGGATAGCATAAGATCCAAGGAGAGGACATATAAAAGCAGTAAACTTGAGGATTGGGAGCAGTTTAGAATTCAGCAAAGGAGGACAAAGGGATTAATTAAGAAGGGGAAAATAGAGTATGAGAGTAAGCTTGCGGGGAAAATAAAAACTGACTGTAAAAGCTTCTATAGATATGTGAAGAGAAAAAGATTGGTGAAGTCAAGCGTAGGTCCCTTGCAGTCCGAATGAGGGGAATTTATAATGGGGAACAAAGAAATGGCGGACCAATTAAATACATACTTTGGTTCTGTCTTCACAAAGGAGGACACAAATAACCTCCCAGAGATGTCGGGGAACATAGGGTCTAATGAGAGGGAGGGTCTAATGAGAGGGAGGAATTGAATGAAATCAGTATTTGTAGGGAAATGGTGGTAGAGAGAAAACGGGGAATTATAGGCCGGTAAGCCTGACATCGGTAGTGGGAAAAATGCTAGAGTCCATTATAAAAGATGTAATAGCAGAGCATTTGGAAAACAGTGATAGGATTGGACAAAGTCAACATGGATTTACAAAAGGTAAATCATGCTTGACTAATCTACTGGAATTTTTAGAGGATGCATCTGGTAGAATAGATAAGGGAGAACCAGTGGATATGGTGTATTTGGACTTTCAGAAGGCTTTCGATAAGGTCCCGCATAAGAGATTAGCGTGCAAAGTTAAAGCACATGGGATTGGGGGCAAGGTACTGACTTGGATAGAGAACTGGTTGGCAGACAGGAAGCAGAGTTGGAATAAATGGGTCTTTTTCCAAGTGGCAGGCAGTGACTAGTGGCGTACCCCAGGTATATGTATGTATATATATATCATCTAGACGAGGGAACTAGATGTAATATCTCCAAGTTTGCAGACGACAAAGCTGGGTGGGCGTGTGTGCTGTGAGGAGGATGCAGAGAAACTCCAGTATGATTTGGACAGGTTGGGTGATTGGGCAGATGCATGTCAGATGCAGTATAATGTGGATAAATGCGAGGTTATCCACTTTGGTGGCAAAAACAGGAAGGCAGATTATTATCTGAACGGTAATAGATTGGGAAAGGGGGAAGTGCAACGAGACCTGGGTGTCCTTGTGCACCAGTCGCTGAAGGTAAGCATGCAGGTGCAGCAGGCGGTTAAGAAGGCAAATGGTTTGTTGACCTTCATAGCGAGAGGATTCGAGTACAGGAGCAAGGATGTCTTGCTGCAGTTGTACAGGGCCTTGGTGAGACCACACCTTGAGTATTGTGTGCAGTTTTGGTCACCTTATCTGAGGAAGGATGTTCTTGCCATGGAGGGAGTGCAGCGAAGATTCACCAGACTGATACCTGGGATGGCAGGAATGACGTATGAGGAGAGATTGGGTCAATTAGGCTTATATTCGCTCGAGTTTAGAAGAATGAGAGGGGATCTCATTGAAACTTATAAAATTTTAACAGGACTAGACACATTAGATGCAGGAAGGGTGTTCCAGATGGCGGGGGAGTCCAGAACCAGAGGTCACAGTCTAAGGATAAGGGGTAAGCCATTTAGGACTGAGATGAGGAGGAATTTCTTCACCCAGAGAGTGGTGAACCCGTGCAATTCCCTACCACAGAAGGCAGTTGAGGCCAATTCAGTAAATATATTCAAGAAGGAGTTAGATATATTTCTTAAGGCTAAGGGGATCAAGGGATATGGGGAGAAAGCAGGAACAGGGTACTGAGTTTGGATGATCAGCCATGATCTCATTAAATGGCAGAACAGGCTCGAGGGGCCGAATGGCCTACTTCTGCTCCTAACTTCTATGTTTCTATGAGGGACTCGCCATTGAAACACGTGAAATTGTGTGAAGTTGCGGTACTTGCGTGATAAGAGGACGCGAACGTGGCACAAAGCAACTCGCGCCAGGGCGCGGCGTCCCGTGAAATTCAATGGGAGGTTAGCGGCGGCACTAACTGTTAGCGCCCTGCGGTGGTGCACCGCCGGCAATTACATCATCGCCGTGCGCAGCGCCCCAGCCGCGATCTTTGGTGGCGCACCCTGACTTACCGCCGGACGCTTTGTCCGACGGGGTCAGGGGGGCCTACCTGCGGCTGGGGCGGTGCTATTTAAAGGTGAGGTGCCGGGCTGCCATTTTTGTTGCTGGCCGCCTGCCAGCACCTGCCTCTGCTGCTGTCCCCGGCCTCCTTACACGCCACCACCCCCCCCCCCCCCCCCCCCCCCCCTTGCGGAGTGCAGATTTCTTTTGAGTGCCGGGCTCTTTTGCTGGCACTCCCAATCCCTGGGGGCCCAGCTGGGCCCCGGGTTATGCTGCACTAGGCCAGTCCCCTTGAAGAAGGGGAGGAAGGCCTGCTGTGCCGTGATATTCCCTTGCAGCGCCCCAAGAGGGAGGTGGGGCACTTCCAGTAGCGACCCACTTCCCTCTTGGGGCGCGACCACTCAATTTCGGTCGCGGGGGCGCTAATTTTTCCAGGGCGCTAAACAAAGGGGGTGCCACTCAATTTTTCACCCAAAGTGTCTCCTTAACGATTCTTAAATCTGATTGGTTAAGGAGACCAGTTGCTTGCCTTGTTCACAGAGACCTCTGATTCTCCTGTAGAGGGCGCCGTGCTGTTTTGGCTCTAATAACTGCAAGTTCCAGTGAGTGTAAGTGTAGTGAGCGGCCAGCACCATTCGTTAGCCACTGACTGCAAAATCCGGGCCATTAACTCTGTTTCTCGCTCCACAGATGCTGCCTGCCCTGATCAGTGTTTCCAGCATTTTCTGTTTTTATTTCGGATTTCTAGCATCCGCAGTATTTTGCTATTGTTGTAGTATCTTTGGGCGTATTTTTGAGTAAGGAAAAGTGATCGTTATGGGCCACTGTAGACGCCAAATTCTGGTAAATTGTCAATGAACCGTGAGACTACACATCGAACAACCTTTAAAGATGGCATTTTCATTCATCGACTTTGTGTTCTTGGTCAAAAAGCATAATGGGAGAAGAGGGGAAACATTATCACTACTCGTATCTTCTAAATATAAATCACCTGGTATGCCTCTTAACAGGCAGCCGCTCAGCTTGTTTGAATTGTGTACAGCCTGGAGCAGTTGTAGTGTTTGCAAGTTGATACTGTGCTTAATTACTAAGATTATAAAGTAAGCTCTGCATTAAACGTCAAAATGGTGACTAAGGTAATTCCCAAAAGCAGAATTTTAGGTGCTCTGCTCAACGTTAGTAAGGAGTCAGAATGGGCTATTGTAATGTAACTCCCAACTAATTAACTTCTTTTTCTGACTCACTGTGCAAAACTCTGCTGAGAACTGCTGCACCTTCAAATTGTGCTGACCAACCATTCCTGTGGTTCAGTCTCCATATGCATTCTGCCAGTTTCTTCAAAGTATCACTGCCATGTTTTGAAATTGCAGTGTGTTCCAAGGTTTGTATGTCTCTAGCATTGGAGCTACACTGCTTGTGTTAGTGCAAAGAAATAAGAAATTGTCCCTTTTTAAAATATATATCCTTAAATTGGTAGTTTTATAATAAATTGAATAAAATTCATTTAAATTGTTTCTGATAAAGCTAAAAGGAAGGTTCACCAGCGTTAAACTGAAAGAATTGGTGTTGCTTAGGAGTCAGTCGAGATGAAATGGCAGTGTCATGGCAGCTTGCTATGAAAAATACCAATTATAGTTTGTTGGTAGGGCCAACAATGAGGAGGGAGAGATAGAGAAAGATAATGCAGAGAAATTATTTAAAATTGGTTACAAAAAGCAAGCTGACAAATAATAAATTCAAGAAATGACGCAGAGGATGGAGAATCAGTGGAGGGAGATTTTGTGAAGGGATTTTCCTATACCCCATTATTCTTCACTTGGACAAGTAATGGAAGTGAGTAAGGAGGAGGGCTGGATTTACATAGAAACATAGAAGATAGGAGCAGGAGTAGGCCATTCGGCCCTTCGAGCCTGCTCCGCCATTCAATGTGATCATGGCTGATCATCCAAATTCAGTACCCTGTCCCTGCCTTTTCCCCATATCCCTTGATCCATTTAGCCTCAAGAAATATATCCAACTCTTTCTTGAATATATTTAATGAACTAGCCTCCACCGCCCTCTGTGGCAGAGAATTCCACAGGTTCACCACTCTCTGGGTGAAGAAATTCCTCCTCATTTCAGTCCTAAATGGCTTACCCCTTATCCTTAGACTATGACCCCTGGTTCTGGACTCCCCGGCCATCAGAAACACCCTTCCTGCATCTAGTCTGTCCAGACCTGACAGAATTTTATAGGTTTCGATGAGATCCCCTCTCAATCTTCTAAACTCCAGTGAGTATAAGCCCAATCGACACAATCTCTCCTCATACGTCATTCCTGCCATCCCAGGTATCAGCCTGGTGAATCTTCGCTGCACTCCCTCCATGGCAAGAACATCCTTCCTCAGGTAAGGTGACCAAAACTGCACACAATATTCAAGGTGTGGTCTCACCAAGGCCCTGTACAACTGTAGCAAGACATCCTTGTTCCTGTACTCGAACCCTCTTACTACGAAGGCCAACATACCATTTGCCTTCTTAACCGCCTGCTGCACCTGCATGCTTACCTTCAGCGACTGGTGCACAAGGACACCCAGGTCTCTTTGCACTTCCCCTTCTCCCAATCTATTGCCATTCAAATAATAATCTGCCTTCCTGTTTTTGCCACCAAAGTGGATAACCTCACATTTATCCACATTATAGTGCATTTGCCATGTTTCTGCCCAATCACCCAACCTGTCCAAATCGTACTGGAGTTTCCCGACATCCTCCTCGCAGCTTACCCTCCCGCCCAGCTTTGTGTCGTCTGCAAATTTAGAGATATTACATCCAATTCCCTCGTCCAGATCATTAATATATATTGTGAATAGCTGGGGTGCTAGGACCGATCCTTGCGGAACCCCACTAGTCACTGCCTGCCACTCGGAAAATGACCCGTTTATTCCAACTCTTTGCTTTCTGTCCGCCAACCAGTTCTCTATCCAAGTCAATACCTTGCCCCAATCCCATGTGCCTTAATTTTGCACGCTAATCTCTTGTGTGGGACCTTATCCTGGGACCTTGGGATATTCTTGTTGGGCACTCGGATTACTGTTGTTTCTCTTGAGCGAAAAGAAGTATTTATGATCTGCTTCTGTGACCTCAACCAAAATGACAGCTGCAGGCCCAAATTTATAAAATAACCAAAAATTAGAAGCTTTCTACTGTCTTTTTAAAAATCTAAATTGTGCATTTCAAAAACATTCTGATTTGGATGCAAGTCTACTACAGGCAGATTTGCAATTGGTCCTGTGTTCACAACATGTCGCTGACCTAAAATGGCATCTCTTTTCAGCAGTTTTTATGTTTTGGCAATTGAGTGCAACAAGTTGGGCTTGGAATGCGGAAAACACACACTCATTTTTAAACACAAAGCCAATTTCAAGTTGGTACTGAGAAGTGAGTAATATCACCAGTTTAATTACACTTATTTTGTTAAATATTTTTTAATGTCGGTTTGGCAAGGCAATGCCATTGATTTTTTGGGAATGATTCCATTACCCAGTGTCAACTGTGGCTCAGTGGGTAGCAGTCTCACCTCTGAGTCAGAAGGTTGTGGGTTTAAGTCCCACTCCAGAGACTTGAGCACAAAAAATCTACGCTGTCACTCCAGTGAAGTGCTGAGGGAGGGCTGCGCTGTCGGAGGTGCCGTCTTTCGGATGAGACGTTAAACTGGGACCCTGTCTGCTCTCAGGTGGACGTAAAAGATCCTATGGCACTATTTCGAAGAAGAGCAGGGGAGTTATCCCCGGTGTCCTGGCCAATATTTATCCCTCAACCAACATAACAAAAACAGATTATTTGGTCATTATCACGTTGCTGTTTGTGGGAGCTTGCTGTGTGCAAATTGGCTGCCGCGTTTCCTACATTACAATAATGACTACACTTCAAAAGTATTTCATTGGCTGTAAAGCACTTTGGGACGTCCGCAGGTCGTGGAAGGCAAGTCTTTTTTTTCTTTTTACATTTGATGGTGTTTAATTAAACTTTGGAGTATGAATAATGATGAATGACACCTTGCCAGAACCTTTTTTTTAACCCGATGCAGCTCAAATAAGTCCTTGTGATCCGAGATTTGATTGCGCAAGATAATTGGAGCTTCTTGATATTACCTAATAATAATAATAGAATAGGGCGGGATCTTGCACTAACGGTCCAACCCGGTAAATAATTTTTTGTAGAAATTACTTGACGCTTAAAACACAAGCTAACCTGTATCCAAATGTGGGTGACATTTTTCACACTGAAAGAGTTGATAGCTTGTTTGCTGTTTGTTAACAAAATCTTAAAGGTGGTTCAGTAGACTGGGAACTTGAATTTTCAATTTTGTTATGTAGCTCTGCTTGCAGTGACTTGATACTCAATATTGAAACTCAGGCTGAGATTGTCATACTTCACATGATGCACTCCTTTGAAGCCAAAAGCATTTAGTGGTGATGTGAAGCATGCAACATGAATGGCGCACAGAGAAGGTGAATTCATTGTGAGGGCAAAATGTTCACATGAAACAATTTTCTTTTACAAGATTAAAAATTCTCCAGCTGTTCTCGCCACCTTCCCTCTGCAAATGTGCAACAGAGGGATTTATATTGTAGCAGTACACAAACTCACTGTCCATCTGTTGTAACAGGATTACCGTTAGTCCTTTAATTCAGAACTGCATCACATCAGATTTTTAACCCAACCTTACAAATGGGTCCATACGATGTGCATTTATCTGTATCCAGCACCCGGAAACTTCTAAACACTTCATTCAATATTAATCAAATTTCCTTCAAACAACCCAGATTCATTTTTAAAAACTGGTCTTCTGGATTTGTTTTAGTTAAAAACTGCTTCCTCGATACCAAGAGCGATAATTATGCCCTTCAGAACTGGACCAGTTTAAAAAAAAAAAAAAAATAGATTTTTAATTAATTGCCACTTCATTGTACATATTGAAAAATTAATATTTTGTATTATATGAAAGGTGTAGTTTTCAAATAACACTTATCGCCTGTTTTAATCAATCAAGTTTTGGACTTAATGTTTTAGAAACAAAATCTTAATTTTTGTTTTAAGCCAGTAGATTGTACTTCTGTTAATTCAAAGTTGTATTTTTCACTTAAAGAATGCAGTAAGCTGAATTAAGCATTTGAAATAAACAGCAAAGGAGGCTTTTAGCGCTAAAAAAAATAAGAGCAGTAATAATTTGAATTAAACAACTTTGAACTAATAGTGGTAGTTAACTCGTTTCTAGTGCAGGAGTTGAGCATGTAATCTAGGCTCACCCTTCAGTGCAGTGCTGCGGGAGTACTTCATTGTCAAGAGTGTCGTCTTCTGTACGAGATGTTAAACCAAGACTGCATCTGCTTGTTCAGGTGGATATAAAAGGTCCCTGGGCACTTTCTTGAAGAAGGGCAAGGTGTCAAAATGGTATCCTGACCAACCTACATCCCTCAACCAACACCACAAAAGACAGATCAACTGGCCATTGATCTCATTGCTGATTGTGTACAAATTGTCTGCCACATTTTCCTACAAAGCAGTAGTGATCACGTTTGAAAAGTGAACGTTTGAAGCTGTTCTATAAATGCAAGTGTGTGTTTAGAGATGTGTTTGTGTCACACCCTCTGTCCTCAGCTGAAATTGGCTAAAGACCATTGTCCCTTTTGGCTAGAGATCAGGGATTGTAATTGGAACCTCTTGGTTTGTATGACTCATACACACTGAGCCACTGGGGAAGCTTTATGCCTTCATAGATCTAAAAACCTGTCGCCCACAAGTGCAGGTAAAATTTGCTTGATCAATTTAAGTCCATGGAACAACGTGTTCTGGAATTGGACCTTTCACTAAATGTTAATATCCTGTAGTGTGATAATTGATTACAGTGACCTTTTTAAAAATTTCGTGCAAACCAATTAGCACATTACAGGGCATTGATTCGTCATTTGTAGCCTTCAAAGACATTTTAGTTGTAAGTGCTTGGACAGGCAAAATTTCTGCTTCAAGCTTGTGACAGGATCTTCCACTTCCATTCGTTTTGGTTTGTATTTTTCTTAATTTGTTTTTAATATGTGTGCAGTGCTGACGGGGGCTCATATATTGGCCATCCCCAGTGGAGGGAAGTATTTTGACAATTGAATGGCTTGTTGGGCCATTTCAGAGGGTATTAAGCGTCAACTACAGTCACGTGCAAGACAGGACAGGTTGGGGTGGTAGGTTCCCTTTCCTGAAAGACATGCGTTTGGGTTTTTATGATAATTTGGCAGTTTTCACGGTAATCTTTTTTGATGCCAGCCCACAAATGACCAGATTTATTGAATTCAGTTTCACAATTTGACGTGGGTGTGAAGTAAAAACCTAGATAGCTTGTCTGCTATGTTACTGAACCTGATTCTCTTGTATTATGACGAGCATTATCTTTTGAGATACCTTAATTCCTTGTTAGTATCCCGCCTGTCACCTGGGAAATCACGGTTCAATTCCCCGACGGGGAGAGATTATTTTCTCTGGCACAGACACGATGGGCCGAATGGCCTCCTATGCTGGCAATTTCCATGATACATGCCAAAATTGTTCTTTTGAAGTTTCATTTTGTTATTTTTAATCCTTAGTTCATGTTTTAATACGGTCATTTTTCTGCTTTACATCTTTTGTTACAGGAAAATGAGCTGGGAGTACAGGAAACTTTGTTATATCTGGCACCGACGGGACCGAGCTGTTGCCGATCTATCAAAACTGCCGGACATACAAAGTTAATGTTGAAGCATACGGAGATTTTCATCTCTGTATCTGACGACGAACACGGTTGCTTAGCAACAGCTTCAAACAGTCAGCCCGTACCTTGGAAGCGTCTCTGTAGCTTAGCAACAGCTTCAGAGAGACTTTCCAAAGCCTGACTGTTGGGGAAAAAAAAGCCACGAGAAGAAAAACAACCTAACAGAACGGCTCCTGATTTCTGCCGGTAGATCGAGGTTTCCGGACATACAACCTCTGGATAAACCAAAGTCTCCTGTATTATAGGTACTTCAGGAGTATTGCTTTTATTAATGTTTTTACATGTCACAGATTAAATCCGTATGATCTGTTGCCAAGTCCAGCATTGGTTCTTAATATTTTTTACGTCACCAAATAAAAAGATGAGACATGACCGTGTCTCAAAAGCCATACTGGCAATCAAAACTACCAGTAAATTCATATTCCCTTCGTCTGATATGATATCTTTTTTTGAAAAAAACTGCGAACAAAAATTTGCAGTCACCTGGGCTATACTGAGATTCTGTCCCTATTATTCCATTGATACTTATGATGGGAACCTTGTACTATAAAAATTGTAGAAAATATATAAAAGCACTAAAATGATTATGACAATGGAGTGTGTGCTCACCGCTGTTCACTGATGAGCTACGAATAATTGTTGTAGTTTTGTGCAAGAGGACAAAGTGCTTTCTGTGGGGGAAGGGGATAAAGGCTCCAATCACATTCCTTTATTTCACATTTTTAAATGCCTGTTTGGGAGCGGATAAAACATCAACCTTGTTCAAAAAAAATGTAACATTACAAATGGCTCTTAAGCCTATAAAGAATGTACATATGCCATGCTGAACTTAAGGAGCAAGTTAGCTCTAGAAAAAAATGTTAACTCCCAAATAACTTCAAAGTGTCAGGAATTCCAAAATTTCCAATCATTTAGAGTTTGTCATAAAAATGAATTCATAGTGTCTGTCTGGAGGTGAAAAATTCAACTTTACTATATTAAGTGTCAGTTTATCTGTAATGTGTACTGGTGTATTATGAAACAACTATTACTTCTATTAATGTTGCAAAATATCCTAACCAATAAAACAGTGTTTGAGAGGCCAAACGTTTCTTTTGTTCTCTCCTCTTCTTGTTAATTGGAAAATAAACCACACTTTTAATACGTGCAAATAGTTTCAACAGTCATGGTGATCGAAGTTACAAGCTCAAAAGTTTGCTTTGTACTTGGTTCAATGATGTAATAAACTCTTGAGGGCCGATTTTAACTTCTGGTGGGATCATGCCCGGAAGTTTGAGTCAGAGACCCAGCAGATTTTAACTGTCGGGCCTCACTTGATTGCCACCGGCCAGCTGCTTGGCTGTTTCCAGCGGAAAGCAGCAGCTGGCTTGCGGGGAGCATGAAGATTGGACGGCACGGGGGCTACACGCCGGCATCGGGAGAAGGCTACCGGCAGCAAAATAAGCCGGTGGGGGGGGGGGGTGGATTTGCGATGGTCTCGCAGCTGAGAGGGAGGGTGGTGGTGTTAGCCTGTGGCAGCAGAAGCCTGGACTTTCCCTGCTCCTCCAGCCCCCACGAAGGACCATTTTTTAATTTGCCTTCAATGGCCTCACTGGCTTCCCAATGGTTTTACCTAACTGGGCGCTCATGGCTGGCACTCTGCTCAGGAGAAGGTCAAAATTCCATCAGGGTCTCCATATGTCACGGGACACTGATGTGCATTTATTAATTGGCTCCTGCTGAATTACGGTTGGAATCTCACCCACCAGTGTTAAAACCGCAGACAGACCAGAACGGAGTGGGAAATAGAGCCGCTCCATTTTAACTGCCCCTCGGTTCCTTTCCTGTTGATCGGGGAGAGTTAAATTTGCCTAATTATTTTGGATGATTGAAGCATAATAATGGTCAATAAGATGATAGTTGACTTAACCTCCTCAGGAATGTTTTGCAACATGGTCCTATATGTAACTGAATACAGTCCATGTAGGGCTAATTCAGCCAAGCGTTTATGCACATTGCTTCTGCCAGCTCATTCAGGACTGTTTTCCTTGCATTGAGGAAACAGTTTAGAAAAGCAAATTTTTTTCTAAGCTGTGTGTCGTGCCAGGATTGTTTTTTTTGTAGTTTTTTTAAAATAATGGTGGAGAAAATAAAGCACTATGTTCCTGACTGACTAAAGGTGCTGTATTTACACAGTGTGGAATGTATGTGCTGTACATTTAAATGATTTAGATTGTTGAGTTTTATATCGAGGCACCCAGAACTACGTGGGCGTACTCCAAGATCTTGATCAAAAAAGTGACTGCGTTCCATTACTGGCTTCTAAATTTCAGTAATTTACACGTCATTTCTTAGCATACTATTTGCAAGGTGTCACTGGTTAATATCACTTCACATAATACTGTGGTGCATTTAATGAAAATATTGTTGAATTTGACGTGTTTTTTTAGGTAAATAGGAAGTGTTGATTCGTGAAGATGTCTGTCGCACTCTTTTTAATTTGAGAGTTTATCTTTTCTCCTCCCTTCCCCTCAATTTCAATCGGCCGTGCATTAGTTGCATCTGAGAGTGCCATGTGAACTGGCCACATGCATGTGCATGAGAAGACCATGTTGAACCTTAGTCAAAGAATAGCTACAGAGGCAAAACAGAAGTGCAAGAAATTCTTTCAGTAGGCCAACAGTAAGAGGGAAGTTAGCGAACAGCTGAGAACAATAATCTAAACAGGCGCAAGGTAGTAAATACTTCCAAAGATTACTTCCTCCAAGTATTCAGAAGGGACGATATGAGCAATTTGCCTTCCCCAAAGAGAGCAATGACTTTGTGGATACAAGGGCCTAGAAATTCGTGGCAGCCACAAAAGCCGCTGGTGCCGCTGCGGCCAGGGGTTAACCGCCGCCGAAAATGGTGGCGCTAGCAGGACCGAAAAATTGGCACTCGGGACTAATGATCGTTAGGCCAGCGCTAAACTCACAGTGTAACCCTGTCCTGGTGGTGTTGGTCCTGGCAGCAGGCCCCAAAGTGGTGTGCCCAAGCGGTGTTGCTGCTTCAACAGCCTGTGATTTCGCAAAGCAGTGTGGGATTCTTAAAAGGGCAATGCATTGACATTTCTTAAAAAAGCAATGCCTTCTGAAATGATAAAAATAAAAATGATGTAAAAATATGACATTTTTAGCCTTTACAGCTCAAATGCCTTCTGGAAAAAAAATGAACATTAAAAGGAATTCCCAAATGGGAGTCTTCAGCTCTTAAAGTGAATTCCTTTCCACACCTTAAAAAAAAAAAAAAAAATGGGAAAAGTGCTTCAGCACTAACACAACTGGCTCAGCAAGCCAGGGAAGGGGCACCCAGGGTCTCGCACGCAGCACTCCAGCTTTGTGCAGGGGGGTCAACACTGCAAGAGAGGTCCTCTACCCACGGGCTAGGTGGCCCTCCAGAAAGAAGGATGTGGGGCCAGATCACCAAGGCCGTCACTGCCATCAGCGGCAAGCACCCGATCCTAATTTCAGGCCCAGTATTTCAATAGAATGGCATTGAATCTGCATCTTAATCACACGGTGCAGCCACTGCATCGTTGCCATCTCTCACTTGTTATCTTTGAGATTTAAAAAAAAATTCGTTCCTGGGATGCGGGCATCGCTGGCAAGGCCAGCATTTATTGCCCATCCCTAATTGCCCTTGAGAAGGTGGTGGTGAGCCGCCTTCTTGAACCACTGCAGTTTGTGTGGTGATGGTACTCCCATAGTGCTGTAAGGGAGGGAGTTCCAGGATTTTGACACCGCGACAATGAAGGAACGGCAATATACTTCCAAGTCAGGATGGTGTGTGACTTGGAGGTGATGGTGATCCCATGCGCCTGCTGCCCTTGTCCTTCTAGGTGGTAGAGGTCATGGGTATGGAAGGTGCTGTCGAAGAAGCCTTGGTGAGTTGCTGCAGTGCATCTTGTAGATGGTACACACTGCAGCCACGGTGGAGGGAGTGAATATATAAGGTGGTGGATGAAGTGCCAATCAAGTGGGCTGCTTTGTCCTGGATGGTGTCGGCTTCTTGCGTGTTGTTGGAGCTGCACTCATCCAGGCAAGTGGAGAGTGTTCCATCACACTCCTGACTTGTGCCTTGTAGATACTGGAATGGCTTCGTGGAGGCAGGAGGTGAGTCACTCGCCGCAGAATACCCAGCCTCTGACCTGCTCTTGTAACCATAGTATTTATGTGGCTGGTCCAGTTACGTTTATGGTCAATGGTGATCCCCAGGATGTTGATGGTGGGACATTCGGCGATGGTAATGCTGTTGAATGTAAAGGGGCGGTAGTTAGACTCTTATTGGAGATGCTCATTGCCTGGCATTTGTATGGCGTGAATGTTACTTGCCACTTATCAGCCGAAGCCTGAATGTCGCCCAGGTCTTGCTACATGCGGGCATGGATTGCTTTGTTATCTGAGGAGTTGCAAATGGAACTGAACACTGCAATCATCAACAAACATCCCCACTTCTGACCTTATGATGGAGGGAAGGCCATTGATGAAGCAGTTGAAGATGGATGGGCCTAGGACCCTGCCCTGAAGAACTCCTGCAGCAATATCCTGGGGCTGAGGTGATTGGTTTTCAACCACCACAACCATCTTCCTTTGTGCTAGGTATGAATCCAGCCAGTGGAGAGTTTTCCCACTGATTTCCATTGACTTCAATTTCACTCGGGCTCCTTGATGTCACACTCTGTCAAGGGCAATCACTTTCACCTCAGCTCTGCAATTCAGCTATTTTGCCCATGTTTGGACCAAGGCTGTAATGAGGTCTGGAGCCAAGTGCTCCTGGTGGAACTCAAACTGAGCATCGGTGAGCAGTTTATTGGTGAGTAAGTGTCACTTGGTAGCACTGTCAACGGCCCCTTCCATCACTTTGCTGATTATTGAGAGTAGATTGATGGGGCGGTAATTGGCCGGATTGGATTTGTCCTGGACAGGACATACCTGGGCAGTTTTCCACATTGTCGGGTAGATGCCGACAATGTGAAAGGATTAATTAATAACCTTGCAGTAAAGGGACATTTTGGGAAGACCATAATATAATAGAATTTTATATTAAGTTCAAAAGTGATTTAGTTAAATCCGAAACTAGGGTCTTAAATCTAAACAAAGCAAACTACGTAGGTATGAGGGGTGAGTTGGCTAAGGTAGATTGTGAAACTACATTAAAAGGTATGATGGTAGACAAGCAACTGCTAGCATTTAAAGAATTAAAACATAATTTACAAGTATACATTCCTTTAAAGCACAAAATCCCCCACAGGAAAAGTGGTCCAACCTTGGCTTACAAGCGAAGTTAAAGATAGTATTAGATCAAAGGAAGAGGCTTATAATGTTGCCAAAAAGAGCAGTAAGCCTGAAGATTGGGAGAATTTTAGAATTCAGCAAAGGAGGACCAAGAAATTGATAAAGAAAGGGGAAATAGAATATGAGAGTAAACTAGCACGAGACATCAAAACAGACTGTAAAAGTTTCTATAGGTATGTAAAAGGGAAAAGATTAGCGAAAGCAAATGTGGCTCCCTTACAGGCTTAAACAAGAGAAATTATAATGGGGAATAAGGAAATGGCAGAGAAATTAAACAAATACTTTGTGTCTGTCTTCACGAAAGAAGACCCCAAAAAAACTTCCCGGAAATAGTGGAGAACCAAGGGTCTAGCGAGAATGAGGAAATGGAAGAAATTAGTATTAGTAAAAAAAATAGCACTGGAGAAATTAATGGGACTGAAAGCCAATAAATCCCCTGAACCTGATGGCCTATATCCTAGGGTTTTGAAAGAGGTGGCTTTAGAGATAGTGGATGCGTTGGTTGTCATTTTCCAAAATTCCATAGCTTCTAGAACGGTTCCCGCCGAGTGGAAGGTAGAAAATGTAACCCCGCTATTTAAGAAAGGAGGGAGAGAGAAAACGGGGAACTACAGACCATTTGGCCTGACATCAGTAGTAGGGAAAAGCTAGAATCTATTATTAAGGACGTGGTAACGGGGCACTTAGGGGAAAAAAAATAATAGGATTGGGCAGAGTCAACACGGATTTATGAAAGGGAAATAGTGTTTGATGAATCTGTTAGAGTTTTTTGAGGTGGTAACTAGCAGAATAGATAAGGGGGAACCAGTGGATGAGGTGTACAGCATTTGGATTTTCAGAAGGCATTTGATAAGGTGCCACACAAGAGGTTGTTAAACAAAATGAGTGCTCATGGGATTGGGGGTAATATACTAGCATGGATTGAGGGTTGGATAATGGACAGAAAACCGAGAGTAGGAATAAACAGGACGTTTTCGGGTTGGCAGGCTGTAAATAGTTGGGTACCACAAGGATCAGTGCTTGGGCCTCAGCTATTCACAATCTATATCAATGATTTGGATGAGGGAACCAAATGTAATATATCCAAGTTTGCTGATGATACAAAGCTGGGTGAGAATGTAAGTTGTGAGGAGGTTGCAAAGAGGCATCAAGGGGATATAGATAAGCTAAGTGAGTGGGCAAGAACATGGCAAATGGAATATAATGTGGAGAAATGTGAAGTTATCCATTTTGGTAGGAAACATAGAAAAGCAGAGTATTTTTTAAATGGTGAGAGATTGGGAAATGTTGGCGTTCAGAAGGACCTGGGTGCCCTTGTACACGAATCACTGAAAGTTAACATGCAGGTACAGCAAGCAATTAGGAAAGCAAATGGTATGTTGGCCTTTATTACAAGATGATTTGAATATAATTATGCAATTATATAGGGCCCTGGTGAGACCACACCTGGAGTATTGTGTACAGTTTTGGTCTCCTTGCCATAGAGGGAGTGCAACAAAGGTTCACCAGACTGATTCCTGGGATGGGGGGGGATTGTCCTATGAGGAGAGATTGAGTAGACTAGGTCTATATTCTCTGGAGTTTAGAAGAACGAGAGGTGATCTCATTGGAACATACAAAATTCTTACAGGGCTTGACAAGGTAGATGCAGGGAGGATGTTTCCCCTGGCTTGGGAGTCTAGAACCAGGGGTTACAGTCTCAGAATAAGGAGTCGGCCATTTAGGACTGAGATGAGGAGAAATGTCTTCATTCAGAGGGTGGTGAATCTTTGGAATTCTCTACCCCAGAGAGCTGTGAATGCTCGGTCGTTGAGTATATTCAAGACAGAGATCGATAGATTTTTGGATATTAAGGGAATCAAGGGATATGGGGATAGTGCAGGAAAGTGGAGTTGAGGTAGAAGATCAGCCATAATATTGAATGGCGGAGCAGGCTCGAGGGGTCAAATGGCCCATTCCTGCTCATATTGCTTATGTTCTTATGCCAGTGTTGTAGCTGTGCTGAAACGAGTCTTCAGCACGACAGCAGGGATTTTGTCGGGGTCCATTGCCTTTGCTGATCCAGTGCGCTCAGCCAATATTAGAAAGTTTTATTCATACCTAAGTGTTTACATGGTTTACAGTTTGTAGTTCTTTAAGCTAACTATGCAATAAATGTTTGTAAACTGAGAAGTTTTCTAGTTTGTTACAGACTGAACTTAAGCATGACAGAGACCATCAATTATAAAATAAAAACAGAAAATGCTGGAGATACTCAGCAGGTCAGGCAGCATCTGTGAAGAGAGAAACAGAGTTAACGTTTCAGGTCGAAGACCTTTCGTCAGAACTGGAAAAAAACAGGAAATGGAACAGATTTTTAAGTAAGTGTAGGAGCTAGGAAAGGGGGGAGGGGATGAAAACAAAAGGGAAGGTCTGTGATAGGATAGAAGGCAGGAGAGATTAAGAGATATTCAAGGCAAAAGGAGATGGTAATGGGACAGGTTAAGAAACAAAAGATGGCTCTAGATGAAGTGTAAATTGCGCTGGTAGATTAAAAGACAGCTGCCATGTGGGAGAGAAGAAAAGACAACACAACAAAAAAAAAGTGTGGGGAAAAAAATATATATGATTGGGGCCGAGATTCTGATCTGAAATTGTTGAACTCTATGTTGAGTCCAGAAGGCTGTAAAGTGCCTAATCGAAAGATGAGGTGCTGTTCCTCGAGCTTACGTTGAACTTAAGTGGAACAATGTAATAGGCCGAGGACGGTGGTCCGAGTGGGAATGGAGCGGAGAATTAAAGTGACAGGCGATTGGAAGCTTGGGGTCCCCCTTACGGACTGAACGGAGGTGTTCTGCAAAGCGGTCACCCAATCTGCGTTTGGTCTCCCCAGCGTAGAGGGGACTGCATCGTGAGCGGCGAATACAGTATACTAAAATACAGTATACTAAATTGCAAGAAGTACAAGTAAATCGCTGTTTCACCTGGAAGGGGTGTTTGGGGCCCTGGACAGTGGGAAGGGGAAAGGTATAAGGGCATGTGTTGCATCTCCTGCGCTTGCACGGGAAGGCGCCGGGCGAAGGGGAAGGGCTGTTGGGGGTGATAGAGGAGTGGACCAGAGTGTCGCGGAGGGAGCGGTCCCTACGGAATGCTGAAAGGGGAGGTGAGGGGAAGATGTGTTTGGTGGTGGGATCACGCTGGAGGTGGTGGAAATGGCAGAGGATGATCCGTTGAATGTGGAGGCTGGTGGGGTGAAAGGTGAGGACAAGGGGAATCCTATCGTAGTTCCGGGAGGGAGGGGTAGGGGTGAGGGCAGAACTGCGGGAGATAGAACAGACACGGTCAAGGGCTGTGTCAACCACAGTAGAGGGGAATCCTCGGTTGAGGAAAAAGGAAGACATGTCTGAAGCACTGGTATGGAAGGTGGCATCGTCAGAGCAGATGCGACGGAGACTGAGAAACCATCAATTACTGAGTACAGAAATCTACTTTGAAAACTGCAAGTGGCGCTCTTGCAATATTGTCCACAGTGCCTTGGCTTTGCTCAGTCCCCATTCCCCCCTGTACTGCCGTCCCAGGTGCAGGAGCCCTTTTTGGTAATGGTGGAGCTGGAGCAGTGGAGATGTGCCTGCCTCGGTGGGAAAAGCTAGAGGCTGAGATCTGGAATTGCTGCTGTGAGGGAGGGATCAAGCAACCGGTTGGGCTAGACTTGGAAACCAAAGAGAGGATTACATCGGATATACGGCACAGAAACAGGCCACTCGGCCCAACCAGTCCATGCTGGCGTTTAAACTCCACTCGAGCCTCCTCCTGTCTTACCTCTTCTAAATCTATCAGCATACCCTCTATTCCCTTCTCCCTCATATGCTTGTCTAGCCTCCCCTTAAATGCATCTATACTATTCGCTTCAACCACTCCCTGTGGGAGCGAGTTTCACATTTCATCACTCTTTGGGTAAAGAAGTTTCTTCTGAATTCCCTATTGGATTTCTTGGTGGCTCTCTTATATTGATGGCCTCTAGTTATGCTCTTCCACAAGTGGAAACATTCTCTCTCTCTCCACTCTATCAAAACTTTTCATAATTTTAAAGACCTCTATTAGGTCACCCCTCAGCCTTTTTTCAAGAGAAAAAGAGACCCAGCCGGTTCATCATTTCCTGATATGTATACCCTCTATTAAAAAGAAGTCCCCAATGTGATTATTCAGGTGAGTTACTGCCTGTTTGCAGCTCATACCAGACAGCTGGTGCCGAGTGGAGAGGCCAGGGAGGGTGAGGTTGACAGCTCAAGTCCCTTTTAGAGGAATACCTGCAGCCCTAGGCTAATGAGGTTGAGGCAAGAGTGGGCCCGTAAGAGGCGAGGCATATTGGAAGGATTGAAATCCAGTGTGTTTCTCTTCCCCTCCCCCATTGGTCATGTGGTCCCAGGGACTATTTGCATTGCTGAAGGAATTAACAGATATGAGTCAATTTCCTATGGCGTACTCATAGCAAGTCAAGACCAAATATAATTTTCAGGTGAAGCAGGTTTAAAGGACGAAAGATAATTGAACCAAGGCGTATGTTCTGTCCTTATTTTTATATTTCTATTACAAATTCCTATGTCTACATTTATAATGGAAACTGCATATATAAACTAATTGATAATCATGGGGTAAATTGGGAGGGAGGAACTTAAAACTATCACTAGAGAAAATTACTAGGCAAACTAATAGGATAAAGGCTGACAAGTCCCCTGGACCTGATGGCCTGCATCCTAGGGTCTTAAAAAGAGTGGATGCGCTGGTTGTAATCTACCAAAATTCCCTGGATTCTGGAGATGTCCCAGCGGATTGGAAAACCGCAAATGTAACGCCCCTATTCAAGAAAAGAGGGAAGCAGAAAGCAAGAAACTATAGGCCAGCATCTGTCATTGGGGAAAATGCTGGAATCCATTATTAAGGACATTTAGAAAATCACAATACAATCAAGCAGAGTCAACATGGTTTTGTGAAAGGCAAATTGTGTTTGACAAATTTACTAGCGTTCTTTGAGGATGTAACGAGCAGGGTGGATAAAGGGGAACCAGTAGATGTGTATTTGGATTCCCAGAAGGCATTCGGTAAGGTGCCACGTAAAGGGTTACTGCACAAGATAAGAACTTACGGGGTTGGGGGTAATATATTAGCATGGATAGAGGATTGGCTAACTAACAGAAAACAGCAAGTCGGGATAAATGGTGAGGTTATACACTTTAGTAGGAAGAATAAAAAAGCAAATTATTATTTAAATGGAGAGACTACAAAATGCTGAGGTACAGAGGGATTTGGGGGTCCTTGTACATGAAACAAAAAGTTAGCATGCAGGTACAGCAAGTAATTAGGAAGGCAAATGGAGTGTTGGCCCTTATTGCGAGGGGGATGGAGTATAAAAGTAGGGAAGTCTTGCTACAACTGTACAGGGCGCTGGTGAGACCACACCTGGAGTACTGTGTACAGTTTTGGTCTCCTTATTTAAGGAGGGATATACTTCCATTGGAGGCAGTTCAGAGAAGGTTCACGAGGTTGATTCCTGAGATGAAGGGGTTGTCTTATGAAGAAAGGTTGAGCAGGTTGGGCCTATACTCATTGGAGTTTAGAAGAATGAGAGGTGATCTTATTGAAACATATAAGATTGTGAGGGGGCTTGACAGGGTAGATGCAGGGAGGATGTTTCCCCTCATGGGGGAATCTAGAATTAGGGGGCATAGTTTCAGAATAAGGGGTCACCCATTTAAAATCGAGATGAGGAGGAATTTCTTCTCGGGGTCGTGAATCTTTGGAATTCTCTATCCCAGAGAGCTGTGGAGGCTGGGTCATTGAATATATTCAAGGCGGAGATAGACAGATATTGGAGCTAGAGGGGAATCGAGGGTTATGGGGAGCGGGTGGGAAAGTGGAGTTGAGGCCAGGATCAGATCAGCCATGATCTTATTGAATGGCAGAGCAGGCTCAAGGGGCCAAATGACCACCTCCTGCTCCTATTTCTTACGTTCTTATGTTGTCACGCTGTAAGTACACCCTTCCACCAGTGGTGGCACTGCAGCAATCTGGAATGGGCATCCTGACAAATTGTTTTTCCCTCCCTAACCCAGGGGCACTTCGACCAATTGCAGCACTTTCTCTGTTACTGTTGAGATCAATTTACTTAGCATCGATGGAACAATGAACCTGGGACCTGTCTGATCTTTATAGCTCTGCTACTTGCTGGATCAATCTACTGAGCCACCGGGGGAACCTAACACTAAACACAATTTTTAATGTTGTTGATGGATTTAAATTTTCAAAATTTAGATATTTCAATCTGTTTCCAAAACCATTTCTTTTATTGGCATTGAATTAACAATTATAGTTGTATTATTTTTCATGTTTTTTTCTGAAGCACCATGACAGGTCATCCTAACAATTTTCTCAATGTAATTTTATGTTTGAAGTAAGTCTACAATAATTACACAGACATTGACCTGCTGCTAAATTACAACCAAGTGTTAAGTTTTCTCAAGGAACCACTTGTGGCATTACAGACAGGAAATAGTTATGTGGTTGCAAAACTTGTCTTGAAACTGTTGCAGCTAATACCTGTAATGGTAATGCTTAATTTCCAAAATGTTGATCTGTAAATTCGAGAACTTGTAAGTTTTTCAATAATTTTAATGTATTTTATTTTTGAAACTTGCTTACAAAGGGACCTGGGTGTCCTTGCACACCAGTCACTGAAAGCAAACATGCAGGTGCAGCAAGCAGTTAAGAAGGCAAATGGTATGTTGGCCTTCATTGCAAGAGGATTTGAGTACAGGAGCAATGATGTCTTACTACAGTTATACAGGACCTTGGTGAGACCACACCTGAAGTAGTGTGTGCAGTTTTAGTCTCCTTACCTAAGAAAGGATATACTTGCCATAGAGGGAGTGCAGCAAAGGTTCACCACACTGATTCCTGGGATGGCAGGACTGTCGTATGAGGAGAGATTGGGTCGACTAGGCTTGTATTCACTAGAGTTTAGAAGAATGAGAGGGGATCTCATGGCAACATATGAAATTCTGACGGCTAGACAGACTGGATGCAGGGAGAATGTTTCCCCTGGCTGGGGGGTCTAGAACGAGGGGCCACAGTCTCAGGATAGGGGGTAGGACATTTAGGACTGAGATGAGGAGAAATTTCTTCAGTGAGGGTGGTGAACCTGTGGAATTCTCTACCACAGAAGGCTGTGGAGGCCAAGTCACTGAATATATTTAAGGAGGAGATCGATAGATTTCTGGACACAAAAGGCATCAAGGGGTATGGGGAGAGAGCGGGAATATGGTATTGAGGTAGAGGATCAGCCATGATCATATTGAATGGTGGAGCAGGCTCGAAGGGCCGAATGGCCTACTCCTCCTATTTTTCTATGCTTCTGTATGACTTTCCTGCTTTAAAAATTGAATTGGAGTTCAGTAGGTTGCTAATAAAAGAAAAAGGAACCAAATGCACCAAGATATCCCCCCTGTTCTCTTGAGTAGGTAACATTGCACTGAATTTTCAACTTGGGTTGTAGATGACACTGGCAAGGCCGCATTTATTGAGAGAGGTGGTGGAGGGCCTTGAATTGCTGCAGTCCTTGTGGTGATGGTGCTCCCACAATGGTGTTAGGTAGGGATGCCAGGATATTGACCCAGCGACAATAATTCCTATAAACTTGGAGGTGATATTCCCACAACACTGTCCTTCTCAGTGTTGAAGGTTACAGGGGAGAGGGGTACTGACGAAGTAACCGTGGTAAGTTGATGCAGTGCATCTTGTAGATCTTGCGTGCTGCAATCTGTAATTGCAACTCATGGTGTCCAAAATTACAGGTAAACATTTGATGACATTACTGGATCACATAGAAATATTTATGCTGAATTGTAAGTATTGCCTCTCAAACTTTTGTAGACCAATTAAAAAGTATATGCAATTCAAAATGTGCTTTGGATGAAGTTTTGCATGTATGATGCATGCTTTCCATTAATGAACACATTATATCAGCGAAAGGGTGGAGGGGGCGCGCCCCAGTCTGCCTTTAACAGCATTTTTTTGTTGCATACATAGCTTTTGGTAGGCCATTGCATGTTTTATAGATGGTGACTCCCACAGAGAGTGGGAATTGAAGACCATAAAATGTTTTGCTACCCATTAATACCAACTAGCTAAACAGAATTTGAACATCAGACAATCACGTTCCACAGCTGTACTGCTTATATTGGTCAAGACTCAGTTGAAATGTACCAGGATTAGTTCTGTTAAAAAATCTTGGCCAACTATTTAATGCAATGCAATTCAGTTGCTTGGCAAGCATCAGTTTATAAAAGGCAACTTTGTCTTGTCTAACTGCTGCTAGTCCAATTAGTTTTTCTTCTTACAGAAGAACATTGTACTATAGTTCATGCATGTATTCTTCACATTGATTCATTATTCTTTTGTTTTAAAACACAGATTTTAAACACTTTTTCTCCAGTTCTAAATGGTTGCTTTGTCAGCCTTATGTATTAATAAAAGGAATGGGTTTGAGGGAAAGGAAAGCAAATTTAAAACAACACCATACAGTACATATGCAGTATTTGTATTTCACTTTTCCAAAAGCATTCCAAGCACATACTGTAAACAATTTGCAGTTGCAATAATGAAAAGAAAGTCTGAATCACTGTGGTGGTAATGGTAATGCTTTAGAACCGGTTTTTGGTATAAAGGTTCGTTGCCTTGTTTAGGCTAATTCTAGCTATCATTCTGTTTGTTTTCATTGAAACATAAAAAAAGACTTGCATTTATATAATGCTTTTCACGACCATCGGACGTCCCAAAGTGCTTTACAGACAATGAAGTACTTTTTGAAGTATAGTCACTGTTGTAATGTAGGAAACGCGACAGCCAATTTGCGCACAACAAACTCCCACAAACCGCAAAGTGATGATGACCAGGTAATCTGTTTTTGTTCTGTGGATTGAGGGAGAAATATTGGCCAGGACACTGGGGATAACTCCTGTGCTCCTCTTCAAAATAGTGCCGTGGGATCTTTTACGTCCACCTGAGAGAGCAGACGGGGCCTCGGTTTAATGTCTCATCTGAAAGACGGCACCTCTGACAGTGCAGCATTCCCTCAGTACTGCACTGGAGTGTCAGCCTAGATTTTTGTGCTCAAGTCCCTGGAGTGGGACTTGAACCCACAACCTTCTGGCTCAGAGGTGCTACGAACTGAGCCACGACTGACACGGCCACAGCTGACAACTTTGTAAATGTGACTTCTTAACAGTTACTCCAATTGAACAAAATACCATATGGTTACTGCGAAGTTGAGTGACTTCAGGGTTAAAATTACAGCTGGAGATCACTTCATACTAAAGCCTAATCCAAGACTGACTAGCATTTGAAATATGATGAAAGTGATAACTCAATTCTTAGCCAAAATTCAAGTTCTGTTTAATTCCTATAATTTCCCATTCATGATGACTACCATAAGGAGTTAAATTGCCTGCAATACCATTTCATGTTTAACGAAGATTCTATTTTCCAGAGAATTATGGTAATAGTGGAAATATATTATTTTGACTTGATTGTTGCAGAGCTTTGATACTTGAAACTTAATTTGTTAAATGTGGCTTAGAAACATGGAAGATGGGAGCAGGAGTAGGCCATTCGGCCCCTCGAGCCTGTTCTGCCATTTAATGAGATCATGGCTGATCATCCAAATTCAGTACCCTGTCCCTGCTTTCTCCCCATATCCCTTCATCCCATTAGCCTTAAGAAATATATCTAACTCCTTCTTGAATATATTTAATGAATTGGCCTCAACTGTCTTCTGTGGTAGAGAATTCCACAGGTTCACCACTCTCTGGGTGAAGAAATTGCTCCACATCTCAGTCCTAAATGGCTTACCCCTTATCCTTAGACTGTGACCCCTGGTTCTGGACTCCCCTGCCATTGGGAACATCCTTCCTGCATCTAGTCTAGTCCTGTTAGAATTTTATAAGTTTCAATGAGATCCCCTCTCAATCTTCTAAACTCGAGCGAATATAAGCCTAATCGACCCAATCTCTCCTCATACGTCATTCCTGCCATCCCAGGTATCAGTCTGGTGAATCTTCGCTGCACTCTCTCCATGGCAAGAACATCCTTCCTCAGATAAGGTGACCAAACCTGCACACAATACTCAAGGTGTGTGGTCTCACCAAGGCCCTGTACAACTGCAGCAAGACATCCTTGCTCCTGTACTCGAATCCTCTCGCTATGAAGGCCAACGTACCATTTGCCTTCTTAAACGCCTGCTGCACCTGCATGCTTACCTTCAGCGACTGGTGGGCAAGGGCACCCAGGTCTCGTTGCACTTCCCCTTTTCCCAATCTATTGCCGTTCAGATAATAATCTGTCTTCCTGTTTTTTGCCACCGAAGTGGATAACCTCGCATTTATCCACATTGGACAGATGCATAGCAAATGCAGTATAATCACCCAACCTGTCCAAATCATACTGGAGTTTCTCTGCATCCTCTTCACAGCACACACGCCCACCCAGCTTTGTGTCATCTGTAAACTTGGAGATATTACATCTAGTTCCCTCATCTAGATCATTTATATATATTGTGAATAGTTGGGGTCCTAGCACCGATCCCTGCGGTACCCCACTAGCCACTGCCTGCCACTCGGAAAAAGACCCGTTTATCCCAACTCTTTGCTTCCTGTCTGCCAACCAGTTCTCTATCCAAGACAGCACCTTACCCCAATCCCGTGTGCTTTAACTTTGCACGCTAATCTCTTATGCGGGACCTTATCGAAAGCCTTCTGAAAGTCCAAATGCACCACATCCACTGGTTCTCCCTTATCTATTCTACCAGTTACATCCTCAAAAGATTTCAGTAGATTAGTCAAGCATGATTTACCTTTTGTAAATCCATGTTGACTTTGTCCGATCCTATCACTGTTTTCCAAGTGCTTTGCTATTACATCTTTTACAATGGACTCTAGCATTTTCCCCACTACTGATGTCAGACTTACCAGTCTATAATTCTCCGTTTTCTCTCTACCACCTTTTTTAAATAGTGGGGTTACATTAGCTATCCTCCAATCCATGGGAACTGTTCCAGAGTCTATAGAATTTTGGAAGATGACCAGCAATGCATCTACTATTTCTAGGGCCACTTCCTTAAGTACCCTAGGATGTAGATTCAGGCCCTGGGGATTTATCGACTTTCAATCCCGTCAATTTCCCGAACACCATTTCCCTACAAATACTGATTTCATTCAATTCCTCCCTCTCATTAGACCCTATGTTCCCCGACATCTCTGGGAGGTTATTTGTGTCCTCCTTTGTGAAGACAGAACCAAAGTATGTAATTAATTGGTCTGCCATTTCTTTGTTCCCCATTATAAATTCCCCTGATTCTGACTGCAAGGGACCTACGCTTCACTTCACCAATCTTTTTCTCTTCACATATCTATAGAAGCTTTTACAGTCAGTTTTTATGTTCCCTGCAAGCTTACTCTCATTCTATTTTCCCCCTCTTAATTAATCCCTTAATCTTCCTTTGCTGAATCCTAAACTGCTCCCAATTCTCAAGTTTGCTGCTTTTTCTGGCCAATTTATATGTCCTCTCCTTGGATCTTATGCTATCCCTAATTTCCCTTGTTAGCCACGGTTGAGTCACCTTTTTTTGTTTTATTTTTATGCCAAACAGGGATGAACAAATTTTGTAGTTCATCCATGCGATCTTTAAATGTTTGCCATTGCCTATCCACCGTCAACCCTTTAAGTAACGTTCCCCAATCCATCCTAGCCAACTCATGCCTCATACCGTCGTAGTTTTACTTAAATTCAGGACCCTAGTCTCCGAGTCAACTACCTCACTCTCCATCTTAATGAAGAATTCGATCATATTATGATCGCTCCTCCCCAAGGGGCCTCGCACAACAAGATTGCTAATTAATCCTTTCTCCCTACATAATACCCAGTCTAAGATAGCCTGATCTCTAGTTGGTTCCTCGACATATTGGTCCAGGAAACCATCCCGTATATACGCTAGGAATTCCTCCTCCACAGTATATTGTTACTAATTTGGTTAGCCCAATCTATATGCAGATTAAAGTCACCCATGACAACTGCTGTGCCCTTATTGCACGCGTCTCTAATTTCCCATTTAATGCCATCCCCAACCTCAGCATTTCTGTTTGGGGGTCTGTATACAACTCCCACTAATGTTTTCTGCCCCTTGGTATTTCTCAGCTCTGCCCATACAGATTCCACATCATCAGAGCTAATATCCTTCCTTACAATTGTGTTAATCTCCTCTTTAACCAGCAGTGCTACCGCACTTCCTTTTCCTTTTTTTCTGTCCTTCCTGAATATTGAATACCCCTGGATGTTGAATTCCCAGACTTGGTCATCCTGGCGCCATGTCTCCGTAATCCCAATTACAGGTATATCATATCCGTTTACATCTATTTGCGCAACTAATTCACCCACCTTGTTACGAATGCTCCTCGCATTAAGACACAAAGCCTTCAGGCTTGATTTTTTAACACTCTTAGTCCTTTTAGAATTATTATTTACTGTGGCCCTGTTTGATTTACACCCTTGATTTCTCTGCCTTCCACTTTTGCTTTTCTCCTTCCTGCCTTTTGTTTCTATCCTTGTTTCCCTTTCCTCTGTCTCCCTGCACAGGTTCCCAACCCCCTGCCATTTTAGTTTAAACTCTCCCCAACAGCACTAGCAAACACTCCCCTAGGACATCGGTTTTGATTGTTGATTGCGTGGTTGGGTTTGAAAGTTTCCTGCCTTCAGCCCAAAGCTGTCTTCATAATTCCTCTCTCTCTCCCTTCAATCCCACTTCTAGCTCTGTTCCTGCTCATCTTGGCTTCAAATATCCAGACATCCAGAACTTGGAAGCTCTGATAGCATATGTCTGAATGATCAAAGACCAAGAATAGGTTTCGTTACAGGTCCAAATTGGTACATCGTGATATTTTTGCTTCCAATTTGTAATAGGAAACATGATGTTGTGACAGAACTATTTCACAAAGGTCATATACCAGTTTAATGATTTAAGTTCAAAGAGTTTCAGCTATCTGTAAAAGTATACAGATAAGACAAAATTAAACTGTATTTGACAAGTCTGCATTGCGGACATCAGTTTTTGCTTGCTGAAGACAATCTTGTATATGTTGATCCAGTTTTGGAGCTGTTGTCTGCAGGGTTTTCTAGAATAGAATGAGGTTATAATGATCCCTTTCCTGCTCAAAAGCAACTGTTTTTAGGACTCTAATAAAAATGAATCCATTGTAAAGAACTACGATTTCATATGTCATACAAAGGTTCCATGTTGGACAATCTACCCAATTTATATTGTAGGGTGGGTTACGCCACAGTCAGGACAAAATAAAAACCATTAGAATTTGCTACCATATATCTGGATGTTATACCTTCCCCCGAAATCAAAAGCGTTACGCTGACCTGTCTGTACAAGCGAATGAACTGCTTAGGTGAAAATATGGCCACCTGCGACAATCAAGTTTCAGTTTACAATGCCTTCAGGAGTGGAATGCTTCCAGTGGTGCCCCAGAAACCGCCAATTGATGGTGTGGTGTGCATATAGGTACTGTCAATGATAGTACCAACTCATTTACTTTACTGTGGTGCTGCCAACATTGGAGGAGGCTACTGCTTTCAGGTAATTTTCCTGTAACGTAAAAGTGCTGCTGATTTTTACAGTGGCTGTTGAAGATACCAGAACTATTTTGAAACTCATGATTCTGACAGTTGAGAGTATATTTGATGAAAACAATTGAAGTAAAATCATTGAAAGACCAGATCTGTTTTTCCTGATGTGCTCCTCCCTTGCTCTCCAGGACTCACTAATTTCTTCTCATGAAAACAGCTTACCTTTTAAACAAGGATATGGCTATTGAAACAACTTTGTTTTCATAGCAGATGATCCAACAACTGGGTTGTATCAAACATTAACGTCAGTATGTAGGAACTGGGGTTCCTAGCCAAAGAATTGAGATCGACTCAGAAAATCCAAAACAATAAAAATTTAATGAACAAACGAAGCTGTAAAGGAAACTGTAGGATACAATGCAAATAGGTCAAGTCTGCTTGAAAGCCTCTCTGGAAACTGCTAGAAGGTTCCGAGCTCTACTGCTAGAAGGTTCCGAGCTCTGACGTCATCACGTTCTTCCCGCCGTTGAGAAATCACGTGACGGACGGCATGACGTCATCACGCGGAGTACAGGAAAGAAGCCCTAGTACAGTTAACAGATACATTAAAGGTGCAGCCCCCCAGCTGTACTACATTGCTGTAAAAGGAATTATATACAATTGTCCGTAATCCTCTGGTGGTTCCGCCACAAGTACTTAATTCTGCTGTTGCAGCTTTGCATCCTTTATCAGTTTTTAAATTAGTTTTGAGGCTTCATCTGTTATGAATTTCAGCTCTGATGAACAGTTAGATTTAGGCTAACATAGATATTTTCCATGCAAAGCTCTCAAAATCTGGAAAAACAGTTTTGAATGCTTCACGACATCAACTGTACCTTGAAAATCAGAGTTCACAAAGCACAGCAACATTTTTTTAAAATGTACTTAAATTGTAATGAATATAAATTTACTTTTGTGACTTTTTGCATTCGAGTAGAATTTGAAAAAACTATTAAACTTTTCTTGATTCATAGTAAGTAAATTCATCACTGAATTATCTTATTTTTTCTGTCCATCAGGACTTGCACCTTGATTCAGCATGCCTCCAAATGTGAAATGAGCAAGGCAGGGGTGGGGGGGTGAAACATTTGCCTTCCAACTGTAGCACTGAATATTAAAACTGGAATATTCAGTGCTGCCACACCATGCCATTTATATTTACATAACTTTTAGTGCTCATCAAGTTGAGCGATGACAACGCTGTGGAATGGAGCAATTTTTCATTGTGGGATCTTGGTATCAGCATTGAGCTTTTTCAGGACAGCTGGAAACAGCCCAGAGTACGCATTTGTACTCTGTCCCAAACAGTGTGTCCTAATGTCAATCTTAGAATAGTATCCTTCCTGCAGTAGTGGGATCTTTCCACGCTTGTCACCCTCAAGGCCTCTGAGTTTGTGACAATTTATGCTGAATTGTGGGAAGTCTTGTTCAGATGATCAGTGTCTACTGGAAACTGGATCAAGATTGTCCAAACAATTTTTATATATGAATCTAATGCCTAGCAGAGAGAGTTGTTTCCATCCTGACCTCTAGGCTCGGAGGTGACAGACAGTTTGTTAAACTATTGTGCCTTAATGTTGAGAAAGAAAAAAAAGACTTGCATTTCTGTAGCGCCTTTCATGATCTCAGGATGTCCCAAAGCACTTTACAGCCAATGAAATACTTGTGAAGGTAGGAAACACAACAGCCAATTTGCGCACAGTAAGATCCCACAACAGCATTGAGATAAATGACCAGATAATCTGTTTTTTGTGTTGGTTGCAGGGTCAATTCAAGTTTTCAAGACTAAGATTTATAGATATTTGTTGGGTAAGGATATCAAGGGATATGGATCAAAGGCAGGTTAAATGGAGTTCAGGTACAGATCAGCCATGATTTCCACTACCCTTTTAGCTTGCTGATTTCACTCCTAAAAGGCCTAGCTCTAATTTTAAGATTATGCCCTCTTGTTCAGGATGCTCTCGCCAGAGAAAATAGTTTCACCATATTTACCCTATAAATATTTTAAATACCTCAATTAAATCACCCCTCAACTTTTTAAATCAAGGGAATGCAATGCAAGTTTAAGCAACCTGTCGTCCTAATTTAACCCTTTAAGCCCTGATACCGTTCTGGTGAATCTGTGCTGTACCCCCTTCCAAGACCAATATATCTTTGCTGAAGTTCGGTGGCTAAAACTGAACACAGTACTTCAGTTGGGGTCTGAGCAAGGCTCTGTACAGCTGAAGCATCACTTCCTCCCCTTTTGTATTCCAGTCCCCTTGAGATAAAGGCCAACGTTCCATTAGCCATTTTTATTACTTTTTTGTACCTGTGCACTAGTGATTTGTGTACAGAGACACCTAAATCCCTTTGCTCTGTCTCTGCTCTAGCCTCTCAATGTTAAGAAAATATTCTGATTTGTCTTTCACCGATCCAAAGTGGATAACCTCAAACGTGGAACTCCATTAGTCAGTTTTTCCCACTCCATTTGTGTGTCTATCTCCTTTGTAACTTCCTGCTCCCATCCACGTAACTTATTGTGCCTTGTAACTTGGTGTCATCTGCAAACCTGAATATACAACTCCCTAATCCAAGTCACTAATACACATAGTGCAAAGCTAAGACTACAGTACAGATCACTGGGGAACACCACTTGTGACAGCCCGCCAATCGGAGAACAAACCCATTTTTCTCTACTGTCTCCTACCTCCTAACCAATTACCGATCCATGTCACAAGGTTACCTCCAATTTTGTGCGCTCTAATTGTTGATAATTCTCAAGATGTGGGTGACACTGGCAAGGGTGCAATTATTGCTCTGAGAAGCTGGTGGTGGGTCTTTCCCTTGAACTGCTGCAGTTTTTATGCTGATGATGCCATGATGACATTAGGATTTTAACCCAGTGATGATAAAAGAACAGTGGTATATTTCCAAGTCAGGATGGTGTGTAACTTGGAGGAAAACTTAAGAGGTAATGGCGTTCCCGTGATCTTGGTACTCTTGTCCATTTTGGTCGTAGGGTTGGGAGGTATTCTTCAAAATTAAATAGTAATGGAGTGCTCTCCAGTAGTTTGGGAATTATAATACCTTCTTGGTGTTTCCCACATTACAACAGTGAGTACACTCCAAAAGTACTTCATTGGCTGTAAAGCGCTTTGAGATGTCTGGTGGTCGTGAAAAGCGCTATATAAATGCAAGTCTTTCTTTCTTTCCTGTGATCCTGAGTGATGTCTTGTGTGGTGCGTTGAGAGTCTGTAATCTCCCTACTGAAGTGGTCACACTTTAGGATGAGGTAGGAGATAAAAGCTGTGAAATGTGAAATGCTTTTTACTTCATCTTATGGCTTTGATTTTCATGAGTTCATTTTAAACTGCACCATATTGGGATAAGAACGTAAGAAATAGGAGCAGGAGTAGGCCATTCGGCCCTTCGAGCCTGCTCCGCCATTCAATGAGATCATGGCTGATCTTCTGCCTCAACTCCATTCACCGGCCCTATTGCCTTATCCCTTGACGCCCTTACTAGTCAGAAATCTATTGACTTCTGTTTTGAATATACCAAATGACTGAGCCTCCACAGCCCTCTGGGGTAGAGAATTCCAAAGATTCACCACCCTCTGTGTGAAGAAATTTCTTCTCATCTCAGTCCTGAATGGCCTACCCTTTATCCTGAGGCTGTGGCCCCTGGTTCTAGACTCCCCAGCCAAGGGAAACATTCTCCCAGCATCCATCCTATCAAGCCCTGTAATAATTTTGTATGCTTCAATGAGATCCCCTCTTATTCTTCTGAATTTAAGAGAATACAGGCCTAGTTTACTCAATCTCTTCTCATACGACAGTCACACCATCCCAGGATTCAACCTTGTGAACCTTCGTTGCACTCCCTCTATGGCAAGTATATCCTTCCTTAGGTAAGGAGACCAAAATTGTACGCACTACTCCAGGTGTGGTCTCACCAAGGCCCTATATAATTGGAGTAAGACTTCTTTACTCCTGCACTCAAATCCTCTTGTAATGAAGGCCAGCATACCATTTGCCTTCCTAATGGCTTGCTGCACCTGCACATTCACTTTCAGTGACTCATGTACAAGGACACCCAGGTCCCTTTGAGCATCTGCATTCCCCAATCTTTCACCATTTAGGGATAGGCCTTAAACAAAACTTTAACCATAATATTGGAATAGTTCCACATTTTTTTGTAAGTCAGTTTTTTCTGGGTGTTAAATTACTGAACAATACAAATTTTAGGCAGAAGGTGTAAAGTTTCTGAAATGCAGCAAAAAATGTCTTGATTCCAAGAGTGTACCCTTTACTTCAAGTTGGGGGAAGGGGATGCAAAGATGCTTTCAAATGGGGAATTTGTGGCTTTCATTTTCATTAATAAATTGTCAGTAAATACCAACTGAAGTGTTTTAAGGTTTCAATCCCAAATTTGAGTAGTACTGGTGCCCAAGCGTATATGTTTATATTGCGACATCAGCATCACTGCAAATGGTTTCCACTTCACAGTGGTGCTCAAGTTGCAGTATAGCTTTTGACTTCCTGACCTGACTCTCGAGTGAAGCAGTACGAGATTCCATGGAGGTAGTCTCACTGCTTCAGTTTAACATTGCATGGACTACTACAACAACAACAACTTGTATTTATATAGCGCCTTTAACATAGTAATAAAGCATCCCAAGGCGCTCCACAGGAGTATTTTAAAACACAAAATTTGACACCGAGCCACATAAGAATAAGTTAGGGCAGGAGTCCAAAAGCTTGGTCAAAGAGGTAGGTTTTAAGGAGGAAAGAGAGGTAGCGAGGAGAAGTTTAGGCAGGGAATTCCAGAGCTTAGGGCCTAGGCAACAGAAGGCACGGCCACCAAAGGTTGAGCGATTATAATCAGGGATGCTCAAAAGGGCAGAATTAGAGGAGCGCAGATATCTCGGACTTCAAGTTTATGTAGGGTGGAATGTGGGAGGCCAGCCAGGAGTGCATTGGAATAGTCATGTCTAGAGGTAACAAAGGCATGGATGAGGGTTTCGGCAGCGGATGAGCTGAGGCAAGAGCGGAGACGGGGCGATGTTATGGAGGTGGAAGTAGGCGGTCTTTGTTATGCTGCGGCTATGTGGTCGGTAGCTCATTTCAGGGTCAAATATGACACCAAGGTTGCGAACAGTGTGGTTCAGCCTCCGGCAGGGAGAGGGATGGAGTCAGTGGCTAGGGAACAGAGTTTGTGGCGTGGACCACAAACAATGGCTTCGGTCTTCCCAATATTTTATTGGAGAAAATTTTTGCACATCCAGAACTGTATGTCAGACAAGCAGCCTGACAATTTAGAGACCGTGGAGGGGTAGTGAGGCAGAGCTGGGTGTCGTCCGCGTACAAGTGGAAACTGACGCTGTGTTTTCGGATGATGTCGCTAAGGGGCAACATGTAGATGAGAAATAGGAGGGGGCCAAGGATAGATCCTTGGGGGGACACCAGAAGTAACGATGCGGGAGTGGGAAGAGAAGCCGTTGCAGGTGATTCTCTGGTTACGATTAGATAGATAAGAATGGAACCAGGCGAGTGCAGGCCCACCCAGCTGGACGACGGTGGAGAGGTGTTGAAGCATGCAGTGGTCAACTGTGTCAAAGGCTGCAGACGGACGAGGAGGGATAGTTCACCTTTGTCACAGTCACAAAGGTGTCATTTGTGACTTTGATGAGAGCCGTTTCGGTATTGTGGCAGGGGCGGAAACCTGATTGGAGGAATTCAAATGTGGAATTGCAGGAAAGACGGGCACGGATTTGGGAGGCGACAACACATTCAAGGACTTTGGAGAGGATGAGGCGGTAGTTTGCAAGGATGGAGGGATCAAGGGTTGTTTTTTTGAGGAGAGGGGTGATGATGGCAGATTTGAGGGAGAGGGGGACAGTACCTGAGGAGAGAGAACCGTTAACAAATGAGCTAACATGGGAGCCAGAAAAGGAAGTTGGGTGGTCAGCAGTTTGGTGGGAATAGGGTCGAGGGAGTAGGAGGTGGGTCAACTGGACAAGATGAGCGCAGAGTGTTCGAGGGGAGATCGGAGAGAAACTGGAGAAAGAGGTGAGTTCAGGGCTAGGGCAGGGGGGAACCTTAGTGGAAGTTTAGCCCCGTGCAGTGTGAAACCTGGTTTTAAAAAGTGCTCAAGGAACTCTCTTGTGTCTTCTGAACACTTAGGAAACTGAAACAGAGCTCATTTAAATGTATTGAGCGTGCTGTCCTCAAAATTTAAAACTTAACCACTGGGAAGGGAGATTTAAACATGTACACAAATCTCTTCCCACGCAGGCACTCTAACTGAAGTGCTGCCTGACTGGAACTGATACTGCAGCTAGCTGTCAATCTTTGACCAGTAGCTGCAAGTAGTCCAGCATGGAATTGCAGCAAATTGGCGATAGTTTATTCTCATTCCATTTTCTTTCCCCTTCCCCATACCAATTAATTTTTTTTTAATTTGCAAGATGCTGCATAAAATACTAGGAAGAGCAAAGTGAAGCTCCTTAGTTCAGACTATGGATACATTTATACCAGAGCTGATTGCATCAGTACTCCCTGGGAGAGTCTCTGTGTTGCTTCAGTCAATTAAGGCCTGGATACCCAATTTACACTGCACCAGTTTAGTGTCAGTGTGAAGTCGAAACTGCTTTAGACTGGCACTAAATTTGTAGCGTAAATGCACTCTGATTTAAGTAACATGTAGCTTGTGTGTACCTTTGTAAAGTAGTGTTTTTTTTCCAAGGGACAATTATAGTATTGAATCTACTAAGAGAACCAACTGTTCTTTGGAGCATTCAGATTTAGAGTCTTCAGATTTTCCCATTTGTGTACAAAAAGGATTTTCAAATGTTGATTTATGAAGAATAATATGAAGCCATTTTACTTTTTTTTCAAAAAACACTTGTAATTTTTTTAAACAAAGTTTTGTGTAGAAGTGGCGTGCTGGAATTGTTTTCTTTATACGTTAAGAAATGTACTTTTTGCAGCATTAGGTATGAGTGGTACTGTGGGTTTACAACATTGGCCCGGATTTTGCGGTGGTAATGACGGCGAAACTGTCGGCATTCGCTGTCATTACCCCTCTGAAACTGACAGCAAGTTCTGGAGATGGCGCATGTGCACATAAACGTGAAAATCCTGAAGTTGCTGTCAGTGATTCTACGCTTCTCCATAGTGTGCGCTTTTGACCTCTCCGGAGCTGGCAATCTTTGAGAAATTGCTGAACTGACGAGAACTTTAGCTTTTACCCTGTAATATCGCTCTTTAAAAAGCTAAGTCTTGTTGAATGAGGTGTATCTGGGTTTTTAATGGCATCCTGATTCATAATTACTGCTGAACAACCGTTCTGGCCATGAAAAACTAATTTTATATTTGTGGAATCAAATTTTAAAAATTCCATGGTTTTTAATATATAATTTTTAATTTACATTTTTTAAGTTTGTATGATATTTCAGCTTCTACCTTAATCCCATGTGTATGTCCCAATCTTTATTTTGCTTTCTAAAATGATGAAAAAGTGAATGAAAATCAGTACATTTTACTTCCTGGTTTGCTGTCTGTGAAAATTCTTCAATGTGATTGGCTGCTTAGACAGCTTGATGACATCACTGTTGCTGAACGTTGGAGATCCCCTGGACTTGACGCCAACATGAAATTAACGTGGGGAGAGGTGAAATTCACGCCACAGAGGTTGCTAGATCTTTGTGGGCAGCTTTCTTCGAGGTCAGTGGCCATTATCCTTTCACCTCATTTATCGATGTTTGAATCCTATCCAGACCACCTGGATGAATTTCTTTCACTTACTCACTCACCCACCAGCCTACCTTAAGTGTGGTTGGAAAAATGAGTGCTTTCTTGAGGCTGGAGTTGAGGTAAATTGTTGAGAGTGCAAAGGAAGCGTTAAAGTATGGAGAAACGGTGAAGATTTAGGACAATAGGATTTTTAATGAAGAACTCAAACTTAAGTGCTATATATGGCAAATTGGATCTGTGGATTATGTCTGAATATTTTCAAAAAGTAAATATGAAAATTCTTATTTTTAACCCTCAGTTTTGTACATAAATGATGATTATAACAAGTGTTGAATTTTTAATTTGGGTCCACTTACAAGATTGTACCTTCTCCTCCACTCATCTCTTTTGAACTGATTAGGATTAATGGAGCAAAATAGATTGCTAAATCGGATAGTTTAGTCAAATAAGTCAAAAGTGTACATTTACATAATCAAGTCCAGATTTCTCCTTTTATTTTCATTCTTCACTTCAATTCAGTTTTAAAGACAAGAAATGTTTCATATCAATGTTTAAAAAGTGATCCTTTTCTTACAAATACTTCCCCAAAATATTTTGTAACAGTCTGTGAATATTCCACTTTAATCCTGCCCAGTGATATGTAAGTAGTTGCGCATATAAAGCACGCCTTTAGTTTAATGTCACTAAAGTACAGGTTCCAGGTCATGAATGTGTTTTTGATGCCGGTATTTTAAAATATAAATGGTAAGCTTACACCTGCATTCGTTTAATTATGTTACTTAAATAGTTTGCATGTTTGCTATGAGAGGACATTTGTGAGCAGCTACACAAACAGATTTTAATTAGATTAATGGTTAAAAAGCTACAAGGAATCAATTAGACTAACCCTATAATTGCAGGCAAGTGTTATGTAACATTTAACATCCTCCATTGTACTCAAAATTGGCGTTGAGCTGCATTTTTACTCCATTTTGACTAATCGGTTCTCAAAAATGTGGTCCCTATGGGGACACCTTATTCAAACTGCTGTTGTAAAATTATTAGAACTTAAGTTTTGTTTGCAAGTGATTTTCTGTATTTTTAAAATGGATATTCTCTCAGTTCTCTTAACCGTAGACATATCATCTTGATGTCACTGACCGTGTCTTGCATACTGAGCAGCAATATCATGTCATTGAGTATTTCCAGTGCTGTTAGTCTGTGGACATGGCTATCTAGTGTGATTTGAAGTTAAAATGAGCTAAAGTTTGAAAACTGTTTTTGTCTCCCATTTAACATTTTTGGGGAATGTGCTGCCTTTCTTTCGGAATTTATGTTAGTTTTCCAGTTAATACAGGGGTTTGAGTAATTTGGGTCGATTTCCATTGTGTGCCGCCACCTAGTGGATATTTGGTACCTAGCAACTGCAGTAAAGTAAACTACTGTATATCACAGACCTGCAGCCACACATGGTCTGGGAAGTTATATTCTTGTCACGCTCCAGCCTTGGACACTATTTGTCTGTAAGTACTTGAGAATGTTATAGATGATTAGTGTACACTATATTTTGCAGAAAATGTTTAGTTTGTAACTTTTCTCTGTAAGCAAACTTACACAGCTAGCCGTGAAGTGATCGCTCTCTCTAGCTGGTTAACTTGTAGCTGTATTTTGATGCACTATGTACAGGGCTAATTTAAAGAGAATGCCTTTCAGTTTGCTAAATGTATCTTCACAGTAAGCTGTGTTTCCACGTGTTTTGGTAAGTTACATGCCAAATGTACTGTGTTGCTCAGGCGTACCTAAATTTGTGTATGCATATCAGTTATGTGCTTGTATACTAATGTGTGCGTCCATTTCCGTATTGCATTTCAGTTTCACAATAAGAATCTTTCAGTAAAGTTTACAAGAAAAGTCAAGCCTTGTGATTTTTATGGGAAGATATCAAGTTGTTAGCTACCTGTCTAGCTCTGCATAGGAACGCGCTGCAAGGGCAGAACAGGGAATGTGTAGCTTTAAAAGGGAGAGATTCTCTCAATCCCACCCATTTTTCTCCCCAACTCTTCCCTTTTTATAAAGCACTAAACTGTACTTGGATACACTTTCATGAGCACAGCAGTCCTGCAGTACATATCTTGCACAGGTGACCATTCTTGAGAAATAAGCCTCGACAGTAAATGTTGCTAGGCTATTCATTTGTGTGCCTGACAATCGCACGCATTGCTTTTCAGTATAGTACCCTGGTTAGAGAAATGATGCAGAAATCGTAGCTGATCTCATTTTCCCTCTGCCCCAACCCAGGGGCCAATGGTTGTACGTTTCCTGTCACCCCAAATGAAATCAGATAAATCAGCTTGGGTCACGGGTCAAACCAGGATCTACCTGATCTTTAAAGGCTTAGTATCACATGGAGCATTTACTTATCATGCTTTGGGGAGGGAGAACAGCAGATAGTTTTGAAAAATAATTAAAATACTGGATTCATGGGAGTAGGGTTATGTGCATATACTGAAATCATGGTTTAATGTTAGCACTATCATACTGCTGTTTTGTTAAGTTTTAAAACCATCTCAAAGTTTGTTGTAATCTTAAGTGACAAAGTTCTCTGAATTTGCAGATCAGCTTGCTATTGCTTGCAAAAGACAAGAACTTTTACTGGTTTTGTTTAGAATTTCTATGTTGAACTATTTATAGTCTTATGAGTTGAGCCAGTGAAAATCTGCAAAAATATTAGATTAGAAACAATAGAGAGGCCTTGCCAAAACATCACCAACACAGTTTTTAGTTACAACCGAAAGGTCAGGTGAAGCATTAATCTACAGCACTGCAGAGTCCTACACACGAGCTTTTAGACTTGTGACTCACCAATATGTGCCTGTTTTCTTTCTCTCACTCACATTTTGAAGAATGTCTATTTTTGAAAGAGAATTTAAATTTAACAGCTGTAAATGAACACTTGGACATTAAGTAACACAAATTTTAAATCCACTCCAGGCTGATGAGGTGAAAGTTGTCTCTGCCTGCCAGTGGCAGTCTCAACCAAATCTCTGATGGTGTGGGCCACAGTTAAAAATTGCCCATAATTGGGCACTAAATTGGCAATCTAACTCTGAGACCATAAAGATTGCTGGAGTGGGAAAGAGAAATGTCATGTTGATATAGTAAGTGTGCTCTTTTGAGATTGAGCTAAGGGTGCAAATATAGTGCCACGTAGGCATCATTGTTAAGTAGCTTAGGTGTACATTGGCTCGTGAAAACCGAGCCACGTGAGACTCCTAAGAGTAGGACCTTGTAAGACTTTGGAATGTTTTCAATGTTGCTCCTGCTACCTGCTCCAAACATTAAATGTTTGCTGCAGAGCACTCATACAGTGCTCCACTGTTGCTTTATCTGGGTGTCAATCAGCCTTGGGGCAATATACCAACTGTGCATTGCAGCCTCCTTGGGTACAGTATAACTGCAGCCAGCAGCTCATTGTTAAGCTAAACTAGAGGGAATTTTACTCTGCATGCAACACCAGTGCTTGGTGCTAAAGCTGCGTGTCTCAATGGGGAAATGTTCTAATTCCCAGTGCTAATATCCCTTAGCATAGAAAATTAGAGTAAAGGAAAGGCATGCAAGTCATTTGTTTTTCCACAATACATACAAAGCATGGTATTTACAAAACAGTAAACCTCCACGAAGCATCAAATTTAGCTGCATTTATCTCTGCAACAACGAAGCTGTTGAATGTCCGTTCATTTCAACACGTTTAGTGTCAAAGGAAGCCAGCATGTTTGATTTGAACAGTGGGAAATGATTCACTATCTTGTTTTTGCATTCTGAATGGACAGTTTGTCCAAACTGGTTGGGTGCAATGGGTATTTTATTTGACTGTTTAAATGTAATTTTCCAAACAGTCACCATTAGAATACTTTTTCATGATTGATGTTCAGTTTACAGACTAAGCTCTCTGATAGCTCAGTTTGTAAAGTCACCGTGTAATTAGAATTGAGCCACACTAACCAGGAGGTTTCAGGTTCAATCGCTAACTCAGTCTGAGTTCGAGAGGGGAAACCAGCCAAAGCTGTTGTTCCTGATCACTGTCGAGTGACTCCCTTGGGAAGTACACATATGAACATCATCAGCCTTGGCTGCGATGCACCAAGATCTAAATAGTCTGGTTATCTGTCGCAGTTTAACTATGAAGAATGGCCACTTGGGCAATGCATCAGAGGTGGCTGTTGTCCATGAAGCCATACTCGAGTGAATCTGCACCTTGAGGGGACGGAGGAGGGGGATGTTTGTGGATAAGAGGTTTCAGTTTTGATTTTGAATGGACGTTTTACACTTGTTTTCATTTCTACGTGTCATTTGGAAGTTGGTACTTTAGTACATTTGTGTGACTACTTGTTATCTTCTTCCTTGCCCTTCCCCAGATAGTTCTGTCTTGAAATACATTGGCCCATAATTTCCGATCGGAGGCATCCTGCGTGTGGATGCCTCCTATCAGGGGGGAAAAAATCCACGCCCTTACCTGAGGGCTCCCAAGGTCCGGACTCTTCCGCTCCTGGGCCTCTCCTGGTGTGTGTGTGCAAAAGCCCAGGGTGGGCCAGGCGAGCCAATGGGAGAAGGGATTCCCCTTAATACTTTTGACAGATAGACCTGTCACAAGTATGAATGGGGATCACTGAAAATAGACACTACAACATTAAATAATTTTTCTTTTTAATCATGTTTTTAAAATGAGTTAAAATTACATTTTAAATTAAATATTTTAAACAATTAAATTTTTTGAAAAAAATAAATTTTTATGGGGCTAAAAATAAACTTGCCTTTTTAAAAAGTATTTTATTTACATTATAAATGAGTGGAAAAAAATATTTTTTTACTTTTTTTTTAACTCTTATGCTGGTAAAAGCAGGCCTTATGTCAGCTTTTACCAGGTGTAAGATTTATAAGGGATTTCAGTGGGCGGAGGTTCTGCAGAAAGCGGAATCTCCCCCCGCAGAGGCCCTTCTCCAGGGCAGGTGCAGGATCTGTCAAGAGCATTCTTGACAGATCGGAAGTGCCAGTTTTCAGCGCATGCGCGTCGCATGTCTGAAACCAGCACTTGAGGTTCCTACGGGTGTGTACACAGCTCATACATACCCGTAGGGATCGGAAGATACGGGCCATTGTGATTAATGTAACCAATTGGCCTACAGTCCGAATCTCAAGGAACCTTTTGTGGCCAATGTCCAGTTTCCAGTAAGAACTTTTATATTTGCAGTGTTCTTTTGTTAAGGACAGGGTCTCCCTTTAACATCTCATCCAAAAGACAACCACCAAAAATGCAACATTCCTTCAGTCCTGCACTGAACTGTCAGCTGAGATCGTAATATTTACAACATTAATGTCCACACAGATGGAGAATAACCTACAGCCAATCAATTTAGCTCTTGACAATAACATCAACCAAGTCATTTGGTTTATCGATAAACACCAGGGAAAACTCCCCTGCTCCTCTTCGAAGTATTGCCATGGGATCTTTTACATCCACCTGCTCCTCGGGGCCTCCGTTTAACTTCTCTTCCGAAAGACGGCGCCTCCATCAGTGCAGCACTCCCTCAGTACTGCACTGGGGTGTCAGCCTAGATTTTTGTGCTCAAGTCTCTGGAGTAGGGCTTGAACCCACAACCTGCTGACTTAAAGGCACGAGTGCTACCAATGAGCCCGGGCAGATACTTTAACAAGAGATCCTTTACTGGACATTGCATGCGCCAACAGTTCAAGTGATTTTCTTATGGTCTTCACACATATCTCTTGGTAAGTAAGCCAAGGTGATGGGGTCCGCTCTGATTTTTTTTAATACTCTGATCTCTTGGGCCTGAGCTGTCCTGATGAAAGCATACATGTACTACGTACTTGGAAACAAAGTACTAATGGAGAGGGGAAGGAAAAAGAGAGAATGATTTTGCCAATGTCTTCATGGAGGAAAACTCGTGAATTGCTGTAATTGATAACTGTTGTGTGAATAAGGCTTTATTCTTCCTTTGTACGGATGTTTCTAATAATAAATGCTCACCTTAATGTTTGAGGAATCAAAAGGAAAGTAAGCATAGCTGCTTTAAACTACCAAGTGAAATTACAGATGCAGACGTATGTCTGAGCTATGATTTAAAAGGAATCTGGGCTCTAACTTGCAGGGAGAGCCAAGTGCTAAGTTTTTTCCTCCGTTAACTTTAAGAAAACTTTTAAGATAAATTGTAAAAATTAGGTAATTGGTTATTTTTTTTAAATTGTTGCCCTTGTGCAATTTGTTGGTGGCAAAAGCAAATCGCCTTCAAAAACACTGAAAAAATTGACTAAGCTGTGGTTGTTAAAACCTTCAAAGGTGCTGATACAATTGGCAGCTGAAAAACAATACTGTACAGATTTAGGATTGGTTTCATGCTTGGTATCAGCAATGGGTGCGCTTGTGGTCCTTTCTTGTATTTTTGTTTGATGTACATGGAACACATTGCTCTTTGTAATATTTGAAATTGAGTCACATCGCAAGATTACAAATAGAAAATTTCCAATTCAAATTCGTGTACAGGCTGCATTTCTGTACTGTGACAACAAATACTGGACTGATAGAATTTTGAAAGCTTGGGGTGGAAAAATGGACACTCATTTTACAGGGATACGTTGAGATGAGATGGATTGAACACGAGTACCCCCACTTGCTGCTGATTTTGATTCCTGGTTTGCAAAGCTGATTTAAGGGTGACTCATTAAGTTACAAAACTAATTGAAGCAGCCCATATGTGTCACCCAATTGCCAATCAGGTATAAATCCCTCCCCTAAAGTGACTGACTGACATAAATAGAACAGATACTTTGCATGCCATTCTTTATAGGCTTTATTGGCATCATGCATTACAGATTCTTATGGCCTAGCTTTAGCTGTCTGCTGTCTGGGGCTTGGACCAACTATATGTTGTGATTGTGCACTTAAATTATTTTTTTTTTAAAGAAAACATTGTTTTTATATTGTGGCAGGCAGGAAAGCGAAACCTAAACCGACGTGGGACTAAAAGAAAGCTAGAAAGAAGAAGCTGAAACGTGGAAACTCTCCCGGTGTGATGTAAGTATTTTCTGGTATTGTGCCGGGGCATCTTGATGGTTGACAAAGCTGTTACTATAGAAACGGGAGTCCAGTTCTTCAGAATGCCACAGGAATGCTAATCTTGACTAAATGAGAATATCCAGCTGCACTGGAAGGCTGGAGGAGTAGAAAAAGTTTGTATAAAAAGAATCCATAAAATAATGAGGGGGAGGCAAATAATTGCCATTGACGAAAAGAAAGAGTTTTTAATAAATTCATAAGCTCAATGTGCAGAGTATACTTTGTATACACCGATAATTGTGCTGCAGCAATGAGTTTAAAAATAACCTGTTGCTTGATGACAGTACTTTCACAAATATGTGCTGGTTTTTATGTCCAAACTTAAGTATTGAAAGGAAATACAGCAGTAACCCATCATTTACTGATGAGCTGTAAATTTTATTTTATGTAATTGTTCTTATAAGCACATTTATTTGAATCTGGAACAATGCTGTGCTACTTTTGCCTATGTCAAAATCTGTAGCCCAACCATGCAGATCTCCGATATGCTAACCTTAAAATAAAGAGTAGATTTCCTTTTTGGTTGAACCTGGGGAATGCAGTAAAGAGGAAGTGAAGGTGGAGACCTGTTACCTGAGGTGTCTGCCCCCACAACACTGCGCTGCTATTTCCGGAATTCCCCATCCACACCAGTCGCAGGTCGGCATAGGAATTGTAAAGGGGTTCTCGGACCCCCACCTTGCTTGTCTTTCTATGTACCTGTTGATGCCCAAAGAAACTTGTGTGTGGGGTTTGCATCAGGACCTCCACAAACTGAAGAGTCTTCAGGACTCCCAGCAGCATCTCGAAGATGGCAAAATGGCCTCTGCCACTTCCCTTCCTCTAGCCCACTGGGCCAAACTTCGTCCAGGGTTCCCCCCTGCCCTAGCACTGAACACACATCTTTCTCCAGTGTCTCTCCGATCTCCCCTCATGACCTCTCCGCGCTCATCTTGTCCATGAGACCCACTTCCTGCTCCCTCGACCCTATTCCCATCAAACTGCTGACCACCCAACCTCCTTTTCTGGCTCCCGTGTTAGCTGACATTGTTAACGGTTCTCTCTCCTAAGGTACTGTCACCCTCTCCCTCAAATCTGCCGTTATCACCCCTCTCTATATAAAAAAAAAACAACTCTTGACCCCCTCTGTCCTTGCAAACTATCACCCCATCTCCAACCTCCCTTTCCTCTCAAGTCCTTGAACGTATTGTCACCTCCCAAATCTGTGCCCATCTTTGCCACAACTCCATGTTTGAATCCCTCCAATCAGGTTTCAGCCCTGCCACAGTACAGAAATGGCTCTCATCAAAGTCACAAATTACATCCTTTGTGACTGTGACAAAGGTAAACTACCCCACCTCGTCCTTGACTTGTCTGCAGCCTTTGAAACGTTTGACCACTCCATCCTTCTCCAACGCCTCTCCGCCATTGTCCAGCTGAGTGGGACTGCACTCGCCTGGTTCCATTTTTATCTTTCTAATCGTAGCCAGAGAATCACCTGCAATGGCTTCTCTTCCTGCTCCTGCATCATTACCTCTGGTGTCCCCCAAGGATCCAGCCTTGGCCCCCCCCTATTTCTCATCTACATGTTGCCCCTTGGCGACATCATCCAAAAACACAGCATCAATTTCTACATGTTGGCTGACGTCACCCAGCTCTACCTCAGTACCACTTCTCTCGACCCCTCCACGGTCTCTAAATTGTCAGACTGCTTGTCCGACATCCAGTACTGGATGAGCAGAAATTTCCTCCAATTAAATATGGGGAAGACCAAAGCCATTGTTTTCGGTCCCTGCCAGAAACTCCATTCCCTAGCCACTGACTCCATCCCTCTCCCTAACATCTGTCTGAGGCGGAACCACACTGTTCGCAATCTTGGTGTCATATTTGACCCTGAAATGAGCTTCCGACCACATAGCTGCAGCGTAACTAAGACCGCCTATTTCCACCTCCGTAACATTGCCCGCCTCCGCCCTTGCCTCAGCTCACCTGCTGCTGAAATCCTCATCCATGCCTTGTCCTCTAGACTTGACTGTTCCAATGCACTCCTGGCTGGCCTCCCACATTCTACCCTACGTAAACTTGAAGTCATCCAAAACTTGGCTGCCGGTGTCCTAACTCGCACCAAGTCCCGTTCACCCATCACCCCTGTGCTCGCTGACCTACATTGGCTCCCAGTTAAGCAACGCCTCGATTTCAAAATTCTCATCCTTGTTTTCAAATCCCCCCATGACCTCACCCCTCCCTATCTCTGTAATCTCCTTCAGCCCCCCACCCCCCAAGATATCTGCACTCCTCTAATTCTGCCCTCTTGAGCATCCCTGATTATAGTCGCTCAACCATTGGTGGCCGTGCCTTCTGTTGCCGAGGCCCTAAGCTCTGGAATTCCCTGCCTAAACCTCTCTGCCTCTCTACCTCTCCTTCCTCCTTTTAAGACGCTCCTTAAAACCTACTTCTTTGACTAAGCTTTTGCTCACCTGCCCTAATTTCTCCTTATGTGGCTTGGTGTCAAATTTTTTGTCTTGTAATACTCCTGTGAAGCGCCTTGGGATGTTTTACTATGTTAAAGGTGCTATATAAATACAAGTTGTTGTTGTTTTAAATCATTGCCTTCTCAGTTGATTGCCCCAATCCCAGTGCAGGATCCTGTCCGGGGATGGAGGAGTACCCAGGCCATGAAAATGGAGCGCTCTTCTGCCCTCGCAGAAACTGCTTACCTCTGGTACTCTGCAGTTGTCAGACAACTGCCTCCATCAGGCTTATACCCCATAGTACTCCTAATTGAATGAATATCCAGGTGTTCCACGCTTTATTATTTTTACCCTTTTCACCCCGTGTATATGAAATTATACTGAAAGCAACTACAGCACCTTGCTGCTTCTGTAAATGTAAATTAGTGATGGTATTCTTTTCAGCCATGTATCCGTGTGTGTTCCTTTGTCTTTTTTTCCATAAACTTTGATGAAATCCTGAATAAAACTTTTTTTTCAACAACTATTTTTTCTCAGGCATTGAGTTTGGGATTGATTATTAGAGCTTTGTTTGGCCCTGAGGCCTCTTCAGAATAGCTAGAAGCACAGATAAATTGGTTTGCTGTCACTTCTCGAAAGATTTAATTTGACTTGGTGCTGAATATAGCACTCTAAAAGAGTTAAAGGGACTGTTACTTCTGAGCAATTAACACTCTCTGGCTTCAGGAATCCGAGATCTGCTTATTCCAACAACCCTTTTAGTTGCAAAATTTGGGTTTGCTTTACTTGTGCATTTGACAAATCTATTTTGCTTAAATGTATGGAATTGAAATTATATTTCAATTTTAGCAACTTTTAGATGTTTTGTAATTCTACTTTGATCTACACCATAGGTTACTGTTACCTCATGGATTTTTTTTTGTTTCTCAAAACAAAATCCTAAATGGCACAGTGCTGCAGTTGTTGAGCTGGAAGAATCTTGATAGCAACTGAACTGATGTACTCGATTATAATAACCAGTAAATTCTCGGGTCAGTGTGAATGTCCATCACTGATCGTTCTGTGGCGAAAACGTTGGACTTTGTTAAATTACAATTTTTAAAAATCACGAGTTGGTAAGGAGGGAAGCAGAAGTGTTTCAGTCTGAGTGATAACTTCATTAAGAAACTTAAAAATGCTACGCATCCCTCTCTTCAAGCAAACAGCAGCTTACATTCTGTCTTAAGAAAGATAGATCCGATTATTTAAAAAATGGTAAAAAGCTGGGAACAGTGGAGGTCCAAAGAGATTTAGGGGTCCATGTACACAGATCACTAAAATGTAGTGGTAGTCAGGTACAAAAAATAATCAAAATGACTAATGGTATGTTAGCCTTTATATCTCAAGGGCTAGAATATAATGGGAAGGAAGTTTTGCTATAGCTATACAAAGCCCTGGTTAAACCACAACTGGAGTACAATGTACAGTTCTGGGCACTGCACCGTAGAAAGGATACATTGGCCTTGGCCAGAGTCAAGATGGCGACCGAGACGGTCCTTCGCTAGCGCGCTCTCTCTGCTTCGGGTGGCCCACTCTCGCCGCTCGCTCCTGCAACCGGAGCGAGGTGTTCAGCGAGTCGGGCGGAGGCAGCGCAGCGCATCGGGACGCAGCAGCAGCCACATCGACCCGTTAGAGCACGTCGGCTGGCTGCTCCTCAGCGGGGAAGCATTCCGACTGGGAGGAGGGGAGCCGAGCACAGAGGCCGGACTGGAAGCGGGAGAAGCAGGCCCGGGCCGTCGGACCATGGAGCCAGCGACGGTGAGGTGGAGGCCGCAGTGACCGGAGGATGTGTTCGGCGAGTTGGGCGGACGCAGCGCATCGAGCAGCAGCCACGACGACTCGCAGTCCGACTGGGAGGAGGGGAGCCGGGAATGGTGACCAGAGGGTGAGTGGGAGAAGCAGGCCACCACACGTGGAGCCGAGCCGGCAACAGTGAGGAGGAGGCCGCGGTGACGAGGAGGACGGAGCGGCTGAGGGACGTCGTGCTCCCACTGCCACTGGATGCCAAAGAATTGACTTTCTGAACACGGCGCTGTAAAAATAGCTGACGTGTCCCTACGGGGAGTAAGCATTCCATTGTACTAGTACATATGGCAAATAAAATTGAATTGAAGGCGTGCAGTGCAGATTCATAATGTTACCAGCGCTCCAAGGGTCAAATTGTGAGGAGAGATTACATAAACTAGGCCTGTATTCCCTGGAATATAGAAAATTAAGCGGTGATTTGATTGAGGTTTTCAGGATTTTGAAAGGAATTGATGGGGTAGATAGAGAGAAATTTTTTCTGCTGGTGGGGGAGTCTAGGACAAGGGGACATAACTTTAAAATCAGAGCCAGGCCATTCAGGAGAGAAGTTAGGAAACACTTCTTCGCACAAAGGGTGGTAGAAGTGTGGAACACTCGGCCACAAAAAGCAGTAGATGTTGGCACAATTCATAATTTAAAATCTGAGATTGATTAAATTTTTGCTAGCCAAGGGTATTAAGGGATATGGAGCCAAGGTGGGTGGATGGAGTTCGAGCATTGAATGCCAGAACAGGCGCAAGGGGCTGAATGGCCTATTCCTGTTCAATGTTCCCCGTAATTTGTTTTGGACCACGCGGCCCCTTTAACTGGCTGCGAGGCCCATGCAAAAGTCCGCGCATGCGTGGCTTTTTTCCAATTTAAAAGCTGGCTCACCAGCTGGCGGGACCCCTGGAGCGTTGCATGGCCGCGCAACTTAAAGGGAACATTTGTTCCTGTTCCTATGTTCAAAGGTCAGAGTTTGGACTCGAGACAAAATGAAATGCAATTTTTTGATTGGAAAAACTAAACGTATCTAAACAATTTGTGATATTGAATAACAAGTTGAAGGTGACTCATTTTTTCCTTTAAGTATGAAATTGAAAATATTCAAGCTTTCTTATTTTTTCTCTCTTCCAGCGTAGCACTTAGAAATGTTGTCGGCTGTGTAGATTAAACTTTCCTCTTTTCCTTTCCTCTCAAAATATGTAATTTGAAGTCTTTGGTTATGTCGTCTTTTAGATGAAGATTAGAATTCAAATGTTCCTTAAAATGGGCACATTTGATCTTGCCGATCTATTTATAAAAATTAGCACTTTAGTCTGCATGTAACCTCTTGAGATGTCAGATGTTTGTGTCTCAGCTTGCATTCTCAATTCATTTCTACTTTGTTTGGGGGGAGCTAAGTTTAATTAGGAAATGTAGTAGGAGGTCACAGGCATTCCACTGAAATATGTGTCCACTTAATTGACACCAAAATTAGAAAAAAAATAGGAGCAGGAGTAGGCCATTCGGCCATTCGAGCCTGCTCCGCCATTCAATATGATCATGGCTGATCCTCTATCTCAATACCATATTCCCACTCTCTCCCCATAACCCTTTGATGCCTTTCGTGTCTAGAAATCTATCTATCGCCTCCTTAAATATATTCAGTGACGTGGCCTCCACAGCCTTCTGTGGTAGAGAATTCCACAGGTTCACCACCCTCTGAGTGAAGAAATTTCTCCTCATCTCAGCCCTAAATGCCCTACCCCGTATCCTGAGACTGTGACCCCTCGTTCTAGACCCCCCGGCCAGGAGAAATATCCTCCTGCATCCAGTCTGTCTAGCCCTGTCAGAATTTTATACATTTCAATGAGATCCCCTCTCATTCTTCTAAACTCTAGTGAATACATGTAAGAAATCACACAACACCAGGTTATAGTCCAACAGCTTTATTTGAAATCACAAGCTTTCGGAGCGCTGCTCCTTCGTCAGGTGAAGTGGAGAGATGCATAAAAACACAGCTTATATAGTCAGAGAATAATGTCAGATGTTTACAGGTAATCTTTCTAACTGCCATTTATCACACCTCGGCAGAGAGATAATCACAGCAATCAAAGGTGTAAATGGTGTCCAAACAGGTCAGTCAGGAAAACATTACATCAAAGAACAATGAGGTGGGGTCACAAGGGGTCAAATGTTGCAGATGCTGGGGTCTGTATGAAAAACAACAATTTTTTTGCTGGAAATCACAGCAGGTCCGGCCGCATCTGTGTGGAGAGAACAAGCTATATAAGCTGTGTTTTTATGCATCTCTCCACTTCACCTGACGAAGGAGCAGCGCTCCGAAAGCTTGTGATTTCAAATAAAGCTGTTGGACTATAACCTGGTGTTGTGTGATTTCTTACATTTGTCCACCCCGGTCCAACACCGGCATCTCCACACCATGGCTAGTGAATACAGGCCTAGTCGACCCAATCTCTCCTCATACGACAGTCCTGCCATCCCAGGAATCAGTCTGGTGAACCTTCGCTGCACTCCCTCTATGGCAAGTATATCCTTTCTTGGGTAAGGAGACCAAAACTGCACACACTACTCCAGGTGTGGTCTCACCAAGGCCCTGTATAACTGTGGTAAGACATCCTTGCTCCTGTACTCAAATCCTCTTGCAATAAAGGCCAACATACCATTTTCCTTCCTAACTGCTTGCTGCACCTATATGTTTGCTTTCAGTGACTGGTGTACAAGGACACCCAGATTCCTTTGTACATCAACATTTCCCAATCTATCACCATGTAAATAATACTCTGCCTTTCTGTTTTTCCTACCAAAGTGAATAACTTCACATTTATCCACATTATACTGCATCTGCCATGTATTTGCCCACTCACTCAACCTGTCTAAATCGCCTTGAAGCCTCTTTGCATCCTCCTCACAATCCCACCTAGTTTTGTGTCATCAGCAAACTTGGAAATATTACATTTGGTTCCCTCATCCAAATCATTGATATATATTGCCCAAGCACTGATCCCTGCTTTACCCCACTAGTCACCGTCTGCCACCCCAAAAAAGATCCATTTATTCCTACTCTCTGTTTCCTGTCTGTTAACCAATTTTCAATCCATGCCAGTATATTACCCCCAATCCCATGTGCTTTAATTTTGCACACTAACCTCTCATGTGGGACTATATCAAAGGCCTTATGAAAATCCAAATACACCACATCCACTGGTTCTCCCTTATCTATTCTACCAGTTACATCCTCAAAAAACTCCAGTAGGTTTGTCACACACGATTTCCCTTTCATAAATCTATGTTGACTTTGTCTAATCCCATTGATATTTTCTAAGTATCCTGTTATCACATCCTTTATAATAGATTCTAGCATTTTCCTGCTACTGATGTTAGGCTAACCGGTCTGTAGTTCCGTTTTCTCCCCCTCCTTTTTTAAATAGTGGGGTTACATTTGCCACCCTCCAATCTGCAGGAACTGTTCCATAATCTATAGAATTTTGGAAGATGACAATCAATGCATCCACTATTTCCATGGCTACCTCTTTTAGTACTCTGGGATGCAGATTATCAGGCCCTGGGGATTTATCAGCTTTCAGTCCCATTAATTTCTCCAGCACTTTTTTTACTAATACTAATTTCCTTTAATTCCTCCTTCTCACTAGACCCTTGGTTCCCTAGCATTTCTGGGAAGTTATTTGTGTCCTCTTCCGTGAAGACCGAACCAAAGTATTGGTTTAATTGCTCTGCCATTTCCTTGTTCCCATTATAAATTCTCCCGTTTGACTTGACTGTAAGGGACCTACATTTGTCTTCACTACTCTTTTTTTTTTTCTTTTTACGTACTTGTAGAAGCTTTACAGTCTGCTTTTATGTTCCTTGTAAGTTTACTCTCAAAATTGTTGCTGTCCTGTATGTCAGTCTAGGTTACAGCATTTAAAATTCAAAAACATGGGTTCCAGCATACTTCATTTTTGCTGGACTTAAGCTCCAGCATGAGAGCTTCAATCACTCATAGCTTCAGAATAATTAAAGGAGGAAGTTTAGATTGGACAAATATCACAAGCTGTTTGCCACATCCAGGAATCCTTGAAAAATGCACTAGTGTTGATGTTCAATTCAAATCAGCATTGTTTACAGTAATAAAAACAGAAATGCTGGAAAACACTCAGCAGGTCAGGTGGCATCTGTGGAGAGAGAAACAGAGTTAACATTTCAGGTCGATGACCTTTCATCAGAAAGGTTCTGTTTTTTTTATAGCAAAACCAGTCTTGTACACGAATAATGTTGTTTCACTTGTTTTGAACTAGCTATCCTCCAGAGCAGCCATTTAAATGAAAATTAACAGCATCTGATGCACTGATCAGTTCTTGTTCTTGACAATCAGTGACTGGATTGCTACATTTGGATATAAAAAAAACTTTGACTCTGGGACGTATTCTGCCCTCCTCTCCACTGGTGGCAGAGCCTTCAACAGCCTCCGCCAACTCCTCCACTTCTCTATCTGGCCCCCAGATTTCTCAAAACCCATCTCTTCAACCAAGATTTCAGTAACTTCTCCTAGCCTTCCCACAAAGCCTCAGCACCCACTACTTTTCTCCTCTGTGAAATTCCTTGAGATGTATTTCTATTGTCTATGTGTAACAAATTATTAACATTGAGATAGCTTGGTTTTATTACTGCCACATAAAATGTTCATATGTAGTGTTTCTGTATTTTGGCAAGTTATCTGTAAGAGGCTCACAGAAGTTCTGCTTGGGTTGTCCTCTTTGAGGTGGCTGGTTGAACTGGTTTTGATGGTTGCTGTCAGTGCTGCCTCTGGAGGTATGGTGAGGTCCATTCTATGGCTGTTTCTCATATTTCACTTTCACTGCTTTCACTACAGTGATTTGCTGCACCTGATGACTGCTACCAAATGTTGCAGCAGGTTCCAATTTAATTTTGAGGCACCTGAAATATTGTCAACTTGCTATTTCAACAGTAAAGTTTAATAATTATCTGGGCAAAGTTACATGATTGATCACAAAGCAAATGACTAGCTTAGGGTACTTGAACGCAGAGAGAGCAATATTAATGTATTTTATGAAAAGTCAAATACATTGACTCTGACATTCAAAATGTTTCGTGGGATGAAGTTTGGCAGATTTGATTCCTGTCTCTTTCATGTATACTTCAGACTCTGTTAGTTTGAAGCAATCTTGAAGCCATTTGCTTCTGGATGCATAGCTATGTGAGAGACTCAATTACAGGAAACTTTGTGATATCTGGCACCGACAGGACCGAGCTGTTGCCGTCCCATCAAAACTGCCGGACAAACCAGCAGTAATGTTAAAACATACGGAGCTTTTGAGCTCCGTATCTAGCAACAAACCCAACAGCTTCTAAACAGTTGGCCGTAGCTTGCAAGCGTCTCTGTAGCTAAGCAACAGCTTTAGCTAGACCTTGCAGAGCCTGACTGGTGGGGAAAAAAAAGCAACGAAAAGAAAAAAAAAACTTACTGAACCGACTCCTGAATTTTGCCGGTGGATCGAGCATTCCGGACAGTTAACCTCCGGATAAACCAAAGTTTCCTGTACACAGTTGATTTGATTTGTTTTTCTAAAGAACACATGGTGCAATGAAAGTAGCAGATCCCTCAACCTCGGCGGCAGCTATTCGGCAAGATTGACAGAGACCAAGGGCAAATGGCTAACGGGCTTGAAGAGCTGAATGGCTTACTCCTGTTGCTTTGTAAATGGCAGAAATTAGCGACACTTGGGGTTGTCCCACTTACCTGATTATTTTCTTTAAACTCTGATTTCCACCTTTGCACTGCTAGTAAATAATTGCTATGCCTTGGTAGCACTCATACTGACACGTAGATGCAGCTGGCAGTTTCATTCACGTGGCTGTTAGTTGCTGCTGAATGGTGGGTGGAGTTGTGACTGAAAATGCCAGCAGGTGGAAAAAGTGGCAGCCATGCAGGTGGAATCTGATGAGAGAAATGCACTAGTCCACATTGAAAGAGATAAATGAATTGATCCATTTTGAAATGCCAAGTCATTTGTTTGTGAATATTTGTTTCCTTTTATGTCTTACGAGTTTCCCCCCCCCTTGTACTTGTCTTATTTTTGTATTTTTTATTGTTCCTTCATACAGTTTAATTTTCTTGGCTTTACTCCCACTGTGTTTTTCCTGCTGGTATCTAATCATTTCTCAACTACTTGTGTGGACGTTTCCCTTTGTGAACAATTTGTCTGGCCCCTTCCCTCGCATTTGTTTACCTCCCTCAATTTCTTCATGTTGTTAAAGCCTGAGTTAAAGTTACAGTCGGGTCTCAATGATATCCGCAACTTTGTAAAGAAGGACCCTGTTGGCTCCAGGCACGTGTCCTTGCTGCTTGCTCAGGCGAGCAGGTTAAAATTGCAGATGTTGCAAGTATGGCAGTTTTCGGACAGATAAGAGCCGACCCGCCAGGTTTCTGCTGAGCAAGTATGGTTAAAATCGCCCCCACGGTATTGGGTGATTTGAGAGAGTGAACGTATCTTTTGCACAAAATTCCCGTGAGGAACTCGGTACCAGTAAAAACTTAGCTGGCAATAGTGTCACCAAGTAGGCACCTTGATGGGTTTTTCAGGCAAAACCAGATAATTTTGAGCCATCTGTGTACAAACCGTAGAGTTGTAAGATGGTCCATGTGTTTTATTTTCTCCTTACTTCTTCTCCCCTCTCTTCAATTTCCTGATCTCTGTAGAGAGATGTCAAGAAAAGCTCAATTGAATCTCGGTGGCTGGTTCTAAGTGACCGTGACAGAAACTTGGGAACTGGTCACTTCTTTGCTTCAGGGAAACCAGAGGGACAAAAACTGAAGCGTGAAATAACTTCAAATATGGGGCAGCATTGGTTTGTGTATTGTATTGAACAGTCTGGTGAGGTTGCGTTCATGCTCAGTAGGCCAGAGTAGAATATGGGTTTGTGTCTGCACAACCTAAACGTGGCGGCTAAACTAAAGAGGTGAGAAAATAAATGCCGAGCATATATTGTGGATTATTTTGGATTTCAGTGTCTGTATTTTGCAGTGGATGAAACTCTCTCTTTATTTTTTCTAATGAGTAATTCTCTCTCTTTCCAGGTGAGTCTCCATTGAAATGGACTTGTCAAGTTTAAATGCACAGCCATGTGAATTTCACAAGAAGTACCTTGATCATTAACATGGATTTTCTGAAACCGAACCAACTTTTATGTAATCGTTCCAGATATTAGTAAGATAAGTGGAAACATTTCAGTTGTAATCATGACTACTTCATACATGAATGGACATGTTGCAGAGGAATCAGATAATGAGGCTAAGAACATAGACCTTTCATCCCGCGATGAGCCGCCAAGACACAGAGAAATGGCTGTGGATTGCCCTGATGACTTGGGTTCACGAACCATGCCTGTTCGTCGAAGTGCTCAGTTGGAGAGGATTCGCCAGCAACAGGATGATATGCGTCGTAGACGAGAAGAAGAGGGAAAGAAGCAGGAGTTTGACCTTAATTCTTCCATTCGACTGAAGAAGCTGGCACAAATTCAGCCTAAAGTGGGCATTGATAACCCTACGTTTGATAAAGAGGAGGACTTTATTTTAGAGGGTCCCAGCAACACAGTTAAAGTTTTAGGTATGTAAGTGGACAAAATGTGTTTGTAATGGAATATCGTTATTTTGCTGCAGAAGAACCTGGATTTGTCTATACACAGTGTACTCGCATGACATTTTAAGTTTTACTATTTTCTTGACTTAATGAGCTAAAAGATTTTGACAAAGCTGAATGATTGATTGATTGAAGTAACATTTTATAATACTTTTGAGTCATGGCACAGCAGGTAAGTACTGTAAATATTTGCAGATTTATCTTCCAACTTGACATGAATATTAGATCATTACGATTATTTTACATCAGCAGCAAAGGTGACCAGGTGCAAAGTTAAACCACTCGATTTACAGTAATAAGAATATTAAGAACATAAGAAATAGGAGCAGGAGTGGGCCATTCGGCCGCTTGAGCCTGCTGCGCCAATTAATAAGATTATGGCTGATCTTTTACCTCAACTTCACCTTCCCACACTATCCCCATATCCCTTGAATCCTTTAGTATTCAAAAATCTATCGATCTCTCTTGAATATACTCAACAACTGAGCATCCACAGCTCTCTGGGGTAGAGAATTCCAAAGATTCACAACCCTCGGAATGAAGAAATTTCTTCTCATTTCTCCTCATTTCAGTCTTAAATGTCTGACCCCTTATCCTGAGTGTGACCCCTAGTTCTAGATTCCCCAGCCAGGGGGAAACATACTCCCAGCATTCACCCTGTCAAGCTCTTTAAGAATTTTCTAGGTTTCAATGAGATCACCTCTCATTCTTCTAAACTCTAGCGAATATAGGCCTAGTCTATGCAATCTCTCCTCATAGAACAACCACCCCCCCCCCCCCCAATCCCAGCAATCAGTCCAGTGAACCTTTGTTGCACTCCCTCTAAGGCAAGTATATTCTTCCTTGGATAAGGAGAGCAAAATTGTCCACAGTACTCCAGGTGTTGTCTCACCAAGGCCTTATATAATAGCAGTAAGACTTCTTTACTCTTATACTCAAATCCTCTTGTAATAAAGGCTAACATACCATTTGTTTTCCTAATTGCTTGCTGTACCTGCATATTAACTTTCAGTGATTCGTGTACAAGGACACCCAGGTCCCTCTGAATACCAACATTTCTCAGACCCTCACCATTTAAAAAAAATTCTGCTTTTCTATTTTTCCTACCGAAGTAGATAACTTCACATTTCTCCACATTAAATCTTGCCATAAGTGCTAAAACTTCCATGCATTTGTCAACAGGTCATTGAATCTTAAGACTGCAATGGAAAGCAATTTGGCCCTTCATGTCTGTGCCAGTACCAGTTCCTGCATGGCACCTAACTACTCTCATCCTGTTTTCCTGCGCTGCTTCTGTAATATTTTTATCTAATACCCTCTTAAATGTCATGATTAACTCGGCTTCAATAAACATTTGTGACAAAGCATTGCAAGTCCTAATAGCCCTTTTATTCTTTTCGGAAAATCTTTGACTTCTCCCATTATGTTTTGAGTGCTAATCCTGAGTTCAGATCCTGTTTGTAGGTAAACTATCCCTCCTCCTCCTCCTTGACTTGTCTGCAGCCTTTGACACGGTTGACCACTCCATCCTTCTCCAACGCCTCTCCACTGTCACCCAGCTGGGTGGGACTGCACTCGCCTGGTTCCATTCTTACCTCTCTAATCGTAGCCAGAGAATCACCTGCAACGGCTTCTCTTCCTGTTCCCGCATCGTTACCTCTGTTGCCCCCCCCCCAGGATCGATCGCTGGCCCCGTCCTATTTCTCATCTACATGGTGCCCCTTGGGAACATCACCCGAAAATATAGCAACAGTTTCCACATGTACGCTGACAACACCCAGCTCTACCTCACTATCACTTCTCTCAACCCCTCCACGGTCTCTAAATTGTCAGACTGCTTACCCGACATCCAGTTCTGCATGAGCAGAAATTTTCTCTAGTTAAATATTGTGAAGACCGAAGCCATTGTTTTCGGTCCCCGCCACAAACTCCTTTCCGTAGCCACTGACTCCATCCCTCTCCCTAACATCTGTCTGAGGCTGAACCACACTTGGTGTCATATTTGACCCTGAAATTAGCTTCCGACCACACATCCGCAGCATAACTAAGAGAGCCTATTTCCACCTCCGTACGATTGCCTGTTTCCGCCCTTGCCTCAGTTCATCCGCTGCTGAAACCCTCATCCATGCCTTTGTTACCTCTAGACGTGACTATTCCAACGCACTCCTGGCTGGCCTCCCACATTCTACCCTACGTAAACTTAAGGTAATCCAAAACTCGGCTGACCGTATCCTAACTCGCACCTAGCCCTGTTCACCCATCACCCCTGTGCTCGCTGACCTACATTGGATCCCGGTTAAGCAATGCCTCAATTCTCATCCTTGTTTTCAAATCCCTCCATGGCCTCACCCCACCCTATCTCTGTAATCTCCTTCAGCCGCCACCCCGAGATATCTGCGCTCCTCTAATTCTGCTCTCTTGAGCATCCCTGATTATAATCGCTCAACCATTGGCGGCCGTGCCTTCTGTTGCCTAGGCCCTAAGCTCTGGAATTCCCTGCCTAAACTTGTCCGCCTCGCTTCCTCTCTTTCCTCCTTTAAGACGCTCCTTAAAACCTACCTCTGATCAAGCTTTTGTCACCTGCCCTAATTTCTCCTTATTTGGCTCGGTGTCAAATTTTTTGTCTTTTAATACTCCTGTGAAGCGCATTGGGATGTTTTATTATGTTAAAGGCGCTATATAAATACAAGTTGTTGTTGCCGACTTCCAATGAATCTGAGGGCTAGTTTTTTTAATTCTGAAAATATTTTTCCCCACTTCAGTAGCTGCCATAATCTGTTGAGAAAATATCTTTGTCTAATTTAATTTTGAAAGAAAAAATGAAAGACTTGCATTTATGTAGGCCTTTCACGACCACCGGACGTCTCAAAGCACTTTACAGCCAATGAAGTACTTCTGGAGTGTAGTCACTGTTGTAATGTTGGAAACGCGGCAGCCAATTTGCGCACATCAAGGCCCCACAAACAGCAATGTGATAATGACCAGAGAATCTGTTTTTGTTATATTGATTGAGGCATAAATATTGGCCAGGACACCTGTTCTTCTTCGAAATAGTGCCATGGGACCTTTTACGTCCACTTGAGAGAGCAGACGGGGCCTCGGTTTAACGTCTCATCCGAAAGACGACACCTGACAGCGCAGCACTCCCTGAACACTGCACTGGAGTGTCGGCCTAGATTTTTGTGCGCAAGTCCCTGGAGTGGGACTTGAACCCACAACCTTCTGACTCAGAGGCGAGAGTGCTACCCACTGAGCCACAGCTGCTACTGATCTTATTATCTTATTACTGGTCTTTCAGATGCGACGTTAAACCAAGGCTCCATCTGCTCTCTCAGGTGGATGTAAAAGATCCAATGGCACTATTTCGAAGAATAGCGGGGGAGTTCTCCCCAGTGTCCTGGCCAATATTTATCCCTCAATCAACATGACAAAAACAGATTATCTGGTCATTATCACATTGCTGTTTGTGGGAGCCTGCTGTGCGCAAATTGGCTGCCGCATTTCCTACATTACAACAGCGACTTCACTTCAGAAAGTACTTCATTGGCTGTGAGGCACGTTGGGGCGTCCGGTGGTCGTGAAAGGCGCTATATAAGTGCAAATTCTTTCTTTTTTTTCTTCATTAAATGGAGCAGGCTCAAGGGGCCAAATGGCCTACTCCTCCTATTTCTTATGTTAATGTTTTTATTTTGCAGTTCCCTTCTTGCTGTATGATGTGTGACTGGTGATGAATAGTCAGACAAAGTTTCAACCATATTTTTTAACAGCTTGTCCATTTCATGGGCACTTTTTGAAATGGTTCTGTCTGCAACGTGCCTTTTTTAAGCATACTAATCATTAAAATGATACAATCAATATGTTTATAATTTTAAACATTAATATTAATGAACAGAAACTTTTTTCTTCCCTTGAAATTTGTAAAGGCATAGACAAGATATTGAAACTTCTGAGACAAATATGCGGTTGGAATTTTGAAATATGGGAATATTTTTTGCAGTGATAAATGATGTAGTAATGTGCAACAATGCTAATCTGTTGACATGCCTATGTTACTTATTTATGCTGATTCTTGCGAAGAACTTGATGTACAGAGTAGTACATTAATGTTTCACCACTGACTGACTTCCTCCAAATAAAAAATACCCTTGACCCCTCTGTTTCCACAAAGCAATGCCCCATCTCCAACCTCTCTTTCTCTCAAGTCCTTGGACATGTTGTCGCCTCTCAACTCCATACTCCTTTCTCCCGCAATTCGTGGTTTGAATCACTTCTGTCCAGCTTCTGCCCCATCCACAACACTGAAATGGCCCTAACCAGAGTCACAAACAATACTCTGTAATTGTGACTTTAGTGAATTATAAGAACATAAGAAATAGGAGCAGGAGTAGGCCAATCGGCCCCTCGAGCCTGCTCCGCCATTCAATAAGATCATGGCTGATCTGATCCTAACCGCCAATCTACTATCACAGAACCATCTCCTGAATCTAACAGAATTAGACACACGAAATAGGAGCAGGATCAGGCTACACGGCCCCTGGGCCCGCTCCGCTACCCACAGGGCCATGTCCGATCCGAACCTAGACTCATGTCCAAATTCCTGCCCGCTCCCCGTAACCCTTAATTCCCTTTACTTCTAGGAAACTGTCTATTTCTGTTTTAAATTTATGTAATGATGTAGCTTCTACAGCTTTTTGGGGCAGCATATTCCATGGACCTACCACCCTCTGAGTGAAGTAGTTCCTCCTCATCTCAGTTTTGAAAGAGCAGCCCCTTATTCTAAGACTATGCCCCCTAGTTCTAGTTTCACCCATCATCGGGAACATCCTCCCTGCATCCACCCGATCCAACCCCTTCACAATCTTATATGTTTCAATAAGATCGCCTCTCATTCTTCTGAACTCCAATGAGTAGAGTCCCAATCTACTCAACCTCTCCTCATATGTCCATCCCCTCATCCCCGGGATTAACCGAGTGAACCTTCTTTGTACTGACTCGAGAGCAAGTATGTCTTTTAAGTATGGACACCAAAACTGTATGTAGTATTCCAGGTGCGGTCTCACCAATACTTTGTACAACTGAAGCAATACCTCCCTATTTTTATATTCTATCCCCCTAGAAATGAAAGCCAACATTCCATTGGCCTTCTTAATCACTTGCTGCACCTGCATACTAACCTTTTGAGTTTCGTGCACCAGGACCCCCAGATCCCTTTGTACTTCAGTACTTTCCAGTTTCTTGCCATTAAGATAATAACTTGCTCTACGATTTTTCCTGCCAAAGTGCATAACTCTATTGTATTCCATCTGCCAAATCTCTGCCCACTTACTTAGCCTGTCTATGTCCCCTTGCAGGTTTTTTATGTCCTCCTCACTCACTACTTTCCCCCCCATCTTAGTATCATCTGCAAACTTTGATATGTTACACTCGGTCCCCTCCTCCAAATCGTTAATGTAGATTGTAAAGAGTTGGGGACCCAGCACTGACCCCTGCGGAACACCACTAGTTACTGATTATCCCTCCTTGACCTCTGCAGCCTTTGACGTGATCTACCACACCATCCTCCTCCAGCTCCATGAGACTCTTTTGTTCCATTCTTACCAACCTGATTATCATCACAGGATCTCTAGCAATGGTCTCTCTTCCCACCCCTGCACTGTCACCTTGCGAGTCCTCCACTGATCTGTCCTTGGCCCTCTATTCTTCCTCATTTAGATGGTGCTTCTTGGTGACATGATCCTGAAACCATGGGATCAGTTCCACAAAGACGCTGATGACACCAAGCTCTACCTCTCCACAAGTTCTCTCAATCCCGCTGCTGTCAAACTGCTTGACTGTCATCCCTCCATTGGGAAAACCAAAGCCCATCACCTTTGGCCTCTGACTCCATTCCCTTCCCAAGCTGCTGTCACAAGCTGAACCAGACTGTTCATAACCTTGGCATCCTGTTCAACCCTGAGCTAAATTTTCAACTGCATATCCTCCATCTACTTCCACCTCCGTAACACGGCCCACCTCTGTCCTATCTCAACCTATCCACCACTGAAGCCTCAGCACCTCCAGACTCAGTTACTCCATTGCTCATCTGGGCAGCCTCCCATCCTCTACCTGCAATAAACACTAACTCCTCCAAAATTCTGCTTGTATCTTCGCCTGCATTAAGTCCCACTTACCTATTTCCCCCCTATTCTCATTGGCCTATGTTGGCTCCCAGTCTCCCACGCCCTGAATTTAAAATTATTGTCCTAGTCTATAAATCCATCTATGGCCTCCCCACCCCCATCTCTTTCACATCCTCCAACACCCCCATACTCTCCATTGCTCTGACTGCAGCCTCTTGTACATCTCTTTCCCTCCACCATCGCCAACAATGCCTTCAGCTATCTATGTGCCATGCTCTGGAATTCTCTCCCTAAACTCCTCTGCTACTGCGCCACCCTCTCCTCCTATAACGCTCTCTTTAAAAACCCTCTTCTTCCACCAAGCTTTTGGTCACCCCTCTTAATCTCTTCTTTGGTCCAGCTTCTGTGATCCTCACGCATCAGTGAAGCACCTTGGGACATTTTCCTATGTTCAGAGGTGCTATATAAACCACAACTTGTTGGTCTGGGTTCAAATTCAGCCCATCTTTCTGAGATGGAAGTTTCCTATCTGCCAACATTAAGCCTACTATGTGTAATTAATTTGGGCATTCTCAGCTGAGTTTTAAATGGAATTAGCTCCATGGTGCAAAACTTCCCATGATTAAAAATAGATGAGAATGTCATTAAAACACTCACTGAGAGAGCACAAACAATGGCTGGTGTGTAAAGTGGAAAAATGACATTATGGGTGAAGACATCTTACTAAGGCAGAGCAGAGGGAACTTCACTCTGCATTGTGAGCATTGTTACACCTGTTGTGGTAATACTTGATGCTGACTGGGTGTGTGAAGTGGAAGAGTGTTCCATTCCCCAACACTGACATTCAACAATTCTTTGAGCAGAAAATCCCCCACCAGTGTCTCCCAAAGAGATGCAGGCTGATCCAGACTAGATGCAACAATTGTCAAACTGTAATGTTCAATGCCAAGAATTGCCAGTTTCAGATCCTCCTGCATGATCCACAAATGAGACTTAAAACATTGTCATCCTACTTTTAAAGACATTATCAACTAATGTGAACAGTAAGTGATAAAACAAGTACATGATATATTGCTCAGGAAGGTGTAAGCTTTACAAAGTCGTCTTGGCAATTTAGTATTTTTCTTTAGCCAGTATTCTTCCATTATCCTTGATGGGATACAGTTTCATGCTGCCAGGTACCCTCCAGTACTTCACCCAATTGGCCTTAATGGTGAGTTTCAGTGGGCTATTCAACTGTGGTGGGATGGGGGGCAAGAACATCATAGCTGAGCCCAAACCTTACCTCGCTTGTCGTCTTCCAACAGGATTGCAACCCTAGCTGATTTTCTTCAGCTGCCCCTTCCCTCCAGTCTACCTCACCCAGTGTTGCTGAAGCCAATTGTGTTTCCCATGCACATTGCCGACATACCTGAAATCAATTAATTCATTAACTCAGGATTAGAACTGAGACATTCCCAATCTGGCCTGGAGGAGTCCGTGTTTCACATATATGTACAATGTGAGAGGTTGCAGCCCCTCTTCCATTATTTGAAGGGGCTGCTCCTCGATTTTTGGTTGCACTTCAGTCCCACGCTCTTGATCTACGGTCACCCGGTGCGGAGGGGAGCGGGCAGGTTGGAGGACCTCCTCGTGGGTCTGCTCCTGGGCCTGGCTAAAAAAGCCATCAATTGGTCCAGGCAGCGGGCAGTCGAGGGGGTCGTCCAGCCAGATTGCCTCCCCCTCTTCCGCGGCCATGTTCGCGCCCGGGTGGCCCTGGAGATGGAGCACGCGGTGGCCGCCGGCGCGCTCGAGCACTTCCGTGACCGGTGGGCGCCGCGGGGACTGGACTGCATAATTGGATTGGACAACCAAATTTTAATTTGATTTGCTAAGGTTTATTTAAAGTTTGAGGTTTAGTTACAGTTTATTTGTTTAATTTACTTGGTCTTTTAAAAGAGGGACATTCCCAATCTGTATGACTCAGCCATTCACTAGCAATTAGCCATTTAGCTTGATCCTTGTCTGCAAAGAAGAGTTGTGAAATGCTTTTTGAATAATTCTACTAACGAGGCTTTTGTGTTCTTAACTCTAGAAGTAAATGAGCTGCTGTCTTCTCTAAAACACATACAACACAGCCTGGTTGACAGTCAGAGTCAGGATGATGTGGCAGTCATTTTGCAGCTGGTTCAGAACCGGGATTTCCAAAATGCTTTCAGCATTCACAATACGGTAGCAGTTCATATGCACAAGATGAGTCCACCTTATCCTGTGAACTCCAATGCACAGGAGCTATCCCAGGAGGTAGGTCTATCACTAAATTAGATTAAAGAATGGATTGTAATTAAGCTTTTTAAAAACTTTATGGGGGTGAAATTCGGGAAATGGGGCAAGTACTGCCCCGGCCGCTAAATTCGGCTTACCGCCCAGATGAGGAAGCACAGCGCTATCTTGGGTGCTCCACTTCTTATTGGGGCAGTGTCAGAGGCGCAAAGTAGCGCTGATGCGTTTCAGCGCTCCTCCCATTAAAGGGGAGGGATGCTGCGAGGTCTGCAGGGCCTCCGATGGCCCACACTAGCCCGCCAGGGTGGCGTGTTGCCATGGCTGCAGCCCGGCACCGAGGTCGGCCCAAAAAAATTAAATGGCGGCGTGGTCGCACCTCCCTTTAATTAGTGCCCCGCGAGCGGAGGACGGCCCAGCTCGCAACCCGCAAGGCTGGCGCTGACGCCGCCCACAGCAGCCTCACGGCGCAGCTGAATTTCAGCCGCAGAGCGGTAAGGGCTCGCGGCGGGGCGCTAAGGGGTCGCGGTGCATGATGATGACATCATCACCAGCAGCGGCCCAGGGTGCTACCGGCGGGGGTGCAGTGCTATTGGCTAGCGCCTCAGTAACGCCCCGCCAAATTTCTCGGGAGGCGCTATTCCCACCCGGGCGATAAGCCCTTTGAGCCCCATTGTCACCCCCGGAGGTGCTAACAGCAGGCGCAAAGGAGCAGAATTTCACGGCCTATGTTTTCAGCGTTCTGATTGCAGTTTTTGAAGCCTGTTTTGGTGATAAAATGGTGTGATGTTAAACAGGTGCTTTTTATGTAACCTGAGCAATCCGTTTGTCTAAAACAAGAGTCATTACTTTCGCATGGCTCCACTGCAGTGACAACATCTTCTCCAATGGTTTTTACTCTCATGCCTGCACAATCTTCTCCAGTCTGTACAAAGCTCCTTGGTCCCCTCTCCTCCTATTTATTCATCATCTGCACCCCTCTCTAGTTTCATCCACATGCATGGAATCATCTTCCATGTGTGTGGTGACGCAGCCACCATTGATCTGAAGGCTTTTGCTGTAATATTACGACCAAGTATCCAAGACCTGCATGAGCTTTAATTTTCTTCCGCTCAATACCGAGACTGCAGCTGTCTTGTTCTGCGCTCATTACAATTTATGTGCTTCTAGCTCTGACTCCATCATCCTTCCTGGTTCCCTCTTCAGGTTGAATCCAGTAGTGCACATCCTTGGTGTTTTGTTTATGCAGGAGTTGAGCTTTAAATGCCAAATCTAGTACATTGCCAAGATCACCGCTTTGCATCCCCCCCCCCCCCCAGTATTACAAGGCTTTTATCCCTATTGAGCACTTTGAGGATTGATTTCTCCCCATTTGCACTCTTCCGAAACACGAGCTAATGCAGAAACCTGTAATTGTGTCCTCTTTCCATATGAAGTCTTGCACGCATCCAGTGCTGAGTTGCATTGACTCCCTGTGCCTCCGAGAATTTGTTTCAAGATCCACTTTCTCAGCTTCAAATCCTGCAGCCACCTTGTTTTCCTAACTTTCTCCAACCCTGTGTCTCAGCTCACACCTTCTGTTTCTCTAACTATGATTTATCACAACCCTTTTCAATTTCCCCACAGGAGCCCAATCTTTTAACTGTGATATTCCTGCTCTTTGGAACTGTCTTTCAAAGACATTTTGCTGTGTTACCTGTCTCACTACTTTCAAATGTCTCCTCAAAGACCCATCTCACTTTTAGTCTCTTCCCTCCTCCAAAAAGTCCTTAATTTCCTGCTAGGTATTTACCTCTTCCTCCTTGCAATGCATGCTTGACATTCATCAATGTAAGGAAAGTTAGAGAAATGGAAGTTATTTTCAGTATTCCGAGTGGAAAAATGGCTATTTTTCTCCGTTGATTAAAAACACCATGCTTTATCAATGAAGAACAACACAACAGTTGGTGAAAATTAATTTAATGATGAATTTAGTGAAATATAGACTAAACTATATAGACTAGAGGACACTATTTAAGGCTATCAAAATAAAATGGCTTTAGGGATCTCTCTTTTATGAAGAGGGTGATAGAATTGTGGAACATATCAGCAAGGTTGGTGGAAGGGAAAGTCATTGAATGTTTTAAAGAAGGACTGATGAACTTCTATTTTGAAAGAGAAAACAGCTACTAATGGAGGAAGTTGTTTTGGAACAGTGGGGTTAGGTGTACCAAAGGTTTTCTCATACCCCAAACATTACTGTTATTAATTACTGCAGCACATATGTTTCCAAGAATTTGGTGAAACGCTTACATTTCCAAGGAAAAAACGTAAGTATGGATGTTGCATTTTAAGTACCCATCATGAGAGAGTTTAATTTTATTTTTAGCGAATAGAATATTTACGTTTTCTGTGTAGAGAGTTGGATTTATGGGAAAGTTAGATCTGGAAGCTTATTTTTGTTCAGTGACGATGGCTGAAGGGAGTGTATGAACTATAATTTTGCCAGATATATTTTTTGGAAAATCATGGATTTGTCTAAGTTAAGTTGTCCGAACTCTGCTGCCCGTATTGTAACCCGCATCAAGTCCCGCTAACTCATCACCCCTGTGCTCGCACACCTACATTGGCTCCTGGTCCCCCAATGCCTCCAGTTTAAAATTCTCCTCCTCGTTTACATTACAACAGTGACTACTCTTCAAAAAGTACTTCATTGGCTGTAGAGTGCTTTGGGGCATCCGGTGCTTGTGAAAGGCACTATATAAAATGGAAAATCTTCTTTTCTTTCTTTCTCTCTCGTTCAGATCCTTTCATGACCCTGCCCTCCCTATCTCTCGTAAGCCTTCTCCAGCCCGACAACCATCCAAGAACTCTACGTTTGTCCTGCCACATGGAGAAATTTCCGGGCTGGGGAGGGAGCCATTGGAAGAGGTGAAAATTGGTGCTGGAGATGACCAAATACAAGTTTACGTTTCCTCTTGTTTCACAAAGAAATCACTCAGTCGTGTGGGGAAAAAAACTGTAAAAATCCTCCTAGAAATTTTTAGAAACCATTTAGTGAAAAACATTGGGTAAGATTTGATTTGCTGAAGTGAAGGAACTTGGTGTGATTGACACAGACACCAGCCAATCATGAGGAACCATTGCAGGGCCACATGCCCTACGTAACTTTTTCCAAATAAAACTGTTAAAATTCTAGGATCTGTGGCGCTCATGATAAAGGTTCAGCCTTTGTCATTGTTTAGTTTCAGCAGATGTGCTATTAATTTGTTTAAAGTTTTTAGTATGCACAAGGCACTGCTGAATGCAAGTTCATTATTATGTAAATACATTCATAACTTACACTGCTGAATTTTATAATTGCTTTCTACACAATGTAATCAGAGCATGCTAGAGGGAATCTGAACACTGTCGTAGTTGTTTGTTTGGAACCTTGTGGTTTTTGTCAAATAGCCAGCCATTATACTTCTTTTAGCCCCTAAAAAAGGACTTCCTTATTTTGCCGTACAATCCAGTAGGAAAAATTGGACTTTGTACTTTAAAAAATATTTCGAGGCACTTGACGGTAAAATCCTTAAACCGTGGGAAAGAAAAATCAGAAGACCACGTTCATCAGTTGATTAACTGTTCTGCAGTAGTTACAATTGATGGTTAGAGTAATAAAAGTGCAAATATTACTGATTTATTATTTGAGCTTATGCTTGGCTAAGGGCTTGAAAAGGACTATGCTTTTTAATGCTTAATGCTGCTGCCATTTCTGAAAAGCATCCCTGCAGTGTAATGCCACTTCAACCAACAGAAACCAATTTTGACGATCCACCTGAAAGCGTTGTGTGTTTTATTTGTGCATTACTGTGGGGGCAAAGTTCCTCTGGGCTTCTCCAGCTTTGGTGAAATCCCTGTTTAAATGCGTAATCGGGGTTACCGCCGGAGCTACATCAACGGGACAGAAGAAGCCCTGAGGAAATTCCTGGCATATATTTCAATGTGTCTGGTTGTAGTCCAGAGATGTTTTTGGAAGCTAAAATGCATCTAGTGTTGGCCGGTTGAGTGTGGAGTAATTCATAAGTATGTTTATGAATTGTGACATCAGTAAGTCAAACTTCTCCGATCTTGAAGGATAACAACCAGACCAGGGCTGACGAATGGCAGGTAACATTCATGCCACTTAAGTACCAGGTGATCCATCATCTCGAACAAGAGAAAGCCCAGTCATCTCCCCTTGATCCTCAATAGTACTGCCATTGCCAAGACTCCCACTATTAACATCTTTGGGGTCACTTCTTTGGAGATTTGCGGTGGGGTGGGTGGGGGACGGAGAAGAGAGTGTACGTATTGTGATACACCAGACATCACAATTATATGGGACTGGTTGGATGGACCAGTTGGTCTTTTCCTCTGTCATTTTACGTATGTTCATATGTCACCATTGGCTTGGAGCTAAACTAGACCAGCTATATCAACATTGTGGCTATAAGAGCTGGGCAGAGGCTGGGTACTCTGGTACAAGTAGCTCACCCACTTAACCCTCAAAGTCTTGCCACCATCTACAAGGCTTGTCAGGGATGTACTGGAATGCTTGCTACTCGCCCATATGGGTGCAGCTGCAACAAGACTCTAGAAGCTCACCATCATCCAGACCAGAGCAATTTGCCCTGGCACTGGATCCCTCCACCACAGACACACTGGCTGCATTATGTACAATCTACAGGATGCAGAGCAGAAACTCATCAAGGTTACTTTGACAGCACTACCCTCCTCTGCAATTGCTACCATTGAGAAGGACGAGAGCAACAATGTCACTGGAACATCAACACCTCCAAGTTCTCCTTCAAGCCACACACCATCCTAACTTGGACCTATATCATCATTCCTTCATCACCGCTGGATCAATATCCTGGAATACCTACACAACACCATTGTGGGATCATTACCACCACAAGGACTGCAGTGGTTCAAGGGGAAGGCTCGCCACCGCTTTCTCAAGGCAATGTGGGATGGCAAATAATGTGACTTTGCCAGTGTCAACCATGTCCCGAGAACAGAAATAAAGTCTTGCACTGCCCATCTACCTCATTTTGGCTCATCATTTTTATTTTCTCTCATTAGCTGCTTATATCTGTAGATTTCCCCCCAGATAGGGGAACGGAGAGAACCTACTACAAGTAAATGGTTCAGAAGATCCTTTGCCTTGTATCTGACCCCAACACAAAAGTTATGTACTGGTGTAAGAGAATGATGTATGTATTATGAAGAATCTGATCCAGTGGGCTGACTTAGAATTAATGACGTGCATTGCTGATAATTGTGCTCCTTAGCATCAAATGTCAGTCTCCCCAGGAACTTAAGCCTGCAACTTCAACAACACTGCTGCATATTGTTCTTTTTAAATGATCAAAAGAAGACACACCCAGAACAGAATAGCTAACAGACTCCGTGTCAGAAATGTCAAAATGCCAGGTTCCTTTGCAGCACTGAAGTAATAGAGCTGCTTTTCGATCTCTTCACTTTCCTAGCATTTGTCAACAAGGAAATGTGGATGTGATTTTTGCTGTTAATTTATTAGGGCATTTTGACAGACAGCACTTTTAGTACGGTAAATTTGGACACAGTCCAGTAGTTAACTGGTAATCACAGTTATAATGTGTAGCCTTTTTCTTTTGCCAGATGTTCTTATATCCTGTTAATACTCCAATTTCACAGGGATTTCAATCATAGTAGTGATCAGTATCATATTTTATAGGTGCATGCCCTCACAAGGACTTGAGCAAGATGGGGAAACGGTCCAAATCTTATGCAAAATCCAGACATCACAATGCAGACATGTAGAAAAAAGCATAAAGGCAGCAATGCATTGTTGCAGCCTTTATTGAGATTGTGAACTGTTATGAGCATATATAGTTGCTGTTCATTGCTATCCTTTTTCTTTTAAGGTGCAGAAGATTTTGACCATTAGTCACCAGAAGGATGGACAGGAACTCGGTGCTCTTCTTGCTTCACCACATTTTGAAGTATGCACTTTAGTTATTTTTGCTGTTAACTCCTGTACTGTGTATTTTGTGTTTTTTTTTTAAATAAACTGTTTAGGGTAGGTTAAGTTCAAATGGAGAAAGTTTGTTTGAACTATTAAATTGATTTTTTCAACTAGGATACATATTTTGGTTATTTTAAGCATCACCAATTTAACAACTTACTGGTTTGACAGACAGACTGTTTCAGGGATGATCAAGTTGCATATTTAATTGTCAATCTTGAGATGTTTTGGAAGCCAAGTACATATGGAAAATCTGTCTCATAAGTAATGTCCTTGTTTTTTTTCTTAAAATTGAGGTTTTCTTGTTAAAAAATACAACTAATTTCACTTAAGTGACTAGGAATAGAAGTTGCAGAAAGAAGAATTATGCTCTCAGATTTACTCAAGAGGATTATTCTCTAATGATTTAACATGTGAATTGTGGTGGGGGATAAACCGTATGTTGTAATATTTCTACCATAGAAGTTAGCATTTTGTGACACTTTATTGTATTAAGAATGGGTACTATAAAACAATGGCACTCGACAAGTCTGAATTGCTTATACATGTATCTTTGCGCTGGTACATCATTATGGTTTGTTGTAGCCCCCAAAAAATTATGAATTGTTAGTCACAGAAATTTGGTAATGTTTGCTTCATACAAATAGATGGAGTACAACTACATGGCGATATTCAGGTTTGAAGTCTACAAATTGAACATTGATTTCTCCAGCTTTTTTTGAAAGATGGTTTTCTTATGTTTGTAAGTGGGTATTATTGTTTATTTTTTCCAATAAACCAAATAGTCTGGAGGTGTATTTTGTAAAGCAGTATTAAAGCCACCCAGCGAGTGCATAATTGATGTAGGCAAATGCTTTTAATTGTTTTCTTTTAAATCATTAATGGAGAGATTTGATTTTTAGCTATTAAGAAAAGAAAAATCGGAACAGCAATATACTTAATATGTAACAACAATTGTTAAGAGTTTGACACGCCTAGTACACTTAACCAGCAGTCTGAGAGATGCATGAATAATCTGTCTATATTGTTTATGCTAAGTAATATGAGGGGAGGGGATTAGGCTGTAGAAGTCTGTTTTTATAATACAGTACAAAGGCAAATTTGAACTGTGATGTACTTAAGCTTGTTTGATCTCTGATTTTTCCAGGCACTACTTCTAGCCCATGATGGAGTAGCACAGCAGGAAATGCTACTAGAACCAGCAGCTGAAGACCACGTTTATGAGAGAGTAGCACAGTATGGAGGAGAGACTGTGAAAATTGTTCGCATTGAAAAAGCACGTGATATCCCCCTTGTGAGTATCAAGTTCTGCTCACATTATTTACATGCACTTCAGCTTGCCACGAGATGCTGCAGTAACTCTGAATATTCCCAGTTAAATGCAGCCACTTCACCTTAACCAACTGTCATAAATTAATATACCTTACAATGTAACAATGGTTATAAGTGAAGAAAGTTCAAGAAAATTAAATTCTCGCTTTAAAAAAGTACTTGGTTAAAACTGCGCAATAATATATTTTTAACAATTTCACTGTCGGGATCTATGTTTAAAAAGTAGACCATTAAAGTATTAGGATTCATATCTGTATTTACTTCTCTCCATTTTGATCATTTTCCCCCAAAATTTTAGTTCAAGCAACATGCGAATTATGTAATTAGGGTTCTGGTTTGGAACAGTTACTGAGCCTTCCATTCTGAGGCAGTTGAATTAACACACATTTCGGATGCTGAATCATCCCTGGATTTGACTATCTTCAAAACTGTTAATTCAGCTCCCTCAATCGGGTTCTCTAATCTCTCTCTACCAGTTTTGCTTCATGATGTCATCAGGACTTCTTGCTCAGACAAAAAAGTCAGAAATAGATGCAAGAAAACAAAGTATGTGTTAATCATATTACTTTGTAGCAATTTGGAAAGCACATTCTGATGGCAGTACTCTTTAATTTGCATAGATAGTTCTCCCAACAATCTTGGAAAAAGTGCAATTTAAAAAAAAAAAAAAAACAACATTTTGAAGTTCTCCCCATCATTGCGGTTTGGTCTTGTTGGCAAATTGAACACCTTATCCAGCAGTCTTTGCAGATCCCAGAATGAGAAAAGCAATAGCCATGTAAATCACAGCATTTGAGATATAAGAATTCTTCCTGTTAAATGCATGTGCAGCTAACAGAATTTGATCGGATACTGCTGAGTGTTTTTGTAATTGTTGGTTTCAATGAGGCAGTGCAGCATGAATGCGAAACTAGACATAACAGTAACAACTGTAGCTCCTGATTTTTAACATTAAATCTTGATTACTAAGGGACTTTACACTTTTGAGACATATAACCCCAAGACTCTTATTTCATTTGGAGATCTGCAAAGGCCTGATGAAACCAGATCAGCTCAGTGTTTGCTTCCCAGGAATCAAAATGTCAACAAACTGGGACTTAACTGCTTATACAAATAGCTATATTTGCATATATAGTCTTCTTTTGAGTAATCTATTTGTCTTTGCTTTTTAATCACTCAGCCCCATAGAAAATGGGATTTAGATTGATGATGCTCATCATTTGTCCTAACGTAGAAACTGACATTTCACATAAATAAATCACTTGCAACAAGCTCCACAAAACCTTGTTTCATCGAGGTTTATATGAAAATGGTCACACTGGGAATGACGTGCATATACATTCACTTTGCTGTCTCTTTCCAACTTGAAACCATCTGACTTTATTCTGCGTTACATAATTAACTTCTTACCGAGATCTTGGGTACTTTGAGTTTTGGTGTTGAAATTCAGCCCTTTCAGTTAATTATTTTAATTGGATTACAACAATGAACTTTTAATACCCTACTTTGAATACTTACCATACTAGGTTGCAATTTAAATTAGTGATTTAAAAAAAAATCTTCATCCATAAAAATAATTTAGTTGTTTTTCATGTAGGCTGGACTTGAGAGCAGTGTTGAGTATTCAAACTACGCTATCTTCCAAATCTGAAAACCATATATTGCTGTGTTTTGTCCTGGTTCCATGACTACAAGCCACAACTTTGGTACCACATTCAAGGGGCCATTCTTAATTTGTGTGTTAGAACAGTGAATGTTGGCAGGCTATTAAATTTTAGCACAACTTGATTGAAGTCCATTTATTTGCATTTACAGCAGGGGTCATTGGAGAGTTCTCAGTAACTGGAACCCTGTCAAGTTTTCCTCCTCCCTAGTTTCACAATCTGTGATTATCGTGGTTTGCATGACCTAACTACTGAGTGGGTAAACTTACTGACACATCGGGGAGTGGTAACGCAATGTTATGATATGTGCATGCACCTACTACAATTTGGCATATGTTCCTTCATATCACAAGATGGTGATGTTCTGTTTCAGAAGCCCTTATCTTAAGTGAGAATACTCAAGATGCTTAAAGGTTCTTGTTACAAGTAAATATTGTACCATTTTTGAGGTACAGGAAACTCTCTTTTTTATCCAGCACCGACGGGACTGGCGTGGTGCCGGTTTATCAAAAAGTCCGGATTACAGAGAGGTATAGTAAAAGGTACGAGAGCCCTGTACACGACCACAGATCCAGGCATCCCTGTTGCATGGCAACATGTGCGGGAACTCTGGCCCCAGACCAAGCGTCCCTGTTGCACAGCAACAAGTGCAGGAACCCCGGTTACACGGCCACAGATCCAGGAACGGCCACTAATATGAAGTAAAACTTACCTGAACCTACTCCTGAATTTTGCTGGTTAACAGAGATTACCGGTTATTTAGGTGCCGGTAAATCGAGAGTTTCCTGTATTTCCCTTTATCACGCTAGAGTAGTGACTATGGGACACATTAGAGGACTTACAACAGTACAATTATAATTTACTTCCCTTGTCTCATTCTATGGAGCGCAACACTTTGGCACAAGAGCAGTAAGAAGTTTTTATAGAGATGACTGGTTCTGCAGAGTGGGAAGAGGGGCATAGGATGGATAAAATAAATCCAGTGTTGTCGTCATTATGTGGAATCACTTGCTGATATTGTGTAATTTTGAATCTGATTGCATTCAAAAATGAGAGGGCAGTCCTGACATGAAATATTTGAACACACCTTTATAAATCAAGACTTGACTTGTGCTGCTTCATTTAATATGCTCCACCAGTACAATTTATTTGGAAGGAACTAACAAATTGTGGCATGGCATTTTGTCTGAGTTTTTTATTTTAAGTATATTTAAAAAAATAGTGCTTGAAAGAATAGAAAAGGATTTGGAACATAACTTGATCTAATGCCACAGAACATGAATTGTAAGATCAGAAATCTGCATGCATATGCCATTTGGTAATTACACATAAAAGTATGATATTTAGTATCCAGTTGCTCCCCAGAGAGCAGATAAAGGATTGCCTAGTTCAAAGCCAAACAGGGGTAAGATAGATGGTGGGACCATGACTTAAATTACATTTTTGTTTGCTGACAAAATTAATTTGACATCTTATAAATCGTAAAGGTTGAATATTTACAATCTGAACTTTGTGTCCAGTTTGCATTTTAGACATAAATGAGTAAATACTAAGTTGGAGAATCAAGTTTCCATTGAGCTCTCCTTTGAATTTTTTTTGGCTTGGTAGATTCATTTTGATTTGTGTGGCTCCTCCTTGTAGTCTGTAAACATCCATTTCAGGATATTTATATGGTGCTCAATTGCTACGGTGACATCTGGGGGGGGGGGGGGAATTCCCTTTAGTATGTCCACTTTATAGAGTGAGGAATCCTTTGGCTGTGTTGTGGAGCTCAGTCACAGAATTGTTTTGCCCTGTTCTCCTCCTCCCTCCCTCACCCCCTTCCTCCCTGAATGTAAGACAAGACAGGAAAATTCATGTGATAACTCTCCTTAAAACTTACCTCTTTGACCAAACTTTGCTTCACCTTTCCTAATATCTCCTCCTTTGGCTCGGTGTCAATTTTTGTCATTATGTTCCTGTGAAGCGCATTGGTGCGTTTTCCTACGTAAAAGACACTATATAAATACAAATTGCTGTTGGATTTGCCGAGGTATTTTAATCCATAGTTATCTTTCTCTTCAGTAGACATAATTTGAGTAGGATTGGAGAGTGTTGGTTCCTAGAGAGAGAGGCAGCTGATTTGCTGTTGAAAGTGATCAATAAATGTAGCCGCAAAGAGTCGTTGAAGCAGTTACTGATATTTGATACTGTAGTTAGTCATAACCAAAGTATATCCACAGCCTCTATAGTCCAATAGAAACAAAATCTAAACATTAATCTCAAAACCTTCAACTCGAGCTGTACGGCCGACATATTTATGTCTGTAAATGTCCTTGATTATTTTTGCAGTTATTGGAATGTGTAAAGTTTTAAGTGCATATTTAAATTACTAATTTATACCCTTTCTATGCATATACAGGAAACTTTGAGTTATCTGGAGGCGAACCATCCGGCAAGCTGGAGCCACCGGCAAAAATCAGGAGCCGTTTTTTATTCTTTTCGTTTCTTTTCTTGAACAGTCAAGCTCTGCAAGGTCTGTAGCTAAGCAACAGCTTCAGCTAGAGACGTTACAGAGACGCTTGCCGACTATTTAGAGGCTGTTGCTAAGCAACAGGGTTTGTTGATTTATACGGAGATGAAAATCTCCGTATGTTTCAACATTAGCTCTGGAGTGTACGGCAGTTTGGAGGGAACGGCAGCAGCTCAGTCCCGCCGGTGCCGGATAGCACAAAGTTTCCTGTACAAGGTTTATACAGCTACAGTATAACCTTCCAAATGATATTCTAGAATATTACAGCACAAAAACAATCCATGCAGCCCAATCTCCAGTTGTGAATACATATTTATCAAAAAGGTTGAGAGTTCACTTTGTGAACTTTTGTAAATGATTTCACTTCAAATTAGTTGTCAGAGGGACTCCTAGATTGAATACTGCACCTGGATAAGATTCTAAGTACTGATTGTTCAAATATTTTTACATTAGAAACAAAACTAGTTTGACAGCATTTACATTCTGGATCACTTGTGAAATAGGGACTTAGCTCACAGTATTTAAATCTTTAAGCCATTGACGTTTAATCTCATTGCAGCAAGAATTTATTGGACAACTTAATTGTAAATCCTTTTGTAAATATTAAATTTAATCAAATCACAACACAATTACTCAGTGTAAGTTATTTAATAACTTGTGCTTGGCCATTTGTTATGGTGCTCTAAGAATTCCAAACTTTAAAGCATTTTTTAAGTCCTACAGAAACTGTTACATTATTGTTTGTTTCTAATGACGTGGAAGTTGGACATCAAAAAGCCTGAGCAAGCTCACTTGATTACCTTCTTATGAAAGCCATTGTTGGTATTCCAAGTCTGTAATTCTCTATTCAGGCTTTTTCAACAATGTTGATTCCATGTGCACATACAAAGGATTTTTATCTCATTCTTACAAGTACTTGCTTTGTTGCATAGAAATCAAATTTCCAGTATTTAAGATTTTGGTACTTTTTATTTTATTTGTTCCTGGGACGTGGACATCGCTGGCAAGGCCAGCATTTATTGCCCATCCCTAACTGTCCTTGAGAAGGTGGTGGTGAGCCGCCTCCTTGAACTGCTGCAGTCCATGTGATGAAGGTACTCTCACAGTGCTGATAGGGAGGGAGTTCCAGAATTTTGACCCAGCGACGATGAAGAAACAGCGATATATTTCCAAGTCAGGATGGTGTGTGACTTGATGGGGAACTTGGAGATGGTGATGTTCCCATGCGCCTGCTGCCCTTGTCCTTCTAGGCGGTAGAGGTCGCGGGTTTGGGAGGTGTTGCTGGAGAAACCTTGGCGCGTTGCTGCAGTGCATCTTGTAGCTGGTCCACTGCAGCAACAGTGGTGGAGGGAGTGAATGTTTAAGGTGGTGGATGGGGTGCCAATCAAGCAGGCTACTTTGTCCTGGATGTTGTCCTGCTTCTTGAGTGTTGTTGGAGCTGCACTCATCCAAGCAAGTGGAGAGTATTCCATCACACTCCTGATTTGTGCCTTGTAGATGGTGAAAGGAGGTGAGTCACTCTTTGCAGAATACCCAGCCTCTGACCTGCTCTTCACAGAAATCACAGAAACCACACAGTGCAGATAGAGGCCATTTCGGCCCATCGAGCCTGCACCGACACATATCCCACCCGGTCCCCGTAACCCCAACACCAACACATATCCCACCCTATCCCCGTAACCCCACATATTTAATCCCCCTAACACTAAGGGTCAATTTATCATAGCCAATCAACCTAACCCGCACATCTTTGGACTGTGGGAGGAAACCGGAGCACCCGGAGTAAACCCACGCAAACACGGGGAGAATGTGCAAACTCCACACAGACAGTCGCCCGAGGCTGGATTCGAACCCGGGTCCCTGGCGCTGTGAGGCAACAGTGCTAACCACTATGCCACCGTGCTGCTCTTGTAGCCACGGTATTTATGTGGCTTGTCCAGTTAAATTTCTGGTCAATGGTGACCCCCCAGGATGTTGTTGATGGGGGATTCGGCGATGGTAATGCCGTTGAATGTTAAGGGGCGGTGGTTAGACTCTTGTTGGAGATGCTCATTACCTGGCATTTGTGTGGTGCGAATGTTACTTGCCACTCAGCAGCCCAAGCCTGAATGTCATCCAGGTTGTGCTGCATGCGGGCATGGATTGCTTCATTATCTGAGGAGTTGCGAATGGAACTGAACACTGCAATCATCAGCGAACATCCCCACTTCTGACCTTATGATGCAGGGAAGGTCATTGATGAAGGAGCTGAAGATGGTTGGGCCTAGGACACTGCCCTGAGGAACTTCTGCAGCCGTGCAGCTTATCGGGAGCGTTGCTCCCAGGGCTGCTCCCTCCCAACTATATACCACTGTGCCGCCACCTCTAGCTTGTGGAACAGCTCTCCCAATTTTGGCACAAGTCCCCAGATGTTAGTGAGGAGGACTTTAAAGGGTCGACTGGGCTGGGTGTGCCGTTGTCGTGTCTGAAGCCGGTGCCTAGGTTAATGCTGGGTGGTCCGTCCAGTTTTATTCTTGGTATACTTTGTAGCGGTTTGGTACAACTGAGTGGCTTGCTCGGCCATTTCAGAGGGCAGTTAAGAGTCAACCACATTGCTGTGGGTCTGGAGTCACCTGTAGGCCAGACCAGGTAAGGACTGTAGATTTCCTTTCCTAAAGGACAGTATTGAACCAGAAGGGATTTTACAACAATCCTGTAGATCGCTATTACCGATGCTAGCTTTTTATTGTAGATTTATTTAATTAACTGAATTTAAATTCGCCAGCTGCCGTGGTGGGATTTGAACTAATTCTCTGGATCATGAGTCCAGGCCTCGGGATTACTTGTCCAGTAAGATAACCACTATGCTACCATACCCCATTGCTGAAACTCTTATCGTATTAGTGATCCTTGTTTTGTTTGCAGTGATAAACTTCTTTGCACCACTTGGAGATTCCAAGCTCAGATTTTAACTTGTGGGGGTGTCACTCGCTACTGCTCCCAACATGAGTCGATGGAAAGAATTAGATTGATTACATTTTTTAAAGATATTTGGATGCCACTTCTACCCTTTGTTCATCTTGCCCTTCACCTGATAAGTCTACATTTCAATGTAGCATTTTAACTCCATCTAGTGGCCCTCCTGAAAAGTTTCACATTCCCAGTAAGTATCAGTTATCCCGTAAATTTTTTAGTTCCCCCGCGCTCTTTTTCCCCCCCCCCACACCCCCCCGGCCTGTCCTGAAGGTAGCGCCTCAAACTAAGGCTCAGTTCCACTGGCAGTGACATTTCTCTAGTTGTTCATTCATGATGTGTGAACTTGGTTAATGACTGTAAGGCTGTTCGAGCACATGGATATCACAGCCAAGTAGTTGGGTAATGGGCGTCATTTGCTGAGAACTTTCGTGTTATCATCTAAGGTTCACTTGTGTCCCTTACAACAGAGGATCACTAGCGACAAAGAGCAGTATTTTGAGCTGATTTTTTCCCTTCCCTAGCACAGGGACAGTGAGCCATTGGTAGTGCCTCCATTTGAGGTGATCCAAAACTCGGCTGCCCGTGTCCTAACTCACACCAAGTCCCGTTCACCCATCACCCCTGTGCTCGCTGATGTACATTGGCTCCCAGTTAAGCAACGCCTTGATCTCAAAATTCTCATCCTTGTTTTAAATCCCTCCATGGCATCGCCCTTCCCTATCTCTGTAATCTCCTTCAGTCCCACAACCCACCCGAGATATTTGCACTCATCTAATTCCGCCCTCTTGAGCATCCCTGATTATAACCACTCAACTATTGGTGGCTGTGCTTTCTGTTGCCTAGGCCCTAAGCTCTGGAATTCCCTGCCTAAACCCCTCTGCCTCACTTGCCTCTCTTTCCTCTTTTAAGACGCTCCTTTAATCATACTTCTTTAACCAAGCTTTTGGTCACCTGCCCTAATTTCTCCTTATGTGGCTTGTTGTCATTTTTTTGTCTTGTAATACTCCTGTGAAGCGCCTTGGGACATTTTACTATGTTAAATACAAGTAGTAGTTATTGCTGTCTTCGTGGTAATCAGCTGATTCATCAACAATCCAGGCATTCAACCTGTCTGTGTGGCTCACCGTCAACCTGAATAACTCGTATTCCTTTGTATTTGTGTACAGGGAGCCACAGTACGTAATGATGTGGATTCTGTCATTATCAGCCGTATAGTGAAGGGTGGTGCTGCAGAGAAGAGTGGTGTATTGCATGAAGGAGATGAAGTCCTTGAAATAAATGGGATTGAGATTCGTGGAAAAGATGTCAATGAGGTGTTTGATTTGCTGGTATGTGATTTGTTTTTATCCTTTTTAAAGCTGCATTTCCTTTCTGATTTTATAGATCTGATCCTTGTGAAGTATTTGTGTGGTTTTCATGTTTCCAGTAGCCTTTGAATTAAATTGATTGATGTTTCAATAAGGTCAGACCAACGTTTTTTTCTTTGTTATGCACGTAGGCCGATATGCATGGTACACTGACATTTGTGCTGATTCCCAGTCAGCAGACCAAGAATCCTCCTGCCAAGGAGATGGTGGTAAGTAAGTTAAATGTAAAACAGCTATTTAGAAGGTACACATGACTGATTTGAGTTTTTTTAACTACTATTTGACTGCATCTTGTTGCCTTAGCAGACTTATTTCAATTTTGGTGATAGTAGTCTTACTCCATCAATCCAGTCTGTTAACTTTTTTAATGGTTGAACCGATTGAGCACTGATTATTTGTGCTTTGTGCGTGTGAGGTGAAATGCTTTTCTTCCAACTTGGGAGGTGAAAAACATTCAGGATTACAGAGATTGTTGAGTCGTTACAACTAGTTATTAGAATATGAGGGTTGAAATTCCTCTTAATGAAAAATGGGAGAATGGGTTGTCTTTCTCCATAGTTAATGGTCACTAGTGAAGTTTAAAGTTTCAAAGCTGTGTGTTTCCATGATTTTGTTTCTGAATTATAAAAAGTAGAATTGATAGATTAGACTTCAATGTAATCCAGTAAGCTAGTATGTTAGAATTGTAAATATTATCTGTGGTAAATGTGCTTACAGTGAGCTGATAAACAGAAGAGTCCTGGTGTCAAACTTTGTGGACCAGACTGTGGGCTATCCATGCAGTCTCCTATTTGAAAGAAAATGACTGCTGCATGAATATCCGTGGGGGAGATTGGTAGTGTGCACTGTCTTGAAGGCCCACGGCATGGTCAAACTCTGGTTCATGTTGATGTTTTGTCACTTGGTGTATTTTCAAACCCTGGGAAAAGGTGCTGTGTGGAGACAAGGGGCTGGATTTTCATTGAGGAGTCGGGTAGGAGGCAGGACTACAACTTTAGGGGTTGTAGTCCCGCCTCCATCTAGTTCTAGCCAACCCACGCGATTTTAACTTGATTGACCTTGTTGAGCCCGCCCAGCGGGCTCAGCAGGCCAATTAAGGGCCACCCGGCAACAGGTGACGTCACAGATTGATATTTCATCTGTCAAGACCTTTTGACAAATGAAATATCAGCGTTTCACAGCTGTTTGAAGCTGTCAAACACTGACAATCTGTACTCCAGGTTAATTCCTTCCTGTCAGGATGATTTCGAGATCGCCCCGGAACAGAAAGCTGAATGCTGGAACTTTTGACAGATCGCGGCCATTCTGCTTTCTGTGCCGGTGAGATGAGGGACTCCCGAGACCTGAAGGAAGGAAGGCTGTAAAGGTATGTAAATATAAGTTAAACTTCTTTAAACACACCAAACACACTTACCTCTGCACTCATGCACCCATCACTCACCTGAACACCAGACATCTCGACCCCTTCATCCCTTGGCATGGTTTGGAGCCATCAGGAATCCCACATTTCAACAATGAAAATAGGGATTAGGCTAAAAACTGCCTGTTAACTACCTGTTAACAGGCAGTTAATTGGCACTAATTCCCTTCCCGCCTCAGGGAGGCGGGTCCCAGTGCGGGTTGGGTACCCGCCTCCTTTGAAATTGGCTTGGGGGTGGGATGGGTTCGTGCCCCCCGATTTCGGGATTTTAACCCCCCACACGCCTCTAATCCCACCTCCACGGCCCAATGAAAATCCTGCCCAAGCGCTTCCTCCTTGCAACAAAAAAAAAAATTGTAGGAACTGTCATGGAAGCAGGTTGTGGATCTCTGCCTCTCTGCTCTGGATGCATTGTGATGTTGGGAGACAAGATGAGGAGCAGAGATTACTTTTTCCTTTAAAAAATAAAAAAGGAGGAAATTTTGATATTTATAACTTCCTGTTTCTTTAGGTACACGTGAAAGCCCATTTTGATTACGACCCCTCAGATGACCCTTATATTCCCTGTCGTGAGCTGGGCCTATCTTTCCAAAAAGGAGACATACTTCATGTAATAAGCCAAGAAGACCCCAACTGGTGGCAGGCTTACAGAGATGGAGATGAAGACAACCAACCATTAGCTGGGCTAGTTCCAGGTAGGACATTGGTATACCGTTACTCACCTATTTGTTTGTTGTAATGCACTTCTTCGTATCTCGGTTGTGAAGAGGGAACCTTGCCATCAATAACTGATTTAATAATTTTGCACAGATTATTTTTAACTTTCTTGTTTCTGCATTCTTCCCCCACCCATATTTTTGTTTAAATGGTGGTTTGTGAAAACTTAATTGAAAGGTGGCTTTTATACTTGAAGCAAACTGAGATCAACATCCCAAGTTGCTTCTGATTTTGAGAGCTGATTTACACTGGCTCTTCCAAAACCCAATCTAACTGCCTTGGCTTCAAATCGGTTCGAAACCTGTTATTATTGTGTCATGGCATATGCATAAAAATGCCATGATTGTAGTGTAGTTTTAAAATAAACTTCATTTTGTTTAATAGTTCATTGCTAAAAAAATTAATTTCTGCTGCGCGATCCATGAAGAGTGCATGCGTACTTGACAGTTTGTAAAGCTTGCCAACAATGAAGAACATTTCTTCCAGTATTCCCTGGAGAGATATCAAACTGGAAATTTAATCAGACATCAGAAAACCATCTTGCCTGCCTTGCTGGCAAAGTTCAGTCCACTGAGTACTTTTGAACCTAAACTGCAGGACACCACATTATCATTGCAGTCTGGGATCTGCAATTCAGGGTTTCATTTTGAACAGCTTTAGTGCAGTCCAATCTGAAATTGCTTGCGCCACTTCTTGTTTACACATCAACCACTTTGCCATGACACTGAAGTTAGTGTATAAATGCACCCTTTGAGTTGTTGAATCCTGACAATAGATCCTGATTTTTGACATCCTTGTTAGAAATAACTGACGATGTATGAGTTTTAAAGTATCTTCATGGGTTGAACAGCACAAATGAATTTTTCTAGTAACTTGCCATTGAAAAAAATTTAATTAATTTTATATCTACATTACAGTCATATATCTTATTCTTTGCAGTAACCTTTTTCCTTTACATTTTAAACAGGGAAAAACTTCCAGCAACAAAGAGAAGCCATGAAACAAACCATTGAGGAAGACAAGGAGCCAGAGAAATCAGGTTAGGAAAAGTATAAATTCAAAGGCTTGTAAATTAAGACTTTTAAAAATGCTAACAAATTAAATACAAATTGGGAATGTTATAGAATCACCATAAAAATATATTTGCAGCGCATTGTTGCCCATAAATTAAGTCTATCAATGAGCATAATTAAGATGTAACTGAAGTAACTCCAAGCTGTAGATGGTTGGACTGTCACAGTGAAGGACTAGATTTGGATTCCAGCTGTGACTTGTGCTTGAAAGTGGCGGCTATGTACAATGTGTGTTCTTTTACTGATTACCGGCTCGGCCATGGATGGCGTCCACATCCTTGAGTGCAGGAAGAGGCGATAGTAGGACTCAACCAATTATGCAAAATGTACACTGTAGCCCAAGTGGTGTAGTATTGATATCCATGGAACAATCTGTGGTACAGGGCAACCCCTCCATGACTGAATGAAAATATTTGTCAAAATCTCCCAACTGCATTCAAAACAGAATGTTTCATAGTCAGAAGAATTTTTGTGGTGTAGCTTGAAGTTCAACAGGGTAACATTTCCATGATCCACAGCAATGCCAGAAATAGGATAACAGTCTTCTTACATGTGTTCGATAATTGATTTGTATCTTTCTTGGTTTTAGGCTATACTTGGGAGTTGAATACTCCAACACAACTCCCAATTATTTAGCCGTTGATTAATTGTTGTTGTACGTTTTTCACAATTAAACTGCTCATCCTTTACAAATTACTGAAGATCTGCTGCCCAATATGCAGCAAACAAATTTGATCTGTACAATATTCAGCAGTTGTGATTAATTAATCTAAACTCTGAATATTTACCTTCTATATGGTTAGCAGATTTCTGCAGTGTAATATTTTATGTATCTATGAAACTGAACTGTTCTTGTAGTGATTAGAAATTATTGTCACTCCTTATGTTTTTTTTTAAGTTGTCTTGTGCATCTGGACTCCTTTATTGGGTAGATACCAATGAGGCATTCAGAACATTTCCCAAGTCCCAAAAACTGAGCTTGACTGGCTTGTTAAAATCATCTTAAATACAGAGTCATTGCTGCCTTGAAGTGGGTGTTGTATTATGTAGTTAAATGTACTTGCAGTCATAAAAATCAGTAGTGCTATTGAGTTCCAAGGTGGCAGTCTGTATCAAGTGAGTTATATTGCACTGATGGGGACTTTATTTCACTAATTTTTGAGAAATATTACCTTAATTGGTATCTGGTATATCACAATACAACATGTTGTAATATCCTAATTATCGTACAACACTTGGTGTCCCAATTTAGTTATATAAAATATTGTTAAATTATTGGTCTGAAATGTAACTGAGTTAGAAAGGTAAAAGCTCAACTCTTAACCATATGATGAAGACTGGTTAGGTTCAAATATCAACAAAGAATGGGTTAACAAAAATGTAATCCGCACAGCAAAGGGAATCCTAAGCTTGTGTATGTAAAACTACTGCAGTTATAGCAACAACAGCAAAAGCCACTGGAAGTCATGGTATCCTGCTTGTGATGTCATGATTTTCCAGGCAGTTAGGAAAGGGATCCCCAAAGAATCAAAAGTACAGTATTATCAGTAACCAGAGGACACAGACTTAAGGTAATTGGCAAAAGAGGCGAGAAGATTTTTTTTTTACACCGCAAGTTGTCATGATCTGGAATGCACTGCCTGAAAAGAGTGGTGGAAGCAGATTCAGTAATCATTTTCAAAAGGGAATTGGATAAATACTTGAAGTGGAAACATATTTGTAAGGCTATGGGGAAAGGGTAGGGAAGTGGGACTAATTGGGTAGCTCTTTCAATGAGCCGGGTCAGCCACTTGTTAAGAAATAATGAGTGTTCTGATTCTAACCTTGCCTCCTCTTAACTGTGACTGTCGTATTTCATCTGTTTGAAAGCTAGCCTTGAAATGTACTTCAAGTTTACGCACTTGGTGTAAAATATCATTAGCCCTAACATTTTTCTACTTTAGGTAAACTTTGGTGTGCTAAGAAAAATAAAAAGAAGCGGAAGAAGGTGTTATACAATGCAAATCGAAATGATGGTATGTATAAATAAAATGTCCAGTTTTAATGTAAGGATCTTGATTTAGTGAACTATAACCACCATGGGGTGTAATTTTTTGCTTAATATTTAATTATTTTATGACTGAAGCTGGGTAATTTTTCATCTGAAACCTATGCTCAAGATGTGTCAAACGGATACATGCCAAGCTTCAGCAGTTCACATGACAGTCAGCCTGCTCAGTATCCCATTGTTTGCTGATAAAAATCAGTGGAGATCATTCACCTTCCCCTTCAGTCCTGCTGCTACCTAATTACAGCTGCAAATAGACCAAATCAGGCCCCCTTTTCCTAAACCCAATTCCTCACACTAATGACAACAACAACTTGTATTTATATACTGCCTTTAACATCGTAAAACATCCCAAAGCGCATCACAGGAGTATTATAAAACACAATTTGACACCGAGCCACGCAAGGAGAAATTAGGGCAGATGACCAAAAGCTTAGTCAAAGAGATAGGTTTTAAGGAACCTCTTAAAGGAGGAAAGAGAGGTAGAGAGGCGGAGAGGTTTTAGGGAGGGAATTCCAAAGCTTAGGGCCTAGGCAGCTGAAGGCATGGCCACCAATTAAAACCAGGGGTGCTTAAGAGGCCAATGATTGTGATTCTGGCTCACTATACTGCAGGCAGGAATTCTCACTTCCAGCATACCAAGGCCAGAGCCACTCCCATTAGTGCTCGGGGGAGGAAGGGCTCAGTTCGGTCCATTAGCAGCTGGACTCGGGTAGGAGAGGGAAAGAGCCAATAGATAAGAATGATGGGGGGAAATGGGTGGCAAAGGGGAGATGGAAGGGAGAAAAGCATAGCAATGAATTTAAGAAGGAGAGGAGTTAGAAGCTGAGGTGAGGAAGGAAGGAAGGAAGGAAACAGTGTCGGCATTAACCAGAATGCATTAGTTTTAATGTAACTATTAAAAACGTTCCAGGGATCGTGCCCCGGAACCACTTCTCCTTCAGGCTTACTTGTACTTTCTTCTCCCCTTCCTGTACAAGTGAAAGAATACTATGTGTGCCTATATATAAAGTTACAAAACCCATTTGCCATATTTTTAGTCAAGGCAGTTCTTAACAGCGGAGCAGGCTCGAGGGGCCAAGTGGCCTATTCCTGCTTCTATTTCTTACGTACCAGCTTTTTGGAGACTCAACTTTTTTAAAGCTGTTGATCAGGTTTTGCTAGTTTCCTAGGTTGATCTGTATGCAAATGATTTGCCATGCAGAATTGCCAGTAATTTATAAGTGTGGTACAATGAAGTGGATAGCATGGATTCTGTCCTTTCCCTCCGAGATGTAAATTTGAAAAAAGCCCCAAATGATGAAAGGTGTTTGGAATAAACTCGGCAGAATTCTGAATGGTGTCCACAGGAGAAAACTGCTCATAATTTGACCCATGGTAACACTTGAAGCAAAGTCTGTGGTAAATATTTCACTATCCATCATTGGCATCCCTCACCTTAATCAGCAGTCAATTACTGTTGAGACTAAGCTTGATTTGCTGGGATAGGTGTGGGAGGAAGAAACAGACACTTAAATTGGATATTGTTCTCCTCTGGAATTGATCTTTACACTGTTACCAATTGATGCAAGAAGCGGATGTAGAAAGACATTCTTTTGAAATGATTACATTGTAAGTGGAGAACAGTGTAAAGTGCAGGTGCTTTGAGTGCTGCAGTAAAGCTTATATAAGATAGTAAATTTATAGGCCTGGTTATGTAGCAATTATAAGGATACATATATCCTGGTAGTAACGGAATAGATAGGAGACATTAGGAGGGAGTCCAGAGTTAGTCAGATTTTAATCGCTCAACCGTTGGTAGCCGTGCCTTCAGCTGCCAAAGCTCTAAGCTCTGGAATTCCTTTCCTAAACCTCTACCTCTCTTTCCTCCTTTAAGTCACTCCTTAAAACCTACCTCTTTCTATCTTAATATCCCCTTATGTGGCTTGGTGTCAAATCTTGTTTTTTAATGCTCCTGTGAAGCACCTTGGGATGTTTTATGAGATTAAAGACGCTAGATAAATGTAAGTTGTTGTTGTAAATTTATCACTAAACCTACATAGAAGCTTTTTTCAAAACTTGCAAGACGATAGATTGCCATTTTTAGACAAGTCCCTGAAACTCATCAAGGAATGATTGGTTTAGTGTAGGTGCGAAATAACACAACTGATTAACTTGTGTGAGTGACTGTTTGTTTTATTTCTAATTCCCCCATTAGATTATGACAATGATGAGATCTTGACGTATGAAGAAATGTCACTATATCACCAACCTGCAAGCAGGAAGCGGCCAATTGTTTTGATTGGCCCACCAAACTGTGGTCAGAATGAACTGCGGCAGAAACTGATGGAAAGAGAGGCTGATCGTTTTGCTCCGGCAGTACCTCGTAAGTTATCTGGACAATCTTGTTTTAACTGTGTTGTATGGTACATTTTCTATATAACTCGTATCCTTACATTTGTAGATACAACGCGTTCCATGAGAGATAATGAAGTGAATGGGCGTGATTACCTCTTTGTGTCACGCCAATTTTTTGAAGCAGACATGGCAACCAACAAATTCATCGAACATGGAGAATATGAAAAGAATCTATATGGCACCAGTATTGATTCGGTGCGACAGGTGATCAACTCTGGGAAGATATGCCTGTTAAATTTACACACCCAGGTAAGCAGCCAAGAGTACAAGTAAGGAATTTGTGGCAATTGGAATTTTTTCATTAAAATCATTTTTTGGTGGTGTTTTTAAACTAAAAGAAAATCGGCAAAAATTAAGCCCAAAAACTTATGGTAAATTCAGTGAAAATCAGTTTTTATTTTGAGCAGGAATGCTGATGGCGTCAGAATCGGGCCTTATGGTGGTAGTCCAAATAAGGGTTAACAACATAGGGAAAATTAATAAAATACACATACACGAGGGTTGCCTCAAAACCCAAAGATAGGGGTTGCAAAGTAGTATTCTCTGACATACTTCCAGTGTTGAGGAATGGAGATGAATTAAATAATTAAGAAGGTAAGTAAATACTTGCCAACGTAATGGCAAAACAGCAATGTTACCTTCATAAATAACTGGGATTATGACCAGCTTAAAAAGAACTGGTACAGTGGAGACTGCACCTTAATCAGATAGGAATAAAAAGCTCTACAAGGAATATTGTGGCCACAACTGAAAATCAGTTAAACTGGGTCGGTGTGGAGAGGACAAGGAGATAACCATATTCCAGATGAAATGTATTGTAGGGTATACGATGGTCAAAAGTTGGGTATGAACACAGTAACCAGGAGAGAGGCAAATCTACAGGATCGTAGGAAAAAGCTGAAACTGAAAAACATGAAAGAAGGAGCACGGTGGCATAGTGGTTAGCACTGTTGCCTCACAGCGCCAGGGACCCGGGTTCAAATCCAGCCTCGGGTGACTGTCTGTGTGGAGTTTGCACATTCTCCCCGTGTTTGCGTGGGTTTCCTCCGGGTGCTCCGGTTTCCTCCCACAGTCCAAAGATGTGCGGGTTAGGTTGATTGGCCATGATAAAAATTGGCCCTTAGTGTTAGGGGGGATTAAATACACGGGGTTACGGGGATAGGGCTTGGGTGGGATGGCTGTCGGTGTAGGGACTGGGTGCTAGGGTTTGGATGATCAGCCATGATCTCGTTGAATGGCGGAGCAGGCTCGAAGGGCCGAATGGCCTACTCCTGCTCCTATCTTCTATGTTTCTAAGGAAAGGAAGACTTGCATTTATATAGCACCTTTCACGACCACAGGATGCCACAAAGCACTTTACAAGAAATAAAGTGCGATTGAAATGTAGTCACTGTTGTAATGTAGGAATCGCAGCAACCAATTTGCGCAAAGCAAGGTCCCGCAAACAGCAATGTGATCATGACTAGATAATCTGTTTTTAGTGAGGCTTGTTGCGGGATAAATATTGGCCAGGACACCGGGGAGAACTCCCCTGCTCTTCTCCGAATAGTGCTAGTGCCATGGGATCTTTAGAGTGTTCAAGTCTCTGAATTGGGATTTGAACTCTCAATCTTCTGACTCCGAGGTGAGCGGCTGTCACTGAGCCACGGCTGATTCCCCTAATCAGCCTAAAGTATATGAACACGAGAAGCAATAGAAATAAGATGCCAGAACTGGAGGCTGCTGTGGCAGTAGGGAACTGCAATGTGAGAATATCCAGAAACCTGGTTAAACCTAGAAGACGGAAATTAATTTAGTATTCAGTGATGTACAGTGCTCAAAGGATAGAAAAGGAGCCAGTGTAGCCATTTTTTTTTAATTTGTATATGGGATGTGGGTGTTGCTGGCAAGGCCAGCATTTACTGCCCATCCCTAATTCTCCTTGAGAAGGTGGTGGTGAGCTGCCGCCTTGAACCGCTGCAGTCCGTGTGGTGATGGTACTCCCACAGTGCTGTTAGGGAGGGAGTTCCAGGATTTTGACCCAGCGACAATGAAGGATCAGCGATATGCTTCTAAGTCAGGATGGTGTGTGACTTCGAGGGGAACTTGGTGGTGGTGTTCCCATGCGCCTGCTGCCCTTGTCCTTCTAGGTGGAAGAGGTCACACGTTTGGGAGATGCTGCCGAAGAAGCCTTGGCGAGTTGCTGCAGTGCATCTTGTAGATGGTACACACTGCAGCCACGTTACACCGGTGGTGGAGGGGAGTGAATGTTTAAGTTGGTGGATGGGGTGCCAATCAAGCGGGCTGCTTTGTCCTGGATGGAGTCGAGCTACTTGAGTGTTGTTGGAGCTGCACTCATCCAGGCAAGTGGAGGGTATTCCATCACACTCCTGACTTGTGCCTTGTAGATGGTGGAAAGACTTTGGGGAGTCAGGAGGTGAGACACTCGCTGCAGAATACCCAGCCTCTGACCTGCTCTTGTTGCCACAGTATTTATGTGGCTGGTCCAGTTAAGTTTCTGGTCAATGGTGACCCCCAGGTTATTGATGGAAAGGGATTCGGTGATGGTAATACTGTTGAATGTCAAGGGGTGGTGGTTAGACTCTCGCTTGTTGGAGATAGTCGTTGCCGGGCACTTCTGTGGAGCGAATGTTACCTGCCACTTATCAGCCCAAGCCTGAACCTCGTCCAGCAATAACTGGGGAGTAAATTAGTTGCTACAGTTGGAAGGAGTAAGCCACAGAAAGCTACTCTGGTTAGAAATGTCTAATGTGAATAAATCTAAGCTAACACTAGGAGTATGCTATAGATCACCAGGTCAACACAAGGACACGTTGCTATATGAAGAGATAAGAGTGTGTGAGAACAGGAAAGTTGTTTTATTGGAAAACTTCAGTCAACCCAATGTAAATTGGAAAAGCCTGAGTGATTTAGAGTCAGCGGTGATAAATGTAATGCATGATTGAAGGTGTAAGGGAAGCCGCAAGAGGCGGTGCTTATCTTGGCCTGGTAGTTGTAAATGATCCAGATAGCACAGAAAAAACGGAAGTTGTAGTACTCCTGGGGGACAGTGGCCACAGAATGATCTGGGACATATTTATACCAAAGACTAGGAGACAGGTTTATAACTTCAATAAGGCTAATTTCGAAGAGATGAGGGAAGAATTGAGACATCTGAAACATATACTCAAGATGTGTCGAACAAATACATGCCAAACTTCAGCAGTTCGCACGACAGTATCCCAGTGTTTGCTGATAAAAATCATTGGAGACCATTCACCTCCCCCTTCCGTCCTGCTGCTACCTAATTACAGCTGCTAATAGACCAGATCAGGCCCCTTTTTCCTCAACTCAACTCCTCACACTAATGATTGTGATTCTGGCCTCTACAATGTAGGCAGGAATTGGAGAAAGCTGTTTTGTCAACATTTTCGTAGAAGCCAAATGGGACATCTTTAAAAGAATAATAACAGAAAATGCTGGAAATACTCAGCAGGCCAGGCAGCATCCGTGGAGAGAGAAACAGAGTTAATGTTTCAGGTCTGGGACCCTTCATCAGAACTGGAAAAAGCTGGAAATGTAACAGATATTAAGCAGGTGCAGAGACCGGGGGGTGGGGTTTAGGAGGGGCGGAAGGAATTGAAAGAACATGCTGTGAAAATGTTGCAAATGGGAATGGCAAAATCATACTGCATGAAAAATGGGGGCAGGGATTATTATCTGAAATTGTTGAACTCTATATTGAGTCCGGCAGGCTGTAAAGTGCCTAATCGAAAGATGAGGTGCTGTTCTTCGAGCTTACGTTGAGCTTCATTTGGACAATGTAATAGGCCGAGATCAGAGTGGGAGTGAAGCGGTGAATTAAAGTGACAGGCGACCGGAAGCTCAGGGTCACCCTTACGGACTGAATGGAGGTGTTCCGCAAAGCGGTCGCCCAATCTGCGTGGTCTCCCCCATGTAGAGGAGACCGCATCGTGAGCAGCAAATACAGTATATTAAATTGCAAGAAGTACAAGTAAATCGCTGTTTCACCTGGAAGGGGTGTTTGGGGCCCTGGACAGTGGGAAGGGAGGAGGTAAAAGGGCATGTGTTGCATCTCCTGCGCTTGCACGGGAAGGTACCGTGGGGAGGGGAGGGGCTGTTGGGGGTGATTGAGGAGTGGACCAGGGTGTCGCGGAGGGAGCGGTCCCTTCGGAATGCTGAAAGGGGAGGTGAGGGGAAGATGTGTGATCACGTTGGAGATGGCGGGGGATGATCCGTTGAATGTGGAGGCTGGTGGGGTGAAAGGTGAGGACAAGGGGAACCCTATTGTGGTTCTGGGAGGGAGGGGAAGGGGTGAGTGCAGAAGTGCGGGAAATAGAACGGACACGGTCAAGGGCCGTGTCAACCATAGTAGAGGGGAATCCTCGGTTGAGGAAAAAGGAAGACATGTCGGAAGCACTGGTATGGAAGGTGGCATTTTTCTCTCTGCCCTCGGCCTATTACATTGTTCAAATGAAGCTCAACGTAAGCTCGAGGAACAGCACCTCTTTCGATTAGGCACTTTACAGCCTGCCGGACTCAACATAGAGTTCAACAATTTCAGATAATAATCCCTGCCCCCATTTTTCATGCAGTATGATTTTGCCATTCCCATTTGCAACATTTTCACAGCATGTTCTTTCAATTCCTTCCGCCCCTCCTAAACCACCCCCCCCACCCCCCCCCCCCCGTCTCTGCACCTGCTTAATATCTGTTACATTTCCAGCTTTTTCCAGTTCTGATGAAGGGTCCCAGACCTGAAACGTTAACTCTGTTTCTCTCTCCACGGATGCTGCCTGGCCTGCTGAGTATTTCCAGCATTTTCTGTTGTTATTTCAGATTTCCAACATGCGCAGTATTTTGCTATTATATTTAAAAGAATAATGCTGGACATGCAGGACAAGTACACATCTAAGATCAACCAGCACAACCCTAAATGAATTAACAAAGTGAAATGAAGAGGCAGCATGACCTCTACAAATCATGCAGGAGAAAGGGTTCACTGGGACGAAAATAGGATCGTGCAGAAACCAGTTTAAAAAGGTGATCAGAGTGGCTGAGAGAGACCAAGAAAAAATTGTAGCTGCAAGGGCAAAATGTAACAGTAATAAAAATCTTTCAGTACTACAACAGCAAGAGGACTTTGAGAAGCAAGAGGATGGGTTGCACCTCAACAGGGCCGGGACCAATATCCTCACGGGGAGGTTTGCTAGTGCTGTTGGGGAGGGTTTAAACTAGCTTGGCAGGGGGATGGGAACCTCGGTGTATATTCAGAAGGGAGAGAAGCAAAGCTGGAAATGGAAGGCAGAAAATTAGTAAGTGAGTTTGGAAGGCAGAGGAAACAAAAGCTAATAGTTTTTTTTATTATTCATTGGATGTAGGCGTCGCTGGCAAGGCCAGTATTTATTGCCCATCCCTAATTGCCCTTGAGAAGGTGGTGGTAAGCCACCTCCTTGAACCACTGCAGTCCATGTGGTGTGTCATAGAGGTTTGGTACAACTGAGTGACTTGCTAAACCATTTAAGGGCAGTTAAGAGTCAACCATATTGCTGTGGGTCTGGAGTCACATATAAGCTAGGTAAGGGCAGCAGATTTCCTTCTCTAAAGGACATTATGAACCAGATGGGTTTTTACAACAATCTGGTAGTTGCATGGTTTTAGCTTTTTATTCCAGATTTATTTAATTTACTGATTTTAAATTCCCCAGCTGCTGTGGTGGGATTTGAACTTTCTCTGGATCATTAATCCAGGATTACTCTGGATTACTCGCCCAGTAACATAACCACTATGCTACTGTTCCCTACGGCAGTGCTTAATAATAATGGTATTACTTCAATGCAAGGAGTCTAGTGAATAAGGCAAATGAGCTGAGGGCACAGATAGGCACGTGGAAATATGATGATATAGCTATTACTGAAACATAGCTGAAAGAAGGGCAGGAATGGCAGCTCAACATTCCTGGTTACAGGGTTTTCAGACGAGATGGGGGGTGGCACATTGGTTAAAGAAACAATTACAGCTGTGAGGAGGGATGTTACGTTAGACTGATCAAATGAGGCCATATGAGTTGAACTGAAGAACAAAAAAGGGGCAATCATACTGCTGGATGTGTACTGTATACCCTCAAATAGTCAAAAGGAAATAGAAGAGCAAATATGTGGGCAAATTTCTGGGAAGTGCAAAAACAATAGGGCACTAATAGGGGATTTCAACTACCCTAATATTAACTGGGATAGAATTAGTGTAAAAGATATAGAGGGTGCAGAATTCTTAAAATGCATTCAGGAGAACTTTTTTAGCCAGTACGTAGCAAGCCCAAGAGAGGGGCGGTTCTGGACTTGGTTTTAGGGAATGAAGCTGGGCAAGTGGAAGGTGGTATCAGTGCGACAGCATTTTGGTGATAGTGATCATAATTCAGTTAGATTTAGCGTAGTTATGGAAAAGGACAAAGATAGACCGGGGATAAAAATTCTCAATTGGGGAAAGGCCAATTTTACTTAGCTAAGATGTGATTTAGCAAAAGTGGACTGCAAACAGCTACTTGAAGGAGCAATGGGAGGCATTCAAGGAGGAAATAGTGAGGGTTCAGAGCAAATACGTTCCCACAAAGAAAAAGGGTGGGATTCCCAAATCTAGAACCCCCCTCCCCCCCCCCCCCCCCCCAATGTGAAGGAGCATACATTTAGGATAAGGCAAAAAAGGGAAGCTTATGCCAGATACTGAGAGGTAAATACTACAGAAAGCCTAGAGGAGTATAGAAAGTGCAGGGTTGTAATTAAAAAGGAAATTAGGAATGCAAAGAGAGGGCATGAAAAAATATTGGCAAGTAAAATCAAAGAAAACCCAAAGATGTTTTATAAATAAATAAAGAGCAAGAGGACAACTAAGCAAAGAGTAGGGCCTATTAGAGACCAAAAAGGTAACCTGTGTGTGGAGGCGGAAGACGTGGGTATGATTCTTAATGAATACATTACGTCTGTCTTCACAGAAGAGAGGGACGATGCCGACATTGTAGCTAAGGAGGAGTGTGAAATATTAGATGAGATAAAAATAGTGAGCGAGGAAATATTAAGTGGTTTAGCATCTTGGAAAGTAGATAAATCACCAGGCCCGGATGAAATGTATCCCAGGCTGTTAAGAGAAGCAAGGGAGGAAATAGCGGAAGCTCTGACCATCATTTTCCAATCCTCTCTGGCTGCAGGTGTGGTGCAATGGACTGATAACGTTGTACTGTTGTTTAAAAATTAATAGACTGAGTAATTACAGGCCAGTCAGCCTAACCTCGGTAGTGGGGAAATTCTGAGGGACAGTGTTAATCGTCATTTAGAAAGGCATGGATTTATTAAGGGAAGGTAGTGTCTGACTAACTTGATTGAATTTTTTGAGGAGGTAACAAGGAGGGCTGATGAGGGTAGTGTGTTTGATGTAGTCTACGTGGATTTTAGCAAGACTTTTGACAAGGTCCCACATGGCAGACTGGTCAGAAAAGTAAAAGCCCATGGGATCCAAGAGAAAATGGCAAGTTGGATCCAAAATTGGCTCAGTGGCAGGAAGCAAAGGGTAATGGTTAACAGGTGTTTTTGTGACTGGAAGGCTGTTTCCAGTGGGGTTCAGTACTCGGTCCCTTGTTTTTTGTGGTATATATCAAAGACTTAGACTTCAGTGTAGTGAAGAAGTTTGCAGATGATACAAAAATTGGCTGTGTGGTTGATAGTGAGGAAGAACGCTGTAGACTGCAGGAAGATATCAATGGACTGGTCAGGTGGGCAGATAAGTGGCAAATGGAATTCAAACCAGAGAAGTGTGAGGTAATGCATTAGGGAAGGGCTAACGAAGTAAGGGAATACACAATAAATGGTAGGATACTGAGAAGTAGAAGTGTAGAGGAACAGAGGGACCTTGGAGTACATGTCCACAGATCCCTGAAGGTAGCAGAACAGGTAGATGAGATGGATAAGAAGGCATAAGGGATACTTTCCTTTATTAGCCGAGGCATAGAATACAAGAGCTTATGCTCGAACTGTATAAGACACTAGTTAGGTCACAGCTAGAGTACTGCGTACAGTTCTGGTCATCACATTACAGGAAAGATGTGATCGCACTAGAGAGGGTACAGAGGAGATTTACGAGGATGTTTCCAGGACTGGATCATTTTAACTATGAGGAAAGATTGGATAGGCTGGGGTTGTTTTCTTTGGAACAGAGGAGGCTGAGGGGAAACTTAATTGAGGTGTATAAATTATGAGGGGCCTAGATAGACTGGATAGAAAGGATCTATTTCCCATAGCAGAGGGGTCAATAACCAGGGGACATAGATTTAAAGTAATTGGTAGAAGGATTAGACGGGAGTTGAGAATTTTTTTCACCTAGAGGATGGTTCTGGAACTCAGTGCCTGAAAGGGTGGTAGAGACAGAAACCCTATTCACATTTAACAAGTACTTGGATATCCAATTGAAGTGCCGTAAACCTACGGGGCTACGAACCAAGAGCTGAAAAGTGGGATTAGGCTGGATAGCTCTTTTTCAGCCAGCACAGACATGATGGGCCGAATGGCCTCCTTCAGTGCCGTAAATTTCCATGATTCTATGATGAGAGATGAGATTAAAAGATGCAAATAAGCTTGAAACTGATGATGGGCCCAAGTTAGTAAATATTCTGAATGATTACTTCCTCAAAGTATTCACAAGTGAAGATATGCACAACAAGCCCTCTCCCAAAGAAGAGCAAAAAGGCAAAATTCAAGCTTTTGTTACAAATAAGATTGATGTCCAGGACAAGCTGAAAGGGCTTAAAACAAATAAACCATCAGAGTTGCATGGTAATTATCCCAGAGTGTTGAGAGAGACTGGCAAGGCGATTGGCGAAGCACTGACAATCATTGAGGGAATTAGTGAACACTGGAGCGGTACCAGTACTTTGAAAACAAGCTAATATGATGCCCATATTCAAAATGGGGTGGGGGGGGGGTGGAAACAGATAGAATTTAAGACTTATGGGTCTGTAGGTGTCTCTATGTAGCACTGTTGCCTCACAGCGCCAGGGACCCGGGTTCGAATCCGGCCTCGGGTGACTGTGTGGAGTTTGCACATTCTCCCCGTGTTTGCGTGGGTTTCCTCCGGGTGCTCCGGTTTCCTCCCACAGTCCAAAGATGTGCGGGTTAGGTTGATTGGCTATGATAAATTGACCCTTAGTGTTAGGGGGATTAAATGGGGATATGTGTTGGTGTGGGGATTGGGTGGGATATGTGTCGGTGCAGGCTTGATGGGCCGAAATGGCCTCTATCTGCACTGTGGGGTTTGTGAGATTCTGTGTGATTCTGTGATATTGGGAGCAAACTTGAGGAAGAGCCTCAGTGAGGGTTGATCCTTCGTGCTAGTGGTTTGAGTTATGAGGAAAGACTGGAGACACTTGTGCTTTGTAGCCTAGAAAAGCAGTGACTGTGGAGATATGCAAGATAGTACATGGTATGAAAAAGGTTAATTCTGAATACAACTTTAAATTAAACAGTGGGAATAGGATAAGGGGCACGGGTTCAAACTTGTGAAAAGTAACTTTAGGACTAATATCAAGTGGTTTTTAATGCAGAGAGTAATGAATATTTGGAATGGACTTCCTAGGAGAGTGGTGGAGATAAGAAGCCTGGAATCATTTAAGAAACAATTAGATGCAGCAATAGTGGGAGTTTAGGGTTCTTCTGGCTGGATACAGTAAGATGGGCCAAATGGCCTTCCTCATCCGTAAGTGTCTTGTGATCACTGAATCTCAAAAAATGAGCAGGAAACGAACAAGGACAGTTAACCTGCCTTGCATATCAAGTCACTGTGCATATTTCCTGCAAAGTCCCTTTAAAACAATGCATTCTGTACAAAAATAATTGTTACTAACAATAAGTGCTGTGCATGAAAATAGTTTGCACATCTGGTACTTCGATACTTATAGAATGTAGAAACCTTTCATATGTTTTTACAGGAATGTTTCATATGGATTATTTCAGTGCAAAAACCATTTGAACACAAATATCCATACTTTTATGTTTAATTTTGCTTTAATGTGTCATCATCTGTAAAATGTGTCTGTTTTGTTAATAAGGCACCTTTTTAGGACATTGAAGTCTTGAGTCATTAAATGTTGATTTAATTGCTTTTTAAAAAATAAAAAAAATGACTCCAATAAAAAATGCTTTAGAAGCATCCCTATTGTAAGCTGAGCCTGTAAAAACTGCAGTTTAGTATATTATTTTTCTGGTCATAAAGCTTACAACAAAACTGGATGACAGTAATAGAAAAAATGACAGGGGTAACAGTAGATTACTAATTCTCATAACTGTATATGTTACAAAGAACACAAAGTAGCCAGTGGTATCATTGAAGGTTGGAACACATGAGTTTGATCAACATTTGTTCGTAACCCACTAAAACGGTTCCAAACTAGGGCCTGCACATCATAGGCTTCCCGTGAAGACTGAATGCCTCACTCTCTTGCAGTCCTTTCCTGAAACAGAGCACCGAGTTTAAACAGCAACACCAAATTCAAATTGTAACTTGGCTTGGGGTGGTTTGCCTATGCGTGTTCCTCTAATTTGGTGTTTTGCATTATAGGTTTCTATATGTGACCCGCTGGGCTGCATGATATACAACTAAGGGCCACATAGAAAAAATATTTCAGAGCCTTACAAGTCGGTAACCCTGAAATGTGTTGCAGCTTTGTAATCCACAGACAGCCATCTGTTGTTCACTATCTAAATTTATAATCCATGGGAGAAATCTGATCGCAATTATTAACATAAACCCTTAAGCTTAGACCAAATTAATTTGAGCTCCTCTACTGTTGCTGCTGTTCCTGTATTTAACAATAAAATAATGCATAAGTACAGCACTTGTAATTGTGGGATGCTGCTTGGAACTAGAGAGCACTTCTACAGTTAGTTGTCTTCAATGCAAGATTACACAGTTTATTGCCTCATTTACATTTATTGAGTCTCCGTGAAATGGAAAATCTCTGAAAAATACATTTTCCCTTGACAACCAAGGAATAAATCATTATGAAATGGCATTAACTATTTTGTCTAAAGAAATATCATAGATCTTGCTATTCAGAATTTTCATATTTTTTTTCTCATTGCTATATTTTTTATTCCCTAGTCGTTGAGGATTCTGCGCAATTCAGATTTAAAACCTTACATAATCTTCATTGCACCACCTTCCCAGGAGAGACTGCGTGCAATGCTGACCAAAGAGGGGAAAAATCCGAAGGTAATATTTTTGTACCTTTTTGTGTTTTTGAGAAATCACTGCAATCATAAAACTAAGTTTAAACAGGGCATGGTGTACACTTAGTTAGAGAATGCACTTTCAAGGTCGACGAGTTTAATTCAAAAATTGCGAGTAACATTACTTTTTCTCTCTCCTGTTCCTAGTATTCAGTGATAATTTTCTTGGACTTTTCTATTAAACACAATAGTATTGTGACGCATACACAAACGCTTTCACCTTCTACAATATTGCTGTCCTTAAAAGTTGTCTTTCATTACTTTGACCTTTTATTATTTGTTAAGTACTTTTGGTCCCAGGTACCATTTCACTGCTTTTGTTTCGTACCTTCTTGCCTCATCTGTCAAGTGAATATGATGTTCTTATCTATAAACCACACATTCAGGATGTGTTTCAAAACATTCCCATAATATACAAGTTGCTAATAGTGAACTGTTTGAAAAAGCAAATGAAGTTTGCAATAGGTATTGGCAGTCACCTTCTTACAATCGGTGGCCCATTATTTCCCATTTAATGTGCAGTACTGAGATTATAGATCAGGCCTCTGGTCTTCCATTTGCTACAATGCTTGTTTAGCTGTCGATCAGCTTAACTTTCACCTCCACCTTTGCCCTTGACCCGGTAAAACCTTGACTAGGTGTCGCCCTTGGTTCAAAGGTAGCGTTCGCACTTCTGACTCCTCATAAGTTCAACCCTACTCCAGGTACTTGAGCACATAAACTAGGCTGATATTCAGTGCAGTACTGAAGCAGTGCTGCATTGTCAGAGGTGCCGTCTTTTGGATGAGACATTAAACAGAGTTCCCATCTGCCCTCTCAGGTGGATGTAAGAGATCCCATAATACTATTCAAAGAAGAGCGGGGACATCCAGACCAACATTTATCCTTCAACCAACATAACTAAAAGAGATTATCTGATCATTTATATTATTTCTGTATGTGGAACCTTGCTGTATGCAAATTGGCTGCTGCATTTCCTACATTACACGTCAAAAGTACTTCATTGGTCATGAAGTGCTTTTGAACAGCCTGAGGTTGTGAATGACACTATATAAATGAGAGTTCATTTTTTCTTTCTATTTCTGCCATCCTGTTCATTCCCCTGGTATGGCTCTCATCTTTCATGCCAAGGGGTGCAGATTTGAGCGAATCTGATGCACAGCTGATATAGCCATTCATCAGCAGATCTGGCTGGACCACATCAAGCGCTACCAGGCCTCACTCTTCTCTGCCAAAACCGCCCACTACTCCAGGATTATCCTGGAGAGCAAAGATAACCTTCTGTTTCTTTTCTCCACTACAACCATCTCCTTAAACCCCTCTCCCCTACCTCCTCCAACAACAAAGCAAGGAGCTCATGAACTTTTGTCACTGATTGAGATCATCCGTTCAGCTGAGTCTCCCCCTTTCCTTTGCCCACCCAGGTCCTAAACCCGCATTTTTCTCTCGTTTCTCACCTCTCTGTCCTCAAGCCCTTTCGGAGCTCATCTTATCCATGAGACCCATGTCCTGCTCCCTTGACCCATTCGCACTAAACTGTTGACCACCCAACCTCCCTTCCTGACCCCCATGCTAGCTGACATTGTAAATGGTTCCCTCTCCTTGGGTACGGTCCCCCTTCACTTTCAAAACTGCTGTCAGCAATCCCCTCCCCCCCCCCCCCCCCCCCCAAAACAATAAACCCACTCTTAGCCCCTTTGTCCTTGCAAAAGACTGCCCCATCTCCAACCTTCCTTTCCTCTCAAGTCCTTGAACATGTTGCCTCCCAACGCCATGCGCATTTTTAAAAATTCGTTCGTGGGATGTGGGCGTCGCTGGCAAAGCCAGCATTTATTGCCCATCCCTAATTGCTTGAGAAGGTGGTGAGCCACCGCCTTGAACCACTGCAGTCTGTGTGGTGAAGGTACTCCCACAGTGCTGTTAGGGAGGGAGTTCCAGTATTTTGACCCAGCGACGATGAAAGAACGGCGATATACTTCTAAGTCAGGATGGTGTGTGACTTGGAGGGGAACTTGGAGGTGGTGGTGCTCCCATACACCTGCTGCCCTTGTCCTTCTAGGTGGTAGAGGCCGTGGGTTTGGGAGGTGCTGCCGAAGAAGCCTTGGCAAGTTACTGCAGTGCATTTTGTAGATGGTACACACTGCAGCCACGGTACACCAGTGGTGGAGAGAGTGAATGTTTAAGGTGGTGGATGGGGTGTCAATCAAGCGGGCTGCTTTGTCTTGGATGGTGTCGAGCTTCTAGAGCGTTGTTGGAGCTGCACTCATCCAAGCAAGTGGAGAGTATTCCATTACTTATGCCTTGTAGATGGTGGAAGGGCTTTGGGGAGTCAGGAGGTGAGACACTCACCGCAGAATACCCAGCCTCTGACCTGCTCTTGTTGCCACAGTATTTATGTGGCTGGTCCAGTTAAGTTTCTGGTTAATGGTGACCCCCAGGTTATTGATGGTTGGGGATTCAGCGATGGTAATGCCGTTGAATGTCAAGGGGCGGTGGTTAGATGCTTGCTTGTTGGAGATAGTCATTGCCTGGCACTTGCGTGGCGCGAATGTTACTTGCCACTTATCAGCCCACACCTGAATGTCGTCCAGGTCTTGCTGCAGGCGGGCATGGACTACTTCATTATCTGAGGAGCTGTGAATGGCACTGAACACTGTGCAGTCATCAGCGAACATCCCCATTTCTGACCTTATGTTGGAGGGAAGGTCATTGATGAAGCAGCTGAAGATGGTTGGGCCTAGGACACTGCCCTGAGCAACTCCTGCAGCGATGTCCTGGGGCTGTGATGATTTTCCTCCAACCACCACAACCATCTTCCTTTGTACTAGGTATGACTCCAGCCAGTGGAGAGTTCCCCCCCCCCCCCCCCCCCGATTTCCATTGACCTCAGTTTTACTAGGGCTCCTTGATACTACACTCGGTCAAATGCCTTGATGTTAAGGGCAGTCACTCTCACTTCACCTCTGGAATTCAGCTTTTTTGTCCCGCAATTCCATGTTTGAATTTCTCCAATCGGGTTTCCACCCTTTCCACAGCACTGAAACGGTCCTAATAAAAATAACAAATGGCATCCTGTGACACCAATTGACGGTGGCCATGGTGCATTTTCCTCCTAGTCCGCCCTGCAGTCTTTGATGTGGTCGACCACACCATCCTCCTGCAACACAGATCCTTGATTGTCCAGCTGAGTGAGACTGCCCTGGTTTGGTTCCACTCTTGCATCTCCAGCAAAGGCTTCTCTTCCTACCCACCGTACATTATATTTGGAGTCCCCAATGGTTCTATCCTTGGCCCCCTCCTCTACATGTTGCCCCTTGGCCATGACATCTGTTAAAGGTGCTTTTAAATGCAAGTTCTTGTCCAGATGATGACAGCTGCTGCCAAGCCTTAAACTGAATAAAACCACTTCATAATTTTAACAACTTATTACTCTTATTTAAAAAAAAAAAAAAAAAATATATGTAATACCTTGGACTTCGGATGAGTGTTAAAAAGTGTAATAACAGTTTGACTATTTTTCCTTTCCCTATAAGCACTTATGAGTGGTGCTTGCCTTGTAATTTTTATTGGGCATGTTTAGAAATTCAGACGGAGTTTATGATGATTGGAAGTTGTAGTTCATCTGTATTCAATCCTCCTGTTTGTGCAGTGAAACCTCTATTATCTGTGTTCCAGTTACCCACCTTCTGATTATCTGCCAGAGGTTTTGTGGGACAAAACATTGCATGAGCTGTTGTCTCATTGCACACTCCACTTAAAGTAATTTCCTTTTGTCTGACGTAGGTCAACCTTCTAGCCTAAAATAGATTTAAATTCACTTCATTAGTATTGTACTTCATTGCTGTGACCTAGAGTAGTGCTCTACCATGCATGCAAGTCCAAAATGTGTGGGCTGTCGAATATCCCTGGGGAAGGAGTGGCGGTCCCCCTCTATTTTAGTGGATGACAGAGGTTCCACTGTACACCTAAAACCATCCATTGTTTAAATGTTGAGAGGGACCATTAAGAATTTGAATCAAATTTTTAACGTAACTTCTCTGCTTCTCAGCTGTATCCCTCTAGAAATTAACTCCACTGCTTTGTTTGCTTTTTAATGGCCTTATTTACCTGCGTCGCTACTTCTAGTGATTTGTGTATCTGAACCCCCAGATCCCTCTGATCCTCTACCCCATTTAGACACTTATTTTCCAAGGAGTTTGTGGCCGCCTTATTCTTTCTACCAAAATGGACCACCTCACACTTATCTATATTGAAGTTCATTTGCCAATTACACGTCAATTCTGCAAGTTTATTAATGTCTTCCTGTATTTTGGGGCAGTCCTCCTCTGTATTAACTACACTCCCTAATTTGGTGTTGTGTCAAATTTTGAAATTGTACTGCCAATTCCAGAGTCCAAATTTATGAAAATAGTGAACAACCATGGTCCCAGCACCGATCCCTGTGGAACACTACTTCCCACCTTTTGTCAGTCTGAGTAATTACCTTTAACCCCCTACTCCAACACACAGGCAAAATACTGCGGATGCTGGAAATCTGAAATATAAACAGAAAATGCTGGAAACACTCAACAGGCCAAGCAGCATCTGTGGAGAGCGCAGTAGAGTTAACGTTTCAGGCCGGCGACCTTTTGTCATAACTGGAAAATGTTACAGGTTTTAAGCAAGTACAGAGGCGGGGAGAGGGGTGGAAAGAACAAAAGGGAAGGTCTGTGATGGGATGGAAGGTAGGAGAGATTAAATGAACAGCAGAATCATTACCAGCACCTGCTGTCTGGAAAAATGGGAGCAGCGGTTATGATCTTAAATTGTTGACCTCGATGTTGAGTCCGGAAGGTTGTAAAGTGCCTAATCGAAAGATTAGGTGCTGTTCCTCAAGCTTCCGTTGGTGCCCAAAACTGAACGCAGTGTCCAGAGTACAACTGAAGCATTATTTCCTTGCTTTTGAATTCCAACCCCTTGAGATGAAGGAGAACATTCCATTAGCCTTTTTGTACCTGTGCACGAGCTTTCAGTGATTTGTGTACATGAACACCTAAATCCCAGTGTGGTAAACCACGTTCACTATCGTATCACTGTTAGTAGTTAGCACTGTTCACCACTGTTCGTTATAACTGTATCACTGACCACTATTGTATCACGGTACGAGGTCGCCTCTTGCCACACTGCTATACCTGGGATGACCACCGCCGACTCCGCCTTGGCTCCACCCACCAGGCCAGGTATAAAGGTGAGCGACTGACTGGTATTCCTCCTGCTTGGATCGGATCACCCACGAGAGTGGGCTCTGTTATTTAGTCAATAAAAACCTTTAGTCACCTTCGTAACTCTTCGCCTTTTATTGGAGGAATTGATAGGTATATCAATTTTATTGACTAAATTTAATGATGTCCGACAACGAGTCACAACCGGCGGAGGAGCCACCAGCGCAGCTCCCAGGAGCACAGCCACACCAGCCAGCTTGGCTGCGAGCCCTCAGACCGCCGTACCTGGACCTGAACCCACGAGCAGCAAACTCAGCCGCAGACTTTAAACACTGGCTGGTCTGCTTCGAATCATACCTGAGAGAATCCAGCGTCCCTCAGGCATCCAAACTAAGTGTCCTGCAGGCGCAACTGAGCCCGAGAGTATACACTCTCATCGAGGACATGACTACCTACGAGACCGCCATCAACCTGCTGAAACAGAAGTACCGGACCCCGGTAAACTACATGTACGCTAGGCACCTCCTAAGATCACGGCCGCAACAGCCAGGAGAATCAGTAGCCGAATTCTCACAGGCGCTATATGCACTCGCCAGGAACTGTGACTTTAAATACTGAAGATAATATCCGCGACGCATTCCTGAAAGGCCTACGGTCCGAGTACTCACGGCAAAGACTGCTGGAAGCTAAAGACCTCAGCATGGAAAAAGCTGAAGCCCTCGCTATCTCCCTGGAAGTGGCCCACCAAGATCAGGAAGCATTCACCAGGTACTGCTCGCGACCCTGGGACTCGGGCCCGACCCCTACCACAGCACCCTTCCCAGCGCCGCCCCCGGGACCTACCTCTGCGTCGGCGTCCCGGACCCGACCGGCCCCGCCACCCCCGGCACCGGCCCCGACATCGGGCATCCGCGATCGGGCCGCCGGCTGTTTTTTTTGTGGCCAGGAGAAGCACCCGAGGTCGCGCTGCCCAGCCAAGAACTCCACATGCAGAACCTGCCTGAAGAAAGGCCACTTCTCCAAGGCCTGCAGGAGCGGATCCTCAGAGGCCAGCAGTGCCGCATGCGAACTATGGGGGCGGCCATCTTCGTTTAGGGCAACTGAGGCCAGCATCCCCACACATGAGTCATGGGGGCGGCCATCTTTGTTTAGGGCAACTGAGGCCAGCATCCCCACACATGAGTCATGGGGGCGGCCATCTTTGATTAAGGCAACCGACCCCAATAGTGCCTCATGTGAGCTACGGGGGCAGCCATCTTCTCCGTCATTTTGCCCTACCTCGTGGGAGACGCCATTTTACTCACCACGCCCGACCGCCTCGCCCGCAGATGACAACGACTCGCTCAGCTACACACTAGCTTCCGTCACCCTGGACCAAGCCCGCCCGCACCATCTGTCCAAGTCAATGATGGACATCAAAGTGAACGGCCACGCCACGACCTGCCTGTTCGACAGCGGAAGCACGGAGAGCTTCATCCACCCAGACACGGTGAGCCACTACTCCCTCTCTGTCCTACCAACGCGCAGCCGAATCTCGATGGCATCGAGGTCCCACGCCACGGACATCAGCGGCTACTGTGTCGTGACCCTGTCGGTTAAGGGCACGGAGTATAAAAACTTTAAACTCCTCGTCCTCCCCCATCTCTGCGCTGCCGTCCTACTAGGGCTGGACTTCCAATCCCACCTCCAAAGCGTAACCCTAGCATACGGTGGACCCCTCCCCCCACTCACAGTCAACAACCAGCAAACGTTAAACCGCCCACCGCGTAACACCTGCAGCCTCTCCACCCTCAAGGTCCCGCCACCCTCTCTGTTTGCTAACCTTACCCCTGACTGCAAACCCGTCGCTACCAAGAGCAGGCGGTATAGCGCCGGGGACAGAGCCTTCATTAGCTCTGAGGTGCGGCGCCTCCTGAAAGAGGGCATTATCGAGGGGAGCAGCAGCCCCTGGCGTGCCCAGGTCGTAGTCGTAAAGACCGGCGATAAAAACCGCCTGGTCATCGACTACAGCCAGACCATAAACAGATATACCCAGCTGGACGCATACCCCCTCCCCCGCATATCTGACATGGTCAATCAGATTGCACAGTATAAAGTATTCTCGACCATCGACCTGAAGTCGGCCTACCACCAACTCCCTATCCACCCTGAGGACCGCCAGTATACCGCCTTCGAGGCGAATGGGCGCCTATACCACTTCCTTAGGGTCCCCTTCGGTGTCACTAATGGGGTCTCGGTCTTCCAAAGGGAGATGGACCAGATGGTTGACCAGAACGAACTGCAGGCTACATTCCCCTACCTAGATAACGTCACTATCTGCGGCCGCGACCGGCAGGAACATGACGCGAATCTGGAGAAATTCCTCCGTACGGCCCAACGGCTGAACCTCACCTACAATAAGGAGAAATGCGTGTTTAACACCACACGCCTTGCCATCCTCGGCTGCGTAGTGGAGAACGGAATCATCGGCCCCGACCCAGAAAGAATGCGCCCCCTCATGGAGCTACCCCTCCCCCACTGCCCTAAAGCACTTAGGAGAACCCTGGGGCTTTTCGCCTACTATGCCCAATGGGTACCCAATTACGCGGACAAAGCCAGACCCCTCCTGAAAGCCACTTCCTTCCCCCTCACGGAGGAGGCGTGCGCGGCCTTCTCCCTCATTAAGGGAGACATAGCCAAGGCCACGATGCACGCAGTGGACGAGTCCATCCCCTTCCAGGTGGAGAGCGACGCATCCGACTTCGCCTTAGCCGCCACCCTAAACCAGGAGGGGAGGCCAGTGGCCTTCTTCTCAAGGACCCTACAGGGCCCCGAGATCCGACATTCGTCGGTCGAGAAAGAGGCCCAGGCGATCGTGGAGGCAGTACGGCGCTGGAGGCACTACCTGGCAGGCAAACGATTTACCCTCCTCACCGACCAGCGTTCGGTGGCTTTCATGTTTAATAACAAGCTGAAGGGCAAAATCAAGAATGACAAGATTTTGAGATGGAGAATCGAGCTCTCCACCTACGATTATGAGATCTTGTACCGGCCAGGCAAGCTGAACGAATCCCCTGATGCCCTTTCACGAATGACATGCGCCAGCGCGCATATCGATAGGCTTCAGACCCTCCACGACCAGCTCTGCCACCCCGGAGTCACCAGACTCTACCATTTCATTAAGGCCCGCAACCTGACCTACTCCATCGAGGAGGTCAGGACCATGACCAGGAACTGCCAGACCTGTGCGGAGTGCAAACCGCACTTCTATAGGCCGGACCGAGCAAGCCTGATCAAGGCCACCCGCCCCTTCGAGCGCCTGAGCATCGACTTTAAGGGGCCCCTCCCGTCCTCTGACCGTAATGTGTACTTCCTCAACATCGTTGATGAGTACTCCCGTTTCCCCTTTGCCTTCCCCTGCCCCGACATGACCAGTAGCACGGTCATCAAGTGCCTGAATGCCCTCTTCGCCTTGTTCGGGTTCCCGAACTATATACACAGCGACCGGGGCTCCTCCTTCATGAGCGAGGAACTCCGGCAATTCCTCCTAGAGAGAGGTATTGCAGCAAGCAGGACCACCAGCTACAACCCCAGAGGTAACGGTCAGGTGGAAAGAGAGAACGCGACGGTATGGAAGGCCGTCCTCTTAGCCTTAAAGTCTAAGGGCCTCCCAACCTCCCGCTGGCAAGAAGTCCTCCCGACAGCGCTGCACTCCATCCGGTCATTACTTTGCACGGCCACTAACACCACCCCCCATGAACGAATGTTCGTTTTCCCCAGGAAGTCGACTACGGGAACCACTCTACCAACCTGGCTGACCGCCCCGGGGCCGGTCTGGCTGCGGAAACACGTGAGGGCCCATAAAACGGACCCCCTGGTCGAGAGGGTGAACCTCCTGCACGCCAACCCCCAGTACGCCTACGTGGCGTACCCAGACGGGCGGGAGGACACTGTCTCCCTACGAGACCTCGCACCCTCAGCCGATCCGGAAACACCGCCACCACCCCCCCCAACCCCAGCCCAGGTAGACGGCATGCCGGAACCCCACGAGCCCTCGCCGACCACGCAAACACCAGCATCAACACCGGATAAGGCACCAGCACCGGATAAGGCAACACCACCGCTGCGGCGATCGGAGAGGCTTACGAAGCCTCCGGACAGACTGACCTACCAGAATTGGTAGTACACTTCACCCCGCCGGACTTAATTCTAAACAAGGGGTGAATGTGGTAAACCACGTTCACTATCGTATCACTGTTAGTAGTTAGCACTGTTCACCACTGTTCGTTATAACTGTATCACTGACCACTATTGTATCACGGTACGAGGTCGCCTCTTGCCACACTGCTATACCTGGGATGACCACCGCCGACTCCGCCTTGGCTCCACCCACCAGGCCAGGTATAAAGGTGAGCGACTGACTGGTATTCCTCCTGCTTGGATCGGATCACCCACGAGAGTGGGCTCTGTTATTTAGTCAATAAAAACCTTTAGTCACCTTCGTAACTCTTCGCCTTTTATTGGAGGAATTGATAGGTATATCACCCAGCACTTCCAATCTCACGTCACATCACACTATCATAAATTTGCAGTTAGTCAAATCTATCGAGAGTTCCATCATATGCTGAAAAGATTTAAATTATTCTTCATCAACAGTTCTCTAAATCATCACAGTTTTATCCACTCCACACTACCAGAAGCTGCTCCCTTTAACCTTTGCTTCTGATTGCAAAGGTCTCTCTGGCGGGTTTAAGTAAGGTGTTTCGCTTAGTAACTTTTTGTGCATCGCTTGGGGCAGACTTCTCTCTGAAGGATGTGCGTGACTGCAGTTGTAGATGTCAGCGTTGGTCAAGGATCTAATCTGATCGCCAATAGAAGTTAGACCCCTGACCCCACACAAACCTAAGTAACAGATCTGATTAAATCCCCCACCAATAGGGACTCCTGCAGCCACATACATGCACCTCTCCATATATTTTCCACACAACTGGCACAATAAAAATGTCTGCAGTTGTATATCTGAGGGGAGGGGGAGTGCAGAGAAGAATATATTAAATGTATCATGGAAAACGATTCGGGGATCAAGATGTCCATTTAAAATATGATGCTCATCTATATATATAAATCGGTACTTCTATCTGTCTATCTGTCTGTCATCGCGTGTGCTTATGGGTATGCACTCAAAAGTTACAGGGCGTACCTACGCGCGCGTTACCTCCAAAGAAAGCTTACGCTTCCGAGACGGTTTTAAGCGTATTTACGTTTCGGCCGGGCTAAAATTGCGCCCGCGGTATCCCAAAAACCTTCAACATTCCGCTCATTAGCATCTCATTATCCGCTCATTAGCGACAGAGTGACCTCGAGCTCGACCAATCGTACGCCGGGTTGCTGGCGTGTGCCGCCGGGCCAATCGGTGTGTGTGGGGCCGGGCTTTATCGTTCTGAACCGAGGTGAGTCGCCGCCATCTTGATTCCAAACTTTTCCTTCCTTTTTCCCGCTTTCTGCGTCTTAAAAAAAAAACGTTGCTTTTAAAACACATATTGTTTTTTTTTTAAATGATTTAGAAAGTAATTAACTTATCTAATCTCATTAATTTTCCTACCTTTCCCCGTTTTTCCAGGTAGGCCTAGAAGCCTCGGCGTCTCCTCCGCACCCACGCCCGAGCTAGGCACCTCCTGGCCCCACTCGAAGGCTGGAGGGCCGAGCCTCAGCCCAGCGCCGCTAGGGTGCGCGCGCAGCAGGAGCTGAGACGCGCTGTCTCTCTCTGGCTGGCGGGGCTTGCTGAGCGTCCAGCGTTACCCTGGCAACCGGGCCCACGTCTCCCACAGCCGCAATCGGCGGTCTTCACCTCGGGGGGGGGGGGGGGGGGGGGGGGGGGGGGGGGGGGGCCCGCGCGCGCGCAGCAGGAGCAGCTGAGACGCGGCGTCTCTCTCTCTGGCTTGGTCAGCGTCACAGTTACACTGGCAACCGGGCCCGTCGGCCGAGAGAGACGCCGCGTCTCAGCTCCTGCTGCGCGCGCAATCGGCGGTCTTCACCTCGGGGGGCGACCCTCGGGGGGGGGGGGGCGCCTTCCTCACCCCCTTCCTCCCCCCCCCCCCCCCGCCCTCCCTTCCCCTCCCTCCCTTCCCCGCCCTCCCTCCCTTCCCCGCCCTCCCTTCCCCTCCCCCCCTGCCCTCCCTTCCCCCCTCCCTTCCTCCCCCCTCCCTTCCCCTCCCCTCCCCTCCCCCTCCCTCCCCCCCTCCCCTCCCCCTCCCTCCCCCCCCTCTCTTCCCCCCAGTCGCTCGCTCTCTTCCCCCCAGTCGCTCGCTCTCTTTCCCCCCAGTCGCTCGCTCTCTTCCCCCCAGTCGCTTCGCTCTCTTCCCCCCAGTCGCTCGCTCTCTTCCCCCCAGTCGCTCGCTCTCTTCCCCCCAGTCGCTCGCTCTCTTCCCCCCCAGTCGCTCGCTCTCTTCCCCCCAGTCGCTCGCTCTCTTCCCCCCCAGTCGCTCGCTCTCTTCCCCCCAGTCGCTCGCTCTCTTCCCCCTCCCAGTCGCTCGCTCTCTTCCCCCCAGTCCCTCGCTCTCTTCCCCCCAGTCCTCGCTCTCTTCCCCCCAGTCGCTCGCTCTCTTCCCCCCCAGTCGCTCGCTCTCTTCCCCCCAGTCGCTCGCTCTCTTCCCCCCAGTCGCTCGCTCTCTTCCCCCCAGTCGCTCGCTCTCTTCCCCCCAGTCGCTCGCTCTCTTCCCCCCAGTCGCTCGCTCTCTTCCCCCCAGTCGCTCGCTCTCTTCCCCCCCAGTCGCTCGCTCTCTTCCCCCCCAGTCGCTCGCTCTCTTCCCCCCAGTCGCTCGCTCTCTTCCCCCCAGTCGCTCGCTCTCTTCCCCCCAGTCGCTCGCTCTCTTCCCCACAGTCGCTCTCTCTCTTCCCCCCCAGTCGCTCTCTCTCTTCCCCCCCAGTCGCTCTCTCTCTTCCCCCCCAGTCGCTCTCTCTCTTCCCCCCCCAGTCGCTCTCTCTCTTCCCCCCCAGTCGCTCTCTCTCTTCCCCCCCAGTCGCTCTCTCTCTTCCCCCCCAGTCGCTCTCTCTCTTCCCCCCCAGTCGCTCTCTCTCTTCCCCCCAGTCGCTCTCTCTCTTCCCCCCCAGTCGCTCTCTCTCTTCCCCCCAGTCGCTCTCTCTCTTCCCCCCAGTCGCTCTCTCTCTTCCCCCCAGTCGCTCTCTCTCTTCCCCCCCCAGTCGCTCTCTCTCTTCCCCCCCAGTCGCTCTCTCTCTTCCCCCCCAGTCGCTCTCTCTCTTCCCCCCCAGTCGCTCTCTCTCTTCCCCCCAGTCGCTCTCTCTCTTCCCCCCAGTCGCTCTCTCTCTTCCCCCCCAGTCGCTCTCTCTCTTCCCCCCCAGTCGCTCTCTCTCTTCCCCCCAGTCGCTCTCTCTCTTCCCCCAGTCGCTCTCTCTCTTCCCCCCCAGTCGCTCTCTCTCTTCCCCCCAGTCGCTCTCTCTCTTCCCCCCAGTCGCTCTCTCTCCTTCCCCCCAGTCGCTCTCTCTCTTCCCCCCAGTCGCTCTCTCTCTTCCCCCCAGTCGCTCTCTCTCTTCCCCCCAGTCGCTCTCTCTCTTCCCCCCAGTCGCTCTCTCTCTTCCCCCCAGTCGCTCTCTCTCTTCCCCCAGTCGCTCTCTCTCTTCCCCCCAGTCGCTCTCTCTCTTCCCCCCAGTCGCTCTCTCTCTTCCCCCCCAGTCGCTCTCTCTCTTCCCCCCAGTCGCTCTCTCTCTTCCCCCCAGTCGCTCTCTCTCTTCCCCCCAGTCGCTCTCTCTCTTCCCCCCAGTCGCTCTCTCTCTTCCCCCCAGTCGCTCTCTCTCTTCCCCCCCAGTCGCTCTCTCTCTTCCCCCCAGTCGCTCTCTCTCTTCCCCCAGTCGCTCTCTCTCTTCCCCCCAGTCGCTCTCTCTCTTCCCCCCAGTCGCTCTCTCTCTCTCCCCCAGTCGCTCTCTCTCTTCCCCCCAGTCGCTCTCTCTCTTCCCCCCAGTCGCTCTCTCTCTTCCCCCCCAGTCGCTCTCTCTCTTCCCCCCAGTCGCTCTCTCTCTTCCCCCCAGTCGCTCTCTCTCTTCCCCCCAGTCGCTCTCTCTCTTCCCCCCAGTCGCTCTCTCTCTTCCCCCCAGTCGCTCTCTCTCTTCCCCCCAGTCGCTCTCTCTCTTCCCCCCAGTCGCTCTCTCTCTTCCCCCCAGTCGCTCTCTCTCTTCCCCCCAGTCGCTCTCTCTCTTCCCCCCAGTCGCTCTCTCTCTTCCCCCCAGTCGCTCTCTCTCTTCCCCCCAGTCGCTCTCTCTCTTCCCCCCAGTCGCTCTCTCTCTTCCCCCCAGTCGCTCTCTCTCTTCCCCCCAGTCGCTCTCTCTCTTCCCCCCAGTCGCTCTCTCTCTTCCCCCCAGTCGCTCTCTCTCTTCCCCCCAGTCGCTCTCTCTCTTCCCCCAGTCGCTCTCTCTCTTCCCCCAGTCGCTCTCTCTCTTCCCCCCAGTCGCTCTCTCTCTTCCCCCCAGTCGCTCTCTCTCTTCCCCCCCAGTCGCTCTCTCTCTTCCCCCCAGTCGCTCTCTCTCTTCCCCCAGTCGCTCTCTCTCTTCCCCCCAGTCGCTCTCTCTCTTCCCCCCAGTCGCTCTCTCTCTTCCCCCCAGTCGCTCTCTCTCTTCCCCCCCAGTCGCTCTCTCTCTTCCCCCCAGTCGCTCTCTCTCTTCCCCCCAGTCGCTCTCTCTCTTCCCCCCAGTCGCTCTCTCTCTTCCCCCCAGTCGCTCTCTCTCTTCCCCCCAGTCGCTCTCTCTCTTCCCCCCAGTCGCTCTCTCTCTTCCCCCCAGTCGCTCTCTCTCTTCCCCCAGTCGCTCTCTCTCTTCCCCCAGTCGCTCTCTCTCTTCCCCCCAGTCGCTCTCTCTCTTCCCCCCAGTCGCTCTCTCTCTTCCCCCCAGTCGCTCTCTCTCTTCCCCCCAGTCGCTCTCTCTCTTCCCCCCAGTCGCTCTCTCTCTTCCCCCCAGTCGCTCTCTCTCTTCCCCCCAGTCGCTCTCTCTCTTCCCCCCAGTCGCTCTCTCTCTTCCCCCCAGTCGCTCTCTCTCTTCCCCCAGTCGCTCTCTCTCTTCCCCCCAGTCGCTCTCTCTCTTCCCCTAAGGTCGCTCTCTCTCTTCCCCCCAGTCGCTCTCTCTCTTCCCCCCAGTCGCGCTCTCTCTTCCCCCCAGTCGCGCGCTCTCTTCCCCCCAGTCGCCGCTCTCTCTTCCCCCCAGTCGCGCTCTCTCTTCCCCCCCAGTCGCGCTCTCTCTTCCCCCCAGTCGCGCTCTCTCTTCCCCCCAGTCGCGCTCTCTCTTCCCCCCAGTCGCTCTCTCTCTTCCCCCCCAGTCGCTCTCTCTCTTCCCCCCCAGTCGCTCTCTCTCTTCCCCCCAGTCGCTCTCTCTCTTCCCCCCAGTCGCTCTCTCTCTTCCCCCCAGTCGCTCTCTCTCTTCCCCCCAGTCGCTCTCTCTCTTCCCCCCAGTCGCTCTCTCTCTTCCCCCCAGTCGCTCGCTCTCTTCCCCCCAGTCGCTCGCTCTCTTCCCCCCAGTCGCTCGCTCTCTTCCCCCCAGTCGCTCGCTCTCTTCCCCCCAGTCGCTCGCTCTCTTCCCCCCAGTCGCTCGCTCTCTTCCCCCCAGTCGCTCGCTCTCTTCCCCCCAGTCGCTCGCTCTCTTCCCCCCAGTCGCTCGCTCTCTTCCCCCCAGTCGCTCGCTCTCTTCCCCCAGTCGCTCGCTCTCTTCCCCCCAGTCGCTCGCTCTCTTCCCCCCAGTCGCTCGCTCTCTTCCCCCAGTCGCTCGCTCTCTTCCCCCCAGTCGCTCGCTCTCTTCCCCCCAGTCGCTCGCTCTCTTCCCCCCAGTCGCTCGCTCTCTTCCCCCCAGTCGCTCGCTCTCTTCCCCCAGTCGCTCGCTCTCTTCCCCCCAGTCGCTCGCTCTCTTCCCCCCAGTCGCTCGCTCTCTTCCCCCCAGTCGCTCGCTCTCTTCCCCCCAGTCGCTCGCTCTCTTCCCCCCAGTCGCTCGCTCTCTTCCCCCAGTCGCTCGCTCTCTTCCCCCCAGTCGCTCGCTCTCTTCCCCCCAGTCGCTCGCTCTCTTCCCCCCAGTCGCTCGCTCTCTTCCCCCCAGTCGCTCGCTCTCTTCCCCCCAGTCGCTCGCTCTCTTCCCCCCCAGTCGCTCGCTCTCTTCCCCCCAGTCGCTCGCTCTCTTCCCCCCAGTCGCTCGCTCTCTTCCCCCCAGTCGCTCGCTCTCTTCCCCCCAGTCGCTCGCTCTCTTCCCCCCAGTCGCTCGCTCTCTTCCCCCCAGTCGCTCGCTCTCTTCCCCCCAGTCGCTCGCTCTCTTCCCCCCAGTCGCTCGCTCTCTTCCCCCCAGTCGCTCGCTCTCTTCCCCCCAGTCGCTCGCTCTCTTCCCCCCAGTCGCTCGCTCTCTTCCCCCCAGTCGCTCGCTCTCTTCCCCCCAGTCGCTCGCTCTCTTCCCCCCAGTCGCTCGCTCTCTTCCCCCCAGTCGCTCGCTCTCTTCCCCCCAGTCGCTCGCTCTCTTCCCCCCAGTCGCTCGCTCTCTTCCCCCCAGTCGCTCGCTCTCTTCCCCCCAGTCGCTCGCTCTCTTCCCCCCAGTCGCTCGCTCTCTTCCCCCCAGTCGCTCGCTCTCTTCCCCCCCAGTCGCTCGCTCTCTTCCCCCCAGTCGCTCGCTCTCTTCCCCCCCAGTCGCTCGCTCTCTTCCCCCCCAGTCGCTCGCTCTCTTCCCCCAGTCGCTCGCTCTCTTCCCCCCAGTCGCTCGCTCTCTTCCCCCCAGTCGCTCGCTCTCTTCCCCCCAGTCGCTCTCTCTCTTCCCCCCCAGTCGCTCGCTCTCTTCCCCCCAGTCGCTCTCTCTCTTCCCCCCCAGTCGCTCTCTCTCTTCCCCCCCAGTCGCTCTCTCTCTTCCCCCCCAGTCGCTCTCTCTCTTCCCCCCCAGTCGCTCTCTCTCTTCCCCCCCCAGTCGCTCTCTCTCTTCCCCCCCAGTCGCTCTCTCTCTTCCCCCCCAGTCGCTCTCTCTCTTCCCCCCCAGTCGCTCTCTCTCTTCCCCCCCAGTCGCTCTCTCTCTTCCCCCCCAGTCGCTCTCTCTCTTCCCCCCCAGTCGCTCTCTCTCTTCCCCCCCAGTCGCTTCTCTCTCTTCCCCCAGTCGCTCTCTCTCTTCCCCCCAGTCGCTCTCTCTCTTCCCCCCCAGTCGCTCTCTCTCTTCCCCCCCAGTCGCTCTCTCTCTTCCCCCCCGTCGCTCTCTCTCTTCCCCCCCGTCGCTCTCTCTCTTCCCCCCAGTCGCTCTCTCTCTTCCCCCCAGTCGCTCTCTCTCTTCCCCCCAGTCGCTCTCTCTCTTCCCCCCAGTCGCTCTCTCTCTTCCCCCCAGTCGCTCTCTCTCTTCCCCCAGTCGCTCTCTCTCTTCCCCCCAGTCGCTCTCTCTCTTCCCCCCAGTCGCTCTCTCTCTTCCCCCCAGTCGCTCTCTCTCTTCCCCCCAGTCGCTCTCTCTCTTCCCCCCAGTCGCTCTCTCTCTTCCCCCCAGTCGCTCTCTCTCTTCCCCCCAGTCGCTCTCTCTCTTCCCCCCAGTCGCTCTCTCTCTTCCCCCCAGTCGCTCTCTCTCTCCCCCAGTCGCTCTCTCTCTCCCCCAGTCGCTCTCTCTCTTCCCCCCAGTCGCTCTCTCTCTTCCCCCCAGTCGCTCTCTCTCTTCCCCCCAGTCGCTCTCTCTCTTCCCCCCAGTCGCTCTCTCTCTTCCCCCCAGTCGCTCTCTCTCTTCCCCCCAGTCGCTCTCTCTCTTCCCCCAGTCGCTCTCTCTCTTCCCCCCAGTCGCTCTCTCTCTTCCCCAAGGTCGCTCTCTCTCTTCCCCCCAGTCGCTCTCTCTCTTCCCCCCAGTCGCTCTCTCTCTTCCCCCCCAGTCGCTCTCTCTCTTCCCCCCCAGTCGCTCTCTCTCTTCCCCCCAGTCGCTCTCTCTCTTCCCCCCAGTCGCTCTCTCTCTTCCCCCCAGTCGCTCTCTCTCTTCCCCCCAGTCGCTCTCTCTCTTCCCCCCAGTCGCTCTCTCTCTTCCCCCCAGTCGCTCTCTCTCTTCCCCCCAGTCGCTCTCTCTCTTCCCCCCAGTCGCTCTCTCTCTTCCCCCCAGTCGCTCTCTCTCTTCCCCCCAGTCGCTCTCTCTCTTCCCCCCCAGTCGCTCTCTCTCTTCCCCCCAGTCGCTCTCTCTCTTCCCCCCCAGTCGCTCTCTCTCTTCCCCCCAGTCGCTCTCTCTCTTCCCCCCCAGTCGCTCTCTCTCTTCCCCCCAGTCGCTCTCTCTCTTCCCCCCAGTCGCTCTCTCTCTTCCCCCCAGTCGCTCTCTCTCTTCCCCCCAGTCGCTCTCTCTCTTCCCCCCAGTCGCTCTCTCTCTTCCCCCCAGTCGCTCTCTCTCTTCCCCCCAGTCGCTCTCTCTCTTCCCCCCAGTCGCTCTCTCTCTTCCCCCCAGTCGCTCTCTCTCTTCCCCCCAGTCGCTCTCTCTCTTCCCCCCAGTCGCTCTCTCTCTTCCCCCCAGTCGCTCTCTCTCTTCCCCCCCAGTCGCTCTCTCTCTTCCCCCCAGTCGCTCTCTCTCTTCCCCCCAGTCGCTCTCTCTCTTCCCCCCAGTCGCTCTCTCTCTTCCCCCCAGTCGCTCTCTCTCTTCCCCCCAGTCGCTCTCTCTCTTCCCCCCAGTCGCTCTCTCTCTTCCCCCCCAGTCGCTCTCTCTCTTCCCCCCAGTCGCTCTCTCTCTTCCCCCCCAGTCGCTCTCTCTCTTCCCCCCCAGTCGCTCTCTCTCTTCCCCCCCAGTCGCTCTCTCTCTTCCCCCCCAGTCGCTCTCTCTCTTCCCCCCCAGTCGCTCTCTCTCTTCCCCCCCAGTCGCTCTCTCTCTTCCCCCCCAGTCGCTCTCTCTCTTCCCCCCCAGTCGCTCTCTCTCTTCCCCCCCAGTCGCTCTCTCTCTTCCCCCCCAGTCGCTCTCTCTCTTCCCCCCCAGTCGCTCTCTCTCTTCCCCCCCAGTCGCTCTCTCTCTTCCCCCCCAGTCGCTCTCTCTCTTCCCCCCCAGTCGCTCTCTCTCTTCCCCCCCAGTCGCTCTCTCTCTTCCCCCCCAGTCGCTCTCTCTCTTCCCCCCCAGTCGCTCTCTCTCTTCCCCCCCAGTCTCTCTCTCTTCCCCCCCAGTCGCTCTCTCTCTTCCCCCCCAGTCGCTCTCTCTCTTCCCCCCAGTCGCTCTCTCTCTTCCCCCCCAGTCGCTCTCTCTCTTCCCCCCCAGTCGCTCTCTCTCTTCCCCCCCAGTCGCTCTCTCTCTTCCCCCCCAGTCGCTCTCTCTCTTCCCCCCCAGTCGCTCTCTCTCTTCCCCCCCAGTCGCTCTCTCTCTTCCCCCCCAGTCGCTCTCTCTCTTCCCCCCCAGTCGCTCTCTCTCTTCCCCCCCAGTCGCTCTCTCTCTTCCCCCCCAGTCGCTCTCTCTCTTCCCCCCCAGTCGCTCTCTCCCCCCCCAGTCGCTCTCTCTCCCCCCCAGTCGCTCTCTCTCTTCCCCCCCAGTCGCTCTCTCTCTTCCCCCCCAGTCGCTCTCTCTCTTCCCCCCCAGTCGCTCTCTCTCTTCCCCCCCAGTCGCTCTCTCTCTTCCCCCCCAGTCGCTCTCTCTCTTCCCCCCCAGTCGCTCTCTCTCTTCCCCCCCAGTCGCTCTCTCTCTTCCCCCCCAGTCGCTCTCTCTCTTCCCCCCCAGTCGCTCTCTCTCTTCCCCCCCAGTCGCTCTCTCTCTTCCCCCCCAGTCGCTCTCTCTCTTCCCCCCCAGTCGCTCTCTCTCTTCCCCCCCAGTCGCTCTCTCTCTTCCCCCCCAGTCGCTCTCTCTCTTCCCCCCCAGTCGCTCTCTCTCTTCCCCCCCAGTCGCTCTCTCTCTTCCCCCCCAGTCGCTCTCTCTCTTCCCCCCCAGTCGCTCTCTCTCTTCCCCCCCCAGTCGCTCTCTCTCTTCCCCCCCCAGTCGCTCTCTCTCTTCCCCCCCCAGTCGCTCTCTCTCTTCCCCCCCCAGTCGCTCTCTCTCTTCCCCCCCAGTCGCTCTCTCTCTTCCCCCCCAGTCGCTCTCTCTCTTCCCCCCCAGTCGCTCTCTCTCTTCCCCCCCAGTCGCTCTCTCTCTTCCCCCCCAGTCGCTCTCTCTCTTCCCCCCCAGTCGCTCTCTCTCTTCCCCCCCAGTCGCTCTCTCTCTTCCCCCCCAGTCGCTCTCTCTCTTCCCCCCCAGTCGCTCTCTCTCTTCCCCCCCAGTCGCTCTCTCTCTTCCCCCCCAGTCGCTCTCTCTCTTCCCCCCCAGTCGCTCTCTCTCTTCCCCCCCAGTCGCTCTCTCTCTTCCCCCCCAGTCGCTCTCTCTCTTCCCCCCCAGTCGCTCTCTCTCTCTCTTCCAACAACAACATTCCCTCGAAAAAGCCTCGGCACCGCCGGGCACTTCAGCTAGTTTCAATATAGATTGATAGATTGTGTTTCTGCAACACAAGGTAGTGTCGGGGTGCTTCTCCTTCAGATGAAATATCAACGTCTGTGAGGAGCCTACCTAATGGCTTGACCAAGAAAGCAAAAAAAAAGGTTAGCACAGGTGGTGTGCTGCAGCAACTGAGGCTGTAGTTGAGTGAACACATATAACTTTACATCAAGTGTCTGCTAGCAATTTCGAGTCTGCCCTTTAGTGAGCTAATGTAACCTAGCACAAATAACCTTTTGCTGTGTCTGCTGTTTATCTAAATGCTGCAACTATCTCTGTACTGGACATTTTCATTTTTGTGTTGCAGCCTGAAGATTTACGGGATATTATAGAAAAGGCCAGGGAAATGGAGCAAAACTATGGTCACTATTTTGATGCAGCTATTGTTAATACGGACTTGGAAAAGGCATACCAGGAATTAATTCGCCTCATAAACAAACTTGACACAGAACCTCAGTGGGTTCCATCCACATGGCTTCGGTGAAAAACAAATCGTTAAGTGACAAGTCCTCTTTCTGGCAGTTTGGCAGGAAGTGATTGTTAATGGAAGACGCAGTGTGAAAAAAAATTAACAATATTTGACATTCCATTTTATACCAGCACTTGGCGGTAGAAATATTCATGTAATTACTATTATGGTAACTATTTATAATGTAAATATAGATACACTTCTTACATTAGCTATCTTTGAATCACACTGTACATAACCCTGGGTCCAGGCTGTACTGATTTAACCTTTTAGGTGTGGTATTTTTATATTTTTTTTAGATTGCAACCTTGCTGGGGGACAGCTCATGTCTAGCATAGTTCGAGTCTTTTGTGAGAATTAAGTGTGCAGACGACAGAGTATATTTTTATGAAATAAAATAGAATTCACAAATTCCACCATATAGATTTTTATATTGTAATAGATTTTGTTTCCTCATTCCTCCGAGCAGAAAAATCTCTAGATTGGAGCAGTTCAGAGCCTTGCTCAGTTGGAAGGCTTGATAGTTTAAGTTTTTAAAAAGAAGTGTTTGTGTGAACCTGATTTGTGCAGACTAATAAATTGTCTCATGATCAGAATGTTTGATCAAAGACTGGAATCGAATTATTGAATGTAACTACTGTACAGTAAAGCAATAATTGGCACAGCAGGCATCCCAAGCAGCTGCCTTTTCAAAAAATAATCATCAAATGTGAATGTTTTAATTTAAAATATGTGTGAGTCCTGTTAAGATCTTTTCTCACGCAATTTTGATTAGTAAAGATGTTTTGTGCTTTTCTTCTCTCTTTTTGGAGAATAAAGTTTTTAAACACTGGAATTTCATGATGCTGTTTATTGCTGGAATTGACTGAACAGTCTCCAAATGAATGATGTATGTGTTCTTAATTTTGTCTGTACTGTATTTTGTACAAATGGTTTTTTTTCCCCTCCAGTATTAAACTAATAATGCAGAGGCACTGGAGATGGTGCACTTTTCCACCTTTGATGCTTATCTGCTTGTACTAAAGCGAAGCAGCATCTATGAATGGTTGAAGTGATAGAAATGGAATATTAACTTTATAGATGATCAACATTAAAAAGACATCAGGGTTTGTTGACATGCTGAATGACATGTACAACCTTTGTGGCTTCAGTCAAGTTCATTGGGCAGGCATTTGGATATGGCATGTGCAAGTTATGCAGATTTTAACATAAGGAATCCGTCTATATTATGAGGGGTACAATCTAAGCTTGCAATGTATCTGCACTCACTTTGCATTATAGAAACTATTTTCAGAGCCTCAACTGCACATGGAATATTGTAAAAATGTATTTGTAGATTTTCAATAAAACAAATCACTCCTGGCTGATGTCTGGTTACATTGTCACTTCCGGAGCTCACCAAGGTGACCTGCATTTTTCGTGTTCTGCAAAGATTAGAAAGCCCGTTTGTGGGAATTAAATGTTTCAAATATAATTATTGAAAATTGATAGGATTAGGAGAATTTTGAACGTTAGCTGTCGATCAGAATGTTTATCATTCGTACAAATAACCCAGCCCTTCATTTAAAGGAACAACTTGTTCAATAAAAACCAAAAGCTTAATTATCCTCACTTCTTACATTTTTCAGTGTAAATATGGTTTTAATTCCAACTCTACAGGGAAGTTTGTCAGTGAATTTAGGCTACCTGGCATTGCAGAATGTTAATAATTGTATTTGTTATAAAACTATTAAATTAGGCATGACTGCCACAGGCACCATAGGCCGAATGCTGCATCATTTTAGGATTCTGAGATGTGTGATTTGTTCTGTTTGTGATTTGTGCACGCTTATTCTGTGCTGTAAATCCACATACAATATAACTTCACTATAACAAACACCCGGTTTTAATGATCCCAATGGCAAGACCCGATTTTGTTCAATGTAAATCAGCCCTATCACTACTTAAGCACAATCTGTCCGGACCAACCCGGATACAATGATGAAATTCAAGATGAGGCTAATTGAAAGGTAGCCTCTTGTAGTGAGAATCCTACATGACTCATGCATTTCATGAAGGAAAATCGCAAACCACAATCCGCAAAGTACTCGGTTTTGCAAAGAGCACTGTGTGGGCCAACAGGAAAAATCAAGTCAGCCTTTGCTGACGATGGAACGCTGATCCAGAGAAAGTGAATCCGTACAGCAACTCATGAAGATCTTGATGAAGCAATTGGTTTAAAACAGCCAGAGTGAGTAATATTCCAGTGTCAGGCGATGTGTTGATGCTCAAAGGCTGAAAAATGAGCCAATCATTACCTGGAACTTAAGGATCTATTTGGCCTGGTTAACGAAATCAAGAGCGGGCATTGAAAAGAGCACGAATAATATGAAGCAATCTATAATGGAAAGTTTTTTTAAACCGAATAAAATTATGTTCAAATTGGTGGTTCATTTCTCCGCTGCAGCAAATTGCCAAATGGAACTATAGTGAACATCCTGTTTGCCTCGCACCATCATCCCTTTTGTCTCTTAATCTCTCCTGCCTTCCATCCTATCACAGACCTTCCCTCTTGTTCTTTCCTCCCCTCCCCCTCCTCTCCCTGCCGCTACACTTGCTTAAAAACCTGTTCCATCTCCAACTTTTTCCAGCCCTGACGAAGGGTCATTGACCTGAAACGTTAACTCTGTTTCTCTGTCTACAGATGCTGCCTAACCTGAGTATTTCCAGCATTTTCTGTTTTTATTTCAGATTTCCAGCATCTGCAGTATTTTGCTTTTGTATCCTAACATAATGATCGTTTCTGCTGGCCCTGAAGGGATTTGCCATACTGAACTTAGTGGGAGTATGGGACAGAATGAAACCAGTACTTGATGTGCTGTTGTTTGTAAATTACAAAGAATATCAATACAAAAATAGGCCATTCAGCCCTACTGCTCTGCTAGTGTCTATATTCCACATAAGCTCCTCCCACTCCGATTACCTCTTCCTATCCTGCCTCCCTATCGCTCTATTCCCTTCCTCATGTATGCATCAAGCCTCCCCATAAATATGTCAGCCTCTCCTTGAATATCCATTAAAACATCTGAAAATGTTAATTTATACAAGCCCAAAAGATGTCAAATTTAAGTTTGAAGATCCATTGAGAATCTTTATTTTCAATATATCTGCACACTTTCCTGTCATTTGCTACTATAAAGATTGAAAATTCCAACAGTTCACAGCTGCTCTTTGTTTGACAGCTGTTCTATCCCCATCAACACGAGGTTTTGCCCTAATGCTGTGAATTTCTCTTCTGACTTGCCCCATTGGTGCAGTGCCCTTTCACCTCTTCAACTCAATTACAGCCCCAACAGGCACACTTAGCCATTTAAGGCCTCCCTAGCGGAAGCAGTTTGGAAAGCCATTCTATCCTCCATTTCAGATTTGAGTCCTGGTTGTGAATGATCTTGAACTTCAGTGCAACTGATACTAATTTGTTTGGCCTTTGGATATAAGGACACGCTGTTGCAAAGTTCAGCAATATTGCAGCAAGAGGGTGCTCATTGGAGTCTGAAGTTAATGGCCCAGAATTTGGGAAAATAACAGTGAGTTTAACCCACTGGCTGTTACTAGTGTGTAAATAATCCAGCAATTTGTGGTGAAGAGATACACCGTGAGTTGCAAATCGTCACAAATTGCTGAACGGTTTGCGTTGCTCTGCCGTTAGCCTTGCAAAAAATGGGGGGTCACCGTCGACCTCCCCGTGAGTTTCAAGTTTGTGCAGTTAAAACGAATTAAACTCACTGCAGAAAGTTAGAGCTGGTACTTAATGACACAAGAACCCTTTTTAATGAACAGATTTATGTTCCTGCAATGCCATTCAACCTCTGCTGCCCAGAAAGGGAGCAATTGAAACTGGAATTTCATTCCTGCAGGTAGTAAATTGTTCCTAGAGTTTTTTCTTTAAAAAGAATCTTTTTCTTGCTTTTTCTTTCTGTCTCTATTTTTCTCTCTTTCTTAACCCAATCTTTCCTTCCTTCTCTTTATTTCTCTTTCTGTAGCTGATTTGATTCGAATGCTTCTCTATTCTTAAATCATTGGTTTAGTAGATAGACTGTTGGCTCTGTCGTTCAGCAAGGTCCCAGAGGCCCCTTTGACCTCGCTGTGTCATTATCAGCTCGCACTTCCAGCACAAAAAATTTTCGAGCTCAAGGGTGAGGGGGAAAAAATCTAACAAAAGGGACACCGCGCCAGCAAATTCTGGGCCAATATATGCTGCCTATCCACTCACAGAGGGTGAGTCCTGAACTGTATTGGATTTGGTTCCAGCTCCTTGTGCAGGAGCACACAATGTGATTTCTGACTGAAGGGCAATTCACTTTTGCAACACTGTCCTCCCTCAAACAGCACGTTCATCATTAAAATAAAGTACCGCTTTATGAAAGGAGCCCTTCTTCAGAATATTGTGTAAAGGGGAGTTTCTATTTATCCATCTGTCAGTGAGCATTAATTAGTCACTTGCATGAATTGGAAGACCATCTCATTTCATCCAAGCATCACAGCTGACTTTGGATAGTAGCTAATGGAATTGGTCAAGCTCACTGGGAGTTGAGTATGCATGTAAATTACATGTTCATAAGCAGGCATGTATCACCACAAATTTAAAAAATGATTTTAATCCAAAAAAAAAAGCAGTTTCCTCTTGCTATAACTGGCATTGCTTTGAAAATTGCTATGCTTGAAACTGATTGATCATACTGTGGTTATTAGCGTAATTAATAAGAAGTAAGTCTGTTCTAAATGCATTTCGATAAAAAAGAATACCATGTGTAAAAAAAATTCATAGCTGAGTGTTATACATATATTATAATTTATAATATCCTATCAGTTTCACAAGCACCTGCTCCCCCACACACCCCCACAACCCCCACCCTCCATTCACTGGAAGTTGCCATTGGTCTGCAGTTTGGATAAGATGACGTAAAAGAACGTTGACTTGTTCATGCAATGTGGTCTTCTAGTCTAATATGTGGCTCTGCTCTTTGTTGAAGACGCAGCTCAAATTCACAAGACAACACGTTTGTCCTGTTTCAACAAAGTCAAATTTTCATAGTCCAAAGGCTTTGTAGCTACTGATTCCAGTAAGGTCCTTTTGAAATGTTCACCAGTGCCGGTGTTGGAACACCAGCTCACTGTGCCAGACAACATTGAGCTCTGTCATTCCTCTGAGTTCCATGATGCTGTAGGAAAGTGTCAAGTGAGGGCCAGACGCTTCCCCTCAAAGGCTGGGAGAGCAGTTTCCAGGTTTCTTTGAGCATCTCCAGTTGGCTGATTTGCGAATGTCATTGCCAGAGGTCTGGCAACAGGTTTGCTACAGTTTGTGTGTTGCCAGGGAAGAAAAGAGAGGCAACACTAGTTTATCTTTGAATTAAAAAAAATATCTACCAATTCCCATTTGTTTACATGTCAACTTATTTTTGACATGCTGTATACTTAACTTTCCTTACATAGCTTTCAAAATTAATAGGATTTCCCTGCTTTTTCAACACTTTTTTGAAAAAGAACATTCCCAATTTTATCTCCTGTTAGTCTTCCATGGTCTAATCTAATTGTGTTCTCATCTAGCTATTTGGAGCCATATCAGTCAGCAGTCAGTTGGTAGCGCCCTCGCCTTTGAGTCAGAAGGTTGTGGGCTTAAGTTCCACTCGAGACTTGAGCAGAAAAATCTAGGCTGACACTCCAGTGCAGTGCTGAGGGAATGCTGCACTGTTGGAGGTGTCGTCTTGCGGATAAGGCCCCGTCTGCTCTCTCAGGTGGACGTAAAAGATCCTATGGCACTATTTCGAAGAAGAGCAGTGCTTTTCTTCCCTGTCCCTGGCATCCTAGCCAATTTATCCCTTAATCAACATCACTAAAACAGATTATCTGGTCATTGTCACATTGCTGTTTGTGGGAGCTTGCTGTGCGCATATTGGCTGCTGCGTTTCCTACATTACAACGGTGACTACACTTTAAAAAAAAATGTACTTCATTGGCTGTAAACCGTTTGGGATGTCCGGTGGTCATAAAAGGCGCAAGTCTGTCTTGTCTTTCCTTTCAGTGGCTAGGGGATAGCTTTCTTTCTAGGGCGCACACTTCAGGCCACATATGTGCTCTGCCTAGCAGCTAGCTGTCAGCAACAATGGCATAGCCTTTGACCACGCTTGCAGTTTGTCCTAGCCTAAGGAAGCTACAGGTGGGGGGGTGGGGCGGGGGGAAGAGATAAGAGCCTGAAGTAAAATTTACTAAAAAATGTTACTTGTAAAATATTAATTGCTTTTTGTTATGAACATATGAAAAGGACAGGAGACCAACCCACCCCATCCGGGAGAAGGAGAGTGTCTCTATTTTATTTCCATGATTTTGCATTTTTTGAATCAGAAGAGTGAGATAACATTGAGGGATTACCTACCGATCCATCAATGGCACAGGTAAGTTGAATAGATCAAACTGTCTTCACCATCCGACCTCCTTTTCAGAAAGAGCTGCCTCTTCTGTCACTCGAGGTGAGAATGGAATACATCACTGTGTCGTGACAATACAAACCCATTGTGTGTCCTTCAAATGCATCACAAATCAGGAGTGTATGCATATTATCAGACTATACTTTAAAACAGCACTTTGTACATCTCGTTCTTTGGTTTTATTTCTGTTAACCATCTTAATACTTTCCAATTCCATCCTCTCCCTCCTGTTGTAATTACTTGTGTTTTTTTAAGACAGCTTAATTTTCCTAAATGGGAACTTGTGCGAAGACTGACAGAAGTCCTCTTTGTGAACCACCCTTGAGGTATTTGCCAGTTCATTGTTTTATTTTGAAACTTGGCTGGGTTTGATATTTGTCTTTGTAATCCACCAATGGCTGTCTCCGGTAATGGGCTGAATGAATGTAGAGCTTGAGGATGGCTGTAGAGTATCGCACTCCAATTTCAGCTCAAAGCTGTTTGGAAAATATACATTCAAATATACTGGCCACTTGGAAGAGTATGATATTTCAACAATTCTATTTGCAGTTGGTGCTGAAATTGTTGAGTCAGTTCCCACACCTTGAGGTTCTGGTACTTCTCTGAGCGCATCTTCAGGCCACATGCCTCCTGATACAATGCACAAAATGTGGAGTAAAGAATTAACTGCAGCGCAGGATACTACCCTCTAGTGGACATGTAAGGACATCTCAGGAAAATGTTGAAGAACTAGCTGCACGGTACAAAAAAATCTGTTTTACATCTATTTTTCACTTCAGCCATCTGCCTGAAATTGACAAAATTATGCCAATTAATGCCAAATTATTTTACTTAGTTTGTTTTTGCTGTGCCAGCTACTAAAACCTGAATTGAGACTCCACAAACACGTTTTCCTTTAGAATTTTACTGCTAATGGAGAGGAAGGTTTTAGACACATAGAAGATAAGAGCAGGAGTAGGCCATTCGGCCCCTCGAGCCTGTTCCGCCATTTAATGAGATCATGGCTGTTAGATCCGTGGTTCAGTGGATAAATAATTACACGGATGCTGTACATAAACAAATAACAGGTCTTTACTGGAGGAGGGCAATCTCTAGACTGGAGTACAGAGGCATGCGCACAGCTTATATACCGGTGTGGTTACTGCCGGTACTACAGTATACAGGAGCTGTAAAAAGTAGTTCTGACTTAAAGCACATACACTACAATTCCTCCCTTTTTAGATTAATAATACCCCATTAATATTCAAATAACAATTACATTTTTACATGTACATTCAATAACAAAAGTCCATTTATAGATTCAGTCTTTGGGGCGGCTTCCTGACCCTTTTGGGATAGCGCCTTTCCGGAGGTTCTTGTTCTTGGTGCAGAGGCAATTCTGACCCCCTTTCATCAGGTAGTTCATCGGGTTCCACTGCTACTGGGTCTGAAGTAGATACTACCAGTATGTCGGGTTCATCCCCAGGTACTCGAGACATGGGGTTGACGCATTCCTGTGATGCTAAGATCTGATCGACGTGGCGTCTCACAATGTTCTCCCCGACATCCACTGTGTACATTAATGACCCCTGCCTTGTACATATTGTTCCGGGTTGCCACTTCTCTGTTCGATAGTCCCGGGCCAAGACTGGTTGCCCTACATTGAAGCTCCTTGTCGGCTTCTCGTTGATGTGCTGGAATTGTTTGTCCTCAACATTTCTTCGCACATTTGGTCTGAGCAAGTCCAGGCGCGATCTCAACCTTCGGTTAAAGAACATCATGGCCGGGGTCTGGTTGGTAACTGCATGTGTCGCGTTTCGGTAGGCTAATAAGAAATTGTCCATCTTATGCTGTAGTGGAATTTCCTCGTCGCACGTGGCCTTTATCGCCTTCTTAAAGGTTTGTACGAACCTCTCAGCCAATCCATTGGTGGCTGGATGATACGGGGCGGATGTGTAATGCCTTACCCCATTCCTTTTCATGAATTTTTGGAACTCATCAGACACAAACTGTGGTCCATTATCAGAGCAGATCTGCTCTGGCAACCCGTTTCTGGCAAATATGGTCCGTAGGACTGCAATCGTTTTCTCTGTAGTGGTTGAAGACATCTTTATCACCTCAGGCCATTTCGAATGAGCATCCACTGCTATTAAGAACATTGAGTCCATGAATGGACCAGCGAAATCAATGTGCACCCGTTGCCATGGAGAGGAGGGCCACTCCCATGGGTGTAGAGGGGCATGTGGTGGTGCATTTTGGACCATCTGGCATCCTAAGCAGCTCTTAGTTAGGTCTTCGATTTGTTGATGGATTCCCGGCCACCACACATAAGCCCTAGCTAGGCTTTTCATTTTCACTCCCCCCAGATGACCTTCATGTAGCTCATTTAGCACTCTCTCCCTTAACTTGGGTGGAATCACCACTCTGGATCCACACATCACTGTCCCCTGGCATACTGACAGCTGTTCTATTCTGGATGAGAATGCTGGCAACAGTGAGTCGCCATGTGTTGGCCATCCCCTCACCGTCAATTCATATACCTGTGACAGCGTCAGATCATTGCGGGTCTCCTTCTCTATATCCGCGTTTGTTACTGGCAATCGTTCAATTATCGACGAATAAAATATCTCGATAGGGTCCACTGCTGGTGCTTCCTCCACAGTAGGCAGTGGCAGGCGCGATAGCCCATCAGCGTTCCCATGCTGTCTCGTGCCTTTATATTCTATTTCATATTGATTCGCCCCTAGAAACAGGGACCATCTTTGTAACCGCTGTGCAGTCATTACTGGCACGCCCTTCTTAGGATTAACGATGGAGACAAGTGGTTGGTGGTCAGTCAGCAAGGTGAACTTCTGTCCATGCAGATAGTGGTTGAATTTTTTTACTCCCCATACTAGGCTGAGGGCCTCCCTGTCAATCTGGGCATAGTTGCGCTCGGCTGAGGTTAGTGACCGAGATGCAAAGGCTACTGGCCTCTCCAAACCGTCCGGGAATTTGTACGACAGCACTGCTCCAATGCCGTAGGGTGATGCATCACATGCCAAACGAATTGGTAGTGCTGGGTTGAAATGGGCCAACACCTCTTTTGATGTGATCAATTCTTTACACTTCTGGAAAGCTCGTCTACGTTCGTCATCCCACTTCCATGGTACCCCTGTTTGCAGTAGGGTGTTCAGCGGGTGTAATACCGTAGACAAATTTGGTAAGGACTTGTGGTAATAGTTTACCAGCCCGAGGAACGACCTCAGTTGTGACACATTTTCCGGTGCTGGAGCCTTGACTGCTGCCTCTATCTTGTCAGGGGACTTATGTAACCCCTCTTCATCGATGACGTGGCCGCAATACGAGATCTGTTTCTGGAAAAACTCGCACTTGTGGCAATTAGCTCGTAGCCCATGTTCCTTTAATCTGGCGAGCACCTTCTCCAAGTTAGCGAGGTGATCCCCGTCATTTTCGCCCGTGACCAAGATGTCGTCCAAATAACACTGGGTCCCTGGAATCCCTTGCCGGACCTGATCCATTGCCCTTTGCCAGATAGCCGGAGCCGAGGCTACTCTAAACACCAGCCGGTTGGATTGATAGAGACCTTTATGGGTGTTGATCGTAAGGTAATGTTTCGAAGCATCTTCTACCTCCATTTGCAAGTACGCCTGGGCTAGATCAATTTTTGTGAAGCGTTTACCACCAGATAGCGAGGCGAAAATATCCTCAATTCGTGGAAGCGGATATTGCACCGTGTGAAGGACTGGGTTCACTGTCACCTTAAAATCCCCACAGATGCGGATCTTCTTTGGTTCCCCAGGCGTATTACTCAACGACCTCTTCATTACAGGAACGATGGGTGTAGCCCACTCGCTCCAGTCCACTTTGGACAGTACTCCTGAACGTTCCAACCCTTCCAGCTCTGCTTCAACCGCTGGTCTGATCGCATAAGGCACTGGTCTGGCCTTCAGAAACTTTGGGCTTGCATTATCCTCAATTTTAATTGTTGCTGTTATTCCTTTTAGTGTTCCTAGTCCCTCCTGGAACACTTCTTTTGCGTCAGTTAGCATTTTTGACAGTCGTCCAGGTGTGACGTTGTCATCCTTTTTGGCCTCCACCTTCAGTGCCTGTATGGAATGCCAATCTAAATGTATCTTCTGGATCCATTCACGTCCTAGCAGTGGCGGTCCTCCATTTGGCAATACATATATATCCATTTTAGGTATTTCCTGACCTTTATATGTCACTTTCACCCTTATTTTTCCTTTGGGGTAGACTTTTTGCCCCGTATACGTCTTCAAGACAATCTCTGTAGCTTTCAAGGGTATGTGTGAAAATAGCCGCTTGTAGTCTCTTTGATTTATGACTGTTAGAGCTGACCCTGTGTCCAATTCCATTTCCACTTGGACTCCGTCTATCTTGAGTGTAACCCAGATAGTCTGGTGATCCTCCATTTCAGTTACATTATGTAGTTTCAGACAACCCAGCTCCTTGCTTCCGGAGTCTGTGTCACTTTTCTGTTCGTCTGAACCACTGTCCATCACCTGGTGTACCTTTTTGTACTTCTCCTGTGGAGATTTCTTACTGTTGGTTTTCTTCCCAGACCTGCAGACTCTTGCTATGTGTCCTGCTTTCCCACACTGTCTGCACACTTGGTCCTTGAACCAACAATCTTTCTGGTCATGTGTTGTTCTGCCGCAGCGATTGCACTTCCCTGTTCCATAGGTCATTGCGTTGGTGCCATATTCTTGCGGTCTCTGTTGTATCTCTGCAGCGCCCCTTGCGGCTGCTTTGTGTGATACTGCCATACTGAAAGCTTTGTCCAGTGTAAGGTCCTTTTCTGCTAGAAGCCATTTCTGGGTTCCTTCACTTTGTAGCCCACACACAAACTTGTCCCTTTACGTGTCTGCTAGTCCCGCTCCAAACTGGCAGTATTTCGATAGCTTGCGCAGTTCCGTTAGGTACTCAGCATTGCTTTCGTCTTTGTGTTGGTTCCCTTTATGGAACTTAAATCGTTCTGCTATCAGCAGCGGTGTGGGGTTTAAGTGGTCCTGTAGGATTTCTACTATGCTTTCAAAATTCTTGTTTACCGGCTTCTCTGGGGTTATTAGATTTCGCAGTAACCCATAAGTTTTTTCACCCATGGAATTTAACAGAACCAGTGCTTTATTAGCATCTGGCACTTCATTCGCCCTGCAGTACACCTCAATACGTTCCACATATGTCGCCCAATCTTCGACTTCATTGCCGAACGTAGAGATACTGCCACTCTTCGGCATCCTTGGTTGTGCGTTAACTATCACCAATGGCGCCTCCCGCGCTTCCCCTTCTTCTCTGCTGGCACAAAATGGCGTCTCCCGCGCTTTTATTCCTTCCCGCGCTCGCCCATCTTCTCCGCTGCGACTTCGCAAAATGGCGTCTCCCGCGCTCTTCCTTCTTCTCCGCGGCTCAATGGCGCCTCCCGCGCTCTCCCTGCTCCTCCGCGGCTCAATGGCGTCTCCCGCGCTCTCCCTGCTTCTCCGCGGCTCAATGGCGTCTCCCCTTGCTTCGCCCCGCGGACCCTGATCAGCCCGTGATCCCTGGCTGTGCTCTGCGCGTTCTTCTCTTGATATTTGTCGACGCCGCTCAGTCTAGAACCCGACTGTTTCTTACCCTCTCTCTCCGGTTTTGCAGTATTTTTCCTCGACGCCGCTCGTTGATCAACCCCCGGCTGCGCCCTGCTCTCTTCACCATTTTTCTTACCCCGTCGACGCTGCCCGGCTCTCTCTCTCTGCCGTCGGTCGGCTCCAGCCGCCGCTGCTCGGGAAGGGTCTGCTCTGGACCTGTCGTCGGTCTCTTACTGCTCGTTGTGGCTGGGGAACCAAGCCCGGCTCTCCACAGCCTCCCCATTGAAGTTGGATCTCTGCCTGACTGCTGGGCGGTTGCTCGCGGTCGACGCCCGTGTTCCTGGACTCGACTATTTATTTATTTATTTATTTATTGTTTAATGTTGCAGGTAGATTCGCATCAACACTCGTCGCCACTGTTAGATCCGTGGTTCAGTGGATAAATAATTACACGGATGCTGTACATAAACAAATAACAGGTCTTTACTGGAGGAGGGCAATCTCTAGACTGGAGTACAGAGGCATGCGCACAGCTTATATACCGGTGTGGTTACTGCCGGTACTACAGTATACAGGAGCTGTAAAAAGTAGTTCTGACTTAAAGCACATACACTACAATGGCTGATCATCCAAATTCAGTACCCTGTCCCTGCTTTCTCCCCCTATCCCTTGATCCCTTTAGCCTTAAGAAATATATCGAACTCCTTCTTGAATATATTTAATGAATTGGCCTCAACTGCCTTGTGTGGTAGAGAATTCCACAGGTTCACTACTCTCTGGGTGAAGAAATTCCTCCTCATCCCTGTCCTAAATGGCTTACCCCTTATCCTTAGACTGTGACCCCTGGTTCTGGACTCCCCCGCCATCGGGAACATCCTTCCTGCATCTAGTCTGTCTAGTCCTGTTAGAATTTTGTAAGTTTCAATGAGATCCCCTCTCATTCTTCTAAACTCTAGCGAATATAAGTCTAATCGACCCAATCTCTCCTCATACATGATTCCTGCCATCCCAGGTATCAGTCTGGTGAATCTTCGCTGCACTCCCTCCATGGCAAGAACATCCTTCCTCAGATAAAGCGACCAAAACTGCACACAATACTCAAGGTGTGGTCTCACCAAGGCCATGTACAACTGCAGCAAGATATCCTTGCTCCTGTACTCGAAACCTCTCGCTATGAAGGCCAACATACCATTTGCCTTCTTAACCGCCTGCTGCAAATGCATGCTTACCTTCAGCGACTGGTGCACTTCCCCTTCTCCCAATCTACTGCCGTTCAGATAATAATCTGTCTTCCTGTTTTTGCCACCGAAGTGGATAACCTCGCATTTATCCACATTATACTGCATTTGCCATGCATCTGCCCAATCACCCAACCTGTCCAAACCATACTGGAGTTTCTCTGCATCCTCCTCACAGCACACACGCCCGCCCAGCTTTGTGTCGTCTGCAAACTTGGAGATATTACATCTAGTTCCCTCGTCTAGATCATTTATATATATTGTGAATAGCTGGGGTCCTAGCACCGATCCCTGCGGTACCCCACTAGTCACTGCCTGCCACTCGGAAAAAGACCTGTTTATTCCAACTCTTTGCTTCCTGTCTGCCAACCAGTTCTCTATCCAAGACAGTACCTTACCTCAATCCCATGTGCTTTAACTTTGCACGCTAATCACTTCTGCGGGACCTTACTGAAAGCCTTCTGAAAGTCCAAATACACCACATCCACTATTTCTCCCAATATCTATTCTACCAGTTACATCCTCAACTTCCAGTAGATTAGTCAAGCATGATTTACCTTTTGTAAATCCATGTTGACTTTGTCCGATCCTGTCACTGTTTTCCAAGTGCTCTGCTATTACATCTTTTATAATGGACTCTAGCATTTTCCCCACTACTGATGTCAGGCTTACCGGTCTATAATTCCCCATTTTCTCTCTACCACCTTTTTTAAATAGTGGGGTTACATTAGCTATCCTCCAATCCAAGGGAACTGTTCCAGAGTCTATAGAATTTTGGAAGATGACCAGCAACGCATCTACTATTTCTAGGGCCACTTCCTTAAGTACCCTAGGATGTAGATTATCAGGCTCTGGGGATTTATCGGCCTTCAATCGCATCAATTTCCCTAACACCATTTCCCTACAAATACTGATTTCATTCAATTCCTCCCTCTCATTAGACCCTATGTTCCCTGACATCTCTGGGAAGTTATTTGTGATCTCCTTTGTGAAGACAGAACCAAAGTATGTATTTAATTGGTCTTCCATTTCTTTGTTCCCCATTATACATTCCCCTGATTCTGACTGCAAGGGACCTACGCTTGACTTCACCAATCTTTTTCTCTTCACATATCTATAGAAGCTTTTACAGTCAGTTTTTATGTTCCCTGAAAGCTTACTCTCATAATCTATTTCCCCCTCTTAATTAATCCCTTTGTCCTCCTTTGCTGAATTCTAAACTGCTCCCAATCCTCTGGTTTGCTGCTTTTTCTGGCCAAATTATACGTCCTCTCCTTGGATCTTATGCTATCCATAATTTCCCTTGTTAGCCATGGTTGAGTCACCTTTTTTGTTTTATTTTTATGCCAAACTGGGATGAATAAATTCTGTAGTTCATCCATGCAATCTTTAAATGTTTGCCATTGCCTATCCACCGTCAACCCTTTAAGTAACATTCCCCAATCCATCCTAGCCAACTCGTGCCTCATACCATCGTAGTTTCTTTTATTTAAATTCAGGACCCTAGTCTCTGAGTCAACTACTTCACTCTCCATCTTAATGAAGAATTCTATCATATTATGATCGCTCCTCCCCAAGGGGCCTCGCACAACAAGATTGCTAATTAATCCTTTCTCGTTACATAATACCCAGTCTAAGATGGCCTGATCTCTAGCTGGTTCCTCGACATATTGGTCCAGGAAACCATCCTGTATACACTCTAGGAATTCCTCCTCCACAGTATTGTTACTAATTTGGTTAGCCCAATCTATATGTAAATTAAAGTCACCCATGATAACTGTTGTGCCCTTATTGCATGCTTCTTTAATTTCACATTTAATGCCATCCCCAAACTCAGCATTACTGTTTGGGGGTCTGTATACCACTCCCACTAATGTTTTCTGCCCTTGGTATTTCTCAGCTCTGCCCATACAGATTCCACATCATCAGAGCTAATATCCTTCCTTACTATTGTGTTAATCTCCTCTTTAACCAGCAATGCTACCCTACCTCCTTTTCCTTTTTTCCTGTCCTTCCTGAATATTGAATGTTGAATTCCCAGTCTTGGTCACCCTGGAGCCATGTCTCCGTAATCCCAATTATATCATATCCATTTACATCTATTTGCGCAGCTAATTCATCCACCTTATTATGAATGCTCCTCGCATTAATTTACAAAGCCTTCAGGCTTGATTTTTTAACACTCTTAGCCTTTTTGGAATTATTATTTACTGTAGCCCTGTTTGATTTACACCCTTGATTTCTCTGCCTTCCACTTTTGCTTTTCTCCTTCCTGTCTTTTGTTTCTATCCTTGCTTTCCTTTCCTCTGCCTCCCTGCACAGGTTCCCAACCCCCTGCCATTTTAGTTTAAACCCTCCCCAACAGCACTCGCAAACAGATCGATTTTATTATGCAAAACAAAAGTTAGCTCAGACAAGGCAGCAAACCCTCAGAACATGATATGGTACCTTTCAATAACCTTGAATTAAAGAAAACAGAAATGCAGTGTTGTAAATTCTGGGACACGTTAAGTGCAGAGCAATAATTGCATAGCAGCTAACTAATCTAACAGCCTAGACTTTCTGATTGGCATGATTTTAACACCACGTTAACCCACTTATTTTAAAATCCAGGCTAGCATGTCTCACCGATAAATTCAGCATTGACTTTTAGAAACGGCAAAATGTGCTCATAAATCAAGACTGCAGGTTAGGACATCGGTCCCGGTCCCGCCCAGGTGCAAACCATCCGGTTTGTACTGGTCCCACCTCCCCCAGAACCGGTTCCAATGTCCCAGGAATTTGAAACCCTCCCCCTTGCACCATTCCTCTAGCCACGTATTCATCTGAAATAACCTTCTATTTCTACTCTGACTAGCACGTGGCACTGGTAGCGATCCTGAGATTACTACCTTTGAGGTCCTATTTTTTAATTTAACTCCTAACTCCCTATATTCAGCTTTTAGGACCTCATCCCATTTTTTACCTATATCGTTGGCACCTATTTGCACCCCGATAACTGGCTGCTCACCCTCCCCTCTCCAGAATGCCCTGCAGCCACCCCTTGCACCAGGGAGGCAACATACCATCCTGGAGTCTCGTTTGCGGCCGCAGAAACGCCTATCTATTTCCCTTACAATAGAATCTCCTATCACTGTAGCACTCCCGTTCTTTTTCCTCCCGGCCTGTGCAGCAGAACTACCCATGGTGCCAGGAAGTTGGCTGCTGCTGCCTTCCCCTGATAAGCCATCGCCCCCACCAATATCCAAAGTGGTATATGTGTTTGAAAGGGGGATGGCCACAGGGGACCGCTTCACTACCTGCCTGCACCTACTACTCTGCCCATTCCCTTCCTGCCAGTGCAGCCTTTACCTGCAGTGTGACCAACTCCCTAAACATGCTATCCACGATGTCCTCAGCATCGCGAATGCTCCAGTATGTATCCATTCGCAGCTCCAGCGCCGCAATGCGGTCTGTTAGTAGCTGTAGCTGGATACACTTCCCACACACATGGTCGTCAGGGACACAGGAAGTGTCTCTGATTTCCCACATAGTGCAGGAGGAGCATGCCACGGGGCCGAGCTGTGTTGCCATGACGTACCCTTTAATTAATTCAAATTAAATTAAATCAAATCAATACCACTAATTACACAATTCAATGATATGCTCAAGGGCCTTTGTTTACTAGCACTCCCCGCTACACAACGGAGACCCTAGAAACTATAAACCACAAAAATTAAGTTTGGAAAAAAGCGAGAAAGAGAAATACTCACCAACCAATCACTTACCTGCTTTCTGGTGACGTCACACTTCGATTACTTTTGACTTCTCTCTGCTGCCGCCGGTGAGTCTGGGCCGCTGTCTCTCTCCCCGCTCCTTAACTCCTCGGTCTCTGTGCTCAATCTCCACCTAGGGCCGCTCTCGCTGCTGCCGCTGGTGAAGTTTTCTTCCATAATTTAGGCTAGATTTGAAACTAGCTCGGTCTCCAAGGTAGAAGCACAGAGCACTTTCCCCATTCCATCACCAGATCCCCAATTATTAATTTTCTGATGAATGAAATACAGTTTGCAAGAACAAAATATTAATAGAGAATGGAATCAAATTGTGTTTGCTTTCTTTTTCTCCAAATTGTTGAGTAAATTTAACTTTAAAGATTTAGGGGAGCGGTGATAAAAGAGAGGGCTCTGTTGGTTGGGGGAAGAGCTAGCTGTAGCACACGGTTTTTAACTCCTGCTCCACCTTCCGCGAAGTATGGGGGCCTTCCTGCCCGCCATATTGGAGGCTTAGGAGGCCGTTTAGTGCCCGACAAACAAGTTCTGCACGATCGCAATGACTTTGGTCTTTCCAGTGTTTAACTGGAGGAAGTTGAGGCTCATCTCAGACTGGATGTCAAACAGCACATGGAGAGGTTGAGAGAGCGGTGATTGAAAGGTAAACTTGGATGTCATCATAGAATCTTACAGCACAGACAGAGGCTATTCAGCCCATTGAGCTTGTGCCAGCTCTTTGAAAAAGCTATCCAATTAGTCCCACTCCCCTGCTCTTTCCCCATAGCTCTGTAATTCTTTCCTTTTCAAGTATATATCCAATTTCCTTTTGAAAGTTACCACTGAATCTACTTCCATCACCCTTTCAGGTAGTTCATTTCAGATCATAACAACAAATTGATGCTGTCTGCAAATGATGAGGGACTCTTGTGGTGATAGTGTAAAGGTGGGATGAGAAACCATTGCTCGAGATGTCGTGGCTATGATTGAATAGATAAGATTGGAACCACGCGAGGGCAGTCCCACAGGGCTGGACAGCGGAGGAGAGACATTGGAGGAGGGTTGTGTGGTTGCCCGTGTCGAAGACAGCAGATAGAACGAGGAGCGATAATGCACCAGAGTCAGAGAATGTTGTTCATGACTTTAGTTTGGGTTATTTTGGGGCTATGGAAAGGGCAACAGGCTGATTGAAGGAATTCAAGGAGGGAGTTGTGGGAGAGATGGGCACGGATCTGGGAGATGACAACACATTCAAGGATCTTGGAGAGGAAATTGAGGTTGGAGATGGGAGAGGAAATTTTAACTACCGGGCGGAAGGTTGACGGGACGATCACCTGGGAGCTGCAGGTGGAGGCCATCCATGTTAACAGCCGGGCTTCATTAACCTTCCGTGGGCCAGCTACCTGCCTGAATCAGGCGTCCAGAGGCAGCTCAGGCAGCACAGGAGCCGCCAGACTGACGGTCAGGTAAGTCCTGCAGGGAGGGGGATTCGGGAGAGTTTTGCGAGTTGGAAGGTGGGACCTTGATTTACATTTATTCATGAGACTCCAGCCTGAGTCAGGCTTGGATTTTAACTCCCGCTCCCCCTCTACACGCCCCCCTCTCGTTTCCATTGGGCGGAGGGAGTTAAAAATTCCCTCTAGTAGATTGTTAGCAAGGACAGAGGGGTTGGGGTGGGTTTTTTGACAGCTGCTTTGAAAAGGAGCATTTGTATTAACAGCAAATCTGGGAATGAGGAACGGAAGTTGGATTGTCATGAATTTAGTGGAAAAGGGATTGAGGGAGCCGGGAGACTTGATTTAGTGGGTAAGAGAAAGGAGGGAAGCAGTAGGGGCAACTAAAGACCCTTATAAAAATGCACGTTTTGTACAAAACAGTCAATCATATTAGCATCCTGGAAGAGTACAAAAAGGAAAATCGAATCCCATTAAGACTGATATAATCTGGGTGCAGCGAATAGCCTCAATGCTTCCAGGTTAGAGATGGTGCGGGACAAAATCTCGTGATTAATGAGATGCAGTAAGAACAGGACAGACAACAATTTATTTAAATTCAATTTTAATATTTCCAAAAGGAGTTCCCAGCTGCCATTAAAACACAAATATGGGATTTCTTTTAGCTTTAGTTCCTAAATTAAATGTTTCCTGTTTCTCTTTTTAAGCAGAACAGAGATCATTAGAACCAGAATTTGTGGTGGAATTATATTCCGATGTGTACGTTTTGAGAAAACCTACAGCATATTGACATGACCTGAACATGTTATGGAAGCTACATTTAAAACAGCAGCAACATGAACTTCAGTATGAGTATAACATTCAAATTTATGGGGTCCGTTTCATAAATGTGCAGCGTAAGGCCTGCACTCGTTTCTTGTCTGAGATGCTGGGTAAGTGAACCATATTTCACTTGGGGGTGAGACATACCTTTAGTATGGTGCCCTCTTGTGGTCAGTTAAGTTCTCAACGCATTTGGCAGTTTTTCATTTAATTTAATTGCAATATGATTTAAGTGATACAAATGGGAATTAGTTGCTTGTTTGATTTTCTTTTCAAGAAAAAATGTCAATACAATTTTTCATCCAAATTTCCCTCTATGAATATCAGAATGTGGGTTTATAAAGAATAATGAATGAAGAAGTACATATATAGTTAAATGTTAATATGCTTAACAGGTCAGGATGCACAGCCCAATGATCAAATCATGAGCAGAAGATTAGCCAATGAAATGTTCTTTTTTTGGTAATGCCTTTCCTTACTTCATCTGTTAAATTCCCATTCAAGTAATTTGTCAAAAGTAACAAGGATACTTTCTAGCAGTTGGATTGAGGATTTAGCACATACAAGGAGCCAGTTGAGGAAAAAAGTTTAAAATCACATTAACCCAGGAGAGAATTGAACTGATTTCATATCTATTCTGGTTTTATTATTTTATTATTTGTTCCTCTTTTTTCCCCTCTTTAACATTGTACCATAATTCTGCTCGCTGTTTTTACTTCACAAACAGCAGTTGTCTTCAGCTTTTCTTGTAAATCACCTTTTCCTCCGTTTATATGCTTGTGTTAATGAAATTAATTTTAAGTTGAGATCTAACTGACCTGACCGCTTTTTGGTTTATTGTCAAGAAATTAAATTGCATTAAATTAAATATAAGGTTGCCGTGATGTTGTAAACATTTAGTGGGAGGGGATTAAATTGCATTCATTGCATTTTGGATGAAATAAGTGAAAATTGGTTGATTAAAATAACCTTTTCCTTAATGGTCGACATTCAGCTGGTTAATCGTGTAGTTAAGCCTTACTACAAATTGGTCTCCGCAGCCGAGTTAGGGAATAGAAAATTGGATTGGTTTCCAGCTCCTGATTGTCATTCCTGGACCCTGGATTTGTGTGTCAGTAAGGGCAGGATTGGACTTGGCAGTGAATGAGGCCCGGCCAGAGCGGACCTGCGAGCGAGCAGCTGAGGAGTTTCAAAAACTGGCGGCAGTTGGGGAGCGGCGGCTGATTCAGCGAGGCGAGGCCCGACCAATTCAACAGCAGGGGAGAGAGGTAAAAAGTAATCCAAGTGTGACGTCACCAGGAAGCAGGTAAGTGATTGGTTGGTGAGTATTTCTTTCTTTCTCCTTTTCATTACAAGCTTAAATTCTGCGGTTTATATTTTCTAGGGTCTCTGTGGTGTAGTGGGGACAGTTGGTAAATAAGCGCCCTAGAGTATATCTTTAACTGGTGGTATTGAATTAATTTAAATTAATTAAAGGGGTAAGTCATGCCAGGAGAGCCCAGCCCCGTGTTATGCTCCTCTTGCTCTATGTGGGAATTCAGGGACGCTACCAGTGTCCCTGACGACCACGTGTGCCAGAAATGCATCCAGCTGCAGCTACTAACGGGCCGTATTGCGGCACTGGAGCTGCGGATGGATGGGTTGTGGAGCATTCACGATGCTGAGAGGGTCGTGGATAACACGTATAGTGAGTTGGTCACACCGCAAGGTAGGGCTGCACAGGCAGAAGGGAAATGGGTGACCATCAGGCAGAGCAGTAGAGACAGGCAGGTAGTGCAGGGGACCCCTGTGGCCATCCCCCTTTCAAACAGGTATACCAATTTGGATACTGTTGAGGGGGATGACTTACCAGAGGAAGGCAGCAGCAGCCAACTTCCTGGCACCAGGGGTGCTTCTGCTGCTCAGGAAGGGAGGAAAAAGAGTGGGAGAGCAATAGTGGTAGGGGATTCTATCGTAAGGGGAACAGATAGGCGTTTCTGTGGCCATAGACGTGACTCCAGGATGGTTTGTTGCCTCCCTGGTGCCAGGGTCAAGGATGTCACTGAAAGGCTGCAGGGCATTCTGAAGGGGGAGGGTGAACAGGCAGAGGTCGTGGTTCACATTGGGACCAACGACATGGGTAGGAAGAGGGATGAGGTCCTGCAGCAAGAATTTAGGGAGCTAGGTAGCAGATTAAAGAGTAGGACCTCAAAGGTTGTAATCTCTGGATTACTCCCGGTGCCACGTGCTAGTGAGTATAGGAATAGGAGGATAGAGCAGATGAATGCGTGGCTAAAGAGTTGGTGCAGGACGGAGGGCTTTAGTTTCCTGGATCACTGGGCCTGCTTCTGGGGAAGGTGGGACTTGTACAAGTTGGACGGGTTGCACCTGAACCAGAGCGGGACAAATATCCTTGCGAGGCGGTTTGCTAGCACTGTTCGGGGGGGGTGTAAACTAAAATGGCAGGGGGTTGGGAACCTGAGCAGGGAGACAGAGGAAAGGAAAACAGGGATAAAAGCAAAAGATAGGAAGGAGAAAAACAAAAGTGGCAGTCAGAGAAATCAACGGTTTAAATCAAACATGGCCACAATAAATAATAACTCTAATAGGTCTAAGAGTGTTAAAAAAACAAGCCTGAAGGCTTTGTGTCTTAATGCGAAGAGCATTTGTAATAAGGTGGGTGAATTGGCTGCGCAAATAGAGGTAAACGAATACAATTTGGTTGGGATTACAGAAACGTGGCTCAAGGATGGCCAAGACTGGGAACTCAACATCCAGGGGTATTCGATATTCAGGAAAGATAGGCAAAAAGGAAAGGGAGGTGGGGTAGCATTACTGGTTAAAGAAGGGATTAATACAATTGTAATGAAGGATATTAGCTCTGATGATGTGGAATCTGTATGGGTAGAATTGAGAAATACCAAGGGGAAAAAAAAAATTAGTGGGAGTGGTATATAGACCTCCAAACAGTAAGGCGGAGGTTGGGGATGGCATTAAAAGGGAAATTAAAGAAGCGTGCAATAAGGGCACAGCAGTCATCATGGGTGACTTTAATCTACATATAGATTGGGCCAACCAAATTAGTAACAATACTGTGGAGGAGGAATTCCTGGAGTGTTTACGGGATGGCTTCCTGGACCAATATGTCGAGGAACCAACCAAAGATCAGGCCATCTTAGACTGGGTATTATGTAACGAGAAAGGATTAATTAGCAATCTTGTTGTACGAGGCCCCTTGGGTCGGACCGATCATAATAGGATCGAATTCTTCATTAAGATGGAGAATGAAGTATTTGACTCAGAGACTAGGGTCCTGAATTTAAATAAAGGAAACTACGATGGTCTGAGGAGCGAGTTGGGTAGGATTGATTGGGGAATGGCACTCAAAGGGTTGACGGTGGATAGGCAATGGCAAACATTCAAAGACCAAATCGATGAGCTACAGAATTTGTTCATCCCAGTTTGGCATAAAAATAAAACAAAAAAGGTGACTCAACCGTGGCTAACAAGGGAAATTAGGGATAGCATAAGATCCAAGGAGAGGCCATATAAATTGGCTAGAAAAAGCAATAATCCTGAGGATTGGGAGCAGTTTAGAAGTCAACAAAGGATTAAGAAAGGGAAAATAGAATATGAGAGTAAGCTAGCAGGGAGCATAAAAACTGACTGTAAAAGCTTTTATAGATATGTGAAGAGAAAAAGATTGGTGAAGTCAAGCGTAGGTCCCTTACAGTCAGAATCAGGGGAATTTATAATGGGAAACAAGGAAATGGCAGACCAACTAAATATATACCTTGGTTCTGTCTTCACAAAGGAGGACACAAATAACCTCCCAGAGATGCCGGGGAACATAGGGTCTAATGAGAGGGAGGAACTGAAAGAAATCAGTATCTGCAGGGAAATGGTGTTAGGAAAATTGATGGGACTGAAGGCCGATAAATCCCCAGGGCCTGATGGTCTACATCCCAGGGTACTTAAGGAAGTGGCCCTAGAGATAGTAGATGCATTGCTGGTCATCTTCCAGAACTCGATAGACTCTGGAACAGTACCCATGGATTGGAGGGTAGCTAATGTTACCCCACTATTCAAAAAAGGTGGTAGAGAAAAAGCAGGGAATTATAGACCGGTAAGCCTGACATCGGTAGTGAGGAAAATGCTAGAGTCTATTATAAAAGATGTAATAGCAGAGCACTTGGAAAGCAATGACAGGATCGGACAAAGTCAACATGGATTTACAAAAGGTAAATCATGCTTGACTAATCTACTGGAACTTTTTGAGGATGTAACTGGTAAAATAGATAAGGGAGAACCAGTGGATGTGGTGTATTTGGACTTTCAGAAGGCTTTCGATAAGGTCCCACATAAGAGATTAGCGTGCAAAATTAAGGCACAAGGGATTGGGGGCAAGGTATTGACTTGGATAGAGAACTGGTTGGCGGACAGAAAGCAAAGAGTTGGAATAAACGGGTCGTTTTCCAAGTGGCAGGCAGTGACTAGTGGTGTACCGCAAGGATCGGTCCTAGGACCCCAGCTGTTCACAATATATATTAATGATCTGGACGAGGGAATTGGATGTAATATCTCCAAATTTGCAGACTACACAAAGCTGGGTGGGAGGCTAAGCTGTGAGGAGGATGTTGGGGAAACTCCAGTACGATTTGGACAGGTTGGGTGATTGGGCAGAAACATGGCAAATGCACTATAATGTGGATAAATGTGAGGTTATCCACTTTGGTGGCAAAAACAGGAAGGCAGATTATTATTTGAATGGCAATAGATTGGGAGAAGGGGAAGTGCAAAGAGACCTGGGTGATATTGTGCACCAGTCGCTGAAGGTAAGCATGCAGGTGCAGCAGGCGGTTAAGAAGGCAAATGGTATGTTGGCCTTCGTAGCAAGAGGGTTCGAGTACAAGAACAAGGATGTCTTGCTGCAGTTGTACAGGGCCTTGGTGAGACCACACCTTGAGTATTGTGTGCAGTTTTGGTCACCTTACCTGAGGAAGGACGTGCTTGCCATGGAGGGAGTGCAGCGAAGATTCACCAGGCTGATACCTGGGATGGCAGGAATGACGTACGAGGAGAGATTGTGTCGATTGGGCTTATACTCACTGGAGTTTAGAAGATTGAGAGGGGATCTCATCGAAACCTATAAAATTCTGTCAGGTCTGGGCAGACTAGATGCAGAAAGGATGTTTCTGATGGCCGGGGAGTCCAGAACCAGGGGTCATAGTCAAAGGATAAGGGGTAAGCCATTTAGGACAGAAATGAGGAGGAATTTCTTCACCCAGAGAGTGGTGAACCTGTGGAATTCTCTGCCACAGAGGGCGGTGGAGGCCAGTTCATTAAATATATTCAAGAGTTGGATATGTTTCTTGAGGCTAAAGGGATCAAGGGATATGGGGAGAAGGCAGGGACAGGGTACTGAATTTGGATGATCAGCCATGATCTCATTGAATGGCGGAGCAGGCTCGAAGGGCCGAATGGCCTACTCCTGCTCCTATCTTCTATGTTTCTATGATATCCCTTCCCTTCCCTGTTCTGCTCTTTAAAAACATCAACAACTTGTGTTTATATAGCTCCTTTAACGTAGTAAAATGTCCCAAGACGCTTCACAGGAGCGTAATCAAACAAAATTTGACACAGAGCCCCATAGGCAATATTAGGACAGGTGACCAAAAGCTTAGTCAAAGAGGTAGGTTTTAAGGAGCGTCTTAAAAGAGGAAAGAGAGGTAAAGAGGTTTAGGGAGGGAGTTCCAGAGCCTCGGACCTAGGCAGCTGAAGGTATGGCTGCCAATGGTGGAGCGATTAAAATCGGTGATGCACATGAGGCCAGAATTGGAGGAGTGCAGAGATCTAGGAGGAGATAGGGAGGGGAGAGGCCATGGAGGGATTTGAAAACAAGAATGAGAATTTTAAAATTGCAAGCACAGGGGTGATGGGTGAAGAGGACTTGGTGTGAGTTAAGATACAGGCAGCAGAGTTTTAGATGAGTTCCACATTTGAGAATCCTGCCAAAACTATCTAGGATTATATGTGAAGAGTGACTACTTGGGCACAGGAGGGTTGTGGAACCCAACCCCAACAGTCAACATCATTGATGGAGAAAAAAAAGGTTTTATTTAATGCTATTTGAAAATTCCTTTGCATGTCAAAACCTATTGAACTTATTCATTGCCACTATTAATTGATAATCTTTGACTGAGAATGAGAGGATAGTGTATCGGGATTTAAAACCCATGGCTGTCATTTTCACCCCCCCACCACACACACACTTAATCAAAATGATTGATCATGATCATCATGGTTAGCATGGTTTACAATCAAGAGATCATTTTCTCATTCAAAATTTTAGCTGGCAACAGGATGAATTGTAGCCAGAGACAACAGTAAACAAGTGAAGATGTGTTGTGAAATTGACCCCAATGGTTGCCGAGAGCTTAGAGAAACTTGGAAAAAATAGTACCTTAATACGAATATGCAAGTTATAGGTTTTCCATCACTTATTGCACAGTAGCAGCTGATGGTTAACTCTTTAATTAAACTTCCATGTACAAGGAACATAATTCCAGCTGACAGCACCTTCTGCCAGAGTTCCGTAGGTAGAGGAGTGTGTGTATCCTTCTACTGATGTTCTGTGGTTCTTTTGCATTAAGTGAGAAAGTTGAACTGCAGCTGTCGTGGCTCTTGAGTTTCTAGCTTAATCACTGAGCAGAAAAGGATGTGTGTGAAATAACAACAGAAAATGCTGGAAAAACTCAGCAGTATACTGTGAGGCATAATACTGAACTTCCTCTAGGCGCTCCCTCTTATCAGAATGTTGCAACCTTATAACCAAAGAGATGTTTAAAAGCGACACTTCCTTAGAAAAACCTTTTTAATGATGGAATGTCTAGTTCCTATCCAAAAGACTGAGGTCCACTCAGGCGATCAAATAAACGAGGTTTAATGAAAACAAACAGTTTAACGGGTAACTACAGAACATCGAATATAGGTCTAGTCAGTTCGGAGGCTCCACAAGGACTGCTTGGGTGGTCCCGTGGCTGACATGACGTCATCACGTTTTTCCCGCCGGTGGGGGATCACGTGATGAACGGCGTGCCGTCATCGCGTTTACCCGCGCTATTAAAGTGATCGCGCTCTGTACATGTAAACAGTGAAAACAAAGATACAGACTTAGGCTGTAGCTAACATATTATTAAAGGGAATTATATACAACTGATCGGAGTCCCTTAGTGGCTCCGCCACAGAATCATAGAATGGTTACAGCACAGAAGGCCACTCGGCCTGTGCCGGCTCTCTGCAAGAGAACTTCGGCTGGTTCCACTCCTCTGCCCTATCCCCACAGCCCTGCAGTTTTTTTTCCTTCAGGTACTTATCCGATTCCCTTCTGAAAGCCTCAATTGAATCTGCCTCCACCACCTTTTCAGGCCGTGCATTCCAGATCTTAACCACTCACTGCGTAAAAAGTTTTTCCACGTCACCTTTGGTTCTTCTGCCAATCACCTTAAATCTGCGTCCTCTGGTTCTCGACCCTTCCACCAATGGGAAGTTTCTTACTATCTACTCTGTCTAGACCCCTTATGATTTTGGTGACGCAAGATCTGAAAGCTATCACGAGGTTGAGCCTGTCTTGTGCCATCTTCCAATGAAAAGGGTTGTTCCCAATTGTTTTAACATAAACCGGGTTCTTTTTAAAACTTTTTCCTCAAAACGGATAAACTATGATCCGACTCCCTCCACATTCAAACTATGTGACTGTCGCACTGGTTTCTACTCGAGGTGTCTTTTGTTTGAAGATCAAGAAAGGCTTGTCAATTTTAAATTATGAATGGTTCTATTTAAATATCCTGATTGGGCTAATGCTATGTCCATTTTGGTGTAAATGGTATCGTAGCTTCTGTGGGATACTGTGTTAAATTGACTCATCCTTGTTCAAGTAACTATCCACAAGCCATTATACACACACAAATGAAAAGCACAAGTCACTTTTTGTTCTGGACTGGGATAAATGGAGATTTCCCAGAAGAGTTGATTTGGGCTCTTATGTTAGAAAGTAGGACATCCAAAAAGCACTGCAGTTTTCGTGATCTGTTGTTTGAACAGAGGTTCACTTTTAATTCCCCAATTAAAGGAGATGTTTACATTTTGTGGAAACGGAAAATGGCATGAGCAGATGAAACTGGTGAATTCATCATCATAACCTCATCTTTAGAACCAAAGGGGGAAAATTTGGTTGTTTTGCACCTTCCCCTATGTCCGACAGGGTCAGGGTGGCCTTTTTGCAGCCGGGGCAGCGATAATTAAAGGGCCGGCGCCGGGCTCTTTTGCTGGCACCCCGCTCCTCAGTGGTTCAGCAGGGCCCTGGTGCGCCCTCCCCTTTAATCAGGGGAAGGAGGCTTGCATTACCGCGGTGCTATGTGCCGGTGCGATAGAAAACAAACCGTTCATCACTGTATACAACACTGCGGAAGAGGAATGAATTGTATTGAATGGCATAATAAGTTTTTCCCTCTAATTCCTCTCAGTTGCATAGTATCCTATGTAATGTAATTAATGTTTATCACTCAATAAATGGACATCCAAACATTTAACAGTGATTTTCCAAATCATTTAATCATTGACTCTGATGACACATCTAGTACAGGCTCAAACTCTGCAATGGAATGTATTTTATTGGCGGAGAGCAATTTTTTTTTAAACAGTAAATACTTAGGTCATTAGAAACCACTTGTGCCCTCACAGGGCACTGATGACAAACATGCAAGAAATCAAATGTTTTGTTTTCATGTAATAAAAACCAGTGAACCTGCAAAACACAGCATCCACCTGACAATCACAATCACAACTGCATTGGCAGGTCAAACATCTTGCATTAAATATAACAAATATACAAATACGCCACAAGTGTTAATATTTGTCGAGCTCAAAATGCTTGCTACTTCAATGAATAAGAAGGCAACCAAAGCCACTCAGTAACATCAGTCAAACAGCAAATCCTCGTCCTTTTCTTCTTCAAGTAGGTTGGCTGGTGCATCGGCATGCTTTGTCCTACGACCTTCCTGTTCTTTTTCTCTCTTTTCTTTCAACTGCTTTTTCTTTTCCTGAATCTTTTTCAACCTGTAGATGTGAAAGAACTGGCTTTTATCTAAACACTAGCTGGGGCGGCCCGGCGTGGTCAGGGCAGTTTAGAGAGCCGCGCAGTTGACGGCCAGCCGCTGCCGCTCCCCAAATCTGTGTCTCGGGCCGCGCGGTTGACGGCCGCCAGCTGCCGCTCCCCCGCTGTGTGTCTCGGGCCGAGCAGTTGAGGGGCCCGGCCCGAGTGACCCCAACTCACCTTCCGCTCCGGCAGGCGGACGCAGCTGCCCCGCTCGCTGTTGAGGAAAAGCAGGGGAAAAAATGGCGGCGAGGTTTCGGGAGGCTGCAGGATTAGGTCCCGCCCGTGACGCACCGATTGGTCAACCATCACGTCACTCAACGCTAATGAGCGGTAGGATTGGTCAACCGCTAATGAGCGGATTTTTGAACGTTTTTTGTATACTGTCCGAACAATTTTTGTCTGACCAAAAAGTAAATACGCCTATGACACGCCCCTGATCATCAGCTTTCTTTTGATATAACATATGTGTAGGTACGCTCTATAACTTGAGTGTATAGCAGACAGAGACAGATACAGAAAGACAAACACAGACAAACCAACTGCTTTATATATAAATAAGATACATCAACCTTGTTGAACATTCCCTCAAGAAAAATTTAAGCAAGTATAAATCTGTGACATTTATTAAGTATCCTAGCAAACATCATCGTAAAGATTCCTCCCCCCCACCAGCTACTAAAATCAAGAAGTGGAATGCATTTCTTTCCATATTATACCATGGACAAATGAACATATACCAATTTCTCATTCAACATGTACTGAAATACCAGTGCTTTACCACAGCAAAGCTAAAAAGTAGTTTAATTTCACCTCAGTTTTATATTGGTAGCATTTTGAGAGCAATCCATGTGAGCAGTATTGGATTGCACTGTATTTGTAGATGAATAAAGCTGAGCTCTGTGTATATACTTCAATGCATGTTAAGGTCTCTATGCAAGAGGCTCTAACTGACAGTGAAAATTCTAATGTTGGAAAATAGCTGACAGGACAGTTCGCTCTTCAATATTAAAAACTTGGTGGTCCAGCAGAATGAAATCCCACATCACTTACCGATAAAACTCCTCCCTTTCTCGCTCATCCAGCTCGGTTATGATATAAGACAATGTGCGCTCAATCCGAGGAATTATCACTGTTAAGTAAAATGGGACAGTGATTCGTAGTGATTGAGCAGATAACTTAATGAATGAGCATTGTACGATTCTATCACTAACAATCAATTCTAGTCCTGTGTTTGGCATAAGCTTGCCCTTAAGTTCTTTGGAACATTTTTAAGCATTTTGCATCTTCCCTGCCCATGCTAGGAAAAATTAGATTTTCCAGATAGCAACATAATTCCACTTCCAACAGGTCAATGAAGGTTGCAATTATTTTGCACCCCATTATTGACAGCAACAGTTAAGTGGTTATCGCTGTGCATTATAAACTAAGTTTGTTCAACTGATTTAGTATTTTATTTGCATTAAATACAAATCTGTGTTTACAATCACTCTTGACGCAGCACTTGAACCTTTAGTGAGCGGTCAATAATCACTCTAGTCTCTCCCCTTTTGGTCATCTTTAACCATCACCCACTCATGTTATACTCTATCCCAGAATTCTACGTTTTACTATGTTAAAGGCACTATATAAATGAAAGTTGCTGCTGTACGTGTATAACTGCACACTTAATGTACATTGAAAGACATTTGCCAATCTTGTGCTCACTTCCCCAATCTATTTCCTTCTTCCAAGGTTCTGATTTTAAATTGCACATGATGATACTATCTATACACCGCTCCACATTAATATAGAAAGGAGGGGACCCAGCCCCGAACCTTAGAGCACCCTACTGATGACTGGATTAGGAAGCAACCACACTTCCCCTACAGTCGTACATAGAAGATAGGAGCAGGAGTAGGCCATTCGGCCCCTCGAGCCTGCTCCGCCATTCAATTAGATCATGGCTGATCATCCAAATTCAGTACCCTGTCCCTGCCTTCTCCCCATATCCCTTTAGCCTTAAGAAATATATCTAACTCCTTCTTGAATATATTTAATGAATTAGCCTCCACTGCCTTCTGTGGTACAGAATGCCACAGGTTCACCACTCTCTGGGTGAAGAAATTCCTCATCTCAGTCCTAAATGGCTTACCCCTTATCTTTAGACTGTGATCCCTGGTTCTGGACTCCCCGGCCATCGGGAACATCCTTCCTGCATCTAGTCTGTCTAGTCCTTTTAGAATTTTGCAAGTTTCAATGAGATCCCCTCTCATTCTTCTAAACTCCAGCGAGTACAAGCCCAATCGACCCAATCTCTCCTCATATGTCATTCCTGCCATCCCAGGTATCAGTCTGGTGAATCTTCACTGCACTCCCTCCATGGCAAGAACATCCTTCCTCAGATAAGGTAACCAAAACTGCACACAATACTCAAGATGTGGTCTCACCAAGGCCCTGTACAACTGCAGCAAGACATCCTTGTTCCTGTACTCGAACTCTCTCGCTACGAAGGTCAACATACCATTTGCCACCTTAACCACCTGCATGCTTACCTTCAGCAACTGGTGCACAAGGACACCCAGGTCTTGTTGCACTTCCCCTTCTCCCAATCTATTGCCGTTCAGATAATAATCTGCCTTCCTGTTTTTGCCACCAAAGTGGATAACCTCGCATTTATCCACATTATACTGCATCTGCTATGCTTCTGCCCAATCACCCAACCTGTCCAAATCATACTGGAGTTTCTCGGCATCCTCCTCACAGCACACGCCCACCCAGCTTTGTGTCGTCTGCAAACTTGGAGATATTACATCTAGTTCCCTCGTCTGGATCATTTATATATATTGTGAATAGCTGTACAGCCAATTTGTAATCTCTCACCATTGACGCCATGGGACTTGATGGACTATTTTCTCTAGCATAAATCAGTGATAAGGGGTCATGAGTTTAAAATTTCAGTCTGAGGAGCAAGGTCAGGAGAAAATTCTTCATAAAAAGTTGTTAGAGCATGGAATAATTCACCATAAGCAGTTGTGGAGGTGGAGACAATTGCATCTTTTAAGAGAAAATTGGATAAATATTTGAAGCCAAGGAAAACACAGGACCATGGAGAGACAGCAGGATATTGAGATTAGTACCTCCTTCAGGAAAGGGGTAAAAATTTGCCACGGAAAAAAGTTTTTCATACTTTACTTCACTGATGGAAATGTAAAAGTTGGTATTCAAATAGTTCTTTCTAATCAGTAGAATTCAGGTGGGGAATTTCAGACAAAGTTTTAACATTTTTGTGGGTAGCCAGTGTATACACATAGCATAGTTCCAAAATACTTGTCATATGATGCTTGCATGCCATAAATTCAAGAGTTTGCATTCCATGAATTCTCAAGAATTAAAGTACTGCACTCCAGTTTCCATCAGCACTCCTTTCCAAAGGTTCCCAACAAATTCACTAGGAACCCGAAAAGGACACCGCAAGACCAAACATTCAGGGCTCTTCTCCCTGCCCTCCACTTTTCTTCAGGAGGAGGCTTGTACTGATTGCACAATGGCAACCTTCCAGTACCCCTCACAACTATCTATCCTTGCTGTGCAAACTTGAACAGCAGCAGCAGCAGGCAGTTTGACTGTGGGGGCATCACAGGAGAGTCCAATCCCATCCTTACACCATCCACAGAAAGGCATTTTCCAGCAGGACTCACTAGAAGATCACAACTCATGGGTATTTTTTTTTCTTTAACCTATGGTGCTAACTCAGGTCAGTTAACTTGGCACAGACTGGAAGTAAACCTGGAACCCTACTGGTCTATATAGCTCAACAGCCAATTCATTTTTTCATAATAAAACTTCCAAAATACATTTTTGAAAGTTTCCAACAGCAAATGTACTTTCTTCCTGGAGGAGGGGAAGGAAATTAATACACATGCATGCCTGTTTTTTAATCCAAACTTTTGTACCCATGAAGATGAAGGAACAGTGCTGTGCAGGAACTGACCAAATTCATTTCCTCTGGTCCCTTAAGGCTGACAAAAAGGTAGAAAACTTTAATCCCTTCACTGAATTGAATTCAAGCCCAGGTCCCACAGGTGAAATGACAAAAGGGTAAGCAAATGCTTGCAATTAGCAGATAGGATTACAAACTTGGATTACATGTCCATCCTGCATTCTTTGAATGTGGAAACTGGTATGCGAATGTGGAAACTGGTATGCAACCTTATTTAAAACTCAGTGAAGTAGTTGTTTCTTGGAGGGATCAGAAGGTAATGCCTAGACACACACATTCCTAAGGAAGTTTTGGAAAGTTAGTAACGTACAATATGATTGGAGGATAAATGGTGTTAATTGAGATGCCCAATTGACTGGACATTCTTTTCCTTTCCTCTGGACCTTAAATTCAAAGCAGTAGCAAAAATACATAACCTACCATGTTCAATTGCATTTACACGTCTATTAGTAATTTTAATGGCTTCATCCAGTGTCACAAATGAAGTCTGAAATAAAAAGGTTACAAGTTTAGTGTGGTAATTGTTGTGAGCGAGTTCTCATTGTTTTTCCATTGACACGTCTCAAAATGCATGTCTTTATATCAGGGTTGTAGCTGGGGTCAAATTATTCATGAGATATACATGGCCAGTAACAGATTTTGGCATTTGTCTGGTGCACTTTAATATCATTTGTGATGTGTGTTTTTGCTAATTTACATAAATAACTTAAAACACATTTTCTAGTACAGGATCAGAGCACATTCTTGCCTTCCTCGACCTCTTACCTGCAGTGATGCCAGTTCAACCAGAAGCTCCACTGCTTTTGCATAATTCCTCTTGAGTTTAGCCAGCTGTTCTCCACCTCTGGCCAGGCCAGTCAGCTCATAACCTGATAAGTAAAGAATTTTTTAAAAAATACCTCAGGAATTAAATAGCTCAATTAGGTGAAGCACTGTAACCAACTTTTTAAATTTATGGTTAACTGGTGGATTTCCTGTAATATTCACATTGAGTCAGAAGATAGTGTTTTATAATAGAAGCATGGATCATGTAATAAACAATGTATTATACAAAATATCGTTCAGCTCCCTTGGCATTGCTCAAAGTCAAAATTCTGATTTTCTTTCAGTAACTCTGCTTTCCCACTAATTCTTTGGTTTCACTTTTTCTAACCATCGTTCTTTCCAGAAGTGTGTCCTTCACTCTGTCTCCTCTGCTCTGCATGTTTTCCAATGACTTTGGCTCGCACACATATTTTCCTGATGCAGTTAGTTTCTACATCTTAGGTTGTTAAAGTCCAAGGAATGTAAAAGGTGTAAATCAATATGTTCCAGCTCAAAGGTGGAGCAGGTTGTTCAGAAACTAGTGCAACACATATGGGCGAGATAGAAATTGTTAGCTCAGGAGGCGAGGCAGTGACCAGAACTGGCTGAGTAACATTCTGAAGGGATCTAGGACTTGAGAATTTGAAGGCAAAAGGTGCCTACTCTTCATTGCCCCCATGATTACCAATGTCTGGGGCCAGTAAGCTTGCAAGATAGAGGGCGAGCAGAAGGAGTAGTGAGCAAAGACAGGGGTAAGGAGGAAGGGGAGGGAAAAAACAGAGCATAGCAGTGGCTTCCAGAAGTCCAGGAACTGCAGAGGCAGATAGATGGGAGCAGAGATAACTTGTAAAAATGGCAAAGACTTGGGCCTACTAAGGTGGAGAAACAGAAGTCCAAAGCAGAAAATGGCTGACCTTTGCAAGATTCATGGAGCTGCAGTTTCCAGCTATACCCTGTGGATGGAGACAGAGACTGCAAAGCCAGATTTTATTTACTTATTGCTGCAACAGAGGGGTTTCCCAGGTATAAAAAAAATAGTACTCTAATTGTCACAGACTGAAACTCAGATGGAACATTAACTCTGTTTCTCTCTCTGCAGATGCTGCCTGACCTGCTGAGTATTTCCAGCATTTTCTGTTTTTATAACTAAAGATGGAGCATGCTCGTTGTGTGAGAAATATCAATAGGGGAGTCCAGGCATTTATCTAAACTGTGGAAAATAAGTACCACTTAAGCCCTGAGCATGAGAAAAAAGGCAGGCCTGTATAGAGGAAAGTTATTGCTGGTATTTCTAGGATAAGAGTTAGGTTTATTGATATTTTAGCAATTATTTTGTTTCTTGTAATATAAATTGAAAATGTTTTATACATGTTTAAGTTTTATAGTCTTGGCTCATAAACCAACATATCTGCAGTGCAAACATTCAGTTCTTTGGTTTGATTAATTGCAACTGCTGGCTCCAGATTGCCATTTACAAAAAAATAATTGAACAATGTGGTTGATGGTGCTTTTCCGCTTCACGATTGGTAACTTATCCTCCCTATCTGAGGACTCAATGTAGTAGCTACATTTAACAGACAGCTAGTTCAGCCAATGAGAAAAGTATAATGGGTGATTTTTCATGCTGCAGACCCACTTGAAGTCTAATGCACAAGATTGCAAATCATAAAGATAGTTATGTGGCTTTAACAAAGATCATGGAGTATGGGACCAGGATGTCTGGGGCAGTGAAAGGCAGATTCTGAGCATGGGGAATGATGCAAAAGCTATTCACCACACCCAAGGTGATCCTTTTTTTCAGCATTAAAAAAAAAGTACAGGAAACTTTGGTTTATCCGGAGGTTATATGTCCGGAATACTCGATCTAACGGCAAAAATCAGGAGCCGTTTTCTATATGTTTTTTTAGTTCTCGTTGCTTTTTTTTCCCCAGTCAAGCACTGCAAGGTCTGTAGCTATAGCAACAGCTTCAGCTACAGACGCTTGCAGCTGCAGCCGACTGTTTTGAAGCTGTTGCTAAACAACAGGGTTTGTTGATTCACACGGAGCTTCTCAGTTTCGTATGTTTAAACATTAACTCTGGTATGTCCGGCACTTTTGATGTTACGGCACCAGCTCAGTCCCGTCAGTGCCGGATATCAGAAAGTTTCCTGTACATTGTTTAATCTCTTGGTAATCATCCCCCAAAGGGAACAGTCTGTTATGTGGTCGATTCCTAACCAATTCCCATTCAAGTCTGATAACGTGAAGGGCCAGAATTTACTGTTAAAATAACACCAATTGCGCAAATGGTACAGCAACTTCAGACGAGGGGTTAAACGTGGATATCCAAAAGTTGCTGTCCCAGTTGTGCCGCTCTACCATTAGCTTCACGAAAACAGCATCTCACTGTCTGCCTCACCACTGAAATGCATTAATGCTGTGAAGTTGCTGTATTTGCGCAGTAGATACAAACTAAACATGCCATAGCAAGTTAAGTCTTGTCATTTCAAATCTAAGTACCCTTTTAACATGATAAATGTTAATTACTACTAGTCAACCTCTGGCACTGAAAATTAACTATTACAAGTGTGGAGTCTCATTCCTTCAGGTATCAATTGTTGTTGGAGATTTTAAAAATGTCAAATTTAAACTTTTTTTTTAAACTTTCTCTTTTTCTCTCTCTCTCTTAATCCAATCTTTATTTCTCTTTCTGTATCTGATTTGGCATTGAATTCACACACTGTAATTTACACTGCCTTTCAGTCAGTGCGCTATTTATTTCAATCTGATTGGTTGCTTGCCCTGTTCACTCAGGTCCCAGATTACCTGTTTCCCTCAGTTTATCAGATCGCACTTTCAGCAATTTGCCATGCAAAAAATTTTTTAAACCTAAATGTGCAAGGGCAAGTCTAACTAACAGCAGACGTCGTTAGATGCCCTGCCACAGCAAAATCTGGGCCAATATTCTTCCTGTGGTGCAACACATACATTTCAGTTTTTTATGGAAGGCTACCCACAATAATTCAGTTGCATGAATATTGTTTAACCTTTATCCCCCCTCTTGGCAATGAATCCGTAACAATGGCAAAATGAACATTGCCATTTCTGACAGAAGTGGATGGATTTTTACTCACTGTCTCCTCCTTCCTGGTAATGTTCAAACACTGGCAGAATAACACCTATTGAAAGAGATGAGATTTATTCACTAATTGCAGCAACAGCAAACAAACATATTTTATATTCCATCATAGTGTACAAAAGTTTTTATGTTTTTAAAAACACACAATTTGCCCCTTTCCCTTTTCTCCCCCCTCAAAACATACGCACGTGCCTATACACACACCCACACTAGAAGTCAGACAAGTTGGCCAGCTGCTCTCGGGCTCAAACAGCCAGCGGCTGGGAGGTGTGGCAGAATAACTCAAGCTACATTACTTTCCTTCCATTGTCTTGGCAGAATAGGGCCCTCCATCTGATGGCATAGTCACATTCAGGAACTTAGCAGATAGGTCATCAGCACAAACCTACTTTGTATCACACTGTCCACCAATAAACTGCTTTATTTTTCTTACTGTGAAATCAAGCAGAATCCTAGTGCAGGAGAACATCAAACTGGAAGAGAGAAGTCTAGATAAATGACAAAGTAGTGAGGCATTACATAGAGTCTACAGCATAGATATAGGCCATTTGAACAAACTGGTCTATGCCAGCATGTATGCTCCGTGCGAGCCTCCTCCCACCGCTCTTCATCTAACCCTATCAGCATACCCTTCTATTCCTTTCTCCCTCATGTACTTATCTAGCTTCCCCTTAAATGCATCCATGCTATTTGCCTCACCTACTCCTTCTCGTAGCGCATTCCACATCTTTGGGTAAAGAAGGTTCTCCTGAATTACTTATTGGATTTATTAGTGACCATCTTGTATTTACGACCCTTAGTTTTGGTCTCCTCCACAAGCAAACATTTTCTCTACGTCTACCCTATTATCTTAAAGACCTCGATCAGAGAAAAGAGCCCCAGCCTGTTCAGTCTTTCCTAATTGCTATAACCTCAGTGTTCTGGGCTCATCCTTCTGAATATTCTATGGACCTTGCCCAATGCCTCTATATCCTTTTTATAATATGGTGACCAGAACTGTGCACAGTACTCAAAGTGTGGTCTAACCAAGGTGATGACAAGTTTGGGCTTTAGAAGTCTGAAAATTGTAGAAGACAGACACAGAGGTAAGGAGTTCCAGAGCTTTCAGCTATTAGAAAAGAGAGAAAATAGTGCCATAAATCATGATTTCACAACAGTAAGGACATAGGGATGATGAGCATTATTACCACGTCATATTTCAGCTGTGTAACAAGAGAGCTTCTTATTTAAAATAAAGAGAGAGGAGAAATATTAAAAACTAATCAAACTCAGGATAAAACCCCTGGTCTGGACCGATTACATCCATGCATTTTAAAAGAATCTAGGGAAGAGATAGCAGAGGCACTATTACATATATTAAATAATTCGTTAGAAAAATGTGTAGTGCCAGAGGACTGGTGGATAGCTAATGCATTACCTATATTTAAGAAGGGAGCTAAAACATGTCCAGGGAACTATAGACTAGTCAGCTTAACATTGGTGGTAGGAAAAATAATGGAATCCCTAATAAAGTAAAAAATTAGAACATCTAGAAACCAAAAAGGTATAATAACGAATAGTCAGCATGGATTTCAAAAAGGGAAAGTCTTGCTTGACCAACCTCACTGAATTCTTTGAAGAGGTAACAAGAGAGTAGACAAGGGTAATGCAGTAGATGTAATTTATCTAGATTTCCAAAAGGCCTTCGATAAGGTACCACAAACTAACTAATGAATAAGGTCAGAGAATGCAGGTTTAGGGGACAAGTAACAGAATGGATAGCTCGCTGGCTTCAAGACAGAAAGCAGAGAGTAGGGGTAAAAGGTAGCTATTCAGAGTGGCAGAAGGTGGAAAGTGGGGTCCCACAAGGATCAATGCTGGGACCAAAGTTGTTCACAATTTATATTAACGATTTAGATCATTTCTAAATTTGCGAATGACACCAAATTTTTTTTTTGGGGGGGGGGGGGGGAAGGAGGAGGGAGTGAGAGAGACAATACCAATTAATAAACTTGCAGAATGGGCATATACTGTAATTGGCAAATGGCTTTCAACGCAGATGAATGAGAGGTATTACATTTTGGTAAGAAAAATAAGGAGGCCACATATTACTTGGAAAATATGAATCCAAATGGGGTAGATGAGCAAAGGGATCTAGGAGTACAAATACACAAATCACTAAAAGTAGCAACGCAGGTTAATAAGGCCATAAAAATGTCAAACCAAGCACAAGGTTTTATTTCTAGAGGGATAGAATTCAGAAGTAGCGATGTTATGCTAAACTTGTATGGAACCTTGGTTAGACCACACTTGGAGTAGTGTACACAATTCTGGCCGCCATATTATAAAAGTCGGACGGACATTTATATAGCGCCTTTCACAACCACTGGACATCTCAAAACGCTTTACAGCCAATGAAGTACTTTTGAAGTGGAGTCGCTGTTGTAATGTGGGAAACGCAGCAGCCAATATGCGCACAGCAAGCTCCCATAAACAGCAATACGATAATGACCAGATAATCTGTTTTTGTTATGTTGATTGAGGAATAAATATTAACTAGGACACCAGGGATAACTCCCCTGCTCTTCTTCAAAATAGTGCCATGGGATCTTTTATGTCCACCTGAGAAAGCAGACAGGGCCTCGGTTTAACGTCTCATCCGAAAGACGGCACCTCCGACAATGCAGCACTCCACTGGAGTGTCAGAGTTATACAGCACAGAAAGAGGCCCTGCGGCCCATCGTGTCTGCGCTGGCCATCAAGCCCCATCTATTCTAATCCCATTTTCCAGCACTTGGTCCATAGCCTTGTATGCTATGGCGTTTCAAGTGCTCATCCAAATGCTTCTTGAATGTTGTGAGTGTTCCTGCCTCTACCACCCTTTCAGGCAGTGAGTTCCAGATTCCAACCACCCTCTGGGTGAAAAAGTTTTTCCTCAAATCCCCTCTAAACCTCCTGCCCCTTACCTTGAAACTATGCCCCCTGGTTATTGACCCCTCTACTAAGGGAAAAGTTCCTTTCTATCTACCCTATCTATGCCCCTCATAATTTTGTACACCTCAATCAGGTCCCCCCTCAGCCTTCTCTGCTCTAAAGGAAAACAACCTCAGCCTGTCCAGTCTCTCTTCATAGCTGAAACGCTCCAGCCCAGGTAACATCCTGGTGAATCTCCTCTGCACCCTCTCCAATGCAATCACATCCTTCCTATAGTGGCGACCAGAACTGCACAGAGTATTCCAGCTGTGGCCTAACTAGCGTTTTGTACAGCTCCATCATAACCTCCCTGCTCTTACATTCTATGCCTCGGCTAATGAAGGCAAGTATCCCATATGCCTTCTTAACCACCTTATCTACCTGTCCTGCTGCCTTAAGGGATCTATGTACATGCACACCAAGATCCCTCTGATCCTAGCTTTCTGATCCTAGTATCAGCCTAGCTTTATGTGCTCAAGTCCCTGGAGTGGGACTTGAACCCACAACAAGGATATAGAGGCACTGGAGAGGGTGCAAAAAAGATTTACAAGGATGATTCCAGAAATGCAAAGTTATGCCTATCAGGGTGAACAGGCTGGGTCTCTTCTCTTGCAAAGAGAAGGCTGAGGGGTGACCTAACAGAGGTCTATAAAATTATGAAAGGTTTTGATAGAGTAGACATGGAGAAAGAGTGTTTCCACTTGTGGGGAAGAGCAAAACTAGAGGCCATCAATATATAAGATAGTCACCAAGAAATCAAATAGGGAATTTAGAAGAATGTGGAGCTCGCTACAACAGGGAGAGGTTGAAGCGAATAGTATAGGTGCATTTGAGGGGCGGTTAGATAAGCATATGAAGGAGAAGGGAAAGAGGGTTATCCTGATCGAGTTAGAGGAATGACGGGAGGAGGCTCGAGTGCAGCATAAATGCCGGCATGGACTGGTTGGGCCGAATGACCGGTTTCTATGCTGTATATCCCATGTAATCTTCATTGGCTGTAAAGCGTGTTGAGATGTCCGGTGGTCATGAAAGGCGCTATATAAATGCCACAACAATTTACTATCAACAGGATCCACTGCAGTAACTCACCAAGTCTACTTTGACTTCCTAGTCCCACAACCTCTACCACAGATGATGAAAGGAGCAGAAAAGCCATGGGATTACTATCATCTCCACATTCCCCTCCAAGCGCACAGTATCCTGACTGGGACATACATTGCCGATGCTTCAGTCATTGGGTCAAAATCCTGGAATTTCCTACCAAACACCATTGTGGGAATACAGTCACCACAAAGCCTGCAGCGGTTCAAGAAGCCAGCCCACCACTACCATCTCACAGCAACAATGGATGAACAATAAATAGAGCCTTGCCAGTGTTGCCCACAAGAAAAACTGTACTTCCTTGACAAGCGGTGTGGAAAAAGGATTTACAGAAGTTACAATACAGCTTTGGTCAGGAACGAGAAGCTGCAGTTGATACAATAACAAAATACTTGTGTTTAGCAGCTGTAATGGTAGATTTATTGAAGTTACGAGCAGAAATAAAGTTGGCATGGTATGCTTAATACAGCTAGCAATGCCAGGTGTGGTGGGCAGAAGCTTTAGGATACAGTAGAATCGCTGGAATAACTGAACCAAGATCTGACAGCAGCTGAGAGAGATATAAAACATACAATACCAAGATGATTTATTTCATTGCCACGTGTTAAAAGAATCAGAAAAGCTGGAGCAAGAAAAAGTAGTGAAGAATTCAGCTAGTTGGCAAACTCAGTGCCAGACAAGACAAGAGTAGTTTACAAAGTATAAATCGTTAAGAGTAGTCTGCAAGATGCCTTTCCCATTATTTTAAATTTTACATTAGATGAGAAATCTGGAAGAGTCATAAGAGTCTAAACCGCCAAAGTGGGAACCCGCCCCCTAAATAATTTGCATTTACTTTAAATTTCACTTGATAAGAGAAAGGTGGAAGACAAAACAATTGGTTTCAGAATGAAACCACCACACTGGTAATGTTAGCGAGTCATTTGGACAACCAACGTGAGAATTCCACAAATTTTGCATATATGACACCCAACGTATACTACTATGGGAGGATGGAATATAGTTGCCGCTTCTGTTCAATTAGCTTAGGTTTCCATGTACATGTTAAAGATACTGCATGAAGGCTGGCTTATAAAACTGCAGCTCTTTGCTCATCCAGCTGTAAATGTCATATTGTGCCAAGTTACAAAAAAAAGTCACATTTCACAAAAGAAACAAGATATTGATAGCCCCAATAAAAACGTACCTGCTACATTGTCTCTTTTAGCTCGGACTTTGACCTGTGCCTTGTTCACATTCTGGATCACAGTAGTACTGCACACAACAGAACCAGTATATCAGCTACAATATGAGTCTACTTGCATTATATACTCTACTCCATTTAATTTGAAATAAATTCCTACTTTGTTATTTGATCTAAAGGATAATGTCAATGGACTAATGCCTAAAATTACTGATTAATTATGCAGATCTAAAGAGTAACCGCTGGACAGAAATACTTGATTTAGTCCTTGCATGCAAGGTCAATAAATATCAAATGGACTCCATACTTATTAAAATCGAAGTGAATCCAACACGTAATCACAGAAATCACAGAAACCCCACAGTGCAGATAGAGGCCATTTCGGCCCATCGAGCCTGCACCGACACATATCCCACCCGATCCCCGTAACCCCTGCACCAACACATATCCCACCCTATCCCCGTAACCCCATGTATTTAATCCCCCTAACACTAAGGGTCAATTTATCACAGCCAATCAACCTAACCCGCACATCTTTGGACTGTGGGAGGACACCGGAGCACCCGGAGGAAACCCACACAAACACGGGGAGAATGTGCAAACTCCACACAGTCACCCGAGGCCGGATTCGAACCCGGGTCCCTGGCGCTGTGAGGCAACAGTGCTAACCACGTACTTAGGCTTCAATTCAGTGCACAACCATTTTTCATACCTGTAACTGCCTCTACACAGCAAGTGAATGCCACACAAGTCACCAAATCTACAGTCTCCAAACACCACCAATAACAAAGACCAATTGCTCAATTAGCACAGGTTAGGGACGACGAATCTGGTCAATCTGCAAAGAAATCTTTGGCAGTTATAGTCTCACCTGAAATCTCCAGCAGTGAATTTAGCTTCAGCCAAGGAAAAGGCTGCTTCCCTCATTACTTCACCCATCAGCGTCTTAGTCTGGGAGGAGAAAACCAGAGTTGATGCAAATCCAACATGTGGAGGTGTTAACTCATACTGAAATATAGGGCTTATTTTTATTTTACCTTTACTGCTTTTTTTTTTTTTTAAATAAATAAAAAATATATGTAGAATTCATTTTTAGATGGAGCAGCATTTGTTATTTCTAAAAATCTGTGAGGATGTCCTCATTTTCTGCCATTTTGCCCTGGTTTAATCAACCTGTGCACCATCTTTGGCGGAGAAGAGGCGGATGACCTGCCCCAGACCTCCACCAACATTGCTCTGTGCTGGCCACAGAGTTCAGCAACTCATTTTCTCCACACAACACTCGCTCCAACAGAAGCATTTGGTTTCCACCCACCAGATTGGTTACAACCAAACCTGGTAGAGTTGGGGGGGGGGGGGGAGGGGTAAAGGGTGGAATTTCTAAACATGTTTCTTCTCTGACATCCTGCTTTACTAAGAAGATTGATTGATTCACTTTGCCAGCACATTCCAGCACAAAGCCAAAATACTGTGAATATAACTAAAATAAAGTGCTGTTTAAGGCAGAAAACCAAATAGACCTGGTATTTACAAGCAACCAATTAATTCTGGTCATTTAATGACCAAAACTTGCATTGTGCTAAAAGTAGTGTAAACTAGAAAAAAAAAATGGGAAAGTTTAATTAAACTTGTAATGGTTGTTCTTCAAACATAAATTTCACCTCTATAATCTTTTTCAGGATTTGTCTGAAGCGCAGTGTAAGGGCATCAGACTTTTTCTTCAGTAAGTTGCGACCAGTCTGAGCACCTTTCAAACGGGCCTTCATTATAGTTTGCGCCCTATAGCAAAAGCAAAAAAAAATAAGTTTACTTTGAGCTGGCCATTGTTTTCTTTAATTAAATAAATCGATTTCACATTGAGAGTGTTTCAACACAAAGGTAACGCAACAGCTTCTCCTTTTTTGGCACCCTCGCAAGTGCGCATTTTTATGAATTGATGAATAGGAAAGCTTCCAGTGACAGAAGGATGCAACATTTTTGTACCCAGTTTTCATATTGATACGTTAATGCAAGATGATTCACATTTCTATTTTTAAACTAGAACGGGGGGGGGGGGGGGGGGGCGGGGAAATGAGAAATGTCCTCAATGCACAAATTTTTAAGTATAAAAGCATAATGAGAAGCACCTTGGGTTGCTGTTCACAGAAAATGGATGGATGGATTCAAGACGCATCCAAAAGTGGCCAATGGTTGCTTTGAGCAAGATGATGAAGTTGTGTACATAAAAGAACAGAGCTAGAAGTTATATTTTTCACTCAAGCACATAACAGAAATGCACTTGACATCTACACTTCACCTGGCTATCTTGTAAATATGAAATTAGCACAAAAATATTGCAAACATGAAAGCTCATCAATGTGTTGGGAAAAAAGGCTTTATTCTCTCCAAAGCTGGCTCTATACTGTATTCGGTAAAACTTTCCATTTTCAAAAATGTGCTTTACCATTAGTACCGTTTTTAAATTAAACCAGTGAGGAAGATGTTTTCAAAACATGGGAACACTGAAACGTCCCTCCAACTGCAACAAATATGATAGTTAAACAACCAGATGCATTAAATTGAGTGTCAAAGTTTGTGTAAATTCATCTATGAAGGTTGGTTTAGCTCCCCGATACCATCAGCTACTATAACTCCCCCAAGCCAGTTCCTAATGCCATTATCTGCACGCTGTTTATACAAAAATATTTATTTGAAAACAATTTTTTCTTTATTTAAGAAGGTCATGGAGGAAGATACCAGACAGAAAAGGAACTCATTTTTAATATGGTATCTTTCACATTCTCAGCACAGTCCCAAAGCACTTCACAATGAATTACTGTTGAAATGCAGTTATTTATGGCAGCCAATTTACATATGGCAAGGTCAATAACAATTTAATCTGTTTTTGGCTACCACTGAACCAAGCTGACCACTTTTAAATACAAAGAACCTCTCGCTATAATTTTACAGAAATGCTTTTCAGCAACTCCTCTCCATGTCTGTCAGTTGAGCAATTTTGGTCTGGGGGATGGCGGAGATGTTCAGGGAGTGTCACATATAACCATGTGAACCTTTCCAAGTCAGCCAGAATGTAAAAGATACCATGGCAACAATGTGCTGTGGGTGTACACACATTCCAAATGAAGACATCAAACAGACACCTCTGATTATGTATAATGTATTTTGTAACTGCAAATGAGTTCACGTTAATTCCCACAATGTTTAAGTTATTACTATGTCACACCGCACAGTATTTCACAAGTCCTTGTGCATATAGTATGCTTTTAAAAAAAAAATGTTCATGGGATGTTAGCAACACTGACAAGGTCACATTTATTGCCCATCCCTAGTTGCTTTGAGAAGGTGGTGGTTGGCCATCTTCTTTAACCACTGCAGTTGCAGGAGCAGCGCTCCGAAAGTTTGTGATTTCAAATAAAGCTGTTGGACTATAACCTGGTGTTGTGTGACTTCTCACAGAATCACAGAAACCCCACAGTGCAGATAGAGGCCATTTCGGCCCATCGAGCCTGCACCGACACATCTCCCACCCGATCCCCGTAACCCCACATATTTTAATCCCCCTAACACTAAGGGTCAATTTATCATAGCCAATCAACCTAACCCGCACATTCTTACAGCAGTCCTTGTAGGGATGCTAGATAGGGGATTACAAGATTTTGACCCAAAAATGTAGGAACAGTGATAAATGTCTAATTTGTTGTTGCATGCCATTGTGTACAACAGAACTCCACTGTAATCCAATACTATCTTGTGTTCCATGCAGTATTTTTTGTGTGTTAAATGGAGTGCTTCCTTAATACGTTGATATTTTGATTTGGAGTGCTTGAGATCCATTGAGGGGCATATTCTAGTCTAGCATTAGCACTTTCATAGCAAGTACATCGAGGGAGAAAGGAATAAAAAATTTATTGATAGGGGAGATGAAGTTAATAGAGTGGGAGGAGTCTCGTGTGGAGTATAAACAGCGGCAAAGACCAGTTGGGCCAAATGGCTTGTTTGTGTGTTGTAAGTTCTAAGTAATTTTCATACCGTACTATACGTGCATTTTACCCCATGGCTACTATTTGGTTTGTTGTAAATTATGAAACTAACTTAAAAACGAGATTGGATTTTGTTTGGTGTTAACAGGTATATTTTATTGGGGTATACAAGGGCTGGTCGTGTGCATCATGATCAAATTATGTAGAGTGCAAAGTATGATGATAGTTTTTGTTAAAAATGTAACTGGTTCTTACAATTTTTTTAATGCACAACTCCAACTCTGTTCAATTACAAATTATTTTTCTTAAAAAAACATTTTCGATGGTCTCAGTCTGCAATACTGGATTGCAACATTTTTCCAATATTAACTGTTTTGCAAACCGGGCAGTTACAGCAATCGACTGTTTCAGTTATAATCTCCCACAACCAGTTACTCCCAATTTCTATTTAGTTTCTCTAGTCTCTGCGAGTTCCTTCCTTTATTTGGAAAAATAGGCTGATGATTCAGCGAGAAATAGGCCGGTCCTTCGCACAAACCTACTCCCAGTACAAAATTAAAACGCTGCGCTCGGACACTGATGGTCCACAAATCGCAGCACATTTTGGGAAACCAGCTTGCCAGGTGTGAGCGCACTGAAGCATAAGCCAAGCTTGCGATGGCCGGGAACTGTAATCGAATAGGATACTCACATCCGCGATGGAAAGATCTCAATCCTTTCTTTTCCCGACATGTTTGGCTATGTGTGAAAAATCCAAGAGCAAGTGGAAAAGAGAATCCAGTGACCTTGAGCGGGGAGCGGCGGAGCCCTGTACGGGCTGCGGTCGCCTCTGGTTTGGGTGAGTTTTTGCTCCGGTGGATTTGTGTCACCGCAGTCAGCTGCTCGCAGTCACATGGCAGGCGGAAGTGACCGAAGCCCCTGTGAAGTAACTGCTGACCGAATATTTTTCACTTTTGGATGCGGAATTTTTTTTTAAAAACTTTTTCTGCTCGATATAGTTGTTTGCTTCAGCAATTTGTGGGTCCTGTTTCTCAGGTTTTGTGTTTGTCCCGGCGCTGCGAACTCGCCTTTACTAAGATGGCGGCCACGCAGGCCTCAGTGACCTGAATTGTTGCGCATTTCCACACGCCCAGTGCGCTTGACAGTGACAATCTAACAGAATAATCGTATAATGATAAGGCGGCGAAGAAGTGAGGGGGACGAAGGTCCGCGCCTGGTGAATGTCACAAATGAAGGCCGCGCCGCCATTTTAGCAGAAGTTCAAGCTCCGCTGCGAAACAATTGAACCGGAAGTGCCCTCTGACTTCCTGTTGCGGCCTGACGCCTGCGCAGTGCGAGCGCGGATCCAGGTGTGGGGCCTGTGAGGCGGTGCGGGGGAATCGGCGCCAAGTCACGGTAGAGACTGGTCCTGAACCGAGGTTCCTTCTTTACAGCGTCATTCGAGCAGCAGCCGTGCTGCCGACAGATTCGGTGCAGGTAGGTGAGGCCCAGGGCTCGTGGAGGGCGAGGCCGGCAGCGGACGGGAGCCAGGCTCTGGCCTAATTCAAGCACGCTTTACACCATTGCGCGCAGCGCTAGCTGTCATCACCAGCCCCGGGCGGGGTATCGGCCAGATTCTCAACCAGCCCTGTGTTCGACGTGAACTGTTATCTGGGTTTTAAACAGTTCCACTCTGTGGGTCGATGTGTTGAAATCTGGTACTCGGAGCCACTCTTCCATTGCCCACCTCTATTAGTTCATGGGCCCCTCAGATTTGCGGTGTGATTCCCTTCTCTCATTGTTTCCATTTCCCACGCCAGCTGCCCTGCGGCCTTCGAGTGTGGTTGCTATCAAGCTTACAGTTTTGTGCTCTGTGCCCACGTGTAATTGAGGTGTCGGATTGTTAAAGTTCACAAATGGAGGAGACTTTGATTGCATCATTCTGGGCTGGAAATTTAAGTGAAGTCCCAGGAGATGAAAGGCTACCCGACTTAACACCCTATGTCTAACTTCTAAATGTGCATTGCATTCTATGCTCGGGGAGCATCTATCCTTTCTTCTCCAATTCTTGATTAAAACTATATTAATTTCGGCTTAAATTTCATTTTTGTTAGACATGATCACTGGGAATGAAATTTTATGGAGATTTTTATATTTTGTCATGAATAGGATGCAAAATTCAAGTGAGGGGTTGTGGTAGCAAATACAGTTGCATTACCACAGGCTAGTTTTCAGTTTTCTGTTTCTGTGCATTGTGTGGATAGCTTTATGCCTCCTCCACATCAGCACTTTTTTCATCAGTCATTTAACCAGGGAAATTAATGGTGCTAATGAGGATTAGACAGTGAAATGTGAATATTCAAGTTGAAATAGCAATAAAATATACCACAAGACATACATATGCCAAAGGAATGGGGCAGAATGGCTGACAATCGAAACTGATATAACACAGCCAGTTCATGTTGACTGACGGCTCAACCGTTTTTTTCATTGAAATTTATTGAGAAATCTGAAGCCACCTCCATAGCATCAAGTGTGAATTCTGTAGTTACGATTCCATGGCTCCATTGTAATATATCACATTTGATGGATTTAACTGGAATAACTGCACATATGCAAACCTTTGGTGGCATTAACGAAAGGTTCTACTACCCAACAATATCAAGTTTTCTTGGTGCTATTTATACTAGAGAATTTAGCAACAATTGAACTCCGCGTGTGTAGATGCTGAAAAGTTGCCACTTTGCCATTTTTGCTACATCTTCCACAGTGTTGGGAAGGTTCGTGTCATGACAAACTGCACTGCTCGCTTGTTTAGTCAAAATCAAAACTGGACCCAATGGAAGTGCAGCTGTGATGGCATCTTTGATACCAGTGACATTTTGCTGTCAGTACTCTGAACCCACCTGACAGGGGTTACATTGCAGCACCAATGCCAGATCTGTTACAAACGTCAGTTTTAACACACTTGTCTCTTGGGTCAGAAACATTTGGGTTCAGGCCCCACTGCCAGAGCATAGAATCCAGGCTGACATTTTAGTGCAGTAGAGACTGCAGTGAGAGACTGCTGCCTTGTCAAGTGTTCCCTTTCAGGTGAGAAGTTAAACTTGAGATACTGGGATTATTTCCACTGGCACAGAGGAGGTTAAGAGGAGAGGGTTTAAAATTATGAAGGGTTTTGATATGAGTAAATAGGGAAAGACTATTTTCTCTAGTTGTGAGTCAGTGGCAACAGGTAGGCAATTTAAAACTGTCAAGAGAATTGGGATAAAATTGCAGGACCATGCAATGCTTTGCCATAGGGAGCAGAGGACATTGCATCTTGTATTGGAAGAGATAAATATTTGAAGCAGAGGAAGATACTGGGATTTGGGGATAAAGCAAGGCAATGGGATTAGTTTTCAATTGTTCTAGCAACAAGTTGGGGCAAGCATTGCACCAAAATGCCTCCCCATGTGCTGTAATCGTCTACATTTCTACATTAACACTGCACCTCATGGCCTTTCTAATATCAGTGTAACTTCGCTTTTCAAAAGAAAATGCCAGCTAGTACAGGCCAGAATATTTCAGCTTCAATCCCCTGTTTGTGCAGAGTCAGCTGGTCTCAGCCTCCGCATGCTATTGAAAGAAACAAAGCAAAACACACCAGATGCCTACTCCCAATTGCCATCCATTGACACATCTGGAAAATAGATATGTACATGGACACAGAACAGGATTTGCTCCGCTGCGATGTCCTCTATTGTCGAGGTTTTCACAAAGAATGGTTAATTTGGCGCTGTATCAGAAGGTGGTTGTGAAACTAGGAGTGGGAGGTAAACAGCTGAAAAAGCTTGTCGAGCTACATTTCAACAAATATTAACATTGTGTTTCAACTTTTAAGTCTGAAATATAATCATTTACTAGTTGATGAGCAAAGTGCTAGTGAATTAACAGTGCTACGTGCCAGCAAGGCCAGATGCATTTTGTTAGGCATGTTCACAACTAAATTGCTGAGAATCTGTAAATTATTACAACAGCCCAAACCAGCATTCCTTATTCCATCAGCAGAACCAACAGAAATGTTACCAAAGATCACATTTTTACACCTTGCTTACTTAACCAATTTATTGAAATGCCGTTCACCGCCACCAACGTGACAGCAAGTGAGCACAGTTTAAGCAACAATTCAGGAATTTTCCAGGTCACCGATGTGAAATGCCAAGCCTATTTACGTCAATTATTTATTTCTCCCTCAATACAAAATGATAGTGTGCATACTTCAAATATTCTACAGAAACAGAGATTTTCACTCTGAACGAATGACCCCGGAGTCATCTCTGCCAACAAGCGCACCTTTGGAGGCAACACTTGTAAAGTGTGAAAAGAAAAGGAAGAACCATTTCTAGAGCCTTTCATATCCTCAGCATAACCCAACGGGTTTTATAAATACTGGTTACTTTTGAAGTCCATTCACTTGTGATATAGGCAGTTTACACACCGCAATGCCCCACAAACAGGAATTGTGAACAGCGATAGGCAGGAAAAGATCCTTTGGTCCACCCAGAGAGAAGTGATTAGATAATCTGTTTTTGATGCATTGGCAGAGCAGGAATTCCTTGCTCCTCTTCAAATAGTGCCATAGGATATTTTACATCCTCTTTGGCAGGCAAACTTGATTTAACTTCCCATTAATTACAGTTTGTTATCACTTGGTATCAGTTTGGTGAATCGATGCTGTACACTCACTATGGCTTTAATACCCTTTTTATAATGGGTGCCCAAAACTACACACTGTACTCTAATTGATGTAACCATTTCCTTGCACAAGTTTAGGATAACATCTTTGCTCTTCTACTCTTAATAAAACCCAAAGTGCTTTTTTTAAATGGTTTTATCTACATGCATCACACTTTCAAATAGTTATTGTCGCACTCCTTGTTTCTCCTCCCAAGATGCATTAGCTGGCATTTATAACGGGTAGAGATTGTTGCTGCCAAATGTTGTCAGTGAACAGTCTTAATTTTCTGGCCCATGTTGGTGAATAATGATTTTCTATTTTAAGCAACTGCTTTCAAATCTTATTTTTACAAACTCATTGGGGATTGAGGAAATGAGGCATATGTTTGAGCCCTTGTGGCCTCGCAGCCTCCTTAACCAAAATTTGCTGAAGTAGAATGGTATTTTACGAGATCAGTTGTACCTATGCTACAACGGTGTCTGATAAATGTTGAGGATCCTTGTGATTTAAGTGATACATTTCATATAATGGGCTTGCATTTCAGTACCAGGTACTAGCGTGCTCCCCAAGCATTAGTCAAGCATGAACCTTGATGGTGAATGTCAGAAGCCCACTGGACAGCAGTAGGCCCTGATCCTATTATCCACACAATGCACATTTGGCAGGGGTTCTGGATAACAATCGGGACTGAGAACCTGAGCTGATTTTTCCCTCACTGACCCAAGCTTGCTAAGACAAATTATAGAACAACTTACTGCAGCTCTGCTTGGCTCAGCCAACACAACATGGGTCTTGGTCTTTCTGCTTTGTTTAGCTCATCTTACTGGCTAAACTCATTGACCTATGGGGGAGTGGGAAACCATGATATTTTAAATGTACACTGTGTGCCTTTCCAGAAGATGAATATAAAGTGGTTGTAGATATCAAGGAACAGTCCAGTGTATATTAAAGCTGCAGACAAGCTGAACTTATTGAAGCCACTGTAACATCTTTGTTTTTTGCTTTCATAAGTTACCTTAATACTGTAGTCAAACATACTGCAAAAAAGCAAGCTCTCTGGAATCTAAACACTTCATTGCCCTGATCTTCTATACTCTGGAATGTATTAAAGGGCATGTAATACTCTTTGAAAAATATTCCTGCAGTGTCTCTTTATCCTTGTATTGTACTGTCTTCCTTTTTAGTTCCTTTAAAGCTCCCAGGCTGAAACACACTAATCTCAACTGTGTGGTGGCTCTCCACAGGTATTTTCACCGTTTGTCAGTGCTGCTTTGTGTACAGCCAGTACACACTATTTTTACAGAACCCCTGTAACATTTTGTCTTTCTTTCTCTTGTCTCTTCCGCACTCATTTTTAGGATCCTGTTAGCTCGGCACGTTATCCAGCAGGCCAGCAACAATAAGTTGGCTGGTCTTTCTGTTGTCTTTTGATATACCAAAATATAATTCAATTTCTTTTTCTCTGTTTCAGAATGCCAGCTCTAAGTTGTCGGTTTTACCAACACAAATTTCCGGAGGTGGAAGATGTGGTGATGGTAAATGTCCGCTCCATTGCAGAGATGGGTGCCTATGTCAGCCTTCTAGAATACAACAACATTGAAGGCATGATTCTCCTCAGTGAGCTTTCAAGGAGACGTATCCGATCTATCAACAAACTGATTCGCATTGGTAGAAATGAATGTGTAGTTGTAATCCGAGTGGACAAAGAGAAAGGTACTGTAGTACACAGATTGCATTAACTAGAGGAGGTGTTCTTCAGATCTGGATTTTTAAATCTCTGACTACTTGCAGTATGGATGAGGGTAATTGGAGCCCCTTTAGTGGTTCAAGCTTTTCATTGTTTGCTCATCTCGCTTTTTTGTAAATTGTTTCTTGTGATAAATGTTGGCTCAGTGGCAGTAATCTTGCTCCTGAGTCAGGTGGTATGGGTTCAAGACCCGCTGTAGGACTTGAGCGCAAAATCTAGGCTGACGCTTCAGTGCTGCACTCTCTTTTGGATTAGACATTAAATCGAGGTGCAGTCTGCTCTCTTGGGTAGATGTAACAGATCCCATGGCACTGCTTGAAGAAGAGCAGAAGAATTCTTCTGGACAACATTTATCCCTTACTAATACCAGCAAAAACAGTCTTATTTATGGGACCTTGTGTGAAAGTTGGTTGCTGTGTTTGCCTACACTTCAAAAGTAATTCATTGGCTGTAAATTGCTTTGGGACATCCCAAGGATGTGAAAAGTGCTATATAAGAACATAAAGAGGAGCAGGAGTAGGCCATTTGGCCCTTCAAGTCTGCTCCGCCATGGCTGACCTTCTACCTCATCTCCACTTTCCTGAATTATCCCTTGAGTCCCTTAATATTCAAAAATCTGTTGATCTCTGTCTTGAATATACTCAACGACTGAGCCTCCACAGCCCTCTGGGGTAGAGAATTCCAACGATTCACCACCCTCTGTGTGAAGACATTTCTCCTCACCTCAGTCCTAAATGGCCAACCCCTTATTCTGAGACTGTGACCCCTGGTTCTAGACTCCCAAGCCAGGGGAAACATCCTCCCTGCATCTACCCTGTCAAGCCCTGTAAGAATTTTGTATGTTTCAATGAGACCACCTCTCATTCTTCTAAACTCTACAGAATAGAGGCCTAGTCTACTCAATCTCTCCTCATAGGACAATCCCCCCATCCCAGGAACCAGTCTGGTGAACCTTTGTTGCACTCCCTCTATAACAAGTATATCCTTCCTTAGGTAACGCAAGTTCTTTTTTTTCTTCAATATCAGCTGCTTATGTTTTTTGGACATATTTACATACATAAAAATGTCTGCAGCCTAAGACTAGTTAACTTATAACACATGGCCTAACCTTTTTTTTCTTAATGAAATTCCAAAACCAAAACTGAATTTAGAGTTCTTTCATGCTGTGATTTAATGTCCAGATGTCCTGTAAGAGCTACAGGTTATAGCCATTTGGCTTAAGTGTCCATGTGGTGAATTTAGCTTTTTAGGTGGGTTGCTTGAGGGAATTACTCAGCAGTGATGAAGTGATTCCCTATAAAGGAAATAAATATTGGAAAGAGTGTCAACCCAGTTTCTTGTCCATCTCGGGTAAAGATTGGAATTACTTTATATTAAAGTAAAGTAATTAAAACATAATTGTATTTGCTTCCAGAATTTTTTTTTCCCTTTGCATACTTACTTTAAGCTTCTGATGTTGACGACACCCAAGTGTACCTCGCCACCGCCTTTCTAGACCCTGCCACTATCTCTGATTTGTCACGCTGCTTGTCCGACATCCAGTACTGGATGAGCAGAAATTTCCTCCACCTAAATGTTGGCAAGACTGAAGCCATTGTCTTTGGTCCCCGCCACAAGCTCCATTTCCTAGCCACCAACTCCACCCCTCTCCCTGGCCACGATCTGAAGTTGAAACAGACCATTCGTAACCTTTATGTTGTTTTTGACCCCGAGATGAGCTTCCAACTACAAAACCGCTCCATCACCAAGACCGCCTACTTCCACCTTCGTAACATCGCCCGTCTCCGACCCTGCCGCCGCTCATCTGTTGCTGAAACCCTCATCCATGCCTTTTATAACCTCTACATTTGACTATTCCAATGCTCTCCTGGCCGGCCTCTCATCTTCCACCCTCCATAAACTTGAGCTCATCCAAAACTCTGCTGCCCGTATCCTAACTCGTACCAAGTCCCGTTCACCCATCACTTCTGTGCTCACTGACCTACGTTGGTTCCAAGTCCAGCATCGCCTTGATTTAAAAAATTTTAAACTCGTTTTCAGATCCCTTCCCTATCTCTGCAACCTCCTCCAGCCCTGCAAACCTCCGAGATCTCCAATTCTGGCCTCTTGCGCATCCCCGATTTTAATCGCTCCACCATTGGCGGCCATACCTTCATCTACCTAGGCCCGAAGCTCTGGTATTCCCTCCCTAAACCCCTCTGTCCTCCTTTAAGACGCTCCTTGAAACCTACCTCACCTGTACTAATATCTCCTTATGTGGCTTGGTGTCAGATTTTGTTTGATAACGTTCCTGTGAAGCGCCTTGGAATATTTTACTACATTAAAGGTGTTATTTTACGACATTAAAGGTGTTATGTAAATGCAAGTTGTTGTTGTTGGGAGCCCTAACCAATGCTGAAGCATCAGTTCAGTTGGAGTTCACATGAAATTTAGGATTATCCTGAGCTGTGTGGCATTGACTTTCGGAAACATGATGGGAGCCTGGTTTTATTTTCATAAAACTCACTGTACAGCTTTCAACTTAACGGAATGTTTTAGGACTGGCTCTTCACAGCAGGTGAATGATGGTTGAATAAGTGGTCATTGTGATTGATTGCTTTGTATCTGTCTTGTTTAATTCAGGTTACATTGATTTGTCTAAGCGCAGAGTTTCGCAAGAAGAAACCATAAAATGTGAAGACAAGTTTACCAAGTCCAAGACTGTAAGTGTTTTCTTCTTCACGTTTATTTACTACATTGATGGATGAAAAAGTTTGGTGTAGCAGCGATGGGTTATACAGCACCAAGAACTGACAATATTGGCCTAGAAATTCAGTTAAGGCCCGCCAGCAGGCTAACGCCCAAAAGTTAGCGCTGCGTGCGGAGCCGGGTGCGCCCGTCAGATATTCGGCTTTTGCGCCCCAAGTCGGAACCGGGCGCTATTCCAGGGTGTGCCCGCCCCTGCTTAGGGCGCTGAAACTGAATTTCTGCGCTGTAGGCCCCGCTGCGGAGCGGCAGGCTGCGGTACTGCAGGCCTCCTCCTCTTAAGGGGGAGGTGCCTGCAACAGCGAGATCGCCGCTGGATTGTGCCGGCAAATGAGCCCGGCACCACGGAGAAGTGCCGGGCTTGCGGAAAGCAGCCGGCAATGCCGCAGGGGGGCGGTGGAGGAGGCCGGGGAAGGAGGTGCGGGCAGGCGGCCGCCGAAAAAGCGGCCGGCCGCACCTCCACCTTAAAGCGCCCCAGTAGCGCAGCAGTACGGCCCCGTTTTTCAATCGCTGTTTGCGGCCGCTGCAGAAGAGGCGGCCGCAACTAAATATGGGGTTTGGGGCGGAACCGGGGCACTGCGCACACCGATGACGTCATCGGTGTCGGCGCAGCGCTACTGCTACCGCCGCCATTACCGCAGCGCTGAATATCAGTGCACCCTCTTACACTGGCGCAGAAACACTATTTGGGCAGTAACTGGGTGCAAAGTCCACTGAATTTCTAGCCCTTAGTATCTTACCTCTGTATAATGTATAGATTGTGATTTTATGTAGGTTTTTATGACAGCAGGCTTGTGGCATCACATGAATTGCTGACACCAATGCATTAATTTTTAATATAAATTTCTGTGGACATGGGCCTTGGCTCCATGTTGCCTTTGCTAACATCACAACTGAGATAGGGAGCTTGCTATACAGGTTTACTACCAGTCTCTGGCATGGTTTATTTCTTATGCCAATACAATACCCCACAAAACAATAAAAATTGATGTGCATTAAACTGTGTGTGTTTAAGCATAAAATGCCCAACATCCTAACAAATGACTTAAATGGAGGGAACGGTAGAATAGTGGTTATGTTACTGGACTAGTAATCCAGAGGCCTGGGCTAATGATCCGAAGACGTGAGTTCAAATTGCACCGTGGCAGCTGGGGAATTTAAATTCAGTTAATTAAATAAATCTGGATTAAAAAGCTGGTATCAGTAATGGTGACCATGAAACTTAAACCTGGATGACTGCAGCTCCAACAACACTCTAGAAGCTCAACACCATCCAGGACAAAGCAGCCCGCTTGATTGGCACCCCATCCACCACCTTAAACATTCACTCCCTCCACCACCAGCGTACCGTGGCTGCAGTGTGCACCATCTACAAGATGCACTGCAGCAACTCGCCAAGGCTTCTTCGATGGAACCTTCCATACCTGCGACCTCCACCACCTGGAAGGACAAGGGCAGCAGGCGCATGGAAACACCATCACCTCCCAAGTTCTCCTCCAAGTCACACACTATCCTGACTTAGAAACATATCGCTGTTCCTTCATTGTCGCTGGGTCAAAATCCTGGAACTCCCTTCCTAACAGCACTGTGAGAGTACCTTCACCTTGCGGACTGCAGCGGTTCAAGAAGGCGACTCCCCACCACCTTCTCGAGGGCAATTAGGGATGGGCAATAAATGCTGGCCTTGCCAGCGATGTCCACATCCCAGGAACGAATATAAAAAAAACATGAAATACAAATTTAAATTGCTTAATAGGTTCCACTGTAAAGTGGTGCTGGACCAAGTTCCCAGTAATTGACACTAATTTGTGCAAAGATTGGATATGTTTAAGCCTGGTGGGGCCACTTTCCCTGTTGGCTATTTGAGCAAAATGTAATTGCGCTAATAAAGAATTGTTTACAATTTTGCTGGAAGAGCACCGAACAAAGCTGATCCTGTAGTCGATCATATGTTAAAATGTCAGCTTGACTCAGTTGGTAGCATTCATGCCTTTGAATTAGAGGGTATGGGTTCAAGCCTGTTAGAAATTTTTGGTGTGCCGTAGATACTCCTTCGGGTTAGTGTCACCGGTCCCTCCCATGAGTGCCCCTGCATCCCTCATGATCGGGAGATGGCTTTCGCTGCCCAGTATCTAGACAGACAATAGTGTGACTGATTGGTGGTGGGGTTGAGGGGAATATAACAAGGAGACCCCCTTGTTACCTGAAATGGATATCATGGTCCTTGTAAGTGCCCTCGCATGCGCTTTTCAGTCTTCCAAGAGATGGACTGATTAACACTTGTGAGACAAGGCCAGATACAAATTGTTAAGCCCCTTCATTTAATAGTCACTAAAGGAATCACAGAATCACAGAAACCCCACAGTGCAGATAGAGGCCATTTCGGTCCATCGAGCCTGCACCGACACATATCCCACCCGATCCCCGTAACCCCTACACCAACACATATCCCACCCTATCCCTGTAACCCCACGTATTTAATCCCCCTAACACTAAGGGTCAATTTATCATAGCCAATCAACCTAACCCGCACATCTTTGGACTGTGGGAGGAAACCGGAGCACCCGGAGAAAACCCACGCAAACACGGGGAGAATGTGCAAACTCCACACAGACAGTCGCCCGAGGCCGGATTCGAACCCGGGTCTCTGGTGCTGTGAGGCAACAGTGCTAACCACTATGCCACCATGTACAGTATAACCATAAATAAGAAGTAAAACAATAAACCGCACTGCCTTTCCCTAGTTTAATAGGTTAAATATACTTGCTTTTGATCAGTTTTGGCATTGAATCAGACAAGCCTTACGCTGGGCCTTGGTGGGCTCTATTCTTGATAAGCTACCTGGGCCTTGCTCGTCTCTCTCGGAGCAGACATCACCAATTTCAAACATATGACTCTTTTTCCCTGTGTCCGCTGGAAGTGGAAGGGGGTTTGTCGACCTCTAGCCCCTCCTTTGTCCAGGGGCTGGTTAGTAGGGCTGCCAATTAAACTAGATACTACCCTCCCGAGAGTGAATTCTTACCAGACAGTCCTTGTTGTCTTTGCAAGAAAAGTACTCGTGCAAATGTCCTGCTGGAATCCATGAAACAAAATAATGAATTGTCGCAGATCATTATTGATAATGGTTACACTCGCTATCTTATTAACATATCAATCCCCTCTTTGTCCCAGTAGCTCCAGCACGTCCCTATATTTAAAAGAACTGGGAGAAAGCTACATATCTGTGAAATTAACCCTTTGAGTCCTGGACCTAAATCCCAGGGAGTTCTGGTGTCCCTCACCAAGCAGCACCAAAAGCAAATTAACTTGGTTTTCATCTAATTTGCTGGGTAAGGGAACTAACTATGTACAATTTGGCTGCCATTTTGAACCCTACAACAGCAGTGACTGCTTTTCAATAGGAATTTATTAGTCTGAAGCACTTTGGGACGTCTTCAAGACAAGGCAGTATCTTTTTAATGAACCCTCTTGTTAAAGAATAAAGACACATCATCACTGTTGAATATTAAACTCTCCTTGAGTGAAACGACTTTTCATCATGTTTGCTTTTTTTCAATAGGTGTATAGTATCCTGCGACATGTGGCAGAGGTGCTTGAGTACACTAAAGATGAACAGCTCGATAGTCTGTTTCAGAGAACAGCCTGGGTCTTCGATGAGAAGTACAGAAGGCCTGGATATGGAGCTTATGATGCATTTAAACATGCAGTTTCGTAAGAATTAATTTATTTTCTACTTCATTGAGGTTGGGGGCTTTCTGAGGACATTTGTCGTATCTCACAGCATTTATATTACCGAACCAGTTTTAATTGTAAGTGACTTTAATATAGCCGAGTTCTCTTGCTGTCAAATCTGCCCCTTTTATACTCGGCAACAACAGATAACTGTGCACGTTGCATTTAAGGGCACCAGGCAAAACCCCTCCCTGGGGGAGTTCTGATGTCTGTTTATTATGGGTTGCCATTGGAGATCCTCTTCTAAAGTAAATCGCAGGCCTCTTCAGTGAGCATAAAAAATTAATGGGATAAGCATGTATCCTATAAGCATTGTAATTGTGTTTCAGAAACCTAATCCAGCTGTGAACCCATCTGAAGCAACTTAGTTGCCACTTGATGGCAGCAGATGCAAGCTTTAGTTACAGTGCTGTTATTAAATTAGAGATATTAAGTGCTGCCGAATCAGAGAGTGTAAAATTAGAAGTTTCTTCTCCCTTCACGCAAAGACATTAACTCCTTTAATAACAATACTTGGCATTTATGCAATACCTTGGCTTTTCAAAATGTTTCAAAACATGTCAACAACTTGCATTTATAGAGTAGAAAAATATCCCAAAATGCTCCCAAAAAAATGGGCACCGAGCCAAAGAAGGGGATATTAGGAGAGTTGACTAAAAGGTTGGTCAAAGAGGCGAGTTTTAAAGAGTGTTTTACAGCAGGAGTCTTTTGGTGCTTCCCCGCTCGTCATTCCTGCGAGAGCCTTGGCAACAATTGTCGATAGAGCTAACTTAGTCAGGCATTTCTTGTCTATATGTATCAATTGATGGGTTTTTCAGTCTACTTGTCGCAGATGCATCTGTCCATGGTAGGAGTGGTTGCTGCACAATCCTTGTGGAGAGGAAGTCCCGTCTTCACACTGAGGATACCCTCCATCGTGTTGTATGGCACTACCACCGTGCTCATTGGGATAGATTCAGAACAGATCCAGCAGCTAAAAACTGTGCACCCGTGAGGCACTGTGGGCCATCAGCAGCAGCAGAATTGTATTCCACCACAATCTGTAACCTCATGGCCTGGCATATCCCTCATTCTACCATTACCTTCAAGGTAGGGGACCAACGCTGGTTCAATGAGGAGTGCAGAAGAGCATGCCAGGAGCAGCACCAGACATACTTAAAAATGAGGTGCCAACCTGGGGAAGCTACAACACAGAAGTAAATGGATTTGAGCTACAGATCAACCAAGATCTAATTGAATGGTGGAACAGGCTCGAGGGGCTGAATGGCCTATTCCTGTTCCTATGTTCTCCCATAGGACCTTTTACTTTGTGTTTATTTGCTACTTGCCTGTCTATTTACATAGTGTGGTAATCAGTCGGTTCTCAGTCTGTTGTGTGGAATCTGGCTGTGTGCAAAATTACTGCTGAATTTTCCTACTTAAGAGACTCTGCACTTAAGTAAATGTGGAGCACTTGGAAACATCTTGAGAAATGTGATGCAAGGGTGGTATAAATGCAAGTCTTTCTGTTGTTTCCTTGTTTAAAATGACATACATTGTCAGGCATTGTTATTAAACGTATTCATTCTTCTACAAAAATCGATCGTGTTGCGAAGGTAATTCAAGAACTTTTGACTCCATTCGACACAATGCCAACAAGAAGCTATCTTTTACGTACAAGCCTTGACGGTGACTGTTGGCACACGGTTACACCAGAGATGCATCACAGCTAGGACATGTCCTGTCTGCACATGTAATTCCAGCAGGATCACTGGATCATAATCGGGAGCAGCACCCATGGTTGATTGCCCTCGCCCCCCCCCCCCCCCCCCCCCCCAAACCAGCAGCTCTGAGAGCAGTTGTAACACTTCCACCACCACCTAGCTGAGATCAGTTAATTCACAACAGACCAAGGATTTATTGAAGGACTTCCTGGTCTGTGTGGCTCAGCTACTCCCTGGATAAATTCACTGCCTCACCATGGAAGCTCCCTGGGTGGTGGGCATATTAATCACCTCTTTCACCTTCCTGTCTCTCTTGCTCGCTCTCTCTTAAGGTTAGATCATCTGACTGTCTGTACTTGCTATGAAGAGAACAGTCTTGCATCGACTTATTTATTCTGCATATGTGATTTTTTTCCCCCTCTTTTTCCCCATAGAGACCCTACCATTCTGGACAGTCTTGACTTGACGGAAGAAGAGCGGGGTGTGTTACTTGAAAATATCAGACGACGTCTCACTCCACAGGCTGTTAAAATCCGGGCAGGTGTGTCTATTGTAATTCTGTAATGCATTGCGGAGCTGTGGAATTGATGTAAGCTCAACCAGTCATGTGTTTTGGGTTTGCATTAGTTGATTGATCAAACAAATGAATGTGATCCATTAAGCTATTCACCAACCATAGTAGAACACAGTTCAGTATTAAGATGATATATACCAGCATACCCTCCTCTCACCTCTTTTTGGGGTTAACTTTCCAGAAAAGACACTGGTTCTTAAGTATCTCACCCAAGTGGGTGTTCTTTGTGAGCTTGGACAATGATTGCTGCATGGCTATTTTGACTGATGGGGGAGGGGTGGGAGATGTGAAGAGTGGGCTCCTATCAAACCCTGTTCTTACCTGTCAACCACACGTACACACTTTTGGATTTGATCAGAGTTCACACTGTTTCTGGAAAGTTTAGTGCCCAGTGTTAATAAATCCAGTGCCTTTTTATTTCAAAATGTGACTAGTTACTTTCCCATATAATTGTAATAGTAAATGAAATGATCATTCTTGTGGTCAAATATTAAGGTTTGTTACCAAACTGGGTGAGTCAACACATTTTTGGATCACATGCAATTTGAACTGATTTTCAAACTACTATTCTCCTTTTTCCCCCCCACCACCATCCCCAATTTTCTTGGTTCTACTTCACAGACTGCATTATCCTTTTTCTCCCAATCTTGAAATCCTGGCCTACCATAGTTGCCAAATTCAATGCAGTTTTTTTTTTTAAACTTGATTTTCATACTGGTGTGGGTTTGGTCCTATAGCTGTTGGTTAGGCTAATTTTCTTGAACTTAACAAGATTCTTAATGCTGTTTACTTTGTCTGGGTAGTGCAAATGAGTCCGTTTATTTCTGCCTCAGTCACTTTGGCCAGGTTATCCTTACCGCACACGGAACACTCTGTTTTTTCACTGGAAGTGCCACTGCACAGGAATGGAAGTGTGTGTGCACACATACAGTAGTTCTCCCAACTTCAGAGAAAAACCAGACTGCTTGGGGTATGGATCAGTTGTGACCTAGCTCCAAATATGTTGCATCTGCCCATCACCAGAAATCAGTCAGATATTCGCCCGTTGATTTAGAGCAGTTTGTGTGCATCATTCCAGACAAGGGATTCTGGGACAGAGTGTAGACTCAAAACGGGTAGAGTGGAGCTAACGCAGAATTACTTGATTGTTGGACAACGACTTTCTGGGGAGAAAAGGGAAGTAGAAAGAAAATCAGCTGAATCAGAATGAGGCTTGAAAGCTCCTTGTGACAAATTTAACATCTGATGGAACTTGGTGCGAAAAAGGTATATTTTCTTCTGTGTAAAGTTAAAAGAAAATTCTTTTACTAAACTGTCTTAGTGAAAGAATATCTCTTCAAATTGACACAGAGGATATGTAATAAAAGTGTAAGATTGTTTCTTGCCAAGCTTCGTTCATAGAATTACATAGAATATACAGCACGGAAACAGGCCATTCAGCCCAACTAGTTTGTGCTGGTGTTTATACTCCACACGAGACTTCTCCCATTCTGTCTGCCTCATCGCAGTCTTTCAGCATATTTTTCTATTCTGTTTTCTCTTGTACTCGTCTAGTTTCTTTTTGAAAGCATCTTAGCTATTTGCCTCAAACACTTCCTGTGGTAGTGAGTTTCACATTCTAACCACCCTCTTAAGTAAAGAAATATCTCCTTATTTCCCTATTGGATTTATTAGTAACTATCTTGTATTTATGGCCACAACACAATAGCAAAATACTGCAGATGCTGGAAATCTGAAATAACAACAGAAAATGCTGGAAAAACTCGGCAGGTTAGGCAGCTTCAGTGGAGAGAGAAAAACAGAGTTAACGTTTCAGGTCGATGATCCTTCGTCAGAACTGTCATCCAATCTGTATTTGGTCTCCCCAATGTAGAGGAGAACACATCGTGAGCAGCGAATACCGTATACTAAATTGTAAGAAGTACAATTAAATCACTGTTTCACCTGGAAGGAGTGTTGGGGGCCCTGGACAGTGGGAAGGGAGGAGGTAAAAGAGCAGGTGTTACATCTCCTGCGCTTGCACAGGAAGGTGATGTGGGGTGGGGAAAGGGGTGTTGGGGGTGATAGAGGAGTGGACCAGGGTGTCGCAGAGGGAGCGGTCCCTTTGGAATGCTGAAAGGGGAGGGGAAGATGTGTTTGGTGGTGGGATCACGCTGGAGGTGGCGGAAATGGCGGAGGATGATCTGTTGAATGTGGAGGCTGGTGGGGTGAAAGGTGAGGACAAGGGGAACCCTATTGTGGTTCTGGGAGGGAGGGGAAGGGGTGAGAGCAAAAGTGTGGGAAATAGAATGGACACGGTCAAGGGCCATGTCAACCACGGTAGAGGGGAATCCTCGGTTGAGGAAAAAGGAAGACATGTCCGAAGCACTGGTATGGAAGGTGGCATTTTTCTCTCTGTCCTCGGCCTATTACATTGTTCAAATTAAGCTCGAGGAATAGCACCTCATCTTATTAACCTGCGTCGCTGCTTTTAGTGATTTGTGTATCTGTACTGTCAGATTCCTCTACCCCATTTAGACATTTATTTTCCAAGGAGTATGTGGCCTCCTTATTCTTCCTAACAAAATGTATCACTTCACACTTATCTATATTGAAGTTCATTTGCCAATTACCCGCCCACTCTGCAAGTTTATTAATGTCTTCCTGTATTTTGTTCCAGTCCTCCTCTCTGTTAACTGTACTCCCCAATTTGGTGCCGTTTGCAAATTTTGAAATTGTACTTCCAATTCCCCAAGTCCAAATGGTTTATGTAAATTGTGAACAACAGTGGTCCCAGCACCGATCCCTATGGAACACCACTTCACATCTTTTGCCAGTCTGAATAACTACCTTTAACCCCAGCTCTCTTTTCTGTTTTGTAGCCAGTTTGCTATCCATTCTGCTACTTGTCCCCTGACTCCACATGTTCTGATCTTAGTCATGAGTCTACTATGCGGTACCTTGGCGAAGGCCTTTTGGAAATTTAAATACATTGTGTCTACTGCATTACCCTTATCTACCTTTCTGTTACTACTTCAATGAATTCAATAAGGTTAGTCAAGCATGACCTTCTGTTTTGGAATCCATGCTGACTACTCTATTTTCTTTTCAGTTTCTAGATGTTTTTCTATTACTTTTTTGAGTAAGGATTCCATTATCTTTCCTACCACCAACGTTAAGCTAATTGGTCTATAGTAACCCCGGACTTGTTCTATCTCCCCTTTTAAATGTAGGAATCACTTTAGCTGTCTGCCAGTCCTCTGGCACCATTCCCTTTTCTAATGAATTTATATATTTATTTATTTATTTGTAATAGTGCCTCTGTTGTCTCTTCCCTAACGTTTAATATGCGCGGATACAATTCATCCGTACCAGAAGTTTTATCCTCTAAGTTTGATTAGTTTATTAATTATCCCCCCCCCCCCCCTCTATCTTAAATGTCTTTACATCCCTTTTGACCTCTTCTAATGTCATGCCCACCTGTAGTCTCCCTGGTAAATACTGAGGCAAAGCAACTATTCCACATTTCTGCCATTTCACTGTCATTACCTGAATGGTCCTATCCTTTCCTGATTTTTCTTTTGTTATTTATGTGTCTATAGAATACTTTTGATTTAATTTTGTAGTTCCTCTTTACCGTCCTAATTTTAAAAAAACCGTTTTCCTAATCTTTTCGTATTCCCTTTTGTCATCCTCCTTTGTTGTCTATGTACTTAGTGTATGCCTTTTTCTTTAGTTTCAATTTTGCCCTTATTTGATTATTCATCCAACGTGTCATATTACTGGCTAGTTTGTTCTTGCTTTTTAGTGGGATATTTATAGAATGGAGACCAGAACTGTGCACAGTACTCTGTGTGGCCTGACCAGGGTCCTATACAGGTTTAACATAACTTCACTATTTTGGAATTCTATACACCTAGAAATAAATCCTAGTACTGGTGGTGGTGGGGGGGGTCACCATTGACCAGAAACTTAACTGGACCAGCCACATAAATACTGTGGCTACAAGAGCAGATCAGAGGCTGGGTATTCTGCAGTGAGTGTCTCACCTCCTGACTCCCCAAAGCCCTTCCACCATCTACAAGGCATAAGTAATGGAATACTCTCCACTTGCTTGGATGAGTGCAGCTCCAACAACGCTCTAGAAGCTCGACACCATCCAAGACAAAGCAGCCCGCTTGATTGGCACCCCATCCACCACCTTAAACATTCACTCTCTCCACCACTGGCGTACTGTGGCTGCAGTGTGTACCATCTACAAAATGCACTGCAGCAACTTGCCAAGGCTTCTTCGGCAGCACCTCCCAAACCCACGGCCTCTACCACCTAGAAGGACAAGGGCAGCAGGTGTATGGGAACACCACCACCTCCAAGTTCCCCTCCAAGTCACACACCATCCTGACTTAGAAGTATATCGCCGTTCTTTCATCGTCGCTGGGTCAAAATACTGGAACTCCCTCCCTAACAGCACTGTGGGAGTACCTTCACCACACAGACTGCAGTGGTTCAAGGCGGCGGCTCACCACCACCTTCTCAGGCAATTAGGGATGGGCAATAAATGCTGGCTTTGCCAGCGACGCCCACACCCCACGAACGAATTTTTAAAAATGCGCACGGCGTTGGGAGGCAACATGTTCAAGGACTTTGGAGAGGAAAGGAAGGTTGGAGATGGGGCAGTCTTTTGCAAGGACAAAGGGGCTAAGAGTGGGTTTATTGTTTGGGGGGGGGGGGGTGGAGGGGATTGCTGACAGCAGTTTTGAAAGTGAAGGGGGACCGTACCCAAGGAGAGGGAACCATTTACAATGTCAGCTAGCATGGGGGTCAGGAAGGGAGGTTGGGTGGTCAACAGTTTAGTGCGAATGGGTCTCATGGATAAGATGAGCTCCGAAAGGGCTTGAGGACAGAGAGGTGAGAAACGAGAGAAAAATGCGGGTTTAGGACCTGGGTGGGCAAAGGAAAGGGGGAGACTCAGCTGAATGGATGATCTCAATCAGTGACACAGAAGTTCATGAGCTCCTTGCTTTGTTGTTGGAGGAGGTAGGGGAGAGGGGTTTAAGGAGATGGTTGGTAGTGGAGAAAAGAAACAGAAGGTTATCTTTGCTCTCCAGGATAATCCTGGAGTAGTCAGCAGTGTGATGGAATACTTGCCTAGATGTGTGCTGCTCCAACACTCCTCAAGAAGTTCGACACCATCCAGGACAAAGCAGCCCGCTTGATTGGCACCCCATCCACCACCTTAAACATTCACCCCCTCCACGCACCATGGCTGCAGTGTGTACCATCTACAAGATGCACTGCAGCAACTCGCCACGGCATCTTCGATGGAACCTGCCGTACCTGCGACCTCTACCACCTAAAAGGACAAGGGCAGCAGGCACACGGGAAAACTACCACCTGCAAGTTCCCCTCCAAGTCACACACCATCCTGACTTGGAAATATATTGCCATTCCTTCATCGTCGCTGGGTCAAAATCCTGGAACTCCCTCCCTAACAGCACTGCGGAAGTACCTTCGCCACCCGACTGCAGCGGTTCAAGAAGGCGGCTCACCACCACCTTCTCAAGGGCAGTTGGGGATTGGCAACAAATGCTGGCCTTGCCAGTGACGCCCACATCTCGTGAATGAATTAAAAAGAAAAGTTGCTTCTTCTTAAATAGGGTGCGTTTCTTTACTTTTGAGCTTTCCTACTTCAAGCCTCACTTAAGCTTTTCAATTTTTATATCTTAAACCAGATATTGAAGTTGCGTGTTATGGATACGAAGGTATAGATGCTGTTAAAGAGGCACTTAGAGCTGGTCTAGAATGTTCTACTGAAATTATGCCCATTAAGGTGAGTGCCGGGGATTGTTCAAACCACAAAGCATTTTCTAATAGCAGTGGCTTAACATGATCATGATGCTGCATTGTAACAAATGACTACAGGAGCCAGAAAGCATAATATATCCAGGGACCTGCTCAAAACGTTTACAAAATCTGAATAATGAGATCTGTCCAATTGCACTTTTTTTACTGTGATAGATTTGGCTGACTTAGTAGAGTTTTGTTAATGCTGTACAGTAGTCATTGTGCAATGACAATAACAAGTTACAAAAACCAATTTCACTTGGTAAGAAAATATTGATTGTTTAACTGATTCTTGGCAGATATTTTTAACTACATTGTGCAACCTCCACCATAGATGTCAAGAACTGGTGGTTTGCATAAACTCTACAGTTTGCAAGCAGTGAATTATGACTGCAACACAAATGGTTTATTTTGCTTAACCCACTTGTGTGGTGAATGGAACTTTTTTTTGGTGAAACTTTCCTACATTTTGTGACATGTAAGGTCTTGACTGTTTTTTGAAAGCAGTGTTATAAGATTGTGCCCGGGGCTTGAAGGATGAGGTTATCTAATAGGTTTCATGACTGCCAGTGTTTTTTATCTGCCTTGTTTTTGTGAGAGGTTTTGTGCTTTATAATTAACATTCAACGCCAGAGGGAAGACATAGCACTCAAAATTGGTGCAGGCCTGCGTGCTCATAATAGAACAATAGCTGAATGGAGACATAAGAAATCATTTTAAACTTAAATACGTTTTATACAGTTCTGTCAGAGCAAACTGAAATCATACTGCAATTGTCTGGAAATGGATATTGCAAAACCGGGAGAATTTTTGTTAAAAGAATTTTCTCCTGTTTCTCCTCTTCAAAGTCCTGACTCACGCTGGAGTACAATTCCACACTTGCCTCCAGTGCTGTGATCTCTCGCCCTGCTCATGCTTCTTGTGTGAACCGAGGCAGTGCATGTCAGCAGGCTAGAAGACATCATAATTGTAGGACCCCAACACTTGCCTTGGCTGATACTCAGCTTGTGGTGTGCCGACCTAGATCTTCTGGTCTGACAGCTCAGTAACACACTAAAGTATTGGGGGAAGTTCTGATGGAAATTTGAAATGTTACAGTAAAGCCTGTCTTGCACACCACAAATTAGGCAGAATATGCCCAAGCAAGCTTTTAGTTGTGTTTGGGGAAAATTGAACAAAATTAGATTGTTAAGCTTAGATTTGTTTTGATGCTGTCAGGTCCTGCAAATTTAGGTTTTATTTTACATTTGTATGGAAGTGGCCTCTGTAGATGTTCTTTTCCACTAGCCAAGTATTATCATGCCAAATGCAAAGTTTCTATAGCACAAAACCTGTATGTAGGGAGGATGGAACCCTATTATAATTTCATATACAATAATCTTTGCTTAATATTAACCGTTTGTGCTCAGAACCCTGCAATATGTGAAGCACTGTCAGCAAAGGCTGACTAGGCTGGGGTTCTTTTCTCTAGAAATTATGAACGTGTTTGATAGGGTAGACGTAGAGAAGATGTTTCCACTTGCAGGGGTGACCAAAACTAGGGGCCATAAATACAAGATAGTCACTAATAAATCCAATAAAGAAGTCAGGAGAAACTTCTTTACCCAAAGAGTGGTTAGAATGTGGAACTTGCTACCACATGGAGTAGTTAAGGCGAATAGCATAGATACATTTAAGGGGAAGCTAAATGAGTACATGAGGGAGAAAGGAATAGAAGGATATGCTTTTAGTTAGGTGAAGTAGGATGTGTTAAGCATAAACACCGGCACAGACTAATTGGGCTGTAAATTCTATGTAGTTATAAAGTGACTAGTTTAGACAAGTAGGGCTAGAAATTCAGTAAGGCCCCGCCAGCTTTGCGCCCAGTTACCGCCCAAAGAGTGCTTCTGCGCCAATAGAGGAGTTTGCGCTGATATGCAGCGGTAATGGCGGCGGTAGCCGGTAGCGCTGCGCCGGCACCGATGACGTCATCGGTGTGCGCAGTGCCCCGGTTCCGGCCCGACCCCCATATTTAGTTGCGGCCGCCTCTTCTGCAGCAGCCGCAAACAACGTTCTGCAACCGTGGCCGTCCTGCAGCCCTAGTGGCGCTAGTTAAGGCGGAGGTGCGGCCGGCCGCTTTTTCGGCGGCCGCCTGCCCGCACCTCCTTCCCCAGCCTCCTCCACCCCCCCCCCCCCCCCCCCCGCGGCATTGCCGGCTGCTTTCCGCGAGCCCGGCACTTCTCCGTGGTGCCGGGCTCATTTGCCGGCACTATCAAGCGGCGATCTCCCCGTTGCAGGCACCTCCCCCTTAAGAGAAGGAGGAGGCCTGCAGTACCGCAGCCTGCCGCTCCGCAGCGGGTGGCGCAGCGGCACCTACAGCGCTGAAATTCAGTTTCAGCGCCCCAAGCGGGGGCGGGCACACCCTGGAATAGCGCCCGGTTCCGACTTGGGGCGCAAAAACTGAATTTCTGACGGTCGCAACTGGCTCCGCGCGCAGCGCTAACTTTTGGGCGCAAGCGAGCTGGCGGGGCCTTACTGAATTTCTAGGCCGTAGTATTTTTGGAATGTAGATGGGTTTGTTAGTGAACCATAAATGAAGAAAACATTTTATTTCCAAATGGGGAAATCTTGTTTATTATCATTAAAAAATCTCAAATGAACGGAGGTGGAAACCTGACTGCACAAATATGATGTAGGATTTAGGCATCTATTTTGAGTGCTAAATCTTTGCTCTGAATAACCGTATGTCTAGGTTTTTTGTTTCTGTGCTCGCCAACCTGAAAAATTAAACAGTGATGTTTATATATTGTTGGGAAATGGAAATAGCTTTGCAGCAATGCATAAGTGGCTGTGTAATGCCACTGTTGGTTCATTAGAAACTTTGAATATGTTTAATTTTTTTAAAAATCTATTATTGAAATGTGACAAATTGCGCAGTTACACTTGGGGATGGGGAGGGGGGGCATAATGGATCGGGTTAGCAGAATTTTAACCAATCCCTTGATTTTCACAGTAGAAAATGTCAATAACAAAAGTGTTAAAATAATTGAATTGAAATGCTAACGAGACTTATAACAGTGGTATATGGACGCAACAGTTGGAAAAATTGACTCATGAAAAATTGTCAGTTCAGCAGAAGAACATTGACACGCAAGTTTGTGTAATCTTACAAGCAAACCCTTGGATGTCATTTGATACTGTGTGAAGAACTGGTCCAGGAGGCCCTAAGTAAAAAGATTGCCAGGCAATGTAAAACATGGCATGCAGCAATTGGATGAAATTTCAGAAGAAATGGGTAGAACATACATTGTTGCTTTATTTGTAATTCACGTTGGCTTGATCCATGTCAGCTAAACCTCCTTTTATAGAGCGTGTATTTGAACTCTGGAAGTCCTTTCTTCATAGAGTATGGTGGCTGACAATCTTTATTCTCAGTTCCTGCACTTGGTTGAAGATCAGTATTCTCCTATAATCTCATTGGTGTTTAATTTTTGCTTCCCTATCTAGATAAATCTAATAGCTCCTCCAAGATACGTTATGACTACTACAACACTTGAGCGTACAGAAGGCCTTTCTATTCTAAACCAAGCCATGTCTGCAATTAAAGAGCGGATCGAGGAGAAAAGGGGAGTGTTCAACATCCAGATGGAGGTCAGTGCCATGTTTTCTTAACCTCCTTTTGAATACATTCCTTGCTTCCTCTCTGTACCAATCCCTGTAATCAAGAATGTCTTCTTCAACATGGTTCAGAAGTTACTGTGGGATTGAGTGTGTGTCCTGCCACTCAGTACTCTGTTTTCAAACAGCACCACTATACTGTCCCAAGAACTGCAGTACCTGAGAGTTGAATATACTTTAAGAAAACACATGGCTGACTTTGCAAACCAGGTCCAAATAGCTTAGACGAGGGACAGGTTGATGGTGCCATGCATTGGAGCACTGATGGGTTGTTCACTTCAGTGGTTTGCACTCTTGGTTCCTTGTTGTTCATTCATTCAGGAGGAGTATTAAGTGGAAGCCAGGAACTTTCCTAAAGGTAATGAGAGCAGCCACCTGGACCCCCCCCCTCAAAGTAGTCAGGGTCAGAATTAAATCAGTTCTGGCTGTGGTGTGTATGGCACAAGATAACTGAAAGGGAGCACCGATTAGTTTGCGTATCTGCCCTTGTACTACATGTTTTAACTAATCGAAATGCACCTCTTTCCAATGTTTTGTACCTCAGCTGATTTATTGAAAAGTCACTTTGATGATGGAATGGGTGTCCTTTGTCTGTATCTAATTTGTGATCACACTTCATTATCTACACTAATGTGACAGGTGTGTGCAAGTAACCAAAATAGACAGTAACTTTGTCTATATGTGTACTTAAATTAACAACTTACAGCTGCAAAAGTTTACATTTTCTATTATAATTACATTTTAAACTGATCTGGATTTTTGCCTTAAATACATCTGAAATGGAATGGAATGCACTTTGTTCAAACTTTTTCAGTTCCTAGTTTGGTTCTGTAAAGGGAGCTTGTATGCAATCTTTAAGCCATACCAATTGTCTTCACATTTTTCACAAGTTGTTCATTTTTATATGGCCTTCACAGCCCAAGGTAGTTACAGATACCGATGAGACAGAACTGGCTAGACAACTTGAGCGACTGGAACGGGAAAATGCTGAGGTTGATGGAGACGACGATGCAGATGAAATGGAAGCAAAAACTGAGGATTAATTAGCTGCTGAACACAGGAAGTTGACGAGGGAAACACAAAACTCCATTCAAAATACAGACTCCAAAGCTATCAGTATTGGATGTATCCAAAAGACTTCACGCAAGAGTATTTGATTTCTCATTTACATAGCTTGTGATTGGGAATTGTTCTGTACCATTTTCTTTTCAGGGTTCCAATAGAAAATGTTCCAGGCTGGCCTAATTCTTTGGGAAGTTGTAACTGCCCCAGTGTAAAAATGATGCAGTGGGGAGCAAGTTGAGTGCCTGTTACATTTACAGCAGGAATTTTCCAAATTGAAACACTTGAAAATCGCTAATTGTTTAATCATACTGGAGTTTTACAAGAATGTGGTTCTGTGGGAGGAAAGAAAAAGTTTTTCAAGCAAAATTGTATTCAGAACATTTAACAAAAAAAAACAATAAACATTGGTAAAATGTAGTGACTTTTGACCCTCAAGCCTTTAAACTTTTTTTCTTACATGCATTTCTGACACATTGCCTTTGCGCACTACATGACAAATCATGGTCATCACTAACAAATTACAGTTTTCTACAAGATCAAATTCGAGGCCTAAATGGAGGGTGTGACTTAGTCAATTTTTTCCACTAGCAAAGCTATTTCTGCACTTTGCTCCTGTAACATAACTTGGCTGTAATTGCATGAAATTTGATATGCAAGTCAAAACCACTCGAATACTTTTAATCATTTTGGATTTTGAAAGGGAACTTCTCCAATACCAAACTAATTTATTGCTTAATATACTCAGATTATCCTATTATGCCTATAGTACAATTGTAGGCAGAGCTGAATTGTGGCGTAGGGGCCTGACTGAGTACATTAGAAATGGTGAAGTTTGATGTTCACTGACCAATAATAACACCTCATTGCTATGTTATATTTAATATCAATTTTATGATGGCACGTTTTTTTGTGTAAAATATTTCACCACTGCGGTGATATATTTGAGGTTAACGGTGGCTAGCATTAGGAATCTGCAGCCTGCTGTTGAATTTTGCCCACTTTTTATGCACCTACTTAACTAACTTGTCCTCAGTGTGTGACTATGATGCTTCACATTGGTGGATGTCTCCATTTCCAAAATACAGGCTGCTAACGCTATGCCAGCTAAACCACCTGTTAGCCAAAAATAAAGTTTCATTGTGGTCATTAACGTTTGGGTGTCTACAATTACGTGGGAGCAATTGTTAAACGCAAAGTGTTTAATGGGCATATAAAATTCCAACAGCTGTCCTGAGTCCACAATCCAGAACTGTGGTCATTGCATTCATTGTTTGTTCCCTTCAATAATTACGATTTCTGATCCTGGACATTGTAGAAGTAGTTACAAGTTAGTTTTTTAATTGGTTGGTGTTAACAACAGTAACTGCAAATTGCTCATTACAGTGCATTCACCATCTATGGTGGGAGATGTAAAATCAAGATGAAAGCAATTGCTGGCTTTGCTGTGTACTGTAAGATGCTCAAGAATTGTAATCCAGTTGAATTCCAGTGTTATGCGTATATTTAAAATTTAGTGGGTCCTTGGTTTTATATGTAAATGATTCCAATTCCTTTCAAGTGAGTGTTGGCTCCACCCAGTTATGTTAAAATTCAAAAGTTGTCGGGTTAAGTTTCCAATCACTTTGCATTTTTTGTTTCTGACGAAGTGGAACGAACTGCCATTTTCAGATGCCTGTCACCAGACTGCGGTGTTGCAGCATAATTTAAGATATATCTGAATTGTTGCTTCTATGTTCCAAGGCCAGTGGGGAATAATTGAACCTTGCAGCATCGAAGTAATGTCATACATATTACAACAATATACTGTGCCACACATTAGTGGAATCCGAGTTGATCCCACTTGAAAGTTAGAATCATCAAATAGAATCCTACAATTTTACAGGAAAGGAGGCCGCCATTTGGCCCATCTCTCTCTGAAAGAGCTATCCACAGTTCCATTCATCTGCCCTTTCGCCATACCTTTTAAAATTTTCTCTTTCAAATATTTACCTATTGCTCTTTTATTATGGATTCTGTTTCCATCGCTGTTTCTAGTAGCAACTGAATAAAAATAAATAAATAATTCTACCGACACCTCTTTATTCTGTTGGTGATGAATTTATACCCTCTAGTTACTGATTCACCAACCAGTAGAAATAGTTTTGCCTGTTTTAGCTCCTCAAAATCTCTCCATCTGAACACTTCTATTGGGTGCTCATAATTATGAGGGGTTTAGATGAGCTAAAACAGGAAAAACTATTTCTACTCGACCTTTTTTTCGATGAATAGCGCACCCCACTCCAGTTTCTACAGCCTCTCATAATTGAAGCCACTTATTGTTGATATCTTTATGATTCTCATCTGCAACCTCTCCAGGGCCTAAACATCTTTCCTAAAGTAAGGTACCCAAAATTGAATGCAATATTCAAACAGTGGCCTAACCATTGTTTTCTATAGGTTTAACATTAATTTTTGCTTTTGTACTCTATACCCCTGTTACTAAATCCCATATTCTTTATTTAACAATCTGAAGTGTCTCTGCTCCTCTAATCCTATTTAAATTTTTACCAGTTAATGTATATGTCCTCTCCTTATTCCTCCTCCCAAAATGTATCCCCTCAGATTTCTGTTAGATATCATGACATCCATTTGACCAATCTACCAAATTGTCCTGAACTTGGACTATATAAGTTAACCACACTTTCTATTTTTAAGTCGATATTGTGCCCGCTATATCACTGTTTAAATCCCTTGAGGTCGAAAAACATCCACAAACCACTACTGCTTTCTGTCCTCTAACCAGCTTCTTATCCATACTACCACACTTGATTTTCTATTGTGTGTCCTAATTTAATCAACCAGCCTCCTTAAATGCCTTTTGAACACAACATCAACAGCATTTCCTTCATCAATACATTCCATTGTATCCTCAAACAATTCTATTTGTCAGACACCCCTTGCCTTTTACAAATCAATTCTGGCCGTCCTTAATTAACCCTGGTCTTTTTAAGTAATTTTATCCTGAGTTATGAACTCCAGAACCTTAATTGCCACTGATATTATGCTGACTGGTCCATGGTTACCTGATTTATCTCTCTCTCTTTTGGAACAGAGGTGTTACATTGGCAACCCTCGAGTTGCATAACTTTCATATCCAAGGATGTTTGAAATATTGTGGGCAGAGCTCTGCATGCCAAAAGGGTCCAGCGTCTTTTCCACTTTTAAGTTCCACCAATGTTCTTTCAGTGCTACTTCCTGATCTGTAGTTATCCTAATTGCTCCACCTCTTTCATCCTTTGATCACACTCTTCTGCAAAAGCCACGGCAAAGTACCCATTTAATATCTCTGTCATTCCTTCATCCTGATAACATTTCCTTCAATAATTTACCGTACCCTTTGAATAACTTTTTGTGTTGATAAAATCCTTTGTTCTCTTGACAGTCTGGCTTCATATCTCTCTTTAGTCCTAATCCTTTTTGCTTCCTCTCTAAACTTGGCTTTGTTTTCTTTTGTATAATTAGCTCTGGATTTGTGGTATGCTTTTTTAAGTGTCTCATTTTAATTTCTCTACTCATCAAAGGAACTCTAGCTTTTGCTGCACCACCTTCACTTCAAGCAGGAATACGTCTCGTTCTGGATCTCAACTGTGTGAACGTGCTGGAGAGAATTTTCACCTGTGCAGTACTTGAGTGCCCCGTTTGATATTTGTGAAGGCCTGGGAATGGCTCACTACCTTCAGCTAGTGTGTGGCATGGGGAGTCCCAAGAAGTAGCGGGGGAGAAAGGGAGTCTTAATCTTGATGTAAGCTTTCAACATTTTTTATCAGTTAACCTGGAATGAACTTGGAAACCCTACACAGCTATTAATAAATACTTGAATTGATGTGACAGTAAGCACAATGCAATTTTATCATTGGTAATGCCCAGGATTGTGCAATGTTCATTGTACCAATTTTTCCTGTTGTGAGCATATAGTCTTGGCATTTCTGGCAGGCAACTATGAAACTATAATTAGTGAGTCCTTGTTTAATGATTGGATTTGGCACATTTTTATCTTGATGGCAAGCCTGAAACTTATGCGTAAGAAGACCCCACAAGTGCAAATTGGATGAAACTCTTCATTAAATAAAAATCAGAGGAATTAATTTTTTTCACTTTTTTCCAATGCTTATGTTTATTATAGAAGGGACACGTCTCTGTGCTAATTAAATGATATTAAATTTTAATATCAAACAATTTTCTTGTGCAGTTTATCAATTTTTTTAAGTAGTTGAACAGCATCAGTTCCCACCATGGAGCAGTTGGGTCGGAAGGCTGTGGGCTCAACTTCCATTCCCGAACCTGAGCACAAAGTATAAGATGACGCTTCAGTGCAACTACTGCTTTGTGAGACTTTAAACCAAAGTCCTATCTGCCTATTAAGATGCATGTAAGATTGCACGTGATTATTCAGCCAAGAGTAGGCAGTTCTCAAAGTGTCTTGGCCAACATTCCCCCCTCAGCCAAAGCTGCCGAAAAAATATTAACTGGTTACTTAACTCATTTGTGGTAAAATTGACAATGTGACACTATTAAATTGGTTCCTTTTCTTAAAATAAAAGTATTTTGGTTAGTGGCTTGATATTACATTGTTTGCTCCGTACCTGTCATTATTAATTTGCAAAATGTCCTGAAGGAACATGGTGAAGATTCTTGCAGTAACTCAAATTTGCCTAACTTTGAACAGTAAATGTATTTTGTGAGTTTGTTGGCAATTCAGTGTATTGCCTATAGTCATATGACACTGAACGGTACAGGTGCTTGGTTTACAGCTTAGAGGGATGGGCATAGGCAATTATATAGAAATTACAACACCAAAAGGGGCTGTACGGTCAGTCTACACTGATGTTTATCCTACACAAGCAATCCTCCTAATCCCATGTGCCTTCCCTGTTCCCATATCCCTTTATTCTCCTTTCCTTCAACTGCCTATCTAACCTCTTAAATGTTGACGTGAGCTCTGCTTACATCACTAACTCTAGTAGTGCATTCCACAGCATCACAACCCTTTGTGTAAAGCAAAAGCTGTCCGAAATGTCTTGCATCTATGTTCCCTCAATCACTAAAAACAGCTTTTCATAATTTTAAACACCTATCAAATCACCACTGGGTCTCTCTTAATGAACACTGTCCCAGTTTTTCACAGCTTAATATTTGTATCTCTTCATACAAGACATCCTAGTGAATCTGCACTGTACCCTTTCTGTTGTCTCAACATTCTTCCAATACTGTGGAGCACGAAACTGCACACAATACTCCAGCTGTGGTCTTAGCGAGGTTTTAGATAAATTCATCATTACATGTCGACTTTTATATTTTATACCTCTTGTCGTTAAACCCAATATTCCATGAGTTTTTATGTCTTCTGAACCTGAATCCCCAAATTGTACTGCTCTTCCACATGACCCAGCCGTTCCCTTTTGAAGTATAATTATTACTTTCAGAAAGTGGAGAGTAGTGGTGAACAGTTGTTTTCAGATTGAAGGGAAGTGTGTAGTGGTGTGTCCCCCCCAGGGTCGATATTAGGACCACTGCTCTTTTTGATGTATATTAATGACCTGAACTTGGGTATGCTCCTTCAGCTCTATGATGATCAAGAGTGGGAAACATGGTTATTTATTTTGTTCTTCCTTATCCAAGATTACTGAGGCCAATTGTAGTGCCTTAATTTCTACTCTCTGAAATTGAGACAGAACTATTTGTCATTCATAGGTTGATGAAATTCAAATATTGACTATAGTCAGTCTGGCTTATCACTACTCTTGAAAGCCTGTTGTAGAAGTTTCCAACAATACTTGTGCATAAATTGCTATTCTGCATCCTGTTTGTTTCTGCAAGCTTTTTCTTATACAGAAAGAGTACACTTCATGAATTGAGGGATTACAAAACATTTTGTTCATAAAATGAAAGAAACTTGAATTGTTTGCTTCCAAATACACACACAAGGCTTATTCCAAGTGGACAGATTGTTAATAGATGACTTTTCCCACCTCAGTCAAGTGGTGAGAGATTACCTGGAAAGTAAGCAGTGTAAATAATGGATTGACCAGCCTAAAATAATAACTTGTTAGGCACCTCATCCATTTACAACTATGACATAAAATTGCATAGAGTCTACAGCACAAAAACAGGCTATTCAGCCCCACTGGTTTATGCCAGCATTTATGCCCCACATGCACCTCCTCCCACCACTCTTCATCTAACCCTGAGCAAGTCATGCCAAAAAATCCAAAGAAATTAAGTTCCACTCTCCACTATTTAAGTAAATTCCTCATCTCACTATTTTTAGTCCATGAAACCATCTTGTGATGAATTGTTGTACGACAGTGGTTTCTGTGACAAAAGTTGAGCTATTCCTCTGCATCAAGTTAAGAAAACTTCTGCATTACACATATATGTTTGATGATTTTTGAAATAATGGATGATGTGTTTTTAAAGTAATGAGTTAAGGTGATTTTTCCTCATTAAATTACATGATTGAGGCCGGAGCACAACTGTCGGTAACCCACAGGCAGGCTCTTTGATCTGTAGTTTGGCCAGGATGGGTTAGCTTAGTTCTAGGACTAATCGAAACCGCAGGAACTCTATCCAGCAAGCCCTTCTGTAAGTGCACTTATGTGAATGTCAGTTGGGACAGAATTGGACTACACTGTGATAAAGCCTATGGTTCGATGCCTTATTATCGAGGCTCACACATGAATAATAGCCAGTTATGTAAGGTGCCAGAGGACAACACATGCTTGTGGAACTGCATCCAGCATGGCGTCAATTCCTTTGAGAGGGAAAGGCGGCAGGGGAATTAGGGGGGAAATCAGTAGTTAATTTTTCCTGCTCTTTTAATTAAGTGAAATGGTAGGATCCTGTGTGTGTGTAATATATATATATATATATATATGAGAGAGAGAAGCAGGGGAGTCTTATAATCTCATTGTAAGGGATCTTCTAGGAAAGAGTGATCATAATATAGAATTTCACGTTGAGTTCGAGAGTGACGTACTTAAGTCCGAAACTAAAGTATTAAACTTAAAGCCAATTATATAGGTATGAGGGGCGAGTTGGTTATGGTAGATTGGGAAATTAGCTTAAAAGATACGATGGTAGATAAGCAATGGTGAATACTTAAAGAAATATTTCATATTTCTCAAATATACATTTAATTGAGAATTAAAACCTCGGGATAAGTGATCCATCCGTGGCTAACTAAAGAAGTTAAGGATAGTATTAGATTAAAAGAAGAGGCTTAATGTTGCCAAGAAGAGTAGTAAGCCAAAGGATTGGGAGAGTTTTAGAAACCAGCAAAGGTTGACCAAAAAATTGATAGATGGTAAAAATAGAATATGAGAATAAACCAGCAAGAAATATAAAAACAGATTGTAAGAGTTTCTACAAGTATGTGAAAAGGATGAGAGTAGCAAAAGTAATGTGGGTCCCTTAGAGGCTGAGAAAGGAGACATTATAATGGGGAATAAGGCAATGGCAGAAGTTAAAGAAATATTTTGCATCTGTCTTCACAGTCGAAGACTCAAAAAGCATACCAGAAATAGTGGGGAACCAAGGGTCTAATGAGAAAGAGGAACTTAAAATAATTAGTATTAGTAAAGAAAAAGTACTGGAGAAATTAGTGGGACTAAAAGCCGACAAATCCCCTGGACCTGATGACATACATCCTAGGGTTCTAAAAGAGGTGGCTGCAGAGATAGTGGATGCATTGGTTGTGTTCTTCCAAAATTCCTGAGATTCTAGAATGGTCCCAGTGGATTGAAAGGTAGCAAATGTAACACCGAAGGAAAGAATGAGAAAACGGGGAACTACAGGTCAGTTAGCCTAACATCAGTCATTGGGAAAATGCCAGAATCCATTATTAATGAAGTGGTAACAGGGCGCTTAGAAAATCATATGATTAGGCAGAGTCAACGTGGTTTTATGAAAGAGAAATTTGTCAAATCTATTGGAGTTTTTTGAGGATGTAACTAGCAGGGTAGATAAAGGGGAACTAGTGAAAGTAGTATATCTGGATTTTCAAAAGGCATTCGATAAGGTGCCACACAAAAGGCTGTTACACAAGATCATGGGGTTGGGGGTAATATATTAACATGGATAGACGATTGGTTAAAGGACAAGAGTATGAATAAATGGGTCATTTGCCGGTTGGCAGACTATTCCTATTGGGGTGCCACAAGGATCAGTGCTGAGGCCTCAGCGACTTTCTTTCTTCATTAATGACTTCGATGAAGGGACCAAGTGTAATGTATCCAAGTTTGCTGACGATACAACGCTAGGTGGAAAAGTAAGGTGTGAGGAGGACACAAAGAGTCTGCAAAGGGATATGGACAGGTTAAGTGAGTGGGCAAGAAAGTGACAGATGGAGTATAATGTGGGGAAATGTGAGGTTATTCCCTTTGGTAGGAAGAATGGAAGAACAATATTTTTTGAATGGTGAGAAACTATTAAATGTTGGTGTTCAGAGGGATTTGGGTGTCCCTGTACACGAAACACAGAAAGTTAACATGCAGGTACAGCAAGCAATTAGGAAGACAAATGGCATGTTGGCCTTTATTGCAAGGGGGTTGGAGTACAAGAGGAAGGAAGTCTTTCTACAATTATATTGCGCTTTGGTGAGACCACACTTGGAGTAGTGTGATAAAAACAGAAAATGCTGGAAATACTCAGCAGGTCAGGCAGCATTTGTGGAGAGAGAAACAGTTAATATTTCAGATTGATGACCTTTTGTCAGAACCTGGAGTACTGTGTATAGTTTTGGTCTCTGTACCTAAGGAAGGACATACTTGCCTTAGAGGGGGTGCAACGCAGGCTCATTAGATTGATTCCTGGGATGAGAGAGTTGTCCTATGAGGTGCGATTGAGTAGAATGGGCCTTTACTCTCTGGAGTTTAGAAGAGTGAGGGTGATCTCATTGAAACATATAAGATACTGAGGGGGCTTGCCAGGATAAATGCTGAGAGGCTGTTTCCCCTGGCATAACCTCAGGATAACGGGTCAGCCATTTAGGACTGAGATGAGAAATATCTTCACTCAAAGGGTTGTGAATCTTTGGAATTCTCTACCCCAGAGGACTGTGGATGTTCAGTCATTGAGTATATTCAAGGCTGAGAGCGATAGATTTTTGGACTCTAAGGGAATCAAGGGATATGGAGAAAGTGGAATTGAGGTCGAAGACCAGCCATGATCTTATTGAATGGCGGAGCAGGCTCGAAGGGCCGTATGGCCTATTTCTGCTCCTATATCTTGTTTCTCTTTTTTTTATTCCAAGCGTAGTGCCATTTTGATATTCATTTCCTGTCCAGTCAAAGTGGTTTAAGTATGCTGTTTCTTATAAATAATGCTAAAAATGTCTCTTGCTAATCCATTGAAAGCAGGGTAATCAAATTCTTTGAGCTCATACTGATTACTTATTTTGTCTCGCCACAGCTGACTGTAACCCACCCACCTTTAACAAATAGCCCTCAGGAATTTATCAGTACAGAGCCTTTACATGCTTGTTGCTGTAATTGATGTTGATCAAGAGCCCTACCACGTGACTGTCTGATTTTTGAAACCAGAAAGAATGTGTTGTCTTCTTGTTGTGACGAGCCAGTAGATAATGCTGTCATTCAACTTTGGTTATATGCACAGTGCATGTCCAAAAATGGTTATACGTTATTTCCAGACAGGTACAATGCTGAAATAATTGTCTGCCGTGATGTGGATTGCATGGTGTAGTACTGTTTGCTTCAATGTCGGGGGTGGTGTTTGGTATGAATCGTGGTCACAATTTTGTTTCGGGCAAGAGTATCTGGACAAATTAATTGTACCAAATGAGGATGGTCGCTTTCAATTGGTGTTCTTTTCTGGGCGTAGGCGGCGGTGGGGCACACTCTGTGGATTTTGTGCAAATTGTAAACCACACCCTGAGCGGATAGAGCAGATTCTAGTCCAGTGTGCCGCCAGTCCCCACATTTCTTTCACTTTGTCATTTAAGTAAATGAATAAATAATTAGTGACAGATTAACGTGTTTCAGATTGTTCATGTGCCCTGAGCCAGCTCGAAAGCACAGTATTATAATCAGGGAATCTGTACATAGGGCCTCTGTCCCTGGGTTTTTCCAATGGTGCAACGGCCACACAGGACAGTTCCAGATGTTGTCCACTACTGCATTTATCTGGAACAGATGTGGCCTCTGAAGTCAAAAATGTCCAAAATGGGTGCATTCTGACAAAAGACATAGTCAGAAACAATGTTATAGCCTCTGCGTACATAACATCCCCAGTTCGTGTTAAAAGTTACATAAATGTACTGGTGCGACTCATTGATGCTCTAGTGTTTTGTACCAAATTGCTCCACAGCATAATTTGTGCCTACAATTTCCTCACAGCAGGTTCCTGATCTTGATTGTACTCTTGAGTGGGTGGTCTTTCACACGAAGAAGAAGAAGAAATAGAGGGCAAGTTAGCCCAGGCTATACCCCCACTTTTCCTTGTGCAGATTCAAGAATAGTCTTGGGAAGTAAAAGGTCATCTACTGACCCTTCAGGCAAGGAAAAGTTTAAAGGGACCAAAAAAGGAAGATTAAATCATTTTACAAATATGAATTTTAATTTTACTGCATCGTACAATTTCAATAAAGTATTTTATATTTCCATTTATTTAAGTGTACTGTTTTTTTCTAAAATAGAAGGGATCTGAGCCCTACTCCAGGACTTCACCAAATAATCTAGGTTGACACCTCAGTGCAGTACTCGGGAAGGGCTGCATTGTCAGAGGTTATGCCTTGCCGATGAATTCAAGTTAAACCCATCTGTCTATTCAAGTGGCTGTAAAAGATCCCATGGCACTATTTGAAGGTGAGCAGCAGTGTTCCCCCGGTGTCCTGGCCAATATTTATCCCTCAACCAACACCACCAAAGCAAATTAACAACAACTTGCATTCATATAGTGCCTTTAATGCCGTAAAACATTTCAAGGCGCGTCACAGGAGCGTAATCAAACAAACTTTGACACTGGTCAAAGAGGTAGGTTTTAAGGAGCGTCTTAAAGGAGGAGGGTGAGCTAGAGTGGCGGAGAGGTTTAGGGAGGGAATTTCAGAGCTTTTGGGGCCTGGGCTGTTGAAGGCACGGCAACCAATGGTGCAGCGATTAAAATCGAGGCTGCGCTAGAGGCCAGAATTGGAGAAGCACAGAGATCTTGAAGGCTTGTAGGGCTGGAGGAGGTTACGGAGATAGGGAGGGGCGAGGCCATGGAGAGATTTGAAAACAAGAATGAGAATTTTAAAATTGAGGTGTTGCCGGACCGGGAGCCAATGTACATCAGTTAGCACGGGTAATGGGTGAACGGGACTTGGTGTGAGTTAGGACACGGGCAGCAGAGTTTTGGATGAGGTCCAGTTTATGTAGGGTGGAAGATGGGAGGCCGGCCAGGAGAGCATTAGAATAGTCAAGTCTAGAGGTAACAAAGGCATGGATGAGGGTTTCAGAAGCCGGTGAGCTGAGGCAGGGGCGGAAAAGGGCAAAGTTACGGAGGTAGAAGTAGGCATTCTTGGTGATCGAGCGGATATGTGGTTGGAAGCTCACCTCGGTGTCAAATGCGACACCAAGGTTGCAAATGCTTTGGTTCAGCTGCAGAAAGTTGCCAGGGACAGGGATGGAGTTGATGGCTAGGGAATGGAGTTTGTGGTGTGACTGAAAACAATGGCTTCAGTCTTCCCAATCTTTAGTTGGAGGAAATTTCTGCTCATCTGGTACTAGATGTCAGACAAGCAGTGTGACAAATCAGAGACAGTGGAGAGGTCGAGAGAGGTAGAGCTGAGTGTCGTCAGCGTACATGTGGAACCTGGTGTGTTTTCTGGTGATATCGCTGAGGGGCAACATGTAGATGAGAAATAGGAGGGGGCCGAGGATAAATCAGTGGGAGACACCGGAGATAACGGTGCGGGAGCGGGAAGAGAAGCCATTGCAGGTGACTCGTTGGCTACACATAGATAAGAATGGAACCAGGCGAGTGCAGTCACACCCAGCTGGATGTTGGAGGAGGATGGTGTGGTCAACCATGTCAAAGGCTGCAGACAAGTCGAGAAGGATAAGGAGGGATAGTTTACCACGGTCACAGTCACACAGGATGTCATTTGTGACTTTGATAAGGGCCATTCCTGGTACAGGCACCTCTCTATTCTCCACCCACACTGCACGTTCAATCTATCCAATCATGGATGCTACCTCACCTCTCTAATTTCCACCTACACCTCACGTTCAATATATCCAATCACACGCTCTGTGGGTTAATGATTCTGGGCTGGAATACTGTTATTCCCATCTCTTACCTATGCTCCCTGTGAGTATGGATCAATTGCTTTGTTAATTTACAAAATGTACAGTTAGATAGAACAAGAACGGTGGCAAGGAAACATGGATGGTGTGTGAATTTGAACAGGGCACCTACTAGCCATTTATCTCATTGCTGTATGTTAGGCCTTGCTGTATGTTAGGCCTTGCTGTGCCCAAATTGGCTGCCACGTTTTCCTGCAGCACAACAGAGACAACACTTCAGAAAGTAATTCAGTGGCTCATGAGAGGTGCTATATAAATGCAAAGTTACATTACACGTTTTCTTGTTTCCTTCCAAGTAAGTGCAGTAAATTACATTGAAATGTGTCACCCTGTCAATTGCAGGTAATATAATACGTTACAAAAATGAGCCACAGATCTTCTGATCCTTCTCCGCACAAACAAACAAAAGTCCACAAAACCTATTCACGAAGCAGCTGTATTGTTCTTGCGAAATTCCCCTGAAAGCGAAGGATCTCACTCTGTACCGTGTGCCGAAGGTTTGTGTAAATCTCTCAACTTCTCTTGGAGGTGTGAAAAGGCTGCCGTGTTCTTCTGGTTTTCTTGCCAGTTTTTTCCACAGCCACGGCGCGTGTTTCATTTACAGCACCTGCTAGTCAAATCGCTACCTTAATGATCCTGCAGGCAAACATTACTCAGAATTAGTCATACTGGTTACACCCGAGGTGTGGAGGGGGCGGGCGACCCGGCGTCATGCCTCGGTGAGGCATTTCCTGAGGTATTTAAAGTTTAGCAATTCGGTGCTGAATAGAGAGAGTCTGGACACATAGCAGTCAACATGCAGGGAGAAACAGCCGTATCAAGGGAAGGATTCCTGATCAAAAGGGTAAGAGAACCTTATTCATTTATAAACTGTCTCTCTCATTTCACCCAGTAAAATAAGTTCTGTGTCAATAGTTCTTGACATTTACAGTAACATACTTAAAAGTGAATCCGTGGAAATCATGATTGTTTCGAATGAGTAAATGGTGCAGTGATGCGTTTGATAACATTTTCAATGTATTGTAAAGTGTGTAAAAAATATTAAGCCTTTCAGACTGAAATACTTAGAGACATCTTTGATGTGAATGATTTCGTACCGCATCACACGGCCAAAGATGAGAAAAGTCCATTTTTATTCACGGCTCTTTATTATTCTCCTCCTATTGCCCCCTTCTTGGTATCTTTAGTTTTTCTTCTCCCCACACTGTTGTCTCCCCGGGCACACACACACACACTGAGGCTGCTGAGTATCTGTAAGTTAGGCAATGAGTGCACTCACCCACGGGCTTTTCTCCCTGCCGTTCAGGAAGCACCTCCCGATGCCACCTTTGTCTGAGATCAGAGACTCCTGTACCTTGCTGCTGTTTCCATGATGCGATGCTGAGGACATTTTTTTTCCTGAACAGACTTGATACTAAATCACAGGATGCAGTGAAAATAAAGCGCTGATATGTCGTTTGAAAATCTTATTTATCCCCATCTTTTTATATCGAGCTGCTAAACCTCCTTTGTTGGAGGGAAAGATTATAGTGTGGCGTTGCCACACTGGGGAAACACTGTGTGTATGTAGATAAACCTGTATAATCCCCTTTTAACTGCTGTATTCCCCTCCCCCCGCAAGACAGTTTCAAGCTGAGAGGAATAAGGCACATTCAGACTTGCCTGCTGCTGAGAGAAGGAAAACCAATCAGGTTCCAGCAGGTGACCAATCCGTGAGTCATCACAGGTTCACGGGCTTCACGAATTTAGTACTGTATTGTGAGAGTTGAAGTAAAGACCTATTTCTTGTAGCTCGCTGTGTTGCCTATTTCTTTACGCGGGAGACCGTAGTCCCCCACATTGGTGACCCCGAATGTCGGCGGCCGAAGCCCCCGACTCACGCAGCCCTACAGAGGCCAGCAACGACCCGATGGCAACCAGCACCAGCCCGATGTCGGCCGGCGCCGCGTCCTTGAAGCTCCCTACCTTCTGGGAACACCAAGCACCAGCTTGGTTCGTGCACTCGGAGGCCCAATTCACCCTTCGCAGGGTTCAAGACGATGAAGAAAGGTACCTCCACGTAGTCTCAGCACTAGCAAGCTCTACCGCCGCTGAAGTTCTCGACCTGCTGGGGAACCCACCACAGACCGGCAAGTACTCAACCATTAAGGGCCACTTGCTGCAGGCTTACGGCCTGTCCGGGGAGGAGAGGGCCCGCAGACTTCTCTCACTACCAGGCTTCGGCAATTCTACCCCGACCCAGTTGATGAGCCGGATGCTTGCGCTCCTGGGCTCTGAACCTCAGTGCTTCTTGTTTCGGGCCCTTTTCCTCAGCCTGCTTCCTCAGCAGGTACAGACTGCCCTCGCGGGGTCCCCGATCACGGACTGCGTACAACTGGCAGCCGCCGCGGACAAAGTCTTCACCATCGCCCAACTCGGCTGTGCAGCCGCGAGGCTCCCCGACACCACCGAGCGCGCGCTGCCACGCCAGGCCGCAGAACTATGCTACTACCACGCGCATTTCGGCCACAAGGCCCAATGCTGCAGAGCACCCTGCTCTTTCGATCAAACCAAGATGGCCATCCGGACCAACGCACCAGCCCCGCGCCGCCGCCTAGGCCCGCTCGACCGCACCCCCGCCGCCACAATGGCCATCGGCACCGCAGGTAAACTGCTGTACATAACCGACTCTCTTTCAGGGCGCAGATTCCTTTGCGACACCAGAGCCCAATGCAGCATAATTCCTGCCTCCCAGCTCGACATCCAGGCAGGCCGCAGCGGCCCACCCCTCGTGGCGGAAAATGGCGCAGCCATCGCTACTTTCGGAAAGCAACGGGCTGAGGTTTGTTTCAACGGCCAGCGATTTACGTGGGATTTCGTGACGGCCTCAGTGGCACATCCCTTGCTGGGCGCCGATTTTCTTTGCGCCCACGGACTCCTGGTCGACGTCCGCGACAGGCGCCTGATCGACGCAGCAACTTTCGCTTCACTGGCCTGCCCGCAGAGCAACAGCCCGGCCCTCGTCGGGTCCTGCTCCGCCCCGGCACATGACGACTACGCCCGCCTACTCGCAGATTTCCCGAGGCTCACACAACCGACTTTCTCAGCCGCGGCAGCCAAGCATGGGGTCGAGCACCACATCGCCACTACGGGACCACCAGTGTTCGCTCGAGCCAGACGCCTGGACCCAGCCAAGATGGCGGTGGCCAAGGAAGAATTCACCACGATGGAAAAACTGGGCATCATCCGCCACTCGAACAGCCCTTGGTCGTCCCCCCTCCATATTGTGCCCAAGCCGGGCGGTGGCTGGCGCCCCTGCGGCAACTACAGATGGCTCAACGACGCCACCACACCCGATAGATACCCCATTCCACACATCCAAGACTTCTCGGCACACCTAGCAGGAAAGTCCATCTTTTCCAAGGTCGACCTGATTCGCGGCTACCATCAGGTCCCCGTCCACCACGCAGACGTCCAGAAGACGGCGGTCATCACCCCCTTCGGACTGTTCGAGTTCCTGCGCATGCCCTTCGGGCTCAAGAACGCCGCACTGGCCTTCCAACGGCTCATGGATTCCGTCCTACGGGACCTGAGCTTCCTGTTCGTCTATCTGGATGATATCCTCGTGGCCAGCACCAGCAAGGCCGAGCACATCGCGCATTTGCGCTCCCTTTTCCAGCGCCTCAGCCAACACGGGCTAATCGTCAACCCGGCCAAATGCCAGTTCGGAACAGCCCAAATTGACTTTCTCGGCCACAGAATCTCGCCAAGGGGAGCCATTCCCCTACCTTCCAAGGTGCAGGCGGTGGCGGACTTTCCCCAGCCCACCTCGGTCAAGGCGCTGCAGGAATTTTTGGGGATGGTCAATTTCTATCACCGGTTCGTGCCCAAGGCCGCTGCACTCATGCGCCCCCTCTACAAAGCCACCAGGGGCAAAACGGGTAAAGAGCAACTCACCTGGTCCAGTGAGATGGCGACAGCCTTCCACCAGACCAAAAGCACCTTGGCCAACGCCACACTACTGGCCCGCTCCATCCTGGGCGCCAAGACCGCCCTCACCACGGACGCCTCGGATTACGCCGTCGGCGCCGTCCAGCAACAGTGGGTCGAAGGTGCGTGGCAGCCACTGGCATTTTTCAGCCGACAGTGCGCAAGAACGAGCAGGTCTACAGCACGCTCGACAGAGAGCTCCTGTTCCTGGCAATCCGGCACTTCCGTTTCCTCCTGGAAGGCCGGCCGTTCACCGCATTCGTGGACCACAAGCTGCTCACTTTCGCCATGGCCAAAGTAACCGAACCCTGGTCCGCGCGCCAACAGCGCCAACTCAACTTCATCTCGGAGTTCACCACGGACATCCGCCACGTCGCCGGCAAGGACAATTTGGTGGCCGAATGCCTCTCAAGACCCTCGCTCCACGCAGTGCACCTGGGCGTCGACTACGCCAGCATGGCGAGAGACCAGGCTGCCGACGCGGAGATCCAGGCCCTCAGGACGTCAACTACCAGCCTCACCCTGGCCGACATCCAATTCCACGCAGCCGGCACAACCCTCCTGTGCGACGTCTCAGTCCCCTCGCCTTGGCCAGTCGTCCCATCCGCCTGGCGCAAGCGAGTTTTCGACATCATCCACGGCCTCTCACATCCAGGGATGCGCGCGTCTCAGAAACTTATGTCCGCCAAGTTCGTCTGGCCTGGACTCCACAAGGATGTGAGAGACTGGACCAACACATGCATGGCGTGTCAGCGCGCTAAGGTCCAGCAGCACACCAAGGCATCATTGGAGTGTTTCCCGGTGCCCGAGAGGCGTTTTGACCACGTCCACGTCAATCTGGTAGGCCCCTTGCCGCCATCGCATGGTTTTACACACCTGCTCACGATCGTCGACCGCACCACCAGATGGCCCGAGGTGGTTCCCCTCGCCTCCAGCACCACGACCGACGTCGCACGAGCATTCGTCTCGACATGGGTGGCCCGGTTCGGCGTGCCGACCGACATATCCTCGGACAGAGGCCCCCAGTTCACCTCCCACTTGTGGAATGCCATCACCGCCGGCCTCGGCACCAACCCGCAGGCCAACGGGCTCTGCGAGCGCTTTCATCGTTCTTTGAAAGCCTCTCTCCGCGCCAGCCTGGCCGACACCAGCTGGATCGACAAACTACCCTGGGTTCTCTTGGGATTGCGCACCACGCCCAAAGAGGACCTCCGCGGCCGAGATGGTCTACGGCCAACCGCTCAGAGTACCAGGCGACTTCCTCCCCCTGACAACGGAGCCGTGGTCGGCCGCCAGACAGCTTTCCCTGCACCAGGACGCGGCCCAGCAATTCCGTCCAGTGCCCACTTCATAACATGGCCCGCAGCCGTCCTACGTGCCTAGAGACTTATGACATGCGGAGTTCGTCTTCGTGCGCCGGGACGCGCACAGAGGCCCGCTGCAGGCACCATACACCGGCCCCTTCCCAGTATTGGAGACGGGGGACAAAGCTTTTCTTATCGACGTCGGCGGGAAGCCGGACCTTATTTCAGTAGACCGCCTCAAACCGGCGCACCTGGACCTCAGCGTCCCGTTTCGGCCGGCTCTTCCCCCACAGCGGGGCAGACCTCCCGCGTTGGCGGCGGCCCCACAAGAGGACCAAGACACGCCAGAACCTTACTTCCCGGCCGCCGCCCCACCTTCGCTGGCAGCCCATCGAGCCAGCCCACCGGCAGACCAGCCGCCAGACCAGCCGACGAACCAACCGGCCGACCTCCCAGACAGCCCTCCTCACACGCCAGATGGCTACTACAGCCGCTACGGCCGCTTGGTCAAACCTCCGCAGAGACTGACTTTTACAATTAACGAGGATTCTGGGGGGGCGTATTGGGGAAACACTGTGTGTTTGTAGATAAACCTGTATAATCCCCTTTTAACTGCTGTATTCCCCTCCCCCCGCAAGACAGTTGCAAGCTGAGAGGAATAAGGCACGTTCAGACTTGCCTGCTGCTGAGAGAAGGAAAACCAATCAGGTTCCAGCAGGTGACCAATCCGTGAGTCATCACAGGTTCGCGGGCTTCACAAATTCAGTACTGTATTGTGAGAGTTGGAGTAAAGACCTATTTCTTGTAGCTTGCTGTGTTGCCTATTTCTTTACGTGGGAGACCGTAGTCCCCCACACCACCACTTGCCTGGATGAGTGCAACTCCAACAACACTCTTGAAGCTCGACACCATCCAAGACAAAGCAGCCCGCTTGATTGGCAACCCATCCACCACCTTAAACTTTCACTCCCTCCACCACCAGCGTACCGTGGCTGCAGTGTGTACCATCTACAAGATGCACTGCAGCAACTCGCCAAGGCTCCTCGGCAGCACCTCCCAAACCCGTGACCTCTTCCACCTAGAAGGGCAAGGGCAGCAGACGCATGGGAACACCACCACCTCCAAGTTCCCCTCCAAGTCACACACCACCCTGACTTGGAAGTATATTATCGTTCCTTCATCGTCGTTGGGTCAAAATCCTAGAACTCCCTACCTAACAACACTATGGAGTACCTTCACCACACGGACTGCAGCGGTTCAAGAGGCGGCTCACCATCACCTTCTCAAGGGCAATTAGGGATGGGCACACATCCCATAAACAAATAAAAAAGAACTGTTTATTTGTAATAATCAGGTCTGGATGTGAGTTCTTCTATTAAGCTATTGGGAGAGCTTAGTATCAGTTGGTTTCTTTAGATGAATCACATTATATCCGTTATTAGAGCAGATAGACCAAGTATTGACACAATTCAGCCAAATTATGTCAGTGCAACAGACAGCAGCCTAGGACTCAAAATTTATAACCACCTGCTTGGGAACATAACTTCTTTTCCACTGGGTTGTTTAATATATCATTGAAAATAACATCATAAAGAATGCTCATCTGGTCCTTAAAAATCAATGCTGATGTCGGTTGATACATTTTTGTGTGTAAAAAATTAATAATGTCTGCAAAAGATTCCAATGGTCGTGTGTGGCATTTAAGGGTGTTTCTGCTGTTTAGGAATTGCTTTCAAGATGATTTTAAGATGAGCGTTTAATTTCAGGGTCATATTGTTCACAACTGGAAAGCGCGATGGTTTGTATTGTCCAAGGACCAAATTCTCTACTATAGAATTGAAGGAGGAAAGAAGGAGTCTCGCCCAAGAGGCATTGTTCCTCTGGAAGGATGTACTCTCCACTGTCCCTGTCTGGATTATGAAAACAGGCCGGTAAGAATTAAAATGCATGTTTTTGTGCTTTTTGCCCGTGAATTTGTTTCTTTCAACTGTACGATTTTACAATTGAATTTACGATCCTAATTGTACTATTTCTTTCTGATATTCTCTGTATTGTTGTATAACTTTACAAGCAAGACTGATTCTCCTTTCCCCACCACTCCCAGGGTCACCTGGCCAATTGCAGCACTCCAGCTGAGATTAGCTAACAGCACAGACAAGGCATCAAGTCTGGGAACTGCTTGATCCCTATGACATGGTGCATTTAGCCACTTAGCTTTGAGGGAGCTCAGTTCTGTTATGTTTTAACGATTGCAAAGTATGTGGTTGTGTTACAGTATCCGTACAATTTTGCCACAGAAAACAAAAACAACAGTCTGAGTGTGCGTTTACCTATTTTGCCAGATGGTGATTAAATTGAAGGCAAAGAATTCCGTGGAGCATTTCCTTGAAGCTTCTTCCCGTGAGCAGCGAGATTCCTGGGCTGCTGACATTAATAAAATGATCACAGCTTCTAACCCAGAGCAGCAAGAGCAACTGAACTCTTCGAACATGTCCTTCGAAATTCCAGCAGACATTTGCTTCAGGTAAGTGTCGTTGCTCTATTTCACAATCTGTCACATACGTGTCTTGTTTTTTCCCTTCGAGAATTTTCTCCTTCCTGTTCTGGAGTTGCTAACTCATTCTGGAGTATAGTTCTGCATAGGCTGACAGTTCTGCAGTAGATCACCCAAGTGGCCATTCTTTATGTGCGAGCCCAGACAATCAATGCCAGCAGCCTATTTAGCCAAATGGGGCATCATAGACAAACTTGATTCTGTCTTCATCTAATATCTACACACATTTTACAGAGTTACAGAGTCATAATGACACAGAAGGAGGCCGTTCGGCCCATCGAGTCTGTGCTGGCTCTCTGTAGAGCAATCCAGTCAGTCCCATTCCCCCGCTCTATCCCCATAGCCCTGCAAGTTTATTTCCCTCAAGTGCCTATCCAGTCTCCCCTTGAAAATATTGAGTGTCTCCACTTCCATCACTTCCGTCAGCAGCGAGTTCCAGATCCTCACCACTCGCTGCGTAAAAAAGTTTTTCCTCACATCCCCCCTGTATCTCTTGCCCAAAACCTTAAATCTGTGTCCCCTAGTCCTTCTACCATCAACTATTGAGAACAGCCTTTCCCCATCTAGCCTATCCAAACCTGTCATAATCTTGTACACCTCTATCAAATCACCCCTCAACCTCCTTTGCTCTAATGAAAACAATGCCAGCTTCTCCAACCTGTCCTTGTAACTAAGATCCCCCATCCCTGGAACCATTCTGGTAAATCTCCTCTGCACCCTCAAGTGCCTTCACATCCTTCCTAAAGTGTGGTGACCAGAACTGGACACAATACTCCAGCTGTGGCCTAACCAGCGCTTTATAAAGGTTCAGCATAACTTCTCTACTTTTGTACTCTGTACTTCTATTTATGAAGCCCAAGATCCCATATGCTTTGCTAACCACTCTCTCAATATGTCCCACCACCTTCAGGGACCTATGCACATTAACTCCCAGGTCCCTCTGTCCCTGCACACTCTTTAAAACTGTGCCATTAAGTGTATATTGCCTCTCCGTTCCTTCTGCCAACATGCATTACCTCAGACTTCTCTGTATTAAATTCCATCTGCCACTTGTCTGCCCATTCTGCTAGCATTTCTATGTCCTGTTGCATTTGATTGGTATAACCATCACAGTTTGCCACACCCCCAATCACTGTAAAAGGCATTACAGAATCATAAAATCTTACAGCACAGAAGGAGGCCATTTGGCCCACTGTGACTGTGCTGGCTCTTTGAAACAGCTATCCAATTAATCCCACTCTCCTGCTCTTTCCCCATAGCCCTGCAAATATTTCCTTTTCAGGTATATATCCAGTTTCCTTTTGAAAGTTGCTATTAAATCTGCTTCCGCCGCCCTTTCAGGCAATGCATTCCAGGTCATAGCAACTCAATTAGGACACTCCAAGGTTAATTGTAGCAGACCTAACAGCACCCTGGCTGAGATTATCTGAGTACAGTCCAGGGATCAAGCCTAGGATCATTATGGTTTGTATGGCTTATACTATCTCAGCCATCAGGGAAGTCACAGCAATATCTTTAAGAGTGAAGTTACAGAAGCATTTTACTGACCCACCTGTTTTGAAAAATGTTCATGGCTGACCCCTATCATACAGTGACTTGTGTGAAACGTGCATTATCAGGGTGGCGATCATATTCTTGATGTTATCTGTATCATATTTTAACAACTGGGAAAGTGGTCAAATCTCATTTAATGTGCATCAATGGCTGCAGAATCACCAAATGCTGCTGTTTGTGATCATCTCATCAAAACCTAAAAGAAACTTGTTGCTTAATGTCACAAATCACTTTATATTTGGGGAAATCTAATGTTCTTCTCACTTTATTTTCTGCAATAAGGAGGCAATAAAATAGATCATATTACACATTGCTTCTGATGCTGTTTAATATTTAACAGCTTTTCACTGTTATTTGTTTTAACCATAAAATCAGGGAGCTAGAAATGAATATTGTAGTTATTAAAATGAATCTTATTAAGCTATTATCTTGGGATATTGGGTATGGTAGTTGGGGGTTATGTTACTGGATTAATAATCCAGAGAGCGTGAGTTCAAATCCACTGAGAATTCCATTCTTTTAAAAAGCTGGTACCAGTGAAATGGTCATTAAACTGCTGGATTTTCATAAAAACCCAGCTGGTTCACCAATTTCCTTCAGGGAAGGAGACCTGCTGTCCTTACCTGGTCTGGCCTATACCTGACTCCAGACTCACACCAAAGGGGTTGATGGTTAATTGCCCTCTGAAGTGACCTAGCAAGCGTCTCAGTTGCATCAAAACTATTTACAGTGGTTCAAGAAGAAGACCCCCCAACAACTTCTCAGGGCAACTAGGAATGGGTAATAAATGCCTTGCCAGCAGTGCTCACGTCCGAAAATGAATAAATAATTAAAAAAAATAAAGCCACCTTTTTTAATTTATAGTCACTTAATCAAAGAAATGCAAGAAACCAACAGTGGGATCAAGGAGATGAGAAATGGCGAATATGGGAATACCTACAAACTGTGCTTCACAGGTAAGCAAGGGAATGTGGGAAACTGGAGAAGGTTCAAGTTTTGTTTGGCTATTTTCTTTCTTTCCAATTTTCTCCCCTCCCCGCTGAAGATAGTGAATCCTGCTGGGTGTGTTTCCATAACAATCCTCTGGTAACATGCCCAAATGGCCATTCTTCAGGTGTGCACTTTTGACAGTGAGTGCCAACAGGCTGTTTGACTGTGGTGGGGACCACAGCTAGGCCCGGTACTCTCCTCACCTGACATCCTATACATGTACACCGTCCACTTACAGTGACTTGATAAGCTATCAGGGGCAGGAACCTTGGCTAATTCCTCCGCCCCCCCCCCCCCCATGCTTCTGCTTCAACCAGAAGGGTAGTATGGGTCATAGGTATCTCCATGACCACTTTCACTAATGTTATGCATACCTGCCAAATGTCACACATTTCGAGTGACACTCACTCATTTTAGTTTAATAATATAAAGGATTATTTTGAATCCTTCAAAGCTTAATGTTAATTTGAATGGTGATATTTTCTTCCCGAGAGGGATTCAACTATGAGAAACTTTTTATATGAGACACCAAGGTTAAATAGGATTACATTGACCTAATCCCATATGCCCACTCTGGTTCCACATCCCTTTATTCCCCTTTCCCTGAATCATCTGTCTAACCTATTCTTACATATTGACCTGGTCTCTGCTTCAATCACGAACTCCAGTAGTAGATTCCACAGGCTCGCAACCCTCTGTGTCAAAAAGTTTATCCTGCTTTCTGGTCTAATTCTCTTACATTTAATCTTATATCTATGTCCCCTTCATTCTAGACCCCAATCTGTTTCTATCTACACTGTCTCATCCATTCATAATTTTTAAACACCTCTATCAAATCACCCTCAAATTTCTTCTATTCTAATAATAAGCCTCAATTTTTCACGACTTTCTTTGTACTTCCTCATACCAGGTGGCATCGTACTGAATCTGTGTCAGTCGTGGCTCAGTAGGTAGCGCAGTCGCCTTGTGGTTGTGGGTTCAAGTCCCACTCCAGGGACTTGAGCACAAAAATCTAGGCTGACACTCCAGTGCAGTGCTGAGGGGGTGCTGCACTGTCGGAGGTGCCGTCTTTCAGATAAGACGTTAAACCAAGGCCCCTGTCTGCTCTCTCAGGTGGACGTAAAAGATCCCATGGCACCATTTTGAAGAAGAGCAGGGGAGTTATCCCCAGTATCCTGGCCAATATTTATCCCTCAATCAACATAACAAAAACAGATGATCTGGTCATTATCACATTGCTGTTTGTGGGAGCTTGCTGTGCACAAATTGGCTGCCGCATTTCCCACATTACAACAGTGACTACACTCCAAAAGTACTTCATTGGCAGTAAAACACTTTGAGACGTCCAGTGGTCATGAAAGGCACTATATAAATGCAAGTCTTTCTTTCTTTGCCTTGCGATCTTTCCTGTAGTGTGGAACCCAAAACTGCACACAGTACTCCAACTATGGTCCTACTATGGTCTCACATAGAATCACCATTACACTTTGACTTTTATTACATAAGAACATAAGAAATAGGAGCAGGAGTAGGCCAATCGGCCCCTCGAGCCTGCTCTGCCATTCAATAAGATCATGGCTGATCTGATCCTAACCGCCAATCTACTACCACAGAACCATCTCCTGAATCTAACAGAATTAGACACATGAAATAGGAGCAGGATCAGGCTACACGGCCCCTGGGCCCGCTCCGCTACCCACAGGACCATGACCGATCCGAACCTAGACTCATGTCCAAATTCCTGCCCGCTCCCCGTAACCCTTAATTCCCTTTACTTCTAGGAAACTGTCTATTTCTGTTTTAAATTTATGTAATGATGTAGCTTCTACAGCTTTTTGGGGCAGCATATTCCATGGACCTACCACCCTCTGAGTGAAGTAGTTCCTCCTCATCTCAGTTTTGAAAGAGCAGCCCCTTATTCTAAGACTATGCCCCCTAGTTCTAGTTTCACCCATCATCGGGAACATTCTCCCCGCATCCATCCGATCCAACTCCTTCACAGTGTTATACGTTTCAATAAGATTGCCTCTCATTCTTCTGAACTCCAATGAGTAGAGTCCCAATCTACTCAACCTCTCCTCATATGTCCATCCCCTCATCCCCGGGATTAACCGAGTGAACCTTCTTTGTACTGACTCGAGAGCAAGTATGTCTTTTCTTAAGTATGGACACCAAAACTGTATGCAGTATTCCAGGTGCGGTCTCACCAGTACCTTGTACAACTGAAGCAATACCTCCCTATTTTTATATTCTATCCCCCTAGCAATGAAAGCCAACATTCCATTGGCCTTCTTAATCACTTGCTGCACCTGCATACTAACCTTTTGAGTTTCGTGCACCAGGACCCCCAGATCCCTTTGTACTTCAGTACTTTCCAGTTTCTTGCCATTAAGATAATAACTTGCTCTACGATTTTTCCTGCCAAAGTGCATAACCTCACACTTTCCAGTATTGTATTCCATCTGCCAAATCTCTGCCCACTTACTTAGCCTGTCTATGTCCCCTTGCAGGTTTTTTATGTCCTCCTCACTCACTACTTTCCCCCCCATCTTCGTATCATCTGCAAACTTTGATATGTTACACTCGGTCCCCTCCTCCAAATCGTTAATATAGATTGTAAAGAGTTGGGGACCCAGCACCGACCCCTGCGGAACACCACTAGTTACTGATTGCCAGTCCGAGAATGAACCATTTATCCCAACTCTCTGCCTTCTGTTAGATAGCCAATCCTCTATCCATGCCAGAATATTACCCCCAATCCCGTGATTTTTTATCTTAAGCAATAATCTTTTGTGTGGCACCTGGTCAAATGCCTTTTGGAAGTCTAAATACACTACGTCCACTGGTTCCCCTTTATCCACCCTATATGTTACTTCCTCAAAGAACTCCAGCAAATTTGTCAAACATGACTTCCCCTTCATAAAACCATGCTGACTTTGTCCTATTAAATTATGATTATCCAAATGTCCTGTTACTGTCTCCTTAATAATGGACTCCAAAATTTTACCTACCACAGATGTTAGGCTAACCGGTCTATAGTTTCCAGCCTTCTGTCTACTGCCCTTTTTAAATAAGGGTGTTACATTAGCAGTTTTCCAGTCTGCCGGGACCTTTGCCGAGTCCAGGGAGCTTTGGAAAATTATTACCAATGCATCCACAATCCCTACTGCCACTTCCCTCAAGACCCTAGGATGTAAGCCATCCAGTCCAGGTGATTTATCCGCCTTGAGTCCCATTATTTTACCGAGTACCACTTCCTTAGTGATTTTGATCGTGTTTAGCTCCTCCCCCCCTATAGCCCCCTGTTTGTCCAGTGTTGGGATATTCTTAGTGTCCTCTACTGTAAAGACTGATACAAAATATTCATTCAGTGTTTTTGCCATCTCCATATTTCCCACCATTAATTTCCCGGTCTCATCCTCTAAGGGACCAACATTTACTTTAGCCACCCTTTTTCTTTTTATATAACTATAAAAACTCTTACTATTTGTTTTTATATTTTTTGCTAATTTACTTTCATAATCTATCTTCCCTTTCTTAATTAATCTTTTTGTTATTTTTTGCTGTCTTTTAAAGTTTTCCCAATCCTCTATCCTCCCACTAGATTTGGCTACCTTATATGCCCTTGTTTTTAGTTGAATACTATCCTTAATTTCTTTACTTAGCCACGGATGGCTGTCTTTTCTTTTACACCCTTTTCTTCTCAGTGGAATATATATTTTTTGGAAGTTGTAAAATAACTCCTTAAATGTACACCACTGATCATGTATCGTCTTACCCTTTAATCTATTTTCCCAATCCACTCTACTCAATTCCGCTCTCATACCTTCATAGTCTCCTTTATTCAAGCTTAGCACGCTTGTTTGAGATCCAACCTTCTCACCCTCTAATTGAATATGGAATTCAACCATGTTATGGTCACTCATTCCAAGGGGATCCTTTACTAGGACATTTTTAATTAATCCTGTCTCGTTACACAGGACCAGATCTAAGGTTGCTTGCCCCCTGGCCGGTTCAGTTACATACTGCTCAAGAAACCCATCCCTAATACATTCAATGAACTCATCCTCAAGGCAGCCCTGCCCAATTTGATTTGTCCAATTAATATGATAGTTAAAATCCCCCACAATTATAGATGTTCCCTTATTACAAGCCTCAACTATTTCCTGATTGATACTCCGTCAAACAGAGTTGCAACTGTTCGGAGGCCTATAGACTACGCCCACTAGTGTTTTTTTCCCCTTATTATTCCTTATCTCCACCCAAACTGTTTCATTATCCTGATCTTTTGACCCAATATCATTTCTCGGTATTACAGTGATTCTTTCCTTTATTAACATAGCCACCCCACCTCCCCTTCCTTCCTGCCTGTCCTTCCTGATCGTTAAATAACCTGGTATGTTTAATTCCCAGGCATTGTCACCCTGCAGCCATGTTTCTGTAATGGCCACAAGATCATACCCATATGTAGTTATTTGTGCCATTAACTCGTCTATTTTGTTACGAATGCTACGTGCATTCAGATAGAGAACTTTCAAATATGTTTTGTGACACTTAGTTCCTGCTTTTGCCCTTTTTATTACTTTACCTTTTACTCCATACCTTCTGCCCCTTCCTGACACGCTCTGGTTTTTAATTTCCCCACTGCTACCTAAGTCTATGACCTTCTCTGTTGTCATTTTTATTATTTGCTCTCTAGGAACCTCCCCCCCACTAGTTAGTTTAAAGCCCTCTCTACAGCCCTAGTTATATGATCCGTCAGGACTCTAGCCCCAGCACTGGCCAAGTGAAGCCCGTCCCAACGGAACAGCTCCCTCCTGCCCCAGTACTGGTGCCAGTGTCCCAGGAAGCAAAACCCATTTCTCCCACACCAGTCTTTGAGCCACGCATTTAACTCTCTAATTTTATTTGTCCTAGCCAAATTCGCTCATGGCTCAGGTAATAATCCAGAGATTATTACCCTTGAGGTTCTGTCTTTTAATTTGACCCCTAACTGCTCATACTCCTTTAACAGAACCAGCTTCCTAGTCCTATCTATGTCGTTTGTACCAACATGGACCACGACAACTGGATCCACCCCCTCCCACTGCAAGTTTCTTTCCAGCCCAGAGGAGATGTCCTTAACCCTGGCACCGGGTAGGCAACACAGCCTACGGGACTCTCGCTCTCGGCTGCAGAGAACTCTATCTATCCCCCTAATAATACTATCCCCTACCACTACAACATTTCTATTTACTCCCCCCTCTTGAATGGCCCCCCGTTCCACGGTGCTGTGGCCAGGTTGCTCATCCTCCCTGCAGTCCCTGCTCCTGTCCCCACAGGGAGTAAGAACCTTGAACCTGTTGGACAAGAGCAAGGGCTGCGGCTCCTCCAACACTACCTCCTGGATCCCCGTACCTGCCTCACTCGTAGTCACACCATCCTGTCCCTGACCATGGGCTACATCTGAATTAATTAACTTCATAGGTGTGACCATCTCCTGAAACACAGAGTCCAGGAACTTCTCCCCCTCCCTGATGTGTCGCAGTGTCTGAAGCTCAGACTCCAGCTCATCAACACGGAGCTGGAGTTCCTGTAGCAGCAGACACTTGTCACAGACGTAATCACCGTGAGCCTCAATGGGGTTCACCGGCTCCCACATCTCGCAACAGTAACACATCACCTGCTCCATTCTATGTAATTAATTAAATTTTTTATTGTTAGTTATGGACACCCTCTGCCCGATTATAGATGCTAGTATCCCCTTTAATTTATTGGATTTAAATTAAATCAATCCCTCTAATTACACCAGTTAAATGGTTCACCAACAGTCACTCTGCACCAGAAAGGCCTTATTAACTGCAACCCACAGAGTTAAAGTTTGAAAAGAGCACCTAACACCCCACTTACCCAAACTCACAGCACTCTCTGCTGACCTCACACTCAGTGCTTGCTCGCACTAGCAATGGTCTTTTTATACTGTTTGTTTGTTTACAGCCAAATGAGTCACCCCTGCTGATTGGTTAGAAAACTAGTTTTCACTGCCTGCTGTGCCAATTTACTCCTACTGCAGTGTAACCTTGTTTTACTCTTCTTAAACCAACAGAATCCCAAATACTTAACTTTTCCCCTTTACTTAAACTGCTTAAGTAATCTTATCAAGAATGATTTAAAGAGAAATAACAATTAAAGAACTCTCACACTTACCCAAACTCACAGCACTCTCTGCTGACCTCGCAAAGGAACAAACTTCCATTAAAAATTGTGACTCATTTAAAATTAAAAATCAGTTCATTTTCTCATAACTTGTGGTTTCACAATGTGAACCGTTTAACACTTATAGAAGGAAACATTTTCTTAATATAAGCACAAAGTGAATGTAATCTCCCAATGTAAATGTTTAAGGAGAGCAACTGTGTTAAGCAAGGTACACTAAGTAATCTTTATGGTAATTTTCTTATAGTTCTGTGAATTCAACTTTTATTTTTGGAATAAAAACTGAGGAAATTTTGGGTAATTTATTTGAGTCTTTCAAAAGTTGGATAAAATACACGTTTAAAAAAACGACAGAAGTTTGGCAGGAATCAGAGAAAAAATGATTTGACATGGTTGAAAAGGTTATGCATGTCATTAGTTTTCACTCTCAGTGTATTCTCTGTAAAAGGCAGGTATGGTAACCCAGAAACCAGAGCAGGAAAAGAATGCACAGGTTTTTGGGAAACCAAAAACTGCATTTACAGTTAAAAATCCTGGTCAATGAAATGTGGAAAAATGGATTTTATTTGGGCAGGAAAGGGTATAATGGTCGAGGGGGGAGGAGAAAAAAATATCAGGATGCTGAAAACGTAGGGCTCCACTTGGTAAAATTTGTTTCTCTCTCACTAACCTGTGGGACTAGATTCCTGACAGCCAGCTGCTATTTTGAACTCGGCCTTCACTGATGAATGTTAGGGTCTATACGTCCTTTGACTAGCACGTGCCTCTGAAATTCTCCTGTTATGTTTGTGGAGTCGCCAGGCAACCAGTTTGAAATTCATTGCTTTCTGCCAATTCCTGATACACCGAGACCTTAATTTTTTTTTTGGTCAGGTACTATTGCTTGAAAATATTTTTTTTCCGTTCATGGGATGTGGGCGTCGCTGGCAAGGCCAGCATTTATTGCCCATCCCCAATTGTCCTTGAGAAGGTGGTGGTGAGCCACTGAACAGATTGCTACTGAACATGTCGAAACAAAAGCCCAAGGAGCAAATGGTGTCAAGCAGGCCTGGGCTCTGGAAACATCTACACCCTGTTTCCTTTCAGGACAACTTTATTTTTCTATCCTTTATTTTAATACATGTAAATATTTATTTAATAAGATAGCCCTACAAGAAAGAACAGGAACATAAACCTATTTTTAAAAAGGACTTATAATGCCAATTGATATTAATTACTCTTCCGAGTGTGTGTGTGTGTGTGTGTATTTAAGATCTGAAATTTGGGTAATGAGCTTGAGTTTGATATCAAGACTTTATTGTATTACAGTTTTTGGCACAGCATGACATCAACTGTAATACAATACCGTAATCCAATCTAAATATATTTTTTCTGCCTTTTGATCGCCAAAGGCATCACTTTGGTTAGACAACTAGAGAGAAAGGGCACAACCAGCCCCTGGAAAAATGGGGCGGGCCATTCCTCTCAGAACTAATGAGGAAGGACACAGCCATCCCTTGGAGATAGAAGGGCAGGAGAACTCCGGTCAGAAAGTTGATTTCAAGAAAATGTGCCCATGGTAAGACTATTATCCCTTTGGGAACAGAAGGCTTTTTGAAAACAAAAACGGAAACACTGTGTAGTTTGGCACTGTAGTTCTTCCACCAAAACCCTGGTTTTACATATTTTTTTTAGATAATAGACCCGCAGTCTCTCATCTGAGAGGTTAGGGAGCTCTGATTATTCACTGAATAGAATGTTGTCCTTGAGTTCTGTCAATCTCTAGACTAATTCTCAGTGAGTGGAGCTAATCATTTAATATATTTTATTCTTCTGTCTAAAGGCTCGACAGTGATTGACTGGCTCGTGTCCAGAAATGTTGCCCAGTTCCGTTCGGATGCCGTCACCTTAACCTCCCTTCTAGTTGAAGATGATCTCATTAAACCAGTTGGAGATAAAAGCACAAAAGCTATACGGAATATCGCCAGCACAGAGCAGTTCCTCGATGATTCAACAGCACTTTATTGTTTTGTAAGTCTCTTGCAGTGCACAGCACCTGCTCTTTTCCTTTCGTCCCCATTCATTTTCTCCTCTGCCGAAGGTGTCTACTCTTTGCTGGAATATGGTTCCAGTGATGCCAGCGCGTCTCCAGTACCACTCCCCTTCCACGCAAATTAGGGTTGCTACCCCTCCCGGATTGCCCTGGAGTCTCCCGGAATGGGACATAAATCTCCCAGGCATTTCTGCTAGCAGCCCGAGAGAACTTTGCCCTTTACATTTCCTGCTGCAGTAACGCCCCCGCCGCCCAGCTCGATGACATTAACGGCTGCCCCCGCAGAACAACCTCTAGCTCGGTGCCATCACTCCACCCTCCCCCGCCGCTGCACGGGGCTGGTCCGCTTAGGGACGCACCGGAAACGGGACTGACTGTAAGTTATAATCACCGTCCCATCATTAGATTTTTTTTTCTGCTGAGTTACTGAATTGTTACTAGGGAAACAATTTTTTCCTCAAATCAGAAATATGTTTTGACTGGAACCAACCCTAAACGCAGTGTTGAATGGGTAACTGTCGGTGAAGAGTTAAACTATCGGAACACATTGGATGTTTTCCCCAACTCTGTAGGCATGATTGTAAACTCTCTCTCTCTCAAATATTTCTAAGTGTTTTGTGCTGCTTTATTTCCTCTTATGTGTTCCAAACGTTGTTAATTTTTGTTGTTGAGGACGAAAATATCTAATTTGCATGGTTATCATGTTATTCAGTGACCTTTGCATTGGAGTTGTGGGTTACAAGTCAATGTTAATGAATGTAAATTAGTGAATCTGTGGCTGGTGAACAATCCAATGTGTGTGTGTGTCTGTCGTTTGTGGGGGCAGAGATCATAGAATCATAGAGCACAGAGGAGGCCATTCAGCCCATTGTGCCTGCGCTGACTCTTTGAAAGAGCTCTCCAATTAGTCCCACTCCCCCACTCTCCCCATAGCCCTGCAAGTTTATATCCAATTACCTTTTGAAAGTTACTATTGAAGGTAAGTGCATTCAGGCAGTGCATTCCAGATTATAACAACTCGCTGTATGAAATAAATATCTCATCTCCCCTCTGGTTCTTTTGCCAATTATTTTAAATCTGTGTCCTCTGGCTACTGACCCTCCTGCTGTGGAAACAGTTCCTCCTTGTATTATACAGTGCAAACCTGGTGGGGTCATCTTCTCAGGACAGGTTTAAGTCATGATGTAAAGCAGAGCCATCAGCAATTGCACCAACACAGTTCAGCATTAAAATACTTTACACGCGTTAAATGTCAATGTGACCCCATTAGGCTTTGACACCATGTTGTGACTCCTAAAGGACAAGCCAGTGACGCGTTTAACTCCTGGGGGCGGGGAGATGAGGGACAGGAAGGTACAATTTAACTCTTGTATTTTGCATTTTCTGTAGGCAAAAAATGAGAGGAAGACGGACATATCAAATTATGACATTGAAATACCGCACGTGGAGCTTAGTGGCAAGATTGTGAAGCAAGGATTTTTGATAAAGCAGGTAACTATGTTCCTGATCTATGTTTCATTTGGCTTAAAATGTGAATATTCTGCAATTAACTTGGATATGTCAAACCCTGTGATTGAAGAATCATGTTTTTTTTTAAATTTGTTTACGGGATGTGGGCGTCGCTGGCAAGGCCAGCATTTATTGCCCATCCCTAATTGCCCTTGAGAAGGTGGTGGTGAGCTGCCCTCTTGAACCGCTGCAGTCCGTGTGGTGAAGGTACTCCCACAGTGCTGTTAGGTCGGGAGTTCCAGGATTTTGACCCAGTGACGATGAAGGATCGGCGATATACATCTAAGTCAGGATGGTGTGTGACTTGGAAGGGAACTTGGAGATGGTGGTGTTCCCATGCGCCTGCTGCCCTTGTCCTTCTAGGTGGAAGAGGTCGCAGGTTTGGGAGGTGCTGCTGAAGAAGCCTTGGCGAGTTGCTGCAGTGCATCTTGTAGATGGTACACACTGCAGCCATGGTACACCGGTGGTGGAGGGAGTGAATGTTTAAGGTGGTGGATGGGGTGCCAATCAAGCGGGCTGCTTTGTCCTGGTGATCTCTCCGAAAAGCTGCATTGCAATTGTTTAATTATACCCTCCAAATGCCTTCTATGAAAATGTTTCCCGGAGTTGATATATTGATTGCTATAGTTTTAAAGTGAATTTGTTAACTGAGTAATATAGACAAGAAAGGTCAGGGTTCAATCCCTGGTCTGTGCTAAGCTACCTGATCAAAGGAAAAATTAACCAGTGACCAATTATTCAGTGATCCCCTGTTGGAAAGTGTGGATGTCAGATGAGGAGAGGATCAGGCCTGATTGTATGGGCTGCTCACAGTGTGTAGGCTCACACATAAAGAATGGCCACTTGGACAAGGTACCAGAGACCAGCTGATGCCACTGGTATCATATCCTAGCAACAGTCAGTGGGGGTAATTTAGACTTTGGGCGATAATGTAAAACGGGTGATGTTGGATCAGCTGCCTCTTGTACATCTCTTCCGATTTTCATTGAATTCCAAGGAAACAATAATCGGGAGAGATGTATAAAGGGAGGCTGATGTGATATCGCCCATTTTACACTATCTCCCAAAGTCAAAATTGCCCCCAATGTCTTCATAAGAGGAAAGGTAATAGGAGCATGGGTGTGGGGGAGGGCGGCGTGGGTGTGGGGGAAATAAAGTTTCAAAGTAGTGGATTTGGCTTTTTTTGTCTAAACTCTTGTTTAAGTAGCTGAGAGCTAATGGGAATAGTGAAGAAAATGTGCACATTTTGACTTACCATTGCACTGGTTGCTTTGCTAAGTAAATACATGTGCTTTCTCCTTTGTTATTACCTGATTTTAATTCTATGACATAATCTCGAATATAATTAGCAGTAAAGCCACTTCAGGCAGTGAGAATGTGCTTGAGTTCAGATGGTATTTTGAATAAAGGCCAGGTCCATGTTTCCAGTTGTGGTGTAAACTGGATTTTTGCTGTCAGATTTGTTAATTTAACTAATGAAAGACCAGTGATGCTTGTCGGACTGGATGGTGTTATATTCCAAGGTGTAAAGTGCTGCCCAGCTTTAGTCTGTACTACATTCAAGACAATTACTGGGTATTACAATAGCTGAAACGTTCTAAGAGACACTGTACAACGTGATGAGCTTGGAGACTTTGCCGAATATCAGTCTCCATTAGTTAAAATGTTAAGGAAAATGATATTTACTGCATAAAACTCTAATCTCTCTCACTTGCGCGTGTTCCAAGATCCTAAACATTGTGAATTTCCTTTGTGCTTAGGGACACAAAAGAAAGAACTGGAAAGTAAGAAGATTTGTTCTGAGAGCAGAACCTTCATACTTGCACTACTATGATCCCTGCAAGGTAAATATTGTGCACTTCAACTCCTGTTTTCTGTGAAAATATGTCTCCAGCTTAATCTGTCTCTGTTATGCCACTTCAGGATCAGGCAATGGGAGAGGTGCTTACCGCAGAGTGAGGCATCCTCTTGAATTTTTTCTCTTTGGACATCCCCTCTCCTTGCATCCAAATCCAGCCAAGAATTAATGCTCCGATACTTTTTAAAATAAATTAAGCCTGATACATTTATCACATTGTACCACACCACTGAGATCCTGATCTCACCCACATCACTGAAGCAAGATGGCAAGCTGAGCACATGGGTTAATGGCTCTGTTAAAATAGCAAACATAGGAACTAAAAACAGAAAATGCGGCAAATACTCAGCAGGTCAGGCAGAGAGAAACAGAGTGACCTTTCGACCTGAAACATTAACTCTGTTTTTCTCTCCACGGATGCTGCCTGACCTGCTGAGTATTTCCAGCATTTTCTGTTTTTAGTTCAGATTTCCAGAATCTGCAGTATTTTGCTTTTGTAGCATCATTTGAACATCTAGCTCATGTACACTAATGTTGTCAAAATGCAATTTCTCGCCTGAAGCAACTAGTGTATTGTGTATGTGTAATAGTCAAAATAGAAATGACAGTATAACTTGCATTCAATTTGTGTTTCTGGCACTTTTAACATTTCCATACTTTGAGTAAATAATGGGAGTTTTCCTCGACTGACCTGAAATAACTGTTTTACATCATTAGGAAAAAAATGATCAGCCTGTTGGTGGGTTGTCACTTCGAGGCTGTTTGGTGTCTGCTTTGGAAGACAATGGAATCCCACCAGGTGAGGCTTGGTTTCTCATTATTCGAATCAAATGAAGATAGAGGTATTAATTCAGCAAATTGGCCAAGAAAATCTTGGGCAATGTTTGTGAGTTGCTTAAAAGAGTACAGTAATGTGGTGGTTGTGATACTGGATAGCAGCAGAGGTCATGGACTAGCAACTGATGTCGAGTTCCAAATTAACTGCAATAAACCTGTTAGTTTGTGAGCTGGCACCAGAAAGAAAAAAATATCATGAAATCTCTGCTGGATTATCATAAAAACCGAACTGGTTCCTTCAGGGAAGGGAGCCTGCAACCCCTGCTTGGTCTGGATTAGAGGTGACTCCAGTCCCACACTACTTGGTTGACTCTTAATGACTTCTGAAATGGCCGAGCAAGCCACTCAGTTGTTATGACAATTACTTCTTAAGAAGAATCCTCACCTCATCCTGGCCTTCTTAGGAGAACTAGGGGCAATAAGTGAAGACTTGATGATGCCACCCACCTCTCGCGAACAAATATAAAAAATGTTTTTTATAAAGAAGGTAATTCTACAAACGCTGGCAGCAAGCATTGACCAGAGGTTATGCTGACTTTCAACTGTCTTAAGATATTTAATCAGGAGCATTATTGCAAAATGCACAACTTCTGGGTTTCATTTGATCATATAAAGGAGCAATAAAGACCGCACTTTATTTTTGAATTTAAAGTTTATGCTGGTGATTACCTCACTTGTGGAGAGGCTGCTGTCAGCCAAACTATTAGGAGAGATGTGAGCTCGGACTACACACCTGAGGAAGATGTTGCAATGAGCAGCATGCACAATATGAATTTGAAAATAGAAGGTTGTCCGATGTCTTTTGTCTATTACAACAACAAATGACAGAACATCACTGAAAGGAAGAAGGACTGACAGTTGTATAGGTCTTTCCCAGGTCTCCTTAAATCACCCAGCGGTCACGATGCTCCTCATGTAGAGATTTATAGATCCCTTCAAAGCTACTGCTTGTGTTATGGAGCTGTGAGGACTTGGCTCACCGAATGGGTTTTTGTTTTGTGCAGAAGAGCTGCTTTTTTTTTAACATAACAAACATAAATGTTTATCTGTTTGATTATTTAATTCTTCAGGAATAAAGGGAAATGTTCAAGGCAATCTCTTCAAGATCATAACCACAAATGACGTGCAGTATTACATTCAAGCTGGCTCCCGTGCTGAAAGGTCAGAGTGGATCCAGGCAATCAAACAAGTGACATAAACTTCTCGCAAAAGTGCCTTCAGTTGGAGTTGGGAAGAAGAACAAAGGCAATGAATTGAAACAAAATTTCAAAAGGTGTTTCTATCTCATGGCATTTGGTTTGCTCCAAAGCAGTGGTACATCATCAGAGAAGACAGTCTTGTATCATGATTATGAAAGCAATTGTCAAATATTATTTTCTCTCTCACCCTCTTGTACACATACACACATATCTATGTTGTCAACAAAATTTACCCATTGGCTTTGTGATCTCTGTTACTGGAGGAGTGAATGTGGCAGACTTTGGATATAAAATGGGGACCACAGGAGGTTGTAATCTCCAAGCTTTGAATTAATATTTGCTATTGGTCCATCTGTAAATATTTTATGAAAAGACCAGTTTCCAGAATGATGAGACGGCATTCAACAGCCCCCAACAGCCATACTACGCAGAAACAATGTCTTTCAATGGAATCTCAGGCAAGATAGAAAACTAGGCCTTTTGTAATTGTATTTATTTTCCCAAATTATTATTTATGCACTTTATTTTTATAGATGTAATTTTGCCGTTCCTTTTTGTAGCGTTATTGCTTTAATTTGTACCCAAATATAAATACCTTGTGGAAATAACTGATGTATTTGAATTTTGCTTTTCTCTAGGTTTGATCTCTTAAAATATTACTCAGCACCATTTAAAGTTGGTCTGCAATTTTGAGTGTAATTAAAAGGATAAAAATCTATTAATTAAAGGAGGAAGCTGGATCTTTTGAAATTGTTTATCTTATCTCTCGTCTATCTTGAGTCAAATGATTGCAGCCAGTGGGCAGAGACAAGGCTTTCCTACAAATGGTTGTGTTCCTGGACTGGCGACTGAGGAGGAGGAGGGGAATTAACTGGGGTTCCCACTCCTGAATTCTATCCAGTGACAATAGCCAGAAAATGAACATGCCAGGCTTGGCTGTGATGTTCTCACGGTCAAATAATCTGACAATGCTCCTTGTCTCAGCTCACACAGCACCCTAGAGCAAGTTAGGATCAGTTCGAGCAGAAAACGAAGAAGCCTGAAGGAATCCTCATTAGAAGTTTTTTCCCATCCTTGCCAGTGAGCAGTTGACGCTGTGCAGACCAGGAAGGTCCCAGGTTCAATCCCTGATCTCTGCTGAGTCAGTTGATCTGAGCAAGAGTGGGAGCAGGGGCATTGAATTTGGTGCCCTTGGCTTGGGGAGGGGGAAATCACCCAAGCCCCCACCCCCACAGGTGAATGGTATGCGGATGTGCTCTGTCAAGGCTAACACATGAATGATCACCGCTTGGGTGAGGTTCTGGAGAGTACCTGCGTAACCAAACCCCAGTAAGGAATACACACTTTAGAAGAAGGGTGGGAAGAAAAATTGGTGCAGACAATTGCTTGGGGGGGGGGCGTTTTTAAATTCAATGAGCCTGAAGCGAGTCTTCATATTTTCAATTTCCTCTTTTTTTCTCCTCTCCTTTCCTGAAGGTGTTGACTCCTCACTAGGTGCTACTAGCAACCTTCTGGTGGCTAGTCCAAGTGGCCATTTACGTGTAAGTCCAGTAAATGTTGGCAGTCTATTCAACTGTGGAAGCATGAGTTCTCAACCAACATCCACACACGTCCTTTCTCATTGGAGGAGGCTGCTGGTAGCATTCAACAGGGTTCATCAGAAGCAAATCTGACTCTGTCCTCATCCAATGTCCATACAAGTGTGGTTCCAGCAGGGTTCACTGGATAGTAAACAGCAGCAGGAACCCTGACTGATTTTTCCCCCCTCTGAGCCGGAAACCAAAAATAAAGATTCGCAATGAAGAACAAGACAATCAGTTGAGTGTGAGTGATTGATGAGAAAATAAACGTACACTGTCTCCGCACTGTCATTTTGTTGGATTGGTCGAAAGCGGGCGATAGTGAATCGGCATCCCTTTTTACATTCCGCCCAATTTTCTTTTCCATTGAATTCAACAGAAAAAAAAATTGGGCAAGGTGAAAAACAGGCTGCCGATTTGCTATTGCCTGTTTTCCACTACCGCTGAAGACCAATTTCCCCTCCTGCATCTTTACCTCCCACTCCCTCCTCCTGCTCCACAATCGGTAGCACAGCCTTCAGCCATCCTCTCTGAAATTGTCATCCTGACCCCCTTCACCTTCATTCCTTTCTCCCCACCTTCAAAAGTGTGATCGGTCATTCCTCTTAATTCTTCTCCCAATTCATGATTGTTCATTTCCCACCCCCACTGCCCTCTCATGATGAGCCTTGGGTCATTTTTCTCTATTAAAAGGTTTTCAGAGACAGAGAAGGGACATTTCAATGACTCTTTGAAAGAGATCAAGATAACCTCTTCGGTTTTTGATAAAAGACAAAAATTCCAGGAACTAAGTGGGCTTCAGGCATATTTTTTAACAATGTTGGGATAATTTGAAAGAGGAAAGTCAAGAGTTCAGAGAAATGTTGGGAAGAGGAGTAATTAACTACTTCATTAATGACCTTTAATAATAAGGGGAAAGGAAGTCAGGAGGAAGTGGAGAATTAAAGGCCTATCGTGTTTCTCAATGTTGATTATAACATTTTAGAAAAGGGTACGAGAGAAAATAATAGAGATTTAAAAATAGAAGGGCATAGACTTTTCACAAATGTGGACTACAAATAATGAAAAAGTCACAATTGAAAATAAAACCTAAGTTGATAAGCAAAATTGTAAGTTTTTGGTCTGGCACTAAAACCAGAACACTGAATGAGACACAGACTAAAGCAGAGTCCTTTTATATTGAACTCGAAGATGTTTAAAATGGATCTACAGCTCCTACAATGAACAGTTGAGCTTTACAGGCTACAATGTCCTAGTTTGGTCTTTAACTGTTTTGAGTCAACTGACCTCTGTTAAACTGATCAGAGGAGCACCTCATTTGGCCTGGAAACTAGAGTTCAAAAAAAAGGTTTAAGCTAGCATTTCCCCTCCCTCGTAAAACATTAATGGAGTGTTATCTTTTCTTATCTGGATCAGACTAACACATCATCTAAAAGTAACACAGGTACCTTCCATGGGGACAAGAACAAGGGGGCCCAGAATTGATTTCTGAAATCATGCAATATCACGACACGCCTCAAAGTTTTTAAATCTCACGATCTTGAAATTTAAAATAAAGTGAACCTTTTTTTTCGTCAGTCTCACTAACATGTTATTGCAGTGTTTTGCTCTAGTGCTTTTTGTCTCCTGGTACTCTGTGGCTTGGCTTCTGTGAATTTTACTTGCCTCTCATTCCCTTTTCTGTCTGCAACATCAAGGTAATGGTAAGCACACATTTTGTTCACTGACTGGGCCCCGAATTCCATGTCTGCTCTGGTATGCAGTTGTTTATATGCTGATCCGTGCCGCAGTCTCCACTTCCTGCAATTGTTGACTATTATGGGTGCCTCAATCTCCCATGGGCCCCCATCAGAAATCCAGATTGTTCAATACATTTTTGAGCGGGTTTGTGCTGTGAATTTTGTAAAAGAATAACAAGAGGATTTGTTCAGGGTTAAGGAGTTTAGTCCTATCTTCTTGCTTTAAACAGCTGTATGATAAGTTTGTGATAAAAATCAAAGGGTTCACAAAAATCTTAGTTCCTCACATGAAGAATAAAATGATCAAAAGATTTAAAAAAAATCATTTTTGTTGTGATATTAAATTAAATGAATATTATTCAAGATTTTTGTTAGAAATATGGAGCAGGGTTATGGGGTTTGGTGGGGGAAATCGAAGAGGGGGGCATGTACCGGGCTTAATTAATGCTTGTGTATTCCAACTGCATGGTTAATCCTAAAGTAAAAGGAAGGCCACGATGGGGAGACTGATGAAACACAAATGACTAGAAACTTGTGAATATCATTAATACATATTTGGGCCAAATAAGGATAACTGCCTTTTCTCAAATGAAGGAATAATTCTGCCTGACTACAGTATGAGGTATATTCACCTCCGCTGGTACCAGAATATTCACCATGTAGCTCAGCTGTCTGTTTCTCAGGCTGGCCAAAGATTAGTCCCAACATGCAAAAGTATAGTTTTGATGTTAGTATCAAATTGTGCTCAAGTTGAACATATTGAAGCAGCACTTGGTGTCTGCTGCTTTGTAAAGAGCTGGCGCAATACACAATAAGCTGACTGTTCTGGACCAAGGCCTTTGCTTCATCTCCACTACACACAATGAAGTGCTGATTCACACCCAACTTGCACTGTACCAAGGCCCATTGATCTCTGCATTAACTCACATCCCACCTCCGTGTACCTGAACATCTCTAAGGCGTGTCTCGATAGAATGTTGATTAAATGGCAACTCTTCGAAAAAATTTTAGCTCTCTAATGTGACTTCACATATAAGGAAGCCCTACAGTAATTGTTTGACGCTGTTATGTCTCTGACTCTTTAGTAAAAGGGAAATTTCTATCAGTGATCAAATGTGTTCAAAGAATGTCATTTTAATTTTTGTACTAACCTTGCCACACCTTACTGATTGGTGAGACAGGTGGGTGAAATATTTCTGTTCATACACCTTTGCCAATGCCAGTGTTGACAGTATAAATTTGAACCGAGCAGCGAGATCAGTCTTGAGTTGCGAAAGGCCAGGACAGTATGGGTCATGTAGCAGTGATTGGCACATAAGTACTCAAATTTTCATTTTTACTGTATTTTGAGTTTAATTTACATAATTTTAGCTACTCAATATTAGGAGGTGTTTAAACTTGTTGAATTGGTGCTATAACTGTGGGCTGACTCTTCTCATTGCTGGCAATTGCCTATTTAAAGTTTAAAGGGGGTCGTTTGACCCGACTGCCTGCCTCTCTTCCGCGGCTACGTTCGCGCCTGGGTGGCCTTTCGCGACCAGTAGGCACCGGAGGGACTGGAGTGCATCATCACCCCTGGGAACAAAATGTTAATTTAATTTGTTACGGTTCCTTTTAATTAGTTTTAAGTTACAGTCCTTATTGTTTATGCCCCTTTAAAAAAGGTGCACATGCTTGACTTTTAATTGGCAATTGCCACATGAAGAGTCAGCATAGGCCTGGTGAGAAGATATGCATTTACATAGAAAGTTGTTGGAGCATGGACTGTTTCCACTGGGAGTAGTTGAGACCGAATATTGTAGGTGAAAATTGGATTAATATTTGAAGCAGAGGGAGCTACAGGACTTTGGGCATAGAGCAGGGTAGTGGGATTAGTTTTGGATTGCTCTAGCGAAGATCTAGCACTGACATGATGGACTGAATGCATTCCTTCCATGCTGTAAACGTTTATGGAGCGGAGGTCACATGAGTGGGTCAGAGTGATGCACTTGCTGACCCCATTTCCAACACTCGCCTTGTGATGATATACAAAGCTTCTATTTAACTCGCTCTGTGAATAGTGTAGTCGAGATTGGGAGACCAGCATATGTAGAATTGCAGGCTTCAAACCGACTGCCAACTGCTCTGTCACACGACTCCCTTCACTGGACCTCCATGCCACCCAACAAGTAAAGAAATTATCATTCTTGGTTCAGTTAGCCGAATCTGTTAGTTTGAAAAGCAAAGTTCCTTTTCTAAAACACAATAAAATGATCGTCTGACTAGCTGGTTTGGAGTTGTGCCAAGTGTTGGGGCTCTGACACTTAACATTTGGAGCCTGAAATTATTTGTCATCCTCCTCCAACACCTCTCCTCCGTTGTCCAGCTCAGTGGGACTGCCCTCACTTGGTTCCACTCTTACCTATTCAATCATAGCCAGAGTATCTCCTGCAATGGCTTCTCTACCCTGAACCATTACATCCGCAGTCCCCAAAGGATCAATCTTTTCCTCTCCACATCTGCATGTTGCCCCTTGGCAACATCATCCGCATACATGACGTCAGCTTCCACATGTACGCTGACAACACTCGGCTCTACTCTCTAGACCCCGCCACCGCGTTGTCAGATTGCTTATCCAACACTGAACATTGATTTTATAGTTCAGCTGGCTTTTCTTTCTGAAGTGTTAATGGGGTTTTGCAAATGTATTGTCAGTAAGATGCTGTGTTAGTAATTGTACAGTCCCCACCACTTATAGCAGGCGGGTTTATGTGAACAAAATTTGCCCACTATAGGTGATGGCCGTGTAACAAACAAATGATGGTGTGAAGTAGTGGAAGCATAAAAGAACTTGGAGGGTGATTCAAATGTCTGCACTGACAACTGATGAATCTGTCAACTTTGCTGAGATTAAAACCATGGAAACATCAGGGGCTGGATTTTATCAATGGAGGCAGGACTCCCACTTTTGGGGTTGTAGGCCCGTCTCCATCGAGCTGTGGCCAACCCCAGCGGGCTCAGCAGGCCAATTAAGGGCCACCCAGCAACAAGAGCTTTTGACAGATGAAATATCAGCGTTTGACAGCTCTTTGAAGCTGTCAAACACTGACAATCTGTACTCCAAGTTAATTCCTTCCTCTCAGGATGATTTAGAGATCTCTCCAGAACAGAAAGCTGAATGCTGCAACTTTTGACAGCTCGCGGCCATTCTGCTTTTTGTGCCGGTGAGATGAGGGACTCCCGAGACCTGAAGGAAGGCTGCATTATTAAGTAAAGGTAAATAAAACTTACTTAAACACTTTACACACACCAAACACACTTACCTCTGCACTCATGCACCCATTACTCACCTGAACACCGGACATCTCGAATCCTCCAAGCCCTTCAGCCCGACGGTCCGCCTCGCTAACTTGACGTGGTTTGGAGCCGTCGGGAATCCCACACTTCAGGGATAAAAATAGGTCGGGTACCCGGCTCCTGTGAAACGGGCATGGAGGCGGGATGGGTTCGTGCCCACCGATTTCGCGATTTTAACCCCCCACACGTCTCCAATCCCGCCTCAACAGCCCGATGAAATTCGAGCCCCAGGTGTCTGTAGGAAGGCGAGTTATACTGGCTGGGTGTGCACTCTCACGTTAAACGGAGCCGGAATGTGTCGCCTCCATTCATTATTAGTTTTAAGTTGGATCATATTTAACCCCAATGAGAAAAAACCTCTTTCCAAAAGTTTATAACTAAGCCGGAATGTGTCCAGCTCAGCATGCTGGCAAGAAGGGCTCACATCAGTGGCAGGAAGTCTAGAGGCCACGGAGTGGGGGAGGTTAGGATTCAATGACAGGTAATCGCGAGGTGCTAACAGCTGCTCGATCTGCCGAGATAGCCGACCCGCTTAGTATGATCTAAGTGGCGCCTATGACAAATAGTTAGTGCCATTTGCCCGATATAGGTGGCTGTCTGGGATAAACAGGGACAGTGTAAGTGGGGACTGTATGGGGTAAAAATTGGGTCGCGCCCCTTTTGGGGTGTTAACTTCGCTACTTTTAACGCCCCAAAAAAAAGTTAGTGCCCCTGCGCCAGAAATTGAATGGTAGCGTCCCAAGCAGGAGGCGGGGCGCTACTGGAAGCGCTCCCCCTCCCGCTTGGGGCGTTCCCATTGAAAATCACGGTGCTACGTGCAGCAGTGCCATGCGCGTCGACAGGCAGCGCTACGGTACTGCAGACCTCCCTCCCCTGATTAAAGGGGAGGGGCCTAGCACAGCACGCACTGGGGCCCTGCTGGACCACCAGGGAGCGGGGTGCCGATAAAAGAGCCCGGCACTCAAGAGGCGTGCCGGGCTGACCGAACGCGGCTGGCACCCCGCAGGGGGAAGCGAGAGGGGGCAGGTGCTGACAGGCGGCCCAAAAAAAATGGCCGCCCGTCATCTGCCCTTTAATTTGCACCGCCCCGGCTGCAAAAAAGCCACCCTGACCCTGTCAGACATAGCGTCCGGTGGTAGGTCAGGGGGCGCAAGCCAAGTTTGCAGCCAGAGCGCTGTGCATGGTGATGATGTCATTGCCGGAGGCGCAGCACCGTGGGGTGCTACTGGCTACCACCGCCAATAACCTCCCGCTGAAATTCGCGGGAGGTGTTAGCGGTGCAGCGCCCGGGCACTAGAGGCTTTACGCCCAGTTAGCGCCCCCCCCTCGGGGTGCTAACAGGAGGCACAAAGCAACCAAATTTTTCCCCTATTGTTCATGGAATTGTTCTGACGTACTCCAAATAACTGGACTAAGAAAACCATTATTAATGCGATGGGAAAGCTGACTGCAGTGTGACGTGAACAATTAAAAGCAAATGCAGCCGGACCTCAGAACATCAAAAATATTTAATTACAGAAAGGAAAAAAGCTTTTAACTCGGTCCAATTTGTTGGTAATACTTTGAAAGTCAAAGCTGATTTTTGAAAAACTTGAGTTCACAGAACTGTCTTTAAAAAAAAAAAATTAACAGGATTTGTTCAAGTACACTTTTTCAACATTTGCAAAAAATTATGCTGCTTCTCAGAAGAACAGTTGGTGCAGGATCAGAGTCTGCAGACTTAAAAAAAAATCTTACCAAGTTATAAAAACTGGGGAAACCACCTCCACCTGTTTCTTAATTTCTGTCATTTAAAAAAAACTTTTTACTAAGATCAAGCTACTTTTGTCAGTTGAACGTCACCTATAATTTTTAAAGCAGTTAGTTTTTGTAGTTGCTGGACGCGATATGTAAAATCAAATAGCTGCTGTCCATCGACCTGAACCCGGAACTGCTGGTGTTCACATAGGATTTCCATCTGAAATCAAATATTTTAAAATATGTCACAAATTGTACAATCATGGAATCATACAGCACAGAGGGAGGCCATTCAGACCATCATGCCTGTGCCAGCTCTTTGAAAGAGCTCTCCAATTAGTCCCACTCACCTGCTCTTTCCCCATAGCCCTGCAAATGTTTCCATTTCAAGTATTATCCAATTCATTTTTTAAAGTTGCTATTGAATCTGCTTCCACCACCCTTTCAGGCAGTGCTTTCCAGATCATAACCACTCACTAGGCAAAAAAAATCTCCTCATCTCCCCTCTGGTTCTTGTGCTGATTATTTAAAATCTATGTTGTCTGGTTACCAACCCATCTGTCAGTGGAAACAGTTTCTCCTTATTTACTCTATCAAAACCCTTTGAACACCCCTATTAAATCTCCCCTTAACCCTCTCAGCTTCTCTAGGCTCTCCACATAATTGAAGTTCCTCATCCCCGTTACCCTCCTACTGAATTTCTTCTGCACCCTCTCTAAGGCTTTGAGATCCTTCCTAAAGTGTGGTGCCCAGAATTGGACACAATACTCCATCTGAGGCCTAACCAATGATTAATAAAGGTTTAGTTTAACTTCCTTGCTTTTGTACTCTATGCCTCCATTTATAAAACCATGGAGCCTGTATTTTTTTTTATTTTTTAAAAACAGCTTTATGAAATTGTCCTGCCAACTTCAAGGATTTGTGTATGTGAACCCCCAGGTCACTCTGTTCCTGTACCCCCTTAAAAATTGTACCATGCTGTTTATGTTGCCTCTCCATCCTTCCAAAATGCATCACCAGTGAATGCAGCACAGCAAACTTCAGTTCAGGAACTGAATGCTAATGAGCAGATGTCTTGATTCAATTAACAAAATCAAAGCAGCAAAATGGCCTGCTATCAATAATTTGTGTGATATTTCGGTTCATTGATATCTGGCACCAAGTTTGAAAGTAAAACATTCATTCTCATTTATCAAAGCATTGGAACCCAAAGCTGCCATGTTTCCAATTCTATGTTTGAATCCCTCCAATCAGGTTTCCGCCCTTGCCACAGTACGGAAACGGCTCTCATCAAAGTCACAAATGACATCCTCCTTGTCTTGTCTGCAGCCTTTGACACGGTTGACCACTCCATCCTCCTCCAACGCCTCTCCACCGTCGTCCAGCTGGGTGGGACTGCACTCGCCTGGTTCCATTCTTATCTATCTAATCATAGCCAGATAATCACGTGCAACGGCTTCTCTTCCCGCTCCCGCATCGTTACCTCTGGTGTCCCCCAAGGAACTATCCTTGGCCCCCTCCTATTTCTCATCTACATGTTGCCCCTTGGTGACATCATCCGAAAACACAGCGTCAGTTTCCACATGTATGCTGACGACACCCAGCTCTACCTCACTACCACTTCTCTCGACCACTTTCATGGTCTCTAAATTGTCAGACTGCTTGTTCGACATCTAGTTCTGGATGAGCAAAAATGTTCTCCAATTAAATATTGGGAAGGCTGAAGCCATTGTTTTCAGTCCCCGCCACAAACTCCGTTCCGTAGCCACTGACTCCATCCCTCTCCCTAACATCTATCAGAGGCTGAACCACACTGATCGCAATCTTGGCGTCATATTTGACCCTGAAATGAGCTTCCAATCACATATCCGCAGCATAACTAAGGCTGCCTATTTCCACCTCTAACATCTCCCGTCTCCGCCCTTGTCTCAGCTCATCCGCTGCTGAAACCCTCATCCATGCCTTTGTCACCTTTAGACTTGACTATTCCAACGCACTCTTGGCTGGCCTCCCACATTCTACCCTATGTAAACTTGAGGTGATCCAAATCTCGGTGCGAGTTAGGACACAGGCAGCCAAGTCCCATTCACCCATGCTCGCTGACCTACATTGGCAACGCCTCGATTTCAAAATTCTCATCCTTATTTTTAAATCCCTCCATGGCCTCGCCCCTCCCTATCTCTAATCTTCTTTAGCCCCACAACAGCCCCCCCCACCCCCACTATATCTGCGCTCCTCTAATTCTGCCCTCTTGAGCATCCCTGATTATAATCGCTCAACCATTGGTGGCCATGACTTCTGTTGCCTTGGCCCTAAGCTCTGGAATTCCCTCCCTAAACCTCTCTACCTCCTTTAAGACACTCCTTAAAACTTACCTCTTTGACCAAGCTTTTGGTCACCTGCCCGAATCAAATGTCAATTTGTGTGTGTTTTAATACTCCTGTGAAGCACCTTGGGAAGTTTTACTATATGTTAAAGGCGCTATATAAATACAAGTTGTTGCCGCCAACTATTTACAATTGTGCACAGAACAATCATTCAAACATATGCTTTCCCCCTTAACCACTGTCTGACTGAGCATGATTTCATGGTGAGATAGAGGTGGAAGGGCATTCATTCTGAAGTTAATGACTGGCTCTGAGGTTGTTTTTCCTTGCAAAGGTATTACTAGAAAATGAACTGAATTCAATACATTGAAGTTAGTTATGTATAGGTATAGATTTTTGGGGACAAGGGTCTGAAGATCTGAACCATCTGTGGAATTATATTCAATGTGAAACTTTTGTTTTTGGTTTACTCTTGCTGATGGGATTATTTCATACCGACCACATGCCTAATAGCATGTAGTTAGCATGTACCAATGTGACGGAGACCAAGCAGCTACATTTGGGGCTCGATTTTGCCAGGCTCGAGGTGGCGGGATTGGAGGCGTGAGTTGTTAAAATCACCAAAACTGGAGGGCCGGCCCAATCCCGCCTCTGAGCAATTTTCCTACATGCGTGTTTTCTGACCCCCTTTCCATCCCGCCTCCAAGGCCCTTAACCACTTAATAGCCTCTATAATCCCATTGAGAGAGGCCTTTCCGATTTTTAGTCATTCCCCCCATCCCTCATGCTTCCTCTGGAACACGCCAGGTAATGCTGGCGGCCTCAAGTGGATTGCTTACGAACAGTTGCAGCTCCACCATTACAAAGGAGTTTTCACCAATGATCATTTGCAGGTGGCAGAACTTTGTTGTTTCATGTCTGGGGGAACTTTTAGCAGGCATACTCAGTGTTGTGGAAGTTTGGAGCCTGACACCCATCTCTGCCTGACACCCATCTCCAGTGTGACTTCCTGGGAAACCCCTCTCCCCACCTTGACTAAGCGCTTCCTCAACGGAGGCATATACCAGAAGCATGGCAACCATTTAATTCCTTTCCTCCTGGACATCAGATTCGGATGAAGACCAGCTGCGGCAGCAGCACCAACAGCAGGAGCATCACCAGGAACGCCAAGCTGCTAGTCACCCACCTGAAGATGCACGGGCCAGAAGTCGCCAGAGCGCGACCATATTGCTGTCTGGGATGCAAGGGACGCACTCATGGTGGTCACATTTGCTTAGCCTGTACAATCAAACACTTTTGCCTCGCACCTTCTTACCAGAGCATCGACAATGGACAAGAACCTGCAGATTCATATCACTCTGACCACCATACTGACAATTGCAAGTTGCTCTAAGCCCTCAATGTGGAAGTCCCATTTGCGAAATGACACAGGCCACAACTTCAACAGATTGCCATCAGAATTTTTTTTATCACAACAAGCAACTGGTGGCATTTCAAAAATAAACACATAACACCCAAGTGACTACCCTTGTGACTATTTGTGTATTATCTTCCTCTTACGCGTGCTCCTACGTGGTGCTTCCCTTGTGGCTTCAGCAGATGTGGAGGCCCCTTGCTCACTTTCTTGCTGCTCCTGTCTTGACACCTTTGGCGGCCGTCCTCTGGAGTTGCGAACCTGTGAGGGCTCGGCAACAGTCTGGTGCTCCTGCGACTGTGCAGGGGATGAGACGTCCATCTCAGTTGGGTGAGGACTCTGGTGGGGCTCTGACCGAGTGCTTTGCAGTGGCATGGTCGTTTGAGCGCTTGGAGAGGAGCCCCCACTTTCTTGTTGTCTGCCACCAACATCCTTCTCATGGGTCAGCCCCACTTCAGAGCTAGCAAGTGGCTTGACAGCATCTTGCTGCACTTCAGGGGGGGCCATGAGGACCCGTTTCTGCACTGGAAGTCCTACTCCAGAGGACTTCCATGAAGGTCTGGTTTCTATGCTCAGTAGCTGACCATCGCTCCTCAAGAGATGCCAGTCTATTCTGAACAATTACCATGTTTTCTACACTCTGGCGACTTAGCTCCTCCATGGTCGTAGCCATCCTCTCCTCTACTGTAGCCATCCTTTCCACAGAGGTTGCCATCCTTTCCGTGGTGATGCGTTCATGCGCCAATGCCTCCACAAAGGCTCTGCTCATGTTCGCGATGGACTCCTCCATTCGCTCCACACTCGCAGCGACCCTGGAGACAAAACCTGCCAGAGACTTCTGCACCTGTTCCTGGAGTTCCAGCACCGCTCTCGTTCTGGATGGACCCGGAGGCACAGGGTCGACATGCAGCTGAGCCGAGCTGGCAGAGTCCTGCGCCCTCCGACAAGGACTCTCCACTGCTGTCCCTGTCTCCACCATCTGCTGATGCTCACTTGTGAGCTGTGATACATCAGGTGCCAACACTACTCTATCTCGCGAAGGTCCCACCGAGGTGCGAGTGTCTGTGCTGGTGCTGGGTGCGGTGAATTCTGCTGACGCTGTGCTCTCAGAGGTTGCAGCTTCCTCTGAGGAGTCTGGAAGCTCAGGCTCTTCCTCCTGGACAGTGGGGACGGGGGCTTCGATGGTCCTGTGGGGGAGTAAAGGAAAGAGTTAGAGATGTGAGGTCAAGGTTACATGAATAGTGCAGATGATCATAAATCAATCTGTTAGAGCATCAGATTCATTATCAGTGACTCATGCAATGTCAATGAGAGAGATGCCAAACTATTCTGTCACCAGCTTGCTGCGATGCGCCCGTCTGTCCATCCCCCACTTGGGTACTGTCCTTGATCCCAGCGATTTCCAGGGCTGCCTCCTCCCAGGGGGTGAGCTGGGTTACTGAGGGTGGCCCTCCTCCTGTCATGGCTCTTTCCCTCTTATTGTGGGCTCTCTTTTCCTCCAATGAGGGACACAAGTGGAGTTTGAGTGAGAATGAAGGAGTGTAGATAATCCATAGCATAGATGCTTAGAAGGATACAAAGGACCATCCCTGTGTGTTGAAAGTTGTTGTTGTCATGGCATCACAGTGATAGGGAATGTGAGGGCTGCATGGTCAAATAGTTAAGTGAATGTGACCTTCGAGAGAGAGGGAATGGGTAAAAGTGCAGGCATGTAAGTGTCAAGTGGCATGTGGAGGAAGAGGTTGGCAAAGCAGCGTGCTGGTGAGGAGAGGCAATGGGAAAGTCATACTCACTTTTCCTGTGCAGAGAAGATCATGAAACCTCTTCCTGCAGCTCAGCAAAATGGAGTTGACCTCCTGGGCCACTTGCAGCCACACAGCTTTTGTCTGCTGGGGTGGCTTGTTTCTCCCCGAGGAAGGGAACAGCACCTCCTTATTACATCTGGCTCCGTGTACCAGAGCTTGGAGGGAGGGCTCATCAAACCGAGGTGCACACTTTTGCTTGATCGTGGACATTGTCGGGAAATCAACACCTTCATACAATTTGCAGAGCCTTTGCAGTCTCCAGAGAAAGCAAGGCTGCTTGCAGGTCTTAAATCCAGCAGCATTGATGACATCATCAGAGGCGACTTTCTGTATGAAAAGACTCATTGGGCCAGGTGTTCCCACACGCAGGAAATCAAGTGCCCAATTAGGGGAAAATCCCACTTTTTCAGCACTTCACTTAGGAGTCGGGGTCCTGGCACGATTTCCACCTGAGACACCCCAGCCCGCCCACACTCACAAAATCCAGCCCTTGATCTCTGGCCATATGCAACATTTCTCCCATATCATCCCAGACATTTATAGTCATATATTCAAATACCTCAAATATTTATAGTTACAATACTTTATATATATTTAAGTGCACACAGTACTTCAACTGTGATCTAATCAGTGTCAGCCTCACCTATCCTTCATGCTCACGTGCACTTTATAGAATCATATAGTACAGATGGAGGCCATTCAGCCCGGCTCGTTGAAAAAGCTAACCAATTAGTTCCACTTTCCTGCTCTTTCCTCAAACAGAGAAGACTTTCATCCCCATCAGTCTGGACTGGATTTGAGCCCAGGTGCCAAGAGTTTAAAGGCTAGTATCTAACTTACAACACCAACCAACAGCCAGTAGAGATAGAGAATTACCAATCAGGTGTGGTGATTTTGTTTTTATCCTCTTCATTAACCCAAGGGCACTGATGCTAGTTGTTGTGCTCTCACTGCTACTCTGGCTGAGGTCAGTTAACTCAGCACAGATGAGGGATTAAGCCGACATGTCTCAGCTGCTCACTGCATGAACTTGTCGGGGAGGATTCCAAAACACAGGGATCAAAGATTTTGAACATAACTGCACCACCAAGAAATTGTTTTCCTTATTATGCATAGAATTGGTAGAAAGGAATTGTTGCAGTTCTTCTGCTAAATTATATTTATGCATTTGCCTAGATATAATTAGAGTGAAATTCCACTAATGCGCTTGCTAGCTTGCGATTTTCTGCTCATTCACTTTAAAACAAATAGCATATCTACACAGTCTTGTCTTTCACATATTTCACTAGGATACTACAGGAAACTTTGTGCTATCCGGCACCGACGGGACCGAGCTGTTGCCGTTCCCTCAAAACTGCCGGACACACCAGCGTTAATGTTGAAGCATACGGAGCTTTTCATCTCCATATCGGACAACAAACACTGTTGCTTAGCAACAGCTTCTAAACAGTCGGCCCATACCTTGGAAGCGTCTCTGTAGCTTAGCAACAGCTTCAGAGAGACTTTCTAGAGCCTGACTGTTGGGGAAAAAAAAGCCACGAGAAGAAAAAAAAACTAACAAAACGGCTCCTGATTTTTGCCGGTGGCTCGACCTTGCCGGACACTTAGCCTCCGGATAACACAAAGTTTCCTGTACCTAAAATGGCACAATTTTAAATGTAGTTTTACTTGAGGAAAGTTGACACTCACCTTGAAGTGCTGCATAGGTGTGAAAGGGAAATAAGGTATGTTTTTCTCTTCTTTTCCCCATTTTCCTGAAACTTTGGCATTTCGTACAACTGTGCGATCCCGGAAGCTAACAGTCACTTCAAGGCCTATGTCTGTCTCTGGTTCTGAAGGGTTGCTGATGAGACTTAGAACAAAGCTGTTGGATAATTGCAAGTGGAAGCATTAGCCACAAGTGATCACAAAAAAAGGTCATATTTGAAAAGTCGGTCTTGTTTTCTACTCACTTTCTCCTTGTACTCCTGTTCAAAGCAGCTACTCGTGCTGGATTATTGGCCAACAAATGGCATCAATTCTCAGGTACCTCACCTAAGCAACCATTATTCATGGGATTCTTGACAGTAATCTCAGCAGGCTATTCAACTACGGTATACCGCAACCAAACCCAATCCTAGCTTCACCTGGCAGATACATTTTCAGCTGCTATTGCTGATGGTGAAAATCCTGGCCAAATGTTTCTTTCCCTAGCCAGGGCCAATGAGGCTAATTATAGCAACCCACTGTGGTCAGTCAACCTTGCACAGATCAAGGCTGGAACTTGGGATCTTCCTAGTCTGTATGCTTTAGTACCACACAACATTTAATACTGCGGGATCAAGGCAGCTGGGGCTCTACTGCAGTCACTGTGCTAAAGAGTAAAATCAAAAATGGCCCATTTCTATGATGTATTCTGTGATTCTTTGAAAACGTCAAGCCGGATGTTGAAGTATTCGAATAATGTGACTTTAGAACCAAAATGAATGAAAATTTCAATTTGAAAGTAATCATAGAATCATACAGCACAGAGGGCCATTCAGCCCATCGTGTCTGTGCCGGCTCTTTGGTACAGCTATCCAATTAGTCCCACTTCCCTGCTCTTTCTCCATAGGGTTGTATTTTTTTCCCCCTTCAAGTATTTATCCAATTCCCTTTTAAAAGTTACTATTGAATTTGCTTCCACCACCCTTTCAGGCAGTGCATTCCAGATCACAACAATTTGCTGCCTAATTTTTTTCCCCTTATGTCGCCTCTGGTTCTTTTGCCAATCACCTTAAAGCTGTGTCCTCTGGTTATCGGCCCTGAGAGTTTCTCCTTATTTACTCTATCAAAACTGTTCAAATCTCCTCTTAAAGAGAACAACCCCAGTTTCTCCATGTAACTGAAGTCCCTCATCACTGGTACCATTCTAGTAAATCTCTTTTGCACCCTCCCTGCGGCCTTGACATCTTTCCTAAAGTGTGATGCCCAGAATTGAACACAACACTCCAGCTGAGGCCTAACCAGTGTTTTATAAAGGTTTAGCATAACTTCCTTGCTTTTGTACTCTATTCCTCTATTAAAAAAGCATATGGGATCCTTAGCGTTATTAACAGCTTTCTCAACTTGTCCTGCCACCTTCAAAGATTTGTGTACATACACCCCAGGTCTCTCTGTTCCTGCACCCCCTTTAAAATTGTACCATTTAGTTTTTATTGCCTCTCTTCAGTATTCGTACCAAAATGTATCACTTCACACTTCTCAGCGTTAAATTTCATCTGCCATGTGTCTATCCATTTCACCAGTTTGTCTAGGTCCTATTGAAGTCCGTTACTATCCTCCTCATTGTTTACTACATTCCCGAGTTCTGCATCATCTGCAAACTTTGAAATTATGCCCTGCATACCCATGTCCATGCCATTAATATATATCAAAATAGGAAATTGCTGAAAGTTTACAGTGGGTGAGGGTTGTGATCAGGATAAAACCAATTCCAGTGCAGTGTAACTGGGTTTCAGCTATCAACTGACAAACATTCATACTGTTAGTGCGATCATGAGAGTGCAACTTGAATGCGTCAAAGGTTATTTAATTGAAGTATTCCACTGTATCTTACATGTTCTCAGTATATGAGCAGGTGGATGTTAAAGGGTGCTGACACTGCTATTAAATTACTATAATGAACATTTAGTAACCAATAAAGACTTATTAATATAAAACGCAAACTACAATTTACCAGCACTTGTAATTACTAGAAACTCTTAAGTGTATAGAATTCATTTTTACACCAAGAAATTCTCTTTTTGAGATTGGCCAATTAGGTATTCATCAGACGTTGGACCATTATTAAATATTAATCTTCAGGGTACAATCACCATTTTTGCATAAATATATGCTCACCAAGGTGAGATGTCACCACAGCCTACTCCTCTTAATTCTAAACCATTTTTTACTGCAAAAAATATGAATTATGCACAAATTAAGCAATTTTAATGAAACAGCATGCCAAAACACTACAGAAACATGAACAATGCTATAAAACATCAACGCAACTATTGAAATGCAAACGACGGAAACATGAGCATCATACAAGCTGCGCACGTTCAGATATTTGTGAAATACTCAAGGATTAGGTATGCTTCCTGCCGACTGAACAATTTTGTGGACAATTGTGCTTTCTATTTATAGCAGAAAAAGGTCGCATTAGGACACCTGGCTTGGTTGTCAACCACTTCCGCAACATTCGCACGTAATTGGATGCCATGGTTGTTGTGGAGGCTGGCTCCTCTACCTCTGTTGCTGTAGGTGGGACCGCTGCTTGTCTCTCCCCTGGAGTTGAATGCAGAGCAGTTTTGAAGTTGCTGATTTGTGATGCAGAAACTGGGTCAGATTCGATTTCTTTGACAAACTCATTTGCCTTTTCCAGGACGACTAGGCTGGGTATCCCAGGAAAGTTAGCTGCTCTGGCCGGCGAGAACCAACTCAGTAAAGCTGATTTGATATAGAGACAAGCCGAAGTGTGTACCCCTACTTCCTTTAGCTGCAAAAATTCCGCTAGTAACTAGCAGTAATTCCTTGTTTTTCAGGTAGATGGAGAAGGGTGGTAAATTTCTGTGCCACAATTTTCTGAATTTCTCCAGGGTTCTCTTCCACATATTTAATGATCTTGTATTTTTCCTCAATGGTAAGTGTTATAAATCTCATCATTTATCAAGAAACTACTCATAAAATAACGCTGGACGGCCAGCTGGTGGCACCGTACAAGGAGTATAAATACTCGGGCGTGGGCCCAGCTTTCCAGGGACATTTTGTAAGACAAGGAACTAGTGAATACAACTAGACCTCCATGTTCTGAAACAAGTTGATTAAAGCCTTGCTTTATACTCAAACCAAGTGCGTAGTGAGTTTTATTACGTCAGTAAGGTTCTTGTACTTTTGGCTAGCCATGTTCTCAAACTGCTCGCAATCCATTCGATGACGCAATGCATTCAAGTGGGGGAGGGCTACCACAGCTGAGCACCTGATGTTGACCATGGGTTGAAAGCTTATTTCACTGAGGACCCAGTTGAGCTGGGAATTTGAATTCAAATTAATAAATAACTTGAATTAAAAAGGTAAGATTATAGCAACAAAATTTCAATGAGAGGCATTTTCTGCAAAATTTTGATTCAAACTTCACTATTTGAATAAAGCAGCTTTGAATTAAGAGATGTAGACTGTATTATGGAATACAATTCTTGTCTATTTTGGACAGCCTAAGTCAACATCCAGTCATCCTTGATGAAAATGCTTTATTCTCAACCTCAAAACAGCACTCCCTCTTTCCATTTCCCACATCAACTACTCACTTGGCTTCTCAGAGGTCACCAGTTAATGTCAAATTAAGAGATTTTGCAGTTGATAACATGCACTTTTTGCTGAATCATGGGTTACTCCTCAGTTTTGTGCTACCCAAATTAATTTCACCATACAAAAGCAAAATACCGCGGATGCTGGAAATCTGAAACAAAAACAGAAAAAGCTAGAAACGCTCTGCAGGTCAGGCAGCACCCATGGAGAGAGAAACAGTTAACGTTTCACGTCAATGACCTTTCGTTAGAACTGGAAAAAGTTCTGTTTTTCCAGTTCTGACGTAAGGTCATCAACATGAAATGGTAACTCTGTTTCTCTCCCCACAGATGCTATCTGACCTGCTGAGTATTTCTAGCTTTTGTTTTAATTTCACCGTAGTTGACTTCCTGTGACATGGCTCATGGAGAGTGAGGGTGGTCAGAGTCCCCTCACACTGCTGGTGTGGGTCAATGGCAGCGGGGGTGCACATGCACAAAAGGGTCAAAGTTCATATGGGCTGAGCAGCCCAAAGGGCAGGGGAGAGAAAGATCATGCTTGTAGGCAGATCATAAGAACATTAATGAATACAAGTTGGCATTATAGTGAAGGGTGACGAGAAGAATAGGACCTCCAGTAAAGGAGCGGAAGGACTTTGGAGATAAAAGTTGGTGAATGACTAGCGAAATGTAACGAGAACTGTATTAGTAAATTTGTATTTGGTTTTTTTTTCAAAATACTGAACCTTTTTATAGGTATAATTTGTAGGGGTATATAGTAGGGTATGTGAGGAAGCACCTACATCATAGCGATCATATAGTTATTTGAGTCAATCAAAAATGCATGTCTTTTTAGTACTAAGGACACACCAAGTGTGACAAGTTATTTGTGAGATTATTAATTGTATATTATAATATACTAGCTGAAGTGCCCGGCGGTGCCGAGGGATTTTTGAGGGCATGTTGTTGTTGGAAGAGAGAGAGCGCGCGACTGGGGGGGAAGAGAGAGCGCGACGGGGGAAAGAGAGAGAGCGACTGGGGGGGGAAGAGAGAGCGCGAAGGAGGGGAAAGGGGAGAGGAGGGGGGGTGAGAGGGGGAGGGGGGGGGGGAGAAAGGGAGGGGGGAGCCAGCAGACCCTCTCCCCTCTGCTGGCAATGGGGGTGAAGGGGGAAGGAGGGGGAAGAGGACTCTTCTACCTTGCTTAGGGTAGACACTCTCATCTGATTAGTCTGTTATGGAACTGAAAACAGGTACCAAAGGTGATGTCACAGTACTCTAAATAAAACGACTATGATTCTGATTTTGTTGCATGTTTGAGTCCAGACCTGGAGAAAGCCAGAGAAAAGGACAACCAATTTCAAATAGAGGCGAGTCTACAAGATTAGCTTTTGTCTGTATCTATACTAGCAAATGTCCTATGGCATTGCTCACAATAACTCAAAAGCTTATGCTATTTATAAGGCAACAGCATTATGCCATGCTACGTACAATGGGGCTGAAAATCCTTGACCTCACTTTGCCAGTGTAACAATGGCGGAGTAACACTAAATTATGTGTCTGACCTCATCAGAATGCCCAAGGTCAGATAACTTATACACAGTGGTGGGTGCCTGTGCCAATATCAGCATAGATGGGATGCCCGCTTGGGATGGGGCATGGCAGACGTTGCAGCATTGGCAAGCGACTGAAGACAAAGCAACTGATTTGGCACAACAAAAAAACGGGGCCCCCATCCCTGTTTTCGTACAGTAGCCTTTTAGTATCTGGTGGGTCCACTTCCACCTTCTTGACATTTCCGTATCCGTTTCGTACAGGTGTACATTACTTTGGAACCACTGGAGGCGGAACTTGCGGGAATTCCAAAGGTGATGTGATGTCATCCCGTCAGTTTCACTTGCAGCTATAACCTACATTTCGAATAGAGCAGATGCAGGATCCGCCCACTTCCCTAAGAGACCCCAGTTCTAACAAAGTAGATGTCCAGCCACAAATTCCTGTTTCGGCTGCCCCAGATGCCTCAAAAACATTGTGGGCTTTTGGGGCCAATACGTTATTTTGCTGCTGGGGGGTGCTGTGTGTTGCATGGTACATCATCCTTGAAGGCCACAAGGTTTTCTTGCCGTAAATAAGCTCATCCTGAGGTCAATTAGATATTCTGTTGTTGGGGAAGTTTCTATAAAACTGACAGGAAATTATTAATTTTCTTTCTATTGTATTCCCAACATGGCACAGAAATTTGCATGTGTAATAGATGCAGCTCAAAACTTTTATATGCATTAGTGGATCTCCCATGGTGCTGCTCACAGTAAATCAGTGAATCTGTTGTTTAATGAAGACAGGGGAGTATTGTATATTAGTATATAAAACATAAATGTATTTTTCTGCTGTTACAGTTGGTCTGTATTACTTTAAGGACACCAGGTCTAATTGCTGTGCCTTCCTGAGGTCAATAAGAAACAAATTGCTCTTAAGCAGCTCCTCAGGTGAACTAGAACTCTGATTGGCTTTATTTTTATATATACTTTTATCTTAAAAAGTGTGGCACAAACTTGCATGTGTGACGCTGACACCCAAAATGTGACAGAAAATTACACCTATTTTAGAAACATAGAAAAATAGGAGCAGGAGTAGGCTATTCGGCCCTTCGAGCCTGCTCCGCCATTCAATAGGATCATGGTTGATCCTCTCTCTCAATACCATATTCCTGCTCTCTCCCCATACCCCTTGATGCCTTTTGTGTCTAGATGATGCCTTTTGTGTCTTTAGTATTTTCCTCAATGCATGAGTTTTAAGTGATTGATAAACATGTCGTCAGTCAGTCTTAGTGAATTCATAAACTTGTTTACAAACAACACATTTATGAATTAGTTGAAACCAATGCAGAGGAAGACATCACCAAATTTTTATGATATGCCATGAATCCCTCTCATTTATACTGTGGTCAAGAGGGAAAGTGAGTGACCTGCTCTGAGTCTACAAGCAATGCTATTCTGAGCTGGCTACTAAGAAGCATACAATAGATTTCTCCTTCGTCCTTCGCCAACAGCAACAATAACTTTTTTTTATTAGTTTGTGGATGTAGGCATCGCTGGCAAGGTCAGCATTTATTGCCCATCCCCAATTGCCCTGGAGAAGGTGGTGGTGAGCCGCATTCTCGGACCGCTGCAGTCCGTGTGGTGAAGGTTCTCCCACAGTGCTGTCAGGGAGGGAGTTCTCTTCTTCTTAGGCAGTCCCTCGGAACCGAGGATGACTTGCTTCCACATTAAAAATGAGTTTGCAGGAGACTGATGAGTCCAAGTCTCTGTCACAGGTGGGGCAGACGGTGGTTGAAGGGGCGGGTGGGTGGGGTGCTTGGGTTGACGTGCGCTCCTTGCGCTTGGCTTCCGCTTGCTCCTGGCGAAGAGACTCGAGGTGTTCGGCGCCTTCCCGGATGCTTCTCCTCCACTCTGTACGGTCTTTGGCCAGGGATTCCCAGGTGTCGATGGGGATGTTACACTTTTTTTAAGGAGGCTTTGAGGGTGTTCTTGAAGCGTTTCCTCTGCCCACCTGGGGCTCTCTTGCCGTGCCGGAGCTCCGAGTAGAGCACTTGTTTTGGGAGTCTCGTATCGGGCATGCGGACAATGTGACCTGTCCATCGGAGCTGATCGAGCATGGTCAAAGCTTCGATGCTAGGGATGTTGGTCTGAGCAAGAACACGGACGTTGGTGCACCTATCCTGCCAATGAATTTGCAGGATCTTGCGGCGGCAGCGTTGGTGGTACCTTTCCAGTGCTTTGAGGTGCCTGCTGTACATGGTCCATGTCTCTGAGGCATATAGCAGGGCAGGTATCACTGCTGCTCTGTAGACCATGAGCTTAGTGCCAGGTTTGAGGTCCTGGTCTTCAAACACTCTCTTCCTCAGGCGACCGAAGGCTGCACTGGCACACTGAAGGCGGTGTTGGACCTAGTTGTCGACGTCTGCCCTTGCTGACAGTAGGCTCCCGAGGTATGGAAAGTGGTCCACGTTGTCCACGGCCTTGTCATGGATTTTGATAATCGGGGGGCAGTACTGTGTGGCGGGGGCAGGTTGGTAGAGGACCTTTGTCTTATGAAGTTTAGCGTAAGGCCCATGCTCTCGTACGCTTCGGTGAAGGTGTTGACGATGGTTTGGAGTTCGACCCCCGAGTGAGCGCAGACGCAAGCGTCGTCTACATACTGTAATTCGACGACAGAGGATAGGACGACCTTGGACCTGGACTGGAGGTGACAGAGTTTGAACAATTTCCCGTTTGTTCTGTAAATTAGCTCCACTCCAGCGGGGAGCTTACTGAGGGTGAGATGGATCATTGCAGCAAGGAAGATCGGGAAGAGCGTTGGTGCGATGACACAGCCTTGCTTGACCCTGGTTCATACGTGAATTGGGTCTGTGGTGGGACCGTTGGTCAGGATCACGGCTTGCATGTCGTCGTGAAGCAGGCGGAGGATGGTGACAAACTTTTGAGGGCAGCCGAATTTGAGGAGGACACTCCATAATCCTCCACGGCTGACAGTATCGAAGGCCTTTGTGAGATCAAAGAAGGCCATGTACAGCGGTTGGTGCTGTTCCCTCCATTTCTCTTGTAATTGACGTGCGGTGAAGATCATGTCCATTGTGCCCCTTAGTGGGCGGAATCCGCATTGCGACTCTGGGAGCAGCTCTTCGGCCACTGGGAGAAGGCAATTGAGGAGGATTCTTGCGATGACTTTCCCTGTGGCAGACAGCAGGGAAACTCCTCTGTAATTACCGCAATCGGACTTGTCACCTTTCTTGAAGATGGTCACAATTACGGCATCTCTGAGATCCCCTGGCATGCTCTCCTCCTTCCAGATAAGAGAAATGAGTTCATGAATTCGCGCCAGTAGTGCTTCTCCGCCATGCTTTAGTGCCTCGGCAGGGATTCCATCTGCTCCCGAGGCCTTGTTGTTCTTCAGTTGTCGGATGGCCTTTTCAACCTCATGTCAGGCTGGGGTTGTGCTGAGATGGTGGCGGGTAGCATGCTGTGGGTAGCATGCTGCGGGATGGAGTTGAGGACACTCGTGTCGAAGACAGAGTCATAGTTAAGGGGATCTTCGAAGTGCTCCTTCCAGCGGGCACTTACTGCCTCGCTGTCCTTGATGAGTACCTCTCCGTTCTTGGACCGCAGTGGGGTAGGGCCTTGGGTGCTTGGGCCGTAGATGGTCTTGACTGCGCTAAAGAATCCACGCACGTTGTGGTTGTCGGCTAGCTGCTAGATCTCCTGCGCTTTCTCCACCCACCATCTGTTCTTTAGGTCGCGAGTTTTTTGTTGGACCTCGGTTTTCAGGCATCTGTAGAGCTGCTTTCTTGCTCTCGAGTTCTGTTGCTGTTTCCAGATCAGGAATGCCTTGCGCTTGCCGCTTATTAGCTCCTGGATCTCCTGGTCGTTCTCGTCGAACCAGTCTTAGTGTTTCCTGGTCGAGTGACCGAGCGTCTCTTCACAGGTGCTGATTATGGAGGCCTTGAGTGCAGACCAGGCGCTGTGGGCACTCTGTGTCTCTGCATCACTGGGAGTCGTCAGGTTGTTTGTGAGGCGCAAGCTGAATAGGGCTTTCTTAGCAGGATCTTTTGAGTGCTCCAACGTTAATTTTCCTGTGGCATTGTTTCTGTTGCTGCCGCTGTTTTGGGGCTACATTGATGGTGATGACAGAGCGGATTAGGCGGTGGTCTGTCCAGCTCGGACGATGACGTAGTCAGATGCCAGTACTTGGAGCGAGGGTGCTGCCATGAAGCCTTGTACTTGTCTCTCTGACGGAACGAGGTGTTGGTTATGACAAGGCCATGTTCTAAACATTGACAGGAGGAGGGTACCGTTGGAGTTGTCTTTCCCTACCCCGTCTCTGCCGATCACACCGCCCCAGAGTGCCAGGATTTTGACCCAGCGATGATGAAGGAACGGCAATATATTTCCAAGTCAGGATGGTGTGTAACTTGGAGGGGAACTTGCAGGTGATGGTGTTTCCATGCGCCTGATACCCTTGTTTTTCTAGCTGATAGAGGTCGTGGGTTTGGGAGGTGCTGTCGAAGAAGCCTTGGCGAGTTGCAGCAGTGCATCTTGTAGATGGTACACTACAGCCACGGTGCACCAGTGGTGGAGGGAGTGAATGTTTAAGGTGGTGGATGGGGTGCTAATCAAGCGGGCTGCTTTGTCTTGGATGGTGTCGAGCTTCTTAATTGTTGTTGGAGCTGCATTCATCCAGGCAAGTGGAGTATTCCATCACACCTGACTTGTCCCTTGTAGATGGTGGAAAGACTTTGGGGAGTCAGGAGGTGAGACACGCGCCGCAGAATACCCAGCCGCTGACCTGCTCTTGTGGCCACAGTATTTATGAGGCTTGTCCAGTTAAGTTTCTGGTCAATGGTGACCCCCAGCATGTTGATGGTAGGGGATTCAGCGATGGTAATGCCGTTGAATGTCAAGGGGCGGTGGTTAGACTCTCGCTTGTTGGAGATAGTCATTGCCTGGCACTTGTGTGGCGCGAATGTTACTTGCCAGGTCTTGCTGCATACGGGCACGGACTGCTTCATTATCTGAGGAGTTGCGAATGGAACTGAGCACTGTGCAATCATCAGCGAACATCTCCCCACTTCTGACCTTATGATGGAGGGAAGGTCATTGATGAAGCAGCTGAAGATGGTTGGGCCTAGGATACTGCCCTGAGGAACTCCTGCAGTGATGTCCTGGAGCTGAGATGATTGACCTCCAACAACCACAACCATCTTCCTTTGCGCTAGGTATGACTCTAGTCAGTGGAGAGTTTTCCCCCCGATTCCCATTGACTTCAATTTTACTAGAGCTCCTTGATGCCACACTTGGTCAAATGCTGCCTTGATGTCAATGGCAGTCACTCTCACCTCACCTCTGGAATTCAGCTCTTTTGTCCACGTTTGGACCAAGGCTTTAATGAGGTCTGGAGCCAAATGGTCCTGGTGGAACCCAAACTGAGCATCGGTGAGCAGGTTATTGGTGAATAAATGCCGCTCGATAGTACTGTCGACAACACCTTCCATCACTTTGCTGATGATTGAGAGTAGACTGATGGGGTGATAATTCGCCGGGTTGGAATTGTCCTGCTTTTTGTGGACAGGACATACCTGGGCAGTTTTCCATATTGTCGGGTAGATGCCAGTGTTTTAGCTATACTGGAACTGCTTGGCTTGAGGTGCAACTAGTTCTGGAGCACAAGTTGTTGGGGCCCATAGCCTTTGCGGTATCCAGTGCGCTCAGCCGTTTCTTGATATAATTTACAGTCATACAGCATCTTCAAGATAAAACATCCCAAGGCACTTCAGAGGAAGAAAAGAACTGATATCGAGCTGTTGAGAGGTGACCAAAGGCTTGGTTGAAGTGAGTGGTTTTCAGGAGACTTTTCAGGGTGGAAAGAGAAGTACAAAAACTTTCGATTTTTGGGGCGTTCCAAAGAGTAAGACCGAGAGAACTGAAGGACAGAAGGGATGCACAGAAGACCAGAACAGAAGACAGAGTCAGTGGGCACATAAGGCTAGTGGAGGTCAGAGGTAAGTGGAGCAAGGCAATGGAGAAATATATAGATTACGGTCAGAATTTTAGATTCAATGGCGGGGGTGGGGAATAGGAAACCAGAATAGGTTAGTAAAGACAGGGATGACAGATGAGTGGAACTTAGTGCGGGACATGGTGTTGGCACTCTCACTTTTTCTTCCTTTCTCTTTTTTGCATCCCACAGGTGGCTACGGTTGGAAGTCTAGTGCTGTGGGGATTGAACTGGCATCCTTTGCTGCTGACATGGAACTGAATGCCTTGTCACTCTCTTGTTGATATTTCAGATGGAAGATCTTTGATTTTTATCACAATCCTTCATAAAATTTATGGAGAGATGTCAGTATACAAACTTTCCCCACCTCACCTGAAAATTATGAATGCAAAACAATGAGGGGGGGGGGGGGGGGGGGCGGGGAAGGAGGATTTAATATTGGCCTGATCCTCTGATACAGGCAGCAATCTGAGATGGGTTTTCTTTCATGCATTAAAACACACTCTTCTAGAAATTTATGCTGAATACTAAAACCTAATTTATATGTAGTACAAAGAAAGAACTTGTACTTGCACAGCGCTTTTCACGTCCTCAGGATACCCCCAAGGTGCTTCATTACCAATGTAGGTAAACAGCCAATCTGTGCATAGCAAAATCACACAAACAAAAATTAGGTAAATGACCAATTCCGTTTTTAGTGATATTGGTTGTGACTGATAAATGTTGGCCAAGAAACAGGGAGAAACTCCCCTGCTCTTCTTCAAATAGTGCCGTGGGATCTTTTACGTCCACCTTAACAGGCAGACAGGGCCTCAAGTTATCCTAGAAGTAGAGTGAATGCTTAACTTCTATAATCCACTCTCTGAATGGTAAACTGAACTTTTACTACATTCAAAAAAACCTTTGATTATTGTAACTGGGTTGTTCAGGTCAGCTCCAAAGGATGTAGTTATAGCTGAAAAAAAATAGGAAATTACTAGGTCATAGATTTTTTAAAAAGCTGTAGAAACAGGAGGTGAACAGAAAAGAAAGCTTAAGGGTGGTGCATAAGCGAGTTAGCAGGAGTCTCCATTACAGTGCTCCAAAATGGAAGGATTGCAACATGCTGGAACAATTAGTACCACACTGTTACAAGATAATTCCACTGTTCAATCACTCAACATATATTTTTAGATGAGGAACTACAGATCCGCCTCCTCACTTTTTTTTTCAGAAGCTGCAGCCTTGTCAATGAATTACTAATATCGGGACATCTCAACTTTAAATATCCCAGTTCTCCTCAAGGTGTATTTCCTCCTGCCACCGCGAAATGCTTCAGCCAGTCTCATTTGTAAAGGGCATTTATGGGTGAAAGAATTTACGTCAAGGCTGGCCTGAATCCGGTAGTGAAACTGCAATTGGATAGAGGATGTTTAGGAAAATTCTGCGGCACTTAGAAACCTCTAAGAGCAACCAATCTCAACTTTCCTCATGGTAATGGTTGCTCTGCATTCTGTTTAATCTTTGAAGTACTTTTAAAATTTACCATATTCCCCCTGAAAATTTATATCCTTTTCTGGAAAAAAGATAACTTATGTGATTTTCTGCAGCAGGGTATTTTCATGAAGGCTAAGGCACAAAATGCAATGTTCAACTTCATAATAAAGGGGTGATTTGTCCTGCAGATTCCCCATGTTAAAAAAAACCATAATGTCTAATTGTTGGCTATGTAGATGAGTCAAAAACTGCCGCTGTAGCAGATTGTTCACTGGCACAGTATTTGATATATCCCAGGGTTGCATGACTTGAGAGTTCATACATGTCATTTCCAGCGTAATAAATTCCTAATCGTGGCAGGGCTGCCAGGATTTGATGTAAAATGTGAGGCAAACTGGGCTGCTCACATGCACTCACATGTCCTCACTAGTGGCACATTCTGGGGAACAGGTCATTTGTTTGTGTGTCCATCCTGTACTGGGAAATGATGTGGAACTGCAAGATTACTAAAAAACAAGACAAAAGTATATGAACATAGGAATAGTAGGCCACTGAGCCCCTCGGTCCAGTTCCGCCATTCAATTAGATCATGGCAGATCTGTATCTTAACTCTATTTATCCACCTTGGTTCCATATCCCTTAATACCCTTACTTAACAAAAATCTATCACTCTCAGTTTTGAATTTTTCAATTGACCCAGCCTCGAGCTTTTTGGGGAGGGAGTTCCAGATTTCCATTACCCTTTGTGTAAAGAGGTGCTTCTTGACATCACCGCAGAACAGCCTAGCTCTATTTTTAAGGTTATGCCCCCTTGTTCTGGACTCCTCTACCACAGGAAATAGTTATGTTCTATCTACCCTATCAAATCCTTTAATCATCTTGAACACCTCAACTAGATCACCCCTTAATCCTCTATACTCAAGGGAATACAAGCCTACTATATGAAAGGAACTGCTGCACTTTAAACTTTCTTTAAAACTGCATTGTCCTTGTTTGGGTGGGTGCATACACTAGTCCTGAGGAGGAGGGATGGATGTTTAGGGTGTAATTGAGGACTGAGGTTGAGCTGGGGATTGGACAGAAAATGTTGAGACACTACAGTTTCATCTGACCAGAATCTAAACCTACATCGAACCTTGGTTAGACCACACTTAGAGTACTGCATACAGTTCTGGTCGCCGTATTATAAAAAGGATATAGAGGAACTGGAGAGGGTGCAGAGAAGATTTACAAGGATGATACCAGAAATGCGAGGGTATACGTATCAGGAAAGGATGAACAGGCTGGGTCTCTTTTCTCTTGAAAAAAGGCTGAGGGGTGACCTAATAGAGGTCTTTAAAATTATGAAAGGTTTTGATAAGAGTGGATACAGAGAATGTTTCCACTTGTGGGGAAGAGCATAACTAGAGGCCATCAATAGAAGATAGTCACCAAGAAATCCAATAGGGAATTCAGAAAAAATGTCTTTACCCAGAGTGGTGAGAATGTGGAACTCGCGACCACAGGGAGTGGTTGAAGCGAATAGTATAGATGCATTTAAGGGGAGGCTGGACAAGCATATGAAGGAAAAGGGAATAGAGGGTTATGCTGATAGATTTAGATGAGGAAAGACAGGAGGAGGCTCGTGTGGAGCATAAATGCCGGCATGGACTGGTTGGGCCGAATGGCCTGTTTCTGTGCCATATATCCTATGTAGAATCAGCTGTTTGTTTCTTCTTCTGTGTCACTGTCTTGACCTAGGGATGAGTACACTGGCTTCAGTTCAACATCAACTGCCTTGGAGCCAGAACTAAACTTCTAAAAGTCATTTCACTTTCTTACTGAAGTTAATGGGAAGTACTCCCTCATTGGCTCAGTGATTTAATCCAGTGAGCTGAGAGCCATAAAAAACAGGGAAATCCTCATCTGTGCGGAGTTAACTGAACTCAAGTGTTAATGCCACTACAATAAGCCTCAATAATAATACAAAAAAAATCAGCCAGGGCTCCGACCATGTGTTGGATGTCAGATGAGGATGGCATCCGATTCGACTGTGTTGGCCATTTATGACTAAGGCTGACGTATAAACAATGGCTACTTGAATAAGGTACCAGACAACCTTGAAACCATATCACAGCAAAAGGAGATGGGGCAGGAATTTGGTCAGTTATTTTTAAAAGGAATATTTTGTGAAAAAATTCATGGGAAAGTGACAAACTGCCTGAACTCAATATTTCAGCCTTATTTTTTTCCCAGAACTGCAAAGTTTCTTTACCATAAAGTCTCACATAGTTACGTTCAAATACTGCAAAAAAAGTGTTGCTCCTTCCTGCTCACCAACAAATCCAAAATTGGAAACTGTCAATTAGAGAATCGCAGATGTTTACTTATGTCCTACTACTCTTCACTACCTTCAACCGTATTATTTTTGAGAGAGCTTCAAGAAATCAAGGCATAAAATACAAATTAAACTACATTTCAGCATGAGTAACTTTTTTTTTGTTCAATGTAAATCAATCCAGTCATGGCCACTATCTTGTACAAAATTGATAAAAGACAAAGTTTTGCGCTTGTTATGAGTGATGCAGAACTAGCTCAAGGATAAATGTAACCCTTTTCTGTACTGTGTTGGTACATTTTGCATTAATTCGTAGTTAGTGTGAAATTGTGCTGCTGTTATAAATAGCATAGTTGAAACTTGGGAACGAGGAGAAATACAGGATTCATATATTTTTGACTGAAGATGAATCACCAGTACTTAAATAGTTAGTGATCAAGCCTTGAGAATGTTGAGCTTTCTTGCTAAGAACTATCCTCCTCCCCAGGGCCATGAGAAAGTAAACTATGATATACACGGCATGTTTACTAAAGAAAGGGGAATGCTAATTCTTCCTGTGCCAAGAACTCCAACCTCACATGAACTCTGTTCTCTTTGATTTTTTTTCTTTTCTCGTCGCCTGTTCGTCACAGTGCTAGAGATAAAGAAATCTGTACTATTTCCTCCTGTCCCCTTGCCCTCCCTCCCCCCAGCAAGAAGCATTCTATTCCCAAATTTGTTAGTTGATATTAACTTTCAACTGTAGTATTCGTAGCCTTGTCGTACATTGGAATCCTTAAATTTGGCTCATTTGTTAGGAATTTTTTTTGCTGCCATTACCAGAGAAGGGCAAAATTGTCTAGCATCTTCCCAATTATCTTCGTGTCCATTTTGTGAAATTGTCTCCTGTAGCATGAATAGATATTTAAAGTGGGCCCCCCCAATAGCTCAGTGAATATATCCAGTGAGTAACTGAGCCACAGAAGGTCCCGGGTGTGATACCTATTCCGTGCTGAGTTAATTTATCATAGCTAAATGGTTAAGATAAGCTAACTTGGCTCCTGCTTCTGATCCCTATCTAGTGACCTTTGTTGAATATGTGTGTATGTGGATATCTGGTGATGACCAAATTGGATCCTCAGCACTTGCATGTCTTCCCTCGTCTCCTTCTCCACCCAAACTAATTGTTCCAGCCCTACTCACTATTACTTCTCCGTAAAACTCCAGTCCCTCTGCCACCTTAGGCGCTTGTTCCTACTGGACTAGTTTACAATCTCTCTCTGCCTGAATCTGGGAATCCTGTCTTGCTCAAAGTGGCGTACACTATCGACCTTTGCTCCAGTGGTCACCCAACTGTCTCATTCCCATCTCCCAGCGCTTTTCCCACCGGTCACATTTCTCTGGGGCTAATCTCTTAAAGCGCCTCCCCATCGCACTCTCCCTAACTCATTCTTTATCATCCATCCAGCAAACCGCCAACCACCTTCCCTCTCCACATCACCCGTCGAAGTGTTCGCTATCTTGAGGACAAGGCTCTCCTCATCCATGACCTTATCTTGGGAGAACATAGAAACAGGAGTAGGCCATTTATCCCCTTGAGCTTGTTCCACCATTCAGTGAAATCATGGCTGATCTGTGACCTAACTCCACATACCCACCTTTGCCCCATATCCCTTAATATCTTTGGTTAACAAAAATCTATCAATCTCAGATTTAAAATTAACAACTGATCTAGCATCAACTGCCATTTGCAGAAGAGAGTTCCAAACTTCTACCACCTTTTGCATGTAGAAGTGTTTCCTAACTTCACTCCTGAAAGGCCTGGCTCTAATTTTTAGGCTATGTCCCCTGGTCCTAGACTCCCCAACCAGCAGAAATAGTTTCTCCCTATCTACCCCATCAGTTACCCTTAATGTGGAGATGCCGGACACTGGGGTGGACAAATGTAAGAAGTCACACAACACCAGGTTATGGTCCAACAGCTTTATTTGAAATCTCAAGCTTTCGGAGCGCTGCTCCTTCGTCAGGAGAAGTGGAGAAATGCATAAAGACACAGCTTATATAGTCAGAGAATAATGTCAGATGTTTACAGGTAATCTTTCCAACTACCATTTATCGCACCTCGGCAGAGAGATAATCACAGCAATCAAAGGTGTGAATGGTGTCCAAACAGGTCAGTCAGGAAAACATTACATCAAAGAACATGCAGATGCTGGGGTCTGTATGAAAAACAAAAAAAAGACAAAAAACATTTTTTTTTGCTGGAAATCACAGCAGGTCCGGCCGCATCTGTGTAGAGAGAACAAGCCAATGTCGACTCGAGTCTGGATGACCCTGCATCAGGTGGGGTTACATGTAGCGTGACATGAACCCAAGATCTCGGTTGAGGCCGTCCTCATGGGTGCGGAACTTGGCTATCAGTTTCTGCTCGACGATTTTGCGTTGTCGTGTGTCTCGAAGGCCGCCTTGGAGAATGCTTACCCGAAGATCGGAGGCTGAATGTCCTTGACTGCTGAAGTGTTCCCCGACTGGGAGGGAACACTCCTGCCTGGTGATTGTTGCGCGGTGTCCGTTCATCCGTTGTCGCAGTGTCTGCATGGTCTCGCCGATGTACCGGCGGGGCATGGTACATCGGCGAGACCATGCAGACACTGCGACAACGGATGAACGGACACCGCGCAACAATCACCAGGCAGGAGTGTTCCCTCCCAGTCGGGGAACACTTCAGCAGTCAAGGACATTCAGCCTCTGATCTTCGGGTAAGCATTCTCCAAGGCGGCCTTCGAGACACACGACAACGCAAAATCGTCGAGCAGAAACTGATAGCCAAGTTCCGCACCCATGAGGACGGCCTCAACCGAGATCTTGGGTTCATGTCACGCTACATGTAACCCCACCTGATGCAGGGTCATCCAGACTCGAGTCGACATTGGCTTGTTCTCTCTACACAGATGCGGCCGGACCTGCTGTGATTTCCAGCAAAAAAAAAAGTTTTTTGTCTGTTTTTTTTGTTTTTCATACAGACCCCAGCATCTGCATGTTCTTTGATGTAATGTTTTCCTGACTGACCTGTTTGGGCACCATTCACACCTTTGATTGCTGTGATTATCTCTCTGCCGAGGTGCGATAAATGGTAGTTGGAAAGATTACCTGTAAACATCTGACATTATTCTCTGACTATATAAGCTGTGTCTTTATGCATTTCTCCACTTCACCTGACGAAGAAGCAGCGCTCCGAAAGCTTGAGATTTCAAATAAAGCTGTTGGACTATAACCTGGTGTTGTGTGACTTCTTACAGTTACCCTTATTATCTAGAAAACTTCAACCAAATCACCCTTAACCGTCTAAATTCCAGGGAATACAACCCTAGTTTATGTAATCGCTTCTCGTAATTTAAACCTTGGAGTCTGGGTATCATTCTGGTAAAGCTACGCTGCACTCCCTCCAAGGCCAGTAAATCCTTCCTAAGGTGTGGTGCCCAGAACTGCTCACAGTACTCCAGGTGTGGTCTAACCAGGGTTTTGTATAGCTGCAGCATAACTTCTACCCCCTTGTATTCTAGTCCTCTAGATATAAAGGCCAGCATTCCATTAGCCTTTTAAAAAATTATTTTCTGTACCTGTCCGTGACATTTAACGATCTATGTATATGGACCCCTAAGTCTCTTTGGACCTCCACTGTTTCTAGCTTTTCACCATTTAGAAAGTTCTATCCATTTTAGGTCCAAAGTGGATGACCTCACACTTGCCTATATTGAAATCCATTTGCCAGTCTTGCCCATTTCACTTAATCTATTAATATCTCTTTATAATGTTATGTTTCTATCTACACTGCTTACAATGCACCTATCTCTGTGTCATCGGCAAACTTGGATATGTGACCCCCTATCCCATCAGCTAATTCGTTAATGAATATGGTGAATAGTTGAGGCTCCAACACAGATCCAGGGGACACCAGTAGTCACATCCTGCCAATTAGAGTACCTGCCCATTATCCACTTTCTGTCCCGTCGCTCAGCCAATTTCCTAACCAGGTCAATAACTTGCCTTCAATTCCATGAGCTTCAACTTTAGCTAACAGTCTCTTATGAGGGACTTTATCGAATGCTTTCTGGAAATCCATATAAAGGACATCCATAAACATTCCCCTGTCCACTACTTTAGTCACCTCTTCAAAAAAATCGATCAGGTTCGTCAGGCGTTACCTACCCTTTACAAATCCATGCTGGCCCTCTCAGATCGGCTGAATTTTCAAGGTGTCCAGTCACTCTCTCCTTAATTATAGACTCTAGTAATTTCCTGACAAAAGATGTTCGGCTAACTTGGTCTATAATTCCCTGGTTTCCCTCTCTCCCCTTTCTTAAATAGCGGAGTGACATGTGCAATCTAGAGGAACGGTTCCTGAATTGAGAGAACTTTGTAAGATTATAGTTACAGCATCTGCAATGTTTTCACCTACTTCCTTTAAAACCATGGGATGGAAACCATCTGGTCCTGGTGATTTGTCACTCTTTAGTGCCATTATTTTCTTCCTTATTGTTATTTGGCTTGCGTTAATTATGGCGAGTCCCCGTCCCGGATTCAAAATTAGTTTCTTTGGGGTGTCCAGCATACTATCCTCTTCCTCTACTGTAAATACTGACACAAAGTAATGATTTAACATGTTGGCCAGTTCCTTATTTTCATTTACAATATCACCGTTATCAGTTTTCAAGGGCCCACATTGCTCCTGACCACCCTCTTTTTTTCCTAATATAATTGTAAAAAAGTTTTGCGTTGATTTTGATACCCCTTGCAAGTTTCTTTTCATACTCCCTTTTTGTAGCTCTTACTATCTGTTTTGTCACCTTTTGTTGTTCTTCGTATCTCTCCCAGTCACCAGGATCGGTGCTATTTTTGGATTTTTGAATGCTTTTTCTTTTAGTTTAATGCTGTCCCTTACCTCTTGTCGTCCATGGCTGGGTTTTTTTGGCAAGTAGAGCTCTTGCCCCTCAGGTGTATAAACTAGTTCTGTATCACTTTTTTTTGAACATCTCCCACTGATCTTCTGTCGATTTACCCATTAACAAAATTGCCCAGTTTACTGTGGGCAGTCTCTGTCTCATCCCGTTGAAGTCAGCCTTACCTAAATCTTAGAATCATAGTAGCTGTTTCGCATTTCGCCCTTTCCAACACAATGCTGAACTCGATCATATTATGATCACTATTCGATAAATGTTCACGCACCATTAGGCTGTTAACTAAATCTGGCTCATTACTCATTATCAAATCTAATATGGCCTGTCCCCTTGTTGGTTCTAGGACAAATTGCTGCAGAAAACTATCCTGAACATACTCAAGAAATTTGCTACCTTTCTGACATGAGCTCGTCTGCTTATCCCAATCTAAATGAAAGTTAAAATCCTCCATTAAAACCATTTTGCCTTTACTACATGTTTGTCTAATCTCTGCATTTATACATTCTGCTACTTCACAGTTGCTACCAGGGGGCCTATACACAACTCCCACTACAGTCTTGAATCCTTTTCTATTTCTTAATTCTACCCATAAAGTCTCCACTGCCTGCTTATCTTTCATTATATCCTCTCTTATCATTGAAGAAATTTCACCCTTATCACTAAGGCTACTCCTCCCCAATAACAAGTTTCCCTACCCTTCCTGTAGACCTTATAACCTGGTATATTAAGTTCCCAGTCCTGACCATTTTGCAGCCATGTCTCAGTAATGGCTACCATGTCGTACCCTCCAAGTTCAATTTACGCCTGTAATTCATTCAATTTGTTCCTTATACTTTCTGCGTTTGTATAAAAAACACTTAATTGGAAAACACACCCTAACTTGTCCTTCTGCTCTAATGTTGTTTATCTCACACATTTCTTATTTCTTTCTCCTGATTTAATTACTTTACATCTTTTAGTTTTCCCTTTACCTATAGTGCCTAAAGCACAATTTCTGACTATTACTCTACTTTCTTCCCTTTCATTTGTTTTAGAATTTTATTTATAATACCTTTTCCATCTGAGCCTGCGACCCCCATTTACTAGTTAAAGTCCTTGTGACTGTCCTATTCATCCTTTCCGCTAGGACTCTGGTCCCAGTCCGGTTCTGGAGCTCTTCCCAACGGTACAGTTTCTTCTTGTTCCAGTACTGGTACCAGCGTCCCAAGAAATGCAACCGGTTTTTCCCACACCACTCCTTCAGCCATGTGTTCACCACCCTAATCTGCGCCAATTTGCATGTGGCTCAGGTAATAATCCAGAGATTATAATCCTCGAGGTCCTGTTTTTAAATTTAGGTCCCAGTACTCTCCGAACAGGACCTCTTGTCTACTCTTTCCTATGTTGTTGGTCCCAACATGGACCACAATGACTGAATCTTCCCGCTCCAATATCCTTCCAAGCTGGTTCGAGATGTCCCTCAACCTGGCACCAGGTAGGCAACATACCATATGGAACTCTCGATCCTGTTTACAAAGGATGCTCTCTGTCCCTCTAATGATTGAATCCCCTACAACTACCACATTACGCTTCCCCTCCTCCTCCCTTTGGACAGCCTCCTGCTCCAAGATGCCATGGTCAGCACTCTGGCTGTCCTTCCAACAGTCTTTATCCTTATCCTCACAGGCAGCAAGTAAACTGATTCTATCCAACAGGTACAGTTTCTCCGGATCCTTGTTCTCTATCCCCTTACTCTGTACACTATCAGTCACACCAACCCCATTCTGATCCTGCACCTCTGTACGAGATGTGACCGAGGTCTGGACCAAACTGTCCAGATACTCCACCTGTTCCTTATGTGTTGGAGTGTCTCCAACTCGCACTCCAGCTCAATGACTCTGAGCCAAAGAGATTAGAGGTGGAGACATCTATTGAAGACTTGTTCGTTCCAGACAGTCATACTGTCCACAAACTCCCACATACTGCAGTCCAGACTCACAACCTGCTCTGCCATATCTTAGTCTATACTTATTTATAATTACTTTAAATTTTTTTAATATATACACTAACTTGCACTAAGTGCTAAAACACAGAACAAGATTTTAAATACTTACTGATTAAGCTTACACGAACCACTACAAGTATTAAAAGCAAAAAGGAGCACCTCCTTCCCTCTCTGTACCAAATTCCCACTTTCACCAAATTCTCAACTTCCCACTTGGTTCACGATGCACTCTGTTCACCTTGCGATCTGTGGTTCAGCTCTATGCCTCGGCTCAGGAGAACATATATGCCCTGGGCCTGATTGAAAACTGGCTGACTGCTGATGATTCCATCTCCTTCACTGAGCTAGCTGCCTGGCTTTACATTCCATAACATGCCCTGAGCAAACCACCTTGGCGGTAGTAAGGCTCTCAGCTTGAGATCTCAATTACACACAGTTTCTGACTCTTTCTCCACACATGAACACTGTAACTCCTACCATCCCTCCAATCTATCTATTCAGATCTTTATTTACCATCCCTTTAGGCTCCTTCCTCACTGAAATCTTTTCTCTTCCGTCCAATCTCAACCTCTGCATTCAGCAATTTCTCATCCTCAGCGATTTTAATCTCCGCCTGAACTAACTTCCCCACTTCCTTGCCCTGCTTGCCTCCCTCAATCTCACCCCCACATTTTTTCCTCCCAGCTCATCCCTTTGATCTAGTCATCAGATGCGGCCTCAAGACCTACGCACCTACCTGCTGGCCTCAAACCCCTTTCCTGTCACTTTCCACCCCTGGAACCCCCCACCCCAGCTCACTTGCAATCAACCTCTAAATCTAATCTCCCCACTCCTCTGGCCTGTCACCCAAGATGTCATTGACACCTCTGTCAATCTCCTCCGCAACTCTCGTTTCCACCTTCAATGCCCGTGTACCCCTCATTAATCAGGAGGTCTCCCTCCCACACTCTTTTCCCCTAATATTACAGCCACCTTTGCAGCCTCAAATCTATAACTCCTAGCCAGAATGCACTTGGTAATCAACTGACCTGCAAGCACACCACTAGATCTGGGTAGACAACCTCAAGCTTCACGATGTTGCTCCCTCTCCTTGGTCAGAACTACATACTACTCCAAGATCATCCTGAAGAGGGGGAACAACTCCAAACTCCTTTTCTTCAGCACAAACCACCTCCTCAGTCCTCCCTCCACCATATCCCCATCCTCACCTCAGACTCAAAATACAAGGAACCTGTGGGCTTTGGTGTGCCCAACACTGAAAACATCTGCAAACTAGCTATTGTCTCTTCTGAATGCTCCACACCTCCCCCTGCCCTCTACTCAACCTATCCTATTCTCTCCAGTTTCTTCCCACTTCCTCTTAGCCCTCTTATCTTGTACATAAAGCCTCACAATGATATTCCTACCTCTCCTTGTTCAAGATCCTCCAATCTGGCTTCCAACCTGCACACAACACAACATTGGTCAAAGTCAAAAATCACATCCTGTATGACTGAGACTCCCTGTCTCTTATCCTCTTCAATATTGTTGACCACTCTATCCTCCGCCAGTGTCACTCGTCAGCAAACCATATTCTTGGCACTGCTCTCTCAGCCCATACCCATCACACTGCATGCACTACATTGCCTTTAACAGCTTTTCCTCCTCTGCATGCATGGTCACCTCTGGTATACCTTAGGGAGTATATTACTTGTCTCTTACATGCTATCGTTTGGCAATATTATCTTAAAGCATAAAGTCAGCTTCCACATGCTGAAGACACCCAGCTCTACCTCTCCACTTCCGCTTTCTCCATCAATCCAAAGGTTGTTCCTCCAATCTCCATCTATCTGTCCAATAACAAGTCCAAGAAGAACTAAAATTTCTTCCAGCTTAATGTTGGTAAAATAAAATCCATCCTCTTTGGCTCCAGCCTGCACGTACATGTGTGAAACTTTCCAACTGCCGCTTCAGGCTAAGTTAGGAGGTGCAGAACCTTGACATACAATCATTGGCTCGCTTTTTCCATCCTGCTTGGTGTTCTGTGTTCTTTTATCCTTAATTTAAACATTTCAAGATTTCTTTCTACACACGAGGAGCGCTACAGAAATACAAGCAGTTCCTGCCCCTGCTTCCCCACACATGAAGAATGGTCACTTGGGCGAGGTACCAGAAGTTGCCCATGTAACTGTTCCACAGAAAGTAATCAAAAGTTATGGGGCTTGTGATTCCCCATATGGTGAATTTCTGATCTCAGCTGCCACAGGAACAGGATCGAGACTAACAGTGAGGGGAGAGGACACATTAGTAGGGAGTCACCCTTAGGAAAAGAATCAAACAAAAGAGCCCTGAAAATGGAAACATCTATACTGAACACAGCACGGAGATGCCTACTAAATTGGTCTGAAATGTCACATTTTTTCAATGGTGTTTACCATTGCATGCTTCCTTGGTATAATTCATGTCAAAAAAACTTTGGAATTAAAAAGATGTATCTCTTCCTCTGCACAATAACAAACATTCTCTGTTACAGGGCTAAAACAAAGTGTGCATCAAAATGAGAAACTCGTAAAAGTAGAATGTTTATGCTTTTGAAATAATGACCTCCGACATGCCACATGGCAGTTAGAAAGATTACCTGTAAACATCTGACATTATTCTCTGACTATACAAGCTGTGTTTTTATGCATCTCTCCACTTCACCTGACGAAGGAGCAGCGCTCCGAAAGCTTGTGATTTCAAATAAAGCTGTTGGACTATAACCTGGTGTTGTGTGATTTCTTACATTTGTCCACCCCAGTCAAACACCGGCATCTCCACACCAGTATGTTTTTAGGCATTAGACTTTGTGGGAAAAATTGCAATTGTGTCTGGTCCCTAACAATGACACAGGTTCCATTCGTTATTTACAGTACTTTTGTTTTCAGTTCCTTTACTATTCTGTTTCACAAAACAAAATAAAGTTTAATTTTTAACTGGTTAAACCTTTGTTGCCCAACCCACCTTTTTGCAACTCAATACCCACTCGTGTGTACGGAACTGTGATACGAGGCCGAGAGCAACATTCCTCCTTCTCGGCCTGAAATGATTATCAATCAATGTGTGGGCTATAGACAGTGCAGCAACAATGCTGAGCAGCAGGACACGATGAACGAGAATTACCCCTGAATCCACAGTCGCGCGTGAAAGAGATGTCCCAGTTCGCTCTACCTGTTAGGCCTTGAATGAACCATCCCCATAACGCTCATCTTCATCGACGGTTTCAACCCATTTTTGATCTCGCCGACAAAGGGCTCAGCCTGTAAAATTAACAATGCAACCGACAATGTAAATTTGTAAAGCAACATCAAACTGAACAATATTTCGGTGCATTTTAATTACGTTAGGTTTCGATATGATCTACAACACTGGTAACGCGCAAGGTTTATAATATACTCGGTTTAAAGAAACACTTTTAGGGTTATAAAGGAACCTGCAACGTGTACAAGGTAAACACGCCCGCCTCACTGCAGCAACTGGTTACAATCTCCCATTAAAATGGACTTTGCCCTAACTGACAAAAACTTCCAAAACACAGATAAACCAGCCCGAATTATCTTAATTAGATTCACGACGATAATTCCGATCACAAACCAATTTTCCGGCCAGCAGTCACAAACAAAAGTTGACCCGCGGTGAAAACAAATGGTCGGACACGTGCTTAAAAAAAAAATCAGCAACAGCAGAAAATTACATTTCGCTGTGAAGTGGCGAGACTGAGCTCCAAAGTGCAGCAGCGAGCCCTGAATTTGCCACGAAAGCTCAGCCTTAAATGCCAAACATTTTCAATGAAACCAGTAGTTTGCAAAGATTATTCTCCACACTTTAATAACCAGGTGATCGAAAAGTACGACCGCACTTTAGCTGATCAGGTTGGAAGGAGAGAGGGGAAGAGGTGAAGAAAATATAATCGCGGCGTCAAAATGACCACTTTTTAAATTAAAACAAGACCCATTTCAGCTATTTGCATTTTTTTTGTTGGATTATTAATAAAATTAAAAGACTTACAAATGATGAGTTGTTATTATCCGCCATTTTCCCCCTATTTTTTTTCCTTAAGAGGTTGTTGGGGGTCAGATGAGGGAGTGTTGGAGTGGCGAGGAGGTTAGCTCCATTGGAGCCCGCCGCCTGCCTCCATCCTCGCTGACCACAGGCAGCAGCAGCAGTTGCAGCCGCCGCGCTGCTTGCCATGGCAACGCCGGCAGGGTGGGCCTTCCCACAGCCTCCGCCTGTCCGCCCGCAGCTCCTCCTGCCGCTGCAACCTGGCTTTTTAGCGCAGATAAAGTAATCTCGCATACCACACATTTGCTGCAAAATGAACACACTGCAAAAACGTCGGTTTTTTTAAATTAAAAAATCCCGCCAACACAGTTTCTGATCCAAATTTGCACGTGTATTTTGGGCGTATCAATCAATCATATATATAATATAAAAGTTTGTAACCTTTAAAATTTTTGAATTTGCGATATTTTGGCGCGAATTAGGGTTTCTCTTGACTTCACAGACTCATGAAGGAAACGGAATGCTGTGTGCACTTTTAGATTATTTCCTAAACCGATCGCTCAGACTTATTTTGAACGGATATAAGCTGCTCTGTTGCGGTATTTTCGTTCACTGCCCTTCCAGCTATCTTCTGCGAACAATCACTCGCAATATTAAGACACGTACATTTACTACTGAGCTTACTGGTATATTTATTAATTAAAGACAATAAATTAAGGATTCCACAATCCAAAGCTTCGAGGGGTCTCTCAGCCCTGAATCCTCAGCAAATGTGGTTACACTGGCTGAGTCTTCAACCTCACTTTTTTAAAGTTGGAAGATCAGCATTCATTACAGTATTTTCTCCGCTCGTCATTGGCACTAACTGTACAACTAACATTGCCGCATCAAGTTAGATTGGCCGCTGTACTGCCTTGGAACTTTTTAATGTTATATAAGAGATCAGATAGATGCTCCTTTATGTGCTTGCCTCACATTATAAATTATTATAAACTATAAAGCAGAGCACTGAGTGTAGTGTATGTAACCGTTCCACCTTTAAGAGAACTATTTTGAGGGTTGCACTACTTTATCTTGGCTGCTGTATACTGTAATACCGGTGGTGACCACACCAGTATATAAGTGCTGTGTAATGATTTATTGGGCAGTTCCGCCCTGACCTTCGACTAGTAAAGACCTGTTAAATTTTACTCTTGTGGTCTGTGGAGTAATTCTCAATATAACACACAGACTTAACAGTGGCGACGAGTACGATCTTACCCTGCGGCAGAGATACATCCAAGGCAGTTAACGGGCGTCGAGAGGAGGCATCCGCCCTCATCATTCTGCTGAGAGAAGACTCGGGTCTGCAGAGCAAAGGAAGAATTCTGACACGAAGCCTTCCATCAGCAACAGGCAGTGATCATCCCTTCTATCACGGTGGTGGGTAAGCCGATCAGCGACGAGCAGCAAGTCGGCCACGTTGGCTGTGAAATAGGGGAGGGAAGATCGGAGGACATAAGGGCGGAGAACTCGATCACGGCCGGGGAAAAGAGCCGGACAGAAGTCGGGGCCAGAGGCGCTGAGACTGGGGCAGCGTAAGGCACGGAAGCCGCGGTGAATGCAAACGCAGCCGGTGTGAGAGACCGGGCTGCAAGCGGGCTGGGAGACGCAACAGCGTCGAGAGCAAGCTCGACCGCGACCGGTGAAAAAGGCCGGGCAGCTACCGAGGCCACGAGGCGCAGCGACCGGGACAGCGAAAGGCGCGGGAGAAAAAAAATACCGCGGAGAACTCAGCCGCAGCCGGGGGGGGGAAAGGACTGGACTGCAAGAGGGGCTGGGAGGCACGATTCGAGAACCGCTGGGGAGGGCGAACGCAGCAATACGGCAATCGCCATTACAGCCAGCGGGGGAAGAAGACAAGCGCGGGAAACCGCCATTTTGAAAAAAAAAGTTAAAGAAAAATTTCTTTTTGTTTCTCAAGAAGAGTGCGAGGATGCCTAAGCGTGGTAACATCAACGATTTCGATCCCGATGTTGAAGATTGGGCCACGTATGTAGAACGCATAGAGATATATTGTAAGGCAAATAAAATATCAAATGAAGATAAAGCACTAACCTTACTAAACTCAATGGGCGCAAAGACATACGGGCTATTGAAGCATCTTCTATCACCAGCTAAACCGGCGGATCAGACTTTCGCTAATATTGTTGCTGTCCTGAAGGATCATTTGAACCCCACACCGCTGATGTTAGCGGAACGATTTAAATTTTATGCGAGAACGCAACTGAAAGAGGAAAGCAACGCGGAGTACTTAATTGAACTACGTAAGCTAGCGAAATACTGTCAGTTTGGGGAAAGCCTGACAGAGGCACTGAGAGACAAATTCGTGTGTGGACTGTCGAAAGAAGGAACACAAAAGCGGCTACTTGAAGAGAATGATCTTACACTTGATAAGGCTGTCTCTATTGCAGCATCGCACGAAGCCGCAGCGAGAGGCACTGCGGAAATGCAGCTGAAGGCAGCGGTACTCAGCGTAGATCAAATGGTTTTGGGTACAACGAAATGTTATCGTTGTGGAAAGACAACACACGATCAGAACCAATGCTGGTTTAAAAACCAGGAATGTAGAAAATGTGGCAAGCTTGGTCACATAGCTAAAGTATGCCGGTCAGAAAAGAAGACCAGCAACAAAAAGTCACCGCAGGAAAAGTGCAGAAAGGTACATAAGGTGGCTGAGAAGAGTTCGGATGAACAGAATTCGGATTCAGACTCCAACAGCCAGGAACTGGGTAGTCTGAGAATTCACAATGTGAGTAAGGAAGCTGACCGACAAACTATCTGGGTCACACTGCAGATAGCAGGAGTCCACATGAAGATGGAACTGGACACCGGATCGGCGTTGACGGTCATGAATAAACAAGATTATAAAAAGTTATTCACACATATTCCCCTACGGGATACGGAGATAGTATTGCAGACATACACGGGGCAAAAAGTATACCCCATCGGGAAGATAAAAGTCAAGGTGATACACAAGGGCAAAGAACACCAAGGAATGGACATATATGTACTACCTGAGGGAGGTCCACCACTTCTGGGACGGGAGTGGATCAGGAAAATAAATATGGACTGGCACTCCCTAAAAGCAATAACGGTAGATTCCGGAAAGAAAGATGGCAAACCTGAACGATTGTCCAGAATATTGGATGAGGCTAAAGAGGTGTTCCAACAGGGACTGGGAACACTGAGAGGAATTAAGGCAAAAATCAAGATTGCAGAACATGCAAACCCAAAATTTTTCAAAGCCAGACCGGTACCTTATGCGATACGACCTGCTGTGGAAGCTGAACTGGAAGGGCTTGAACGTTCAGGAGTACTGTCTAAGGTGGACTGGAGTGAGTGGGCCACGCCCATTGTTCCTGTCATGAAGCGTTCATCGAGTAACAAGCCAGGGGAACCGGGGAAGGTCCGCATCTGTGGAGACTTCAAGATCACAGTTAATCCGGTGCTTCACACGGTGCAATATCCGCTTCCGCGGATTGAGGATATCTTTGCTTCATTGTCTGGCGGGAAACACTTCACCAAGATAGACCTGGCGCAAGCGTACTTACAGATGGAAGTTGAGGAAGAGTCGCGCCAGTATCTCACAATCAACATGCACAGAGGCTTGTATCGACATAATAGACTGGTTTTTGGAGTGGCTTCGGCTCCAGCAATTTGGCAGAGGGCCATGGAGCAGGTGTTACAGGGAATTCCAAGCACTCAATGTTACTTGGACGATATCCTGATTACAGGAGAGGACGATGAGGAACACCTCGCAAATTTGAAACTGGTGCTCACCAGGTTGAAGGAATATGGCCTTCGAGTTAATCGCCAGAAATGTGAGTTCTTTCAGAAACGGATCTCGTACTGTGGTCATGTCATTGACCAGGAGGGGCTGCACAAGTCACCTGACAAGATCGAAGCTGTTGTGAAGGCTCCCGCTCCGGAAAATGTATCCCAGTTGAGGTCGTTCTTAGGGTTGATTAACTATTACCATAAGTTTCTGCCAAATCTATCCACGGTGCTGCACCCGCTGAATGCTCTGTTGCAGAAAGAAGTACCATGGAAGTGGAGCGAGGACTGTAAGAAGGCCTTTCGCAAAAGCAAGGCATTGATCACCTCAGAGGAAGTGTTGGCTCACTTCAACCCAATGCTACCTATTCGTCTAGCTTGTGATGCTTCCCCTTATGGTATTGGAGCAGTACTCTCACACAAGTTGCCAAATGGCTCGGAAAGGCCAGTCGCATTTGCATCCAGATCATTGACCTCCGCTGAGCGCAACTATGCTCAGATAGATAGGGAGGCTCTCAGCCTTGTGTGGGGAGTAAAGAAGTTCAATCATTACCTGCAGGGCAAGAAGTTTACACTGCTGACAGACCACCAGCCGTTGGTATCCATATTCAACCCTAAAAAGGGCGTTTCCATTATGACAGCGCAAAGGCTACAGAGGTGGTCCCTTTTCCTAGGGGCACACCAATATGACATAGAATACAAAGGATCAAAACAGCATGGGAATGCTGACGGTTTATCGCGTCTACCGTTGCCAACGGTAGAAGAGGCGCCTACAGTGGACCCAGTGGAAATGTTCCACTCAACCATAGTGGAATGTCTACCAGTAACAAATTCTACCATTGAAAAGGAAACGAGAAATGACCCGACTCTCTCACGAGTCTACGATCTAACGGTGAAGGGATGGCCAGCACATGGCGAGCCACTGTTGCCAGCATTCTCGCAAAGAAGAGAACAGCTGTCAGTGTGCCGAGGAACCTTGATGTGTGGATCCAGAGTGGTGATTCCACCCAAACTTCAGCATAAAGTGCTAAAGGAGCTTCACGAGGGGCATCTGGGTGGAGTGAAAATGAAGAACCTAGCCAGAGCGTTTGTGTGGTGGCCAGGTATCGATGGAGACATCGAAGAAATGACCAAGAGCTGTCTAGGATGCCAGAAGGTCCAAAATGCCCCACCACAAGCCCCTCTACATCCATGGGAGTGGCCCTCATCTCCATGGCAAAGGGTACATATCGACTTTGCTGGTCCATTTATGGACTCAATGTTCTTAATCGCGGTGGATGCATACTCCAAGTGGCCGGAGGTAATAAAGATGTCCTCCACCACCACGGAAAAAACCATCACAGTATTAAGGACCATATTTGTCAGGAATGGGCTGCCGGAACAGATCTGTTCTGATAATGGACCGCAATTTGTGTCCGAAGAATTCAGGAAGTTCTTAAAAAACAATGGGGTTAAACACTACACGTCCGCCCCATACCATCCCGCCACCAATGGATTAGCTGAAAGGTTTGTCCAGACCTTCAAGAAGGCCATAAAGGCCATGGGTAATGAAGACATAAATCTACAACATAAGGTAGATAACTTCTTGTTGGCGTACAGGAATGCAACACATGCGGTCACAAACCAAACTCCCGCCATGATGTTTTTCAATAGAAGACTAAGATGCCAGCTGGATTTGATCAAGCCAAACATCAGAAGGGACGTAGAGAACCGGCAATTTCAAGGCATGAATGAAAGGCCAACTAGAACCTTCCAGATAGGTCAACAAGTTTTGGCCCGGGACTACCGTACCGAGAAATGGCAGCCTGGAACTATTTGCACATGACTAGGACCGCTGATGTATACCGTGGACATTGGTGAAAGCATAATAAGGCGCCATGTTGACCAGATCATAGAGTCATCCGAAAAGGGCCAACCTACTCCACAACTCTATACGTCTAATGATGAAGCAGAGATACCCATAGTATCTACCTCCGATCCGGTAATACCGGAATCAGATGAACCCGACACTGGCATTCAAGCCGAATCGACCTTGACAAAAGAACCTACTACACCACCGAAAACTACTACACACCGAGGCGTTATCCGGACCGAGTCAGGAAGCCTCCAGAGAGACTGAATCTGTGAACTGTGTTTACATGAAGTTGTGTATATATGTTATGATGTTATGTATAATGAAGAATATATACTGTTAAGCTAAAAAGGGAGGATTGTAGTGTATGTAACCGTTCCACCTTTAAGAGAACTATTTTGAGGGTTGCACTACTTTATCTTGGCTGCTGTATACTGTAATACCGGTGGTGACCACACCAGTATATAAGTGCTGTATAATGATTTATTGGGCAGTTCCGCCCTGACCTTCGACTAGTAAAGACCTGTTAAATTTTACTCTTGTGGTCTGTGGAGTAATTCTCAATATAACACACAGACTTAACACTGAGCACTTGTTCAAAGGCACAGGCTTAGTTCTTTACGGATGACGTAATATGATCTAGGTGGATGCACAGTGAGCAGTATCATTCTTCTAGTTGCGTACTGCTTTTCACAGATATCTGAGATTGGCAGCTGCAGTATAATTCCAGCCTTAAAGACCCATGTATTTGACTGTTCCACTGATAAATGATTAACAACATCAACTTGCATTTATATAGCGTCTTTAATGTAGTAAAACGTCCCAAGATGCATCACAGGAGCGTTATCAAACAAAATTTGACATCGAGCCACATAAGGTGATATTAGGGTAGAAAGAGGTAGGTTTTAAGGAGCGCCTTAAAGGAGGAAAGAGGTAGAGAGACGGAGTGGTTTAGGGAGGGAATTCCAGAGCTTGGGGCCTAGGCAGCTGAAGGCACGGCTGCGAATGGTGGAGTGATTAATATTGGGGATGGGCAAGAGGACAGAATGGGAGGGGTGCAGAGATCTTGGAGTGTTGTAGGGCTGGAGGAGATTACAGACAGGGAGGGGCGAGGCCGTGGAGGGATTTGAAACCAAGAATGAGAATTTTTAAATTGCTCAACTGGGAACCAGTGTAGGTCAGCGAGCACAGAGGTGATAGGTGAACGGGACCTGGTGCGAGTTAGGATACGGGCAGCAGAGTTTTGGATAAACTCAAGTTTATGGAGGGTGGAAGATGGAAGGCCAGCCAGGAGTGCATTGGAATAGTCAAGTCTAGAGGAAACAAAGGTATGGATGAGGGTTTCAGCAGCAGATGAGCTGAGGCAGGTGCGGAGTCGGGCAATGTTATGGAGGTGGTCTTAGTGATGGCATGGATATGTGGTCGGAAGCTCATCTCGGGTTCAAATGTGACACCAAGATTGTGAATATTCTGCTGCAACCTCACAGTTGCCACAGAGAGGGATGGAGTCGATGGCTAGGGAACGGAGTTTGTGGCGGGGACTAAAGATCTTTGGTCTTGCCAATATTTAGTTGGAGGAAATTTCCACTCATCAATAACTATTTGTGTGTGCAACAACTGCAACTTGCGTTTATATAGTGGTGATGCATAAGAGACTAATCTCGTGTGTCATTATTGCATCCAGTAATTTTTATTGTGATACTTGAGAAATAATTTTCTCATTCAATGTGTGAACAATTAAAAAAAAGACAATTTTCTCCCACCCGTCTCCCCTAAAGGTGTTGAATCTTCCCTGGTTTATGATTCCATGGAACAATGCAGTCTGCTGGGCCCCGCTCTTGTCTTTTCCTTATATTATCAAACAAACAGTGAGGTAGTCAGGATGGGGCTCACAGTGAGATTTGCCTTGGATAGACCAACAAACTTAGCATTACTATAATGGGACAGTGCAATGTCTGGACATAAAATGTTATTGTAAAAATGTCATCAGTGTTTTATTTGTTGGTTTCAGCCTATTTGTTTTAAAAGGAAGCACAAATCTGTCTCAGTCACAGAGCTCTGGGGCACAGTGGTCATGAACCGTGACCAGTTTTGCACCATCAATCCTTAGGTCTTTATTCAACATTGTTCATCGTGGCCGTTGGACATCGGGAGCTTAGTTCTGGCTGATGAGCACTTTCTCAGCATCCTGGGTAAGAAATCCTGTGGTAAAAAATCTCTGGCTGGCCACTGGGAAACAAAGGCTAATGCCAACATAGTTATAAAGAGTATTAGAAGGAAAAAGAAAGACTTGCATTTATATAGCGCCTTTCACGACCACCAGACGTCTCAAAACGCTTTACAGCTAATGAAGTACTTTTGGAGTGTAATCACTGTGGTAAATGCGGCAGCCAATTTGCACACAGCAAGCTCCCACAAACAGCAATGTGATAATGACCAGATAATCTGTTTTTGTTATGTTGATTGAGGGATAAATATTGGCCAGGACACCGGGGAAAGCTCCACTGCTCTTCTTCGAAATAGTGCCATGGGATCTTTCACATCTACTATGAGAGAGCCTCAGTTTAACGTCTCATCCGAAAGACCTCCAACAGTGCAGCACTCCCTCAGCACTGCACTGGAGTGTCAGCCTAGATTTATATGCTCAAGTCTCAGGAGTGGGACTTAAACCCACAACCTTCTGACTCAAAGGCAAGTGTGCTACCCACTGAGCCACAGCTGACACTGGAAAGGGAAATAATGAAAGGGTCAATTCTATCTATGAAATATGTAGTGTGTGAAATACTAGAGAGCTTCTTTAAGGGAGAAGTTGGGTAGAAATATCATGGGGGGGCGGCATCAGGAAATGCCAGATGTGTTAAATTAATTATACACATAAAATTCTAGGTCCAGTCAAACTGTCTTGGGGGGCTATAACATATGCAGAGGTCAGTGAAGCATGCTCAAGAAGAAACCTGAAAGTATTAAATGTTTACAGGGCACCAGGACCAGATGGGATACACATGAGATTCCTCAAGGAAGCGAGTGAGAAAATATATGAGGCTCTTGTTAATATTTTCAGGATGTTCATAAATGCTGAGGGTGTTACATGGTAGCTCATGTAATCATGTGTATTCAAAAGAGATACACATAAATTAGGGAATTTTGAATCTGTTAATCTATCACTCAAGATTATTTGTTTTGGTCACCTGTCCTAATATCTCCTTATGTGGTTTGGTGTCAAATTTTGTCTGATAAAAAATGCTCCTGTGAAATGCCTTGGGCCGTGAGGATGGAAATTTATCCCCATGTTACGAGGAGAGATTGATAGAATTAAACTTGTTTTTAATTGAGAATGGGTATGTTCCAGGCCTTGAAAATACTGACTTGACTGCTAGAGAACTTTTCTATTTTTTTGTCAACTGTACAAAATGCAGTTTATATTGCTCAACCTCTCTCATTTTCTTTCCTGTTTTTTGCCCCAATTCACATTTCTGTGCAGCTCAGAATGAAAAGCAGTTCTTTTATTATTTTATAGTTATTGTAAAATTGATAATAGCCTATAAATAAAAACAAAAAAATGTTGGAGATTCACATCCCTGTCTGCATCTGAAAAGAGAAAAGATAGATCCTTCATCCGAACTGACCGACCAGTAAAAGCCTGCCTGTATCTTTATTGTACGGTAATTCACCTGATCTTCTTGATCTTTTCCTCACCTTCAATCCTAAATCCTATGCTGTATCTGGCTTCTCATTATTGGGCTCTTCTGATCACTAAGTCAAATCTATGTCTTGCAGAATAGCCTGCAACAAATCATACTCTCTAAACTAATTCCCTCCAGTCTCGTTCGGCAACTGTGACACTCTTTGTGATTTTTTTTCTGTCTTTTCTTATTTCAACTGCTGTCTTTACTGTTCTGATACTTACCAGTGTTATCCTTAGTGGTGTGGAAGGTTTTATTGGTTCATTCATGCCTATCATTCTGATGTACTCAGGAACACCCTTAGCCAATTTTACCTCTGCTTGTAACTTATGTAAATTCACTGTTAGAAACTTTAAAGAAAGTGTCAACTACTGTCCATCTGCTCCTCCAGCAGTCATTCCTTCTTGTCCCTTGCCAAATCCTGCCTCTTGTAACCTCTACAAATCCTTCTTCCCGCTCCTTTTCCATTTTGATGGTACAGTTGCTAGCCATCCTAAGGAGAAGGCTCACTTTCTCTTGCAGTTGTAATCTTAATGATCCTGCTAAAGAGGATTTCCATTGCCCAATTTCTGTTTGAACATTAACATCAAGTTCTATCCCACCCAGACCTGTCAAATTCTTCTTTTCCTACTGGTAGTAGTTAAACTATCTCATGTTAAGTTAGCTGGAATTAGTTAAATTTCTCACTTTAAGAGGAAATGAGTCTCTTGATGCGTAAAAATTGACCTAACTGCTCTGGTGATAAATGGTGGAAATTTGTGACTGCAGTGAAGTCCACACGCAGATCACATTTCGGTGGGTCTGAACTACTTATTCTAGTAAAAGAGCACACGAAAGGGAAAACATACATTTACTGGCACAGTATCGTAAATGGTGTTTACAGCAGTTATTGATAGCCAATAAAATTAACACATTTTCCAAAAATTGCGATGCATAAGATTGTACAAAATGGAACAATGGCTTTAAACATGTTAAAAGCATAAAAGTTTCATACAATTTAAAACAAAAGACATCAGTAGAACAATGGTGACACTGAGGCCCTTACTTCGACCACATCTGTGATCAGTTAACTCAACACAGCCCAGGGATTAATCCCAGGACCTCCCTGAGTTGTATGGCTTAATTAACATAACATATGTTATATTTATCCAGAGTCACCAGAGAAACACACTATTTATTATTTATATAAAAAAGATTTATTTATTGTTTTCTTGAACTTATGCTTTATATAATGTTTCATATATTTTAACATAGGCCATTTTCCAGGCAGTAATGTGGTGAAATTGTATCCTTTGCTCCAATCACTAACATTATTGACTGCAAACACCTCATGTTAAAACATATATTGAGTGAAATATTAGACAGAAGTATCACTTTACAATGGTCACTATTGAGGCATTTTTTTAAATGCCTAACTAAAAACTGATGCTTTGCATAATGTTTAGTAATCTGATACTAGATGTTTCCAAAAATGAGTCACTGTGTTCTGTGGCTACTGCCTTTTCCACATCTCCTCCGCCTCTCACCTGCCCCAAACCTCAACGCTCAGCTGATAACCGCTCCCCAATCACTCTGATGCTTCATTCCCCCAGCTTTTATCAAACTAATTTTCTCCATGAAGCCCACTGCCAGGCTCTTTCAACCCCTTCCAATCCAGTTCCTGACCATCCAACTTCCCATTTTCAGTCCCAAGCTTGCTAACATTGTAACCTCTGCCTACCTCCAGGTATTGTCCCTACTCTTTCAAACCAGGCATCAGCACCATTCTCCTCATTCACCCTAGACTGCTTTAGTTTCATAAACTTCTACTTTATCTCCAACCTGCCCTTTTTCGCCAAGGTTCAGTTTTTGTCTCCTCTGATATAGAGGCCCTGGAAAAAGTTCAGAGGAAAACCACTAGATTGATACCTTGTTTAAAACGCCCTTCGTAACCACAGTAGGCTTAGAGTGCTGAGTCCTTTTACTCTAGAAAAGCGTAGACTTCAAAGAAATGTAATTGAGGGCTTTAAAATAATGTAAGGATTAGATCTGGTCCATGTGGGTAGGCTATTTGAGTTAGATAGGTTAGGAAGGTCCAGGACACTTGGCATATACATTACGTAAGCATAGAACTAGGTTATAATTCAGGAGGTTTTAATTTTTTCACAGAGGGTCGTCTGCCGTTGGAACAAGTTGCTGGATTATTCAGTGAGTGTGGATTTGCTGCAAGCATTCAAAATGGAGCCAGATAAGTTCCTAACTATGGCTGACATCACAGCATACAAAAGGTAAGTGAGATTTTGGGGATGTGTCTCCCGGTAACTGAGGTCTCCTGGAACTTTTGATTTCCTTTGGGGAAAGAGAGAGAGAAATTTTCCAGATTTAATTCCCTCCTGAATTGGCCTAGAGTTTTTCTTTTTTTTCTCTATTCTTCCAGAAAATTACATGGCTGCTGGTGAGTGAGGGTTGATGGGGGTCATGGTGTTAGGTTGCACCACGAATGTATGAGACAGGCTCAATGGATCAGCTGGTCTTTTCTTGTCCATCATTTTCATATCCAATTCAATTCAATTCAATTTTATTTGCCATATGTACTAGTACAATGGAATGCTTACTCCCCGTAGGGACACGTCAGCTATTTTTACAGCGCCGTGTTCAGAAAGTCAATTCTTTGGCATCCAGTGGCAGTGTTTCTATGTCCTTGAAAAAGTCATTATTGCCCTATTGAACATTTCCTTCTCTCAGCTAATCCCTCCAATCTGGTTTCCACCCAGCCCACAACACCGACAGCACCCTAGCCAAAGCAACAATGATGCCTGATGTGACTGAACTCCAGTTCACTCTTCCGATTTATCATTTAAGTACTACCCCAACTGATGTCAGCTGTATTCCTCCATCATGCTCATTGATTCCAGCGTTGTTGCTGTCATATTTGACAACACCGAGTCCTGATCCTACAGCTCAAAACTGGTAAAACTGACGACATCCTATTTGGTCTCGGCAGCAGCTCCGTGCCTATGGCTCCAACTCCATCAACCTCCCTGTTTACTAGCTCAGGCTGAACTTAGTCCTGTACAGACATGCAGTTCTAGTTGATCCTGAGCTGAGTTGAGCTGATCTGATCTTTCATTGCTACATCCAGTCCATTACAATGACCACCACCTTCCACTTCTGATGCAAAACACAGGCCAAATACGAAATGCAAGCTCCAACTTCCTGGCCTTCAAAGCTCTGGGACAGTTGTTTTCTATTTCCCGCCTGCAAGCGCAAGTTTTCTCTATTGTTGGCTTCAGTTGGTTGAGCTTCCCAGGCTTGTAGGATCGAAAGACTGCTCCTTCATTGGTGGGTTTAGACCAATTGGGGTAGCCTTTACCAGCACTTTGGACACAGGAAGTTCAAAATGCTGATACCAGCAGCAAAAGAAATATCACATTCGGAGCAAACTTCAGTAAGGAATTGCAGAGGAGGAAAAAAATCGTAGAGGTGCTGATGGCAGTGGAGGTAGAAAAGAGCACAGAGGAGAAGCTGCTGAATAGCCATGGTGCTCAGTGGAGCAGACCAGACTTGGCAGTGTGACAGTGGGTGAAAGGAACAGACCAGTCTGGGTCAGGAAGTGCAGAGCACCAGCTGAAGCTGAGATTCAGAGAGTGAGGAGTACTAATAGGTAAGCAAGGAGTGGAAAGTCATGAGCTGTGTGCATGCGATTTCCTGAAATGTGCTCCTGGCTGGTGAAGCTTTGTGTGCAATGGGGAAATCACACAGCCCACTCACTAGATGTGTCACATGGATCCAATCCCCACTCCAAAAAGTTGGACACTCCTGACTTCAAGAATAGATTTCGAAGATGCTCCCTTTGCCAGCCACCTTACCCCTGCTATTTACAAACTGCAGTTAATACAGAACTCTGTGGCCCAAGTCCTGTCTTGCACAAAGGCTTGTGTACCCAACACTCTCTTCTCCCAAATGACTGCATTCTTTTACAGGCAATCCCTTTATACATGCATGCAATGTTCATATCGTTGTTGTTGTTTGACTCATTGGGTACGATAAGAGGATAGTGGGCACCCCCAGATGCACAGCCCTGAGGCCTTCCATGCACCCGATGTTGCTGGGTACAGTCCAATGTTGCTGGTCAGCATAAAAGGCACTGGGAGCCTGAGCACAAACTGTGTGCAAGGTTCATTGGAGCTGTGAAAGTTACTCAGATTAGGAGGTCTCCCAATAATGTGACTGCAGCAGTGGTGTAGTTGCACTGTGCCTGCTGGATGGGGAAGCCCCAGCAAATAAATTTCCCCTGGCCGGTGCTACTCCATCTCCCTCTTTCACCCCTTCCCCTTACCTCCTTTTCTGCCTCTCTCCCGGCCATCACACTCCCCGGCACTCAACGTCTAGCCAGCAGTCCTTCGCTGCTGCTTAAATTGCACCCGCTTCCCCCCGGCGTTCAAAGTTCATGAATGATGTATCGAGAGTGCCAGAAAAATATTCGAATGAAGTGACCATGAGTTGTTATGCAAGGTCAGCTCATTTGTACGCAGGGGCCTGAACTGCACCGGCAGCACTGTGCCTAATATTGAGCACATTGCGTGATCAGATGCCAGGTGGGTCACATGATGAAGCCTCCAGAAATACGCCCAACGAGAGTTGACAACCCTATTATGGAACTGTATCCCAGCATCGGCACGTGCTTTCAGGAACGAAGGGACGGAAAAGAATAAATGACACAGTATTTATTATCTATCAAAGTAGTACCTCAATTACAGTGTGTTTCTCCTACTTATAGTTAGATTTTGACAGCCATCAGCACACAGGAAAGTACTCGGGGAAAATGCATATTTTTAACTTTTGCGAGGGCTGAGGACTAGTCAACTGATGAATATTTAAAGATAAAACGAAAAAAGAACAAAATATAAAAACTCCAAATGCTGGAAATCTGAAGGACAATTAGAAAATTCTGGAAATACACAGTAGGTCAGTCAGCAGCTGTATAAAGAAAGGACATGTAAATGTTTCAATTATATGTCCTTCATCAGAATGTGGTAACTCCAAAATAAAACAGAAAATGATAGAAATACACAGCAAGTTACTCAGTATCAAAAATACATTTCTTTTTAAAAAAAAATATATTTTTAAAACTGAAGCTACATAAGGGCATGTTGGTAGAAGATTAATCAGGAATTTACTACCCCATAGCAGCACAATCCCTTGACACAGTGAAAGCCACAAGGGAGTCCAATGGAAATAATTGCTGCACAGTCTTGAGAAACACAGCCCATATTATCTGTGGTAAACTGGAGCTCTTCCTACACTCCAGGAGGAGGTGCTTTCCCAAGGGCCTTTCTTGCACAACCTGGTTGGCTGGTTACAGAGGGGTGCTGGTGAGAGTCTGGCCTCTCAGTTAGGTGGTGGAGGGGAGATGGGACCAATAAAATAGAGTATCGTTTGCTGACTGGGGTTCTCATGATGTTCCCACCGGCACTGAGCCAAATGCTGACGTGTGAGTCATAATAATTTAATTTCACTTAAAAATAGAAGCAACAAAAATGTATGTTAAATGCTCAAGTTTCTCACACTGTGTTGTACTAAGAAATGTTTCTGGTCTAAAATGTTGATTTGTTCTCAATTCACTTCCAATTATAGTATGCTTGTGATGCCATTACGCTGTTTGGCAGAACATCAAGTGTGTTTGGCTGAAAGGAAATTTCATAGCTAAAAATACTTATTAATTGCTGCCACTGTGGTCTTTCCCAAAGGACACAAATTGACTGACCTATGATGTCATGTCTCAGCACCAGTTGCATTGTATGATGGTACCACTTCTATCATATGTTGTACACTTACCTCTTTCACCTGCACCTGTGTTCACAGTAAACTATATAAATGGTTTTCAGACACTAGCTGCCTATACTGACTTAGATTAGAAAGGTCATTGCTTAAAGTTTAGAGTTCCAGTATAGGGTTTAAACATGATTCATGCTGGGGACACAGTTCCATGGGCAGGAGGAGCTCCTGACACCTCACCTTAGTGGCAGTTTTTGATTGGTGAGCTCAGACAGCGATTGCTGCCATGCTATTTGACTTTTGGGGAACATGTTAGCCATATTCAATCTTGCGCTTATCCAGCATCCATATATATGCACTTTCATTGTCCGATTTTCCATCCCACCCTTCTTAGCCCAGACACAGCTGGGGGGGGGGATTTTAACCCCCAAGATCAGGTGGGTTGGGAGTGGGTGGGGGTAAAAATATTTGAATTTTAGAGCTGGAACGCAACCCGACTCCAAAGCGCCCACTTCCAGGTTGAACGGAGGCGCGTCTGGATGCCGGGCTTTCATAATTGGATGCGGGCGGGTACTTATTGGTGCAATTAATGTCCTTAGGAGACGTTAATGAGGTATTTTAAAATTATTTTTAACTTGGCACCAAATTTTACTTGAAACTGACAAGGGGAACAGAGGCGAGTTTGAGCAACAGTTCAGGTGGATATTTAAACTTGTTATTGTCCCATCAGAATAAAAGCTCACTTACTGTAGCTAGTGCCTCAGTTACTTCTGGCAAATGTCTGGCAGAGAGTGCTTGTGTGGATACAATCTTTTTGAGGATTTCAAATTGACAAGATCAGGATGGGAGGCACCACGGATGTGTTTGACATCACATCAGAAGAGAAAGACCATGCCCACCTCTAGCAGCAGTGACGTGCTATGGTGGGATCAGCACGTGTACAGAAGGGAGAGGTGCACAGGAGAGGGGCTGAGGTCGCAGGTGGCACTACCCACGACACAGGGTTTACAGACAGAAGCTCAGTTTCCTTAACCTTTCGGAAAAGCAGTGCTTCCGAAGGCTGAGGTTGTTGCGTCAGGTGGTGGCAGAGATCTGCACCCTCCTACAGGAAGATCTGTTCCCTGTTGGACCTGATGGCCAACAGTGGCTGTGAAAGTGACAACTGCCCTCAACTTTTTCACTTCCGGATCCTTCCACAGCGCTACTAGCGACATATCCAGGATCTCCCAGTCGGCTGCACATAAATGCATAAGGCAGGTCACTGATGGGTTGTTTGTCAGGGCCGACAATTATGTGAATTTCCCCTGTGATGACAGTAGCCAGAATGAGTGGGCACTCGGATTCGCTTCTCTGCCTGGATTCCCCCAGGTACATTGCCAGTGACTGCACACACATGGCAATCTGAGCACCACCGCAACAACCAGGTGGTTTTATAAACTGCAAGAGATATTCATCCATGAATGCCCAGCTGGTGTGCAACCACAAGAGGAGATTCCTGCAGTTCTGCGCCAGATTCTCTGGGCGTTGACATGATGCCTTTATACTGAGGCAGTCCAATAAAAAAAAGGAAACTTAACAACATAACATTTAACGGGATAGTGCACAAATGGAAGTTGGAGGTGTTAACGATGGATGGTGGAAATAGAGCAAGGGCAGCACCCAGATTCAATGAAGCACCACTGGAGTTACTGCTGGATGCAGTCAGGAGGAGGAGGGACATACTTTCTCCCAGCAATGGGAGGAAGAAACCTACCTGCATGTGCATACCCTTGGTGATTAACATTGCTTTAACTTACGCTGCCTACCGCTTCTACGTGGTGAATCCTGTGTGGCTTCAGCAGAGGTAGAGGCAGGCTGCTCAGAACCCTGTCCTGGCTGGTGAGATGCTTTTGACCTACAGGCTCTGGGTTTTGGAGCTCCTGGGGCCTACCAACGACTGCTCCACCTGCACCTGTGCAGGGGCAGACTCGGCCATCAGGGAACGAAGCAGCATGTTGGATACTGGCTGGGGGGTGGGCAATGGGGGAGAAGAGGGAGCGCTGTGGGTGGAATTCCCACTTCCTTGTCCTGTTTCACCATTATCCCTCTCCTGGGCTAGCGCCATATCACTCCCACCACTGTAGGGTTTGAAAATCCACAACCACGTTTTACCAAAAATTGGATTGCCCTATACAGTTTAAAACCAACATTTTCAGCCAAGGCAGAGGTCCCGACAAGCAGGCTGGGATATGCCTGGGACATCCGAATACAGGGGACTGTGGCTCAGAGGCGAGCCATAGATGTCGGCCAATCGAAGCAGAGTGCATTCTCAAAGGCCAATCAGGGGACCGAGTCAGACCTGAAGCGAGGAAACCCCATGCCAATGGGGACCACCCGGTCCGAGTTTGAATATGTGACTCACCCCTAATCGGGCTATGAATACAAGCCATCATCACCTTAATCAACTCGGACTAGGGACAATAGTCTTGGGATCACTACAGTTAAGAGGTGGCCCAAACTAATCAAGTCCCAGGACTGACACAATGGGGCAGCAGACTTGGAGGAGCCGATGTGCACTCAAAACAATACCCCTGTCCTCACACCTACCTGTATAAATATGGAACACAAGAAGGACCAACGCTGAGAGAGAACTATTACCAGAAGAACGAACAGGAGAGCGAGTTAAGATGCTGAGGGAAAAGACGAGCCCGGGAGGGACAAGCTGGGGCGAACTAACATCTAAAGAACTCCAACCGCGCTGAGGAGAAGATCCACCATCAGGCCCCAGGCTCAATCGGTATACTGAAGGTTTACTCCGCTACCAGACGGTGCAACATCGACGCAAGAAGCCGTACCGTATACCGACTCCCGTTCCGGGGACCTCGACAAGAAGACACCAACGACCGAAGTGGCTGTGGAAGACGGCATTCACTCCAGTCATTTCGGGAACCTTTTCCATCAAGCACAAACCAACCAACGACAACCGACCGAAAGCGCAATCAACAAAACCAAACTTCGAGAAAACCTGACCAGACGCAGCAAGGTCCTCTCCGAGGTTCAGGGTACGGCGAACCCCGAGGCACAGGTCGAATTCTGACGACGACAGCAACAACAACAACCCAACACCCGCACTCAAAATTCCATCTGTCAAGGGAGGAGGCTGTGAGTATAATCCAAGGGCCTGCAAATGTCAGTCTAGTTTAGGTAGGAAAGTGGGTTGGTGGGATTGGACTTGGTAAAGATAAAACTGTGTAAACATTCTCGTTGTGTCCGTTCTCTCTCATATTTTATTTATTATTTATATAGTTATAAATGTGTGTGTGTGTTTATTACGTTTGTGGTAGAACTTACCTTGGCAAATAAAATTGGTTGTCACCTGTTCTTTTTTCCAAGGACTACTTGTCTCCAAGTGTCTATTTAAAGTGCATCGTTCTCCACCCAAATTCTGGAGTTAGAACCAGATAGGGGCATTAGGGCGCTTCGAACCCGCCAAACAAGGGAACAGCAGACTAGGGAAAAGAGGGAGGACTCCAGGAGCACTTGGGCTCAGGAGTACCCCACAGATTAGGTATAAACTGTGCGGGTCGCCACCGTATTTTAGTCCTCCTCTATAAGCTGTTGTTCTCTATCTCCTTAGAGGGTGTTTAGTGACATCCGACCTGCAGGCTAACATAAGCTGCAAGGGTATAAAGGAGACCGAGGCCCAATACATCAACAGGCACTAAAGACCCCTGCAATTGGGCAGAGCAGAGCCCCATCCCCCTACACCACTCTGTTGCAGACCGGATTAGTGAAGATCAGTGACGCGTTGTAAGGCCACGGATAAGGTATCTATCATCCTGTTTAAAAGTGGCAGACAAGTTGCCATCCAGCGTCTGCACGGTCATGGCCTGCATGGACTCATTTGACAGCCTTGCTTGAAGCTCCATGGAGGCGGACTCTCTCTCCATGGCAGACATTCTCGCAATTCCCTGCGCTACCAATCCACTAGTGATCAAGCTGAACTCCTCCATCCTCTCTGTTATTGTGGAGAGTGTGTGTGGCACGTCTATCAGTACCTGCCAAAGTTGCTGATGCACCTCTAGCATTCTCCTTCTCAACGATAGCCCCCAGGGTTCAGCATCTGTGTCCAGCTGAGCAGAGCTTGGAGAGGATTGCGCCCCCCGACGTGGACTCTGCACAGCTGTCCCTGCCACCAGTGTCTGCTCGTGCTCACTTATGAGGTGTGAATCACCAGGTGAAAACCCAACTAACTGTGTAAGTGGACTCATCAAAGTGCGAGTATCTGCTTTGGTGCATGGCTGTAGGTCCTGTGATGGTGCACCCTCAGAAGGAATGAGGTCTATTACATCCGTGAATGATTGAGACACGGACAGCAGGAGTTGAACAAAACAAGTCTTTACTGATGGAAGTCAATAGTGAAACTGAAAACAACAGAGGCTCACTAGCGCCTTTTATACAGGGGTGGTCACTGCCGGTACTGCAGTCTGAGACCAGTTATTCTCTTAAAGGTACATACACAACAATTCCTCCCCTTTTAGATAAACAGTACATAACATTCATTTAACAACTAAATGATAACTAATTACAATCACAATTACGGTTGCTAGATACATTGGTTAAGTTTAAGCAATTATAAGTTCAGTCTTTGAGGAGGCTTCCTGATTCTGTCTGGATAACGCCTCTTTGGGGTATCAGGTTCTTCTGGCAATGTTGAGTCGGGATCAATGTCGTTGTTTGGTTCATCTGCTTCCAATATTACCGGTTCTGTGGTAGCTGCAATTGGTACATCGATTTCATTACCAGGCGTATCAGATCGTGGTGTGGAGTTGACGTTTTCCAGTGACTCTAGAATCTGGTCAGCATGGCGTCTTACAATGCTCTCTCCAACGTCCACGGTATACATGAGAAGTCCTTGCCGTGTACAAATCGTTCCTGGCTGCCATTTCTCAGTGCGGTAGTCCCGGGCCAAAACTGGTTGACCTATCTTAAAACTCCTGGTCGGCCTTTCATTCATATTCTGAAACTGCCTGTTCTCCACATCTCTTCGGACGTTTGGCTTAACCAAATCCAAGCGGCATCGTAGTCTTCGATTGAAGAACATCATGGCTGGAGTTTGGTTGGTAACCACATGTGTCGCATTCCGGTAGGCAAACAAGAAGCTGTCCACCTTGTGTTGTAGGGGTATATCTTCATTACACATTGCCTTGATAGCCTTCTTGAATGTTTGGACAAACCTCTCGGCCAATCCATTAGTGGCTGGATGATATGGGGCAGATGTGTAATGCTTAACGCCATTGTTCTTTAAGAACCTCCGGAACTCTTCAGACACAAACTGTGGTCCATTGTCAGAGCAAATCTGTTCAGGCAGCCCATTCCTGGCAAATATGGTTCGTAAAACTGTGATAGTTTTTTCCGTGGTGGTTGAGGACATTTTTATTACCTCTGGCCACTTTGAATGTGCATCCACCGCAATTAAAAACATCGAGTCCATGAAGGGACCAGCAAAATCAATGTGCACCCTTTGCCATGGAGATGAGGGCCACTCCCATGGATGCAGAGGAGCTTGTGGTGGGGCGTTTTGGACCTTCTGGCATCCTGCACAGCTCTTGGTCATCTCTTCGATTTCTCTATCGATTCCCGGCCACCACACAAATGCTCTGGCTAAGTTCTTCATTTTTACCCCACCCAGATGACCCTCATGAAGCTCATTGAGCACTCTATCCGTCAACTTAGGTGGAATTACTACTCTGGATCCACACATCAAGGTTCCTCTGCACACTGACAGCTGTTCTCTTCTCGGCGAGAATGCTGGCAGCAGTGGTTCGCCATGTGCTGGCCATCCCTTCACCGTTAAATCATAGACCCGTGATAGTGTCGGGTCATTACATGTTTCCTTTTCTATGTTTGCATTCGTCACAGGGAGACATTCGACTATGGTCGAGTGGAATAACTCTATTGGATCCACTGCAAGGTCTTCTTCTTCCACCGTCGGCAACGGTAGGCGTGACAATCCATCAGCATTCCCATGCTGTTTAGTTCCTTTGTACTCAATGTCATATTGGTGTGCCCCTAGGAAAAGGGACCACCTCTGCAGCCGTTGTGCTGTCATTATCGGTACGCCCTTCTGAGGGTTGAAAATGGAGACAAGAGGTTGATGATCGGTTAGTAGAGTAAATTTTTGACCGTGCAGGTAGTGATTGAACTTCTTCACCCCCCACACTAGGCTGAGGGCCTCTCTGTCAATCTGGGCGTAGTTACGCTCGGCAGAAGTTAACGAGCGTGACGCAAAAGCTATCGGCCTCTCTAAACCATCAAGGAATTTATGTGACAGCACCGCCCCAATGCCGTAGGGAGACGCATCACACGCCAGTCTGATCGGCAGTGCTGGGTTGTAGTGAGCCAATACTTCCCTTGAAGTGATTAAGTCCTTACTCTTCTGAAAAGCCCGCTTACAATCATTGCTCCATTCCCATGCTACTCCCGTTCGTAGCAGGGCGTTCAGTGGGTGCAGAATTGTCGACAAATTCGGCAAAAACTTATGATAGTAATTCACCAATCCGAGGAATGACCTCAGTTGCGACACATTTTCAGGCGCTGGGGCCTTAACAACCGCTTCAATTTTGTCAGGGGACTTATGTAACCCCTCTTCATCAATCACGTGGCCACAATACGATATCTGTTTCTTAAAAAACTTGCACTTGGGGCGGTTGGCTCGCAGCCCATGTTCCCGTAGTCTAGTGAGCACCTGTTCTAGGTTGTTAAGGTGTTCACTGTCCTCTTCACCTGTCACAAGGATGTCGTCCAAGTAACACTGAGTCCCCAGAATCCCTTGCAGGACTTGTTCCATCGCTCTTTGCCATATCGCCGGAGCCGATGCTACTCCGAATACCAATCGATGATACTGGTAAAGACCTTTGTGAGTGTTTATCGTGAGATACTTCCTAGAGGACTCTTCAACCTCCATCTGCAAATATGCTTGTGCTAGGTCAATTTTTGTAAAACGCTTCCCTCCAGACAGTGAGACGAAGATGTCTTCTATCCTTGGAAGAGGATATTGTACTGTGTGAAGGACTGGGTTCACCGTCACCTTGAAATCCCCACAGATGCGAATCTTCCTTGGCTCCCCGGACTTATTGCTTAACGTTTTCTTCATGACAGGAACGATGGGTGTCGCCCACTCGCTCCAGTCGCCCTTAGACAACACGCCTGCCTTCTCCAGATTCTCCAGCTCTGCCTCGATGGCTGGGCGAATTGCATATGGTACCGGTTGATGTAAGAAAAAGGAGGCTTACCATCAAGTAACTTTAAAGTAAGCTTTAAGTAACTTATAAACACACTATATACAAGAGAGGTCTTTACCATGCCTCTGGTAGAAGCCTCTTACAATACTGAACAGACCAGTATTTATACCAGTCCAACAGGAAGTGACACATGACAGGAAGTGAGGTAAGTACACAGTTCATAGTTCATAGTTCACAGTTCACAGTTCACAGGAAGTGATGACATAACTTCCCGGAAGTTATTATTTTTATCACATTCTTCCCTCCTGCAGGTTTAGGAGGCTGTGGTCTACCTTTTGGTCCGCAGCCGCCGAACAAGGAAGAGTCGCACCCGTTTGGATTCCCGTCGTAGAGGGTCGCTGGTCCGCTTACATGCGGTTGGCCATTGGCCAGAGTCCGTGTGGCCTGGATTGCCCTGTGAAGGGTCGGGGAGATCATGGCTTCGAGTACGAGCCCCAATAGGTTCAAAGTCAGACTGCCTCTGTTCAGAGGGAGGTGCAGAACTGGTCTGTGGCAGACCAGTACTTTCATGCGTGGTACTGGGAGGGTCGCAACCGTGAGCACGGGGTTCTACCGGCACCAAGCTAGTTGGTGTCCGATCAGGATCCTGGAGAGGGGTACCCGATAGGTCCCAAGAGTTTCCTGGTGAAATGCCATCACCCGATGTCCCACTAGGTCCTGGTGGGCAGGGAGCCAGATCCCGTAATGATACGGTAGATTCTCGGCCGTCGGAATATCGTATGTTTGCATAGGTGGGGTTGGCATCGGTTAGTTCGACCTCGTCTACAAGAGGGTCATTTTTAGACGTCCGAACGTATCTTCGGAGTAATACAGGTCCAGGAGTAGTTAGCCATGACGGGAGTGATGTCCCATGAGATGAGCGACGCTGGAATCCAAAGAACCGCTCATGAGGTGTAGTATTTGTGGCTGTAGAAAGCAGGGACCGTATAGAGTGCAATGCATCCGGAAGCACTGTTTCCCATTGCTGGTCTGGTAGGCCCCGAGATCTTAAAGCGAGACGTACGGAATTCCAGATGATACCGTTATACCTCTCTACCTGCCCATTTCCGATGGGATGGTATGGTGTTGTTTTGCTTGTAGCAATTCCCCGTTCTGAGAGGTAGTCCTTGAGTTCCCTCGACATAAAGGATGGACCCCGATCTGAGTGAATATAAGCCGGCATGCCACAGAGAGAAAATACCTGCTCAAGGCAGCAGATTACTGTGGACGCCAGCATATTGGAGCAGGGGAAGGCAAATGGAAAACGTGAATATTCATCGATCATGGTGAGCAAATATGTGTTCCGAGTTGAAGAGGGCACTGGGCCCTTAAAATCGATGCTAAGTCGTTGCATCGGTTGGGTTGCATGTATGAGTATACCATCTGAGGGGCGGAAGAACTGAGGTTTTAATTCCGCACAAAGCCGGCATTCTGAGCATATTTTCTTTACATCTCCAGTGGAAAAAGGGAGATTCCGTGATCGTACGAAATGTAGCATGCGCGTAACGCCAGGATGGCACAAACCATTGTGGACATCCATGAGGGTGGAGGATGACATAGTGGAGCAGAATGCCCGTGTGAGGGTGTCCGGGGCCACATTCTCCTTGCCAGGCCGATAGAAAATGGTATAACCAAAAGAGGCCAGTTCCATCCTCCAAAGTTGTATTTTATTATTCTTAATTTTGGTTCGTTTTCGATTATCGAGCATGAAGGCGACTGATCGTTGGTCCGTGATCAATGTAAAGTGCTGGCGAGCTAGAAAATGGTTCCACTTCCGTACTGCCTCTATGATGGCTGTGGCTTCTTTCTCAACCGGAGGATAATGTAGCTCGGCACCTTGTAAGGTCCTGGACATAAATGCGACAGGACGACCTTCCTGATTCAGAGTAGCCGAGATCGCCACCTCCGAGGCATCACATTCAACCACGAAAGGGAGATTCTCATCAATGGAGTGAAGAGCCGCTTTCTCCAACTGTTTTTTGAGAAGGTTAAAGGCTGCAACAGCCGCTGTTCCCAGTGGAAATGATCTAGCATGCAGCAAGGGTTGGATTTTGTCCGAAAAATGAGGAATCCATTTAGCGTAGTATGCAAACAGACCGAGAGCCCGACGTAAAGAAGCCGGATTCTTAGGTGACGGGAGCTCTTGGAGCGGGCGAAGTCTTTCTGGGTCTGGCTTAATGATACCATTGCCTACGCAGTAGCCAAGGATGTTGATGGTCGGCTGCGACTCAACAGATTTGGATTCATTCAGGGTCAAATTACGGCGATGGAGGGCATCCCGAAATTTTTGGAGGTTGGAGTCGTGTTCCTGTTGATCGTGACCTGCAATGGTAATGTTATCAAGATAGGGAAAAGTGTCCCTTAGGTTTTCCTGCTTAACCAGGCCATCCATTGCCCGTTGAAAGACAGCCACTCCATTAGTAACCCCGAATGGGAGGCGACGAAATTGGTACAGCCGTCCATTAGCCTCAAAGGCTGTGTACTGCTTATCTGAGACCTTCAAGGGTAACTGATGATAGGCACTTTTTAAATCGTAAGTTGAGAACACTTTGTATTCGGCCAGTTTATTAACCATATCATCAATGCGTGGCAATGGGTAGGCGTCCAAGTCGGTATATTGATTGATGGTTTGTGAATAATCGATGCATAGTCGCTGTTTGTGAGGTTTTAGAGGGTTCTTGACAATGACGACTTGAGCCCGCCAGGGCGACGAACATGGTTCAATGATATCCTCTGCTAGAAGTCGAGAGATTTCAGCCGCAATAAAAGATTGGTCTTCCTGATTAAAGCGCCGCGATTTCGTTATTATCGGTTGGCATTGAGACGGAATACTGGCAAATAATGAGGGTTCATCAAGTGAAGCTGCTGATAATGCACAAAATGGTAATTTAGACGGTATATTAGAAATAGTAAGTCCGGGTTTGGATCCACCAAACTCAATGGTGAGTTTCTTATGCTGTTTTTGGAAGTCCAGTCCTAAGAGGAGATCACTACATAAGTCCTTGAGCACCGAAAGTCGGGTGGAGGGATACATACGACCATGAAGTGTCATATCAACAACACAAAAGCCGGAGATTCTGGTATTAAGTGATGACTGGGCCATCGCAATTGCCTGGTCCGATGGGAAGACATGTAGTTTCAATTTCGCAACAATCTGTTCCTTAATGAAACTATCAGTACTTCCTGAGTCAATTAAGGCATCTAAGGTATGCCCTTTAATTGAAATTTTTGTGGCAGCATGAGACAGGTTCTGTGGGCAAGCAGCTGTAATTGGTGTCGTTGCACAGAGAGTGGCTAAAACTCTTGGTGTGCTTCTTCGGGAGAGAGCTCGAGAGGAAGCTTGATAGGTCCTAGCTGGAGCATCTTGATAGGCCCTAATTGGGGCAGTTCGGTAGGCCTTAGCTGGATTGGCCCTCGTAGAGGCCCTTGATAGGCAAACTTTAGCAAAGTGTCCTTTTTTCCCGCAATAACTGCAGATTGCATTGCGAGCAGGGCAGGTTTTCCTAGGGTGAAAAGCATCTCCACAAAAGAAGCATTCCTTCCTAGATTGCCAAGAGGCTGCTAAAGTGGGGTCGTCCTCCTCTTCTTCATCAGAATTATCAGAATTAGATTCCCCCATGATAGGGTTCACCTGAGACCGCTTGAATTGTCTGGTTGCAGCTACAGCAGCAGATCGAGATCTGGGCAGCTGATAGAGGTCTGCATTTCTCTTTGCCAAATCCAGTGAACAAGCTAGGTCAAAAGCTTTTTGTAGCTCAAGTGTTTTACTTTCTAGTAGACGCTGGCGTATAAATGGAGAGGCAATCCCGCAGATGAAAGCATCACGAATCATTTCTTGGCGGTACAGCTCAGCTGAGGCTGCCTGAAAGTTACAATCTACGCTGAGCCTGCGAAGTTCTTGCAGGAATTCGTCAATTGATTACCCTGGCCCTTGTTGGGCTGTGGCCAGTAGATGTCTAGCATAGACCTCATTTGGGGTCTTGGCATACAGTTTCTTAAGTGCCCGAATCACCTCATCGTAATTATCCCATTCATCAACATATTCGAACACTTTTGGGGTCACATAATTGATAAGTATCTTCAATCTAGCAGGAGCATCCGCTTCACATTCATCCAGAAAATTCTCAAAAGTACGGTACCAATGCTTCCATACCCTGCCAGCTGCTGGTGCATTCGGGTCCAAGTCCAGACGAATAGGTCTAAGGATTTTCTCCATGATGGGTGGTTCCCTGGATCCTTAATTCCGAGTTTGTCCGAAGGTCTAGTATTCGTCAGTGTAAATACTAAGTTACTTAAATTGATGTAAGAAAAAGGAGGCTTACCATCAAGTAACTTTAAAGTAAGCTTTAAGTAACTTATAAACACACTATATACAAGAGAGGTCTTTACCATGCCTCTGGTAGAAGCCTCTTACAATACTGAACAGACCAGTATTTATACCAGTCCAACAGGAAGTGACACATGACAGGAAGTGAGGTAAGTACACAGTTCATAGTTCATAGTTCACAGTTCACAGTTCACAGGAAGTGATGACATAACTTCCCGGAAGTTATTATTTTTATCACACCGGTCTTGCTTTGAAAAACTTGGGAACTGCATTCTCTTCTATTTTTATCGAGGCGGTTACGCCTTTAAGCGTGCCCAATTCTTGTTGAAATACCTCTTTGGCGTTAGCTAAGATTGTTGACAATCGTCCAGTAGTGACGTCTTCATCTTTTTTACCGTCCACCGTCATTGCATGAATGGAGTGCCAATCTAAGTTTATCTTCCTGATCCATTCCCGTCCCAATAACGGTGGTCCACCATTTGGCAGTATGTAGAGATACAATTTCCGTATTTTCTTGCCGTTGTATTCGACAGGCACCCTTATTTTTCCTCTGGGGTATACTTTTTGCCCCGTATACGTCATCAAGACGATGGATGTCTCTCTCAAGGGTATGTGTGAAAATAGCCGCTCGTAGTCTCGTCGATTCATGACGGTTAGCGCTGATCCTGTATCCAATTCCATTTTAACTTGGGACCCTGCTATCGTGAGGGTGACCCAAATGGTTCGGTGATCCTCTTTTGCGATTACATTGTGAAGTTTGAGACAGCTTAGCCTCCTGTTCCCGGATTCACTATCGCTCATCTGGTCTTCGGAACTACTGTCCGTCATCTTTTGTACTTTCTTGTACGGTTCCTTAGTAGCCTTTTTGTTGTCGCTGGTCTTCTTCCCAGACCTGCAAACTCGTGCAATGTGTCCCATCTTCCCGCATTGCCTGCATATTTTGTCCTTGGACCAGCAGTCCTTCTGGTCATGGTTAGTTCTGCCGCAGCGATAGCATTTTGCAAATCCCCGTGTCATTTCGTGGGTGCCGTATTCCTGTGGTTTTTGTTGAATTTCTGCAGCTCCCCTGGCTGCTGCTTCATACGATACTGCCACGCTGAAAGCCTTATCTAGCGTCAGCTCTTTCTCTGAGAGTAACTTCTTCTGTGTTCCTTCACTCAGGAGTCCACACACAAATTTGTCCCGTAGGGTATCTGCCAGTCCTGCTCCGAACTGACAGTGATTTGATAGCTTGCGTAGTTCCGTAAGGTACTCAGCGTGCTCTCATCTTTATGCTGAGTTCTCCTGTGGAATTTAAATCTTTCTGCTATCAACAGCGGTGCAGGGTTTAGGTGTTCCTGTAGGACAGCAACAATTTCGTTAAAACTCTTCGCCTTCGGTTTGGCTGGAGTAATCAGGTCCCGCAATAGGCCGTACGTTCTAGTGCCCATTAAGTTTAGCAATATCGATGCCTTTTTCTCCTCAGCTATTTCGTTTGCCTCGAAATATACCTCGACTCTTTCCACATACGTGGTCCAGTCCTCTATTGTATTATCAAAAGCAGTGATACAGCCAGTCTTCGGCATCTTGCAAATCTAAAATGGCGCCTCCCGCGCTTTGCCTTCTTCCCCGATTTAACAAAATGGCGCCTCCCGCGCTTTGCCTTCTTCCCCGCTGATTAAGATGGCGCCTCCCTCTTCTCGGGTGTATACGCAGCCCGGCTTTGTAGCACCGGCCGCGCCCTGTGTGCTCCACCCTCTCTCTCTCTTCTTCCCGACAACGTTGCTCGGCCCCGTTGCAAACCACCCGCTCGAGTTCGTGACCGCCGCAGCCCAGGAAGGATCAGTGCACTACCTGCCACCAGCCCGATTAGCTGAAGCACCGTCGACAGGAACCAGGCCCCGCTTCCGACAGCTTCTCCAGCAATCTTCAACTCCGCTAACACAGGGGCGGATGCCCACAGTCGACGCCCGTTTCTACTGCCTCTTACTTTCTTTTCTTTCTGGCCTCGACCTCTGCTCACTTCGCTGTAGGAATGGATCCCAGGAGGTGGTGCAGACTGTAGGTAGGTTCGTATCTGCTCGTCGCCAGTATTACGTCCGTGAATGATTGAGACACGGACAGCAGGAGTTGAACAAACCAAGTCTTTACTGATGGAAGTCAATAGTGAAACTGAAAACAACAGAGGCTCACTAGCGCCTTTTATACAGGGGTGGTCACTGCCGGTACTGCAGTCTGAGACCAGTTATTCTCTTAAAGGTACATACACAACAAGGTCCTCTGAGGAATCGTCCTCATGGATGTCCTGCGACACTTACTGTACATATGAAGACCCTGGAAGGCAAAAGAAAGAGATATGATTTAGTCATGGCAAAGTCACAATCTTGACAATCACCATACTCAGACTTCTCATAGTTCAGTCATTGATGAAATAAAGACAGCATGTGTGTCAGAGATATTTGTAACTTGTCACCTGCCACCTGCGAGCTCCCTGTCTCTCCATCTCTGACTGAGAGGGACACAGATGTGCCACTTATCTCGAGGGTATCCTCCTCTGCATCTGTGAGCTGTACTATTTTTGGCAGCCCACCTCCAGTCCTGTCCCTCTCCCTTGTGTTTTGTGTGCTCTTCATTACAAGGGGCAAAAAAACAGACCTGTGAGTGAGTAAAGGGAGGTATTCACCCGATGGATGCAGAGCATTTGGTGAGGGTGACTATGAGAGAAATCCATCACATTGCAAACGGATTGGGGTGAGCGATAATGGTGGATGGATAAATGGGGAGGTGATGAAGTGCATAGAAAGTGAACGCTGGCTGCTGCTGAAAGTTGAGTGGGTGTGAGGAGTGATGTGATGGAGAACACTTGGCAAGACAGAGTGAAAGGTGGGGGGGCTTAAGGCACAGGGTGTAGTTGAATTAGCAAATGTACTCACTTTTCCTGACCTGGCTGGATCATTAAACCGCTTCCTACATTGCATCCATGATCTGGGCACAATGCTCCTGCTGCTCACCTCCTCACCAACTCCAACCACACTTTCTTTGTGAGAGCAACAGGTTTCTTCCTCCCATTGCTGGGGGAAAGTATGTCCCTCCCCCCCCGACTGCACCCAGCAGTAACTCCCGGAACCACGATAGGGTTCCCCTTGTCCTCACCTTTCACCCCACCAGCCTCCACATTCAACGGATCATCCTCCGGCCTCCCCCTGGCCTCTTACCCTCTCTAGATCTTTTCATCGCTAACTGCCGCCGTGACATCGGCCGTCTCCATTTCTCTGCTCCCCTCACTCACTCCAACCTACCTCCCTCTGAACTTGCAGCACTTCATTCTCTTAGATCCAACCCTGACATTGTCATTAAACCCGCTGACAAGGGTGGTGCTGTTGTTGTTTGGCGTACTGACCTCTACCTAGCGGAAGCTGAACGCCAACTCTCCGACACCTGCTCCTACCTCCACCTGGACCATGACCCCACTACCGAACATCAAACCACCGTTTCCAAGACTGTCACTGACCTCATCTCCTCTGGAGATCTTCCCCCCGCTGCCACCAACCTCATAGTTCCCCAACCCCGCACAGCCCGCTTCTACCTCCTTCCCAAGATCCACAAACAGGACTGCCCTGGTAGACCCATCGTTTCAGCCTGTTCTTGCCCTACGGAACTTATCTCTTCCTATCTTGACTCTATCTTTTCTCCCCTTGTCCAGTCTCTTCCCACCTACATCCGCGACTCTTCGGACGCCCTCCGCCACTTTAACAGTTTCCAGTTTCCTGGCCCCAACCGCTTCCTTTTCACCATGGACGTACAATCCCTCTACACCTCCATCCCCCACCCGGATGGCCTGAGGGCACTCCGCTTCTTCCTCGAACAGAGGCCCGACCAGTCCCCATCCACCACGACCCTCCTCCGCCTGGCTGAACTTGTTCTCACATTGAACAACTTCTCCTTTAACTCCACTCATTTCCTCCAAATCAAAGGTGTTGCCATGGGTACCCGCATGGGTCCTAGCTATGCCTGCCTTTTCGTGGGCTATGTGGAACAATCTTTGTTCCAGTCCTACTCGGGTCCCCTCCCTCACCTCTTTTTCCGATACATTGATGACTGTATCGGTGCCGTTTCCTGCTCTCGCCCCGAACTTGACAATTTCATTCACTTTGCCTCCAATTTCCACCCTTCCCTCACCTTCACATGGTCCATCTCTGACTCTTCCCTTCCCTTCCTCGACTTCTCCGTCTCCATCTCTGGGGATAGGTTATCGACCAATATTTACTACAAGCCCACTGACTCCCACAGCTACCTGGACTACACTTCCTCCCACCCCGCTTCCTGTAAGGACTCTATTCCATTCTCCCAGTTTCTCCGCCTCCGCCGTATCTGCTCCGACGATGCCACCTTCCACACCAGTGCTTCAGACATGTCTTCCTTTTTCCGCAACCGAGGATTCCCCTCTACCGTGGTTGACACTGCCCTCGACCGTGTCAGTTCTATCTCCCGCACCTCTGCCCTCACCCCTGCCCCTCCCTCCCGGAACCATGATAGGGTTCCCCTTGTCCTCACCTTTCACCCCACCAGCCTCCACATTCAACGGATCATCCTCCGGCATTTCCGCTACCTCCAAAGTGATCCCACCACCAAACGTATCTTCCCCTCCCCTCCCCTTTCAGCATTCCGCAGGGACCGCTCTCTCCGAGACACCCTAGTCCACTCCTCTATCACCCCAAACAGCCCTTCCCCTTCGCCTGGCACCTTCCCGTGCAAGCGGAGGAGATGTAACACCTGCCCCTATACCTCCCCCCTCCCCACTGTCCAGGGCCCCAAACACCCCTTCCAGGTGAAACAGCGATTTACTTGTACTTCTCGCAATCTAGTATACTGTATTCGCTGCTTACGATGCGGTCTCCTCTACATTGGGGAGACCAAACGCAGATTGGGTGACCGCTTTGCGGAACACCTCCGTTCAGTCCGTAAGGGTGACCCCGAGCTTCCGGTCGCCTGTCATTTCAATTCACCGCTCCATTCCCACTCGGACCTCACCGTCCTTGGCCTCTTGTACTGTTCCACGGAAGCTCAACGTAAACTCGAGGAACAGCACCTCATCTTCCGATTAGGCACTCTGCAGCCTTCCGGTCTCAATATCGAGTTCAACAATTTCAGATCATAACCTCGGCCCCTATTTCATTTTCACTTATATTTTTCCACTCCTTTCCTTTCCCCCCCCCCCTTTCCTTTTGTTTCTCTCTCACACCTGGCAGCTATCTTTTGCCCTGCCAGTACACTTTACACCTAATCACAGCCCATTACCATCTCGTCTAGCTTCTAATCTCTTTTACTTCTTTTGGTTCTTTTATTCTTTTGTCCGATCGCAGCCCTGCCTTCGATCTAGTTCCTTTTCTCTCCAGTTTTGAAGAAGGGTCAAACCCGAAACGTCAACTCAAATTTCTCTCCACGGATGTTGCCTGACTTGCTGAGTTTTTCCAGCATTTTCTGTTGTTATTTAGTAATTCCAGTGATGCTTCATTGAATCTGGGTGCTGCCCTTGCTCTGCGTCCACCCTCCATCGTGAACACCTCCAATTTCCATTTGTGCACTATCCCTTTAAATACAGCTGAGATCACGTCATGCGGGTGCGCATCACACCTGCTGCACAGCTTGGAGACGCGAAACCCGGAAGTCACAATTGATTGGTACAACCTGCTCAGCTGACTTGTGGATTTCCCCCAAGCAATTCCACCCCCTGCTTGGAGGTTGCCTTCAGATTATTATTGGGGCCGGTGAGGCTAGTTATATTGTGTTGTTCAGCACAGACAAGGGATGAAACCTGAGTTTTCCATCATCCTTGTGACTCAGTAATATATGCTGAACCATCAGGGAGCTTTGTAAACAGAGTTTTATTATTTTCTCTTTCTATTCTGTGTCCCTATTGTCACTCACCATCCTCAGCCAGGAACTGCACAGGTAATTTTCTCCCGGGCCCCTGCAATTGAGATTTCTTTCAAAGTATATCATATTGGATATCCTGTGCTGCACTCACTGCTGGCTCTACCCCAGTACCCACCCTAATTGCCTCATTATGCTCTCAGGGACCTCCCCCACCCATCTCGCTCCCCCAGAGCCAATTTCCTACAACTTCTCTTTATTCTACCCTCTGCTCTTTCTGACTCATTTCATCTCTGTCTGTCCAGTGATCCTCCCGCTCCCCATCTCCTCTCCCCATACTTGCTGATGTCACCAATCTCCTTTCGCATTTAGAACCAACACACCTTCTTTAAAACCATCGTATCATTTTCCTCCTCTAGAAACCAACCTCTTGGCCTATATATATATCATAGACAGTGGGCACAAAAACGCCTGGGCCGTCAAATCTGACGGAAGTACTAGGATCCACCCACTGGGGAAGACCACCCCTAACCGTGCCAGAGAATGCAGGATCAAGGGTAGGTTCCCTAATTGAAATAACACCGGTGGGTGTCCCTACCACTGTGACACATCTCAAGTGCCTGCTGGAGCAATGCGGGGCAGGGGAAGTGGTGTTGGGCAGCCTGTCAGGTTTTCTCTGGCAGTACTGGCGTACGTCTACATTTTTAAAGGGTCTGCCCTTGTAAAGGTCGTCTCTACTTATGCCAGGAGGAAGGCTGTGAAGTCTTCTCCCCCCTGGAGTACCGGTTGTCCAGCGTAAGCCAAGCCGGAGGTTATGGTGGATGGAAGCTCCCCTGGAAACTCGGAGCACAGGCCAGCACAAAGCCCAATTCCTGAGTTTCCCAGCATACTTGCACTGGAAAGGTCTGTGGAAGTTCGAGCCAGTGTCTTTATCACTGAGCCAATGGGGAAGCTGCCATTTATTTCTTTAACTTATGGAACAGGCTCCCTAGGGAGATGGTAGAAACAGTTAGTATTGAATCATTCAAATGCAAATTAGATAGATTTTTTTTCAGAAAATATTATTTTGTGATTCAGTATATGAGTAGTTTGAGATATGAAATGGTAAGTGTAGCATGCTTGGGAGGAACTGGTGACTTTGGACTTGTGGTTCCCAAAACTTTCCACCACTGGGGTATTCCTCGCCTTTTGTCTGGGTCTGTTGTAGACTAATTGATAGAGATTGATTGCTATGATTAGTCAACAACTCCATTATCAAATCATGCAACTACAAGGATAGTAGAAGGCAAACTAGATGGACATTGGTCTTTTTATGTCTAGGAATTCCTATGTTCCGATAAAGATTTTGTCAAAAAAGTTAATGTCATTAGCACTCTGGCCACTAATCTCTAGTTAGGGATGTGTCTACTATAACAACTTGTCTATTCTTGTTCTTCCCTTATCTCAAATAGTTCAGAGTCATAGGCCGCAAATTTAATGGAGGAGGCGGGATGAGGGCGGGTCAGCTGGTTTCCGGGTTCCAGTCACTCCCCCAGCTGCCTCCGCTCTGCAAACGTGATTTTTCCTTGAGTGGCCTTGTTAAGCCCGCCCTGCGGGTTTACCGGCCAATTAACAGGAAGCGGGTCTGATGACATAATTTGATGATGTGTCATCTGCCGGTTTCCTTAAAGGGACCACGCACTGTTGATTTTTCAGTGTTTGACAGCATTGAGGTGCTGAAAACACTGACAATCACTGCACAAAGGTGAACTCTTGCACCCAGGCTCTCCAATGACTCCCTCCATATGCTTATGGAGGGAGTCACAGTATGCAGGGAGGTTCTCTTCCCTTCCAAGGCTGGAAGAGACCTCCCCAGGACACCAACTTACCTTGCACCTCCACCCAACCCTCTCCATCTACTTTATCACTTCCCCATCTCACTAGCCACCCCTCACACATGCTCTCATTCTACTGCAAGCATATCAACTAACAACACACAAGGGTGGGCACTTGAGAGGTTTAGCCAATGTCCATGTGGAGTTTCTGGTAATGTGTTGCCATACAGTGAAATCTCTTTTTCAAAAAGTGCCCCTTATTGGACAGATCTGAGCGTACATTGAGAAGTGTCTTACTGAGTTCCAGTGATTGTTCAGTCATAACTCCACCGCCCCCCCGCCCCACTATAGTGATGTGTGTGCATGGAATGGCTTGGACATTAAGGGGATGCTTCACGGTACTGGTGTGGGATGGTGTCAACCTGACACATCGTGTGGCAGCTAGGGTTTACAGCATCAAGTGAAGAAAGTCTGGACCTGGTGATGCCATCGCTGGCCTCCCGGCCAGCAATTTTGTCAGGGGCTGATGCCCGGTGTCCAGTGCCGCATCAGGTGATGGTGGCGAAGGTTGGTGATGAGGTTGGTGATGTTGGTGTTGGGGCTGATTGTGGAAGGATTCGGAGGACCAAGGTCTGATTGTTTCATTGGCTCCGATGTTGCTGGAATAGATGGCAGCTGCAGGTGAGATGACAGAAGTGATCTGTCACTGGTGAGAGAGGTTCTCCCACTGAGGTGGCACTGGACATACAGTTGGATTTAAAAACTTGCAAGCTAAAGAAATCTCTATATGTATTAAAAATGCAGTAACCAACGTTTTCTTCGCTCTGAAACTCACCATGTGCAACATGGCATCCTTGACACCACTTCTACAGCTGTCATCTTTTCACAAACATCAGACCAGACTCACAACACACCAGGTTGAGCTGGTGTGTTCCCCGAACAGCGGGTAACCAGTGGGGGAGAAAGTAAAACTACAAGTAAGCCTCAAAAGACTATTAAATTGGCTCTTAACAAGCCATTTAAGTACCAGAATTGTCTCCCCCGTGTTGACAGACCCGACACCTGGGAGACTCTCGTGGAGGCAGGTTGACAGCGGATTTCCTACCCACTGTCGATCTTTGCGATTTTGACAGCGGACCCGCCTCCAAACCCACCCCCTCAGCAAGATTAAATTTGCGGTCATAGAGTCATAACGGCACAGAAGGAGGCCATTCTGCCCATCGAGTCTGTGCTGGCTCTCTGTAGCGCAATCTAGTCAGTCCTATTCTCCCGCTCTATCCCTGTAGCCCTGCAAGTTTATTTCCCTCAAGTGTCTATCCAGTCACCCCTTGAAAACATTGAGTGTCTCTGCTTCCACATCTTCCGTTGGCAGCGAGTTCCAGGTCCTCACCACTCGCTGCGTAAAAAAGTTTTTCCTCACACCCCCCCCTGTATCTCTTGCCCAAAAGCTTAAATATATGTCCCCTAGTCCTTGTATCATCAACTAGTGGGAACAGCCTTTCCCCGTCTAGCCTATCCAAACCTGTCATAATCTTGTACACCTCTATCAAATCACCCCTCAACCTCCCTTGCTCTAATGAAAACAAATCCAGCTTCTCCAACCTGTCCTTGTAGCTAAGATCCCCCATCCCCGGAACCATTCTGTTAAATCTCCTCTGCGCCCTCTCAAGTGCCTCCACAACATTCCTAAAGTGTGGTGACCCGAACTGGATGCAATACTCCAGTTGTGGCCTAACCAGCACTTTATAAAGGTTCAGCATAACTTCTCTACTTTTGTACTCAATACCTCTATTTTTGAAGCCCAAGATCCCATATGCTTTGCTAACCACTCTCTCAATATAATAATTTTCCAATCTCCCCTAGATCCGGGGAAGGTGCCTTCTGGGACCTATGCACATTAACTCCCAGGTCCCTCTGTCCCTGCACACTCTTTAAAACTGTGTATATTAAGTGTATATTGCCTCTCCCTGTTCCTTCTCCAAGTTGATTAAAGCCTTGCTTTATGCTCAAACCAAGTGCGTAGTGAGTTTTATTACGTCAATTTAATCAACTTGTTTCAGAACATGGAGGTCCGGTTGTACTTCACTAGTTCCTTGTCTTAAAAAATGTCCCTGGTTAGCTGGGCCCACGCCCGATTATTTATACTCCTTGGACGGCGCCACCAGCTGGCCGTCCAGTGTTATTGCCCAAGTATGTCCTGTCTACAAAAAGCAGGACATATCCGACCCGGCCAATTACTGTCCCATCAGTCTACTCTCAATCATCAGCAAAGTGATGGAAGGTGTCGTCGACAGTGCTATCAAGCGGCACTTACTCAGCAATAACCTGCTAACTGACGCCCAGTTTGGGTTCCGCCAGGGCCACTCAGCTCCTGACCTCATTACAGCCTTGGTCCAAACATGGACAAAAGAGCTGAACTCAAGAGGTGAGGTGAGAGTGACTGCCCTTGACATCAAGGCAGCATTTGATTGAGTGTGGCATCAAGGAGCCCTAGCAAAACTGAAGTCAATGGGAATCAAGGGGAAAACTCTCCATTGGTTGGAATCATACCTAGCACAAAGGAAGTTGGCTGTGGTTGTTGGAGGTCATTCATCTCAATCACATGACATCACTGCAGGAGTTCCTCAGGGCAGTGTCCTAGGCCCAACCATCTTCAGCTGTTTCATCAATGACCTTCCCTCCATCATAAGGTCAGAAGTGGGGATGTTCGCTGATGATTGCACACTGTTCAGCACCATTCGAGACTCGTCAGATACTGACGCAGTCCGTGTCCATATGCAGCAAGACCTGGACAACATTCAGACTTGGGCTGACAAGTGGCAAGTAACATTCGCACCACACAAGTGCCAGGCAATGACCATCTCCAACAAGCGAGACTCTAACCATCTCCCCTTGACATTCAATGGCATTACCATCGCTGAATCCCCCACTATCAACATCCTGGGGGTTACCATTGATCAGAAACTGAACTGGACCAGCCATATAAATACTGTGGCTACAAGAGCAGGCCAGAGGCTGGGAATTCTGCAGCGAGTGTCTCACCTCCTGACTCCCCAAAGCCTTTCCACCATCTACAAGGCACAAGTCAGGAATGTGATGGAATACTCTCCACTTGCCTGGATGAGTGCAGCTCCAACAACACTCAAGAAGCTCGACACCATTCAGGATAAAGCAGCCCGCTTGATTGGCACTCCATCCACTACCTTCAACATTCACTCCCTCCACCACCGGCGCACTGTGGCTGCAGTGTGTACCATCTACAAGATGCACTGCAGCAACTCGCCAAAGCTCCTTCAACAGCACCTTCCAAACCCGCGACCTCTACCACTTAGAAGGACAAGGGCAGCAGACGCATGGGAACATCACCACCTACAAGTTCCCCTCCAAGCCACACACCATCTTGACTTGGACCTGTATCGCCGTTCCTTCACTGTCGCTGGGCCAAAATCCTGGAACTCCCTTCCTAACAGCATTGTGGGTGTGCCTACACCATATGGACTGCAGCGGTTCAAGAAGGCGGCTCACCACCATCTTCTCAAGGGAAATTAGAGATGGGCACTAAATGCAGGCCTAGCCAGCGACGCTCACATCCCATCAATGAATAAAAAAATAAAAAAATAAAAATTTCATGAGTAGCTTCTTGATGAATGATGAGATTTATAACATTCTTCCTGCCTAAAAGATTTGGAAGTCCGACGACTTCCTCTGAACAGATTAGGCGGACCACGAATAGCCGCAGTCTTTTAGATTTTTTTTATGGCTAGAAGGCACGTCTCCTCGAACCAAGACACGGTCCGGGGAGATGTGCCTTCTAGCCATAAACAAAAATCGAAAAGACTGCGGCTATTCGTGGTCCGCCTAATCCGTTAAGAGGAAGTCGTCGGTATTACGTCCGTGAAAGATTGAGGCACGGACAGCAGGAGTGGAACAAAATAAGTCTTTACTGATGGAAGTCAATAGTGAAACTGAAACAACAGAGGCTCACTAGCGCCTTTTATACAGGGGTGGTCACTGCCGGTACTGCAGTCTGAGACCAGTTATTCTCTTAAAGGTACATACACAACAATTCCTCCCCTTTTAGATAAACAGTACATAACATTCATTTAACAACTAAATGATAACTAATTACAATCACAATTACTGTTGCAAGATACATTGGTTAAGTTTAAGCAATTATAAGTTCAGTCTTTGAGGAGGCTTCCTGATTCTGTCTGGATAACGCCTCTTTGGGGTATCAGGTTCTTCTGGCAATGTTGAGTCGGGATCAATGTCGTTGTTTGGTTCATCTGCTTCCAATATTACCGGTTCTGCGGTAGCTGCAATTGGAACGTCGATTTCATTACCAGGTGTATCAGATCATGGTGTGGAGTTGACGTTTTCCAGTGACTCTAGAATCTGGTCAGCATGGCATCTTACAATGCTCTCCCCAACGTCCACGGTATACATGAGAGGTCCTTGTCATGTACAAATCATTCCTGGCTGCCATTTCTCAGTGCGGTAGTCCCGGGCCAAAACTGGCTGACCTATCTTAAAACTCCTGGTCGGCCTTTCATTCATATTCTGAAACTGCCTGTTCTCCACATCTCTTCGGACGTTTGGCTTAACCAAATCCAAGCGGCATCGTAGTCTTCGATTGAAGAACATCATGGCTGGAGTTTGGTTGGTAACCGCATGTGTCGCATTCCGGTAGGCAAACAAGAAGTTGTCCACCTTGTGTTGTAGGGGTATATCTTCATTACACATTGCCTTGATAGCCTTCTTGAATGTTTGGACAAACCTCTCGGCCAATCCATTAGTGGCTGGATGATATGGGGCAGATGTATAATGCTTAACACCATTGTTCTTTAAGAACCTCCGGAACTCTTCAGACACAAACCGTGGTCCATTGTCAGAGCAAATCTGTTCAGGCAGCCCATTCCTGGCGAATATGGTTCGTAAAACTGTGATAGTTTTTTCCGTGGTGGTTGAGGACATTTTTATTACCTCTGGCCACTTTGAATGTGCATCCACCGCAATTAAAAACATCGAGTCCATGAAGGGACCAGCAAAATCAATGTGCACCCTTTGCCATGGAGATGAGGGCCACTCCCATGGATGCAGAGGAGCTTGTGGTGGGGCGTTTTGGACCTTCTGGCATCCTGCACAGCTCTTGGTCATCTCTTCAATTTCTCTATCGATTCCCGGCCACCACACAAACGCTCTGGCTAATTCTTCATTTTTACCCCACCCAGATGACCCTCATGAAACTCATTGAGCACTCTATCCGTCAACTTAGGTGGAATTACTACTCTGGATCCACACATCAAGGTTCCTCTGCACACTGACAGCTGTTCTCTTCTCGGCGAGAATGCTGGCAGCAGTGGTTCGCCATGTGCTGGCCATCCCTTCACCGTTAAATCATAGACCCGTGGTAGTGTCGGGTCATTCCGTGTTTCCTTTTCTATGTTTGCATTCGTCACAGGGAGACATTCGACTATGGTCGAGTGGAATAACTCCATTGGATCCACTGCAAGGTCTTCTTCTTCCACCGTCGGCAACGGTAGGCGTGACAATCCATCAGCATTTCCATGCTGTTTAGTTCCTTTGTACTCGATGTCATATTGGTGTGCCCCTAGGTAAAGGGACCATCTCTGCAGCTGTTGTGCTGTCATTATCGGTACGCCCTTCTGAGGGTTGAAAATGGAGACAAGAGGTTGATGATTGGTTAGTAGAGTAAATTTTTGACTGTGCAGGTAGTGATTGAACTTCTTCACCCCCCACACTAGGCTGAGGGCCTCTCTGTCAATCTGGGCGTAGTTACGCTCGGCAGAAGTTAACGAGCGTGACGCAAAAGCTATCGGCCTCTCTAAACCATCAAGGAATTTATGTGACAGTACCGCCCCAATGCCATAGGGAGACGCATCACACGCCAGTCTGATCGGCAGTGCTGGGTGGTAGTGAGCCAATACTTCCCTTGAAGTGATTAAGTCCTTACTCTTCTGAAAAGCACGCTTACAATCATCGCTCCATTTCCATGCTACCCCCGATCGTAGCAGGGCATTCAGTGGGTGCAGAATTGTCGACAAATTCGGCAAAAACTTATGATAGTAATTCACCAATCCGAGGAATGACCTCAGTTGCGACACATTTTCAGGCGCTGGGGCCTTAACAACCGCTTCAATTTTGTCAGGGGACTTATGTAACCCCTCTTCATCAATTACGTGGCCACAATACGATATCTGTTTCTTAAAAAATTTGCACTTGGGGCAGTTGGCTCGCAGCCCATGTTCCCGTAGTCTAGTGAGCACCTGTTCTAAGTTGTTAAGGTGTTCATTGTCATCTTCACCTGTCACAAGGATGTCGTCCAAGTAACACTGAGTCCCCGGAATCCCTTGCAGGACTTGTTCCATCGTTCTTTGCCATATCGCCGGAGCCGATGCTACTCCGAATACCAATCGATGATACTGGTAAAGACCTTTGTGAGTGTTTATCGTGAGATACTTCCTAGAGGACTCTTCAACCTCCATCTGCAAATATGCTTGTGCTAGGTCAATTTTTGTAAAACGCTTCCCTCCAGACAGTGAGGCGAAGATGTCTTCTATCTTTGGAAGAGGATATTGTACTGTGTGAAGGACTGGGTTCACCGTCACCTTGAAATCCCCACAGATGCGAATCTTCCTTGGCTCCCCGGACTTATTGCTTAACGTTTTCTTCATGACAGGAATGATGGGTGTCGCCCACTCGCTCCAGTCGACCTTAGACAACATGCCCGCCTTCTCCAGATTCTCCAGCTCTGCCTCGACGGCTGGGCGAATTGCATATGCTTTGAAAAACTTGGGAACTGCATTCTCTTCTATTTTTATTGAGGCGGTTACACCTTTAAGCGTGCCCAGTTCTTGTTGAAATACCTCTTTGGCATTAGCTAAGATTGTTGACAATCGTCCAGGAGTGACGTCTTCATCTTTTTTACCGTCCACCGTCATTGCATGAATGGAGTGCCAATCTAAGTTTATCTTCCTGATCCATTCCCGTCCCAATAACGGTGGTCCACCATTTGGCAGTATGTAGAGATACAATTTCCGTATTTTCTTGCCGTTGTATTCGACAGGCACCCTTATTTTTCCTCTGGAGTATACTTTTTGCCCCGTATACATCGTCAAGATGATGGATGTCTCTCTCAAGGGTATGTGTGAAAATAGCCTCTCGTAGTCTCGTCAATTCATGACGGTTAGCGCTGATCCTGTATCCAATTCCATTTTAACTTGGGACCCTGCTATCGTGAGGGTGACCCAAATGGTTCGGTGATCCTCTTTTGCGATTACATTGTGAAGTTTGAGACAGCTTAGTCTCTTGTTCCCGGATTCACTATCGCTCATCTGGTCTTCGGAACTACTGTCCGTCATCTTTTGTACTTTCTTGTACGGTTCCTTAGTAGCCTTTTTGTTGTCGCTGGTCTTCTTCCCAGACCTGCAAACTCGTGCAATGTGTCCCATCTTCCCGCATTGCCTGCATATTTTGTCTTTGGGCCAGCAGTCCTTCTGGTCATGGTTAGTTCTGCAGCAGCGATAACATTTTGCAAATCCCCGTGTCATTTCGTGGGTGCCGTATTCCTGTGGTTTTTGTTGAATTTCTGCAGCTCCCCTGGCTGCTGCTTCATACGATACTGCCACGCTGAAAGCCTTAAATAGCGTCAGCTCTTTCTCTGAGAGTAACTTCTTCTGTGTTCCTTCACTCAGGAGTCCACACACAAATTTGTCCCGTAGGGTATCTGCCAGTCCTGCTCCAAACTGGCAGTGCTTTGTTAGCTTGCGTAGTTCTGTAAGATACTCAGCATTGCTCTCATCTTTGTGCTGAGTTCTCCTGTGGAATTTAAATCTTTCTGCTATCAAGAGCAGTGCAGGGTTTAGGTGTTCCTGTAGGACAGCAACAATTTCGTTAAAACTCTTCGCCTTCGGTTTGGCTGGAGTAATCAGGTCCCGCAATAGGCCGTACGTTCTAGCGCCCATTAAGTTTAGCAATATCGATGCCTTTTTCTCCTCCGCTATTTCGTTTGCCTCGAAATATACCTCGACTCTTTCCACATACGTGGTCCAGTCCTCTATTGTATTATCAAAAGCAGTGATACAGCTAGTCTTCGGCATCTTGCAAATCTAAAATGGCGCCTCCCGCGCTTTGCCTTCTTCCCCGATTTAACAAAATGGCGCCTCCCGCGCTTTGCCTTCTTCCCCGCTGATTAAGATGGCGCCTCCCGCGCTTTGCCTTCTTCCCCGCTGTTGTTAGCGCTGCTTTCCACGGTTTCTTGCGCGTTTAATATATATATTTTTTTTATTATTTTCCCGTCGTAGAACAACCCTGTGGGACTCTTGCCTCCCTCTTCGCTGGTCTATACGCAGCCCGGCTTCGTAGCACTGGCCGCGCCCTGTGTGCTCCACCCTCTCTCTCTCTTCTTCCCAACAACGCTGCTCGGCCCCGTTGCAAACCACCCGCTCGAGTTCGCGACCGCCGCAGCCCAGGAAGGATCAGTGCACTACCTGCCACCAGCCCGATTAGCTGAAGCACCGTCGACAGGAACCAGGCCCCGCATCCGACAGCTTCTCCAGCAATCTTCAACTCTGCAACACAGGGCGGATGCCCACGGTCGACGCCCGCTTCTACTGCCTCTTATTTTCTTTTCTTTCTGGCCTCGACCTCTGCTCACTTCGCTGTAGGAATGGATCCCAGGAGGTGGTGCAGACTGTAGGTAGGTTCGTATCTGCTCGTCGCCAGTATTACGTCCGTGAATGATTGAGACACGGACAGCAGGAGTGGAACAAAATAAGACTTTACTGATGGAAGTCAATAGTGAAACTGAAACAACAGAGGCTCACCAGCGCCTTTTATACAGGGGTGGTCACTGCCGGTACTGCAGTCTGAGACCAGTTATTCTCTTAAAGGTACATACACAACAGTCGGACTTCCAAATCTTTTAGGCAGGAAGAATGTTATAAATCTCATCATTCATCAAGAACCTACTCATGAAATAATGCTGGACGGCCAGCTGGTGGCGCCGTCCAAGGAGTATAAATACTCGAGCGTGGGCCCAGCTCTCCAGGGACATTTTGTAAGACAAGGAACTAGTGAAGTACAACTAGACCTCCATGTTCTGAAACAAGTTGATTAAAGCCTTGCTTTATGCTCAAACCAAGTGCGTAGTGAGTTTTATTACGCCAGCCTTCCTAAAATCCATGTAGACAACATCCATTGCATCCCCTTCATCGATCCTCCCTGTTACTTCATCAAAAAATTCAATTGGATTATTCAAACATGATCTGCCGTTTACAAATCCGTGTTGGCTCTCCTCAATTAGCTTAAACCTCTCCAAGTGCCCATTAATTTTTTCCTTCATTATTGTTTCTAAAACTTTACCCACCACTGATGTTAAACTGACCGGCCTGCAGTTACTAGGAGTGTCCTTACACCAATTCTTGAACAATGGTGTCACATTTGCCACTTTGTTGGGCCAACCCTTAGGCACCTTCCCCGGATCTAGGGAAGATTGGAAAATTATGCGAAGCCCTTCTGCTATCTCCTTCCCCAATTCCTTTAGCAACCTGGGATGCAAGCCATCTGGACCAGGTGACTTGTGTCCACTCTAAGCATACCCAGCCTTTCTAGTACATCCTGACTATCAATTTTCACCCCTTCCATTGCTTCTACCTTTTTCCACTTCTACCGATATTTTGTCAGCATGCAGCTCCTTAGTAAACACCGATACAAAGTACTCATTGAGTATTGTAGCTTTGTCCTGCGCCTCTCTAAGCATATACAGGAAACTCTTTTTTATCCGGCACCGACGGGACCGGCGTGGTGCCGATTGATCAAAAAGTCCGGATTACAGAGAGGTATACTTACTAAGGTACAAGAGCCCCGTACACGGCCACAGATCCAGGCGTCCCTGTTGCATGGCAACAGGTGCAGGAACCCCGGTTACACGACCACAGATCCAGGAACCCCAGTTACACGGCCACTAATATGAAGTAAAACTTACCTGAACCTACTCCTGAATTTTGCCGGTTAAGAGAGATTTCCGGTTATTTAGGTGCCGGTAAAAAGAGAGTTTCCTGTATCACCTTCTTTGTCCCTAATAGGCCCCACTCCGCCTCTTACTACCCGCTTACTGTTTACATGCCGGTAGATGATTTTTGGGTTCCCTTTTATGTTCACCGCCATTCTACTCTCATATTCTCTCTTTGCCAATCTTATTTTCATCTTCACTTCCCCTCTCAACTTATTGTATTTGATCTGGTTCTCCCTTGAAGAATTCACCTGACATGCAACATACATTCTCTTTTTTTGTTTCATCATCTTCTCTATCTCCCTCATCATGCAAGGAGCCCTTGCTTTGGTTCCCTTACCCTTCCCTCTTGTTGGAATGTACCTAGCCTATACTTGGAACATCTCCTCCTTAAAGATCACCCATTGTTCCATTACAGTTTTTCCTGTCTGTCTTTGGTTCCATTTTACCCTGGCTAGATCCTTTCGCATCCCATTGAAGTTAGCCCTATTCCAGTTTAGAAGTTCCACTCTAGATTGTTCCTTGCTCCTCTCCATTGCTAATCTAAATCTTGTGATACGATGATCACTCATAGCCAAGTGTTCTCCCACAGACACTTGGTCGACCTGGCCCACCTCATTCCCCAGCACCAGATCCAGCAATGCCTCCTTCCCAGTTGGGCCAAGAACATACTGGTCAAGGAAGTTCTCCTCAACACATTTCAGAAATTCCTCCCCCTTTACCCTAGCATTATCCCAATTGATATTTGGGTAATTAACGTCCCCCAATATCACCACTCTATAGCTCTTGTATATCTCTGCGATTTCCCTGCAGATTTGCTCCTCTACCTCCCCCTCACTATTTGGAGGCTTGTAGAATATCCCCAATAGCGTGACCATACCCTTTTTGCTCCTCAACTCTAACCAAATGGATTCTGTCCTTGTCCCCTCAAGAACATCCTCCCTTTCCAACACTACAATGTCTTCCTTAATCAGTACTGCCACCCCACTTCCCTTTTTCCCTTCCCTATCTTTTTTGAACACCTTTTACCCTTGAATATTAAGTGCCCAGTCCTCACCGTTTTTAAGCCACGTTTCCGTTATTGCCACAACATCATATTGCCACATGGCTAATTGTGCTTGTAGCTCACCAACCTTATTCACCACACAATGTGCATTTACGTACATGCATTCTAAACCCATTTTTGAATTTTTCATAGTCTTTCTTAGTCTGCTCCTATCTAATATGATACTACTTCCGCCTCTAGTACTACTTTCTTCTCTAGTACTATCCAACACACTCACTCTTTTATGCACCTTATTCCTCTTTTCTACTCCTATATGCTGGTGCCCATCCCCCTGCCAAGCTAGTTTAAACCCTTCCCAACAGCACTAGCAAACCTCCCCGCGAGAATATTGGTCCTGGCTCTGTTGAGGTGTAACCCGTCCTTGTACAGGTCCCACCTTCCCCAGAAATGGTCCCAATGCCTCAGGAATCTAAAGCCCTCCCTCCTGCACCATCTCTCCTGTTCCTGTACTCATTAGTTATCAAGACTTGAAAGAGGCAAGTAACTTTGAAGTCATGTAAAGATGAGCCTTTTCCACAGAGAATTCATGTTAGCTACTGCAAAGTCACTGACTAATTTTTCGTGTCCTAGGCCTAAAGCCTGCTACCTCTTGCAGAATATCTTTTAATTCTGATCTGGCATTTGTGCTTTTGTTGTAAATTAATGTCATTTTAGTAATGCATCCTAACCCAGAAAACCACATGAAAGGAAGATTTCTGGTGACAGCCAAGAACAACATTTTCCCCACCAAAAAATGATACAAAATCATTGCAACTGTTTGCAGATTGAAAGTGCTCAGACACAATTTGCTTTTATATCTTGTTGAAGATTCAAACAGAAAAATTAAATTGGGAGTGGAACACTCATCTGTTTAAAACATTCCGGCCTAGAAATTCAGTTGGCTGCGCCAGCCGTTAGCGCCTTAGGAGGAGTAGATCTCGAGCGCTAGGTGCTTAGCGCCCGGGCGCAGCGCGATCTGCGCCTCGCCCCAACTTCAGTAGACATTTAGCGCCAGCGCAAAGTCATTGCGCGCGCTCATCTGCGCGCGCAGATCATGACGTCATTTCGTCGTGCAACGCCCTTTGTGCGCCCGGAACCGGAACTTCACTCGCGCCACCCCATTGTGCGCCTGGCGGCCCGAACGACTGTGAAGTGGAACGGTACACAGCCGAGGCGGGCCGCGGGGAGCGCAAATTAAAGGGCACTCCTGCAGTAGAAAAGGCAGCCGTTTTGCAACACTCCTGGAGGAGGAGGAGGAGGAGGAGGAGGAACAAAGTGATGGAGAGAAGCCCTCCCCAGAAACACAAATACACTAGTCTCGGCCTGTCAAAAAAACAAATCCACCCTCCCCCTTTAAGAGCTCACCGGAGCCAGAGTGTCTGCCGGCAATCAGCAGCTCGCCGCACCTGCCCTGCGCCGAACTTCCGGTGTTAGCGCCCCGGGCTGCCGGCTTAGCGCCTAATGATAGTCGTGCATCGCCTGTTTTAGCGCAGCAGCAACCTCTTAGGGCGATGCAACTGAATATCGGCGAAGGGGGCTCGACTTTGCGCCGGGCGCAAACTTTAGCGGCCGCCCGACTTTACCGCCCCAAAAGTGGCTATACTGAATTTCTAGGCCTACAGATTTAATTTTTCTTAACGAATAAATAATATGAAAGATTCAGAGTAGGTGGACATAGCCTGCTGAAAGGCTACTTTTATAGTGACAGACCTAACGTCTGTCCCAACAAACTAGGTGGTTATCAGAGTAAGGAGATTTTTCTCTAGAAAAGAGAAGGCTGAGGGGTGGCCTCTTCTCTTTTTTTGTATGGTAGTTGCAAAGCAAATCAAATGTCAATATCTAAGTTAGATATCCAGGCCAAAGCTTCCGGTGTAACAGCGTGGATATCTTGTAGGCTGCCTGAGAATTTTCTCTGAGGACAGCGTTCCATGATGTGCGCCGGGGTCTGATTCGGAGCCCCACAGCCGCATGATGGGGATGCTTTAATCTTTCATCTATGAAGAAGGTGGCAGCATTTGCCATGACCGGTTCTGAGGCAGTTGATGGTTGTCCACTGTTTGTGAGGAAAGTTTGATCCTTCAGGTTGTACTCTGGGGTCCTCTATAAGGAATCCATTCCTTATGTCACAGTTCTTCCAAGCATTTTGCCATCGGTTATCAAGGCTGAGGTAAGGGGGCCTTTAGGGACAAGTGACCATAATATGATTGAATTTTACATTAAGTTTGAGAGTGCTGTAATCCAATCTGAAACTAACGTCTTCAGTCTAAACAGAGGAAACTACAAGGGTATGAGGGACAAGTTGGTCATGGTAGATTGGGAGACTACAATAAAAGGTATGAAGGTGGACATACAATGGCTAACATTCAAGGAAATAATGCATAATTTGCAACAAACATATATTCCTCTAGGGCATAAAAACCCAAAAGGAAAAGTGATCTATAGTAATCTGGGATGTTATGATTAAGGTTATCCACCAGGTGGTGCTGTAGCCAATGCTGCTGCTAAGGTTAGGGGTTGCTTCCTGTTAAGGTCAGGGGTTAGCTTCCTGCTAAGGTCAGCAAAGGTGCAATGCCTGGAAGCAGGCCTGCCTGGTTGTCTCGCAGTCGTTCAATAAAGTACTCGTCTTAATCCTCATACCTCGCCTCTTCGAGTTCCTTGTCTCACTACATGGATTTATCACATGATCCAACCATGGCTAACAAAAGAAATTAAAGCTAGTGTTAAGTCAAAGGAGGAAGCTTATAAAGTTGCCAGAAAAAGCGGTCAGCCTGAGAATTGGGATCGTTTTAGAAATCAGCAAGGGGACCAAGAAATTGATAAAGAAAGGTAAAATGGAATATGAGCAGAAACTAGCAAAAAATATAAAAACGGATTGTAAAAGCTTCTATAGGTACGTGTAAAGGAAAAGACTGGCGAAGATAAATGTAGGTCCTTTGCAGTCAGAGACGGGAGAATTTATAATGGGGAATGAGGAACTGGCAGAGAAATTAAATAAATACTTTGTTTTTGTCTTCACGGAGGAAGACACAAAAAACCTCCCAGAAATACGAAAAAAACAAGGGTGTGGCGAGAATGAGGAACTTAAAGAAATTATTATGGCCCAGAAATTCGGGTTGGGGGCTTCCCGCGGGTGCAAGCCCCCGACCAGCACTTACCTACCGTGCCGGCCGTTGAGCTGTGGGCCCCCGTGGAATTGCGATCCTGGACCTCCTCCAACTGCCGGCGCGCAGTGCTTGCGTATCCCAGGGGCGCAGTTAGTTCGATGCGTCCCCTGGGATCACGTGGGTCATGGAGAGCCAATGGTAGCAGGGAATGGTTCATTCATAAGTTTGACAGGACCTGTCAAACCTATAAATAATATAAGCCCCAAAACATCACTAAATCTTCAAATAAATTTTAAAAAAACATCACATTTTTAAAATAAACTATAAATTACATGAAATAACTATTTTAAACAATAATTTAAATTTTTGAAAAACTAATTTTATTTTCTAACGGGGCTAAAAATAAACTTACATTTCTTTAAAGTATTTAAAAATAATAAACCTGTGGAAAAAATGTTCTAATTTTAATTAATTCACCACTTACCTTGTAAAAAGCAGGCCTTGCGACTGCTTTTTACATGTCTAACTTCTGGAGACTTACCTTCCCAGGAAAACCTGCAAAAAAAAGTAAGTTCGATGCGCACGCGCTGCCTCTCCCGCGCACGCGTTCCACCTCTTAACCCCTTCTTTCAGGGGACTGGAAGTGCCGGTTTCTCATGCATGCGCAGTGCATGCACGAAACCGGCACTTCCATTGGGCTTACGGGTAAGTACCCCATGCGTACTCACCCGTGGAGACCCGAATTTCTGGGCCATTATTAGTAAAAAAACAGTACTAGCAAAATTAATGGGACTAAAAGTCAATAAATCCCAAGGACCGGATGACCTACATCCTAGGATTTTGAAAGAGGTGGCCATTGGGATAGTGGACGCATTGGTTGTCATCTTCCAAAATTCTATAGATTCTGGACCAGTTCCTGCAGATTGGAGGATAGCAAATGTAACCCCGCTATTTAAGAAAGGAGGGAGAGAGAAAACGGGGAACTACAGACCTGTTAGCCTCACATCAGTAGTTGGGAAAATGCTGGAATCTATTATAAATGATGCAATAACTGGGCACTTAGAAACTAATAGTAAGATTGGGCAGAGTCAACATGGATTTATGAAAGGGAAATCCTGTTTAACACCTATTGGAGTTCTTTGAGGATGTAACTAGTGGAGTAGACAAAGGGGAACCGGTAGATTTGGTGTATTTGGATTTTCAGAAGACCTTCGATAAGGTCCCACACAAGAGGTTGGTGAACAAAATTAGGGCACATGGAATTGGGGGTAATATATTAGCATGGATTGAGAATTGGTTAACAGACAGAAAGCAAACAGTAGGGATAAACGGGTCTTTTTCAAGATGGCAGGCTGTGACTGGTGGGGTACCGCAAGGATCGGTGCTTGGGCCCCAGCTATTCACAATCTATATCAATGATTTGGATGAGGGGACTAAATGTAACATTTCCAAATTTGCTGATGATACAAAGCTAGGTGGCAGTGTCAGTTATGAAGGGGATGTGAAGAGGCTTGAAGGGGATCTCGACAGGCTCAGTGAGTGGGCGAGAACATGGCAGATGGAATATAATGTGGATAAATGTGAAGTTATCCACTTTGGTAGAAAAAACAGAAAGGCAGAGTATTTCCTAAATGGTGAAAGATTGGGGAATGCAGATGCTCAAAGGAACCTGGGTGTCCTTGTACATGAGTCACTGAAAGTGAATGTGCAGGTGCAGCAAGCCATTAGGAAGGCAAATGGTATGTTGGCCTTCACTACAAGAGGATTTGCGTACAGGAGTAAAGAAGTCTTACTCCAATTATATAGGGCCTTGGTGAGACCACACCTGGAGTACTGTGTACAATTTTGGTCTCCTTACCTAAGGAAGGATATACTTTCCATAGAGGGAGTGCAACAAAGGTTCACGAGATTGATTCCTGGGATGGCGTGACTGTTGTATGAGAAGAGATTGTGTAAAACTAGGCCTGTATTCTCTTGAATTCAGAAGAATGAGAGGGTATCTCATTGAAGCATACAAAATTATTACAGGGCTTGATAGGGTGGATGCTGGGAGAATGTTTCCCTTGGCTGGGGAGTCTAGAACCAAGGGCCACAGCCTCAGGATAAAGGGTAGGCCATTCAGGACTGAGATGAGAAGAAATTTCTTCACACAGAGGGTGGTGAATCTTTGGAATTCTGTACCCCAGAGGGCTGTGGAGGCTCAGTCATTGGGTATATTCAAAACAGAAGTTGATAGATTTCTGACTAGTAAGGGCATCAAGGGATATGGCGATAGTGTCGGTGAATGGAGTTGAGGCAGAAGATCAGCCATGATCTCATTGAATGGCGGAGCAGGCTCGAAGGGCCGAATGGCCTACTCCTCCTATTTCTTATGTTCTTATGTTCTGAGGGGCGATCGCTGAAGGGCTTCTGCGACAGTCCAAAATGGCCTTCTAGATTTGAAACGAGTTGGTGGTAGGTTGTTCAAGTCGGCCTGGATTGGCATGTCTTTGCTGGTGTAGTGGTTGTATTCTCTGGAGACTGCATATTTGCGGCGTAGGTGTGGTGGTGCGATGTTTGCAAGCACGGGCCGCCAAGATGTTGGTGTCGCTAAAAGCATACTGGTGATAATTCTCATAGTAGAATTCAGCTGGACATCAACAGATTTTACATGCAGACTTGATAGCCATGCTGGAGAGCAGTTCTCCGCTGTAGAGTAGACCAGGGCGAGCGCTGCCGTACGGAGGGTTTGAGCGTCTGCTCCCCATGTGGATCCAGCGAGTTTCTGGATTAAGTTGACCCCACTCTTTAGTTTCTTCCCAAGGTTCTGGAGATGCTGTCTATGTGACAGTGGTAATCTGATAGAGGTCTTTAAGATTATGGAAGTGTTTGATAGGGTAGACGCAGAGAAGATGTTTCCACTTGTGGGGAGACCAAAACTAAGAACCATAAATATAAGATAGTCACTAATAAATCCAATAGGGATTTCAGGAGAAACTTCTTTACCCAGAGAGTGCTGAGAATGTGGAACTTGCTACCACAAGGAGTGGTTAAGGCGAATAGCATAGATGCATTTAAATGGATGCTAGATAAACACACGAGGGAGAAAGGAATAGAAAGTTCTGCTGAAAGGGTTAGATGAAGAGGGGTGGGGGGAGGCTGTGTGGAGCATGAACACCGGTTGGGCCAAATGGCCTGTTTCTCTGCTGTACATTCTGTGTAACGTCTGTTCTCTGTAGTGCTGAAAAAGTGCTTTTACATGAAACAAAGTACATGTGCTGAGTTGCAGCGGATGTATCCCCAGAGAGATAAATCTCAAAATAAAAATTTACCAATGTTGCAGTGGGCAGGAGTCAGTCAGCAGTGACCTCAGAATGGAGCGGGAGTGTCTCTTGTAAATGCTGGACTGCAGGCAGCACTGAGAGACACACTAAAAGACTTGAATATGTTCAGATACTATTCTTCAGTCCTTAAACAAGTAATTCAGAGATGGCCAATGAGAAAAAGGCACAATTCCCAGCTCAATTGTACCGCTGTTGCGCAATTACACCATTCTGAAGAATCATTATAGTAACATATTAGCAACATATTTTATTGAAGTACATAGGCCTAGAAATTCATTGTAGCCACTTTTGGGGCGGTAAAGTCGGGCGGCCGCTAAAGGTTGCGCCCGGCGCAAAATCGAGGCCACTTCTCCGATATTCATTAGCTTCGCCCTAAGAGTTTGCTCGAGCGCTAAAACTGGCGCTGCACGCCTCTCTTTAGGCGCTAAGCCGGAGGTGCTGAGCGAGAGCGCCGAGGCCGGGCGCAGCGCAGGTGCGGCCATCTCGTGATTGACAGCAGACACCCTGGCGCCGGCCAGCTCTTAAGGGGGAAGGGTCGACTTGGTCTGCTGCCGCGCCCTGGATGGTGGAGCCCTCCAGCTAGGCCTGAACACCGCTGCTGGACCCAAATAGCGCCTGAAGCCATGCAGAAGGCCCGTGAACGAGCGCAGCGCTTCTCAGAGCTTGATCTGAGTGTGCTGGTTGGTGCTGTGGAGAAGAGGCGCCATATTTTGTACCCGGATAATGGCAGGAAGGCGCCGGGCCGCGTCTACTGGAGAGCCTGGAGGCATGTCGCCAGCAAGGTGTCAGCCAACAGCGAGGTCCCCAGGAGCGGTGTCCAATGCCGCAAAAAGTTTAATGACCTCACTCGGATTGTCAGGGTGAGTACCTTTCCAGTGTCCTCCTCATCCTTGCATGTGCACCTCACATTATGGGCAAAGGGACCTGAAAGCCCTAATGGCCAGCCCTCATGCAGCAGCTATGGGACAGGCATGAACATCAATTGCACATTCTGCACTTAACACACTGGCCAAGCTATTCCACCATGGGAGGCAGTGCACACAAGATCAGGGCTACACACTGGCCAGGCTATTCCACCATGGGAGGCAGTGCACACAAGATCAGGGTGACACACTGGCCAGGCTATTCCACCATGGGAGGCAGTGCACACAAGATCAGGGCTACACACTGGCCAGGCTATTCCACCATGGGAGGCAGTGCACACAAGATCAGGGCGACACACTGGCCAGGCTATTCCACCATGGGAGGCAGTGCACACAAGATCAGGGCTACACACTGTACTTAGAGGCCATCCTTTCTCTTGCAGGCCAAGCTGGCCAATAATAAGAAGAGCCGGACTGCGACCAGGGGAGGCCGACCCCAGATCCAGCCGCTCACCGAGCTGCAACATCGCGTGGAGCGCATCATGGGTGGCTGGGTGATTGGCCCCGTTGCATGTGGAGATGCCGACCCTGTTCTGGGCACCAATGGTAAGGACATCATCTTTTGGACCTCTCTCGTCCCACTTGCGCATCAGATCTACATCCTTTGCCACTGTCCGACCAATGCGCTGAATGCCACCACTCATGCATCCCTCGCTGACGCCCTCTTCTCACTCTAAAGCTACTCTTGTGCCTTCCTGCTTTCAGATGGTGAGGAGGAGGTCCCTGAACTTGCCAGTGACAGCCCCTCAGAAGAGGAGGAGGAGGAGGAGCAAGAGGAAGGCGGCCCATCAGGGGAACCCTCAGCCGCGGCAACCCATGCGAATGTAGGGGACACGTCTTCCCTGGAGGGGAGCGTGGCGGAAGTGTCGGAGGGGAGGGGGGAGCTCATGGGACCTGCGGCCTGCAGAAACGCGGGAGGGGGGTGGAAGCTCAGCGGCCTTCTCCCCAGAGGGGGGAAGGGTCGGAGGGGAGTCCAATTGCTGGGCCCAGCGGCGTCCAGCAACGCAGGAAGGGTCGGCCAGCTCGGCGGCCTTCTCCCCAGAGGGGGGAAGGGTCGGAGGGGAGTCCAATTGCTGGGCCCAGCGGCGTCCAGCAACGCAGGAAGGGTCGGCCAGCTCGGCGGCCTTCTCCCCAGAGGGAGAGTCCGGCCTCCAGTCCGGAGATGGTCTTCGCCGAGGAGATGGAACGCCTCGAGGACTTGTCCGCGGACTCGGAGCGCCGGCACACGGAGCTCATGGAGGTAGTGGCACGGTTGCCTGAGGCCATCGAGTCCCTCTCTCGGAGTGTGACCGACGTCGGGGCCTCACAGGCCATCAGTTTGGCGGAATTCGGGGCAGAGCAGGCAGCGAGTGGGCAGCTGATCAGTGGTGCCGTGCAGTCACTGGGTGCTCTGATGAGGTCACTGAACAGGGCAACACGGGCACTCACTGCTGCCACACTCACTGTGTCAGCCAGGCATCGCCAGGGCACCCGGCGCGCTGCAGCAGCACAGCGGTCTGTCCCTCGGCAGATTGGTGCGCATGCTGCAGTGCTGGCCCGGGCAAGTGCCAGTGTCTCAGGCGACCAGCGAGCGCCTGCCATCCGCCAGCTTGCCCCCATTCCTCCAGCCGCCACTGCCACTCCCTCGGTGGAGCTGCCACGAGCTGCTGCAGCGACTGATGCTGGCCAGCCACAGCTGCAGCATTCAACAGCCGCCCGCTCGACGGACAGACCTCGACTAGGCCGATTCCCAAGGGCATCTGCCGTCACGACATGTGCCCCTCAGGAGCCTGCCCCCAGCCTTGCAGCAGCCAATGGCCTTACTTTGAGGAGGAGCTGCAGGGCGGGCAGGGGCCACACAAAGATGGCCAAGGCATCGCCCTAGCGGGCCAAGAAGTCGAATGTGTGGCCAGTTGTGTGTTTTTTGAGGCCGAGAATTGGATGTTTGTTTTTTGAGGCCGAGAATTGGATGTTTGTTTTTTGAAGGCCGAGGATGTGATGTTTGTTTTTTACGAAGGCCGAGGATGACGGCCATTTTAGTTGCACTGTTTTGTTAATCCTCTCCAGGTTGTGGGAGCGAGTAATGTGTTTGAGTGTTTTTTGGGGGTTTCGTCTGTTTTTGGTTTTCATGTGGGAAGGGCCCTGAGTTTGTACAATAAAGCATTTTATTTATTAACATTGTCCATGTTTGATCTTTGAAGTGTTTGTTGCCTTAACCGGCTGAGGGCTTGCGGAGTGGCTGCAATCATGTTCTTTCATTGGCACAAGCCATTCCCTGACAGGGGGCCTAGAAGTGACGTTCAATAAGCCGCTGACGGGCGGCCCTTGGACCTTCTGCCTCCCTCCTGGGCTGGTACTCCTCATCCTCCTCCTCCTCATGCTTCTCCTGCTCCTCCTCCTGAGGTGGTGGTCCAACGTGAGGTGGCAGTGCCTGAGTCCTGCGGATAGCCAGGTTGTGCAGCATGCAGCAAACGACGACGAATTGGGAGACTCGCTCCTGCGAATACTGGAGGGCTCCCCCGGAGCGATCGAGACAGCGGAACCGTTGCTTGAGGACGCCGATTGTTTGTTCTATGATGTCCCTAGTCGCTTGATGGCTCTCGTTGTATGCCTCTTCAGCAGGGGTCGTGGGCGCGCGGAGCGGGGTCATGAGCCAGGTACACAAAGGATAGCCTTTGTCTCCGATAAGCCATCCTCTTGGGTGAGGCTGTGCCTGGAACATGTCAGCCACAGTTGTCTGTCGCAAGATAAAGGCACCGTGGCTGCTGCCTGGAAAGCGGGCATTGACAGCTAGGATGCGCTGCCTGTGGTCACACACCAGCTGTACGTTGAGGGAATGGTAGCCCTTCCGGTTGCGGTAATCCTCGGCATGCTCCAGAGGTGCCCGCAAAGCCACATGCGTGCAGTCAATGGCGCCCTGCACCATGGGGAAGCCCGCTATTCTTGCAAATCCCACTGCACGCTGCTGCTGCTTGTCCAGGGTCATGGGGAAGGAGATGAATTGATGTCTCCTTCTGAAAAGGGCATCGGTCACCTGGCGGATGCAGCAATGCACAGCGAACTGTGAGATGTTAGCGATGTCCCCAGCAGCGGATTGGAAGGAGCCGGTGGCATAGAAGTTGAGAGCCACCGTCACCTTCACTGCCACCGACAGAGACGTCCTGCGCATCAGCTGTGGCTGCAGATCTCTGTGAAGCAGCTGGCAGATGTCTGCAACCACCTCCCTTCTGAATCGCAGCCTCCTAACACACATCGCGGCAGACATGGTCAGATAGGAGGACTGCTGGCGGTATACCCTGGGTGGGTAAGGCCTCAGTTGGCGACGCCTGTTGCCCCCTCTGCGTCTAGCCAGGGCTGCCACTCTCTCACGGCGTCTGTAAGCCCTTCTGGCATAAGGCTGAAAGTCAGCGTTGGCACCCAATGCAGCCCCCATTATATGCTGGCAAACACTGAGCTCTCAATGAAGGCAAAGATAATTGCTAAGCTCTGGCCTGAGCCAAAAATACCTGTCCTAGTGTTGGTCCAAACCAGTAAGCTCTCCTCCTTGGTCTCTCCCCAAAAAACCGTTGCACAAGAGTGAATGCTGCAAAATGGCTGGCCTTTATAGTGCAGGGTAAGTGCCCTTTAATTAGCGCTCCCCACGGCCCGCCTCGGCTGTGTACCGTTCCACTTCACAGTCGTTAGGGCCGCCCGGCGCACAATGGGCCGGCGCAAGTGAAGTTCCGGTTCGGGGCGCACAAAGGGCGTTGCACTAGGAAATGACGTCATGATCTGCGCGCGCAGCAGGGCGCGCGCTAAGACTTTGCGCCGGCGCTAAATGTGTACTGAAGTTGGGGCGAGGCGCAGATCGCGCTGTGCCCGGGCGCTAAGCGCCTAGCGCTCAATATCTACTCCTCCTAAGGCGCTAACGACTGGTGCGCCCAACTGAATTTCTAGGCCATAGTGTTCCCAAGATTAGAAACTCCAGTAAAGGCAGTAAAAGCTTATATCCATCTTTCTTTTTGGAATAGTAAAATGGAAAGATTACTTAATTAAAGTAAAGGGATTGCATTGTAGTCATTCTGTGCAGCTTGTCCATCAGAGCTTTGCTGTATTGCACACTGGAGAATCAGAACTGACCTATATATATTTTTTAAAGTATATATAAGTATGAACACTCATTGTGAAGTCATCCTGTCATCTCTGTGGGCGGAAATGAGTGTGTCTGAGAAATTCCAGTTTCAGAGATAATAACGAGTTAAGTGTTGTAAACAATCTGCAGGAGAGTTTGTCTCTGCCTTTTAAAACTATTTTTATAACTGTTTTAATGCTCAAATTTGGTTAGTAACTTTTCATTTAATTGTGACTTTTTTCCCACCGCCCTTAATGTTCAGTTTTTCTCTCCTGAATATACCGAATCTGATTTTCTTTCCCATCCTAACATTAATTGGGTGATGTGTTTTGGAAAGTTGTCAAACCAGACTGCAGCTGAACCTGGCTGAATTTTCAGGTCCAGCTCATTTGCATGTTGTAGACATGTGCCAGGCGGAATTTCCACCTGATAACTGGCACACATGCAATAGTGTGTAGGAATTCAAGTGCTGCCACAGGCCTTAAATGTGCACAGGAGATTAAAGATCAAATTACGTTTTGGGATGGTAAGGACAAAAAGAGTCTCTGAAGTAAATTGTGTGGCAGCAGTGTGGGAGGCAGAAGAAGGGCACTCTTTTTTTTGAAGATCAGGCAGTCAAAATGTTGCTGCACCAGTGCAGCTAAGAGGAGTCTGCTGTTTCCCAGACATGGCTGTGTTGTTAAAAAGTTCAGTGACCTCACCAGGAGTGGCAAGATAGGGGACTGCAATGACAGGCTTTATTTAGGTATTGCAACAGTTGTTTACTGACCTGAGTCCTTCTTTCTGACCCATGGATTTCTTTGTTATGTTACCAGCTGCCCATGGCTGCACTGTGCACTTCCCAGCAGCTCCCTTGCCCGTCCTTCAGGAGGGGCCCATATAAAACATGGCCCTGCCAACTCCTTCCACCCACAGCAACTGCATGCCGCATACTATTGGGCCAGAATTTGTAGTGGGTAATAACGGTGAACTAACAGCGTTCACCGTTATTACCTCATGGAAACTGACTGCCATTTCAGGATGTAGCGCATGCGCATCTAAACCAGCAATTTCAATGTCTTGACAGATCAGGGGTGCCCTTCCTGAAGTTGCGGTCAGTCATTCACTGCTTTGACACTGGCTGCGTTGTGGAACACCCACCCCCCCACCTTCCCGCCACCACAGCCCCCCCCCCCCGCCCATCACTGGCAATCAGTGTAATCAGTGAAATCAGTGGAACTGATGAAAACTTGGGCGTTTCTGCGGTAATATCGCTGTTAAATACCCCATTAAATGGGGTGTTGTTGGATTAGGTGTAACTGAAGTATTAACAGCGTATTGACTGCTAAACAAATATTAGCCCAGAAAAACAATTTTTAAGCAACTTTAAACATTTAAATTTTTAAAAAAATAGTTTGTTCATGATATTTCAGGTTCTACCTTATCCCCAAGTGAAAGCCCCAATCTTTGGCCGCGATTTCGCTGACCGAGGCAGGTGCTGGACAGCCGGGTTCACTGTCGCGGTTCCAGCCCGCTGCCTACTGCAGCCCGCACTCTCCAAGCGATTTTTCATTGATTGGGCTTGTTAAGCCCGACCTGCGAGGTTCCCGGCCAATTAATAGGAAACGGGTCTGATGACGTCATTTGATAATTTAAATAAACGAATAAAATGGTGCAAATAATAAAACTGAAACTGAAACAGACGCACCGAAGTAGCACAATCAATCCAAAAAAAAGTGTATGCAAAAGCACATCTCATTAAAAGAGAAAAGCAAAGTGCAATACTATTTTTATGGGTGAGGTTAAGATGGCCTTCAAAAGGGTAACTCATCTTACAATGGTTAGTGTTGGTTTTCTTGGGACACAGATTCCTGTGGAGCTGTAAGCCGAATGACTATGGGGGAATTTTAACCCCCCCAAAAAACGGGTGGGTTGGGGTTGGGTGGGAGGTTAAAGAGCTAAAAATCTGAATCCCCGCCCCAACGTGCCTCCAACCCACCCACCTCTGGTTTTAACGGAGGCGGGACGTGCGGGGTTTGGGTGGGCGGGCAGCCAACCCGCTCCCTGGAGGTGGGTTGGCACTTTAAATATTATAATAAGGCTCCATGCCTCATGGTGATCCACCATTTTAAATTTAACTGTGGGCGGGCGGGTTTCCTTGGCCTTGGGAACCCGCCAGCTAAAGGAAGCCGAGGGCTGCTGGACCCAGGAGGTAAGTTACTTTCCACTTACCTGCTGGATCCAGCATCCATGCCATGCCAACCCCCAACAATTGAACATGCTCCGGCCCTTCCAACCTCCCCCTGAGGCCTCCGATTTCCCCTCGAGTCCCCTGACCCCCACACAACCCCTCCAGCATGAGGCCTCTGATCTCCAACCGCCCCCCTCCCCGGCCTCCGATCCCCAGCCCCCGATTTCCCCTCCAGCCCCTGATCTCCCTCCGGCCTCCCATCCCCCCATGATAGCTCCCTCCCTCCTCTCTGCGGCCTGGTGTTGCAGGCCTACCCACGCGACAGCTAGCCAGCCTCTCCATTTGGTTGGCTGCGGGCGGGAATAAGTGCTTGGAAATGCTAACGAGGCCCGTTCTCCCAGGTTTCTCGACCGCATTCCAGCCTCCCCGCTCGCTACCCGTCTCCAAATTAAGATTCCAGCCTATGTGTTTGTAAGGATTTTGCAATAATTTTGAAATCTCCTACAGTTCCGAAGATTGATTTTTTGATTAAAGAATACCTGGGTAATGTACCTTTAAAAATCCAGGGATCAAAATGGCCGTCAGACCTCGTGGCAGAAGACAAAACACATTGAAAAGGCAGCTTGTGTGTGTCTGTGAAAAAGGGGTAATCAAAGATGGCTGCCCGACCTCGTGTCAGGACACAGACTGTGGACATACAAAAAGGGAAGATTAGAAATGGCTGACTAAACTGCCAATCAAAGGCAGTTCAGGGAGTTCTCCTCCCTGCAGAAACAAGCGACAGAAACTGCTACTATGTTTACACAAAGGATTAACCACTTGAGACTGCGGTTTCAGTTTGACCACAGAACAATGACTTTTGTTTACACTAACTTCCAAAGCTGTTTACTCAGCAATTATAGAAAGACATGCTTTTTTTTCAAACCAAGACAGCTCCATTCAAACTCAGTACGATGAATGGGAATACATTCACAAACCCATCACGATAAATGGGTAATTCATCCAAACCCATCACAGACAATGGGGATAGTTTGGATCCCTTTTGTTTAGCCCAGATGCACCTGGATCTGGGCAGGAAGATTTCGGCCCCAATGGGGTATAAGATAGCTTCTCAAGAAGCCATCTCTCTCTCTCTCTCTGCCGCCTCACCTCTGTGCTCTGCCTACAGAAGAACAGCTCAGAAGCATGCCTAAAGGAGTGGAATACCAGCAGTTTACTTTTAAATACTGGGGTATTTTCTACTTTGGGGCAGTGAAGATCATAGACCGCAGGGGGCACGGGGCAGGCGTTCATCGGTGAGCATATAATTTTCTGGTCCATTACAAGGCAACTTAGAATAGGTATAGGGGTGGGAATTAAGGGGAATTTTGTTAGAACTGTAATTTTAGTCGATTTTCCCTCATTGTGTCCGTTCTCTCCTCCCCTATTTAAGTAACAGTGTTGCACTAAGCAGGGAAGTGCTGTAGTGAATATTAAGTGATTTGTAAGAAGTAAAGTGCTGTATTTAAGTAACAGTGTTGCACTAGCAGAGAAGTGCTGTAGTGAACACTGAGTTCTGTATTAAAAGTGCTGTATTTAAATAAAAGTGTTGCACTAAGCAGGGAAGTGCTGTAGCGAACATTAAGTGATTTGTAAGAAGTAAAGTGCTGTATTTGAGTAACAGTGTTGCGCTAAGCAGAAAGGTACTTCAGTGGACACTAAGCAGCTATATTGGGGCAGTAATTCCTCCCCAAACGCGTGAGTACGGAAGGGGTACTCACGCGTCTGGCCGGGGGAAATGCCGGTTTTCAGCATGCACAGTGCATGCGCTGAAAACCAGCATTTCCTCTCCTCTAACCCAAGAGGTGAAGAGGCTAGCACGTGCGCTGTAGGGGGCAGCGCGTGCGTCTTGGATTTCCTTGGATTTTGGGGGATTTGCGCATGTGTAAAGGCCTCCGGTCTTTACGCTTGTAAAAAGCACACGTAAGTATTTATTTTTACAGGTAAGTGGTGTTTTAGTGCAATATAGAATTTTTTTTTTCACAGGTTTATTATTTTAAAGAATCTACAATAAGGTAAGTTTAGTTTTAGACCCTTTTTATTAAAAATTTATTTTTTTCAAAAAAGAAATTATTGTTTAAATTATTTTTTGAAACTTATTTATACTTAATTTGATGATTGGGATGTTTTTTAAAATTTTATTTAAAGTTTAAGTAGTGTTTTGGGGTGCAGTACTTTTCATGAGTTTGACAGTTCTTACTCTCAAACTTATGAATGAAGTTTCCCCTCCCCTGATTGGCTGAACAGTGCTCACCTGATCCCAGCTGGCACATCGCACTAACTACGCCGCTGGGTCAGGTTAGCACAGCGCGCCGACATCAGAACCTGGCCACTGACAGGAAATCCACTGCGGGCCAAGTTTCAGATGTCGGCGCGCCGGGTAAGTGCACATCGGGGGCTTGCACGCGCGGCAAGCCCCCGACACCAAGTTCTGGGCCATTAAAGTGCTGTATTTAAGTAAAAGCCACTAAGCAGAGGTGCTATAGTGAGCAAAGTGTACTGTATTAAAGGTGCTGTATTTAAGTAAAGCCACTAAGCAAAAGAGTGCTGCAGTAAACGATAAGTGAACTGTGTTAAGCAAAAGTGCTGTACCAGGCATAGGTGTGTTCTATCGATTATTTTAAAGTTGTTTCTTTCTTTTGTTTCAATAAATACTGGTCTGTTTTGCACCCAAACCATGAGTCTCGGGGGGAGAAATTCGGTTTCGCCCCGTTTGGGGCGCTAGTATTGGCGATGCGCAAAGTTTAGCGCCAGGCGCAATTTATCGCCACCTCGAGCGATATTGGGTTGCAGCGCCCCTGAAGGTGATTGCGGTGCTAAATCAGGCGCTGCACGGTACTCTTAAGGCGTTAACCCGGCGGCGCAACTCAATTTCTCGGCGGCGGGGCACAGCGCAGGTGCTGTCAATAATCAATTTCCCCGAGACACACTGGCGCCGGCCAGCTCTTAAAGGGGTGGGTCATCAGCCATGGGCACAGAGGATAGCCCTTGTCCCCGAGAAACCAGCCTCCTGGGTGAGCCGGGGCCTCGAAAAGGTCTGCAACAGAAGTCTGGCGCAGGATGAAGGCGTCGTGGCTGCTGCCTGGGAACTGCGCATTCACTGCGAGGATCAGCTGTCGGTGGTCACAGACCAGCTGGACATTCAAGGAATGGAACCCCTTGCGGTTGCGGAACTCCTCTGGATTCTCTACAGGCGCCCGCAAAGCCACGTGCGTGCATTCAATGGCACCCTGCACCATGGGGAAGTCCGCTATTGCAACGAAGCCCTCTGTGCGCTCCCGTTGCTTGTCCGGGGTCATTGGGAAGGAGATGTACTGCCGCCTCCTTTTAAACAGGGCATCAGTCACTTGACGGATGCAGCAATGCACTGCAAACTGCGAGATGTTGGCTATGTTCCCAGTTGTGGCCTGAAAGGAGCCACTTGCGTAGAAGTTTAGGGCAACAGTCATCCTCACAGCCACCGACAGAGACGTCCTGCACCTTATCTGAGGCTGCAGATCTGGCTGAAGCAGGTGGCACAGCTCAGTCACCACTTCCTTTCTAAAGTGCAGCCTTCTGATACACTGCTCCTCCGACATGTTCATGTAGGAAAACTGCTGTCGGAAAACCCTGGCAGCGTAATGTCTGGTGTGGCAACGTCTGTTGGCCCTCCTCCGTCTGGCCATGCCCGCCCCTCTCTCCCTGTGTCTCTGTGCCCTTTCCAGATGATTCAGCAGCAGGACGTTCCCCTCCAATGCAGCCCCCATAATAAGTGCACAAAGAAAGTTTTGCCGTTGGAAATGCTCACCAACAGCAAGGTGATGGTCAGAAGGCTGAAGTTCCTCTGCCAGCGCTGGCTCAGTGGTCAAATGGCTATCAGTGTGCAGCTCAGCAACTCTCTTTAACTCTCGAGGAACTTGTGCTCCAAAAATGGCTGCCGCTTTTAAACCACAGCAGCCCCCTTTAAATAATGCCCCCCCAGCCCGAGAGCGACTGGGGAACGTTCTAGGTAAGCTGTCCTTATTAGTGCCAGGCGGAACGGAGGGGGGCGCCACTGAATTTCCGGTCCGGGGCGCCCAAAAGGCATTGCACACTCAAATGACATCATGATCTGCCTGTGTTCGTGAGCGGGCGCTAAGATTTAGCGCCAGCGCTAAATGTCTGCTCAATATGGGGAGAGGTGCTGGGTTCGCTGCGCCCGGGTGCTAGTTGGTTAGCCCCCACTTCTCGGCCTCTTTAGGCGCTAATCGGTGGCGCTACCAACCGAATTTCTCCCCCTCGGTGTTTTTCTGCCTACATCGCTACCGAATAAGTCCGGCGGTCAGAACCAGGAATAGGGGAGCGCTTCGAAACCGCACAGGGGTTCCTGGAGCAGCTCAGAGGCTTCTGACTGGCCAGAGACAATAACCATAACCCCAACCCCGCTTGTGTTAATTCCTACAGTTTAACGAGGCTCTTGGTATTGTGTAAGAGACCAAGGCCTGGATTACCAGCAGAATACTTAAGCAAATGTTAGGCTGTACAGACTACATATTGATCTCACACAACTGTGACCTTATCAGGTTTGTATGTTTATGCTTCATGTGTTCCATTTTCTCTTCAGTATGTCATTACTGTTGCGACCTTGAATATTAATCTCAAGAAAACTTAGGGAAACAAAATGTACTTGCTATTCTAAAATATAGCCTGTAATTCAGCATGAATTAGACCCACTGTTTAGGTGGAAGGCTCCATTAGTTGCACAGTTGTAGCTTTTCTTCCTCGTGAATTTGAAAGTTCATTTTTCCCAACATCCCAAATAGCTGTGCACAATGCTGCATCCTTACTATATTCTGACTGGGATGCTTTTGCCTTTGTGTGGGGGAAGTGAGACAAATACAATAAATAAGTAGTTGTTAGTTTGAAAGGGAGGCAGCCTGTGGTTCTCACGTGGTTGCTTGCAATCAGCATCTAATCACGTCAAGTTTGTTTAAATAGTACCTCAGGTTGTTGAGATGACAAGGTATGTATGTTTGTCACCGTTGAAGGAGACTGAACTTGTTGACTGTGATTGATGCTACTGTGGCGGAGCTGAGTCTGTATCTTTGTTTTCACTGTTTACATGTACAGAGCGCGATCACTTTAATAGCGTGGGTAAATGCGATTTTGTCATTGCCGTTCATCACGTGATCCCCCACCGGCGGGAAAAACGTGATGACGTCATGACATCAGCCACGGGACCGCCCTAGCAGTCCTCGTGGAGCCTCCGAACTGACTAGACCTATATTCGACGTTCTCCTGTAGTTATCTGTTAAACTCTGTTACTTTTAATTAAACCTCGTTTATTTGATCGCCTGAGTGGACCTCAGTCTTTTGGATAGGAACTAGACATTCCTACATTGGTGACCCCGACTTTTGCGAACGGTTTTCGCAGAAGTTACCGAATATGGAATCGAACGCCGTTGCTTTAAAGCTACCACAGTTCTGGGAGCAACAGCCAGCCGCGTGGTTCATCCAGGCTGAAGCCCAGTTCGCAATCAGGAACATCGTTGCGGATCAGACCCGTTACTATCACGTGGTCTCCGCCCTCGACAGCGCCACAGCCTTGCGGATCGTCAGCCTGCTTGGTAATCCACCAGAAGATCGCAAGTATGATACGATAAAGGCGCGGTGGTTATAGGTCTTCGGGCTCACGAAGTCAGAGCGCGCCCGCCAGCTGCTCAATATGCCCGGCCTCGGGGACTCCAAGCCGTCCGAGCTCATGAGCCAAATGCTCACGCTCCTGGGCTCCGAACCGGAATGCTTCCTCTTCAGGGAGCTATTCCTCAGCCAGCTACCGGAGCAAGTGCAGGCTGCCCTAGCCAGGTCGGAAGTCACCAACTGCGCAGGGCTGGCTGTCGATGCGGACAAGATCTTCGCGGTGACACAGCAGTAATGCACTGCCACGAGGCGCCCACCTCCCACAGACACCGCTCCAGCCCCTAAACCTGCGGGGTTGTGCTTCTACCACGCCCGTTTTGGCGCGAAAGTAAGATGCTGCCGCCCTCCCTGCAGTTATTCGCTCAAAAAAAAACAGCAGCCACCCTGTCGAAAGAGGACCGAGCGTAAGGAGCGCCCCGCGGCTGCGATGGCAATCGGTAATTCGGGAAAACTCCTCTTCATCAACGACTCCCTATCTGGTCGACGTTTCCTTTGCGACACCAGGGCGCAGTGTAGCATCCTACCCGCGTCAGATCTTGATCTACAAGTTGGGGTGCACGGCCCCTCCCTCCAGGCGGCTAATGCAGGGCCATTCGGACCTTCGGAAGCCGGCTTGTCCAGGTGTGCTTCGGCGGCCAGCGGTTTTACTGGGATTTCATCACGGCCAAAGTCTCTCAAGCCATCCTCGGGGCGGATTTTTTGTGCACCAACGGCCTCCTGGTGGATGTATGGCATCGCCGGTTGATCAATGCGGCCACTTTTCACTCCATCCCGTGCCACCGCGGTAACACCGTGGCGCACACTGCCTCCTGCGCGACCCCACCTCCGAATGACTTCACTCGCCTCCTCGGAGATTTCCCAGACCTGACCAGACGCACTTTCTCTTCCACGGCCACGAAGCATGGTGTCGAACACCACATCACCACTACTGGCTCCCCGGTCTACGCACGGGCCCAGCGCCTCGAACCTGGCAAGCTCGCGGTTGCGAAAGCGGAGTGCGCCACGATGGAGCGGCTAGGGATTATTCGCCGGTCGAATAGTCCCTGTTCTTCGCCTCTCCACATTGTTCCGAAACCTGGCGGCAGATGGCGGCCTTGCGGCGACTACCGACGCCTGAACGACGCCACTACTCCTGATCAGTACCCGATCCCTCATATTCAGGATTTCTCTGCACATTTGGCGGGAAATACCATTTTTTCAAAAGTCGACCTTGTCCGTGGCTACCACCAGGTCCCCGTACACCCGCAAGACGTCCTGAAAACTGCAGTCATCACCCCATTCGGCCTGTTTGAATTTCTGTGGATGCCATTTGGATTGAAGAACGCTGCACAGGCTTTTCAGCGCTTGATGGACTCCATGCTTCGGGACCTCAAGTTTCTTTTCGTCTACCTCGACGACATCCTCATCGCCAGCCCTAATAAAGAGGAGCACATCTGCCATTTGCGCACCCTCTTTAGATGCCTCAGTCAACACGGCTTGATCATCAACCTGGCCAAGTGCCAGTTCGGCCTGCAGCAGATTGATTTTTTAGGGCATCGCATCACATCAGACAGCGCAATTCCCCTGCAAACGAAGGTGGAGGCAGTTACTTCGTTCCCGCGCCTGCAGTCCATCAAGGCCCTGCAGGAGTTCCTCGGGATGGTAAATTTTTATCACTGGTTTGTCCCTAATGCAGCTCTGCTCATGCAGCCCCTGTACGAGGCCCTCAAGGGCAAGTCCGGCAAGGATCCGATCAGCTGAATGGTCAACATGGACCGGGCGTTCGTTGACACAAAGGGCGCTTTAGCCAACACAACCATGCTGGCACACTCGCTGCCAGGTGCCACCATCGACCTTACCACCGACGTGTCAGACTACGCCATCGGCGCAGTGCAGGAACAGTGGGTGCAGGGGACGTGGCAACCGCTGGCGTTTTTCAGCCGTCAACTACGGCGAAACGAACGAAAGTACAGCATGTTCGACCGGGAATTGCTGGCCCTTTTTCTGGCCATCCGCCATTTCCGGTTCCTGCTAGAGGGACGTCTGTTCACGGCTTTTGTGGACCATAAGCCACTAATGTTCGCTATGGCCAAGACCGCCGAACCGTGGTCAGCTCGGCAACAACGTCAGTTGACGTATATCTCAGAATTCACCACTGACATTCAGCATGTGTCCGGTAAGGACAACCTGGTGGCGGATTGCCTCTCCTGCGTGACCGTTCATGCAGTCCAGCTCGGCATTGACTATGCCCTCATGGCTGTGGATCAAGCCTCGGATCCGGAGGTCCAATCTTACAGAACCAACCCCTCTAGCCTCCAAGTGGCCGACGTCAAATTCCATGCCGCGGGCACTACGCTACTCTGCGATGTCTCCGTAGGAGATCCTCGCCCTATCATCCCGGTCGCCTGGCGCCTAAAAGTTTTTGACGCCATCCACGGGTTGTCGCACCCTGGCATGAAGGCCTCTCAATGGTTGATGTCATCCAAATTCGTGTGGCGGGGCATGCACATGGATGTTCGCGACTGGGCCAACACCTGCGTGGTCTGCCAAAAGGCCAAGGTGCAGCGTCACATCAAGGCTCCATTGGCCACTTATCCTGTTCCGGAACATAGGTTTGATCATGTGCATGTGGACCTGGTGGGGCCACTCCTGCCTTCGCACGGGTTTACTCATCTTCTTAGAATGGTGGACCGCACCACTCGATGGCTGGAGGCGGTTCCTCTGTCTTCCACAACTTCCGCAGACGTCGCCAGGGTATTCATCTCCTCTTGGGTCGCCCGCTTCGGGGTACCGGCGGACATCTCGTCCGATCGTGGGCCGCAGTTTTCTTCGGAGCTCTGGAACGCTGTGGCGCAGGGGCTAGGTGTCAAGCTACATCACACCACCGCCTACCATCTGTGGTGTATGTAACCTGTTCCACCTTAAGAGAACTTAAGCCTGTTCCACCTTAAGAGATGTACTACTTTCTCTGGCTGCTGTATACGTAATACCGGTGGTGACCACTGGTATATAAGTACTGTGTAGTGATATTGTATTTAGTATAGTCCTGACCTCCAACTAGTAAAGACCTGTTGAACTTTATTCTTGTAGTCTGTGTCAGTAATTAATCTTAATACAACTGGAACACACAGACTTAACAGTGGCGACGAGTCCGATTCTTACCCTGCGGCAGTTTATATCCACGGCGGCTTCGTCCACAGAACGGGCGTCGAAGAGAGGCATCCACCCTCATCACCCTGCTGGAAGACACGTCGCGCGGCAGGCATCGAGAACCCGGAGTGCAGAAGACATCCTGAACTCGAAGCCTCCATCAGCGGCAGTCAGCTATCTTCTTTCTACCTCGGTGGTGGGTAAGCCGGTCAGCGACGCGAGCAGAAAGTCGGCCGCGTTGGCTGTACAGACAGGGGGAGGAAGACGGAGGAATAAGGATGGTGAGATCGATCGCGACCGGAGATAAGGGCCGGGCCGCATTCGGGCCGAAAGGCGCAGCGCGGGGACATCGATCGCGGCTGGTGATAAGGGCCGGGCCGCTTTCGGGCCAAAAAGGCACAGCGTCTGGGGTGACTGAAGGCGCGAGAGCCGCGGTGAAGGCGAACGCAGCCGGTGCTAATAACCGGGCTGCAAGAAGGGCTGCGAGGCGCAACATCGGGGAAGCGCGAATGCCCGAGGGAGCCGCGGTGAAGCGGAGACAGCGTCGGGGGAGTTACTAACCGCTGGGAAAGGGGAGCAGCAGCGGCACGCCAAACGCCATTGCAGCCAGTGGGTGAAGACCGCCAAGCGCGGGAAAACCGCCATTTTGTAGGCGGAGGACGAAGACAAGAGCGGGAAGCCACCATCTTGGGATAAAATAAATTGCAACGATGCCTAAACATGGGAACATTAATACCTTTGATAGCGACATCGAAGATTGGGCCATGTGTGTAGAATGCATACAAAATTATTGTAAAGCAAATAAAATCCCAGATGCAGAGAAAGCACTAACTTTATTAAACTTAATGGGTGCGAAGACATATGGGCAATTGAAACACCTTTTATCACCAGATGAACCGGCGGATAAGACGTTCGAGGAGATTGTTACTGTCCTGAAAAATCATCTAAACCCCACGCCGCTGATGCTAGCGGAACGATTTAAATTTTACAGCAGAAGGCAGCTGAAGGATGAAAGCAATGCTGAATATTTAATGGAATTGCGTAAGCTAGCAAAGTACTGTCAGTTTGGAACGGGACTAACAGACGCGCTAAGAGATAAATTTGTGTGTGGATTATTAAAAGAAGATACACAAAAGCGACTGCTCGAGGAGAATGAGCTGACGCTTGAGAAAGCGGTCACTATGGCAGCAGCACACGAAGCCGCAGCGAGAGGCACGGCAGTAATGCAGCTACGGTCACCGGAACTCAGTACAAATAAATTGGGTTTGAGTACTGTCAAATGTTATCGTTGTGGAAAGACAACACACGATCAGAACCAGTGTTGGTTTAAAAACCAAGAATGCAGAACGTGTGGCAGGCTTCAAATCAAATCAAATCAAATCAACTTTTATTGTCATTGTTAGTGCACAAGTGCAGTACAACGAAATGTAGGCTTGCGGCTCCCGAGAGTGTACAATTTGGATTAGGACACTTAAACATTTCAACATACATTTGTACATATATATTAGCATAAATATGACCATAATAAAGTGCATCGGCAGATGTGCAGGCTTTAGTGTTTATTTGTGGAGTTCAGTAGGATGACAGCCCTGGGAAAGAAGCTGTTCCTAAATCTGGTCGTACAGGTGCGAATGCATCTGTAGCGTCTTCCAGATGGTAGGAGGGCAAACAGACTGTGGCTGGGGTGGGTAGGGTCTTTGATGATGGTCCGTGCCCTGGGCCACATAGCTAAAGTATGCCGGTCAGGAAAGAAGACCAGCAACAAAAAGTCACCGCAAGGAAAATACATAAAGGTGCACAAGGTGACAAAGACCAGTTCGAATGAACAGAAGTCAGATTCAGACGCTAGCAGTAATGAACTGGGTAGCTTAAGAGTACACAACGTTGGTAAGGATGCAGATCTCCAGACAATTTGGGTCACTCTTCAGATAGCAGGAGTCCAAGTAAAGATGGAATTGGACACTGGATCGGCATTGACGGTCATGAATAAGAAAGATTACAAAAGGTTATTCCAACATATTCCCCTACGGGATACGGAGATTATATTGAAAACATACACGGGGCAAAGAGTGTGCCCCATCGGAAAGATAGAGGTAAAAGTCATAGAGTCATAGAGTCATAGAGTTATACAGCACGGGTAGAGGCCCTTTGGCCCATCGTGTCCGCGCCGGCCATCACGCCCTGTCTAATCTAATCCCATATTCCAGCATTTGGTCCGTAGCCTTGTATGCTATGGCATTTCAAGTGCTCATCCAAATGCGTCTTGAATGTTGTGAGGGTTCCAGCCTCCACAACCCTTCCGGGCAGTGAGTTCCAGACTCCAACCACCCTCTGGGTGAAAAAGTTCTTTCTCAAATCCCCTCTAAACCTCCCGCCCTTTACCTTGAATCTGTGCCCCCTAGTTATTGACCCTTCTACTAAGGGAAAAATCTCCTTAGTATCCATCCTATCTATGCCCCTCATAATTTTGAACACCTCAATCATGTCCCCCCTCAGCCTCCTCTGCTCCAAGGAAAACAAACCCAATCTGCCCAGTCTCTCTTCATAGCTGAAGCGTTCCAGCCCTGGTAGCATCCTGGTGAATCTCCTCTGCACCCTCTCCAAAAGCTATCACATCCTTCCTGTAGTGTGGCGACCAGAACTGCACACAGTATTCCAGCTGTGGCCTTACCAGTGTTTTATACAGCTCCATCATAACCTCCTTGCTCTTATATTCTATGCCTTGGCTAATGAAGGCAAGTATCCCATATGCCTTTTTTACCACCTTATCCACCTGTTCCGCCGCCTTCAGGGATCTGTGTACTTGCACACCCAGATCCCTCTGACCCTCCGTCTTGCCTAGGGTCTTACCATTCATTGTGTATTCCCTTGCCTTGTTAGTCCCCCCAAAGTGCATCACCTCGCACTTTTCCGGGTTAAATTCCATTTGCCACTGTTCCGCCCATCTGACCAACCCATCGATATCGTCCTGCAGACTGAGACTACCCTCCTCGCTATTTACCACCCTACCAATTTTTGTATCATCCGCGAACTTACTGATCATACCTTTTACATTCATATCCAAGTCATTAATATAGACCACAAACAGCAAGGGACCCAGCACCGATCCCTGTGGTACCCCACTGGCCACAGGCTTCCAGTCACAAAAACAACCTTCGACCATCACCCTCTGCCTTCTGCCACTAAGCCAGTTTTGTATCCAACGTGCCAAGGCACCCTGGATTCCATGGGCTCTTACCTTCTTGACCAGTCTCCTGTGCGGGACTTTATCGAAGGCCTTATTGAAATCCATGTATACCACATCCACTGCGTTACCCTCATCCACACACCTAGTCACCCCCTCAAAAAATTCAATCAAATTAGTCAGACATGATCTTCCCTTGACAAAGCCATGTTGACTATCCCTGATTAATCCTTGCCTCTCCAAGTGGAGACTGATTTTGTCCCTCAGAATTTTTTCCAATAATTTTCCCACCACTGATGTTAGGCTCACTGGCCTGTAGTTCCCCGGTTTTTCCCTACTCCCCTTCTTGAATAATGGAACTACATTAGCGGTTCTCCAGTCCTCTGGCACATCCCCTGTGGCCAGAGAGGTTCTGAATATGTGTGTTAGAGCCCCCGCAATCTCTCCCTTTGCCTCACACAACAGCCTGGGATACATTTCGTCCGGGCCTGGGGATTTATCCATTTTTAGGCCTGCTAAAACCGCCAATACCTCCTCCCTCTCGATGTTAATGTGTTCGAGCATATCACAGTCCCCCCGCCTTATTTCTATGTCTACATCGTCCCTCTCCATAGTGAAAACAGATGCAAAAAATTCATTTAGAACCCCTCCTACATCTTCCGGCTCCACACACAGATTGCCACTTTTGTCCCTAATGGGCCCTATTTTTTCCCCAGTTATCCTCTTACCCTTAATATACTTATAAAACATCTTAGGATTTTCCTTTATTTTGCTCGCCAGTGTTATTTCATGGCCCCTCCTTGATCTCCTAATTTCTTTTTTAAGTATCCCCCTGCACTTTTTGTAGTGGTCCACAAGGGCGAAGAAAGCCAAGTAATGGACTTATATGTGCTACCTGAAGGAGGTCCACCACTACTGGGACGGGAGTGGATTAGGAAAATGAATATGGACTGGCACTCCTTAAAAGCACTAATGGTAGATTCAGGGGAAACAGATGTCAAACCTAAACGATTGTCCAAAATATTGGATGATGCTAAAGAGGTGTTCCAGCAAGGACTGGGAACACTGAAAGGAATTACGGCAAACATCAAGATTGATGAACATGCACAACCAAAATTTTTCAAAGCCAGACCGGTACCCTATGCAATACGACCTACTGTAGAAGCGGAACTGGAAGCGCTAGAACGTTCAGGTGTACTGTCTAAGGTAGATTGGAGTGAGTGGGCTACGCCCATTGTTCCCGTTATGAAACGTCCTTCGAGCAACAAGCCAGGAGAACCAGGGAAGGTTCGCATCTGTGGAGATTTCAAGATCACCGTTAATCCGGTGCTTCACACGGTGCAGTATCCGCTTCCGCGGATTGAGGATATTTTTGCTTCGTTGTCTGGCGGGAAACACTTCACCAAGATAGACCTGGCGCAGGCGTACTTGCAGATGGAGGTTGAAGAAGAGTCACGTCAGTACCTCACGATCAACACGCATAGAGGTTTGTACCGGTATAATAGGCTGGTTTTTGGAGTGGCATCGGCTCCGGCAATTTGGCAGAGGGCCATGGAGCAGGTATTACAGGGAATTCCAGGCACACAATGTTACCTGGATGATATTCTGATTACAGGTGATGGTGATGAAGAACACCTCGCAAACTTGGAACTGGTGCTCAACAGACTGAAAGAGTATGGACTTAGAGTTAATCGGCAGAAATGTGAGTTCTTTCAGAAGCGGATCTCGTACTGTGGTCATGTCATTGACCGGGAGGGGCTTCATAAGTCTCCTGACAAGATAGAGGCAGTTGTAAAGGCTCCCGCTCCGGGTAATGTCTCTCAGTTGAGGTCGTTTCTGGGATTGATTAACTATTACCATAAGTTTCTACCGAATCTATCCATGGTACTGCACCCGCTGAACGCTCTTTTACAGAAGGGGGTACCATGGGAATGGAGCGAAAACTGTAAGAAGGCATTTCGCAAAAGCAAAGAATTGATCACCTCAGAGGAAGTGTTGGCTCACTTCAACCCGACACTGCCTATTCGGTTGGCTTGTGATGCTTCTCCATATGGTATTGGGGCAGTACTCTCACACAAGTTGCCAAATGGCACGGAAAGGCCAGTCGCATTTGCATCCAGATCATTGACCTCCGCTGAGCGCAACTATGCGCAGATCGATAGGGAGGCTCTCAGCCTTGTATGGGGAGTGAAGAAGTTTAATCATTACCTGCAGGGCCAAAAATTCACACTTCTGACAGACCATCAGCCGTTGGTATCCATTTTTAACCCTAAGAAGGGTGTTTCGGTGATGACAGCACAGCGACTCCAGAGATGGTCCCTTTTCCTAGGGGCACATCAATATCAAATAGAATTCAAAGGTACAAAGCAGCATGGCAATGCTGATGGGCTGTCGCGCCTGCCACTACCTGAAGCAGAAGAGACGATGAAAGTTGACCCTGTTGAGTTATTTCATTCGACCATCATCGAGTGTTTACCAGTCACCAATGCAAGTATTGAAAGAGAAACCAGGAACGACCCGACACTGTCCCGAGTTTACGAGGTGACAGTGAAGGGATGGCCAACACATGGTGATCCTCTGTTACCGGCATTCTCGGCAAGGCGAGACCAGCTGTCCGTCTGCCATGGTACTTTGATGTACGGGACAAGAGTGATTATTCCTCCCAAGTTACGGGAAAGAGTTCTAAAGGAACTGCATGAAGGTCATCTGGGGGGAGTTAAGATGAAAAGTCTTGCTAGGGCTTATGTATGGTGGCCGGTGTGGTAAACCACTGTCATACCTGTCTGTGTCTGTATGTGTATTCCACTAGGTACAGGTCTGGGCATGCCTCGGCTGACTCCTCCCACTATTCCAGGTATATAAGTGACTACCTCCCAGTCCCTTAGTATTCTGGACGGGTCGACCACTCGAGACAAGACCTTCATTCTTTAGTTAATAAAAGCCTGATTGTTACTCGCTCAACCTCAGTCTTTTGAGTAATTGATGGCGCATCAATTTTATTAACTAAATTTTTTATAATGGAGAAGATCCTCACACCAGCATGCCTGGACCTGGACAGTCGGGAAGCGGACGCTTCCACCAAGTTTGCTCACTGGCTCACGTGCTTTGAGACATTCCTGACTGCCTCCACTGCGGTCGAAACGGATGCGGACAAACTGTCTGTCCTGTTCTCCAAGGTGAACCACCGAGTGTACTCAGTCATCCGGGACGCGACCTCGTACACAGCCGCCCTCCAGCTCCTCAAGACCCAGTACACGCGCCCTGTGAACGAAGTATACGCTAGGCACCTTCTGGGGAGTCGCAAGCAACAACCTGGGGAATCGACTGAGGAATACCTCCAAGCACTGTCCGTGCTTGGCCGGGCCTGTGGGTGTAAGGCGGTAACGCCCACTAAGTACACGGAGGAACTGATCCGGGATGCCTTCGTAGCGGGCCACAGGTCCAACTACACCCGACAGCGACTGCTGGAGCAGAGTGACCTCACCCTCGACAAAGCCTCCGACATCGCACTAACGCTGGACGCAGCCTTCCGGGGCATGGATGCCTACTCCTCTGCACCGTGGACGCCGCGGGGAACGACAACCTGGGACACGGTAGGACAGCCCCATAGCACCGTGCCACCCCAGCCACAGCCCAACAACGGCCCAACTACCGCAGCAGTGTCCCAAAGCCAGACAGCAGTATCCCAAGGCCAGAAATGCTACTTCTGTGGCCAGGCCAAACACCCCAGAGCGCGCTGCCCGGCGAAGAATGCGACCTGCTCGGGCTGCGGGAAAAAGGGACACTACGCCAGCGTCTGCAAGGCCAAAGCCACCCCGAACGCCAGCAGCGCCGCGTGTGGGCCGTGCGAGCCGCCATCTTGGGCCCCCAACAGCGCCGCGTGTGGGCCGTGCGGGCCGCCATCTTGGGCCTCCCCAGCCATGTGCGAACCACCGCAGCAGCAGCCATCTTGGACGACTCCAGCCACATGGGAATCATGGACGACGCCATCTTGGACACCAGCCGGGACGCAGCAGACCGCCAACCCCCCCCCATCTGATACTCGCAGCGACACACCGACCCCTACGCTGGCCTCTGTGACGCTGGACCAAACGAGACCGCACCAGCTAGCTCGGTCCAAAATGGACGTTAAGGTAAACGGCCATGCAATAAACAGCCTTTTTGACTCCGGGAGCACAGAGAGCTTCATCCACCCCGACACGGTGCGGCGTTGCTCTCTCCCAGTCCTGCCTGCGCACCAGCGGATTTCTATGGCCTCCGAGTCCCAGTCAGCGGACATTGACGGCTACTGCGTGGTGACACTAGTAGTAGACGGGACTGTGTTCAATAATTTTAAACTCCTGGTCCTGCCCGACCTCTGCGCTGCCGTTCTACTGGGGTTGGATTTCCAGTGCCACCTCAAAAGCGTTACGATGGCGTACGGTGGCCCCCTCCCCCCACTCACAGTCCGCAGCCAGCAGCCTCCAAATTGCCCGCCGCGCACCAGATGCAACCTCTCCACACTCAGAGTCCCACCCCCTCCACTGTTTGCTAACCTCACCCCCGACTGTAAGCCCATCGCCACAAAGAGCAGGCGATACAGTGCCGGGGACAGGGTTTTCATCAAAACCGAAGTGGAACGGCTCCTGAAGGAGGGGATTATTGAGGGCAGCTCCAGCCCCTGGCGAGCCCAGGTTGTGGTCGTTAAGACCGGCGAGAAACAACACCTGGTCATCGACTACAGCCAAACAATAAACCGCTACACCCTGCTGGACGCCTACCCACTCCCCCGCATAGCTGACATGGTCAACCAGATCGCGCAGTACCGCGTCTTTTCGACCATTGACCTGAAATCAGCGTACCACCAGCTCCCCATCAGCCCTGAAGACCGCCAGTATACTGCTTTTGAGGCAAACGGCCGCCTCTATCACTTCCTTAGGGTTCCCTTCGGCGATACCAACGGGGTCTCCGTCTTCCAAAGGGAGATGGACCGGATGGTCAATCAAAACGAGCTGCAGGCCACTTTCCCTTACCTAGATAATGTGACCATCTGCGGCCATGACTTGCAGGACCATGACGCAAACCTCGAGAAATTCCTCCGCACCGCCCAACTCCTGAACCTGACATATAACAAGGAGAAGTGCATATTCCGCACAGACCGCCTCGCCATCCTTGGCTGTGTTGTGGAACACGGGGTCATCGGTCCCGACCCGGACCGATGCATCCCCTTATGGAACTCCCACTGCCCCACTGCCTAAAAGCTCTGAAGAGGTGCCTAGGGTTTTTTTCCTACTACGCTCAGTGGGTCCCCTACTATGCAGACAAAGCCCGTCCGCTGATCAAGTCCACCTCTTTTCCCGTGACGGCAGAGGCCCGCTTAGCCTTCCACCGTATCAAGGAAGACATTGCCAAAGCCACCATGCACGCAGTGGACGAATCCATCCCCTTCCAGGTGGAAAGCGATGCGTCCGACTTCGCTCTGGCCGCCACCCTTAATCAGGCGGGGAGACCTGTGGCATTCTTCTCACGAACCCTCCAGGGCCCGGAGACCAGACACTCCGCGGTCGAGAAGGAGGCCCAGGCTATCGTGGAGGCTGTGCGTCATTGGAGGCACTACCTGGCCGGAAAACGATTTACCCTGCTCACTGACCAGCGTTCAGTTGCTTTTATGTTCAACAACAAGCAGAGGGGCAAAATCAAAAATGACAAGATCTTGAGGTGGAGAATCGAACTTTCCACCTACAATTACGAGATCTTGTACCGGCCTGGGAAGCTCAATGAACCCCCAGACGCCCTATCGCGTGGCACCTGCGCCAGCGCGCAGATCGATAGGCTGAGGGCCCTCCACAATGACCTCTGCCACCCGGGGGTCACCAGGTTCTTCCACTTCATCAAGGCCCGCAACCTGCCTTACTCCATCGAGGAGGTCAGGACCATGACCAAGAACTGCCAAGTCTGCGCTGAGTGCAAACCGCACTTTTATAGACCAGACAGAGCCCACCTGATAAAAGTCACTCGCCCTTTCGAACGCCTGAGCGTCGATTTCAAAGGGCCTCTCCCCTCCTCCGACCGCAATGTGTACTTCCTCAACATCATTGACGAGTACTCCCGGTTCCCGTTCGCTATCCCCTGCCCGGACATGACCAGTGCCACGGTCATTAAATGTCTGAACAGCCTCTTCACCCTGTTCGGTTTCCCCAGCTATATCCATAGCGACCGGGGCTCATCGTTTATGAGCGACGAACTCCGCCAGTACCTGCTCGCTAGGGGTATAGCCACAAGCAGGACCACCAGTTACAACCCCCGGGGGAACGGACAGGTGGAAAGAGAGAATGCAACAGTTTGGAAGGCCGCCCTACTAGCCTTAAAGTCTAGGGGCCTTCCGACCTCCCGTTGGCAGGAGGTGCTCCCCGATGCGCTCCACTCGATTCGGTAACTGCTCTGCACTGCCACCAATGCCACCCCTCATGAGAAAATGTTTGTCTTCCCAAGGATGTCCACATCAGGGACATCGTTACCGCCATGGCTGACGTCCCCAGGGCCGGTACTACTGAGAAGACACGTGAGGGCCAATAAAACGGACCCCCTGGTCGAGAGGGTCGACCTCCTCCACGCCAACCCCCAGTACGCTTACATTGCGTACCCGGACGGGCGGGAGGACACAGTCTCCATACGAGACCTCGCACCCTCGGGGACCGCTGTAACCCACTATCCATTACCACCCCCCCCCACGACCCGATATCCAACCCCAGCAGCCGGCTCGCCTTGGACCGTCACCCACGAGGACTACACTCCAGGGCCCCAGCCTACATGGGACGCGACGCCGGAAGCTCCACCACCCCTGCCGTCACCACGTCGATCACAGCGGCAGACAAGACCTCCGGAGAGACTCCAATACACGAACTTTTAAATACACTTCACCCCGCCGGACTCATTTTTAAACAAGGGGTGAATGTGGTAAACCACTGTCATACCTGTCTGTGTCTGTATGTGTATTCCACTAGGTACAGGTCTGGACATGCCTCGGCTGACTCCCCCCACTATTCCAGGTATATAAGTGACTACCTTCCAGCCCCTTAGTATTCTGGACGGGTCGACCACTCGAGACAAGACCTTCATTCTTTAGTTAATAAAAGCCTGATTGTTACTCACTCAACCTCAGTCTTTTGAGTAATTGATGGCGCATCAGCCGGGCATTGACCAACAGATAGAGGAGTTGACAAAAAGCTGCGCTGGGTGCCAAAAAGTGCAAAATGCACCTCCAATCGCACCGCTACACCCATGAGAATGGCCTTCAGCCCCATGGCAACGCGTACATATTGACTTTGCTGGTCCATTCATGGACTCCATGTTCCTAATTGCGGTGGACGCACATTCCAAATGGCCAGAAGTGATCAAGATGAATACCACTACTTCAGAAAAGACAATTGCGGTGTTAAGAACAATATTCGCAAGGAACGGATTGCCAGAACAGATATGTTCGGACAACGGACCACAGTTCGTGTCGGAAGAATTCCAAAAATTCTTAAAGAAGAATGGGGTGAAACATTATACCTCTGCCCCATATCATCCGGCGACAAACGGGTTGGCCGAGAGATTTGTCCAAACATTCAAAAAGGCAATAAGGCCATGAACGATGATCAGATTCCATTACAACACAAGGTGGACAATTTCCTAATGGCATATCGAAATGCCGCTCATGCAGTGACTAACCAAAGTCCTGCCATGATGTTTTATAACAGGAGGTTGCGGTCCAGGTTGGACTTGTTAAAACCAAATGTGCGGAGGGAAGTGGAAAACAAACAGTTCCGGCATATTAATAACAAGTCCACTCGAAGTTTCGACGTAGGACAACCAGTGTTGGCAAGGGGCTATGGAAACGAAAAATGGCAGTCCGGAACAATTCGGGCCAGACAAGGACCTCTGATGTACACAGTAGATATTGGTTACAATGTGATAAGGCGTCATGCGGATCAACTGGTAGAATCAAGAGCAAGGGTCGAACCCATGGTTGCGACAGAGACAACTGTGGAAGACGTTAATGAACCTGAAGCATCTACCTCGGCAGGGACTGTACCTGATGACATAGGAAACCAACAAGAAGAGTCACCTCAGCAACAAGAATCAGAGACCACTGAAAGGCGTTATCCAAACCGAATCAGAAGGCCTCCTGATAGACTGAACCTTTGAACTGTTTATACCTGAAGTTATATATGTATATATGTTATTATGTTATGTTAAATGGGGATATGACTGTTAAGCTAAAAAGGGAGGATTGTGGTGTATGTAACCTGTTCCACCTTAAGAGAACTTAAGCCTGTTCCACCTTAAGAGATGTACTACTTTCTCTGGCTGCTGTATACGTAATACCGGTGGTGACCACCGGTATATAAGTACTGTGTAGTGATATTGTATTTAGTATAGTCCTGACCTCCAACTAGTAAAGACCTGTTGAACTTTATTCTTGTAGTCTGTGTCAGTAATTAATCTTAATACAACTGGAACACACAGACTTAACACCATCCACAGGCAAATGGCCTGTGCGAACGATTCCACAGGTCGCTCAAAGCCGCACTGCGAGCCAGCCTTCAAGGCGCGGGCTGGGTGGACAGGCTTCCATGGGTCCTTTTGGGTCTTCGTATGGCACCTAAAGAAGATCTTCAATCGTCCTCGGTGGAGCTCGTATATGGCCAGCCGCTACGCGTACCAGGGGATTTCCTTCCGTCTCCAACAGAGCCATGGTCTGCGTCCCAGCAGCTCATCAGCCACCAGGAGGCAGCCAGAAGTTTCGCTCCAGTGCCTACGTCGCATCACGGCTTCCAGAGTTCCCACATCCCAGCTGAGCTGAAGAACGCTGACTATGTGTTTATCCGCCACAACGCTCATCGGGACCCGCTCAAACCCCCTTACACCGGTCCTTTCCATGTGATAGAGCTGGGAGACAAATCTTTTTCAGTCGATGTCAGTGGTAAACCGGACCACATTTCGGTTGAGCAGTTGAAGCCGGCTCACTTGGACCTTGACCGCCCAGTCGAGATCGCACAACCGCTGAAACGTGGCCGACCACCCACAGTCGCCGTGCCAGATCAAACGCAACCACCCGCCAGCTCGCCCGCTGTCCATCAGCTTCCACTTCAAGGCTACAGAAGTCGATCTGACAGGCTTGTCAGGCCTCCTCGCCGTTTTACTTTTGCTATTAAAGACAATTCTGGGGGGGGGGGCGCATGTGGCGGAGCCACTAAGGGACTCCAATCAATTGTATATAATTCCCTTTAATAATATGTTGGCTACAGCCTGAGTCTGTATCTTTGTTTTCACTGTTTACATGTACAGAGCGCGATCACTTTAATAGCGCAGGTAAACGCGATGACGTCATGCTGTTCATAACGTGATCCCCCACTGGCGGGAAAAATGTGATGACGTCATGACGTCAGCCACGGGACCGCCCAAGCCGTCCTCGTGGAGCCTCCGAACTGACTAGACCTATATTCGATGTTCTCCTGTAGTTATCTGTTAAACTCTGTTACTTTTCATTAAACTTCGTTTATTTGATCGCCTGAGTGGACCTCAGTCTTTTGGATAGGAACTAGACATTCCTGCACTACCATTGCGACACTGCCAATCCAGACAAAAAATGTAGTCGGCTTTGTTCCAGGTCTGGCCCAGTAACCAATTCTCCAGAAAACAATGGGGCCACTGTTCACATTCCATTGACTTGAATTATAGAAATAATTAGTGTTCTAATTACTGCCTGTTGAGAAAGAATCAATCATCTGTGAAGAAATATGCCAGTTTGAAAGGACTGTTTCGAGCTGGAGTGTCAAAAGCTGGCTTAAGAGTAGTATGAGTGTGACTGTCCTTCCCTATTCTGCAGTTTACTTGTTTCAACCATTTTGTTGACATGTGAGACAAGACTCATGCACAAAGTTACGCTCATGTTACGATCTTCAAAGACTCATTTAAAAGATTCTGTGAAGGATTCTATGATTTCATAAACTATTGGCCCTGAATTTGCAGAGTACACCGTCATGCTGCCTTTGAAATTGACCGCGAGTTTGGGATTTCTGCTGGGGTCAGTAGCACAGTCCTAGCCTGCTGCTGGCTCCATCCCGCTCTGTTAACATTATTTTACGATGATTTGGTTTGTTAAGCCCGCCCAGCGAAGTTTCCGGCCAATTCAAAGGAAGTGGGTCTGATAACGCCATTTGATGACGCGTCATCAGCCAGTTTCCTTAAAGGGGCCATGTCAAAATTTACTTTGACAGTTGTGCTGTCAGTGTTCTACAGCATTGAAGTGCTGCAAACACAGACAAGCACTGCACAGAGGTGCACGGCTGTACCCAGGCTCTCCCAAGACTCCCTCCACAGCACGCAGGGAGTTCTCGTCCCTTCCAATGGGCGGAAGAGACCTCACCAGGAGACCAACGCAGCCTAGTTACACATTGCAAAGGAGGGCACAAGCAGGGAAGTCGTCAGGAGGACCAGGCTGCAGTGGTGCAAACCTTTCAATTATCCCAGTGGATCACGAAACGTTACTGCAAAGCCACACTCAACTTCATCCTGCTGTGCCACTCATCACATCCCCATCACTCTGCCTTCCTTACCCTACTCCTGCACATCCTTACTCACACCAGCTTACCTTGCACCTCCACCCATCCCTCTCTATCTACATTAGCACTTCCCCATCTCACTAGCCACGCCTCACACTCACCCTCATCCGAGTCCAACCATACCAACTAACAACACACAAAGGTAGGCACTTGGGTGTTTTCACCAATGTTCATGTAAGGCTTCTGTTAATGTGTTGTCAAACATTGAAATAAAAACATAGAAACATAGAAGATAGGAGCAGGAGTAGGCCATTCGGCCCTTCGAGCCTGCTCCGCCATTCAATGAGATCATGGCTGATCATCCAAATTCAGTACCCTGTCCCTGCCTTCTCCCCATATCCCTTGATCCCTTTAGCCTTAAGAAATATATCCAACTCTTTCTTGAATATACTTAATGAACTGGCCTCCACTGCCCTCTGTGGCAGAGAATTCCACAGGTTCACCACTCTCTGGGTGAAGAAATTCCTCCTCATTTCAGTCCTAAATGGCTTACCCCTTATCCTTAGACTATGGCCCCTGGTTCTGGACTCCCCGGCCATCAGAAACATCCTTCCTGCATCTAGTCTGTCCAGGCCTGACAGAATTTTATAGGTTTCGATGAGATCCCCTCTCAATCTTCTAAACTCCAGTAAGTATAAGCCCAATCGACACAATCTCTCCTCATACGTCATTCCTGCCATCCCAGGTATCAGCCTGGTGAATCTTCGCTGCACTCCTTCCATGGCAAGAACGTCCTTCCTCACGTAAGATGACCAAAACTGCACCCAATACTCAAGGTGCGGTCTCACCAAGGCCCTGTACAACTGCAGCAAGACATCCTTGTTCTTGTACTCGAACCCTCTTGCTACGAAGGCCAACATACCATTTGCCTTCTTAACCGCCTGTTGCACCTGCATGCTTACCTTCAGCGACTGGTGCACAAGAACACCCAGGTCTCTTTGCACTTCCCCTTCTCCCAATCTATTGTCATTCAAATAATAATCTGCCTTCCTGTTTTTGCCACCAAAGTGGATAACCTCACATTTATCCACATTATAGTGCATTTGCCATGTTTCTGCCCAATCACCCAACCTGTCCAAATCATACTGGAGTTTCACGACATCCTCCTCACAGCATACCCTCCCACCCAGCTTTGTGTCGTCTGCAAATTTGGAGATATTACATCCAATTCCCTCATCCAGATCATTAATATATATTGTGAAAAGATGGGGTCCTAGGACCGATCCTTGCTGTACCCCACTAGTCACTGCCTGCCACTCGGAAAACGACCCGTTTATTCCAACTCTTTGCTTTCTGTCCGCCAACCAGTTCTCTATCCAAGTCAATACCTTGCCCCCAATCCCATGTGCCTTAATTTTGCACGCTAATCTCTTATGCGGGACCTTATCGAAAGCCTTCTGAAAGTCCAAATACACCACATCCACTGGTTCTCCCTTATCTATTTTACCAGTTACATCCTCAAAAAATTCCAGTAGATTAGTCAAGCATGATTTACCTTTTGTAAATCCATGTTGAATTTGTCCGATCCAGTCACTGCTTTCCAAGTGCCCTGCTATTACATCTTTTATAATGGACTCTAGCATTTTCCCCACTACCGATGTCAAGCTTACCGGTCTATAATTCCCCGCCTTTTCTCTACCACCTTTTTTGAATAGTGGGGTAACATTAGCTACCCGCCAATCCATGGGTACCGTTCCAGAGTCTATCGAGTTCTGGAAGATGACCAGCAATGCATCTACTATTTCTAGGGCCACTTTCTTAAGTACCCTGGGATGTAGATTATCAGGCCCTGGGGATTTATTGGCCTTCAGTCCCATCAATTTTCCTAACACCATTTCCCTACAAATACTGATTTCTTTCAGTTCCACCCTTTCATCAGACCCTATGTTCCCCAGCATCTCTGGGAGGTTATTTGTGTCCTCCTTTGTGAAGACAGAACCAAAATATGTATTTAGTTGGTCAGCCATTTCTTTGTTCCCCATTATAAATTCCCCCGATTCTGACTGCAAGGGATCTACGCTTGACTTCACCAATCTTTTTCTCTTCACATATCTATAAAAGCTTTTACAGTCAGTTTTTATGTTCCCTGCAAGCTTACTCTCATATTCTATTTTCCCTTTCTTAATTAATCCCTTTGTCCTCCTTTGTTGAATCTTAAACTGCTCCCAATCCTCAGGATTATTGCTTTTTCTGGCCAATTTATATGTCCTCTCCTTGGACCTTATGCTATCCCTAATTTCACTTGTTAGCCATGGTTAGGTCACCTTTTTTGTTTTATTTTTATGCCAAACTGGGATGAACAAATTCTGTAGCTCATCGATTTGGTCTTTGAATGTTTGCCATTGCCTATCCACCGTCAACCCTTTGAGTGCCATTCCCCAATCAATCCTACCCAACTCGCTCCTCAGACCATCGTAGTTTCCTTTATTTAAATTGAGGACCCTAGTCTCCGAGTCAACTACTTCATTCTCCAGCTTAATGAAGAATTCGATCATATTATGATCGCTCCGACCCAAGGGGCCTCGTACAACAAGATTGTCAATTAATCCTTCCTCGTTACATAATACCCAGTCTAAGATGGCCTGATCTCTGGTCGGTTCCTCGACATATTGGTCCAGGAAACCGTCCCGTAAACACTCCAGGAATTCCTCCTCCACAGTATTGTTACTAATTTGGTTGGCCCAATCTATATGTAGATTAAAGTCACCCATGATGACTGCTGTGCCCTTATTGCACGCTTCTTTAATTTCCCTTTTAATGCCATCCCCAACCTCCGCCTTACTGTTTGGAGGTCTATAAACCACTCCCACTAACGTTTTTTCCCCCTTAGTATTTCTCAATTCTACCCATACAGATTCCACCTCATCAGAGCTAATATCCTTCATTACAATTGTGTTAATCCCTTCTTTAACCAGTAATGCTACCCCACCTCCCTTTCCTTTTTGCCTATCTTTCCTGAATATCGAATACCCCTGGATGTTGAGTTCCCAGTCCTGGCCTTCCTTGAGCCACGTTTCCGTAATCCCAACCAAATCGTATTTGTTTACTTCTATTTGCGCAGCCAATTCATCCACCTTATTACAAATGCTCCTCGCATTAAGACACAAAGCCTTCAGGCTTGTTTTTTTAACGCTCTTAGACCTATTAGAATTATTATTTACTGTGGCCATGTTTGATTTAAACCATTGATTTCTCTGACTGCCACTTTTGTTTTTCTCCTTCCTATCTTTTGCTTTTATCCTTGTTTCCCTTTCCTCTGTCTCCCTGCTCAGGTTCCCAACCCCCTGCCATTTTAGTTTAAACCCTCCCCCACAGCACTCGCAAACACTCCCCCTAGGACATTGGTTCCAGCCCTGCCCAGGTGCAAACTATCCGGTTTGAACTGGTCCCACCTCCCCTAGAACCGGTTCCAATGTCCCAGGAACTTGAATCCCTCCCCCTGGCACCATTCCTCTAGCCACGTATTCATCTGAAGTATCCTTCTATTTCTACTCTGACTAGCACGTGGCACTGGTAGCAATCCTGAGATTACTACCTTTGAGGTCCTGTTTTTTAATTTATCTCCTAACTCCCTATATTCCGCTTTTAGGACCTCATCCCACTTTTTACCTATATCGTTCGTGCCTATATGCACCATGACAACTGGCTGTTCACCCTCCCCTTCCAAGATGTTCTGCAGCTGCTCGGAGACATCCTTGACCCTTGCACCAGGGAGGCAACACACCATCCTGGAGTCTCGTTTGCGGCCGCAGAAACGCCTATCTATTCCCCTTACAATTGAATCCCCTATTACTATAGCTCTACCCCTCTTTTTCCTCCCATTCTGTGCAGCAGAGCCACCCCTGGTGCCAGGAAGTTGGCTGCTGCTGCCTTCCTCTGATAAGCCATCCCCCCCAACAGTACTCAAAGTGGTGTATCTGTTTGAGAGGGGGATAGCCACAGGGGACCCCTGCACTACTTGCCTGCGCCTAGTACTCTGCCTGTTGGTCACCCGTTCCCTTTCTTCCTGTCCAACCTCTACCTGCGGTGTGTCCAACTCCGTAAATGTGCTATTCACGATGTCCTGAGCATCGTGAACGCTCCAGTATGTATACAATTGCAGCTCCAGTGCCGCAATGCGGTCTGTCAGTAGCTGCAGCTGGATGCACTTCCTGCACACGTAGTTATCAGGGACACAGGAAGTGTCCCTGAGTTCCCACATATCGCAGGAGGAGCAGATCACAGGGCCCGGCTGTCCTGCCATGACTTACCCTTTAATTAATTGAATTTAAATTAAATCAATCAATCCCACTAATTACACTACAGTTAACTGGTTTACCAACAGTCCCTGCTACACTAGAGAGACCTTAGAAACTATAAACCAGAGTTAAAGTTTAAAAAAAAGAGAGAAATACTCACCAACCAATCACTTACCTGCTTCCTGGTGACGTCATACTTTGATTACTTTTTACCTCTCTCCCCTGCTGTTGAATTGGTCGGGCCTCGCCTCGCCCCTCCTTTTAAAGTTGCCGCGCTGCTTGTACCTCATGCAGGTCCGCTCTGGTCGGGCGTCGCTGCTCACTCCACTCCCAGGTCAGCCGCTGTGGTCGGGCCTCGCCTCGCCCCTCCTTTTAAAGTTGCCGCGCTGCTTGTACCTCATGCAGGTCCGCTCTGGTCGGGCGTCGCTGCTCACTCCACTCCCAGGTCAGCCGCTGTGGTCGGGCCTCGCCTCGCCCCTCCTTTTAAAGTTGCCGCGCTGCTTGTACCTCACGCAGGTCCGCTCTGGTCGGGCGTCACTGCTCACTCCACTCCCAGGTCAGCCGCTGTGGTCGGGCCTCGCCTCGCCCCTCCTTTTAAAGTTGCCGCGCTGCTTGTACCTCACGCAGGTCCGCTCTGGTCGGGCGTCGCTGCTCACTCCACTCCCAGGTCAGCCGCTGTGGTCGGGCCTCGCCTCGCCCCTCCTTTTAAAGTTGCCGCGCTGCTTGTACCTCACGCAGGTCCGCTCTGGTCGGGCGTCGCTGCTCACTCCACTCCCAGGTCAGCCGCTGTGGTCGGGCCTCGCCTCGCTCCTCCTTTTAAAGTTGCCGCGCTGCTTGCACCTCACGCAGGTTCGCTTTGGTCGGGCGTCGCTGCTCACTCCACTCCCAGGTCAGCCGCTGTGGTCGGGCCTCGCCTCGATCCTCCTTTTAAAGTTGCCGCGCTGCTTGCACCTCACGCAGGTCCGCTCTGGTCGGGCGTCACTGCTCACTCCACTCCCAGGTCAGCCGCTGCGGTCGGGCCTCGCCTCGCCCCTCCTTTAATATTCAATACTTTGCGTTCTTGGACAGAATTGTGTGCACCTTTGGAAGTGGCTCAGTGAGTTGCAGTGAATGGTGAGATGTAAGGGTACCCGCGCCCCCACCCCCCCTCCCCACTGGTGATGAGTCTGAAAGGAATGGCTTGGGCATTGTAGGGATGCTTTATGGTGTTGGTGTGGGGTGGTGCGGGAAAATGTTATGGCTGGTGCAAATTGGTGCAGGAGCCTGTAAAGTGGGGGGGGGGGTGCGAATGAGAAAATTATATAATAATTAAAAAGGAACACATAAAAGAACCTACCAGGTAGCTGTAAAGGCTTGGTTTAAGGGATGAGATCGTTTAAATTTTTTTTAACATTGTAGCATCTTCTATAAATAACTGTACTTACTCCAAAGTATTCTCTGTGGTTTTTAAAGCCAAGTACTGTACTTGTCAAATAAATATAATGGGGCAGTAATTCCTCCCCAAACGCGTGAGTACGGAAGGGGTACTCACGCGTCTGGCCGGAGGAAATGCCGGTTTTCAGCATGCACAGCGCATGCGCTGAAAACCGGCATTTCCTCTCCTCTAACCCAAGAGGTGAAGAGGCTAGCGCATGCGCTGTAGGGGGCAGCGCGTGCGTCTTGGATTTCCTCTGTTTTGGGGGATTTGCGCATGTGTAAAGGCCTCCAGTTTTTACGCTTGTAAAAAGCACACGTAAGTATTTATTTTTACAGGTAAGTGGTGTTTTAGTGCAATTTAGAATTTTTTTCCCACAGGTTTATTATTTTAAAGAATTTACAATAAGGTAAGTTTAGTTTTAGACCCTTTTTATTAAAAATTTATTTTTTTCCAAAAAAAAATTATTGTTTAAATTATTTTTTAAAACTTATTTATACTTAATTTAATGATTGGGATGTTTTTAAAAATTTTATTTAAAGTTTAAGTAGTGTTTTGGGGTGCAGTACTTTTCATGAGTTTGACAGTTCTTACTCTCAAACTTATGAATGAAGTTTCCCCTCCCCTGATTGGCTGAACAGTGCTCGCCTGATCCCAGCCGGCACATCGCACTAACTATGCCGCTGGGTCAGGTTAGCACAGCGCGCCAACATCAGAACCGGGCCACTGACAGGAAATCCACTGTGGGCCAGGTTTCAGATGTCGGCGCGCCGGGTAACTGCACATCGGGGGCTTGCACGCGCGGCAAGCCCCCGACACCAAGTTCTGGGCCAATTAGTATCACACCGTTTAATTTACAAGTTCTTTGATGTCCAGTTGAAATGTTTCCTGATTGGCTAGTGAAAGGAGCACTGCCCCACGTGATCCCAGGTACGCTTACACACAACGATGCACCCCTCGGATCCGTGGGGCACTACACTGCACACAACTCCGCAGCGTTTCAAAGCAACTTCTCAAAGGGGTTTTCGCAGCAGGTAAGTGCAGATTCCATTCGGAGGTTGGCAGCGTACTCCTTAACTACGCTGCTGCCCGCAAATTCAGGGCCATTATTTTGGGTTTGGAAACAATTTAAATTAATATGTTGTAGGAGTCTACGTACTCCTAGCAAAAAATACTGAACTCGGAGAGGTTCAACAGAAAAGGTTTAATTGTTGAGGCTGCATGCTGAACACAAAATGGAGTCAGAGACTACACAAGGTACAACTGTCTTTCATCAGTCCACAGCTTCGACTGCTCCTCCCCAGTTCTGGGCTTAACTATGTTGCAGATCGAGTTTCTTAAAGGTGTGATCCTTCTTAAAGGCATGACGCCTGATTTATAGTCTACGGACCGGAAAGCGGATTGTGTCCGTTCTGTGATCGGTACGCCACACAGCTCCCCGCAGAATCCGCTAGTAGGGAGTGTACGAACCGGCGTGGCGGCTTGATGGCACGGCTGGAACGGCTCTTGGCGGTTGGTGTCAGAGCGGGGCGGTCGAACGTGTCGGGCTCTTAGGCGGTCTGCCCCACGGTGGGGGTTGGCCCACTTGAACGGGTTCGTCGGACTCTAGGTGCGCCAGCTTGAGCCGGTCGACCGACATCTTGTCAGTTCTGCCGCCCACTTCGAGGAGGAAGAACTTGTTCCCCGTCTGGAGTACCCTGTAGGGTCCGTCGTATGGGGGCCGTAGAGGTCCTCGGTGGGCGTCATGGTGCACGAAAACAAATTTGGCCATGTGCAGGCTAGGTGGTACGCGGGTTGCTGGTTTGCCGTGCCGGCCGGTGGGTACTGGAGCGAAGTGTTGTGCTTGGTTGGCGAAAGCGCAGCGTTGCTGGTCAGCCGACCAGTGGGTCGTGGCGGTGGACAGGAACTCTCCGGGTACGCGCAGCGGCTGGCCATACACCAGTTCCGCCGCCGAGGCTTGCAGGTCTTCCTTGACCGCGGAGCGTAGGCCGAGTAGCACCCACGGGAGGCGGTCGATCCAAGCCTCGTCCTCGAGGCTGGCGCGGAGGGACTCCTTCATGGACCTGTGGAAATGCTCGCACAGTCCGTTGGCTTGGGGGTGGTAAGCCGTGGTGCGGTGAACGGCCACCCCGAGGTTTCGGGCGATGGCGGCCCACAGATCAGAGGTGAACTGCGGGCGTCTGTCCGACGTCATGTCAGAGGGGACGCCGAACCGAGCGACCCAGGTACCGATGAACGCCCTCGCGATGTCGACGGTGGTGGTGGACGTCAGTGGAATGGCCTCGGGCCAGTGGGTGGTACGGTCCACGATTGTCAGCAGGTGCGTGTGACCTTGTGATGGCGGCAGGGGGCCGACGAGGTCAATGTGGACGTGGTCGAACCTTCTTTCTGGCACGGTGAACTCCTCGAGTGGGGCTTTGACGTGCTGGTGGATTTTGGCACGCTGGCAAGCTATGCAGGATCTGGACCAGACGCGCACATCTTTGCGCAGGCCGTGCCAGACAAATCGGTTGGTCACCAGTCTAATGGACGCGCGGGTGCCGGGGTGTGAGAGGCCGTGGACGATGTCGAACACCCGTTTTCGCAAGGACGCCGGGACTACGGGGCGGGGTTGCGCCAAGGAGGTGTCGCATTTGACTGTGACGGCGGACGGGCCGCAGGCGATGTCGGTCAGTCGCAGCCCTGGGAGGGTAGTGGGCGCGGAGAGCAGATCGGGGTCGGTGCGTTGCTCCGCTGCCAGTTGAGCATAGTCCACTGCCAGGTGGGCGCCGTGGACGGCGGGGCGGGATAGGCAGTCGGCTACCACGTTGTCTCGACCGGAGACGTGTCGGATGTCCGTGGTGAATTCTGACACCGCGGCGAGCTGGCGTTGTTGCCTGGCTGACCACGGGTCCGCAGATTTCGCCATCGCGAATGTCAGGGGTTTGTGGTCGACAAACGCGGTGAAGGGGCGGCCCTCCAGAAGAAATCTAAAATGGCGGACTGCCAGGTACAGTGCGAGGAGCTCGCGGTCAAAGGCGCTGTATTTGGCCTCCGGGGGGCGCAGTTGGCGGCTGAAAAAGGCCAGCGGTTGCCAGGCCCCGTCGACCCACTGTTCGTACACAGCGCCGACCGCGTGGTCGGAGGCGTCCGTGGTGAGGGCCACCCTGGTGTTGGGCTGTGGGTGAGTGAGCATGGTGGCGTCGGCGAGTGCCTTTTTGGTCGAGTCGAAAGCGGTCAACATGTCCGCCGACCACTCGATCGCCATTCTGTCTTTCTTACCCCGGAGGGCTTCGTATAGGGGCCGCATGAGGGAGGCCGCTCCGGGAATGAAGCGGTTGTAAAAGTTGATCATCCCCAAGAACTCCTGGAGGCCTTTGATGGTGGTAGGCCGGGGGAACTGCTGGACGGCTTGCACCTTGGCGGGCAGGGGAATGGCTCCGTCCTGCGTGATGTGGTGGCCGAGGAATTCGATCCTGCTGAGGCCGAATTGGCACTTGGCTGGGCTGATGATGAGCCCGTGCTCACTGAGCCGCTGGAACAGGGTACGGAGGTGCTCGATGTGTTCCTGCTTGGAGGAACTAGCTACCAGGATGTCATCCAGGTAGACAAAGAGGAACTTCAGGTCCCGGAGGACCGAGTCCATGAGCCGCTGGAAGGCCTGGGCCGCGTTTTTGAGGCCGAAGGGCATTCGGAGGAACTCGAATAGCCCAAAAGGGGTGATTATGGCCGTCTTGGGAACGTCCGTGGGGTGGACTGGCACCTGATGGTAACCGCGCACCAGATCGACTTTGGAGAAGACTGAGCGGCCGGCCAGTCTAGCCGAGAAGTCTTGAATGCGGTATGGGGTACCGATCCAGCGTGGTGGCGTCGTTTAGGCGCCGGTAGTCCCTGCAGGGGCGCCATCCCCCGTCGGGTTTGGTGACGATGTGGAGTGGGGAGGCCCAGGGGCTGTTGGAGCGGCGGATGATGCCGAGCTGTTCCATTGTGGCGAACTCGGCCCGCGCGATCTCCAGCTTGGCCGGGTCCAGCCTGCGGGTGTGGGCATACACCGGTGGGCCTGTGGTGGGGATGAAGTGTTCTACCCCGTGCTTAGCAACCTTCGCGGAGAAGGTCGGGTTGGTGAGGGCTGGGAACTCAGCCAGGAGTGCTGAGTAGTCGTCTGTTGAGCGGGCGCGGCACTGCCACGCCATTTCGGCGGATTGGGGGGGGGCCATGGCGCCCGGGACAGGTGACATGGTGTTCATGTCCACGAGGCGGCGCCGAGGCATGTCGACCAACAGGCCGTGGGCGCACAGGAAATCCGCACCGAGGAGCGGGGAGAGCATCTTGGCGGTGATAAACTCCCAGTGGTAGCGGCGGCCTGCGAGGTCGATGGTGACGGTGCGGGTGCTGTACGTCCGGATGTCGGTGCCGTTGGCGGCAGCCAGCGCAGGACCGCGGCCGCCTCGTTGGATCTCGAGGGCGGACGCGGGGATGATGCTGCGCTGCGCGCCCGTGTCGCATAGGAAACAGCATCCGGAGGCGCTGTCCGTAACGTACAGCAGCGCGCCTGCTTGCCCCACGGCCATCGTGTAGGCCGGTGTGGGGGCGGTTGGAAACGTGCAGGGATGGCTGCAGCGGCGTGCCCGTGCACCAAACCGGGTATGGAAGTAGCAATAGCCCTGGGTCGGAGGGCTTGGGGGACGTGGGGGGCCTCGTGGCCGAGCTGTGTGGCCGCGCGATAGAGTGTGGCGCGCGCGCCGACGCTGCAGAGGCCAGGTCAGGGGTGATGGCGTGGTTGGAGCTGGCGGACAGGAGCTTATCGGCTTTGTCGGCCAGGGCCTCGAGGTCCGTGAGGCTGGACGACACGATCGCCGGGTGGATGCTGGGAGGTAGTTGGCGGATAAAGAGCGTGCGGAAGAGGGAGCCGGGCGGTTTGTCGTCGGTCAGAGCAAGCATGTGTGAGAGCAAGTCTGACGGTGTGGAGTCACCGAGGCCCGGGAGGTCGAGGAGGTGGCAGTTGCGCACGAATTGGGAGGCTGTGAATTTTTTAATGAGCGCGGCCTTGAGACGTGCGTACTTGCCTTCCTCCGGAGGGTTTTGTAGTGTTGTCCAGACTTTCGTGATTGTGGAGCTGCCCAGGGAGGCGAGGAGGTAGTCGTACATCATTGCGTCGGCGGTGATGCCGCGGAGTCGGAATTGCGATTCGGCTTGAAGGAACCAGGCGGTGGCCAGGTTCTCCCAGAACTCCGGCAGCTTCACAGAAACTGCGTTTGTGTCAGCCATGGTTACGCTTAGGAGTCGTCCTGAGCGTTGGGGTCACCAATGTAGGAGTCTACGTACTCCTAGCAAAAAATACTGAACTCGGAGAGGTTCAACAGAAAAGGTTTAATTGTTGAGGCTGCATGCTGAACACAAAATGGAGTCAGAGACTACACAAGGTACAACTGTCTTTCATCAGTTCACAGCTTTGACTGCTCCTCCCCCGCTCTGGGCTTAACTATGTTGCAGATCGAGTTTCTTAAAGGTGTGATCCTTCTTAAAGGCATGACGCCTGATTTATAGTCTACGGACCGGAAAGCGGATTGTGTCCGTTCTGTGATCGGTACGCCACACAGCTCCCCGCAGAATCCGCTAGTAGGGAGTGTACGAACCGGCATGGCGGCTTGATGGCACGGCTGGAACGGCTCTTGGCGGTTGGTGTCGGGAGCGGGGCGGTCGAACGTGTCGGGCTCTTAGGCGGTCTGCCCCACGGTGGGGGTTGGCCCACTTGAACGGGTTCGTCGGACTCTAGGTGCGCCAGCTTGAGCCGGTCGACCGACATCTTGTCAGTTCTGCCGCCCACTTCGAGGAGGAAGAACTTGTTCCCCGTCTGGAGTACCCTGTAGGGTCCGTCGTATGGGGGCCGTAGAGGTCCTCGGTGGGCGTCATGGTGCACGAAAACAAATTTGGCCATGTGCAGGCTAGGTGGTACGCGGGTTGCTGGTTTGCCGTGCCGGCCGGTGGGTACCGGAGCGAAGTGTTGTGCTTGGTTGGCGAAAGCGCAGCGTTGCTGGTCAGCCGACCAGTGGGTCGTGGCGGTGGACAGGAACTCTCCGGGTACGCGCAGCGGCTGGCCGTACACCAGTTCCGCCGCCGAGGCTTGCAGGTCTTCCTTGACCGCGGAGCGTAGGCCGAGTAGCACCCACGGGAGGCGGTCGATCCAAGCCTCGTCCTCGAGGCTGGCGCGGAGGGACTCCTTCATGGACCTGTGGAAATGCTCGCACAGTCCGTTGGCTTGGGGGTGGTAAGCCGTGGTGCGGTGAACGGCCACCCCGAGGTTTCGGGCGATGGCGGCCCACAGATCAGAGGTGAACTGCGGGCGTCTGTCCGACGTCATGTCAGAGGGGACGCCGAACCGAGCGACCCAGGTACCGATGAACGCCCTCGCGATGTCGACGGTGGTGGTGGACGTCAGTGGAATGGCCTCGGGCCAGTGGGTGGTACGGTCCACGATTGTCAGCAGGTGCGTGTGACCTTGTGATGGCGGCAGGGGGCCGACGAGGTCAATGTGGACGTGGTCGAACCTTCTTTCTGGCACGGTGAACTCCTCGAGTGGGGCTTTGACGTGCTGGTGGATTTTGGCACGCTGGCAAGCTATGCAGGATCTGGACCAGACGCGCACATCTTTGCGCAGGCCGTGCCAGACAAATCGGTTGGTCACCAGTCTAATGGACGCGCGGGTGCCGGGGTGTGAGAGGCCGTGGACGATGTCGAACACCCGTTTTCGCAAGGACGCCGGGACTACGGGGCGGGGTTGCGCCAAGGAGGTGTCGCATTTGACTGTGACGGCGGACGGGCCGCAGGCGATGTCGGTCAGTCGCAGCCCTGGGAGGGTAGTGGGCGCGGAGAGCAGATCGGGGTCGGTGCGTTGCTCCGCTGCCAGTTGAGCATAGTCCACTGCCAGGTGGGCGCCGTGGACGGCGGGGCGGGATAGGCAGTCGGCCACCACGTTGTCTCGACCGGAGACGTGTCGGATGTCCGTGGTGAATTCTGACACCGCGGCGAGCTGGCGTTGTTGCCTGGCTGACCACGGGTCCGCAGATTTCGCCATCGCGAATGTCAGGGGTTTGTGGTCGACAAACGCGGTGAAGGGGCGGCCCTCCAGAAGAAATCTAAAATGGCGGACTGCCAGGTACAGTGCGAGGAGCTCGCGGTCAAAGGCGCTGTATTTGGCCTCCGGGGGGCGCAGTTGGCGGCTGAAAAAGGCCAGCGGTTGCCAGGCCCCGTCGACCCACTGTTCGTACACAGCGCCGACCGCGTGGTCGGAGGCGTCCGTGGTGAGGGCCACCCTGGTGTTGGGCTGTGGGTGAGTGAGCATGGTGGCGTCGGCGAGTGCCTTTTTGGTCGAGTCGAAAGCGGTCAACATGTCCGCCGACCACTCGATCGCCATTCTGTCTTTCTTACCCCGGAGGGCTTCGTATAGGGGCCGCATGAGGGAGGCCGCTCCGGGAATGAAGCGGTTGTAAAAGTTGATCATCCCCAAGAACTCCTGGAGGCCTTTGATGGTGGTAGGCCGGGGGAACTGCTGGACGGCTTGCACCTTGGCGGGCAGGGGAATGGCTCCGTCCTGCGTGATGTGGTGGCCGAGGAATTCGATCCTGCTGAGGCCGAATTGGCACTTGGCTGGGCTGATGATGAGCCCGTGCTCACTGAGCTGCTGGAACAGCGTGCGGAGGTGCTCAATGTGTTCCTGCTTGGAGGAACTAGCTACCAGGATGTCATCCAGGTAGACAAAGAGGAACTTCAGGTCCCGGAGGACCGAGTCCATGAGCCGCTGGAAGGCCTGGGCCGCGTTTTTGAGGCCGAAGGGCATTCGGAGGAACTCGAATAGCCCAAAAGGGGTGATTATGGCCGTCTTGGGAACGTCCGTGGGGTGGACTGGCACCTGATGGTAACCGCGCACCAGGTCGACTTTGGAGAAGACTGAGCGGCCGGCCAGTCTAGCCAAGAAGTCTTGAATGCGGTATGGGGTACCGATCCAGCGTGGTGGCGTCGTTTAGGCGCCGGTAGTCCCTGCAGGGGCGCCATCCCCCGTCGGGTTTGGTGACGATGTGGAGTGGGGAGGCCCAGGGGCTGTTGGAGCGGCGGATGATGCCGAGCTGTTCCATTGTGGCGAACTCGGCCCGCGCGATCTCCAGCTTGGCCGGGTCCAGCCTGCGGGCGTGGGCATACACCGGTGGGCCTGTGGTGGGGATGAAGTGTTCTACCCCGTGCTTAGCAACCTTCGCGGAGAAGGTCGGGTTGGTGAGGGCTGGGAACTCAGCCAGGAGTGCTGAGTAGTCGTCTGTTGAGCGGGCGCGGCACTGCCACGCCATTTCGGCGGGTTGGGGGGGGGCCATGGCGCCCGGGACAGGTGACATGGTGTTCATGTCCACGAGGCGGCGCCGAGGCATGTCGACCAACAGGCCGTGGGCGCACAGGAAATCCGCACCGAGGAGCGGGGAGAGCATCTTGGCGGTGATAAACTCCCAGTGGTAGCGGCGGCCTGCGAGGTCGATGGTGACGGTGCGGGTGCTGTACGTCCGGATGTCGGTGCCGTTGGCGGCAGCCAGCGCAGGACCGCGGCCGCCTCGTTGGATCTCGAGGGCGGACGCGGGGATGATGCTGCGCTGCGCGCCCGTGTCGCATAGGAAACAGCATCCGGAGGCGCTGTCCGTAACGTACAGCAGCGCGCCTGCTTGCCCCACGGCCATCGTGTAGGCCGGTGTGGGGGCGGTTGGAAACGTGCAGGGATGGCTGCAGCGGCGTGCCCGTGCACCAAACCGGGTATGGAAGTAGCAATAGCCCTGGGTCGGAGGGCTTGGGGGACGTGGGGGGCCTCGTGGCCGAGCTGTGTGGCCGCGCGATAGAGTGTGGCGCGCGCGCCGACGCTGCAGAGGCCAGGTCAGGGGTGATGGCGTGGTTGGAGCTGGCGGACAGTAGCTTATCGGCTTTGTCGGCCAGGGCCTCGAGGTCCGTGAGGCTGGACGACACGATCGCCGGGTGGATGCTGGGAGGTAGTTGGCGGATAAAGAGCGTGCGGAAGAGGGAGCCGGGCGGTTTGTCGTCGGTCAGAGCAAGCATGTGTGAGAGCAAGTCTGACGGTGTGGAGTCACCGAGGCCCGGGAGGTCGAGGAGGTGGCAGTTGCGCACGAATTGGGAGGCTGTGAATTTTTTAATGAGCGCGGCCTTGAGACGTGCGTACTTGCCTTCCTCCGGAGGGTTTTGTAGTGTTGTCCAGACTTTCGTGATTGTGGAGCTGCCCAGGGAGGCGAGGAGGTAGTCGTACATCATTGCGTCGGCGGTGATGCCGCGGAGTCGGAATTGCGATTCGGCTTGAAGGAACCAGGCGGTGGCCAGGTTCTCCCAGAACTCCGGCAGCTTCACAGAAACTGCGTTTGTGTCAGCCATGGTTACGCTTAGGAGTCGTCCTGAGCGTTGGGGTCACCAATGTAGGAGTCTACGTACTCCTAGCAAAAAATACTGAACTCGGAGAGGTTCAACAGAAAAGGTTTAATTGTTGAGGCTGCATGCTGAACACAAAATGGAGTCAGAGACTACACAAGGTACAACTGTCTTTCATCAGTTCACAGCTTTGACTGCTCCTCCCCCGCTCTGGGCTTAACTATGTTGCAGATCGAGTTTCTTAAAGGTGTGATCCTTCTTAAAGGCATGACGCCTGATTTATAGTCTACGGACCGGAAAGCGGATTGTGTCCGTTCTGTGATCGGTACGCCACAATGTAAAGGCAAGCATTGTACAGGAAACTTTGTGATATCCGGCACCGACGGGACCGAGCTGTTGCCGTCCCATCAAAACTGCCGGACAAACCAGCGCTAATGTTAAAACATACGGAAGCTTTTGAGCTCCGTATCTAGCAACAAACCCTGTTGCTTAGCAACAACTTCTAAACAGTCGGCCGTAGCTTGCAAGCGTCTCTGTAGCTAAGCAACAGCTTTAGCTAGACCTTGCAGAGCCTGACTAGTGAAAAAAAAGCAACGAAAAGAAAAAAAACTTACTGAACCGACTCCTGAATTTTGCCGGTGGCTCGAGCATTCCGGACAGTTAACATCCGGATAAACCAAAGTTTCCTGTATTGTGAATTATCTGCTGTATAATCTTGTTTTTGTGTAGTTAAAAATTTTATAAATAAATTCACAAAGGTAAGTGACATGAATCAACTGAGCGGCCTGCGGGTGGCGCTGTCCAGAGAGAGTATAAATACTTGGGCACAGGCCCAGCTTGCGCAGGACATTCTTAACAGGAACTAGTCCTCCATGTTGTAAAACAGTTGATTAAAGCTTTGTTTAATGCTTAGACCAAGTGTCTAGTAGTTTTCTTACGATAGTAAGTACAGATGGAAACTATTTGGCCAACTTCCATTGAAACCTATGATCTCCCTGTCATGACCTCTTGCATGACCCCAGAGTCTTTACTATGCTATGCAGAAGATAATTAATTACAGGTATTAGTGTTCGTTTGGCTCACAGGTAGCACTATCACTTCTGAGTCAAAAGGTTATAGGTTCAACTCCATTCCAGGACCTGAGCATAAGGCTGACACATCAGTGCAGTACTGAGGGAGTCTTGCATTGATGGAAGTGACATCTTTCAGATAAGATGTTAAATTTACTTTTTAGATAGACATAAAAGAACCCATGGTACTATTCAAAGAATAACGGGGGAGTTCTCCCAGTGTCCTGGTCAACATTTATTCCTCAGCCAACACCACCAAAAACAGATTAACTGGTCATTTAATCTAATTTGCTGTTTATGATAACTTGCTGTACACAAATTGGCTGCTGCATTTTCCCACATAAGTGACAATACTTAAAAAGTACTTTAATGGTTGTTCAGCATTTTGGATGTTCTGAGGACATGAAAAGGCACTATATAAATGCGCATCTTTCAAGAAGTACTTTCTGGCATCAGTCCTAAACTTGCCTTTTACAAATTTGTACCAATGTCCCTTGAAATAGTGCTCAGGTTTAACATTTTCTATTCTACTTAGTCTTGTGTATTTCGATGTCCTCTCATATGTTTTTTCTAACTCTTTCTCATAATGCTGTTGCCTCACAGTAGGGATCAGTCCTGTTGCTGTCCCTGAAGTGCTTCCTGTGGCTCATTGACCAGAACTGGAACCATTATTGAAGTTGCAACCTGACTGGAGCACTATACAGCTTCAGCAATGGCAGTCTCAGAATTATACTCCCTTGATTTGGCAATAGAGCATTTTGTTTCTTTTGTTGAGTGCTGCTCTGCAATGCCTGGAAATGGTTAGCATTAAGTCCAATATCACGCGCCGATCTCTTTTGAGGATTTGTAGCCTGAACGAGATAGTCTGATGCTTCCTGCTTTTCTGGTGGGCAGCTTGTACAACTGCTATGTGAAATAACTCAGCAAAATGGACAACTGTTACTCCTGTGCCAGGGACACCGATTCACAGCACAATAACTGTGCCGTCTTTCGGATGAGACGCTAAACCGAGGCTCAGTCTGCCCTCTCAGGTGGACATAAAAGATCCCATGGCACTATTTCGAAGAAGAGCAGGGGAGTTCGCCCGGGTGTCCTGACCAATAGTTATCCCTTGTCAAACACCTAAAACAGATTATCTGGTCATTATTTCATTGCTGTTTGTGGGAGCTTGCTGTGCACAAATTGGCTGCCCTGTTGCCCTGACTACACTTCAAAAAAAAGTACTCCAATGGCTGTGAAGCGCTTTTGGGGCGTTCTGATAGGGAAAAGTTTTATAGAAATGCAAGTTCAATCATTCATAACCGTTTAGGTTTCGGATCGTTGCAGACGCAGATTTGTCTTCGGGAAAAGCATGTTGCTGTGAACACAAATAAAGAGAAAGGAAGAACTTTAATTTATACAGCGTCTTTCACGACCACCGGTCCTCCTAAAGCGCTTTAAAGCCAATGAAGTACGTTTGAAGTGTAATCACTGCTGTAATGTAGGAAATAAAGAGTTGGGAGAAATCGAGAAACGGCAACGGCCGTGCGCCTCACCCAGTGAGTAAAGGTGGACAAAGCCCCCAGAGGGAGCACCTGTGAGTTACCCCAGGGATGAATATGGCTAGTCGTCTCTATTGGCCGCACCAGGCTGCTTCCGTTTCCATGGATACGCGACAGGAAGCTGTGACCTGTGACCCGGTGCGGAGGTGGATCAGGTGACTGGCGCGTTGTCACGTGATGCGCGGCCGTGGCTGGCGAGCAGAAGCCGGAGTCCGGGCCACGGCTGAGGCCTGTACCCTGTTAACGGCCCTTCAAACAAGCGTTCGGACAGGTGGAAAGCCGGCGGAGCCTTTCTGTTTTATTGAGTGACATAAAGTAAGGCTTTTCGGAACTGAAACTGGCTCAGGCGTGATGGGTGGGAAATGGGGTTGGGGGGGTCAGTGTCAGTACAGAGCGGGGCCTCGCTATTCGTCTTCTGTCTGGGAATGCACTCAAAGTCCCAGGCCTGTGGCAGTTTAACAAGAGATATAAAACTGAACCCACAGCGAGCAATACATCGTGAGTGGGCGTATATCACCACTCAGTCACGTAAATAAATTGTTACAGAATAAAGACCCAAATCTAAGTGTGTTTGCAAATATAGCTCTCCATTCACACATCTCCCTTGTCAAACCTTGGTTCCCCAATAACTTTAAACATGACTGGAGCAATCTTTGCAGCAAATTTGGACCTGTTCTGACTGTCACACTTATCTTCTATTGGCTCTTTGGGGTACAGTCCCACAGGTGCTGATTCAGGACCTCACTAGAATGGCCAGACGATGCATGCTGGCAGGCTAATTGACTATGAAGGACAGCTCCGCTGATCCCAAGCCCATTCTCACTTGCCGACCACATACACACTGCATTTTTCAGCAGGAGTCACTGGATAGTGATCAGGACTGAGAACCCTGCCTCTCCCACATCCTCAGACATAAGAGGCCAATTGTAATGCCATTACTGCCCCAGCTGAAATCAGATGTCTCATTCTTTTTGAGAAAAACTATGGACTTTTCATTTGCCTAATTTCAAATGGTGCACTGAGATTGACAGCTAAACAGACAATCTGATGTGGGTTTATATTGAGATTTCACATTGCAACCAGTGCACAGTATTTATGTGGACAGATCATTGCAATTACTTAATTTGGAGGCTATGGCAAATTTATTAGCTGTTGGTCATTCAGTAAAATTTCCTTAAATTGCCCTGTTCTTCAAGAAATGTTCCCAAAAATTGCTCTGAGCATAATCTGCGTGTTTTGCACAGCAGAACTTGGAGGGAGACTCAGGTTTCAATTGTACAGTGATTTTGTGATAACACTCAATGGGAAAATTCACTGTGGCAGCTGTAATATTTTAACTGGTGATTTCTTAAATTCTATTAAATTAAAATTTGTAGCCACAATTTCTGTTGAGATCAACACCACTCTTCTGAATGTATGTGGTGTAATATAGTTAAAATTTTGATTTTAGCAGCTCACTGTTGGGGTGAGAAATTAGGGAACTCTTTATTTTATAAAGCTAGGGAACACAAAATTGAGAGAAGTGAAATCTCAGTGTGGGCAATGGCAGCAGTCTGGAGTTTTGTTCAATCAGCCCAACACATGACAATCTGTCCTAGTTTTTGCCTCTGATTGTCTGCTCAGCAATATTGAGAAGTTTTTTGGTGTATGGTATGTTTTATACTTTTTATTACATCATATACATGTTGATGCAAAGCAATTTCTGATATGCATTGACAAAAACAAATGGGCTCTCACTAAAGAAAGTGCAGCTTGCAGAATAACTGACCTGCTGGCTGAAGATCATACTTGTAAGTATCAGTTTTGAGATCAGTACCTGTAGCATATTAATGCTTTTATTGTTTTGACAAGATTGTTTATTTTCCCTGTTTCAATTCAATACAAAAGATGAAGAGTTCAATATGAGCATTTGAATCAATGATACTGACATTGGCACTCTTTTCTGGAGACTTTTCTGCAGGGCAATGGGGAAAGAACAGGGAGTGGGACAAATTGTATAGCTCTTTCAAAGAGCCAGCACAGGCAGGTTGGACTGAATGACCTCCTTTTGTACTGTGATTCTCTGAGTCCATTAGCTGTGTATCTGGGTTCAATTCTGAATTTCCAGTACTTTTCTGTTTTTCTTCCTCCTCGGCTCTCAAATTTTCTGTTGCATTTTATCATCATCATCATCAACAACTTGCATTTATATTGTGCCTTTAACATAGTAAATCGTCCCAAGGGACTTCACAGGAGTGTTATCCAAGCGACATAAGGCGCTATTAGGACTGGTGAGAGGTCGATTTTAAGGAGCGTCTTAAAGGAGGAGAGAGAGCTAGAGAGGTGGAGAGGTTTAGGGAGGGCATTGCGGAGCTCGGCTGAGGCAGCTGATGGCACGGCTGCCAACAGGGATGTGCGAGAAGCCAGAATTGGAGGAGTGCAGTGATCTCGAAGGCTTGTAGGGCTGGAGGAGGTTACAGAGATAGGGAGGGGCGAGGCCATGGAGAATTTTAAAACTGAGGTATTGCCGGACCGGGAGCCAGTGTAGGTCAGCGGGCGCAGGGGTAATGGGTGAACGGGACTTGGTGCGAGTTAGGAATTGGGCAGCAGAGTTTTGGTTGAGCTCCAGTTTGTGGAGGGGAGGCTGGCCAGGAGAGCATTAGAATCGTCAAATCTAGAGATACTAAAGGCATGGATGAGGATTTCAGCAGTGGATGAGGTGAGGCAGGGGCGGAGATGGGCGATATTACGGAGGTGGAAGTAGGCGCTTTTTTACATGCTTACATTGCAAGTGCATTTACTTGAAGCTGTGTAAGGTAAACATGGCTTGCAAGTACATTTACTTGAAGCTGTGTAAGGTAAACATGGCTTGCAAGTACATTTACTTGAAGCTGTGTAAGGTAAACATGGCTTGCAAGTACATTTACTTGAAGCTGTGTAAGGTAAACATGGCTTGCAAGTGCATGGAAAGGTGAATTGTTCCTGGAGCTTTACTCTTGTCTCATAACTAAACATTGTGTTTGTGGGTTTTGATGCTGGTAGAATGTTGAAACATTGAATGTCACTGGATAGGCGCTCTCCTAATCTGGCGGACTCTCACTGAAATAAAATTATACATCTCTCTGGCCCAGATCAGCGCTGGTCATTGTTGGGACAATTGAAAATTCCACACACACACGGGGTTGAAATTACTCCCAACACAAATTGGGAAAATGATTCTTTTCCTTAATTAATGACCAGCTAACAAAATTACATTCTCAGAAATCATATTTCAAAGCTGCGATTTCTCACAATTTCATTAGTGATGTTTAATTATGGAGAAATACAGGAATTTTCCTGTTTTACATTTTGGAAATTTAGAGCCCATAGGAGAAAATATTCATTTGATTTGCGCCCTTCCGTTAGCGCCCCAAGAGGGCGTTAATGGGGCGCAAAGTAACTAGCGCCCGGGCACAGTGATGTTTGCGCCGCTCGCGAAATTGATCAGACATTTTGCGGCGGCGCTAAACACTACTGCCACGATCTCCTATGCCCGCAGATTGTGACGTCAGTCGAGCGTGCAACGCCCCGGACCAGATATTGAGTGGCGCCCCCTGTCTTTCTGCCTGCCACTAGCAACGACAGGTTGAGGGGAACGTTTTGCAGTCGGGAAGGGACTGGGGGAGCGCTATTTAAAGGCAACTGCTTCCTGCCTTTTTTTGTCGGGGACATTTTTGCACCACGCATTCTGAGAGAGAGAGAGAGACTTCTGGAGAGATTCAACGCTGTGTGAAGGAGTTTTGGGCACTGACCAGCACTTTGCAGGTTCATTTTGATTTGACCTTGCATCGATTTAGAAGAGACTATGGGGCTGCACTCTGAGCTCTTTCCATGGGCCTCGCCATTGTTCTTTCCAGCAGATTTGATGTGCAGGTCTCTCCAGGCTGAGATTCAAGGCTGCAATGAGCAGGGTGTGGATGGAGAGCAAGATCGACCCTCCCCTTTAAGAACTGGCCAGCACCAATGTGCCTGTGTTCCATTGCTAACTGACATCACATGAGCTTCGCCAGCGCTCTGCGGTAGCGCCTCACTCCTCGGTGTTTGCGCCTTAAGAGAGGTGTGTAGCGCCTGATTTAGCACTCCAATCACCTCCAGGGGTCGATAGAAGCCAAGTTTGCAGTCAGAGGTGATAATTAGTGGCAGGTGCTAAACTTTGCGCCCAGCTGATAATTGTGCCCCAAACGGGGCGATACTGAATTTCTCCCCCTTAGTCTCTGCGGGGCATGCGCTTACTGCACAATTTTAACATGGGAGGCCAGAGTGCATATAATTTAATTGCCCTTTTTGCTGGAGAATGGAGTATTTTGCAGAATGTAGAGAACAAAAATTAAAATGCAAAATTTATGTCAACAATTTCCTCCTGCTTTGGAATACTGTACTATTATGCAAGTACAAATAGGTTCAGTTTTTTAATGTAATTTCCTTATTTGCAGGCGATGCATCTTAAGTGGTTTATTAGCCTGTAGTACAGAATATCTTTGCTATGGAAGGATCTTCATTGTACCTGGCCACTGGGATGAAGAATGCGAAAATGCATCCATTTGGGAGAGAGGAAGAGGATTCGTTGGAGAGGCTGTTTGTGTTCTTCTGCGAGCACTTGCGGCAGGGACAGTGGGCCTTGGCACAAGCCTGCATGCCCCAGTTAAGGCAATGGCAAGGAGGTGGTGCAGAACAAGTGAAGGAAATCCTTCAGGCAATCGTCGTCTGTCCATACAAGCTAAGGTGAGGACTTTGGAGGAGCTTATAGAACCATACAAATTTACAGCACAGAGAAGGCCGTACAGCTCATTGTGTCTGTGCTGGCTCTTAGTTAAAGCAACCCAAAACTGATCCCACTGTCTGATCTCTTCCCATAGCATTGTATCTTTCTATGCTCTATCCAATTTTTCCTTAAAATTACATAGAATTTTACAGCACAGAAACAGGCCATTCAGCCCAACAGGTCTATACTGGTGTTTATGCTCCACACGAGCCTGCTCCCACCGTACTTCATCTCACCCTATCAACATATCCTTTTATTCCTTTCTTCTTCATGTACTTATCTAGCTTCCTCTTAAATACATCTATGTTATTCGCCTCAACCATTCCATATGTTAGCAAATTCCACATTCTCACCACTCACTCAAAAGAAGCAATGGTGTTTGCCTCAACCATGCCCTGAGGCAAAACCCTCCGAGCTCCAACAATGTTCTGTGTAAAGAGATTTCTCCTAAGCTTTCTCCTCACTCTTGGTGATAATCTTAAATTGATAACTCTCATCAATGACTACCCAAGCAGAATTTTAAAAACTTTTAATAAATCTCTTCTTAGCCTTCTCTGCTCCATTGTAAACAATCCCAATACCTCAAGTGTCTCCTCATAACTTTAGTTTCCCATTTTTGGTATCATTCTGGGAATCTACACTGTATGCTCTTTATGGCCTTAATGTCCTTTCTATAATGGGGTGCCCAAAACTGCACACAGTCCTCTAACAGTGGCCTAATCAATGTCTTGTATAAATTAATGATTCTTTACTCTTGTACTTTATGCCCCTATTTATAAAACCCAGAGTTCTATTGGCCATTTTTATGGCTTTATGTACCTGGACACTCTCAATTACATATTTGAACTCCTCAGCCTCTCTGTTCATCCTTATCCAGTCTTTCCATTAGGTATATGCTTCTATTGCTTATACAAAATACTGCAGATGTAAGAAATCTAAAATTGAAACAGAAAATGCTGGAAGAACTCAGGCGGTCAGGCCGCACTGATGGAAAGAACAGACAAGTTGATGTTTTGGTACGTGTCTGTACCGAAAATGTCAACTGCCATTCCTTGTTTTATGTTTTCTGCTAAAATCCAGTACCTCACATCTGTTCTTATTAAATTGCATCTGCCAGAGTCAGCTGACTGCCCATTTTGCTAACCAGTCTATGCCTTCCTGAAGTCTTTTACAGTGCTCCCTGTATGAAAGCATCTATGGTGTGGCCTTCATAGCTAACTCATCTAAAACCCTTGTCATGGAATTACTGCTAACAACTTCCTTGGCAGTGCCATCTCATAGAATTAAAGAAGCATTCTGTGTCTACACTTTCGGTTCCTTCTGATATGATAGCTTTGGATGTACTGTACTGAATTGGCATTATGTACCTGTTGGTATACAAAAACATAGTTTATTTTATTAGGCTATTGAGGAATAGCAATCCATATATATTGCTGCATCTCAATCTACTGCAACAAACTTGTACAGCAACAGGCACACGATCAATTCACTGCAACCAAATCCATCAAGCCAAAAGGAACGGAAAGTATGATTAATAGATATAGAATGCCCCTTAAGTTCGTAATGCCTTTAGCATCTGTAAGCCAATAGGTTAGTACATTGGTATATCAAAATGCTGCATCAAGGATTGTTGGGACATGGGGTTCTGTCCTTATATTTCCGTGCAATAATCTATATAATTCCTTTTTTTTCTCCTCAAAAATGTTTTCTCCGCTCCTCCTTCCTGAAATTATTTGTTTCTTGCTTTAGTGAGGTTCCACAGATGCTGGCAGACTCGGGTACCTCACCCAAGTGGGGTCTTGGTAGGATTTTGATTGCAGGGGTCAGCACAGACCACGTGTAATCCTGTCCTCAGCCAATGTGTATTCATGCACACTTCCAGTATGGTCACTGAGCAGTGATCACTCTGGTTGACTTTTCCCCTCCCAAACCCAGGGGTGCTGAGGCCAGTTTGATTGACGAACTCAGCCCAGCCTTGGGTTCTTCCCGGTCTATATGGCTTGGCTATTCACTGGATAAACTTGCAGACCCATAAAGGGAGCGCAACAGATGCCTTTACATGAGCTGCTGTATATTTTTGCTTTCTCCGTTCTTCAGAGCATTAAATATTTCAAAACTGATTTGAAGACAATGTTTCAACTGTCACAGACGCCGTAGTTTAAAAAAAAATATTAAACGCATTTAATTTTCCATTGACTTTAAAAACTCGTCGCGGGTGATTTCTGACCAGTTGTTTGTGTGCAGGTGGGAGTCGGTTTCTAGTCCTCATCGACTTGCCTGGTTGTGGCTACTGGAGCTCGAACTGTGGTGGTCACATGATCAGGTAAATGGGCACTTCAAGCACTCGGTGATTCTGTGGATATTGTTAATGTTAATAAAATTTTACATTCATTTCCAGATGTCTAATTCTTTGGAGTCTAAAATAGCTATTTTTTTGCACCAGACATCGCTTCCACCATTTGTCAGGAGCGAGATTGAATTCTTTTTGCTACTGGAGCAGCTACAGCCACAGATCTCGCAAGATGTAATAAAGGTGATGTAAATATTGTCTTTAAATTATTTCAGTGACACTTTTTATTAAACTGAGCAGTTATTTGAGACAGTTATCAACTATTACTGCAATTCTTGTGTAGTTTAATGCTATATTATGTTGCTGCGTAATTTGTGAAATCAAGTAACAGTGATGTTCCTCAGAACATTTAATGTATTGACGTGTTGAACTTTCAGTAATATTCCTGGGTTCAAGTATAATTTAGTTAGTAATGACAGAACTGGATATGCTGTGATGCTAATCTATTATATTCTCTGTGCAGGAGCTCCATGATATTTTTTTAAACTGTCATAACCCTGATCTGGTGATTGAGAAGCAAGTGGACTTCAGCGTCTATAAACTAAGTCCTGAGGCATTTTCTTCTTTACGGAACCTTTTGTCCAGCAGCCCTCAGCTTGTGCAGGCTGTGGTTGCTTACTTGCTGGTAGAAAACAGCAACAGTTCTGCTGTGGAATACAACCACATGCTACAGAAACTATTTGTTGACTTTCTGCGGGATGCTCTATGTTCCCTGAAGGCGGCTCGCCAGGGAAAGGCCAAGAATGGATCTGTCATGGATGTACACGAGCGGATCACAAACCAAATCTATTCTGTTGTTTCTGTGCTTACTTTCGATGCGGAAAGGCAGGCCTGTGAAATCCGACAGTTGTGTGAGGAACTCTATGATGCTTGCTGTGCAACAGAATGCGGACTGAGTGAGGAGCGTTTACTTGGCTTTATGCTTAGAAAACCGAACCAGACTCTGATCAGTTTGTACAGCACTGTATCCATCGAGAAGAGTAAAGAGAAGCTAGTAGCGCAAATCTCACCTGAAAGAGGTAACCAGCGGCTTGTCCTTTCATCTTCCTTCAGGTGCCCACCTCCCATTCTAGTAATAGAAAGAAAGAATTGCATTTTGATTTCCTTTATTCCTTTTCAAGCTAATAATTTACAAATACTTGAATCATTCTTTTATTTTCAAGTTATTCCCCCCACTCCACCCCCATTTTTTCCCCCTTCCCTGAATGCAATAACTTGTACTTGGATGCAGGTGCTAGCAGCTCTCATGCACCTTGCTCAGGTGGCTATTCTTTGCGAATGAGCCCAGACGTTGGGTGCCATGAGATCTTGGCGGTATGATGAGCAAGCGCAATCCTGGCATCAAACAATATCCACGTGCACACTTTCCCAGCAGCAGGCATTCAGTAAGGTCACCTGGCTGACTTTTATTTTCAAACTTCTCTCTGGTCCAGGGCCAATTTTAACACACCCCTGACTAAGATCAACTAAATCATCATAGACCAAGGACGGAACTTGGGATTTATTTGGTCTGTCTTACTCAGTACCACAATGGCAGCTGTTCCCCACACTGTCCCCAGCTGTCACCATCACTATCCAGCACACTTGTGTGGTTCCACCATTTATTTTTTTCTTGTCAGCAGAGTGGCGGATGTATTAAACTTGGTGGCCTGAGTTATAGTCACATGTAAGCTTAGTTTTCCTGGTTTCTGCTCCTGTTGTGCTTCCAAAAACAGGAAACAACGCCACCTGGTTAAAAAAATACAGAGAATAATTTCCGGTAATAGTACAGACATTCTTTGTGACCGTGAGGACCTCCACACAAGGAAGAAAAAAGTTAATTGTATTTCTAGGATTTAAAAACTATTTACCAGACTCCTTATGGCCTTGAGCTACCTAATAATTGGGGATTTTGACCTTCCCAGACCATATGCTTCACTGTATTTTATTTGTCAGGTGCTAGGTTAAAAACCATATTAGCATCTGATGAGTAGCATTATTTAAAATGTAGTTTGACGCCAGGGTTGAAGCATTTATTTTTAAATTATTTGAAGTATTAGATCGTTTACTCCAGGTCCCCATTTAAAAAAAAAAAAGGTATTTAACTTCCTCCTTGCCGGACATTCTCCTGCCTGAAGGACTGGCTCGGCAATGGTAGTCGACCTGCTGCAGCAAGTTGCTACGGACATCTTAGATGCCCCCCTCAAGCTTGTCACTGGAAGGTGCTTCAGAGCACCAGTATCTTTGTATGTGTGTGAGATGAGATGCACTATTTGACTTTTGTAAGTTTATTTTTCAGTTTCTCTTGAACTATCAGAAGCTGAAAAGGTTACACTAACATCATTTACAGACTCTGAGGAACCTCCTGCTTGGAAGGCAACTTACTTCTACAGCACAAGCACCAGTAAGCACTTCCTGGAGCAGGTTCTGGTATGTATTGGGACTGAAGGAACAGCAAATGTTGATTTTGGTATTTGAGTCAAATAAAGTTAGTCAATGATGAATGTGGAATAATAAAGTTCATATAAAGAAATGTCCACCAAGTACCTATCATCTCCATGTTTCTTTTATTGGCCTAGAGGGGCCATTTTAAACCTCCATGTCCCACAATGATTTATTTTTGTAACTATAAAATCCAGAACTCTGAAATTTAGTAGAGAGCAAAGCTACCAGGGACTAGTAAAAAAAAAATAAAAGTGGTCATATTTTCTTTTAATTTATAAACTAAGTGAAGGGTCATGGTCCACAGTGCAGGATACCACCAAGGCGAAAAGAGAAGAAAAGATGGGATATCTCATTAATGGTCGGTTAGATGATGCTTAGCTTTTAAAAGCCTGTAGGTTGTAGGAGGAAGGGATAAATAAATAAATATGTTTGTAAATGCTGCATTTACCATTCTGAGGTCCATGGGAGCCCCCTTGCCCATGGTTTCAGCTGGTTACTTTGGTCTAAGGAGAAACCTTTAAGAGGAAGATTATCTCGTCCAGCTATCTTCATCTTCAAAAATATGCTTCTTTTAGTGCAGAAGCGTCAGATGAACATCACTTTTATTTTAAAAAGGAAGGCAGCAAAAGGGGACTAGGTGGCATTATAGATTAACACACTGTCCTTTCTCCTGTGATACATGGATTGATGCCCAGAGCAGTGATGGGATTGGACACCTCCCTGCCAGCTGCAAGAGACTCTAGTGAAGTGAGTCTAGGAATTCTCAGCCAGTTCCTAGCGGATATGAGTTCACAGTACAAATGTGCCCCAAAAAACAGTTCAATGTGATGCTAAATTCACCATCTTAATCAGATGGCCACAAGAAATGTGGTAAGCGTATCATGCTTGGAAGGGAAAAGGTGACTCTGGACCTGTGGTTCCCAAGGCTCTCCACCATTGGGGTTTTCCACGTGTCATTTCTGGGTTCGTTGTAGACTAATTAATAGAGCTGCATTGCTTTGACTAGTCAACAACTCCATTATCATTGTATCATGCAGTCAACTACCAGGATGGTAGAAGGCAAACTAGATGAACTGTGGTCTTTTTTCGTCTAGCAATTTCTTTGTTCCTATATTCCTAAAAAGTGGCTGGTCTGGGAAATGGGAATATCACATTTGTGCAGTATTGATGTTGCTGCACATTGGCTGGACAATTGGATGGCACTGCAGTCTGCATCTAATCCTTGCTGGCTCAGTTAGTAGCACGATTGCTTTTGAGTCAGAAGTTTATGGAATCAAGCCTTACTCCAGGACTTGAGCACATAATCTTGGCTGACACATCTTTGTAGCACTGAGGGCCTGTTGCATTGTCGGAGGTGCCGTCTTTTGGGTGAGACATTAAATTGGGACCCTGCTTGCCTGTTTGAGTGGATGTAAAAGGTCCCATGGTACTGTTGTAAATAGACTAGGGAGTTCTCCTGGTGTTCTCCCCAACATTCCTCTTTCAATAAGTACCACCAAAAAATACTGCCTACATAACACTGGCTGCACTTCAAAATGTAATTAATGGCCCAGAAATTCGGGTTGGGGGCTTCATGCGGGTGCAAGCCCCCGATCTGCACTTACCTTGCGCGCCGGCCGTTGAGCTGTGGGCCCACGTGGAATTGCGATCCGGGGCCTGGTCCAGCTGCTGGCGCGCAGTGCTTGCATATCCCAGGGGCGCAGTTAGTTCGATGCGTCCCCTGGGATCACGTGGGCCATGGGCAGCCAATCGTAGCAGGGAATGCTCCATTCATAAGTCTGACAGGAAGTGCTGTCAAGACTTATAAATACTATGGCCCCAAAATAGCACTAAATCTTCAAATACATTTTTTTTTAAATCACATTTTTTAAATAAACTATAAATTACACAAAATAACTCTTAAACAATAATTTAAATTTTTGAAAAAATAATTTTATACTCTAATGGGGCTAAAAATAAACTTACCTTGCTTTAAAGTATTTAAAAATAATAAACCTGTGGAAAAAATGTTTTAATTTTAATTAATTCACCACTTACCTTGTAAAAAGCAGGCCTTACGCCTGCTTTTTATATTTCTAAATTCTGCAGGCTTACCCTCCCGGGAAAACCTGTTTTAAAAAAAAAAAAAAAAAACAAAGTTCGATGCGCACGCGCAGCCCCTCCTGCGCACGCGTTCGACCTCTGAACCTCTTCATTCAGAGGAACGGAAGTGCCGGTTTCCCGCGCATGCGCAGTGCATGCAGGAAACCGGCACTTCCATCGGGCCTACGGGTGAGTACTCCATGCGTACTCACCCGTGGAGACCCGAATTTCTGGGCCGATGGGTTTTGAAGTGCTTAGAAATATCCCAAGGACGTGATAAGGCAATCTTCAGATGTAAGTTCATACTTATGATATATGACCTGGAAGTACAAAATATATTCTGTTCCCCAACAGTGATATGTCTTACCTTCATCATGATCATAAAATACCACTCAAAAATGTTTCCCCAGAAAAAATGCATCAATGCTTGGTCTAGAGATCATGGGCGCCATGTTTTGCAACATTAAGGAGTTTGCTGTAGAAAGTAGTAGAGTTGAAATCACAGCGCACTTTTAATCTCACTGACTACACAAATAAAACCATGCACTGTAAATGATGCATTTCAGTGCTGCTGCTTTCTGTGATGACTACTTCAGATGCACACATTATGCTCTGTAGAGATTTCCCATTCCAACCAATGCTCTTTTTTAAATTATAGTCTTTACGGAAGCAACTTTCATAAGTGTTGAATATGTGTTTGTGCCATAACCAGTTGGAGCATCAACATTGAATACAGAGCAAGAGGATTCAGGGTTGATTTCCTACCCTGCATACATACTGTCTGAATTTTGGTTTAAAGCTTTAATTTAAAACGTTTTTTTTGTATTGAGTTTAATAAGGTGTTGGGCTTATTCAGCAACTGGATAGAAAAGATCAAAATACAGGTTGGTAAATGATCTCCCTTCACCATCACAGTAAACGTTCCAGTTGGAGGCTTCACTAACAGTGATTGCAGGCTCTAAAATCTTTTGTGAACGTTTTAAACTCTTTTCAGCACACCAGTGTAGAAAAGAGTTGGAGGGGAATGTCAGCTCCGCGGTTCCCTTTTCATTTTTATTCAGTTACAACAGTATTGAGAAAACAAAAGACTGAGCATAAAAAATCACCTAAATTAAGTCTATTGGGAAAGAGTAATGGACCATTTGACCTTCTACTATGCATGTTTATTATAGATTTTTGCTCATGTGAACCAAAAAAAAAGGCTCACAGAAGTTGTGTTATGAGGCCCACACTCGTATCTGGCAGTTACTGAGGTTAAGAATGAGTTTTCACTCCAGCTGTATTAGATTGATTCCAATCTGCCACTAGATGTCCCAGATGTTGGGTTGATTATGACTGTTAGGTCATTTTATGTGCTTAGTTCACTATGGTGCTTTGTTGTATGCAGAGTGTAAAAGGACTACCGATTGAGAGGGCAGTGCAGTATAGCGATGGCCAGAGTGGTGGTGTGCTCTGACACTGTGCAGTGAATCAGGCTGACGGTCACAATCTTTCAGATTAATGTTTGTCTATAAAATCTCAGTTATAACTGAAGGGATTCTGTAACTTTCTAAGCTGGAATCACTTGCCTTCATTACTGGTGACCAGCTGCTATGTGGGCAGTGATGCACGTGCTTTGCTTCCGATAAACAGCGATCACTTTTTGTTTCCTGTGCAGAGTCTGCACCCAATTAATTTCTGTTTTCTTAGGCAGACTTTAAAACATAATTTGTCTTTATTTTTTTTTACAGTGAAACCCCCACTGATCCTCTGTTATATTTTCTCCAACAGTATCATTTCCTTGTTTTACAATGCAGGTGCTTCCTCAGATGGCGTAGTTATTGTAATATCCAGTCAATTATAGTATTATACATTGGGCAAAGTAATCCACTGCAGATCATTTCTTGATAAAGCTGTGTGTTTGGCACTGTAATTTAGATTATCTTGCGTGATTTTAATGGAGCAATGACACTGAAAATATGGACAGTTGATGTAGTTGTTAATGGCTATTGTAAGTACAAAACTTGACCCAAAACTGAGTGCATCCATCCCCATAAAATTGAAATTGTATGTGATACTAGAAAATAACTCGATTGATTTCACCTGAAATAAGTTGGGACAGTCTTAATCCTTTATTTTAATGCTAACTCTGCTAACACCCGAGAGAGCTTCATACTGGTAGTAAGTGCCTGAAGTGGGCAAGTTTTTCATTTTTAGGCACCCGCATCCTCCCTTCAGGGGTACAGTACTGCTTTGTAATCACTGTCAGTATCATTAATCTAATTTTGGCAGTTGTGCAGTGCCAGCATCTCTCTTTCCCCCCCCCACCTTTCAAATGTCTACTCTGGAGACATAACAGAGCAACACTAATTTCAATAGGAGCATCACCTGGACAGCAGTCTTCCTAACATTAAAATTGAACTTCTGTCTTGATTTGACATTGGGCTTTACATTAAAATGAGAGGTAGATTTATGATCATATAGTGAATACAGGCTGCTTGTGTTCTCATTTATTATATGTTTTGTTTTGGTAGGTTACTGCCCTGCAGCTAATAAAGCGGGAGGATTACAGCACTTTAAGCAAGTTGCTGAAGAAGACGTTCAAGCCTTTTGCACGTCTCTTGGTGTTGCTGGGATGGACTTATTGCCAAAGTCTGGAATCGGCTCAGACTCTACTACGCACTCTCCTTGAAAGCAAGGTATGGGTGAATTGGTGGTGATAAGTAGCGAAATACTTCAGTTACACAGCCACTATGAACTTATGGTTTCTCATTAATGGTGATAGCATAAATGGTTCAAAACGATTGCTATGTGAAGTAAACATGGCCACCTGTACAAGTCACTTTTATTTTGATTTTATAGCAGGTATAATAAAATTTGGGCTATATAAATGGCCTAGCAATGCTAAATTCTCAACAGGTTTTACTTTTTTAAACCAAACAAATTCATTTCTGCATCACCTACATTGCAGCATGTCTGATCTAGCAAGTTACGCTGTTGAGTTCTGGTCTAGTTTATTCATTGACTTTGAGGCTATTTGGGAGTCCAAAAATCATGAGCACTTCTGCATCTTATGATGTAGAGATGTTAGTTTTTAACATTTTGTTGAATTTTCATCATCAGCAAAGAAAAGTCAGAATTCAAACCATGGGGGTTGAAGGGATTAGATGGTGCACTGGTTTTTGACACCCCTGGGACCTGAGCTGTCTATGCTGGCTCTAAAGGTGAAATGAATTTGGGCAGTCTCAGTAAGTTCTTAGTGATTGCAGACTTGTAGACTAATTTGACACTAATTGGCAGAGATGCTCAGCAATGACTGGAGTCAGAGAGAGTGCTCTTCCAAAGTTGGTCTGACACACATTGGGCAGAGAAGAGGGAGTTTTTGGCTCAGTAGCAGCACTCCCACCTCTGAGTCAGAAGGTCATGGGTCCAAAGCCCACTCCAGAGTCTTGAACACATATCTTGGCTGCCATATCAGTGTAGTGCTGAGGGAGTGCTGCACTGTCGGAGGTGCCATCTTTTGGCTGACATGTTAAACTGAGGCACTGTCTGTCCTCTCGGGTGGATGCAAAGGATCCCACGGTGCTATTTGAAGGAGAGTTGGGGAGTTCTGCCAGTGTCCTGGCTAATATTTCTCCCTCAACCAACGTCACTAAAGAACCCAGATTATTTGATTATTTGTCTCATGGCAGTTTGTGGGACCTTGCTGTGTGTAAATTGGCTACAGTGTTTGCTTATATTAAAACAGTAAGTATACTTCATTGGCTGTAACCTGCTTTGGGATGATGTGAGGTCATGAAAGGTGCCATATAAATGCAAGCTCATGCTTTTTCTTCTACATCTAGCTGTGCTGTATCTGACCAAGTTCTTCCTGCTGACACTGCAAACTAGAAAGTCCACTAACCACCTTCATGTCAATGAAAATTTGAACAAAATAAAAAGATAAATTCCAGCCCCAAAATCCTGCCCCTCTGTGGATTTATTTGGCAAAATGTTGCAACCTTATCTTTCATATTGATTTGCTTAAAAGAGGCATTATAGCACAGCTTTGTAAATAAGTAACACTGTTCATGTGCATTGTGATGTTCCTCCCTTAGGAGTTATGTTGTGATGCTGTACTCCAAGACTTCTGTAGTGGACTGTCTTCTCATACCGAGGTACTTGAGTGGTGTTTGAAACGAAATAGGTAATCACCTTGGTATAATTATTTTCCTGTCCTCGTTTCTCTCTACTACAGTCTGTTAAGTCTCTAGCTTTACATCATTGAAGTAATTCTTTTCATATCACAGAAAAATTTAATCTAATAAATATTTGCTGATAAATCCTCTCGGTCCCAGGTTTGATTCATAGTCTGTGCTGAGTTAGCTGATCTCAGCAAGAACACTATATTTAGTTTTAGTGTCTCGGGGCTAGGTACTGTGGGGAGGGGGAATAAACTAGGGTGCCTGTTATCCTCTACTGGAAAATGCAGCTGATAGGAAGTTGAGTGAGGGCTGGATTTTTGGGGGAGGCCCATGAGAAGCACTTCTGGCCCCACCAATTAAAAAAGATATTTCCTGAGCTTTTTTCTCTACTCCGCCCATTTGTATCTCAGAATTGCAATTGCAGTTCTATGTACATCATGGGATCCAGATTTGCATACCTTAATGAGGCTCCAGCCTGCTTTAGGTGGCCACCTGGCCTGTCCTTGTAAAGGTTCCCAAAATGGCAGCAGGAGCGATTGGAGCAGGTACGGGGCAAGTGCAACAATTCAATTTTAGCGCCCGCGTGGCAGACCGAGTTAAAATCGGTCCTATTGTTTTGATTAATGACGAGCCAAAGATGTGTGTTCTGATCTCGTGTTCCCGTTCTTTTTAAAAAATAAATCCTTAGAAACAGCATTCCTGAGAAGAATTTGATTCGGCACTTGTACAGTCTGGACTGTCATTCTGTTTTGTACAGCCTACATCGCCTTACCAACCTACCTGCACTGAAAGTGGAAGATGTCGTTGACCTACTCCAGAAACAATCCGCTAATGGCAAGGGTGATGACAATTGTTAGTTTCCTTTGGTTACTTTGAGCTATGGCATTTCTGTGACATTAACCTAGAATACTATGTGGAGTGCAATCTGAAATTAGAGGATTGAAGTGAGAGAGATTTCAGAAGGCGATACGCAATTGCAATATTATTTGCATGAACTGGGTAAAATATTACCATTTCTTGGGGAACTGAATTGTGTCCAGTGGATGCTAATTCCTTATCTTTTTAACCCGATGTGTTCAACTATTTTATTCTTCCTGAGTCGTCGTGTTTTATGCATTCTCATTTGGCAACGAGTAATGCCAGGTACTGGCAATATCACTCTACATCGGTCACTAGGAGATGCACTAGAGTGACTGGGTGAGCTGCCTTCCCCTCATAACGTTTTAAAATCAGGAACTCAGGGAATTGGAGGACACAAGTTTCCATCCACCAGTCAGTTCCTTGGTACCTTGGGGCACCAGTACACAGCTCTGAGAGTTGACGTCCATAATCTAAATTATTGGTGCTGCTGCAGAATCTTGTATCAGAGGAGTTGAGGTTTCTTCTCTATGGGAACCCGTGTCTTAAAGAAACGAGACATTAGCTTTTTCTGGAGGAAGTGCTGCAACCTGCAAGAACCTGATCATTGTTATTTATTCAGTCGGCTTAAGTGTCAAAATTTCATTCAATGCAAAATGTTTAGGGAAAATTTCTGTTTCCTCTGCATTACTTGTCTCTTTTTGGTGTGCTGTAGGTGCAAGATCTCTGAGCTTGACTCAGAGACGAAATGTGATGTTGTACCAAGCGTTGTGTGCCATTAAATATGCCATATATGCACTCTGTATAAATGCACATCAGCCATCTTTGTGTAAGGACTGTCCATATTGGTCATTGGATGCAGCTGTTAAAGATGTCTCACTAGAAAATGATCAACTCTGTAGTCAAGGTAAAGAAAAAATACCTGTACTTCCATGAGTAATTAAATAGTCTCCATTATACCTTCTCTTTCAAATCTAGAAGTTTATGCAGTTTAAAAAAAAAAAGTCTGGGTGTAATTAAATTCTTAAATTTATTTTAATTTTTTTGAATGTTCAATTAATTTCTCTTTCAAACACCATCTTCATTAAACAAAACAATTCTTTGTGCCTAGTTGATGTTGCAACTGAGTTTGGGTACATGTCCTGCAGAGAGACAGAACCACCAATGTGCATTGTATCAGCATGCACTGCCAATGTGTTGGTGCATCATGCATCAATGTGATGGACAGTTATTCAATTTAAAGTATTCTAATACTGAAGTTCAAATACAACTGTCTTCCAATTCATTGTAATGTATCCAAAAAAACACATTTTACTAGATTTTAAATAAGTTGAATTCCCTGTTTTTTGGAGGATGTAATTTTATTTTACATTCCAGCCACTATATATGAGTAGATTACATTTTTAAAAAAATGGATAAAATGCTCATCAGTCAACAGAAACATACAGCTACCATGTTTTCTTTTTCCACACTTTTACCCCCTCCAATATGTTTTTCTTTTTCTTTTGAAAATACTGACGTGTGGTGGAGTCTGGTTCGTCAGTACCGGCAGCCACTTGGTACCTTAACCAAGTGACCACTCTTGTGTGAGCCTAGACCATGAGGTCACTGGAAAATGCGCAGGAACTCAGGTTGATTTTAACTGTGCCCTTTCCCACCCTTGTACGTAAGGGTGCTGCGGACAGTTGTATCACTCGTGCTGCGACCCATGCTGAGATTAGCTAACTCACCAGAGATCAAGCATCAAATGTGAGAGGCTCCTCTGTCTGTGTAACTGAGTTCTGTAGAAGATGTGATAGTAACCATCTGAGCAATCGGACAAGCCCGAGCCGAATGCCTTCCACATTGTAAAATGTTGAAAATGTTTTACCAGCAGCTGAGAGCAAATACAATTTTCAGAAATAACACACTGTTTTTATTTGCTCAAACAGGTTGTTCTGCAGTTTTCAAGTTGTATTTATCCAGGTGCCAGGAGTTTCTGCACATGATCCCTGCTCCTTTACGGTTGGAGGTGTTGGAGAATATCTTCTCATTATTATTCTTGTCCTACAATGACCTCTGTGGGGATAAAGCAGGACTTGATGGACAATTTTGCCTTGAAGAAGAGGGGGACACTGAACAAATACAGGCAGCAAAGGGTTTTGGCAGTATTGTAGAACACTTAGAATCCACATTCGGACTTGTGGGTAATGATGTCGTGCATTGTAAGCACTCAAGTACTGGGCTGGAAGAGAAGGCTACACAAAAGAGCTCAGGAGTCCTCCATAATGGTTGCGTGCAGAAGCTGAAGACAGCAAACTTTATGCCCAAGTCTGCAGAAAATGATTCAACAACAGAACAGCTGGAATATCTAGATCTGCAGCATTTTACGATGAGCAGAAGCCATGGGAATGACTTTTTAGTGAATGCAGTGACGATGAACATATTTCTGGAGGTGATAAAGGGTCACCTTGAGGCAATGAAATGCCATATTCCTTGGATACCTGGGAATGTGCCTAAAGAAGATGTGCAGCTAGTGGAGTGCCTGAATTGTTCAGTTAGTGCAGACTCTTTTAGCAGCCGATTAGCACAACTTTCCAGGTATATCTGTGAAGCCCAATGGAGATACAAAGTAGTGACGAGCAATAAAACAGCTGGTAAGAATTTTGTAAATATTGAGTGTACGTGGGAAGCGCCCAAGATTGGTCTGAACTGGGCAAGTCTACTTTCAGAAGTTTTGAATAACAAAATGAAGTTCTGTTTTTAAAAAAAAAAAAAAATCACCTATTTTAAGGACTTTGGGGGAGAAATTGGGTAAGTAGCGCCACTTGTTAGCGCCTAAAGAGGCAGGCAGTGGCTGTAGCGCCACTGGCTGAGCCTCCCGCGATATTGAGTTGGGGCGATAATGGTGGCATTAGTCTTTTGCGCTGCGCCGCCACCGATGACGTCATCAGTGTGCGCAGCGCCCCGTTCGCGATATTTGGTAGCGAACGCCGCAGTTGCACCGTTCGCTACCCGCGCCCGGTTCACGGGGCCTTACTGTGCCGGCAGCGGCGCAAGTTAAGGTGGAGGTGCGGGGCGGTCGCCTTTTTCGGCGGCGGCCGCCTGCCAGCACCTCCGTCCCCGGCCTCCTAACCCCCCCCCCTACCCCCCACCCCCCATCCCCGCGGCATTGCCGGTTGTTTCCTGAGAGCCCGGCACTTCTCCTTGGTGCCGGGCTCATTTGCCGGCACTCGTGATCGGGGTTTGCGCTGTTTCAGGCCCCTCCCCCTTAACAGTGGGAGGAAGGCCTGCAGTACCGCAGTGTGCCGTGCCGCAGCGTGTGGCGCTGCGGCACGTTGCGCTGCGATATTCAGTTTCAGCGCCCTAAGAGGGACGCGGAGTGCCTCGAGCCTCGCCCCGTGTCCCTCGAGGGGCAATGAAACTGAATATCGGACGATCGCTGAAGCCGCGAACGCTGCGCTAAATCCTGTGCTCAGGCGACTTTTGCGCCACTTTGGCGCCCCAACCCAATTTCTAGGCCTTTGTTTCTTAGATTTAGAAACCTTGGTATTAATTTGAGATTTGGATTAATTACCATTAATGTAACCAATGTACAATAATTACAGATTTTGTTTTAGTAAGTTTCCCATAGGGTTGTTCATAGCAAATCAGATGATGTGCAGTTTTACAATAATTGGCCCAGAAATTCGGGTCTCCACGGGTGAGTACGCACGGGGTACTCACCCGTAGGCCCAATGGAAGTGCCGGTTTCCTGCATGCACGGGAAACCGGCACTTCCGTTCCCCTGAAAGAAGGGGTTCAGAGTTCGAATGCGTGCGCGGGAGAGGCTGCGCGTGCGCATCGAACTTAGGTTTTTTTTGCCGGTTTTCCCGGGAGGGTAAGTATGCAGAATTTACACATTTAAAAAGCAGGCGTAAGGCCTGCTTTTTACAAGGTACAGGAAACTTTGTTATATCCGGCACCGACGGGCCCGAGCTGTTGCCGATCTATCAAAACTGCCGGACATACAAAGTTAATTTTGAAGCATACGGAGGTTTTCATCTCCGTATCTGACAACAAACACTGTTGCTTAGCAACAGCTTGTAAACAGTCGGCCCGTACCTTGGAAGCATCTCTGTAGCTTAGCAACAGCTTCAGAGAGACTTTCCAGAGCCCGACTGTTGAAAACAAAGCCACGAGAAGAAAAAAAACCTAACAAAACGGCTCCTGATTTCTACCGGTAGATCGAGGTTTCCGGACATACAACCTCCGGATAAACCAAAGTTTCCTGTAAGTGGTGAATTAATTAAAATTAAAACATTTTTTCCACAGGTTTTTTATTTTTAAATACTTTAAAGCAAGGTAAGTTTATTTTTAGCCCCGTTAGAAAATAAAAAAAATTTCAAAAATTTAAATTGTTTAAAATAGTTATTTCATGTAATTTATAGTTTATTTTAAAAATGTGATGTTTTTAAAAAATTTATTTCAAGATTTAGTGATGTTTTGGGGCCCGTAGTATTTATAAGGTTTGACAGGCCTCCTGTCAAACTTATGAATGGGCATTCCCTGCTCCGATTGGCTCTCCATGGCCCACGTGATCCATGGGGACGCAGAACTAACTGCGCCCCTGGGATACGCAAGCACTGCGCGCCGGCAGTTGGAGGAGGCCCAGGATTGGAATTACACGGGGGCCCACAGCTCACCGGCCGGCGCGCAAGGTAAGTGCAGGTCGGGGGCTTGCACCCGCGGGAAGCCCCCAACCCGAATTTCTTGGCCAATGAGTGTTCTTCTGCTTGGGTAGAGATATATTTAAGCAGCCCTTGCCCTTTAAGGCTATAAAATCTAACTGCTCTAAGTAAACATAGCCAGAGGTCAGTCAGAGGTTAATTGCACTTTGTTGAGGAAAGTTTGCAGATTATTAGGTACTTGTAATTTTCCGACTCTAGGGCAGGAAAAAAGCAGGAAAGAAACATAGAAGATAGGAGCAGGAGTAGGCCATTCGGCCCCTCGAGCCTGCTCCGCCATTCACTGAGATCATGGCTGATCATCCAAATTCAGTACCCTGTTCCGGCCTTCTCTCCATATCCCTTGATCCCTTTAGCCTTAAGAAATATATCCAACTCCTTCTTGAATATATTTAATGAATTGGCCTCTACTGCCTTCTTTGGTAGAGAATTCCACAGGTTCACCACTCTCTGGGTGAAGAAATTCCTCCTCATCTCTGTCCTAAATGGCCTACCCTTTATCCTTAGACTGTGTCCCCTGGTTCTGGACTCCCTGACCATCGGGAACATCCTTCCTGCATCTAGTCTGTCCAGTCCTGTCAGAATTTTATAAGTTTCGATGCGATCCCCTCTCAATCTTCTAAACTCCAGCGAGTACAAGCCCAATCGACCCAATCTCTCCTCATACGTCATTCCTGCCATCCCAGGTATCAGCCTGGTGAATCTTCGCTGAACTCCTTCCATGGCAAGAACATCCTTCCTCAGATAAGGCGACCAAAACTGCACCCAATACTCAAGATGTGGTCTCACCAAGGCCCTGTACAACTGTAGCAAGACATCCTTGTTCCTGTACTCAAACCCTCTTGCTACGAAGGCCAACATACCATTTGCCTTCTTAACCGCCTGCTGCACCTGCATGCTTACTTTCAGCGACTGGTGCACAAGGACGCCCAGGTCTCATTGCACTTCTCCTTCTCCCAATCTATTGCCATTCAGATAATGTGCCTTCCTGTTTTTGACACCAAAGTGGATAACCTCGCATTTATCCACGTTATATTGCATCTGCCATTCTTCTGCCCAATCACCCAACCTGTCCAAATCATACTGGAGTTTCTCGGCATCCTCTTCACAGCACACACGCCCACCCAGCTTTGTGTCGTCTGCAAACTTGGAGATATTACATCTAGTTCCCTCGTCCAGATCATTAATATATATTGTGAATAGCTGGGGTCCAAGGACCGATCCCTGCGGTACCCCACTAGTCACTGCCTGCCACTCGGAAAAAGAGCCGTTTATTCCAACTCTTGCTTCCTGTCTGCCAACCAGTTCTCTATCCAAGTCAATACCTTGCCCCCAATCCCATGTGCCTTAATTTTACACGCTAATCTCTTATGCGGGACCTTATCGAAAGCCTTCTGAAAGTCCAAATACACCACATCCACTGGTTCTCCCTTATCTATTTTACCAGTTACATCCTCAAAAAATTCCAGTAGATTAGTCAAGCACGATTTACCTTTTGTAAATCCATGTTAACTTTGTCCGATCCGGTCACTTTTTTCCAAGTGCTCTGCTATTACATCCTTTATAATGGACTCTAGCATTTTCCCCACTACCGATGTCAGGCTTACCGGTCTGTAATTCCCCGTTTTCTCTCTACCACCCTTTTTGAACAGTGGGGTAACATTAGCTACCCGCCAATCCATGGGTACTGTTCCAGGGTCTATCGAATTTTGGAAGATGACCAGCAATGCATCTACTATTTCTAGGGCCATTTCCTTAAGTACCCTAGGGTGTAGATTATCAGGCCTTGGGAATTTATCGGCCCTCAATCCCATCAGTTTCCCTAACACCATTTCCCTGGTGCCTTTCTATTTTTGACACTTTAAAGTGTGACAGATGCTATCAAAACGGCAAGTCCTTGAAGTGCATAGCAGGCCAATCACCATCTGAGAAAAAGAGGTGTAACTGCTCCATTGGAACTGAATGGCATGGATTTTGCATAGATAATAACAGTGAGGCTAACAGCGCTCACCGTTATAAGAGAGTAAATCAGAGAGCAACTTCCTGTGTCCACACATGTGTAGTTAAACGCAGAAATCCGGAAGTTGCTGTCAGAGATACCCTGCTCCTCCACAGGCTGCACTATAACAGTCCTCGCTGATTGACTTGGCACTAAAATCAATGCAATGGCGTGAAGTTAGGGTACTTGCCCACTAGTTCCTCACTAAATTGCCAGGAGTAAGTGAATTTTTAACGGCGTGATAATTACTGCCACACAACCTCTCTGGCCCTGTAAATTTAATTTTACAAATGTGGAGTCCCATTCCTTCAGAAGTTAATTAGTGTCGGAGATTTTTTAAAAATTAAAAAATTTTTTTTTTTAACTTTATCTTAATCCCATCTGTCTTTCCCATCCCATCTGTCTTTCCCAATCTTTATTTTGCTTTCTGACCATGATTTAAATCTAATTTATACTTCCTGGTTTTGTCTCGGTGTGGATTCTTCAATCTGATTGGTTGAAGAGCCTCACTTTTTTTTGCCCATGCCACAGATGCCCTGTAGAGGGCGCCGTGCTGGATCAGGCGCCCAATTAGAGGACGGCTCCGCTCAAAAGCCCCCAAGAACTTTGTGGACAGCTGTCAGTGAGGTGAATGGCGAGCACAAAATCTGGACCAATGGTTCCATAGATGGGTTATACCAGACATTTCCTTATTGACTTCATTCACCTCTACATCGTAGTTGCCTATTGAAAGCATCTATGATTTTTAATTTAATGTGCTACAATTTTATAAATAAGGTGTTGTCTTTCTTGATGTCATGCATTGTTTGCAAGTGCCTGTCTGCAGTTTTCTCACTGGCTATATTAAGCTTATTGACTTTCCCCCCGCTGGTATCCCATTATTTGTGCAATTCCCTAACAAAACATTGATTTTATAAAGGACCCCGAAAGAGGATTTAAGAAAATGTAGTTCAAGAAAAATAACTGTAAAGAATGAGAAAAGAAAAGCATAATGACAGTGCATTTAAAATCCTACTGGCCAAATGTAGTAATTTAGTGGTTCCAGCATTTTGTTTAAGTGTGATAAACCTGGAGGTATTAAAAGATAATGGGAATTCAGAATATATACAGAACGCTTTTTTCCTGTTTGCTGATGTGTTTGCAACCATACTCCTGCATCTTGTAAAACTCCTCCTATCACATGATAAAAAAGCTACTTTGGTAGCTATAGAATCACAGAAGAAGGCCATTCAGCCCATCGCGCCTGTGCTAGCTCTTTGTAAGAGTTAGTCCCATTCCCTGGCTCTGTCCCCATAGCCCTGTAAAATTTTCCCTTTGAGTATTTATTCAATTCTCTTTTGAATGTCACTATTGAATCTACTTCCACCACCCTTTCAGGCAGTGCATTCCAGATCACAACAACTCACTGTGTAATTTTTTTTTTCCGCACGTCGCCTCTAGTTCTGTTGCCAATCACCTTAAATCTGCGTCTTCTGGTTACCGACCCTTCTGCCACTGGAAACAGCTTCTCCTTATTTTACTCTATAAAAACTCTTCATGATTTTGAATACCTCTATCAAATCTTCTCTTAACCTTCTCTACTCTATGGAGAACAACCCCAGCCTCTCTAGTCTCTCCACATAACTGAAGTCCCTCATCCCTGGCACCATTCTAGTAAATCTCTTCTAAGGCCGTAACATCCTTTCTAAATTGCAGTGCCAGAATTGAACACAATACTCTAGCTGAGGCCTAACAAGTGTTTTATAAAATTTTAGCATAACTTCCTTGCTTTTGTACTCTATGCCTCTATTAATAAAGCCAAGGAGCCCATATGCCATTTTAACAGCCTTCTCAACTTGCCCTGCCACCTTCAAAGATTTGTGTACATACACCCCCAAGTCTCTCTGTTTATGCACCTCCTTTAAATTGCCTCTCTTCATTCTTCCTACCAGGGAAATTGGTTCAAGGCAGCCATTCACTGTAATGCTGAGCCTTACAGGGCGGGAGAGTCCCAGAGTCAATTTCTAGTCTGGGCTAAGCTAGTTTTCTCAGCCAAGGAAGCATTGGAGCCACATCACTTGGCATATGTGATCCTGGGCCAGGGAGGGCAAACAAATTCAGCCAGGGCTGCATCTCCTGATTGCTATTTAGTGACTCCTGCTGGAGAGTGAGTATGTGTAGATGTCAGTTGAAGACTAGATTGGATTTTTATACCTATGGTTTCACAACCTGAAAGGGCACTGGCAGTCTCCTGGTTCCTTTGGAACCATATTCCACCACAAGTTGATGTGTTCAGGAGAAGAAGGGGAAAAGTCTGTTTCTGTGACATTAATAAATTGCTTGTTGCTTCATGGTTTTTCATGTCTGATTCCTGGAATGTGTTAGACCCGAGACAGTTTTCTGTGTTAAAAGTGCTATATAAATGCAAGTTGTTGTTGTTGGGCCTCTCGTCATGAGTTGTGTTAAGCAGTAATGGCCTTTTCTTTTGTAGAAGGAGACTTGCCTTGCTTCACAAAAAAATGCCCACCTCTGTCAAAGCACTCTACACTAAAGAGGAGAAGCAGAGTACGAAGAAACAGGATGGGTAAGAAATGCAATATTCCCCATCCTCCTCTGACGACATTGACTTGTTTCTTTCCCCCTCTTTGCTTACCCCATGATTCTGCTGCCCCTGTTTCCACCCTGTCTGAGATCAGCTAGCCTAACCAAGATTGAGGGTCAAACCTGGGAACTTCCCAATCAGTTCCACATCAGGAAGCGCATTTACCAACTGAGCATTGGAGTAGCCTTTGTATTAGCTGAGATGCTGAATATCCTCATTTCCTACGGCTATATTTCTCTCTGAGCACAATTTCCACTCTTAATTTTCTGTCTTTACAGAGCATAGAGCCAGTTCCCAGTTGACAGTGGAGAGCGTGAGTGGAGACCTAAGTACCAGCACTTCAGGTATGTTAGTTATAACACAATAGAATTTCAAGGAATGCATCAGTAAGATTTTCTTTTTATTTTGTTTGTGAATCAGAGCCCAGCAAACCCAACATTGAAATCTAACAGAGTTACTAGAATTTCATGATCTGTAACAAACAACTGGAGTGCTGTGTAGAATGGACATAAACATTCTTCGAACTTGGATGTAAACATCCCACTTTACATCCAATGAAGTTGGCAGCAAATCATATTGGATTTATTGTCGAGGTGTGCGGTATATCATGGCAGTCAGAGATTAGGGTGTGTTCTATGGATTTTCACTGCCAACTGATGCAATGAATTTGAGAATGTTGCTTACTATCTTCATTTTTGCCACTGGTTGTAGAAGGGAGGAGTTGTGTATAAAATCTCCTCAGGGTGTCTTTTAACAACAGTTGTATCAAAAAAAAATTGGTAACAAATCTGAGTACATGTACACTTATCTTCATTTATAACTACTGGTATTATGTTCTGTGAAATACAGTTCCCCTCCTAAGTATCTAAGTTAAATTTTTGTTGGGTTGAATGTTGAAAGTATTCGTATTACTGTTTTCTCTTTGTATGTTCTGAGATCATGTATCAGTTTGTGCTTATTGACATTAATCTCTACAGACGGGAGTGTCGTAAATCTGGCTGTAACAAATGAACAGGGATTTAAGTCTCAATTTCCCGGCCATAACCTTCTACTTCCCATGATGCTGGCTCCACCAGAGTCCCTTCTCATTTCCTGCATCCTGAGAGGAAATTTTGCCCAAGCACATCAGGTACCTTGAATTCTCTTTCCAGGGTGATAAAATACTATCCATCTCTTGTGTATAAGCTGGAGTTTGCAAATAAGAACGTAATGTAAAGCATGGACTGGAAAAAGGCCATTTTGCTCCTCAACCTTGCTCCTTCCATCATGAACTTATCTCTCTCATTTAATCTTTTGAGGGAAAATGCTGCATAACTGCTCACTGATCCTCAAAAGGTAATCAAAACTTGATAAGGTTTATCCATTTTGACATCACTATTCATTTCTGCTGTGATTGTCCTCTCTGCCTTCCCCTACCATTTAATCATCTTAAACACCTCAATTAGATTGCCCCTTAATCTACTATACGCAAAGGAATACAAGTCTAGTCTATGCAACCTGCCCTCATAATTTAACCCTTTTTGCTCAGGTATCATTCTGGTGAATCTGGGCTCTCTGCGCCCCCTCCAAGGTCAATATATCCTTCCTGAGGTGTGGTGCCCAGAACTGAACACAGTACTCTAAATGGGTTTGGGTAACAAAAATTTAACTAAACCTATGTCTAAGCAACATGTGCCGAGTTGGGTGGGGGGGGGGGTCTATTTTATATAGTATTTGGCTCATTGAGAACCACTAAGAAATTGAAAGTCATTGTGAGTCTTGTGGCTAATGATCATTTTACTATTAATTCATCTAGAAGTACTTTCTTGATAGATCAGTGTTTCATCAAACAAGTCAGTTACATTTTTCCTGTTGTGAGCAGTCAGACCAACACCTTCCCTCTTTCACAAAGGGATAGCAAGTTTATCCATTGTGTAGCTGGACCACATGGACCAGGAAGTTCGGCAGTTTGATTACTGATCTGTACTTAGTTAATTGATCTTATTCAGGTCAGCGATAGGGGCACAGCATTGAACCTCAGTGTCGCTGGATTGGGGAGAGGAAAATCAAACCAGGCTTCTGCAATCTCTGGTGGATATTGGGTGAGGACAAGATTAGGCTTGTTGCGATGCTCCTGCAGTTAAATAACCCATTGGCTCTCACTAGCAAGACTCTTGCATGAATAATGACCACTTAGGCGAGTTACCTACAAGTGAGCAGTGTTGGTGGGATCGTGCCTGAGCAAGGAATCAACACTTTTAGGTGAATAAGAGGGAAATAATTCAGACCGATGTGGAGGATGCTAGGAGTGTTTGGCTTGATACTGAGATATCTGAGCTCCCTGGAAGAACAGAAGCAACATGAAACTGGTAGCTACAATTTGGAGGACAGCATAAGTTTGAATGAAAATTTTTAATTTTATTTGGTAATTAAAATGGTAATTTCACAGTAGGACTATTAACATTATGATAACTTCACCACTAGGCTGGAACCTTTCTGGCATGATTCCTTTTAAGGTAAGGTTGTAATGACATAACCAATTGTTACGATTTGGACACTCTTCCGATAGATTCTTCTGTACCCAGAGCAAAAGACCACTTCTGGAGGCAAGCTTGTGTGTTCTAAGAACCATATTGTGGCTGTATGTGCAAAGTAATGTAGGAAGTAGTGAACTATAGACTTCTCCATTTGCTGATAAGCTCACTGAGGGACAGATAACACTAACGGATCATACATCTCAGGTTATTAGCTATGAATTAGGTTTACCAAGAAACTGAAATGGTCCCATTATGGAAGAAAACCTGTCATTCTTACCCTGTCTGGCCTATGTGTGACTCCAGTCCCAGACCAACATGGTTGACTCTTAACTGCCCTCTGAAGTGACTGAGCATGCCACTCAGTTGTATACAAAGAAAAGCAAAGGTGGCCCACCACCTCGGGATAGACAATAAATGCCAGCCTTGCCAGTGAACGCCCACCTCCCGAGAATGAAAAAAAATATTTTAGAAGCATTAGTCAAATAACAGCAGAAAGATAACGAAACTATCCCCCTCTCTGTTACCCCATCCCCTCTCTCTCCCCCTTCCCTATCTCCCTCCCCTACCTGTCCAGTCATCCCTCACTCAAACCCCATTGGACCAGAAGACTGCACTTGGTCTTGATTCCTCTGTGAAATGCCACAGATTGACTAGTGTTAAAAATGTTGTAAATTTTAACAAAATGGAGTTTTTTAATGAATTGTTACACCATATTACTAACAGCACAGTACAGTAAGTTGCATGTTTAAATTAACATATTTATGGTTGCTGTTGTATTTTGATTCATTCCTAGTTTATAGTACTGAATGTGAGTACCATATCATACTGTGCCACATTTCACCATTTAGCTGAAAGTGCAGTGACTAACTGGATTATATTTTGCTTTCTTGGAAGGTGGCGTTGATGTTTGAAATGCAGTCTTCTTACTGCTATGGTGAACTGATCTTTATGGAACGGTACCAACAGGTAATTAACGAACTCGCCAAAGTAGAACAGAAAATGGAGAACAAAAGCATGGACAACACCAGTCGCAAATTAAGTGTTGGGCGGTTCACACTTCAAGCAATTGGCGATGCTGCAGCAGCAGGTAGCTGTCAAGTTCCTCTGTAGGTTTGCAGTATGATGTCAAACACCTGAATTATTAACACTTTGAAAGCATGTAATAAAATAACTTTTTGTTTTCATTTTAACTGTTCAGAAATAATCTCAATGGTTTTAGTTTTCAAAGCAAAATCTTAGAAAATAGATGAGTCACTCCACTGCCACATATTGTAATGTTGGTTTACAGGTAGTTTTACAGACAGTAATGTTCATCCTAATATCTGCTCCCTATATAGGTATGGTGTTTTATTCCATTTCTGATGTTGTCGAAAAGCTGATTAATTCATCTGAGGTTGCCAACTCAGCATTGCTGGAGGATTTCTGGAAGAGTAAAGTACAAATTGAACCAACTGATCCTCTCCATGAGGTTCTGGAGGACCTCAGTGCTCCTGCTATGGCTGTCTTTGATCTTGCTTGTACCCAGTGCCAATTGTGGAAAACCTGTAAACAACTGCTGGAGACTGCAGAAAGGAGACTAATGGCTACTTTTGAGGCAAAAGGTAGGAGAACTGGTTTCTTGAATTGAAACAATAGTTTATGAACAGACCTTGCTGTTAGACATTGCTGAAAAAAAGTTTGAACCAATCATATTTTGTTTTGTTGAACTTGTGAATAAACTTGGTTTTGTGAAAGTGACAGTGTGAGGCTGCAAAATAACAACAGAAAATGCTGGAAAAACTCAGCAGGTCAGGCAACATCCGTGGAGAGAAATTTGAGTTGACGTTTCGGGTTTGACCCTTCTTCAAAACTGGAGAGAAAAGGAACTAGATCGAAGGCAGGGCTGCGATCGGACAAAAGAATAAAAGAACCAAAAGAAGTAAAAGAGATTAGAAGCTGGACGAGATGGTAATAGGCTGGGATTAGGTGTAAAGTGTACTGGCAGGGCAAAAGATAGCTGCCAGGTGTGAGAGAGAAACAAAAGGAAAGGGGGGGGGGGAGGAAAGGAGTGGAAAAATATAAGTAAAAATGAAATAGGGGCCGAGGTTATGATCTGAAATTGTTGAACTCAATATTGAGACCGGAAGGCTGCAGAGTGCCTAATCGGAAGATGAGGCACTAGTGTGAGGCTGCTATTGGTTGAAGGAAACTTTTAGATTTCGTTTTGAATAGCTTTTCTTCAGCTAGTGTATCAAACCTTGTACATTAAGATTGAACCTTCCATGCAGGTATTTAGATTAATTCTAAAATAGCAGTGCTCAAAGCAGCCCTCACATCAGGTCAGAAGGGATCTGCGATTTAATTGGTTTCTCTGCAGCATTTTGAAAGAATCTTGTGTTTAGAAGTGAACGTGTTTGTTTGAAGTACATAATATGAATTCAGTTTCGACCTCCTCAACCCCTCACTTAAAAAAAAATCCACCGTCATCTCAATGTCTAATTACTTAATCATGTTTTGATAATCAGTTTTTTATTTTCAATTATCACCGGTCCAATTATTTCATACCTTACATTGCCCTGCAGGTAGAAAGGTTGACTCTGTTCGCCGTCATCCTGATGGAATCCAAGGTTTTCCTACAATCCTTCAACAAATGAGCAAAATCCTGAACTATTCTCAAAGTTCACATGGACACACCAAATCCAGTACAGTAACCTTCCTTCCTCTTAAAATTATGGAAATGTGCTGTAACTTTCTTTCCGTTTGCCTGTGCCTCTCTCCTCCATTAACTCTTACCAGGGTATGGTTCAAAGGACTCCAGTTGCCTTCCACTACCTGACCCAAGTGACCATTCCTCATGCATGAGCCTTGACTGCATGTGTTGGAGGATTATTTGACCCTGGGAACAGTGGAGCCAAGCCTGAGAGTATCTTCACCAATGTCCACATGTGCACTTTTGGATAGTGATCAGGAGTGGGAATCCCTCCTCCTCCTCCTCCCCAATCTAGGGGTGTGTAACTTGCAGCTTCTCCAACCAAAATTGGCTAGTTCCGCACAAGCCAGGGATCAAATACAAGATCTTTCTGGTCTGTATGGCTTAGTACATTTAACAAATGAGCTATTGGGGAATTAAATCATATTTTACTGTAAATTTAAGGAAATAGTACAGTGGAATCATGTGACTTGCCTGAGGTTAGGCCAGTCTGTTACTTAGAGATGAGGGGGCAGTTAAAGTTGGATAAAAATTCAGACTCAAGTGACTCAATAGTAGCTGCCGTGTTAAAAAATGAGAAGTAGCTCCACGTGTGGTTAGCATGCTGAGTGTTTAAATGCAAGTGTTGAAATCATTACGGGTATTTATAACAAAGTACTGAATAACACTATTCTGGATTCTAACAGCGTTTAACAAGGTTGCTAAGCCGATTTCTAACACAGGAAAATAGTGGCTTTTCTTAGGTTTGGTGGGCCTCAAAGTTCTGCTTCACTAATAGTTTAGCACCTGTATTTAAATAAATTTGAAATAGAATCTCTGTGTTTCTTCATTAATTTAGCCATGCAAAGGATAAAAAATACTGCCTTTGTAACCACCTCCATTTTGCATCCTCCGCCCACTGTAGGAATAGAGAATACTGCTGAGTGTAAAATTCAATGAGTGCCTTAACCCAATGTATGCTAATACTCTTGTTTGTTTTTGCCTGCTTTATCTGATATCTGTAGGGAGTGTATGATTGGTTGCTGGTGTTAGCCTATCACTTAAAGAGCACAGCTTTTCTTGGTCCTTTGTTGTCTGCTTGTTCTGAAAAGGGGAACTTGGTATGATGTTTTCTCGAGGTTCATCGTCTGTTGGCAACACCATAGTCTTCTGGAAAACTTGAAAAAGAAACCAAAGATCTGGATAAATTAACAGATTGGTAGATGTTCTAATCTGCTAGAGATGCAGGAGGCTTTGTCCCAAACATGTGACGAGGAGAGGAACAGATTAATCTTTAGCTGGGGAGAATTGAATAGGTGCAGTGGCTTTCTATGATACAGGATCGCCTACCTCCAACATCAAGGTTACACTATATATATAATATATATATTAGGAATATATGCTCAGCATGTGGTTTCCCCAGAATCAGTCCAGCTGGGGAATACTCCTATGGTGGGTGGAGGTTGCACGTCATTCGAAGAATGTCCTACAGTAGTTCATCTATCTTTTTCATTTTTGGCAGAGCCTGCTGAGGACAGAGTTGCCAGCCACCTCAACTGCAGTATGACAGAGCTCCTACTAACATGTTACCCTGCACTTTCTGAGGCCTGTGTCACTTCACAGCTCACCTTATCGGAGTGCTTGGAGCAGATCACAAAGAAACTTCAAACAGCAATAAAGACCACTGGTCAGTATCAGAAATAGAATCTGTCTCACATCCTTATGTATGTTCTGCAATTCAAAATAGTTTCCCAATAGGTGTGCATGCCAGCTGTGGAACTGTGATTCTGTGTTACGATACTTCTTGCAAATGGAAACCATCCTATCGTTTATAATTCCCATATTTTTCTTTCAAAAAGAGGTCTGCTACAATTATGTTGTCTATTGTCTGTCAAATATTAGTATCTCTGTTGTATTTTAGCTGTAGGTGATGATGGCAGAGCATATTAGAGATGGTCTTTGACTTGTCAGAAACTCCTATAACTGGTGTCCAATTTCAGCAAAGGAAGCTCCATTTAAAAAAATCGCTAAAATATAGTGCTACAATACTTTGCGGGCAAACAGCTCCACAATTGGCAATTTTTTATATTTTAATTGTAGATGAAGCCACTCACCTTAAGCATATGGTATAGCTGGCTTCTCCTCACACAGCATGCATGTACTTTGCAAAATCAAAGAAAACCCATGGAACATTTTTAGAATTAAAATTAATATTTTTTAATTTTTGTAGGAATATTTTGATTTTTATAAGACCTATTTTTAAATGTATTGTTTGGAAGTATTTGCACTTCAATTATTAACAACTTCAAAGCCTGGCTTAGTCTACAGTTAAAACATTAAAAAATTCCCAATTGTGGAGATGTTTGCCCACTAGTATTGTAGTGCTATATTTTAAAGGTTTTTTTTTTAAGTGGAGCTTCCTTTGCAGAAATTGGACACCATATACTCAGGAAAATAAACAGCTCTGCACAACACATGCTGCGATTAATACTTTCATGGATAAAGAAACTAAAAATAATTTTACTGTTTTAGAGACAAAAGGAAATATACTCAACTACCTGGAACAAACAGGTTCTCGAACTCAAGATTCAGAAGGACACACAGTTCGTAACCAGATGAAACAGTTGCTGAAGAGTCTGGATCAGCAGATCCAGACTGTGATAGATAACCAGATTAGAGCAGACTACGTGCGAAGCCTATTTGACTACATCAACACGCTTGCAGCAGTGCTTGTTCGAAGTATGAACCGAGATATTGGTAAGGCTCATAAACAAGTTGATAATATCTATATGCATTTAAAATTGCAGTGATTTAGTTGCTCATTTCTAAAGTAAGTCAGTCACTGATTGTTCAGTGCTTTTAAAAAAAAAAGTCAAAAGCAAAGAATGACGGTGTGGGAGGAAAGGAGAGAGGAAACTGGCAAAAGTGTGTGCAGCAGAAAGCAGTTCAGCAAACGGTGTGTGGTGAATGTAGGACTATGAAGCTGACTTAGTGTTGGTTTTGGACAACGTAAGCAATCTCCAAGTCTAATCGTGTTTTCTTTATCTTAGATCAATTTGCAGAGGTAAAAGTAGGAAATCCCTTCATAGTTCTGCAACAGACCCCATCACAACTTTTTGCACATCTGCTTTTTGAGAAGCCAACTTCACCTGACCGGTATGAACGAGGTTCTTAATGATTGTTCTGATACTTACTGTAAAAAGCATGAACTGTCAGATTTCTGTATGATGTTTATTATCTCCTTACTTTACCCTCTATTAATCTGACCCAGCATACATAGGAGCAGGAGTAGGCCATTCAGCCCCTCGAGCCAGTTCCGCCATTCAATTAGATCATGGCTGATCTGTATCTTAACTCCATTTACCAGCCTTGGTTCCAGTTTCCTTAATACCTTTACCAAACAAAAATCTATCAATCTCAGTTTTGAAATTTTCAGTTGACCCCCGAGCCTCAACAGCTTTTTGGGGAGTCAGTTCCAGATTTCCACTACCCTTTGTGTGAAGAAGTGCTTCCTGACATCACCCCTGAACGGCCCAGCTCTAATTTTAAGGTAATGCCCCCTTGTTCCGGACTCCCCCAACAGAGGAAATAGTTTCTCTCTATGTACCTTATCAAACCCTTTAGTCATCTTAAACATCTCAATTAGGTCACCCCTTAATCTTCTGTACTCAAGGGAATACAAACTTAGTCTATGCAATCTGTACTCATAATTTAACACTTTTAGCTCCAGTATAATTCTGGTGAATCTGCGTGGCACCAAGGCCAGTATATCCATCCTGAGGCGCGGTGCCCAGAACTGAATAAAATACCCTGCTGCTAGGCCTCTCAACTAGTTGCTAGGAGATGCATGAGTAACCTGGGATCATTCTTTAGTTTTTCTCTCTCCCTTTTGGAGGCTGCAGCTCCTGTTGGGCAGTTAGTTGATATTTGTTGTGTGGGGAAATTGCAAATGTGAATTGCTATAGCATTCTAATGATAAAACCATACCAATTAGAAAAATAACTGTTTTGAAGCTTTTTATTATTAGAATAATGGTATTACTCGTGTTAAAATCTGTAATTCATTGACTGTGAAGTGCTTGAGATGTTGTGAAAGGCACCACAGAAATGCAAGTTTGTTTATTCTTTAAACCCAGTAAGATGAACATTCTAAACACAGGATAGGTTTTAAGTGTGCTATTAGACCTGATATGAGGAAAGATTGAGAAACTTGAAGTTTAAACCTTGAAAAACCAAGCAATGTCTTTATAAAGGTTTATAAAATAGTAAATAGGATAGAAAGGTAAACTGGAGCCCTACTTCAAATGGAAGTGAGACAGTAGAGTCAGAAACCACAAATTTAAAATAGCAAAAGGCAAATTTAGTTGTAATAAACATATGAAATGAACTTCCAGGTTTTAAATGGAGGCAAAAACCCTGAAATAATTTAAGAAATCTTTGGTTGCTGGTTCTTTACGGTTAGATGAGCCATGATGGGCCAATGGTCTTTCTTGTCCTTAATTATCTTTCGATCTATTCAGCATTGCAATTTTATGAATTGAAAGAATTATGTGGTTTGACTTGTTGAAAATTAAACACTATAATTGACTTCTTTCGTTACTATTTTAAGAGCATAATTTTTGGTGCTTACTATACAGTATTTAGTTTTATATGTCTCTGGATTCAGAACCAGTTGAAAAAACAGCCTCATCGTTTTTATAAGCATTTAAAACAGTTGTGAAGCTCCATAGTGCTGACCTATGAGAAGTGGTCTGGTTAGAATTGGTTGGGGTGCTCTTCCTGCTTTTAACCAGTGGGAGATTCTGTTCATTTGCCTTCATGCCCCTAAACCTGTTTCTTTTCCCTCTTTGGAAAGCGTTCAGGGGCAGAACAAGTTCAGGGGCAGAATATGATACCAGAGCACGTGTTTGACAGGAAGCAACGTGTAAATGCAGTTAGCAGAGTGAGCTGGATCTTGATTCAGCCTCTGATGAAGCTCCTATGGCCATAGTCTTTGAAAAACCCCAAGTATGAAACATGACCTGCTTGGTTTTGTGCCAGAGATGTAGCTCTGAGCATCAGAGTTGACCAACTTGAGGCACCGTTTGGCTGCATGTGAAACCATATAGTGCGTGTGCATATAGGGAGGGGAATAATGAGGCTGTAATTGGGAAATTGGGGAATAAAACACATTTGGAAAAATATAATCCTTACAGGAGAAGATAAGACCATGAGAAAGTGGAGTTGGGTATGGGTGTGCAGTGTTGAAAGCAAAATTACCAATAATTTGGACGTTCAGAGGACCTGAAAAGTGAACTCAACGATGAGTGACTACGGGGCAAGGCTGAATCAGCATGACATTAGAAAGTGGAGATAAAAGTTAAGTAATGAAATGGAAACAGTTTTTAGCCATAGCTTCAGAATAGCCCTAACCAAAGTCACAAATGACATCCCCTGTAACTGTGACAGTGGTGCATTATTCTTCCTTGACCTCCATGCAGCCTTTGACTTGGTTGACCGCACTATCCTTTTCCAATGCCTCTCCTACATTGTCCAGCTCGGTGACATCGTCTTCACTTGGTGCCATTCTTACCTATCCAACCATAGCCAGAGTATCTCTAGCGATGAGTTCTCTTCCTGCCCCTGCATTCTTAACCCCCGGAGCCCCCCCTCCTTGGCTTCCTCCTCTTCCTCATCTACATTCTGCCGCTTGGCGATATAATCTGTAGACATGGAGTCAACTTCTTTACATACTCTGACGACACCCAGCTCTACCTCTCTACCACCTGTCTCGGCCCCTTCAGTGCCTCTCTGTTGTCAGACTGCTGTTCTGACACTCAGTCTTGGATGAGCCATAATATTCTCCAGCTAAACAGTGCTAAGTCTGAAGCCATCATCTTCAGCCCCCACTACAAGCTCCATACATTCCCACCGATTCCAGCCCCTTCCCAGCCAGATTGTCCACAATCTTGCCATCCTATTCGAACCTGAGCTAGGTTTCTGACCCCATATCCTCTCCATCACAAAGGCCATTGAATTCCACCTGTACCATATAGACTCCCAATTCCTCCAATTTAAAATTCTCATTCATGTGTTTAAATCCCTTCATGGCCTTGCCCCTCCCTATCTTTGTAACCTCCTCAAGCCCTACAACCTTCTGTGGAACTCTCCATTCCTCTGACTCTGGGCTCCTGTGTACTACCCCTCCTTTCACCCCCTCCAATAGTGGCCATACCTTCAGTATACTATGCCCCACACGCCAGAATTCCCTCTTTAAACCCCTCCACACTTCCAACTCCCTCTCTTCCTTTTGAGACTCTCCTTAAAATCCATCTTTTGATGTAGATTTTTATCACTCCATCTAATATCTCCTTCTAAGGCTCAGCATCCATTTTCTCCATACACCTTGGGACGTTGTTTCTACATTACAGATATTAAATAAATGTAAGTTGCTATAATCATTCAACTGCAAATGCGATAACAATTCAGATTCTAAAACCTGGAATTTTTGAACAAATATTAAGGTTTGTACAGCATATGTTTATGTATTATTGTAGTACTGCGAATCTAATGATACTTAAAAATAGCTTGTGTGTTCTGGACTTGTTTTTTTTTGTTTTTCTTAATTGTAACCCAAGTCTTAAAACAAATCCTTAGAAGCTGAAGGCATCTTAATGTTTTAGGATATGCCAAGTACCATATGTAAGATAACCTGTATTTACGTAACATCTTATCACATCATTGAACGCCTTAAAATGCTCCACATGCTAAAATACTATTTTTTTGGATTGCGGTGACTCTTATTGTTGACAATCTGATAGCCATTCTGCACCAGAAATGTTTCCCAAACAGCAATTTATTAGATATTATTGAGTCAAGTGCACGGAATTTGTTTATGGTTACCTGAAATGTATTCTCTTTCTTAGCTTGTTCATGTTACTGCACAAGGAAGAACTGAACCTGAATGTGCAACAGATCATTGTTAACTGCTGCTGTGAGCGTCTTCCTCTGTGGAACACCAGGAAATTCAGCCACTGTCCAACTTTTCTCAGTGAAGTAACTGAACTGATTGAAGAAAACACAAAACACTGTCTGCCCGATTTGGGAATCATCTTCCCAAGCTCATTCCATCTGGCAAAAGAAAATCTAAAAGATGAATCTCCAGATTCTTCCATGGGACCATATTCTCTCATACCTTCTGCTCTGAATTTCCTCAAGTCTCGTTCAAAGTTACTGGCAGTCCTTGTCTGTCTAACTGCTACCCGGGGTCAAAGGGCACTTAAGCACAGTCTGTCGTGGAAGGAACGTTTGAGTGGTCGCACGGAGGCACCCCTTGACATTGAGCAAATCTCCAAGGAGTGTGAGCAGTTAATGAAGGAATTTCCCGTCCTTGAGCATTTTCTTTCTGCAATGGCTGAACCTTTTCCAGGAGCCCAAGAAGAAGCTGCCAGTCTTGTAGACTCTCTGTGTGGTAACCCATGTACTACCCTTTTGCTATCGGGCCTTCATTCTGATATAGCTGTAAGCACACTAGCAGAAGCCTTCAGACAAGTCCTGTGTGATAGACAGTGGCTCAGAGCATTAAAGATTCTTGCTTTATATGGTGATGAGAATGAAGATTTTGAGAAACTGAAAGATATCCTGCTCAGCTGTGCTGTCGTGGAAGGTAAGGCTGAAAAACACTCACAGTAACCATGAATCGTCCGATCCACCAAGCATTTAAATCCAATTAAAATTTAAACACCTGTCTGGGAAGGGTAAAATCGTTTCCAGTAGAGCAGATGTCCAGAATATGTAGATTAATGGGGCTGGCAAAAAACATATTTGAGTGGTGTTTCCCCATTACATCAGTATTGAAGCCATGCAAAGACTGAGGGGTAGATGTTCCTGAAGCTGTCGGGAAGGAGGCGGGACTACAACTTTTGGGTTTTAGTCCCGCCTACATCGACGTCTGGCCAATCCGCGCGATTTTCCCTTGATTGACCTTGTTGAGCCCGCCCAGCGGGCTCAGCAGGCCAATTAAAGGCCACCCGGCAACAGGTGACGTCACAGACTGAAATTTCATCTGTCAAGAGTTCTTGACAGATGAAATATCAGTGTTTCACAGCTGTTTGAAGCTGTCAAACACTGACAGTCTGACTTCTAACCTGAGGCCTTCTACACAGACTCAGTTAGAACTGTCACCGGCAATGAAAGCTGAAGACTGTCACTTTTGACAGATCGCAGCCATTTTGCTTTCAGTGCCGGCTGAGTGATGGACTCCCGAAACCTAGAGGAAGAAAGGCTGTTAAGGTAAGTACAGGTAATTTAAACTTCTTTACACACTTTAGTCACACCAAACACAGTTAACTTTGCACTTATGCACCCATCACTCACCTGAACACCGACATTGCGACCCCTCCAAGTCCGTCAACCCGACGTCCCAACTGCTCTAACCTGGCGTGGTTTGGAGCCGTTGGGAATCCCAAACGACACCCCTCAAAATAGGGATTAGGCTAAAAACGGCCTGTTAACTACCTGTTAACAGGCAGTTAATTGGCACTAATCCCTTCCCGCCTCAGGTCGGCGGGTCCCAGTGCGGGGGGTACCCGCCTCCTGTGAAATTTACGTGGAGGCGGGATGGTGTCGGGACCCCCGAATTCGGGATTCCCCCCCCCCCCCCCCCCGCACGCCTGAAACCCCGCCTGATGGCTCCAGGAAAATCTACCCGAGTGCTTTTTAAAAAATCCTTGGTCCTTAATTTTAAGGACGTCCTGGTTACGGCATCCTTAAAATTAAAAAAAACCTGTCCTCTGCTGATCTCTACACGGAGTTTCTGCCACACTGTTGGGCGTGACAGTCATTGATGCTCTCTCTTTCTTTTATATATAAAACAAAGGGAGGGGACTTAGTTTCAGGGAATGAAGCTGGGCAGGTGGAAGGGGTATCAGTGGGAGAGCATTTTGGGGCTAGTGATCATAATTCAGTTAGATTTAGGGTAGTTATGGAAAAGGACAAAGATAGACCAGGAATAAACGTTCTCAATTGGGGAAAAGCCAATTTTGCTAAGCTGAGATGGGATTTAGCCAAAGTGGACTAGAAACAGTTACTTGAAGGTAAATCGGTGTCAGAGCAGTGGGAGGCATTCAAGGAGGAGATCCGGAGGGTTCAGAGCAAGTATGTTCCCTTAAAGAAAAAGGGTGGGACTAACAAATCTAGAGCCCCTGGAAGTCGAGGGACATTCAGGGTAGGATAAAGAAAAAAGGGAGGCTTATGACAGATACCAAGGGCTCAATACTGCAGAAACTCTAGAGGAGTACAGAAAGTGCAGGGGCGCAATTAAAAAGGAAATTAGGAAAGCAAAGAGAGAGCATGAAAAAATGTTGGCAAGTAAAACCCAAAGATGTTTTATAAATACATTAAGAGCAAGAGGATAATTAAAGAGTAGGGCCTATTAGAGACCATAAAGGCAATCTGTGTGTGGAGGCGGAAGACGTGGGTATAGTTCTTAATGAATACTTTGCGTCTGTTTTCACAAAAGAGAGGGGCGATGCAGACATTACAATCGGGGAGGAGGAGTGTGAAATATTAGATGAAATAAACATAGTGAAAGAGGAAGTATTAAGGGGTTTAGCATCTTTGAAAGTGGATAAATCCCCAGGCCCGGATGAAATGTACCCCAGGCTGTTAAGAGAAGCAAAAGAGGAAATAGCAGAGGTTCTGACCATCATTTTCCAATCCTCTCTGGCTACAGGTGTGGTGCTGGAGGACTGGAGGATTGCTAATGTTGTACCTTTGTTTAAAAATTTCAGGCCAGTCAGCCTAACCTCGGTGGTGGGAAAATTATTGGAAAACCACCTGAGAGACAGGATAAATCTTCATTTAGAAAGACACGGATTAATCAAGGACAGTCAGCATGGATTTGTTAAGGAAGGTCGTGTCTGACTAACTTGATTGAATTTTTTGAGGAGGTAACAAGGATTGTCGATGTTTGTTAAGTTTGATGTAGTGTATATGGATTTTAGCAAGGCTTTTGATAAGGTCCCACATGGCAGACTGGTCACGAAAGTAAAAGCCCATGGGATTCAGGGCAAAGTGGCAAGTTGGATCCAAAATTAGCCCAGAGGCAGGAAGCAGAGGGTAATGGTTGATGGGTGTTTTTGTGACTGGAAGGCTGTTTCCAGTGGGGTTCCGCAGGGCTCAGTACTAGGTCACTTGCTTTTTGTGGTATATGTCAATGATTTAGACTTGAATGTAGGGGGTATGATTAAGAAGTTTGCAGATGATACTAAAATCGGCTGTGTGGTTGATACTGAAGAAGGAAGCTGTAGACTGCAGGAAGATATCAATGAACTGGTCAGGTGGGCAAATGGAATTCAATCTGGAGAAGTGTGCGGTAATGCATTTGGGGAGGGCTGACAAGGCAAGGGAATACACCTTAAATGGTAGGACAGTGAGAAGTGTAGAGGAACAAAGGGACCTTGGAGTGCAGGTCCACAGATCCCTGAAGGTACCAGGCCAAGTAGATAAGGTGGTTAAGAAGGCATATGGAATACTTGCCTTTATTAGCCGAGGCATAGAATACAAGAGCAGGGACGTTATGCTTGAACTGTATAAAACACTAGTTAGGCCTCAGCTAGAGTACTGCATGCAGTTCTGGTCACCACATTACAGGAAAGATGTGATTGCACTAGAGAGGGTACAGAGGAGATTTACGAGGATGTTGCCTGGACTGGAAAAGTTCAGCTACGAGGAAAGATTGGATAGGCTGGGTTTGTTTTCTTTGGAACAGAGGAGGCTGAGGGGAGACCTTATTGAGGTGTATAAAATTATGAGGGGCCTAGATAGAGTGGATAGGAAGGACCTATTTCCCTTAGCAGAGGGATCAACAACCAGGGGGCATAGATTTAAAGTAATTGGTAGGAGGTTTAGAGCTGATTTGAGGGGAAATTTCTTCACCCAGAGGGTGGTGGGGGTCTGGAACTCACTGCCTGAAAAGGATGGTAGAGGCAGAAACCCTCACCGCAGTTAAAAAGTGCTTGGATGTGCACTTGAAGTGCCGTAACCTACAGGGCTACGGACCTACGGACCAAGAACTGGAAAGTGGGATTAGGCTGAATAGCTCTTTGTTGGCCGGCACGGACACGATGGGCTGAAATGGTGCTGCAAGTTTCTATGATTCAGGAATTTCCCAACAATATTGAACTGCCAGGTGTAAATAGCTTTTTTTTGAGTGACATCAATAATCTTTTTATTGTTCTGAATTACTTCATAGTTATTAATTAGAATCCCCCCCCCATGTACACACTGTTTCTTTATATATATCTATTTTTATATATTAATATATTAATTCAAAATGGGGACTGAGTTCTCTCTGCACGCCCTGATCCAGTTATCCCGTGCCCTTTAGTCCAGCTTTATCTGAAGGCTACACTTGGTTCTGACTCCCCATGTGAAACACCACAGGACATCAACTAATAATCTATTAAAATTCTTAGGTCAGTGTGCACTTCCTGTCAATTTTTCCATTATAAATTCCAGTGTCCATATTTATAATAGAAACTGCCTATGTAAACTGGTCTTGCTGTAATTATGCCCTCCTGCCAGTGGAGCCATTGCATGGTGTCATTAGCATTGTTGCCAATGTTTTGAACCAAGCAATGAAAGCCGTCTCCTACATCAGCTGGCCCCACAATGCTGAAATCCGATCTGTCCATGTCAGGTTGACAAATAAGCTTAAGTTTTAAGGGCATGGAGCATAAAATAGCAGACTATTTGACGTATGAATCCTGCTCTTTGTCTACCGTATCATAGATTTTACCCATCTTTTTAATCTCCTTTAAATATTGGTGGTGAAGTGGTTCTCCTATGTAAATGAGAATTTCTTGTGAATTACTGAGGCAATAATTAAACGTTATTTGATGATGAATTTCTGTTTCTTTGGCAGAGAAAGAAGGTTGGAAATATCTGTTCCGTATAAGAGATGCTATTCTACGGGCTAAATTGGTTCTCCACTGCTCAGGGAAGTGGCCACTTGATGCTTGCCTGGAGATTTTGTTGTATTGTCTGAGTGATCCCAATACAGATAAAAGGGAATTAAAGTCAGATCTGCACACGAAGAAAAAGGAACTGCAGGTTTACGAGAAGGTACATGGCATCCATTTATAATCAATTGATATAATATGAAGGATACGTGATCGAACAGGATCAGCGGCAATTATTGGCCAGAGGATGTCAGATTACAGAATTTGTTTCAGTCCCTGCCACAGGATGTCTATTGTCCATGATCCACTGCTTAACTGTTGCATGTACATGTAACTAGCAGCAGAATCATTCTTAAATATAGATCTTTCTACATTAACGCTTTACTTAAAGAGTATACTCTTTTGTTACTGGGGTCCTTTATGATTTGTTTTTGGCTTTCCTGTTGCATCTGATGCTTTATGGATGGTTACAGCAGCTCTCAAAACACACTAATGTGTGTTTCCCAGGTGGGGGTGTGGGGGACACAACATGGGGACTTTTGGGCGTAGTAAGTACATTTCTAAACCTTTTTATGCCACTGTTTTGCTGAAATTTTGACAGACGATGCTAGGCACCTGTACTTTCTTGTAAAATCCTAAGTGACATATCTAGTGATTAAACAAATATATATAATTTAAACTATATGTTAGTAGATGATCTGTGGCATTGTTCACAGTGAATCAGAATATTGATTGTTTTACAGTAATAGGGCATTAGGGATGTTTATACCATGCAGGGGAAAATGTCAGCAACACTAATTTACAGTACCTAAGTCAAATACCATTTTTTATAAATGCAAGGACTTCTTCACAATGGCAATCCTGATGATGGGTGGCACAATCGAGGGAGGCCTGTGAGCAGGTGAAGAATGGATGCACAGTGTGATGGCGTAAGGGCAAACATGTTTACATTTATAAATCGAATGGCACCAGGGATGAGAGACTTCAGTTATGTGGAGAGCTTAGAGAAGCTGGGATTGTTCTCCTTAGAGCAGAGAAGGTTAAGGGGAGATTTAATAGAGGTTTTCATAGAGTAGATAGGAAGAAGCTGTTTCCACTGGCAGGAGGGTCGGTAACTAGAGAACTAAATTAATGTACTGCAATAGCAAATAAAATCTGGCTGGTAGTCCACAATACACACCAACAATACTCAATGATTTCAAACTGAGCAGTCAACCCCCAATTGTATTCAACAAATCCTCCAAAAATATCCAATCTCCAATATAAGGCCAAAAATACTCAACACAATTTGTACCCTAGCAAGCCTTGAAACAATGCTGTCCACCATAATTCCCAGTGTTACTTGGGTGGGGAGGCCTGTGAAAAGGCCGAAGGATGTGTCGTTTTTTTTAACTCTACTCTTCAGGGTAATCAGAGGTAAGAATCAACCAAAGTTTAAAACTTTTTTAACAATTGGTTTTATTAACATTAAAGCACAACAGGTTTACAGATAGAGATGCATACAACCCTAAGCCAGTAGTGAAACTCAGAATGGTCAAATTCTTCTGCTTCGGGAGACTGAGGGGTTAATTCTCCGTTGACATCTTTCTTGTTGTTCTTCTGGCCTGTCTCGTGGACTGTCTCCAGTCTGTCTCGTTGAACTTACTAAAATGACTGCTTTTATACCCTTCTTGCTAATACAAAAACAAGCTTCTAGTACTTCACCACCCTCTCTCTTCCCCATGGTTTAAAACAAGTTGATCCTTACAGCATTTGCTGTTTATAGCAGTTTCCTTCAGTCTTTCAAGGCTTTCCTCAGCAGCTGCCTCTTTAACCTTATTCTTTATCTACTCGAAAGTACATTGTCTAATTTAGCCTTTTAAACAGCAACAGTTCTGTATTCTATCCAGTGGTGTTAATACTTTTAACCAAATTCTGCTCTTTTAGCGAGGGAGTCTTAAAACTCACTAGGCAGCAGGGCCTAAATGATTGTAAACTGATATTGAGAGAGGGGAGGTAAAAGCCTAAGAAGTGGGGAGGGTGTGAAAAAACAAACTAGAAGCAACGTAAAATTAAAAATAGACGCAAGGCAATATAGATGAAAACCTAGCTGGCAAGAGGGTTGTGGAAGTGAGTATTGGGAAACTTGCTCCACAGCACCTCCAAGTGGTGGGAGCCTGGAACTTTGCTGTGACAACTGGGAGTTCCCCATATGCCATTAAGACTGACTCTCCTGCGTTCCCTGCTGGTTTTAAAGCGCTACTTGTGGTGTGACCCATTGAGCTCCGTTTAGGTTTACTGATTTCAGTAACTCTTAAGGTTTCCTGCCAGCCCAGCTTGCTTATTTATCTCAGTAATTCTCGGAGCACTTGCCAGCTCCCATTATATTGATTTTTAAACATTAATTTCAGGGATGCCTGTTGGCCCACCGTGCTGTGCCTTTATTTAATGTATTAATTCTGTGGATTCTTGCTGTCTGCTTAATGTTCATTTTGTTTAATTACTTATTTTTGAGAAATACCATTTTCTGGACCCTTGGTTGTCAATTATACACCTACTGAACTCTGTTTTTATTAATTAATTTGGTGAATCCAGTTCTCTAAGACCAAAGTCCACTTTCTGCATTCTTGACAATCTTACTCTGCTCTTCCTTAATTTATTCTGTCCGCTTTAGCCCCACCATTGCTCCATTTTTTCATACCCATTCATCCTTACATCTGTCACATTCCCTTCCTCCCCTTTTTCTCATTTATTTCTACTGAATTTCATTGCTTCTATTTATCTATTTGTTTCTGCTCACTTCAGCCCTGCCTTCTTTCTGTTCTCCATGACTACCTGTGACTACTTTGGACTCGCGCTCTCTGCACTCCTCCACAGCTCTTCACATGCACTTAGTTGCTCCCCTTTCTAGACCGCCATGTTCCAATTCATTTATATTTATTTCAAACTTCTATATCCCTGCTTCAGTGCACACTACCCACCCTTGTACTACTCATTATGCCCATAGCCACATACTAACTTCTCCATCCGTAATTGCTCATTTCCCCTGCCCAATTTTTGCTACCCTTGCTGTTCATTTCATCTTCATTCTCCAATTCCCCCAAATAATCTCTGTTCACATTACTACGTCCCCCAATTACTCACTACCCCATCTTTATTCAGTACTCTACCTCAACTGTCCTCTACCCCACCGAACCTCAATAATTTTTTTAATTTTTTTAATTCATTGATGGGATGTGGGCGTCGCTGGCTGGCTAGGCCTGCATTTAGTGCCCATCCCTAATTGCCCTTGAGAAGATGGTGGTGAGCCGCCTTCTTGAACCGCTGCAGTCCATATGGTGTAGGTACACCCACAATGCTGTTAGGAAGGGAGTTCCAGGATTTTGGCCCAGCGACATTGAAGGAACGGCGATACAGGTCCAAGTCAGGATGGTGTGTGGCTTGGAGGGGAACTTGTAGGTGGTGATGTTCCCATGTGTCTGCTGCCCTTGTCCTTCTAAGTGGTAGAGGTCGCGGGTTTGGAAGGTGCTGTTGAAGGAGCTTTGGCGAGTTGCTGCAGTGCATCTTGTAGATGGTACACACTGCAGCCACAGTGCGCCGGTGGTGGAGGGAGTGAATGTTGAAGGTGGTGGATGGAGTGCCAATCAAGCGGGCTGCTTTATCCTGAATGGTGTCGAGCTTCTTGAGTGTTGTTGGAGCTGCACTCATCCAGGCAAGTGGAGAGTATTCCATCACACTCCTGACTTGTGCCTTGTAGATGGTGGAAAGGCTTTGGGGAGTCAGGAGGTGAGACACTCGCCGCAGAATTCCCAGCCTCTGGCCTGCTCTTGTAGCCACAGTATTTATATGGCTGGTCCAGTTCAGTTTCTGATCAATGGTAACCCCCAGGATGTTGATAGTGGGGGATTCAGCGATGGTAATGCCATTGAATGTCAAGGGGAGATGGTTAGAGTCTCGCTTGTTGGAGATGGTCATTGCCTGGCACTTGTGTGGTGCGAATGTTACTTGCCACTTGTCAGCCCAAGTCTGAATGTTGTCCAGGTCTTGCTGCATATGGACACGGACTGCGCCAGTATCTGTTGAGTCTCGAATGGTGCTGAACAGTGTGCAATCATCAGCGAATATCCTACCCACAGTGACTTACTATTCTCCCCAAGCTACTCTCCACTTTCCTGACCCCTCTTCCCCAGACCTCTAAACTACTCCCACAGCACCTCCAAAATCACCACAAAACTAGTACCTCTCCCAACACCATACCCTCACATTTGGCATCACTATCAGTATGCTCTGTCCACTTGCTTACACAAGACCATTTCCTCTAACTTTCTATGAGTGCCTATGTTTCTGGATATACAATAACAGATCTTGCGTGGCATTGCTCACAGTACCTACCTCAACAAAGTGTGATTGCTGAACTGTTACAGGAAGTAAGTTTGATGCTTGGAAGAAGTGCACACTTTCCACAGGCCTTTTAATATAGATGTTTTATTACTACTAGTTATGATCACCATAATACTGCTCATGGATTAAAAAAAAATCTCTCCTCCTATGACTAACACTGCTTGTCTCTCACTCTCAGCTTATTTCTCCATCTCTTGGTTTATGTGCTTCTGTGAAGTGCTTTTCTAACATTAAAGGCCCTATATAAATGCAAGTTATTGGGTGTCTCACTCGCAACGTTATTTGTCTCCAATTTTTTCTCTGCCTTCTCTCTCTAATTATCTGCTTCCTTATGTCTCTTCCTCTTCTGCATTTTTTATCATTCCCTCTACATGTCTTCATACATTTTCTATATTTCTCACTCTGCATTTCACACACAGTCAGCTTAACATCGGTGGTAGGAAAAATAATGGAATCCCTACTAAAAGAGAAAATAGAAGAACATCTAGAAACCAAAAACATAGTAATAAATCGTCAGCATGGATTTCAAAAGGGAAAGTCTTGTTTGACCAATCTTATTGAATTTTTTGAAGAGTTAACAGTGAGAGTAGACAATGGTAATGCAGTAGATGTAATTTATCTAGATTTTCAAAAGGTCTTCGATAAGGTACCCCATAATGGACTGATGAACAAGGTCAGAGAATGCAGGGGACAAGTAGCAAAATGGATAGCTAGCTGGCTTCAAGCCAGGAAGCGGAGAGTAGGGGTAAGAGGTAGCTATTCACAGTGCAGAAGGTGGGTAGTGGTGTTCCACAAGGTTCAGTGCTGGGACCAGTGTTGTTCACAATTTATATAAACAATTTAGACTTTGGAATCAAAACACAATTTCTAAATTTGCGGATGACACCAAATTGGGGGGGGATAGTCAATACTGAGGAGGACTGTAACAAATTACAGGAGAACATTAATAAACTTGCAGAATGGGCAAATAATTGGCAAATGAAGTTCAACACAGATAAATGTGAGGTATTACATTTTGGTAGGAAGAATAGGGAGGTCGCTTATTACTTGGAGGGTGCGAGTCTAGGTGGGTTAGAGGTACAAAGGGATCTCGGAGTACAAATATACAAATCACTAAGTTGCCACACAGGTTAGCAAGGCCATAAAAAAGCAAACCAACTACTAGGGTTTATTTCTAGAGATATAGAATTGAAAAGTAGGGAAGATATGCTAAACCTATATGAAACCTTGGTTAGACCACACTTAGAGTACTGCATACAGTTCTGTTCGCCATATTATAAAAAGGATATAGAGGCACTGGCGAGGGTGCAGAGAAGATTTATAAGGATGACGATACCAGAAATGTGAGAGTATACATATCAGGAAAGGATGAACAGGCTGGGTCTCTTTTCTCTTGAAAACAGAAGTCTGAGGGGTGACCTAATAGAGGTCTTTAAAATTATGAAAGGTTTTGATAGAGTGGATAGAGAGAGAATGTTTCCACTTGTGGGGAAGAGCATAACTAGTGGCCATCAAGATAAGATAATCATCAAGAAATCCAATGGGGAATTCAGTAGAAACTTCTTTACCCAAAGAGTGGTGAGAATGTGGAACTCGCTACCACAGGGAGTGGTTGAAGTGAATAGTATAGATGCATTTAAGGGGAGGCTGGACAAGCATATGAGGGAGAAGGGAATAGAGGGTTATGCTGATAGATTTAGATGAGGAAAGATGGGAGGAGGCTCGTGTGGAGCATAAACACCGGCATGGACTGGTTGGGCCGAATGGCCTGTTTCTGTACCGTATATCCTATGTAATCCTATTTGTCACAATTAGATAATTAATTTTATATATAGTCTGTTAGATGTATATTGCATGTTTAGACTGTCAGATATTTGCAATCTCAGATATGAGCTACTCCATATGTGCAGTCTGTTAGATGAACCATTCCATATTTACTGCCTGTCAATTAATGCATTATTCCATGCGAATGTACAGCACAGAAATATGCCACTCGGCCTAACTGGTCCATGCCGGTGTTTATACTCCTACAAACCTCGTTCCACCCCTCTTCATCTAAATGTATCAGCAGAACCATCTATTCCTTTCTCCCTTATGTGTTTATCGAGCTTCCCCTTAAATATATATCTGTTATTTGTTTCAACTACTCACTGTGGTAGCGATTTCCACATTCTAACCATTCTCTGGGTAAAGAAGTTTCTCCTGAACTCCCTATTGGATATTTATGGCCCCTGGTTTTGGTCTCCTCCACAAGTGGAAACATCTTCTCTATACCTAACCTATCAAACCCTCTCATAATCTTAAAGACCTCTCTCAGTTCACCTCTCAACCTTCTCTTTTCTGGAAAATTAACTTTGTTTATGAATTATTAGATCGGTACAGTACAGTCACAGATAATGAATTATTCAATATACACAGTCTGATTACATAATCAATATTTCTCATTTGTCAAACTTTATCACTGGATTTTTATGTGGTAAAATTACTTTGTTGAACTGTCAAGCAAGTATTCTCGAGTTATAATTTTTTTTGCGTATGTTTTTGTTCCATTTGTTCTGAAAATGACTTTGACGGAACATTGTGAATTGCTGCCTTAATCCTGAAATGGAGGTTTGTGTTGTCAGATCCTTAATCTGGGATCTTCAGTACCTTGGTCTGGCTGGCAGGAACTGCGGACTGAATCCAGTGAGAACCCGCAGACTGTGATGGACATCATTTTGAAGGCTGGGGTAAGAGAAAATTCTTGCTTAGTTTTCAAGATTTCACTTTGAGAATCATGGTTGTTAACAAAACAATTAAATTGTTTTGTAAATATTTTTACTATTGACTGATTATACATAAAATGGTGCATATTGCAACACCTTGGGACAGTCACGTCTGCATTTACTCAATGCGTGGCAGCTATTAAATGCCTCGTAGTCTTGAAGATTATTGATTACTGATTACATACTACTTTGCAAAGAGAAGAGCTATATTCCAGTTAGCTTTAATTAACATTTGTTGTAGAGGCAACTTTAATGTATTGGAACAGAATTATCTTGTTGCACCTATAACAAAAAGAAAATTTGTTGAATTTAAAAAATATCGGCCCTGAATTTCCGATCAGAGGCTTCCTGCGGGCGGATGCCTCCAATCGGAAAATAAATCTACGAACTTGCCTGCTGGTTCCGTAGACCCTGAGGCTTGTGATCCTGGTCCTCTCCTCTTCGAAATGTGCAGAGGCCCAGATATCCCATGCGGTTCGCAAGCGCCTCTGGGATCATGTGGGCCAGGTGAATCAATGGGAGAAGGGAATCCCCCTTCATCCTTTTGACAGTTCTGTACGGACAGAACCATCAAAAGTATGAATGGGGATCACATTTAAAAACACACTAAAACATTAAATATATATTTTTTTAATTACATATTTAAAATTAATTAAAATTCCATTTAATTAAATATTTTAAAGAAATTTTTTTTTTGAAAAAAATTAAATGTTTTTACGGGGCTAAAAATAAACTTACCTTTTCTAAAAGAGTATTTTAAATTTATAAATTAGTGATCAAATTTTATTTTTCTATTTTTTTAAAACTCTTATGCTGGTAAAAGCAGGCCTTACCAGGCGCAAGAATTCTATGGCCTTTCAGCGGGTGGAAGTTGTGCAAAAAGTGGAACTCTCCACCTGCAGAGGCACTTTCCCCGGGCAGGCGGATGATCTTTCAAGAGAATTCTTGACAGATCGCAAGTGCCGGGTTTCACCGCATGGGCTTCGCATGCCTGAAACTGGTACTTGCGCGGCCCTTAAGGGCGCGTACGCACCTGAGGGGATTGAAAAATCCAGCCCATTGATTTTAATATAGATTATATAGGGTTAATGGAAAAGCGAGAATTAAGTGTGAAGCTAAACCAAAATAAAACTCAAATGATTATTTTGCCAACTAATTGTGGAAAAAAGATAACTGATGCACTAACGGAAGCTGTGAATTTTGTTACAGTTGGGAAGAGACTATGGGCAGGATTTTCATTGGGCCGTGGAGTCGGGATTGGAGGCATGGGGAGGGGGGTTAAAATCCCAAATTCGGGTCCCGACCCCATCCCGCACCCAAACCCGCCTCCATGCCAGTTTCAAAGGAGGCGGGTACCCGCCCCGCACTGGGACCCGCCTACCCGACGCGGGAAGGGATTAGTGCTAATTAACTGCCTGTTAACAGGTAGTTAACAGGCAGTTTTTAGCCTAATCCCTATTTTTAAGGTTGAAGTGTGGGATTCCCGACGGCTCCAAACTACGCCAAGTTAGAGGAGGCGGGCCGTCGGGTTGAAGGACTTGGAGGGGTCGAGATGTCTGTGTTCAGGTGAGTGATGTGTGCATGAGTGCAAAGGTAAGTGTGTTTGGTGTGTCTAAAGTGATTAAAGAAGTTTAAATGACCTTTTCTTACCTTTTCAGCCTTCCTTCCTTTAGGTCCCGGGAGTCCCTCATCTCACCGGCACAGAAAGCAGAATGGCTGCGAACTGTCAAAAGTGACAGCCTGCAGCTTTCTGTGCAGGAGAGATTTCTAACTGAGTCTGTGGAGAAGGACTCAGGTTAGAAGTAAGACTGTCAGTGTTTGACCGCTTCAAACAGCTTTCAAACACTGATATTTCATCTGTCAAAACCTCCTTGACAGATGAAATTTCAGTCTGTGACGTCACCTGTTGCCGGGTGGCCCTTAATTGGCCTGCTGAGCGGGTTCAACAAGGTCAATCAAGTTAAAATTGCGTGGATTGGCCACATCTCGATGGAGGCGGGACTACAACCCCAAAAGTTGTAGTTCCGCCTCCTTCCTGACTTCTGAATGAAAATCCTGCCCTATGTTCTGTGGTATAAAAGCTATCGAGGAGCATGCACCAAAGATCTGATGTGCTCAGGAATGAGAGGGCTGAGGTAGTTGGCAGATCTAAAAGCAATTCAGTCAATTAGTCAATAGTAGAATATAATTCTTTCCAAACCTCAATTTGCCAGAATCTCTAACCACAGAGTAACATGTTACTACAATTTGTTTGGGAGTGATATCAAAACAAATTCTATCTTTAAATTCATGTTCGTATTAACCAGCTGGCCAGTATCTGGAATGAATCGTATTGTTCAATGTCATTATTTTCATTTTGCATGTGCATTGGATTCTGTTTACTAAGAGTTCGATAAATTGTTATGTGCAGGAGTTTGAGCTTTGTGAATCTTGGGTCCAGCTGCATCCTGTGTCAATACATTTTACAATGAAGCTCAGGCGTGAATATCTCCTTCACCTGCTTGAGCAAGGAGATGGAGAGAGAGCGTTCCAGGCAAGTACTGCGATAAAAAACAACTCGTGCTGTTTGTTGAGCAATAATGGTGAATTTGTGGTGTTAGTAAAGCATTTTGTACAATGTTGATATATTTCCCATTAACCCACAGCTGAAAAAGCTGGTTTGGTGTGCATTCATCTCCTGCATCTGTTACTAGTATTCCCTCTTCACCTACACCATATTGCTCCTACTGCTTTTAATGCGTGTCCCCCACAATGACTAAGGTGAAAGAATAGGATATATTTAAGGCGGTTATTCAGTCCTTGTATTCATAATTTAACATCATCAGAGCTACTCCTTTAATTAGTGCCCTGAAAGCAGGCACTGGTAGCCATGTTAACTTGAATTATTATTGCCTCCATAAAGACGGGATTCAAATTTTCTACAAGATTTGACATCCAGTTTGGATTCCTTCTCAAAAGTGGGCAAGTGGAAAGCTTCAATGCATCTGGTGCACCTCTACGCTTGTACTGAATTTCAGAGCTTAAATAATTTAATTGTTGGTCAGATTTTTAACAAATGTAATGGGTTTTCATCTGGCTCATTTCCTTTAAATATTAACCCAAATGGAACTGTACCAGTGTGGTGTTGTATGTCCATTGACATGTTGAGGTCACATACTTACTAGATATGATTAGTTTTTCACTGAATTATGTGTCTTCCTCTTATATGTTGAATTCATTAAAATAAATTTTAACAGTGGAATTTTCTATTTGATTATTGACCTAAAATTGTCCCAAAATTTTCAACCCTTGTACAAAGTGCTTTTTTGCCTGACCAACTTAGTGGTAAATGGAAGTGAAACATATCGTAGAATGGTTACAGCACAGAAGGAGGCCATTCGGCCCATCGAGCCCGTGCCAGCTCTCTGCAAGAGCACTTCAGCTAGTCCCACTCCCCCGCCCTTTCCCCGTAGCCTGCATATTTTTTTCCTTCAGATACTTATCCAATTCCCTTTTGAAAGCCACAATTTAATCTGCCTCTACCACTCTTTCAGGCAGTGCATTCCAGATCATAACCACTCGCTACATAAAAAAGTTTTCCCTCATGTCGCCTTTGATTCTTCTGCAAATCATCTAAAATCTGTGTCCTCTGGTTCTCGACCCTTCTGCCAATGGGAACAGTTTCTCTCTATCCCTAGACCCCTCATGATTTTGAACACCTCTATCAAACCTCCTCTCAATCTTCTCCGCTCTAAGGAGAACAACCCCAGCTTCTCCAGTCTATCCACGTAACTGAAGTCCCTCATCCCTGGAACCATTCTTGTAAATCTTTTCTGCATGCCTTCATATCTTTCTTAAAGTGCGATGCCCAGTATTGGACACAATACCCCAGTTGAGGTCCAACCAGTGTTTTATAAAGGTTCATCATGACTTCCTTGCTTTTTTTACTCTATGCCTCTATTTATGAAGCCCAGGATCCCGTATGCTTTTTAACCACTTTCTCAACCAGTCCTGCCACCTTCAACGATTTGTGCACATATACCCCCAGGTCTCTCTGTTCATGCACCCCCTTTCGAATTGTACCCTTTAGTTTATATTGCCTCTCCTCGTTCTTCGTACTAAAATGTTTACAAGGCCCAAATCAGGAGTGTGATGGAATACTCTCCACTTGCTTGGATGAATGCAGCTCCAACAACACTCAAGAAGCTTGACACCATCCAGGACAAAGCAGCCCGCTTGATTGGCATCCCATCCACCACCTTAAACATTCATTCCCTCCACCACCAGCATACTGTGGCTGCAGTGTGTACCATCCACAAGATGCACTGGAGCAACTCGCTAAGGCTTCTTTGGCAGCACCTCCCAAACCCGCGACCTCTTCCACCTAGAAGGGCAAGGGCAGCAGGCGCAGGGGAACACCACCACCTCCAAGTTCCCCTCCAAGTCACACACCATCCTGACTTAGAAGTATATCGCTGATCCTTCATCATCACTGGATCAAAATCCTGGAACTCCCTCCCTATCAGCACTGTGGGAGTACCTTCACCACGCGGACTGCAGCGGTTCAAGGCGGCGGCTCACCACCACCTTCTCCAGGGCAATTAGGGATGGGCAATAAATGCTGGCATTGCCAGTGACGCCCACATCCCATAAATAAATAAAAAACATTAAAAAAATGTATCACTTTGCACTTTTCTGCATTAAATTTTATTTGCCACGTGTCCGCCCATTCCACCAGCCTGTCTCTGTCCTCTTGAAGTCCATCACTATCCTCCTCACTGTTCACTATACTTCCAAGTTTTGTTTCATCTGCAAATTTTGAAATTGTGCCTTGTACACCCAAGTCCAAATCATTAATATATATCAAGATAAGCAGTGGTCCTAGTACCGACCCCTGGGGAACACCACAGTGTATCTTCCTCCAGTCCGAAAAACAACCGTTCACCGCTACACTCTGTTTCCTGTCACTTAGCTAATTTTGTATCCACGCTGCCACTGTCCCTTTTATTTCATGGGCTTCAACTCTGCTGGCAAGCCTATTATATGGCACTTTATCAAAAGCCTTTTGGAAGTCCATGTACACCATATCAACCGCATTGCCCTCATCAACCCTCTCTGTTACCTCATCAAAAAACTCAATCAAGTTAGTTAAACACGATTTGCCTTTAACAAATCCGTGCTGGCTTTCCTTAATTAATCCACACTTGTCCAAGTGACTGTTAATTTTGTCCCAGATTACCGTTTCTAAAAGCTTCTCTACTACCGAGGTTAAACTGACTGGCCTGTAGTCGCTGGCTTTATCCTTGCACCCTTTTTTGAACAAGGGTGTGACATTTGCATTTCTCCAATCCTCTGGCATCACCCCCATATCTAAGAATTGGAAGATTATGGCCAGTACCTCTGCAATTTCCACCTTTACTTCCCTCAGCATCCCATCCGGTCCTGATGACTTATCAACTTTAAGTACAGCCAGCCTTTCTAGTACCTCTTTATCAATTTTTATCTCATCCAGTATCTCCAATACTTCCTCTTTCACTATGAGCATTTTCTTCATTGGTGAAGACAGATGCAAAGTACTCATTCAGTACCTCAGCCATGCCCTCTGCCTCAATACGTAGGTCTCCTTTTTAGTCCTTAATTGGCCCCACCCCATCTCTTTCTACCCATTTACTATTTAGATGCTTATAGAAGACTTTTGGATTCCCTTTTGTGTTAGCTGTCAATCTATTCTCATACTCTCGCTTTGCCCGTCTTATTTCCTTTTTCACTTCCCCTCTGAACTTTCTGAATTCAGCCTGGTTCTGACTTGTATTCTCAACCTGACATCTGTTATATGCCCCCTTTTTCTGCTTCATCTTACTCTCTATCTCTTTTGTCATCCAGGGAGCTCTGACTTTGGTTGCCATACCTTTCCCCCTCGTGGGAATGTACCTCGACTGTACCCGAACCATCTCCTCTTTAAAGGCAGCCCATTGTTTGATTATAGTTTTGCCTGCCAATCTTTGATTCCAATTTACCCAGGCCAGATCTGTTGGATCCGTGATTCAGAGGATATGCTGTTATTAAATAATCACACGGATGCTGTACATTAACAATAAACAGGTCTTTACTGGAGGTCTCAAGACTGGGGGTACAGAGGCATGCGCAAAGCTTATATACCAGTGTGGTCACTGCCGCTACTACAGTATACAGGAGCTGTAAAAGTAGTTCTGACTTAAAGGCACATACACTACAATTCCTCCCCTTTTAGATTAGTAGTACCCCTAATATTCAAATAACAATTAATATTTCAACATGTACATTAAACAACAAAAGTCCATTTATAGATTCAGTCTTTGGGGCGACTTCCTGACCCTTTCGGGATAGCGCCTTTCCGGAGGTTCTTGTTCTTGGTGCAGAGGCGATTCTGACCCCTTTTCATCGGGTAGTTCATCGGGTTCCACTGCTACTGGGTCTGAAGTAGATGCTACCGGTATGTCGGGTTCATCCCCAGGTACTCGAGACATGGGGTTGACGCGTTCCTGCGACGCTAAGATCTGATCGACGTGGCGTCTCACAATGTTCTCCCCGACATCCACTGTGTACATTAATGGCCCCTGCCTTGTACATATCGTTCCGGGTTGCCATTTCTCTGTTCGATAGTCACGGGCCAAGACTGGTTGCCCTACATTGAAGCTCCTTGTCAGCTTCTCATTGATGTCCTGGAATTGTTTGTCCTCAACATTTCTTCGCACATTTGGTCTGAGCAAGCCCAGACGAGATCTCAACCTTCGGTTAAAGAACATCATGGCCGGGGTCTGGTTGGTAACTGCATGTGTCGCGTTTCGGTAGGCTAATAAGAAATTGTCCATCTTATGCTGTAGTGGAATTTCATCGTCGCACATGGCCTTTATCGCCTTCTTAAAGGTTTGTACGAACCTCTCAGCCAATCCATTTGTGGCTGGATGATATGGGGCGGATGTGTAATGCCGTACCCCATTCCTTCTCATAAATTTTTGGAACTCGTCGGACACAAACTGTGGTCCATTATCAGAGCAAATCTGCTCTGGCAACCCGTTTCTGGCAAATATGGTCCGTAGGACTGCAATCGTTTTCTCTGTAGTGGTTGAAGACATTTTTATCACCTCAGGCCACTTTGAATGAGCATCCACTGCTATTAAGAACATTCAGTCCATGAATGGACCAGCGAAATCAATATGCACCCGTTGCCATGGAGAAGAGGGCCACTCCCATGGGTGTAGAGGGGCATGTGGTGGTTCATTTTGGACCTTCTGGCATCCTAAGCAGCTCTTAGTTAGGTCTTCGATTTGTTGATCGATTCCCGGCCACCACACATAAGCCCTAGCAAGGCTTTTCATTTTCACTCCCCCCAGATGACCTTCATGTAGCTCATGTAGCTCATTTAGCACTCTCTCCCTTAACTTGGGTGGAATCACCACTCTGGATCCACAGATCACTGTCCCCTGGCATACTGACAGCTGTTCTCTTCTGGATGAGAATGCTGGCAACAGTGAGTCTCCATGTGTTGGCCATCCCCTCATCGTCAATTCATATACCCGCGACAGCGGCGGATCATTGTGGGTCTCCTTCTCTATATCCGCGTTTGTTACTGGCAATCGTTCAATTATTGACGAATAAAATATCTCGATAGGGTCCACTGCTGGTGCTTCCTCCACAGTAGGCAGTGGCAGGCGCGATAGCCCATCAGCATTGCCATGCTGTTTCGTGCCTTTATATTCTATTTCATATTGATTCGCCCCTAGAAACAGGGACCATCTTTGTAACCGCTGTGCAGTCATCACTGGAACGCCCTTCTTAGGATTAAAGATGGAGACAAGTGGTTGGTGGTCAGTCAGCAAGGTGAACTTCTGCCCATGCAGATAGTGGTTGAATTTTTTTACTCGCCATACTAGGCTGAGGGCCTCCCTGTCAATCTGGGCGTAGTTGCGCTCGGCTGAGGTTAGTGACCGAGACGCAAAGGCTACTGGCCTCTCCAACCCGTCTGGGAATTTGTGCGACAGCACCGCTCCAATACCACAGGGTGATGCACCACATGCCAAACGAATTGGTAGTGCTGGATTGAAATGGGCCAACACCTCTTTTGACGTGATCAATTCTTTACACTTCTGGAAAGCTCGTCTACATTCGTCATCCCACTTCCATGGTACCCCTGTTTGCAGTAGGGTGTTCAGTGGGTGTAATACCGTAGACAAATTTGGTAAGAACTTGTGGTAGTAGTTTACCAGCCCGAGGAACGACCTCAGTTGTGACACATTTTCCGGTGCTGGAGCCTTGACTACTGCCTCAATCTTGTCAGGGGACTTATGTAACCCCTCTTCATCGATGACGTGGCCACAATACGAGATCTGTTTCTGGAAAAACTCGCACTTGTGGCGATTAGCTCGTAGCCCATACTCCTTTAATCTGGTGAGCACCTTCTCCAAGTTGGCGAGGTGATCACCGTCATTTTCGCCCGTGACCAAGATGTCGTCCAAATAACACTGGGTCCCTGGAATCCCTTGCAGGACTTGATCCATTGCCCTTTGCCAAATAGCCGGAGCTGATGCTACTCCAAACACCAGCCGGTTGTATTGATGGAGACCTTTATGAGTGTTGATCGTAAGGTATTGTTTCGAAGCTTCTTCTACCTCCATTTGCAAGTATGCCTGGGCTAGATCAATTTTGGTGAAGCGTTTACCTCCAGATAGCGAGGCGAAAATATCCTCAATTCGTGGAAGCGGATATTGTACCGTGTGAAGTTGGGTTCACTGTCACCTTAAAATCCCTATAGATGCGGACCTTCTTTGGTTCCCCAGGCGTATTACTCAACGACCTCTTCATTACAGGAACGATGAGTGTAGCCCACTCGCCCCAGTCCACTTTGGACAGTACTCCTGAATGTTCCAACCCTTCCAGCTCTGCTTCAACAGCTGGTCTAATCGCATAAGGCACTGGTCTGGCCTTCAGAAACTTTGGGCTTGCATTTTCCTCTATTTTAATTGTTGCTGTTATTCCTTTTAGTGTTCTTAGTCCCTCCTGGAACACTTCTTTTGTGTCAGTTAGCATTTTTGACAGTCGTCCAGGTGTGACGTCGTCAGCCTTTTTGGTCTCAACCTTCAGTGCCTGTATGGAATGGCAATCTAATTTTATCTTCCAGATCCATTCACGTCCTAGCAGTGGTGGTCCTCCATCTGGCAATACATATATATCCATTTTAGGTATTTCCTGACCTTTATATGTCACTTTCACCCTTATTTTTCCTTTGGGGTAGACTTTTTGCCCCGTATACGTCTTCAAGACAATCTCTGTAGCTTTCAAGGGTATGTGTGAAAATAGCCGCTTGTAGTCTCTTTGATTTATGACTGTTAGAGCTGACCCTGTGTCCGATTCCATTTTCACTTGGACTCCGTCTATCTTGAGTGTAACCCAGATAATCTGGTGATCCTCCATTTCGGTTACCTTATGTAGTTTCAGACAACCCAGCTCCTTGCTTCCGGAGTCTGTGTCACTTTTCTGTTCGTCTGAACCACTGTCCATCACCTGGTGTACCTTTTTGTACTTCTCCTGTGGAGATTTCTTACTGTTGGTTTTCTTCCCAGACCTGCAGACTCTTGCTCTGTGTCCTGCTTTCCCACACTGTCTGCACACTTGGTCCTTGAACCAACAATCTTTCTGGTCATGTGTTGTTCTGCCGCAGCGATAGCACTTCCCTGTTCCATAGGACATTTCATTGGTGCCATATTCTTGCGGTCTCCGTTGTATCTCTGCAGCGCCCCTTGCGGCTGCTTCGAGTGATACTGCCATACTGAAAGCTTTGTCCAGCGTAAGATCCTTTTCCGACAGGAGCCGTTTCTGGGTTCCTTTACTCTGTAGCCCACACACAAACTTGTCCCTTAACGTATCTGCTAGTCCCGCTCCAAACTGGCAGTGTTTCGATAGCTTGCGCAGTTCCGTTAGGTACTCAGCATTGCTTTCGTCTTTGTGTTGGTTCCTTTTATGGAACTTAAATCGTTCTGCTATCAGCAGCGGTGTGGGGTTTAAGCGGTCCTGTAGGATTTCTACTATGCTTTCAAATTCTTGTTTACCGGCTTCTCTGGGGTTATTAGATTTCGCAGTAACCCATAAGTTTTTGCACCCATGGAATTTAACAGAACCAGTGCTTTATTAGCATCTGGCACTTCATTCGCCCTGCCGTACACCTCAATACGTTCCACATATGTCGCCCAATCTTCAACTTCATTGCCGAACGTAGAGATACTGCCACTCTTCGGCATCCTTGGGTGTGAGTTAACGGTCAAAAATGGCGCCTCCCGCGCTTCCCCTTCTTCTCCGCTGGCACAAAATGGCGTCTCCCGCGCTTTCCTTCCTTCCCGCGCTCGCCCTTCTTCTCCGCTGCGGCTTCTAAAAATGGCATCTCCCGCGCTCTTCCTCCTTCTCCGCGGCTCAATGGCGTCTCCCGCGCTCCCCTTTCTTCGCCCCGTGGACCCTGTTCAGCCCGTGAGCCCTGGCTGTGCTCTGCGCGTTCTTTTTATATTTTTCGACGCCGCTCAGCCTGGAACCCGGCTGTTTCTTTACCCTCTCTCTCTCCGGTTTGTTTTCTTTTTCTCGACGCCACTCGGTGTTCAACCCCCAGCTGCGCCCTGAGCTCTTCACCCTCTGTCTTACTCCGTCAACGCTGCTCGGCTTTCTCGCCGCCGTCGGTCGGCTCCAGCCGCCGCTGCTCGGGAAGGGTCTGCGCTGGACCTGTCGTCGGTCTCTTGCTGCTCGTCGTGGCTGGGGAACCAAGCCCGGCTCTCCACAGCCTCCCCTGCGAAGTTCAATCTCTGCCTGACGGCTGGGCGGTTGCTCGTGGTCGACGCCCGTGTTCCTGGCCTCGACTATTTTTTAAATTTTTTTATGTTGCAGGTAGATTCGAATCGCCACTGTTGGATCCGTGATTCAGAGGATATGCTGTTATTAAATAATCACACGGATGCTGTACATTAACAATAAACAGGTCTTTACTGGAGGAGGGTAGTCTCAAGACTGGGGGTACAGAGGCATGCGCAAAGCTTGTTTACCGGTGTGGTCACTGCCGGTACTACAGTATACAGGAGCTGTAAAAGTAGTTCTGACTTAAAGGCACATACACTACAAGATCCATTCTCAACCCACTGAAATTGGTCTTCCTCCAATTAAGTATTTTTACTCCCTGTCCTTTTCCATAGCTAATCTAAACCTTATGATACTTGATGGGCCTTCAATAACCACAAAACTAGAAGTTATAGACTTAAACAAGTTGGCTTTTAATCACTAAGATCAGAGCTAACATCTCAACACGCCGACTGGTTCACAGGAATGAGTCATACAGATCCTGGGATCTTTAGGTAAGAGAAGTCAGGGGCGGAGCCAAGAGCCAAGACCTGGAACCTCCCAGGTTAGTCGGGAAAGAGGAAGTGAAACTATACACAGTGGGGGAGGGTAATATACATGAGTGCAAAACGAATACAGGATCAAGACAAACAGATTTCATTACATTCACACCTTCTATAGATTTAGTCCATCGGGGTGATGTTTCTTAAAAGTTGGTATAAGTGAGTCTGTCAGGAGGTTTTGCAGTTCTCAGTGATCGGCGCAAAGCCGGTTGGGGTGCCTCTAGGGGAGTGGATTCTGGTTCCTCCGCTGTCCGGGCCTCCGCAGTGTCTTCCAGGTTATCTGCAGTGTCGTCCAGGATAAAGTTGGGTATTGATACCTCTGGGCGTCCTGTCTCTTTGTAGTGTAGGTCTTCATCGGGTAGTCTCCCATCGTTCTCTCCGCTCCCCGAGGGAGCAAGGTCTTTTATGGAAACAGTGTCCTCTCGCCCGTCAGAGTATTCGATATAGGCGTACTGAGGGTTTGCATGGAGGAGCTGTACCTTTTCCACAAGGGGGTCCGTTTTATGGCCTCACGTGCTTCTGCAATAGTACTGTCCCCGGAGACGTCAGCCACGCGGGTAGAGATATGCCCGAGGTGGATTTCCAGGGGAAAACGAACATCTTTTCGTGAGGGGTAGCGTTAGTGGCAGTACATAACAGAGACCTTATGGAGTGGAGCACGTCTGGGAGGACTTCCTGCCAGCGGGAGGTCGGAAGGCCTTTTGACTTTAAGGCTAACGTGACAGCCTTCCAAACAGTAGCATTCTCCCTTTCCACTTGCCCATTACCCCGGGGGTTGTAGCTAGTGGTTCTGCTAGTGGCTATCCCCTTCGAGAGCAAGAACTGGCGCAGTTCGTCACTCATGAATGACGTCCCCCTATCGCTGTGTATGTAGTTCGGCATGCCAAACATGCAGAATAGATTACAGAGACACTTTATGACCGTGGCACTGGTCATGTCTGGGCAGGGAATGGCGAAGGGGAAGCGGGAATATTCATCAATGATATTGAGGAAGTATACGTTGTGGTCGGCAGAGGGAAGGGGTCCCTTGAAGTCCAGACTTAGGCGCTCGAATGGCCGTGTGGCTTTGATAAGGTGTGCACGGTCAGGCCTGTAGAAACGAGGCTTGCATTCCGCACAGATGCGGCAGGCTCTGGTCATTGCCCTGACCTCCTCGATGGAGTGGGGCAGATTGCGGGACTTTATAAAATGATATAGTCGGGTGACCCCTGGGTGACAGAGGTCATTGTGGAGACCCTGTAATTTGTCCGTATGAATGCTGGCACACATTCCCCGCGATAGGGCGTCTGGGGGTTCATTCAGGGCTCCCGGCCTGTACATAATATCATAGTCGAACGTGGATAGTTCGATCCTCCACCTGAGTATTTTGTCATTCTTGATTTTCCCCCTTTGTTATTAAACATGAAAGCCACCGACCGCTGGTCGGTGAGCAGGGTGAAACGTTTGCCGGCTAGGTAGTGTCTCCAGTGCCGCACTGCCTCCACTATAGCCTGTGCCTCCTTCTCGACAGAAGAGTGCCTGATTTCAGGTCCCTGCAGGGTTCGGGAGAAGAAGGCCACAGGTCTCCCAGCCTGATTGAGGGTCGCAGCTAAGGCAAAGTCTGACGCATCGCTTTCGACTTGAAAGGGAATGCATTCGTCCACTGCACACACTGCAGCCCTTTCAATGTCCTGTTTAATACTGGTGAAAGCCTCCCGAGCTTCAGCTGATAGTGGGAAGGACGTCGATTTAATGAGGGGTCGGGCCTTATCAGAGTAATTGGGCACCCATTGGGCATAATACGAAAAAAATCCCAGGCACCTTTTTAAAGCTTTGGGATTGTGTGGCAGGGGCAGTTCCTTTAGGGGGCGTAATCGGTCAGGGTCCAGTCCAATTACCCCATCTTCCACCACACAGCCGAGGATACAGAGACGGGTTGTGTTGAAGACAAATTTGTCTTCGTTGTTGGTTAGATTCAGCTTTAGGGCAGTTTTTAAAAATCTCGCAAGATTTAGATCGTGGTCTTGCTGGTTGTGCCCGCAGATAGTGACATTGTCCAGATAGGGGTAGGTAGCTTGTAGTTTATTCTCGTCAACCATGCAGTCCATCTCACGTTGGAAGACCGAGACCCCATTTGTTACCCCGAAGGGCACTCTGAGAAAATGGTAGAGGCGCCCGTTCGCCTCGAAGGCGGTGTATGGGCGGTCCTCCGTTCTAATGGGGAGCTGGTGATACGCGGATTTGAGGTCGATAGTCGAGAAGACTCGGTATTGCGCAATCTGGTTGACCATTTCTGATATGCGGGGTAAAGGGTAGGCGTCCAGCTGGGTATAAATATTAACAGTCTGGCTGTAGTCAATTACCATCCGTTTCTTTTCGCTATTTTTAACTATGACTACTTGGGCACGCCACGGGCTGGTACTGCATTCAATAATGCCTTCCCGCAGGAGTCTGTCCACTTCCGCCTTGATAAAGCGTCTGTCTTCCAGACTGTACCGTCTACTTTTGGTCGCTATGGGCCTACAGTTCGGAGCGAGATTAGCGAATAAAGAGGGCGGGCTGATTTTTAAGGTTGATAGGCCACAGACTGTGAGTGGCGGCTGGGACCCGCCATATGCTAGCGTGACACTTTCGTGGTGGCTCTGGAAGTCCAGGCCCAAGATTACATTAACACAGAGTTCTGGCATCACGAGGAGTTTAAAATCCTTGTAGTCCGTGCCTTTTACAGTCAGTGTTACCACACAGTAGCCCAAAATGTCCGAAGTGTGGGGCTTAGCAGCCATAGCAATTCTGCTCCGTGTAGGGGTTACCGTTAATGAGTGCCGCCGTACCAGGCTAGGGTGGATAAAACTCTCGGTACTCCCACAGTCAATTAAACATTTCATTAAATTCCCGTTTACCTGTATGTCCATCATGGATTTTGTCAATGGGTGTGGCCTGGATTGATCCACCGTGATCGAAGCCACTGTTGGGCCCTGGGCGGCCGTTGAGTCGGGAAAAGATGGCGGATCCCAAGATGGCGGCCCGCACGGCACGCACGAGGCGGTGACGGAGTTGGAAATCGGATTCCCCCTGCAGACTTTGCTAAAATGCCCCTTTTTCTTACATTTGAAGCATGTAGCGTCCTTCGCTGGGCATCGTTGTCTGGGGTGCTTGGCCTGGCCGCAGAAGTAGCATTTCGGGCCTCGAGACATTGCCGCTGTAGTAGGACTCCTGGGTGAACTTCTGTGTGGGGACTCCGGCGGCGTAGAGCTGGTCTGAGACCTGGATGGGGAAGATGGCTGATTCCAAGATGGCGGCCCCCTCGGCGCGCACGAGGCGGTGAGGGAGTTGGAAATCGGATTCCCCCTGCAGACTTTGCTAAAATGCCCCTTTTTCTTACATTTGAAGCATGTAGCGTCCTTCGCTGGGCATCGTTGTCTGGGGTGCTTGGCCTGGCCGCAGAAGTAGCATTTCGGGCCTCGAGACATTGCCGCTGTAGTAGGACTCCTGGGTGAACTTCTGTGTGGGGACTCCGGCGGCGTAGAGCTGGTCTGAGACCTGGATGGGGAAGATGGCTGATTCCAAGATGGCGGCCCCCTCGGCGCGCACGAGGCGGTGAGGGCCGCATGGCCGGAAGAATAAGAGTCAGAATTTCTCTGGGCCACGTCCAGCGATCGCGCAGTGGCCACTGCTTTTTTTAAGTCCAGGACCTCCTTCTCCAGCAGTCTCTGCCGGATATAATTCGATTTGAGGCCCGTGATGAAGGAATCGCGGACCAATTCGTCAGAGTACGCGTTGGCCGTCACGGCCTTGCAGTTACAGTCCCGGACCAGGTCCTTTAGGCCCTGTAAGAAATCGTCCATTGATTCCTCTGGTCGCTGCCTGCGTGTAGCCAGCAGATGTCTGGCGTACACTTCGTTTACCGGCCTCTGGTATTGGGCCTTCAGGATAGTGATGGCCTCCGTGTAAGAGGTGGCGTCCCGGATGAACGAATAAATCCGATGACTTACGCGAGTAGTCAGTAGACTCAGTTTATCTACCTCGCCAGTGGATGAGGACCCACGAAGAGTTCGAAGCATTTGAGCCAGTGTCCAAATTGATTTGATGCTTCAGCAGAATGTGGATCCAAGTCCAGACGCTCTGGTTTTAGGAGTCGATCCATCCTAGTATTCTTTAGTGATTAAAATTGATGGGCCTTCAATAACCACAAAACTAGAAGTTATAGACTTAAACAAGTTGGCTTTTAATCACTAAGATCAGAGCTAACATCTCAACACGCCGACTGGTTCACAGGAATGAGTCATACAGATCCTGGGATCTTTATGTAAGAGAAGTCAGGGGCGGAGCCAAGAGCCAAGACCTGGAACCTCCCAGGTTAGTCGGGAAAGAGGAAGTGAAACTATACACAGTGGGGGAGGGTAATATACATGAGTGCAAAACGAATACAGGATCAAGACAAACAGATTTCATTACAATACTATGATCACTGTTCCCTAAATGTTCCCCTACTGACACTTGCTCCACTTGACCCACCTCATTCTCCAGAACCAGATCCAGCAATGCCTCCTTCCTCGTTGGGCCGGAAACGTACTGATCAAGAAAGTTCTCTTGAACACACTTCAGAAATTCTTTACTCTCTCTGTCCTTTACACTATTACTATCCCAGTCTATCACGAATCTATAGTTCTTGCACATCTCTGTAATTTCCCTGCAAATTTGCTCCTCTATCCTTCCCACTAGTTGGTGGCCTATAGAATACACCTAGTAGTGTAATGGCACCTCTATTATTTCTTAACTCTAACCAACTAGATTCTGTCCTTGACCCCTCCAGGACATCCTCGCTCTCCAGTACTGTAATGGTCTCCTTAATCAATACTGCCACACCTATCTATTAATTTAAAAAATATATACTGTGTACTCTTGATGGCTTAGTGGATTTGCCCAGTTAACAGCTGACCCATATGGACGATCAGAATCGATGTTCAATCTCTGAACTGTTCTGAGTTAGCTGATCTTATCCTGGATGAGGATGCTGCATTTGTATTGAGCGTTCCAGGGTTAGGAAGGAGAAAATGTCTTGGGACTTCTGAGCCATTATGGCTTTTTAGCAAACTCTGCTGGAATTACTTACATGGACTTTAAATGAGGACAGGATTGAGTTCGGCAGTGTTGCTCTCCACAGTGGAATAGCTTGCCGCTGCTCCACGTCAAGCTTCACTTGAGTGATGGCCACTTGAGCGAGGTATTGAAAGGTGACTGTTACTTATGGAGCTGTACAAAGTAAGGAATTAGCACCTCAAGAGGGATGGGGATGAAAATTGGGAGAAAAGAAAAACTTTTCTTTAAACATGCTTCTGTTCCGTATTAGGACAAAATGTGATTCCAATTAAAGAGCCCAATGTATTAATTGATGTTGTGTCAGGTAGTTAACTTTCTTGTAGCTCACGTGGATACTGTACAGTTATAGATATCGGGAGGCATTATACTGTGTTCTTTGTATTTAGAAATTAATGACTGATACATCACTGTACACTTGAATTGTGTGAGGGCAAAAAGTAAAAGTTATTAAAATGAAAACTGGATAAATGCAAGTTTACCACTGAGGCCCTGTATTCAGCATGCAGACTTGTATTTTTAAAATATATTGAATTTCTGCTCAGTTCTTCCTGTTCCATTAGCTCTTGCAGGGAATCTGTGATTCTGACTTATGCCAAGCTGTATGTGAACAAGCTCTGGATCAGCATCCAGGGCTAGCTGCTTGCCACTTCCTGGCCAATTACCTTACCACTCACTTTCACAAGAGTCTGTCTGCTGCACGGCATCATGAAATTCAAGCTATGCGCATTGGATCAAAGGTAAGGAAGAGAGTATCGCTTGTCCACTAAGGTTATCAGAAGGTGCACACCAGTGTCTTTTGTTTACCTTCGTAAAGTATCTTTGAGTTTCCTCACTGAATATTGGCAGCTGCAGTTCTGTTTAACTGAATCCCTTAATCCTTCAGGAAAAAGCCTCAGTGGAGTAGAAGTAATTCTACATCACAGTGGTGAAAATGTACAGATGCATGTAGTTTTGATATCTATCTGCAATGGGAAATGGTCTGTTTGATACACAAATTGTGTTTAAAACTTAGTGGAATTTTTATAAAATTGCCTTTGGGAGTTGCACGGAAAGCATATTCTGGCAATGAATGTGTTTGAAGAGCTTGTATTTCATATGGTTTGTTTGTTAATGGAGAATTATGAGCGACAAATGTTCTGTCTGAGGCTGTGGTATCGTAATGAGGTGCAAGTGCATTAACTTTTTATGTTCCTACCATAACATGTTATGTTGCTGGCATAACAACGATTGCTGCACTCCAAAGTTGTGAACCGCTTTCAGACCTTTTGACAATGTGATCAACTGCTATACTTATGCAAGCTTTTAAATTGTTATAAGTTATTGAGTTGAAGTTTTAAAATTGTCAAGGCCTTTTTTCTTGCTGTGCTCATCAGTTTTTCTGCGCAATGATCCATTGATTTTGTGTTTGGCTTGTATATTTTCCTTTTTGTAGCTTTTACTAACACTGCCGGAGTCTGCACGCGATGTCTATTCACATCTGTCCTCAAACCCTTTGCTGATGCTGGAGCAGCTACTCATGAATATGAAAGTGGATTGGGCATCAATGGCTGTCCAGACACTTCATCAACTGCTTATGGGGCAAGAAGCTGGTTTTGCCATTGAAGACATTGATTGCCTTCTTTCCAAATATGCAGCTAAGGCTCTTGAAGTTCCATATGCAGTGCGAGAGAAAACACGATCAGGTAACACAAATTTTTCTGCTTTTATTTCTTTGTGAAGCAGAATTTATTTTTTTTAAAGGAATTTATATTGTACCAACAACAACATCAACTTGTATTTATATAGCACCTTTAACGTAGTAAAACATTCCAAGGCGCTTCACAGGAGTGTTATAAGATTTTTTTAAAAAGTTGACACCAAGCCACATATGGAGAAATCAGGGCAGATGACCAAAAGCTTGGTCAAAGAGGTAGGTTTTAAGGAGCGTCTTAAAGGAGGAAAGAGGTGGAGAGGCATAGGGAGGGAATTCCAGAGCTTAGGGCCTCAGCAGCTGAAAGCGCGGCTACCGATGGTGCAGTGATTAAAATCAGGGATGCTCAGGAGGGCAGAATTAGAGGAGCGCAGATATCTCGGGGTGTGTTGTGAGGCTGGAGGAGATTACAGAGATAGGGAGTGGCGAGGCCATGGAGGGATTTGAAAACAAGGATGAGAATTTTAAAATCAAGGCGTTGCTCAACCAGGAGCCAATAAAGCTCAGTGAGCACAGTGGTGAAGGGTGAACGGGACTTGATGCAAGTTAGGACACAGGCAGCCGAGTTTTAGATGACCTCAAGTTTACGTAGGGTAGAATGTAGGAAGTCGGCCAGTAGTGCGTTGGAATCGTCAAATCAAGAGGTAACAAAGGCATGGATGAGGGTTTCAGCAGCAGATGAGCTGAAGCAGGGGCAGAGACGGGCAATGTTACTGAGGTGGAAGTAGATGGACTTATTATGGCGTGGATATGTGGTCGGAAGCTCACTTCAGGGTCAAATATGACACCAAGGTTGCGAGCAGTCTGGTTCAGCCTCAGACAGAAGCTAGGGAGAGGGATGGAGTCGGTGGCTAGGGAACGGAGTTTGTGGCGGGGATCAAAGACAATGGCTTTGGTCTTCCCAATATTTAATTGGAGAAAATTTCTGCTCATCCAGTACTGGATGTCGGACAAGCAGTCTGACAAATTAGAGACCGTGGAGGGGTCGAGAGAAGCGGCTGTGAGGTAGAGCTGGGTGTCATCAGCGTACATGTGGAAACTGATGCTCTGTTTTCGGATGATGTCGCCGAGGGGCAGCATGTAGATGAGAAATAGGAGGGGGCCAAGGATAAATCCTTGGGGCCACTGTAAAAGCTGTAACTGCCTCCCTTAAATTTAGACCGATCACGGAAACCTGAATAGAGGAGTGACTTATTTGCCAGATTTTTTGATGATATTTACTGTTTGATCAGAAATATTGCCAAAAATCTGTTGCTAGTGGGGTACCGCAGGGATCGGTCCTAGGACCCCAGCTATTCACAATATATATTAATGATCTAGACGAGAGAACTAGATGTAATATCTCCAAGTTTGCAGACGACACAAAGCTGGGTGGGCATGTGTGCTGTGAGGAGGATGCCGAGAAACTCCAGTATGATTTAGACAGGTTGGGTGATTGGGCAGATGCATGGCAGATACAGTATAATGTGGATAAATGCGAGGTTATCCACTTTGGTGGCAAAAACAGGAAGGCAGATTATTATCTGAACGGAAATAGATTGGGAGAAGGGGAAGTGCAACGAGACCTGGGTGTCCTTGTGCACCAGTCGCTGAAGGTAAGCATGCAGGTGCAGCAGGCGGTTAAGAAGGCAAATGGTATGTTGGCCTTTGTAGCGAGAGGGTTCGAGTACAGGAACAAGGATGTCTTGCTGCAGTTGTACAGGGCCTTGGTGAGACCACACCTTGAGTATTGTGTGCCGTTTTGGTCGCCCTATTTGAGGAAGGATGTTCTTGCCATGGAGGGAGTGCAGCGAATATTCACCAGACTGATACCTGGGATGGCAGGAATGACGTATGAGGAGAGATGGGTCGATTGGGCTTGTACTCGCTGGAGTTTAGAAGAATGAGAGGGGATCTCATTGGAACTTAAAAAATTCTAACAGGACTAGACAGACTAGATGCAGGAAGGATGTTCCCGATGGCGGGGGAGTCCAGAACCAGAGGTCACAGTCTAACGATAAGGGGTAAGCCATTTAGGACAGAGATGAGGAGGAATTTCTTCACCCAGAGAGTGGTGAACATGTGGAATTCTCTACCACAGAAGGCAGTTGAGGCCAATTCATTAAATATATTCAAGAAGGAGTTAGATATATTTCTTAAGGCTAAAGGGATCAAGGGATATGGGGAAAAGGCAGGGACAGGGTACTGAGTTTGAATGATCAGCCATGATCTCATTGAATGGCGGAGCAGGCTCGAGGGGCCGAATGGCCTACTCCTGCTCCTATCTTCTATGTTTCTATTTTACATAATCTATTTTTGACTGGTCCATGTGTCCTCTGATTATATAATTGCCTCATTCTCTGTCTCATTTCAACTTCACACTTGTCCTGTATTGGAGTTGGAAATTTCTACTTCTTATCAGCCCTGGGGCAAGTTACTTTCTAGTTTTAGTGAGTTCAAAAAACAGCAGCTTGCCAATATTATATCGACACCTGTCTGTTTTGTGGCTTTTCCTTTGAGGCCTGGTCCATACTCCACTGGCCAACTATTTTTGTCTTGACTAAAACTGTATTTTATTCTTTTGCAATGAATTTCCTGCAGTTTATGTTTTTTTTTTGGTCAAGTTAATTTTGCGGAGTCTTAAAAAATGAAAGCTTTGTATCAGCATTGTTTCTTCTACAGAGCGAGTTACCTCTTTAAACAAATTCACAGGTGGAATTAGTGAACATGCTAAGATGATTTAAATTAAAAGCATATTCTGCTGCTGTTAGTACAGAGTACTGACAGGGTTATGCCTACATGTTGTGGTGCTGTTGTGGTTCGCTCTAACTCGAGTGCAACTGCAAACACAGGTATGCTGGCTTTCACAGAAAACTGGAGCACCCAGTGTTTGACCTGCTTCATTTCATTGCACACCCTGAATGGTTTGACTCTGCATGAAGGGAGTCTGACTCATGAGAATGTTAATGGACGTCTTCATGCGTGCATGGCTTTCTGGAGTTGTATGCCTCTTCCACCTGTTGTTCTGGGATCAGGTGAAAAGTGATCAGGCTTGGCTGTGATTGTCCCGGTGATGGAATAGCCTGCCAATACTCCATGTCCAGGCTAAATCAGTATACCTGCACGAATGACATATTCAAGTTGCCCTCTTTCTGTTTTTAGTAATCCCATGAAAGCTGAAAAAAACCTGCTTTTTAGTTTATAAATATATCAAACGCTGAGCTGATGAATTTTAGATTTGCCACATGACATTAATTTGAGTCTGCATGATGTTGTTTTATGTCTTTCTGTCTAGATTCTGTAATTAATCTACAAGATTTGCTCAGTCAGAGTGCAGGACCAGAGAATGTTGCCGTATCATCAAGTATTGAGCGAACACCAAGCACATCTTCTAGTAAGGACAATGTCATAAAACCATCAAGGTTTACAGTACAGAAGGAGGTTCTTTAGTCCATGGTGGCGTCTGTGGCAGCTTGGTTGGAGCAGGACAAAAATCATCCCACTACCCTGCTCTATCCTCACAACCTTGTATCCTCTCTTTCAAATGTTTATACAGTTTCTGCTGAAAAGATAGAATGATTTCTGGGTCAACCACTCTCTGAGAAAGCATTCCATACTCCAGCAAACCTCAGCGTAAATACATTTCTGCTAACCCTGTCCTCACTCTTTTAGTGACGATTATAAATTGTTGACCACTTGTCATTGACTCCCCCGACCAGAGGAATAGTCAACCCTTAGTCACTCTATCACAGTCCTTCATAATTTGAAAAATCTCCATTGAATCTCCTATTAGTCTTCTCTGCTCCAGTGGAAACAGACTCAGCATCTTTGTAGTTGCTGTTTCCCATATCTGGTATCGCCCTGATGAATGTATGCTGTCAATCCCATAACGGGAAGCCCAAAACTATTACCCCACTATATTTCTGTGTTACATACAAATTTATTGTTACTTCTTTACTCTTGTATTCTATACTCCTATTTATAATACCCAAAGTACCCAATGTATTATGATGGGACAGAGTAAGTCTGTGAATGGTGAGGACTGGTGCAAAGGTGTGCAGGATTATTATGATTGTGCAAATGCAAATTTGTTCATTCTATCTATTAATTTTAACTGAAATAAAATATCAACAATACTTTTTCATTTTGTTTTTAAAGGTAGAAACTGTCGATTTGTTTTGCATTCCCGTGTGGAATTCTATTTAATAAGTAACCAGTGTCTGGGTTCCACTGAGTTCGGGGATATGGTTCCAATAACATCAGTATACCTTGTTCCTAGAGAATCTCTTGAATTTGGCTGTGTTATAAGGAGGTCACCTTTTTATAGGCAGTGTTCAGTTGTTTCCATTGAAAATCGATTCGGAACACTTACAAGATTATTAATAAGCTGCTGCTCTGTACACATGTATACCCAACCAATGAATGGCGTTCACCATCAGTTGATCATTTTTTCATGAAGTAGGCTATATTCCAAATCACCATTGAAACAGTGAAGCATGTCAACTTGTACTTTTGTGTCAAGTTATTAAGTTACCCATTAGAATCCCTTGATTGGCACATTTAGTTGTTGTGAAGTGTGTCTGTGCATTCTCTGTGAATGACTGACTTTTTTACTTTGTAGTAGCACTTGTAACAACAAGCCCTGAAACATACAGTGCACATATTTATTCAGGGAATAATGATCAAGAAATGTTCTGGACTGCAACTGCACCCTGTAGTTACGCCACTTAATATATACAAAATATCGCTCTTTACTGGGCAGCGGTATTTAATTTTCTTATGACTAATAACTTTGAAGACATACAGCTTGGAATTAAAATCCCTCTCTTCCCCACCCCACCACCCCCCCCCCAAAAAAAAGTCACCTTCTCTAATGCTCTCATCCTGAAAAAAAAATTCAAATTGGCCGACGAGATGGTTATTGGCACATTGTGTGCAATTGCAATAACTTTGAAACAACTATCATACAATTACAAGAACGTAATCCTATTTTAGTTCAAAATGAACAAAAAAATAAATGTACCAGAGACTCAGATCCACAATTTTTGAAACTTTGGTCCCTACCCACAGCAGGGACTCTTGCAATTGATAAATCAGCTGCAACAGTAGTGGAGCGGTATAACAACAGAAAATGCTGGAAAAACTCAGCAGGTCAGGCAACATCCGTGGAGAGAAATTTGAGTTGACGTTTCGGGTTTGACCCTTCTTCAAAACTGGCCTTTTCTCTCCAGTTTTGAAGAAGGGTCAAACCCGAAACGTCAACTCAAATTTCTCTCCACAGATGTTGCCTGACCTGCTGAGTTTTTCCAGCATTTTCTGTTGTTATTTCGGATTTCCAACATCTGCAGTATTTTGCTATCGTAGTAGTGGAGCGGTGCTGTGCTTGAACACAGATGTGAGTTAAATGCATTTTAATTGTAATTAATAATACGCTTCGGCCCATAACAAGGAACCTACTTGGAGACTTTAGGGAATGATGATGGTAATCTGAGAAAGTCATCAAGGACTTTGAGATGTAGCTCAAATTTAAGTCTCTACAAGATTTGTTTACTTGCTGCTGTGTAGCCATGTAGTGGCTCGGGCCTTAAACTGGAAGGTGACTTGCACCAGTCATGGAGTTGCGACAACTGCATTTTGATCTAATATTATTTGATGTTTTAACATGACCCAGTCCTATCACAGTGTCATGTACAGGGATAGCGCACATTGCAGTAAATAGTGACATTTATCAGATAGATTTTGCCATGAACAAAGCTTGATAGAGCAGTTTTCAATCCATTTTTAAATGGAATGTTGTGACTCGTGCAGCATGTTTAATTTAATTTGATTTTTAGCTCTTAGAATTTGAGACATATTTAAATTTTACTTGTCCGGGTCTCAGGCAATTCCAAGCCTGTCTTGTTTAAGTTGAGTAGGTCTGCCTGAAGTCATCAGAGAGATACAGATATAGCTGAGAGAGACTCTGACGGTCTGCAACAACTCGCCATACAAAAGTTAATATTTCAAAGACCTGTGTTCGATCTTCCATTTTTAAATGGAATGTTGTGACTCAGTATGTTTAATCTAAAATGGATATTTAAACCTGTAACTATTGTAAATCGACAGCATGTAATTTTTCTCTGTTCACTTATCCATTTATTGGTGAAGATCACATGAGGGCTGTGATATCACCAGTGGCTGAAATGTTGTAACGAGTTTTGTGTTTCATCTTTGGACTCTAGATATTGTGAAAGTTAAGGCACACTCCAGATCTATAACAGTGAGGACTCGCCTATGGGAGTTGTCTGAGATTTGTAAACCCAGCACGAATACCGCAGAGTAAAATCCCCAAAACAGTAACGGTTTATCTTGCCTGAGTGTTTGTGTTTACATTTAGCAAGGGAGTGGAACATTTGGTATCAATATCAGCCACTTTTGTTTTGGCCCTAAGCTCAGAATAATATCCGACAGCAAGCAGAGAAAGGACATTTAAACATCATTCTCAGCTGGGTTTGAACTCTGATCCCAAAGGTGAAATAATAGTTTTCTAATCCGCAACATTGCCCAGTCCCTTTAACTGCTTTATTTAAAATGCATATGCAGACGAAATGGTTATTTTGGGACACAGAATTTTCAAAATTAATCAATAGATACAGTTTTGTAAAGATACTGTTGGATTCTGCTCTCAAGGCTGTACCACTCACTGGACATTATTTTAAATAACTTGATTTTTTTTTAACTTCTAAACCAGAATGTTTTATGTTGCAGTTAACTCCTCTCTCCAAGGACCATCAACTCCTCGAGAAGGATCCATTCGAAGGTCTAAATCAATCAGTGAATTTGTTCCTCCAGAAAGCCCACCTGCTACAAAAGACTGGGTACCTGACGATAAGGCAATGTTTTGCATGGTCTGTTGGAAGGAGAGGTTTACCATGGTAAGGAAACAAGATAGACCAAAACTTCATAACATTTTCCAACCACTTTTTTATTATTCTCCTCAAAAGGTTTCAGTAAAATGGCAGAATAGAATTTGAAACCAGTCCCTTGTGTTGATCTCCTGCAGCTTTGCACTTTCAAACTTACTGGGCAAAAGAATGGTGCTCCTCAGTGAAAAGAATTGCACTCATGTCCAGAAGGTTAGCAAAATACGTTGCCATCAGCAGCTGAAGTACTACATGCCATTTATCTTGTGGACTTGCAGACGCATGCAGTTGACAATAAGTGTGCAGCAATTGATTTGCTAAATCATTTTCATCTGGATGGATCTGTGAAACGTTCACTTTTGTCATCTTATGATGGTAAAGTGACAAATCCCAGAATTTGTTTGCACAGACAGCATTGCAGACAGTTGTAAACAAACTCTGCAGTAGTCTTCCACCATTGTGTAGTGATTCCATTGTGTTAGCGCCCTTCTGATACTTTAACTTTTGTTCATCATTTTTTTTAATTTTAAAGGGGCAACAGGGGTTCACAACTCAGTGTCCGAGCAAGTGAAATAACAGTGTTACCGGAATGATGTTACAAGTGTCCATTGAGCATCTGAAAGGGCTAGGAGAGATTGCCCAGACCAATTGTTTGAAATGTACTTCCTTATATGCCCCACAGTTTTTGCTTAAAGATGACTTTTATATGTTTATAGAGTGATCCTGTTTCAAAGGACTTTTCCACAGAGACCGATTAAACAGCAGTTTAGCAAAACCAGCTGAAGAACTCTGTAAAAATAATAGCAGTTGGTCCTGATTGATCTGTGACTGGGGGTGGGGGGGGGGGGACTGAAATACAATAGCTTCCAGAGAATGTGTATGTCTTTCTTTCTGACATCAGTGGAACACGTCCACTTCCACAAAGTCGGTTAAAACAAGTTCCTTAAGGCTAATGTATTGATCCAAGAGATTCATTTCTTGTACATTGAGCTCACACAGCTAACTGCAGCTGCTTTGCTGGACTATTGTTATTCTCTCACTGAAAAGTTCAAGCAGGGATGGTTATTGGATAAAGACCCTTCTGAAGATAGATTCAGTTGAGAGATGGGGCGGGGAGGAAATTTGTGAATGTAACCAGCAAGTTTTAAGCTAGTTTCATCATGAGGAAGGTGCAAAACCTCACTACTTTTGTTGTCTCGTTATTGCAAAGGGGATGGACTGGTGTTGTATTTTTGAAGTTTTCTAATCTTATTCATATTTTTGGGAAAATATAAAATTGATTTGCACCTGGAGCCTTTTATCTAGCCAATTAACCTGCATTTGTGGCATGATGTCTGGCTGTCATTGATTCAGGTTGTTTAGTTTAGATAATGACCTAGCTGCAAGAAATACATGTTCATGGGTTGTGAGCCACAAATAGGATTTATTTGTTGCCTCAGTGCTGAACTGGTGCTTTAGCAATACTACTTCTCTGGCAGAATGCAAACATTTATTTTCACACAAAAAATGACCGAACAATAATGAGAATTAAATATATACTGTTATATTTCTCTGAGTCAGCTTTTATTATAGAATTCTCTTCAGTTCTGTGGCATCTATAAGATCATGTTTGCTTATACAGCGGTTAGCCCTTAAAACCTTCATCTTTGACCAAGCTTTTGATCACCTGTCCTAATGCTTCCTTCTTTGGCTCGGTGTTAGTTATTGTCTGATTACTTTCTTGTGAAGTGCCTTGGGACATTTTACTACGTTAAAGGTGCTATATAAATGCAAGTTGTTTTTAGAAATAGTCAGTGACCCAGCTTCCTAGGCAAGGGTGCTGTCTCTATTGTTAATGAGTATCTAACTGTGTGGAAGATTCAAATCCAGGGCCCCTCTGATTTCTTTGTTGGTGAAGGCAGCACACAGACAAGAAGGTCCAGGGTTTATAAGAACATAAGAAATAGGAGCAGGAGTAGGCCATACGGCCCCTCGAGCCTGCTCTGCCATTCAATAAGACCATGGCTGATCTTCGACCTCAACTCCACTTTCCGGCTTGATCCCCATATCCCTTGATTCCCCGAGAGACCAAAAATCTATCTATCTCAGCCTTGAATATACTCAACGACTGAGCATCCACAACCCTCTGGTGTAGAGAATTCCAAAGATTCACAGCCCTCTGAGTGAAGAAATTCCTCATCATTTCAGTCTTAAAAGGTCAACCCCTTATCCTGAGTCTATGCCCCCTAGTTCTAGACTCTCGAGCCAGGGGAAATAGCCTCTCAGCATCTACCTTGTCAAGCCCCTCAGAATCTTATATGTTTTAATGAGATCACATCTCATTCTTCTAAACTCCAGATTGTATAGGCCCAATCTACTCAATCTCTCTTTATAGGACAACCCTAGCACACCAGGACTCAATCTGGTGAACCTTCATTGCACTGCCTCTAAGGCAAGTATATCCTTTCTTAGATAAAGAGACCAAAACTGTGCACAGTACTCCAGGTGTCATCTCAACAAAGCCCTGTACAATTGAAGCAAGACTTTCTTACTGTTGTACTCCAAACCCCTTGCAATAAAGGCCAACATGCCATTTGTCTTCATAATTGCTTGTTGTACCTGCATGCTAACTTTCTGTGTTTCTTGTACGAGGACACCCAAATCTCTCTGAAAACCAACATTTAAAAGTCTCTTGCCATTTAAAAAATATTCTGTTTTTCTATGACTCCTGGCCTGTGGTGAGTTGCTTGATCTCTGCTAGGAGGTATTACAGCTGACTTCAGTGCCATTACACCAGGGAGGGGAAAATCAGCCACGGATGATTGCTGATAATTATGTGGTGGCCGCCGTAGAAGTGCGCACATGAAGGGATCAGGACGGGACAGGATTGTGCTGTTATGATGGCCTCCCATGATAGAATCGCCTGCTAATACTCATTATCTGGGCTTATACATAACGACCTCTGGGGCCAATATACTAGAGTTTGCCCAGGGCCTGTGGAGTGGAAGGTGTTTGTAGTAGGCGACAGTATAGTTAGGGGGATAGACACAGTTCTCTGCAGCCAGGAGCATGAGTCCTGAAGGCTATGTTGCCTACCCGGTGTCAGGGTAAAGGACATTTCCTCCGGGCTGGAGAAGAACTTGGAGTGGGAGGGGGAGGATGCAGTTGTGGTCCACGTAGGTACCAACGACATATGTAGGACAAAGAAAGAGGTTCTGCTGAGAGAGTTTGAGCAGCTAGGGACTAAATTAAAAAGCAGAACCAGAAAGGTCATAATCTCTGGATTATTACAGGAGCCACGAGCAAATTGGCACAGGGTCAATAGGATCAGGGAGATGAATGCGTGGCTCAAAGATTGGTGTGGGAGAAGTGGGTTTCGATTCGTGGGGCACTGGCACCAGTACCGAGGAAGGAGAGAGCTGTTCAGTTGGGACGGACTACACCTGAACCATGCTGGGACCAGAGTTCTAGTGAATCGAATAAATAGGGAGGTAGATAGGGCTTTAAACTAAATAAGGGGTGGGGGGGAGGGTCCCGGTGGAGAGAAATCTAGAATGCTAAAGAGAAAAAACAAGGAAGCAGTGCAGGAAAGTGATTGGGGTAAGGATAACCAGATTGTGTCAGGAAGGGACAGAGCGTACAAACAAAGGTATGCACTAACAAATAGGGTCCAGGTAAGAAAAAGTGGTAAGAAGACAAATAGGGCCATATTACAAAAAATGTTAAAAGATGTCTAAAAATGTTAAATAGACAAATCTACGAATTTTTATCTGAATGCACGAAGCATTCGTAATAAGGTAGACGAATTAACAGCACAAATAGATGTAAATGGATATGATATAATTGCGATTACGGAGACATGGCTGCAAAGTGACCAAGGCTGGGAGCTGAATATCCAAGGATATTCGATATTTAGGAAGGACAGGCAAAAAGGAAAAGGAGGTGGGGTGGCGTTGTTCGCAAAGGATGAAATCAGAGCAATAGTGAGAAAGGATATTGGCTCAGAAAATAAGTACGTTGAGGAGCCAACTAGGGAACAGGCTATCCTAGTTTGGGTATTGTGCAATGAGAAGGGGTTAATTAATAATCTTGTTGTACGGGGTCCTTTAGGGAAGAGTGACCATAACATGATAGAAATCTTCATTAAGATAGAAAGTGAAGAAGTCCAATTTGAAACTAGGGTTCTAAATCTAAACAGACGAAACTATGAAGGTATGAGGAGTGAGTTGGCTATGATAGATTGGGGAGCTTCATTAAAAGGTATGATGGTGGATAAGCAATGGTTAACATTTAAGGAACAAATGCATAAATTGCAACAGTTACACATTGCTTTCTGGCGCAAAAACACAAAAGGAAAAGCGGCCCAACCATGGCTAACAAAAGAAATTAAGGATAGTATTAGATCCAAAGAGGAGTCATATAAAGTTGCCAGAAAAAATAGCAAGCCTGAGGATTGGGAGCAGTTTAGAGTTCAGCAAAAAAGGACCAAGAGATTGATTAAGAGGGGAAAAATAGAATATGAGAGTAAACTTGCAAGGAACATAAAAGCGGATTGTAAAAGCTTCTTCAAGTATGTAAAAAGAAAAAGATTAGTGAAGACAAATGTAGGTCCCTTACAGTCAGAAACGAGAGAATTTATAATGGGGAACAAGGAAATGGCGGAGCAATTAAACCAATACTTTGGTTCGGTCTTCACGGAAGAGGACACAAATAACTTCCCAGAAATGCTAGGAACCAAGGGTCTAGTGAGAAGGAGGAATTAAAGGAAATTAGTATTAGTAAAAAAATAGTGCTGGAGAAATTAATGGGACTGAAAGCTGATAAATCCCCAGGGCCTGATAATCTGCATCCCAGAGTACTAAAAGAGGTAGCCATGGAAATAGTGGATGCATTGGTTGTCATCTTCCAAAATTCTATAGATTATGGATCAGTTCCTGCAGATTGGAGGGTGGCAAATGTAACCCCACTATTTAAAAAAGGAGGGAGAGAGAAAACAGGGAACTACAGACTGGTTAGCCTAACATCAGTCGTAGGGAATATGCTAGAGTCTATTATAAAGGATGTGATAACAGGACACTTAGAAAATATCAACAGGATTAGACAAAGTCAACATGGATTTATGAAAGGGAAATCGTGTTTGTTAAACCTACTGGAGTTTTTTGAGGATGCAACTGGTAGAATAGATAAGGGAAAACCAGTGGATGTGGTGTATTTGGATTTTCAGAAGGCCTTTGATAAAGTCCCACATGAAAGGTTAGTGTACCAAATTAAAGCACGTGGCATTGGGGGTAATATACTGGCATGGATTGAAAATTGGTTAACACACAGGAAACAGAGAGTAGGAATAAATAGGTCATTTTTGGGGTGGCTGGTGGTGACTAGTGGGGTACCGCAGGGATCAGTGCTTGGGCCCCAGCTATTCACAATATATATCAATGATTTAGATGAAGGAACCAAATGTAATATTTCCAAGTTTGCCGACGACCTGAAACTAGGTGGGGTTGTGAGGAGGATGCAAAGAGGCTTCAAGGCAATTTATACACGTTGAGTGAGTGGGCAAATACATGGCGAATGCAGTATAACGTGGATAAATGTGAAGTTATCCACTTTGGTAGAAAAAACAGAAAAGCAGAGTATTATTTAAATAGTGATAGATTGGGACATGTTGATGTATAGAGGTACCTGGATGTCCTTGTACACCAGTCACTGAAAGCAAACATGCAGGTGCAGCAAGCAGTTAGGAAGGCAAATGGTATGTTGGCCTTCATTGCAAGAGGATTTGAGTACAGGAGCAAGGATGTCTCACTACAGTTATACAGGACCTTGGTGAGACCACACCTGGAGTACTGTGTGCAGTTTTGGTCTCCTTACCTAAGAAAGGATATACTTGCCATAGAGGGAGTGCAGCGAAGGTTCAGCAGACTGATTCCTGGGATGGCAGGACTGTCGTATGAGGAGAGAGTGGGTCGACTCGGCCTGTATTCACTAGAGTTTAGAAGAATGAGAGGGGATCTCGTGGAAACGTATAAAATTCTGACAGGGCTAGACAGACTGGATGCAGGGAGGTTGTTTCCCCTGGCTGGGGGGTCTAGAACAAGGGGTCACAGTCTCAGGATACGCGGTAGGACATTTAGAACTGAGATGAGGAGAAATTTCTTCACTCAGAGGGTGGTGAACCTGTGGAATTCTCTACCACAGAAGGCTGTGGAGGCCAAGTCACTGAATATATTTAAGAAGGAGATAGATAGATTTCTAGACACAAAAGGCATCAAGGGGTATGGGGAGAGCGGGAATATGGTATTGAGATAGAGGATCAGCCATGATCATATTGTATGGCGGAGCAGGCTCGAAGGGCCGAATGGCCTACTCCTGCTCCTATTTTTCCATCTTTGAGGAGTGGAGTAAAAGAATCAAGTATCAAATGCTTCATGCTGCAGGCCGTAGTGAATTTTGAAAGTGTTTTTCATTAGTGTGCCGGACCTTAACACAGCATTGTTTCAGTAATTGTTTCGTACGTTAATATATAACTTTCTTTCTTGACCAGTTCAATCGACGACATCACTGCAGGCGTTGCGGTCGTGTTGTTTGCCAGTCGTGTTCAACAAACAAAATGGTGGTTGGGGACTGCAGGGAGTGCCCAGCACGAGTTTGTGACCAGTGTTACAGTTATTATCATATAATAAAGTAAGTCTTGTCTCAGCTATAGTCTTGATTGCAGATGTGACAATAACAGTACGTGTAGTGTCAGGGCGATAACTGTGCTTACTTCTGAAGTACTGCATTGCTAGCAGTGACCACCTGTATTTTGTGCTTTGTGATAACCTGGTGAAAATCAGTTCTGCTCGAGTATTCCACCAAGAAAAAAATAATCAAAGCTGTGTTACCTTTAGATTGTATATATTGGGTTTTCTAGTTTAGGAATGATAAAATAATATGGAAAGGTTTGAAGTCTGTTTTTAAAATGCCAAGAATTACGGAAAATTTAACACCATACTCTCACCAAGAGTTCTTCAAAAGTCTGTCGTTTTTAAAAATGTAATTGAATTCTCTCCTGCACGATATACACCAGTAAACTCGTGACCAAGAGGTTCATGTTTTCCTTTTAGTGATTTAATCTTTCAAAAGACTTTTTGGCTACTTTATTAAAAAATTCTAAAGTTGAAACTTTATTTTCCACGGCAGTACTGTAACACACTATGTTAATGCTTTATTGCACAGCTTCACAGCCTGGTAAGACATGGATTATACCTGTAAATCGACACCGAATACATCTTTGCTGAAGCATCACCACTGAAATGAAAAGGAATACTGATTGTAGTGTTGGTGTTTCTAAAGCAGAGATTTCTGTGATGGTGACTTTAAGTGAAACCTGCTGCACCATTCTGTTTTGGTGCTCTTGTTTGTTATGATTCCTTCACGTATTTCACGACTTAATTGTGCTTGCTGCATCTACTGTAGCAGATATCTTAGGCAGACAAACGTATTATACTATATTAGATCTTGCATGGCATTGCTCTGTGTTTAGAAAATACATTGCTCTGTAACAATAAGAATGTTACTTGAACTGTAACACAAAATATCTTTATTTATTTATTTATATATATATATAAAAGGATAGTGGTGTGTGTCTGTCCGGGCATCACTCAAAAGTTATAGAGCGTACCTACACATATGTTATATCAAAAGAAAGATGATTAGGAGGGTGGCCTAGGCATATTTACTTTTAAAAAAAACGTTCAAAAAACATACAAAATCTGCTAATTAGCGGTTGACCAATCAGGGGAGTGTAATAGGTGTCTTTGACCAATCAGCGTATTTACTTTTTTTTAAAAAACGTTGAAAAAACGTACAAAAGCCAACCGCTCATTAGCGTTGAGTGACATGATGGTTGACCAATCATACGGGGGGAGCGCACTGCGTCACGGGGGGGGGGTTTCATTGCGTGTGGGCGGGGCCTAATTCTTCAAACTGTTAGTGCCTCACAAAATGGCGGCCGCCCTTCTGCAGCGGCGGCGGGGTGTTTGTGATGGAGCAACACTGCCTCTGTCCGACCATGGGCCCCAGCCTCACCCTCACCCTCCTCCTCCTCCTTCCCTCCGCTTTCTCCCCTCTCTCCTGTCACCCCGGCCTCTCCGCTCTGCAGGATGTCACTGCCGAGCTCTTCGGGTCGGAGGCCCGGGGCACCGTGGCCGCTTTCGGAGACTTCAACTCTGTGACAGGTGAGGAGGGTGTTTGTTCACGTTGGGCGGCGGGCGGGTTTCCCGGGTGCTGATCCCTGGCGGTGCGGGTGTGGGGCCGGAGCCCGGCTCTCACCTTGGGCCGGGGAGCGGCGGCAGCAGGAAGGGAGACAGAAAACGGCAGAAAAAGTGACAGCGGCAGAGGGGAAGAGTCAACAGACAGATGTCAGAGAGAGAGAGAAATACAAAGAGAGAGAGATAGATACAGAGATAGAGGGGAACCCCGGGCTCGCTTCGGAGCGATGGGCACCCAGCCTCCCGGTGTCAGACTGACTCCGTTCTGGTACCCAGGTGAGTCGGGCCGGGCCGGGCCTGCCCCCCCAGTCTCTCTCTCTCTCTCTCTCTCTCTCTCTCTCTCTCTCTCTCTCTCTCTCTCTCTCTCTTCCCCCCGTCTCTCTCTTCCCCCCCGTCTCTCTCTTCCCCCCCGTCTCTCTCTTCCCCCCGTCTCTCACTTCCCCCCGTCTCTCTCTTCCCCCCGTCTCTCTCTTCCCCCCGTCTCTCTCTTCCCCCCGTCTCTCTCTTCCCCCCGTCTCTCTCTTCCCCCCGTCTCTCTCTTCCCCCCGTCTCTCTCTTCCCCCCGTCTCTCTCTTCCCCCCGTCTCTCTCTTCCCCCCGTCTCTCTCTTCCCCCCGTCTCTCTCTTCCCCCCGTCTCTCTCTTCCCCCCGTCTCTCTCTTCCCCCCGTCTCTCTCTTCCCCCCGTCTCTCTCTTCCCCCCGTCTCTCTCTTCCCCCCGTCTCTCTCTTCCCCCCGTCTCTCTCTTCCCCCCGTCTCTCTCTTCCCCCCGTCTCTCTCTTCCCCCCGTCTCTCTCTTCCCCCCCGTCTCTCTCTTCCCCCCCGTCTCTCTCTTCCCCCCCGTCTCTCTCTTCCCCCCCGTCTCTCTCTTCCCCCCGTCTCTCTCTTCCCCCCGTCTCTCTCTTCCCCCCGTCTCTCTCTTCCCCCCGTCTCTCTCTTCCCCCCGTCTCTCTCTTCCCCCCGTCTCTCTCTTCCCCCCGTCTCTCTCTTCCCCCCGTCTCTCTCTTCCCCCCGTCTCTCTCTTCCCCCCGTCTCTCTCTTCCCCCCGTCTCTCTCTTCCCCCCCGTCTCTCTCTTCCCCCCCGTCTCTCTCTTCCCCCCCGTCTCTCTCTTCCCCCCCGTCTCTCTCTTCCCCCCGTCTCTCTCTTCCCCCCGTCTCTCTCTTCCCCCCGTCTCTCTCTTCCCCCCGTCTCTCTCTTCCCCCCGTCTCTCTCTTCCCCCCGTCTCTCTCTTCCCCCCGTCTCTCTCTTCCCCCCCGTCTCTCTCTTCCCCCCCGTCTCTCTCTTCCCCCCGTCTCTCTCTTCCCCCCCCAGTCTCTCTCTCTCTCTCTCTCTACCCCCCCAGTCTCTCTCTCTCTCTCTCTCTCTCTCTACCCCCCCAGTCTCTCTCTCTCTCGCTCCCCCCCAGTCTCTCTCTCCTCCCCCCCCGTCTCCAACATGCCCTCAAAAAACCCTCGGCACCATCGGGCACTCCAGCTAGTGTTACTATAAAATAGAAGCTCCTTCACAGAGAGACCATTGTTTGGCAGGAGCTGAGAGAGGGTGGGGGCAAGGATGCCAGGAGTGGGGGCAGGAGCTGGGAGGCTTATTGGAAGTGGGATTGACATTTTGATTGTAGGACTGGGAGTGGGGCCAAGATTTAATAGTGTTGGCAGAGAGTGGGACTGAGATTGAACAAATCCACAATTAAGGCACGGTGTTCCTCTTGGAACTGTTAATTGGCTACCAGTGGAAATTGGTACATATAGCCTCCAGAAATTGTGGATGGGTGCTTTTTTTTACGAACAAAAAATTCAGTATTATCTCTTTTTTTAATAATAGGCATATGTTTCATGCTGCTCTTCTGTGAATTTAGCTTATTTATAAAGTGAATAAGAGTCATGAATTTGTAAGTGAAGTGCTGTACTGTTTTAAGTACTTTGATGTTTTCAGAATTATCTTGAAATTTATCAGTTATTCTATGTTCAATGTCATACTATACATAAATATATTCTGTACATTATTTTATGATTTTTGCTCACTGTATTTGTTTTTATTTCCTATAGTGAAAAAGAACAACCAGATCAAGGAGAAGGTGAGCAACACCAAGTAGAAGATAGTTTGTGAAAATATTCTGATTTGTTTCCTAGCTTAATGTGTACTATTCTATTTCTGTGTATTAGATGCCATAAGTTGTGGTGATGGTGGCTTGGATCTTGCTGTAGCATTACAGATGCCGCGGGCGGCAGAAGTACATTGGAACCTGACTCTGAACGAAGATGAGAATGAAAATGAGCGCAGTGAGTTTTTCTACGAGCAGGTGAGAGATAGAAAACTGTTGACTTCCTGGTCTCGTACCTTTATTATATTTTGTTGCAGGAGTGTCTGCTAGTTACAATTTCAGTTAGATGTAATTTCTGGAATATGAGCATCAGATGCATTTTACAACCATAACAAATGCAGCTTTCTTAAAAAGAAACAAAGAAAAAACTTGAATTTATATAGTGCCTTTTTCAAGGTGCCCTGAAGCACTTCACAGCCTGTGCAAGCAGTTCAATTATGACACCAAATGTGGTTTACAACATACTCCATTTATTGTATTTGACCAAGTCCAGACATACACAATGTCTTTGAGCAGTGGACATAGAGAAATAAATATTACTGCTTTCCCCCTGGTAGACAAGTAACCTGCATTGATCCTTTTCGATCCCGACTCTCTCTACAAATTGTTAAGGAAAGCTTATAGGCTGTCTCTCACGAACACTCTCAGTGCTGATTCATTATGACAAGACAAGTGAACAAGGCCCCCCGAAAGGAAATATTTCCTTCAAAACAACAGATGCCAGCTTGTTTACCATTCTGTCCTATTGTCCCACTTCCTATCTCAAGACGTTCTTGGCTATTTAGTTTCACAGTGTGGCCACAAAATGAAGTCGAGACACGAATCACACATCCTGAACTTTCAGCAAAAACTAAACAGCAGTGTCAGCTAAATTGTACCCGGACGCATTAAACCCTAAAGCATCCTGGGAATGGATAACTTTAACCATTTCATTATTTCTAGCTACAGTAAATCTATAAGTAAAAAGAAACCAAAAACTTATCACATAAGATTAAACCAAATCCTAATCCTACATATATATGTATACACAAGGGTATCTTGCACCTGTCAATTAATTTTTAAATGTAGTCACTTTTGTTTCGTAGCCATTTGCACACAGCAAGGTCCCACAAACAACAATGAGATGTATGACCAACTAATCTGTTTTTTGTGGTGTTGGTTGAGGGATAAATATTCGACAGACACTGGGAGAACTCACTGCTCCTTTGTGAATAGTGCCTTTAGATCGCATATACTCACTTGAACAGGGAAACGGCTCCTTGGTTTAATGGGTTGTCTGAAAGATGGCGCCCCCAACAATGCAGCACTCATTCAGTACTGCACTGAAGTGACAGCCTAGATTATGTGCCCAAATCTTGAAATGTGGCTTCTGACTCAGGTGAGCGTACTACCACTGAGCTGAGCTGGCACTTAAAGCATAGTAAAACATATGACAACATTTAGTGGAATTCTTTTAAATGCTCCCTTCTGAGAAAACAATTAAAGCATCTCTGAATTTCTATACATAATTATAATGATAGAGCTCCCCAATGGTTTGCTGGAAAAAGGCACTAGATTGAGCAATACTAAATTATATATGCTCCCTGGTTGATCCCTGGCCTGTGCTGGTAGGTACCTCAACTGGGACAGCAATCAGCATGCCACAGTTGTCCTCAATGTCCATGAGTTAGGGATGGGGATATAATTGTCCAAGGAATCTGTTCCTGGATACTGTTTGTGACCCCTCCTGGAAAGCCCATGTTTGTGCCCCAGATTTCCCCCTTGCATCTTATCTACTGGGCATTTCTTCACAGTGAGGGGGCACAGGTGATGGGAACTGGAAGACAAGCTAACTTGAAGGACACTTTCACCTTCTTGCAGCTTGTTTCAGACTGGGTGCAGAAAAAGACTTGTGAGCAAGTTGCTTGGTGAAGAATAGGAGGAAACCTATAGAAATTAGGGCAATAAATGAAAATGTGAAAACTGTTGTAATGTTTCACAGGCTCCCAGTGCTTCCTTGTGTATTGCCATCCTGAATCTGCACAGTAATAGTATGGTGTGTGGCCATCAGCTGATCGACCACTGCAGCAAACTGTCTCGAGCATTAACGAACCCAGAAGTGGATGCCTGTCTCTTAATGGACATCATGAAGCAACTCCTTTTCAGTGCTAAGATGATGTTTGTGAAAGCGGGAAGAAGCCAGGACTTGGCCCTTTGTGACAGGTGAGTCACATTGTCATTACTTCAGGTTTAGAAATACTGTAATTGGAAACTGGGATGCTCTTTATGTAAAAGAAATCTGTCTTATTAAAGACTGGTGTAGTGGATCTCCAGTATGCTGTGACCTATCCACAATTCCTCACGCAGCCACTTAATTTTATTTTATATATTTTAAATGCTGAGATATACCCCCCCCTTTGGCAAGTGGTTCAGTAAGTTCAGTGTGTGGCACCGAGCTATTTTTGCCAGGAAGCCTCACTACCAGACTTGTGTTGAGCTCAGCAAGGGTAGCAATGGGGGTGTTGTTCAGCCACCCCAGTGAAGGCAAGGGTTATATCGAACATAATTATAGCCCCAGCACACACTAAGTCGACACTTGTACATGAAGAATGGCCATTTATTGCAATACTGCAGGGCTGCTGCTGCCACCAGCCTTGAATCCTTGCACCAATATAACTTGCAGGCATTAAGGGAGTAAATGAGGAGGTAAATAGTGAATGTCTTAAGTTTTGGTGGTATTGAATTCTACAACAAGCAAACAAAACAGCAGACTGCACAATTTTTGCCTCCTGTACTGCGCTGTGCATCAAAATCAGCATCAAACAAGTCTGACTTCAAGCAAGATTTTATTTTGCGAGTATGGAGCACAGTACAACAGTTTACTCAATGTTCAATTCAGTTTCAGCCTTTGCCCAGATGTTGGCTCACCTTATTGCTTTGTTGTTTATTAGCAACTTGTTCATTGCACATTTTTCAATCCTTATTCATTCACCCCCCCCCCCCCAACACACCCTCCCCCCCACAAACCCGTAGCATGCTTACAGTCATGCTTCTAAGTCACCTTTAAGCAGGAATCATTTGAGTACAGGAAACTTTGGTTTATCCGGAGGTTAACTGTCTGGAATGCTCGAGCCACCGGCAAAATTCAGGAGTCGGTTCAGTAAGTTTTTTTTCTTTTCGTTGCTTTTTTTTCACCAGTCAGGCTCTGCAAGGTCTAGCTAAAGCTGTTGCTTAGCTACAGAGACGCTTGCAAGCTACGGCCAACTGTTTAGAAGCTGTTGCTAGATACGGAGCTCAAAAGCTTCCGTATGTTTTAACATTAGCGCTGGTTTGTCCGGCAGTTTTGATGGGACGGCAACAGCTCGGTCCCGTCGGTGCCGGATATCACAAAGTTTCCTGTAATTAGAAACTCTGATGCTAACAGTAAACAATTCTTGTTTATGCCCAAACCTGTTCTGGTTGTGCTGGAAATATATCTAAATCAAGCTTCAAGCAGCTAGTGTTAGTTTTCCTGAGTATACTGTGGACAAGAAGTTTGTCTTATTCTCAATTTAACCAACTATTGGAGTGTAGAGTTTAGCTTGGCGGTCTTAGTCCATTTAGGAAAGTAGCAAACAGCCTGTGTGAAAGTATTATTTGGTCACGGGTAAAATTCACATTCAGTCTTGTATGAAGTCTAAATTTCATGCATTTAAAGTTCTGTCAACAAAAGAGAAATATTAAGTTCAGTGATAACTGAATAAAATGTAGCTGAAAGAAAAAGCTTGCATTTATATAGTGCTTCATCACATTCTCAGATGTCTCAAAGTGCTCCACAACCAATTAATTACTTTTGAAGTGGAGTCTCTATTGTTTCCCTACATCATAACAGTGACTCCACTTCAAAAGTAGTTCATTGTTTGGGATGTCCTGCAGACATGACGCAATGTAAATGTAATTTTTTTTCAACTACATTCCATCCAGTTATTGGCGGGGTATTGCAGTGAGGTAGAGACAGGCATGTTGTGAACCCCACACGCCTCAGTCTATTGTGCCGTGCTGGAAAACTTGATCAAATCATAGAATGGTTACAGCACAGAAGGAGGCCATTCGGCCCGTTGAGCCCATGCCAGCTCTCTGCAAGAGCACTTCAGCTAGTCCCACTCCCTCGCCCTTTCCCCGTAGCCTGCAAATTTTTTTCCTTCAGGTACTTATCCAATTCCCTTTTGAAAGCCACGATTGAATCTGCCTCCACCACCCTTTCAGGCAGTGCATTCCAGATCATAACCACTCGCTGCGTAAAAAAGTTTTTCCTCATGTTGCCTTTGATTCTTCTGCCAATCACCTTAAATCTGTGCCCTCTGGCTCTCGACCCTTCCGCCAATGGCAACAGTTTCTCTCTATCTACTCTGTCTAGACCCCTCATGATTTTGAACACCTCTATCAAATCTCCTCTCAATCTTCTCTGCTCTAAGGAGAACAACCCCAGCTTCTCCAGTCTATCCATGTAACCGAAGTCCCTCATCCCTAGAACCATTCTTGTAAGTCTTTTCTGCACCCTCTTTAAGGCCTTCACATCCTTTCTAAAGTGCGGTGACCCTGAGGAGCTTGTCTGAGTGCTACTCCACTTGCAAATGTGTGGAAAATCCTCTATGGCATTTTTTCTATGAATTTGTCACCTCAAAGAAATAGAAATTAGAACAAGTCCTTCAATAAGGTGTATTTCTTGTAGAAGTGCTCTTTCAAGCTTAATTTTCTGGTTTCTGTCACATCATGCAGTTATATCAGCAAGGTGGATGTAGTGAAGATTTTAGTTGCTGCTAACTACCAGGATGTGCCTTCTCTTGAACAAATCCTTAAACCAGCAGCCATCACAAGACTGAGAAATAAGCTTTTGGAAACTGAATACTATGCACTGGCTGTTGAGGTATGTGAAGACATGTCTTACGTTTTTTTAAAAAGAGAAGATTTTGGAAATAGGAAATGTATTTAGTATCTGACAAAGCTATAATGGTTGTGGAGATATTCAAATACTGGGAAATTGTCTCTCTCGATTACAAGGTTCTTGCAATGGTGTTTAAAAACTTCACATTCGATTAATATCTTTAGAATTGTAGTCACTGTTACTATATAGGCAAATGTGGGACCTAATTTGTACACAAGACTTCACAAACAGCAATAAGATGAATGACCAGTTAATGCAATTTTGTGGGTATTGATTGGAGTGATGCTGACCAGACGTTAGCGCTCCCTGCTCCTCTTCAAAGCGTTCCATGGGATTTTTTATGTCCACCTGAGCAGCAAGATAAGGTTTATGGTTTCATCATATCCAGAATACGGTACCTCTGACAATACAGCACTCCCTCAGCAATGCACTGAAATGCCACCTTAGATTATGCGCTCAATTCCTGTATTGGGGCTTGAGTCCACACCTTCTGACTGAAAGTTGAGCATGCTGCCAACTGAGCCAACCTGGCAATGGTGCATTAGGCTTTAGCTATTGGGAAAGTGTCAGTCCAGCTTCTGAACTAACCTTTTAACCCAGTCCAGAGCCTGTCAATGCAGACTAACTGCTTTTATACCAAGTTCCAGGATGTTTTGTCTACTGATCTTGTAAATAACTTGTGGTACTTCCTTTTTGAGTTGGATTTCAACAGTAATATTTTTGAGATATGTTCTGTTTTAGGAATGCATAGGAATTACTTTAAAAATTTAAATTTTGTAAAAGTTATTTGATTATTCCCATTGTTCAATTTGTATTGGGACTATTTGGTGATGTTGACTGCTTTCACTTTTTAGGTTTCAACTAAGAGTGGACTGGATCCAGGTGGAGTCTGGCATGCTTGGGGGTTAGCCTGCCTCAAAGTGGGGAATCTGTCTGGAGCTCGGGAGAAATTCAGTCGCTGCTTAAAGCCACCATTCGACCGAAACCAACTGACTCTCGGCCCTCCACTCTTGCAAGAAATAGTGCAGCACCTAGAGACATCTGTTAAACCAGCTTGGCCTGCGGTAATGAGCTTTTTATTTTGAAGCAGCTTCTAAAAATTATAAACCTGGTAATGTGCAAGCTATGTCACTGTGATGACTATTTTTGCTTTTGACAAACGCTATCCTCTGACTTTTGACATTACAAGTCAATTGTTTATCTTTACAAAATGGTTCCCCTTCACACCTACATTGAGCATAAATGGTCATTACCAGAAGTGAAACTGAGTAATCCAAGTCACATGTCTGTATGCACAATTTCTGAATATGAAATTAAATGACTCATCAGTAGGAAATGGACATACTTCAGGAGGATTCCTTTGCCTTAAATCACCGCAGCATATTTATTTCATTATTTAATTAAATACAGGATGTAAAATGGCAGGAGAACACAGGGGCACAATGTAAATATGAATACTTTGAAAATTGTAAATAAAAAAAAAACCTGATACACACAGACCAAGAGCTGGAAAGTGGGATTAGGCTGGATTGCTCTTTTTCGGCACAGACACGATGGGCCAAATGGTCTCCTTCTGTGCTGTAAATTTCGATGATTCTTTGATTCTAATAGGATAAGTAATTGTCCTAGAATAAACCTTTTTTCAAGATAAAGGGCTGGATTTTCATTCAGAAGTCGGGAAGGAGGCGGGACTACAACTTTCGGGTTTTAGTCCTGCCTCCATCGAGATGCGGCCAATCCACGCGATTTTCCCTTGATTGACCTTGTTGAGCCCGCCCAGCGGGCTCAGCAGGCCAATTAAGGGCCACCCGGCAACAGGTGACGTCACAGACTGAAATTTCATCTGTCAAGACGTGTTGACAGATGAAATATCAGTGTTTCACAGCTGTTTGAAGCTGTCAAACACTGACAGTCTTACTTCTAACCTGAGTCCTTCTACGCAGACTCAGTTAGAAATCTCACCGGCACTGAAAGCTGAAGGCTGTCACTTTTGACAGCTCGCGGCCATTCTGCTTTCTGTGCCGGCTGAATGATGGACTCCCGAAGCCTAGAGGAAGGAAGGCTGTAAAGGTAAGGTAATTTAAACTTCTTTACACACTTTAGACACACCAAACACACTTACCTTTGCACTCATGCACCCATCACTCACCTGAACACTGACATCTCGACCCCTCCAAGTCCTTCAACCCGACGGCCCGCCTCCTCTAACCTGGCGTGGTTTGGAGCCGTCGGGAATCCCACACGACACCCTTCAAAATAGGGATTAGGCTAAAAACTGCCTGTTAACTACCTGTTAACAGGCAGTTAATTGGCACTAATCCCTTCCCGCCTCGGGTCGGTGGGTCCCAGTGCGGGGCGGGTACCCACCTCCTTTGAAACTTAGGTGGAGGCGGGTTTTGGGCGGGATGGTGTCAGGACCCCTGAATTCGGGATTTTTGCCCCCCGCACGCCTAAAAGCCCGCCTCACGGCACACTGAAAATCGACCCCAAAGTGTTCATCAAGGAAAGTTTGTTCTCTGATTAACCTTGTTTGTAATTTGGATAATATCCAGAATAACCAGAGATATTTAAGAAAAGGGGAGACTGCAACATGGTGCTTGTCTGCAGCCAGAAGCTAGGAGTTTGCAGTTTTTAAATTCAAGATAGCTAGCTGCTTTTCAACAAGGGATTGAGTAATGAGCTTGGAAAGGTACAACTGATTTGCCAAACATAAGGAAAAGTGGATAAAATAGAGGCTCCAGGGAGAGGCGTTCCTTCTGCTGGAGTCTCTGGGCTTGTGGGCCAGTCCCTGTGAAAGAGTGAAAATGAGGTAACCACTCCAGTCCAGAAACTCAAGTTCCTCGTGTGTTTAACACAGAGAAAATCTCACTGAATAAGGAACCTATTTCAAGAGGTGGAAACGTGTAAGCCACACGTGAGCATTATAGACGATTATATCTTGACTCGACTGTGTTAGTGGAAAAGTAAAGATGATGGGCAAGAGGTTCAGCTTTGAGCGCAATCGGTAATTCGGCCGCAAATGTGTTCAAAATTGCGCTAGTTTTCCGAAGTGAAGTTATGGTTCAAGTTTCAGCTTGAACTCATTTGCATGATCACAAACATATAGGGGGAAAAATTCAGTTGTTTGCGCCTCCCGTTAGCGCCTTAAGAGGGCGCTAATGGGGCGCAAAGTAACTAGCGCCCGGGCGCAGCGATGTTTGCGCTGCTCGCGAAATTAACTGGACAATTTGCGGCGGCGCTAAACCCTACCGCCACGATCTCCTGCGCCGGCAGATTGTGACGTCAGTCGAGTGCGCAACGCCCCGTTAGCGCCCCGGACCGGAAATTGAGTGGCGCCCCCTGCCTTACCGCCTGCCGCTAGCAACGACAGGTTGAGGGGAGCATTATGCTGTCAGAAAGGGACTAGGGGAGCGCTATTTAAAGGCGACCGCTTCCTGCCTTTTTTTGTCGGTGACATTTTTGCACCACGCATTCTGAGAGAGAGAGACTTCTGGAGAGATTCAACGCTGTGTGAAGGAGTTTTGGGTACTGAGCAGCACTTTGCAGGTTCATTTTGATTTGATCTTCCTTGCATCGATTTAGAAGAGACTATGGGGGTTGCACCCTGAGCTCTTTCCCTGGGCCTCTCCATTGTTCTTTCCAGCAGATTTGATGTACAGGTCTCTCCAGGCCGAGATTCAAGGCTGCAATGAGCAGGATGTAGATGGAGTGCAAGATCGACCCTCCCCTTTAAGAACTGGCCGGCACCAATGTGTCTGTGTTCCATTGCTGGCTGACATCACATGGGCTTCGCCAGCGCTCTGAGGTAACGCCTCGCTCCTTGGCGTTAGCGCCTTAAGAGAGGTGTGTAGCGCCTGATTTAGTGCTCCAATCACCTCCAGGGGGCGATAGAAGCCAAGTTTCCAGTCGGAGGCGATAATTAGCGCCAGGCGCTAAACTTTGCGCCCGGCCGATAATTGCACCCCAAACGGGGCGATACTGAATTTCTCCCCCATAATCTTCCAGGAACCAGTGCAATTGGGCAGCGTTATAGAGCATAAATATTTTTTTGCCTTGCATTAAAAAAAAATCCTCAATATATTGAAGTGTGGTAACCCAGTGCAGTTTTATTAATACAGCTGAAAATGGGTTTATCACAAAAAAAGCATTTTAAGTAAGAGTGTCTAGTCCACCACCTGTGAGTAACCCGATTTTAACTAACTGAACTGTTTTTAAACTAACGTAAAAGATTGTAGAAACTCGATTTGCACTGTACGTAACTTGTGCTTGAGATTTCTTGATCTTTTGCGCTTGTTTGGCCAATTTCGGTTGAAACTCTACCCTGATATTTTGTTCTGATGGTTGTTTATTTCCATTTATATGTAAGCAGCAGGATGACGACATTCTTGCCTCACTGAGGGAATTGGAGGCTACTCTGAAGGTTGAAGGTGTTGGCTTTGACATTATGGGGGATGGAAAGATCAAGCAACAAGCCTTTTACCAGGAGTGCCTGTTCTACTTGCAAATTTATGGCACTAACTTGGCCATTATTAGTTTTTATATGAGACACAACTGCACAAGAGAAGCACTGCAGCATCTGCTGGATAAGGTAAGGCATTGCCGCTGCCAGACTTGGATCAATGTTTTACCATACAACGATGCATGCATATTGTATAAAATTGCTTTGGTGTAAAAAGGATGATTAGTGATGTGTTGCAATGAAGTACCATGAACATTGATGACGTGGATTCAGCTGCAGGATTTTCCAGCCAAGGGCAGAGACAGGATGCAGGTCATCTCCCTGCTTTCTCAACTGGGGAATATTAGGACATCCATAAGTAAGAGAAAGCAATGTAATTTAAAATGAAATTCTTAAGAGTATTTTTTTTAAATAAGTTCTTTGGTGAGATGTGGCAGGACAAGTTCCAAATTAGTTTTTCCTGAATCTCAAGGTTACTGATATTAGCTGAACATAAGAAATAGGAGCAGCAGGAGTCGGCCATTTGGCCCTTTGAGCCTGCTCCGCCATTCAATAAGGTCATGGCTGATCTTCTACCTCAACTCCACCTTCCCGCACTATCCCCAACATACCATTTGCTTTCCTAATTGCTTGCTGTACCTGCATGTTAACTTTCAGTGATTCGTGTCCAAGGACGGTGGCATAGTGGTTAGCACTGTTGCCTCACAGCGCCAGGGACCCGGGTTCGAATCCGGCCTCGGGTGACTGTCTGTGTGGAGTTTGCACATTCTCCCCGTGTTTGCGTGGGTTTACTCCGGGTGCTCCGGTTTCCTCCCACAGTCCAAAGATGTGCGGGTTAGGTTGATTGGCTATGATAAATTGACCCTTAGTGTTAGGGGGATTAAATACGTGGGGTTACGGGGATAGGGTGGGATATGTGTTGGTGTAGGGGTTACAGGGATCGGGTGGGATATGTGTCGGTGCAGGCTCGATGGGCCGAAATGGCCTCTGTCTGCACTGTGGGGTTTCTGTGATTCTGTGACACCCAGGTCCCTCTGAACACCAATGTTTTCCAATCTCTCACCATTTGAAAAATATTCTGCTTTTCTGTTTTTCTGACCAAAGTGGATAACTTCACATTTCTCCACATTATATTCCATTTGCCATGTTCTTGCCCACTCACATAGTCTGTCTATATCCCCTTGATGCCTCTTTGCATCCACCTCACAACTTACATTCCCACCCAGCTTTGTATCATCAGCAAACTTGGATATATTACATTTGGTCCCCTCATCCAAATCATTGATATAGATTGTGAATAGCTGAGGCCCAAGCACTGATCCTTGCGGTACCCAACTAGTTACAGCCTGCCAACCCGAAAATGACCCGTTTATTCCTACTCTCTGTTTTCTGTCCGTTAACCAATCCTCAATCCATGCTCATATATTTCCCCCAATCCCATGAGCCCTAATTTTATTTAATAACCTCTTGTGTGGCACCTTATCGAATGCCTTCTGAAAATCCAAATACACCACATCCACTGGTTCCCCCTTATCTATTCTGCTAGTTACAACTTCAAAAAACTCTAACAGATTCATCAAATACGATTTCCCTTTCATAAATCCGTGTTGACTTGCCCAATCCTACTATTTTCTAAGTGCCCTGTTACCACGTCCTTAATACAGGTAGACTATCCTTTATCTGAACTTCCGAAAACCTCTAAAAACCGAAAGTTTTTTCGTTCAGCGTAAGTCGTGCGCACGACATGACCAGAGTGACGCACGACTTACGCTGAGCAGGGCAGAGGGTCACAGAGTTCCCTCCTGGGTAGGAGATTGCAGACCGAGCCGGGCAGTGTGAAGGAGGTACTGGGAGAGTGAACCCAACAATACAGCGGCCCGTCCGATATTCTTTTCTCCCCCCGACCCGATCCGAACCGCGGCGCGTCCGATATTCTTCTCCCCCCTCCCCCCCCCCCCCCCCGGCACCCGGCCCCCGACCCGTCCGATATTCTTTTCTCCCCCCGCCACCCGACCCGACCCGCGGCCCGTCCGATATTCTTTTCTCCCTCCCCACCCGACCCCCGACCTGATTTGCGGGCCAGCTTAGTAGGAGTCAGCCGATATCCGGCTTTCCAGAGAAGCAGGAAGGGGAATGAGACACGGAACAGTCGCAAGAGGTAGCCTGAACTTTTAAAATTTATATTAAATACAAATTTCCCAGTCTTATAATAATACCTTCTGAAATCCGAAAAATTCCGAAAACCGAAACTCAGCTGGTCCCAAGGCTTTCGGATAAGGGATAGTGTACCTGTAATAGATTCTAGCATTTTCCCTACTACTGATGTCAGGCTAACTGGTCTGCAGTTCCCTGTTTTCTCTCTCCCTTTTTCTTAAATAGTGGGGTTACATTTGCTACCTTCCAATCTGCAGGAACCGTTCTAGAATCTATGGAATTTTGGAAAATGACAACCAATGCATCCACTATCTCTATAGCCACCTGTTTCAAAACTCAAGGCTGTAGGCCATCAGGTCCAAAGGATTTACCGGCTTTCAGTCCTATTAATTTCTCCAGTACTTTTTTTACTAATACTAATTTCTTTCAGTTCCTCATTCTCACTAGACCCTTGGTTCTCCACTATTTCCGGGAAGTTTTTTGCATCTTCTTCTGTGAAGACAGACACAAAGTATTTGTTTAATTTCTCTTCCATTTCCTTATTCCCCATTGTAATTTCTCCTGTCTCAGCCTGTAAGGGACCCACATTTACTTTCGCTAATCTTTTCCTTTTTGCATACCTATAAAAGCTTTTACAGTCTGTTTTTATGTCACTTGCTAGTTTACTCTCATATTCTATTTTCCCTTTCTTTATCAATTTCATGGTCCTCCTTTGCTTAATTCTAAAATCCTCCCAATCCTCAGGCTTACTACACTTTTTGGCAACTTTATAAGCCTCTTCCTTTGATCTAATACTATCTTTAACTTCTCTTGTTAGCCACGGTTGGACCACTTTTCCTGTGGGGCTTTTGTACCTTAAAGGAATGTATGTTTGTTGTAAATTATGTATTAATTCTTTAAATGCTGGCCATTGCTTCTCTACAGTCATACCTTTTAATGTAGTTTCCCAATCTACCTTAGCCAACTTGCCCCTCATTCCTACGTAGTTTGCTTTGTTCAGATTTAACTAAATCACTTTCAAACTCAATATAAAATTCTGTCGTATTATGGTCACTCTTCCCTAAAGGCCCCTTTACTACAAGGTTATTAATTAACCCTTTCTCATTGCTCAATACTAGATCTAAAATAGCCTGTTCCCTAGTTGGTTCCTCAACATACTGATCAAGAAAACTATCTTGCATACATTCCATGAATTCGTCCTCCACTCTATTACTGCAAATTTGGTTTACCTAGTCTATATGTAGATTAAAGTCCCCCATGATTACTGTATTACCCTTGTTACATGTGCCTCTAATTTCCTGATTTATACTCTGCCCTACATTACAACTACTGTTTGGGGGCCTATAAACAACTCCCACCAATATTTTCTGCCCCTTGCTGTTTCTTAGCTCCACCCAAACTGATTCTACTTGATTTTCAGAACTAAGATCTTTTCTCTCTACTGTCGTTATCCCATCCTTTATTATCAGGGCTACCCCTCCTCCTTTCCTATTTTGCCTATCTCTTCTACAAGTTAAGTATCCTGGAATATTTAGTTCCCAACCTTGGCCACATTGCAACCACGTCTCCGTAATGGCTATTAGATCAAACCTATTAATTTCTATCTGTGCCATTAATTCATCTATTTTGTTGTGAAAGCTTCGCACATTCAGATATAGTGCCTTTAGCTTTGACTTATTTCTCTCTTTCCCCGATGTCACCTTAGTCACTGATGCCTTATTACCTTTGTTACTCTCTCTCTCCCTTCCTGACCCACTCTGCTTATTTTTCCCACTCTGCTTATTTTTACCCAAAACTCTACTGTGCTCTAGAGCCTTGACATTTCTCTTGCTGCTTTTAAATTTACTCTTTCCTGAATCCTCCCACCCCTTCATTAGTTTAAAGCCCTGTCTACTGCCCTAGTTATTCGATTCACCAGGGCACTGGTCCCAGTGGAGCCCATCCCAATGGAACAGCTCCCTCTTTCCCCAGTACTGGTGCCAGTGCCCCGTGAATTGAAACCTCTTCCTCCCACAATACTCTTTGAGCCACGCATTTAAACCTCTAATCTGTTTGTCCCTATGCCAATTTGTGTGTGGCTCAGGTAACAATCCAGAGATTATTACCTTTGAGGTTGTGCATTTTAATTTGAATCCTAGCTCCTCAAACTCCCTCAGCAGAACCTCATTCCTAGTTCTACCTATGTCCTTGGTTCCTACATGGACCACGACAACTGGATTTTCCCCCTCCCACTCCAAGTTCTCCTTGAGCCGCGAGGAGATGTCTTTAACCCTGGCACTGGGCAAGCAACACAACCTTCGGAACTCTCGGTCGCAGCTGCAGAGAACAGTATCTATCCCTGACTATACTGTCCCCTACCACAACTACATTCCCTTTCACTCCCCCCACTTGAATGACCTCCTGCACCATGGTGCCATGGTCAGCTTGCTCATCCATCCTGCAGGCTTTTCCCTCATCCACACAGGCAGCAAGAACCTCAAACCTGTTGGACAAGGGCAAAGGCTGAGGCTCCTCCAGCACTGCATCTGGGATCCCCTTACCTGCCTGAGTTGCAGTCACACCCTCCTGTCCCTGACCACTAACCAGACCTGTACCACTACCTAACCTACGGGATGTGACTTCCTCCTGGATCAAAGTGTCCAGGTAATTCTCCCCATCCCGGATACCCCGCAATGTCTACATGTCAGCCTCCAGCTCAAAAGCTCTGAGCTGAAGTTCCTCAAGATGCAGGCACTTACTGCAAACGTGGTTGTCCGGGATCACAATGCTCTCCACAAACTCCCACACACTGCAGTTGTGGCACTCCACCTGCACTGTCATTCCTATATGATCTTTTATTTAATTAAATTTGTAATTAGGTAACTTAGTTTACAGTGTAGTTTTTTGACTACTTACTTAATGTAGATTAAGTTATGGGTACTGAAATTAACAGTAGTGTAGGCAAAAGGCAGCATCTCCTTCCCCCTCTTCTCTGAATTCCCATTCTTTCCAAATTCCCAAATACAACACTCTGTTTTAAGTAGACTCCGTTTAATCCCGCTCTGTGCTCTGCAGACCTGTTTACTCTTATACTCTAGGAGCCTCACCCAATTTACAATCTCCTGCTCCTGGTGATTAGCACTTATTCAAGACAAACACTTACCGCTGACTGACAGTTAACTGCCACTGGCAAGCAGCTTTTCTTAACTACAGTTTTTAAAGTTCTAGGTTAAAATCTAAATGTTAAACTAAATTTCACTTTTTACATCTACTACTTACCCAATACTTACCAGAAATTACAACTCGTTCCAAATTCCCACTCTGGGCTGGATTTTCTGAATGGGAAGCTTTTGGAGGCGGGACTGCTGCTTGCCGGGTCTCACTCCCGCCTCCATCAGCTTCTGGCCAACCAACGGGAATTTCCCCTGATTGACCTTGTTAAGCCCGCCTGGCGGGCTCAGCAGGCCAATTAAGGGGAATTCCGTGACAGAGCACGTCAACGTATGACGTGTCATCTGTCAAGAACTTTTGAAAGAAGAAATGTCATAACATTCTGTGTAGTTTGATGAGTCCTTGTGTTCAGGACTCGTCAAACCTTTCTACTTTGCAGAAATCAGCGGGCTGTTGGATCGGAGGATGCAACAGCCAGTCTATGATCTCTACAATGGAGATGTCAGGACTCCGGCTCCACAGCGGTTGAAGGCTGTAGGTAGAAACAAAGGTAAGTTAACATTTTATTACACTTTACACTCACCTCACATACTTACCACTCCACACTTGCGCTCATCACTCACCTCTACATCGCACTTTCAGACCCTTCCGACCCCCCGCAGACCTCCTACTCACCTCCTACACCCTGGCGGGGTTCCATCAGGTCGGGAAGCCCTTCACGTAAAATGGGGTTAATCCTATTTTCTGCCTGTTAACTACCTGTCAACAGGCAGTTAATAGGCTTTAATCTCTTCCTGCCTCCAAGGAGACGGGACCCGGGGCAGGACGGCTTCCCACCTCCTGGCAAGAGGGCACAGAGGCAGGCCCCCAAACTGCAACTTTCCCGGCAGTCCCGCCTCCTCGGGGCTGAGAAAATCCAGCCATCTGTTTAAATCCCGCTCTGTGCACATAATCCACTTGTGGAGAGTCCAAAACTAGAGGTCGTAGATATAAGATAGTCAATAACAAATCCAATAGGGAATTCAGGAGAAATTTCCTTACCCAAAGAGTTGTTAAAATGTGGTACTCGCTACCACAAGGAGTAATTGAGGCGAATAGCATTGATGCCTTTAAGGGGAAGCTAGGTAAACACATGAGGGAGAAAGGAATAGAGGGATATATTGTGAGATGAAGATGGATAGGAGGAGGCTCGTATGGAGCATTAACGCTGGCATAGACCAGTTGGGCTGAATGGCCTATTTCTGTGCTGTAGAACGATGTAAACCTGGTTGAGATCTACTGTTTCTGACTTTGAGCTAAAAAGAAAAAAAATAATGTTGGAAATCTGAAATAAGGAGAGAATATGCTACAAATGAACAGCAGGTCAATCAGCAATCTGGAAGAGATGGCTGGGTTGGTGTTTCAGTTGTAACCCTTCATCGGAACTAAACTTTCTTTTTCAGATACTGGCCTCCTGTGTTTTTCCAAAATTTTCCCTGCTTAATTCACTGTTTCTAACTTAGTTTTGATCGAAGCGCAGACTTATATTTTAGATGATGTGTACTTCTCACTTTCAGGGTTGCCCTGAAGAAGTATTCATGCGAGGGATTTTCATACCAAGTTATGAAACTGGAAAACTGCATGCTTTAGAAAACTTGATGGAACACCTGGATCCAAGCCTGGAGAGATGGAGTTGCCACCTGATTGCATCCTGTAAACATTTGCAAACAAGGGGTTTCTTCAACATTCTGTACGATCTGCAGCGTTTTATGAAGGTAATGGCAATTTTTGACTTGTGTGTGAGCCCTTTTCAGATGGACTTTCGTAAAAATGTATAGAGCAATATGTTGTAATGTGTTTATTTCAGGACCACATGCGAGCAGCCATGACATGCATCAGGTTTTTCAGTCACAAAGCAGAATCGTATAGTGCACTGGGAGCCAAACAAGGTTGGCTGATAGAAGCTAAAGGTCACCTGAAAACGTATTTGCAGGAAGTGTCCAGCCGCAGCTCGTCGAGAAAGAAAATTGCCAGTTCTTTTCGCAAGAAAATGTCTGCAGCGGATGTCTCAAGGTAGTTGGCTAAAATCTGTAGGACTAATAATTTGGTAACAGAAAACTTGAAAATACATACTTTAGATATACGCAAACACAAGCAAGCTTGGGTACCATTTGGTCATATTTGGGAGTTCAGGCCAGGCTATTGACAGTGAGTTCCTGCCAATGGACACTCTCGGGCAAAAGTTAGCCTCTGTCAGAGGTGCCAATATTAAATAAGCTTTTTTTGTTTTTCATTAACCTGCAGCAGCTGTGCTCAGAAATGCTCAAAACATTCTTATTGCAGCTCTCCAAATAGGCTGAAAATTCCCGCAAAAATATCAAAGTAGCTTTCTTAACCTAGGAATAGGTAGCTATCATCATTGCTAACTCGCATCTATTTCTAATAAGCCTGTTTCTGGTCTATAAGATAGGAGAAAGTTATGATAGCCAATGGAAGTGAAATAGACCAACTTCTACTGTTACTATAGTGGTTTTCTTTACTCTAGCAATGGAATTCTGGGAGAGGGGTGCAATGGTGATGTGTGCACCATTTATTGTTTGTAAAAAAAAAAGGAACCTCTCTCCTGAATCTCCCACTGTTAGAGAGAAAACCTAAGTGAATAGTATCAGCAAAGTTACCACCCTAGGAGTAACGTATGAAGCAAAAGGGGCAAAAATCACAATTCATTCTTAATCATTGGATCAGTATCTTGGAATTCCCTACCTAACCATTGTGGGATCACCATCACCCCAAGCACAGCAGCAGTTCAAGGAGGAGGCCCACCACCGCCTTCTTAGGGCAACTAGGGTAGGGCAATAAATGCGGCCTTGCCAGCATCACCCACCTACTGAGAACAAATGTTAAAAAGGTCTTGATCAGTTCAACTGGCAGCATCTAGGTTTTAGTTTGGTCACTTGCACCTCACCTGTGCCACGAAGACTACATTCAGAAAGGGAGAGGTTGCATGCTGCCTTCAATGCTCACCAGTTCTTTGCTAGTTGGATGTGACTTTTAAAAGGGGGAGGAAAGTATAATAAATGCACCTTTTCTTCGTGTCATGATGAAACTCTATAGCTTACCAGTTTTGATTGAGCTGCCGTAAGAGTAAAGCCATTACAAAAGATGAATCCCAGGCTACATATCCATGCAATTCACAAACTGAAGCAGACCAGCCATAACTCCAGAGCTACATGTTGCTTGCCATTTGAACTTGTAGTTACCAGAATCTTTTTGCATATTTATTACAGGTACATAAACACAATTGAGCTGCAAATTGAAGTAACCAAGTTCTTGCATCGGTGCGAGAGCTCAGGCACTTCAAGGATTAGTGGACCTCCTGCCAATCTCTTTGGGAATAACAAAATGAAGACGGAGGTTGCATGCAAGGTGTGTTGTCTTGATGCGTTGTGTTTTGAAGCATTATTCGCAGGAACACACACGAAGACGCTAATAAACAAGAACTATTTTTGTACGTAGCTGTAATATATTGATCTAGCTGTCAATAATATGTCACTGGTACCCATGTTCTCTGCTGCAGGTTCTGCTTGGAGGCAAAAATATTGAAGAAGGTTTTGGAATTTCTTTCAGAGTTATTCAGGTAATGAAAATGCTCTTTTCCATAATATAGTTAAAGAAAAACTTGCATTTATATTGCACAGTTCCCGACTACCGGATGTTCCAAAACGCTTTGCAGCCAATTAAGTACTTTTGAAGTGTAGTCACTGTTGTAACATAGGAAAAGTGGCAGCCAGTTTGCACACAGCAAGCTCCCACAAACAGCAATGTGATAATGACCAGATGATCTGTTTTTGTGATGTTGATTGAGGGATAAATATTGGCCAGGACACCGGGGAGAACTCCCCTGCTCCTCTTCGAAATAGTGCCATGGGATCTTTTACATCCACCTGAAAGAGCAGAAGGGGCCTCAGTTTATCATCTCATCCAAAAGACGGCACCTCTGACAGTGTAGCACTCCCTCGGTACTGCACTGGAGTGTCAACCTAGAGTTTTGTGCTCAAATCTCTGGAGTGGGACTTGAACCCACAACCTTCTGACCCCGATGACCTGAGCTCTACAGCCCTGAATGTTCCAGGTTTGATCCCTATTCTCCGAGTTACTTGATCTCAGTAGTACAGATGTTCGGGTGCTACAATTAGTCCGTATCTCTGGGCTGGAGGGGGTGGGGAAGAAGAAATTAGTTGAAGATTCTGCTCCTGAACCCAATTCTGTAGTCTCTGCTGGAAGGTGTGTATGTATGGACATTAGATGAGGACAGGATCGAGCTTTGCTGTCACACCCTCAAATGTCTAGATCTGTACATCAAAGATGTGCACCTAGTTGAAGCATTGGAGAGCTGCTGGAAGCCATGGAACCTTATCCCAGCATCGGACAATGCCTTCAGGAGTGGAACAGCGGAAAAGGCACCTCCTTAAAAATATTGTTCCATGAAAAAGCAGGCGTGTATCTTTGGTCCAGTGGGTGAAGAGGGAGTTATTATCAAATTTGAAACTTAAAAAAAAAGTACTGACATAAAAAGGAAATCCAAGACAAATATTAAAAAGTTGAAAAATTACAAAAAGGAAAAGCAGAAAAGCTCAGAGGGAATAAAACAGAAAATTAGCAAAAAAACATAAATGGCAATAAAAAGACTTTGAAAAGGCACATTTGTAGTAAGAGGACAGCCAAGGTAGAGCTGCTAAGAGATAACGGAGGCAGACTAGCAGTGATGGGGAGGAATGGAAGATATATTGGCCCAGAAATTCGGGTCGGGGGCTTCCCGCGGGTGTAAGCCCCCGACCTGCACTTACCTTGGAATTCCGATGCTGGGCCTGCTCCAACTGCCGGCGCGCAGTGCTTACGTATCCCAGGGGCACAGTTAGTTCGATGCGTCCCCTGGGATCATGTGGGCCATGGGGAGCCAATCTGAGCAGGGAAATGCCCATTCATAAGTTTGACAGGAAGAGCTGTCAAAACTTAGAAATACTACGGGCCCCAAAACATCACTAAATCCTCAAATAAATTTTTTAAAAATCACATTTTTTAAATAAACTATAAATTACATGAAATAACTATTTTAAACAATAATTTAAATTTTTGAAAAAAATAATTTTATTTTCTAACGGGGCTAAAAATAAACTTACCTTTCTTTAAAGTATTTAAAAATAATAAACCTGTGGAAAAAATGTTTTAATTTTAATTAATTCACCACTTACCTTGTCAAAAGCAGGCCTTTACGCCTGCTTTTTAAATGTGTAACTCCTGGAGACTTACCCTCCTGGGAAAACCTGTTTTTAAAAAAAAAAACGTAAGTTTGATGTGCACGCGCAGCCTCTCCCGCGCCGCGTTCGACCTCTGAACCCCTTCGTTCAGGGGAACGGAAGTGCCGGTTTCCCGCGCATGCGCACTGCATGCAGGAAACCGGCACTTCCATTGGGCCTACGGGTGAGTACCCCGTGCGTACTTGCCCGTGGAGACCCGAATTTCTGGGCCAATAAATAAGTACTTGGCTCCTGTTTGCCCAGAGGAGGTCGATATTGAGATTGTACAACTACCAGAGGTGGGTGCAATACAGATTATTATTCAACAGGAGATTGTACTGAAAACTTTATTCAGACTTAAGATAGACAAATCACTCGGGCACACTGGTTTATGTGAGAGAATTCTGAGGAAAGCTAGAGAGGAAATATTGGAGGTTCTGACTATAATTTTCTTTGGAAAGGAAAACTGCAGAGGAGAGGCAAATGTGACATTCTTCATTCAAATAAAGATACGGATAAGACAGGGATAGTCATTAGTGAACTATCAGAATCTATAACAGAGGAGGACAGTACTAAGAACTTGGCAGAAACTTGAGTTAATCAGGCCCAGTCCACAGGGATTTCCAAAAGGAACTAACCTTATGAAATAAGAGAGGATAGTTAAACAGAATGCAGTGGATATGGTTTATGCGTATCTTCAGAAAGAATTTGATAAGGTATCAAATAAGAGATGATGTTGAAGATAATGGCATATGGAATTGAGGAAAATGTGGTCATGTGAACAGAAAGATGGTTGGGGCAGAAAGCAAAGGGTGGGGATAAAGAGAAGTTGATTGGACTGGAAAGATGTGGTGAGTAGTGTCTTACGGGGTCAACTTGGGTTACTCTTATTTACTGTATACACAAATGATCTGAACTTAGGGAATTGAGGAAACATCCTGGGGGTTACCATTGATCAGAAACTGAACTGGACCAGTCATATAAATACTGTGGCTACAAGAGCAGGCCAGAGGCTGGGAATTCTGCGGCGAGTGTCTCACCTCCTGACTCCCCAAAGCCTTTCCACCATCTACAAGGCACAAGTCAGGAGTGTGATGGAATACTCTCCACTTGCTTGGATGAGTGCAGCTCCAACAACACTCAAGAAGCTCGACACCATTCAGGATAAAGCAGCCCGCTTGATTGGCACTCCATCCACCACCTTCAACATTCACTCCCTCCACCACCGGCGCACCGTGGCTGCAGTGTGTACCATCTACAAGATGCACTGCAGCAACTCGCCAAAGCTCCTTCAACAGCACCTTCCAAACCCGCGACCTCTACCACTTAGAAGGACAAGGGCAGCAGACGCATGGGAACATCACCACCTACAAGTTCCCCTCCAAGCCACACACCATCCTGACTTGGACCTGTATCGCCGTTCCTTCACTGTCGCTGGGCCAAAATCCTGGAACTCCCTTCCTAACAGCATTGTGGGTGTACCTACACCATATGGACTACAGCGGTTCAAGAAGGCGGCTCACCACCATCTTCTCAAGGGCAATTAGGGATGGGCACTAAATGCAGGCCTAGCCAACGACGCCCACATCCCATCAATGAATTTTTTTAAAGTACACAGAATTGGCTGACACCAAATTGAGGGGGGTGGGGTGGGGGAGGGTGGTGAAGGTTAGTGGGTAGGGTGGGGTGGTGGTAGGGCCAGTGTTGATGAGGATTGTGAAATACTGCAGGAGGACAAATGTAACTGTAAAAGAATTTCTCTCAACCCTTCTCCTCACTCTCAGTGACAATTTCAAAATGATAACCCCTCGTCACTGATTTCCCAATCAGAGGCAGCAGTCCTCCTATGGAAACCCTACAATTTAAAAAAAACCTCTGGTGAATCTCTCCTTGATCTGCTCTGCTCCAGTGATAGTGTCCCAGTTTGTCAAGTTTCTCCTAACTATAGTTTCCCTTTCTTGGTAACATATTAAGTTTGGTTCCTGAAAAGGTTTACATTTTTCCAGATTTCTATACATTCTCAAAGAACAGGGAGATTATTGTTGGTCCTGTTTATATTCCTTTATCCCTATTTATTTTTATTTCCAACCCAGGACTTTCAGTTGGATACAGCTGCTGTATATGATAAAGCTGCAAAACATCTTCTGCAACAGCGCAAGTTCTGTCAAATCAGACAGTTACTGAAATGTGTTACTGAATCGGGAGTAGCTAGCGGCGATGACACTGATAACCTCCTCATCCGATTTATTGAAGGTGGCGATGAGCAGCTTTCACAGGTGAGAACAGTCTAAATTTTAACCACCACTGGGGCAGTGTGCCTCGTTTTTTTTAAAGAGAGTAAATCGTATCCTCTTTCCACCAGAGGATTACATTTAAAAATTGTCCTGCAACCCTTTGACCTATCCTAATGGACCGATTTCTTCCTCTGTCCCAGTCACTTGGAATAACAGACATGGTAGTATCTGTTCTTGTGCCACATACTGCCTTAAAATATGGGGCTGCAGTTGAGTAGCAAGGAGTAACCACAGTCTGGTTGATCCATCCATATTTAAATTGGGGGCTTTGGCAAGGTAGCGGGAGTGCAACTCCACTTAAAATTTAAGGAACTCTTAGGGAAGATTCTCAGAAAAAAATTGCCTTACAATTTGCCACACAAAAGGCCAGTGGACACTTCCCAAGCTCATTTTTGGAGTGCTACAACACTTAACTATGACAGCCTGGACATCCAGCCCAGCCCTGTCAAAATTTTTGTTGGAAATGTTCTTTTTGAATAATTTCACTGATCACATCATCTGCTCACTTGAAGTAACAATCATTCACTTCAATTTACTGGGACTGTTTTAGATGGAGGTCACTCTTGGAAATTAAAGCATCTGGTATCGATTTTAAACCTTAGGATTTCAAACTGGGATCTACGGACCATAGTGGGTTCATGATGGGATCAGGTATCTGTCCATCTGGGGCTGGGCATACTATGCTTTATGAGCAAAATGTCTCAAATTCTGTATTCCTTATTTTTCTATACTTTTCTGTAATTATTAACTTTCTAGCACATTTTTTGCTGTGCACATAGACGAATGAGGAATATTTTCTCCAACAATGGTACTGTTTTCTTTTGGGAAGCTAACACTTTTGGAAGTTAGGACAGAGGATTCCCAGGAGTGCGTTGATATTTGCAGGGGATCTCCAGGAATGTCAATATTTGTAGACTTAATAATAATTCAACTTTATTGTCATTGTACAATGCACAAGTACAACGAAATGTGATCTTGCAAGCTCCCATGAGTCCAGTACAAATAACATTAACATTAAACGTAAATAGCACCGTCCTGGGAGAAGCAAAGCCGCTGCGTCTGTGCGCGCCGCCATTCCATTTCCACCATTCCTCCTGTCCGACAATCTTCAGCCCAACGCCCGGGCCTGCTCACCAGCCGCCCCTCCCGGGGCTCCTTCCGTGACCTTCTCACCAACCGCCCCTCCTCGGGGCTCCTTCCGTGACCTTCTGCACCTGGTCTTCCCTGATGGTCACCCCTCCAGGTACTAACCAGGCCTGGTTCTGCTTAGCTTCCAAGCCTTGCCAGTGACCCTGTCCCTAGTCCCAGGAACAGGGACAAGTTTGAACATCGCTGAGTTTGCAACCTGTCTCACTGTTGCTTTTGAATCTCACTCTTGGTATGTTCCTGATCTTGTCAGCTCTGCTAAAGTTGCAAGCTTTGCCACATTTGTTCTACCCAGAATGCATGCATTGCAGTGTGAAGAAGCAATGGTGCCCTCTGGTGGGGACAAAACGCCATTTAACATTTAAGCTAAATCTCTCCACTAGGTGCCAGCATGGGGCTCAGTGCACTCTTCCTCAACACATTTTGGGGGGCAAAAAACTTTTAGCTATGAATTTTTAGCTTCAAGGCAAGTTGGATCCAGAGTGGTTTTTCTACATTACATTCTAATTTTAATTTAAAGGTCACTTTATTTCCAGTGCTGCAAATCTGGACCTCCTTACCTTCCTTTGCCTTTTATTTCTCCTACAGTCTTCAGGCTTTTAAAACCCAAGTTTATTGTTTCCTGATTTAAACTAAAATGATTTTTTAAACCTAGCCCGTGTGCTGCACTATGGGCTTTAGCTCTTGCCCTTGGTTTCTCAATTTGAAAAAAAAAGTGCTTAGTTAAAAGCAACATTTTTGTGCTGGAAAATTTGGTTTCCTTGTAAGTCAACTGTAGAATATGGCCAATCATGGAATACTTTTTTTGTTGCATAATGTACATGGAAAATAAAATTTAGTTTAGGTGCGTGAGTACTTGTCCCGGACTAGGATTTTCATGAAATCTTTTGTTAGCTTTTCTTTTCTCTGTATCATAGTACATTAAACTCTCACACACAACTATTTTAATACTTTTGACTTTTACTTAAAAAAAAACACAATACCCACAGAACAAAATCCAGGTCTCCTCCAAAGCAATTAAAAATGTCAAAATATTCCTTTTTAAATGTTAAAGAAAATAGGTCGAGTTTTCAGTTGATCTGAATTGATTTCAGTTTGTTTCTGAAGAGACTTCTACACTTCCAGTAATCTATTCCACATATCAAAGACCCTTTCTCCGTCTTTGCTGCTATGGTTCTACAATTTGCACAGGTTGACCAAGGCCAGTTAAGATCAAGCTGTTCTGAGCCACAACCTTTGTCTGATGCTGAATTTCTTCTCTTCAACCTCTACCACTGTAGGGGAGAAAATTGCCAGCCACTTTCGGAAGTAATGAATATTATTTTCTCTACTTTCTTTCTGAGCTTCATATTGAGTGACATACTCTATTGAGAATATGCAGGACACTGCTTTGTAAACTGTTTTATTCCCCTTCCCTCCCCCCTGGGGAAGCTCTGGATGCCCATATCTTCAGATCAGGAATTCCACACATGGGTAATTGCAAGGCTCTGCCTGACCACTTGGGTCTTGTCGCACGTCATGTGCTCTGCCTTTTAGAGTCAATTATTAAAGCTCACTGTTTTGTTGGCCATGCACTTGTTGGCCTTTTGTTGGAGGTTTATTCTATGAGTAACACAAAACCAGTTAAGTTGTTGGTGCAATAAGTATCCACTGAGTAATTTGCCATCAAGTATGTTCGGTTGTAGTAATACCACAAATTCTGTGCGATGTTAATAGAAATCTATTGTGTGTGACCTGGGTGAGTTAGATACCCTCAGACATGTATCCACAGATTGATTAATGCATTCATTTTTTTTGCAGTCAAAAGAACTGGAGAAACTGATTCTTGAAATGAAGAAAGATGAAAATAAGGTAAGCAAGTATTGGAAATAAGCTGAGACTTGTCTGTCACATATAAAAGCAACTTTTGGAACTCCCACTGACAGCTGTCGAAGTTGGAAGGAAGGCTAACTCTTGGTTCAGCAAATCTATCCAGTCACCAGTTGAACTGTACAGATTTGAAGAGCCCAGGTTCAGTCGCCTAAGTAGTGCCCCATTTACAACAGAGTTCACGACCTCAAACAGAGGCTACATTAAGGACAGCGAATAATAGAAACAAATCTCCCTGTATGTCAAGCAGCAAAATAATCATAAATCCAGTCACACAGTAACATATTTGTACACAAAACATCCAGACATTTGTTAGGAAACTAAATCCAGGTGGGAAATAGAAGATTTGTTTTTCCTCTGCCAAATCCCTACATTGATATTTTACAATTGTCCTCCATGCTACTGAGTTTGAACCTGTCGAGCAGGCTTCCGTCCCTGCGGCAGCACTGCAACAGCCCTAATCAAGGTCACAAATTACATCCTCTGTTACTGTGACCATGGTGCATTATCCCTCCCCGACCTCACTTCAGCCTTTGACGTGGTCGACAACACCATCCTCCTGCAACGCCTTTCCTCCTATCTAACTCAGTGTGATTGCCCTCTCTTGGTTCCACTATTACTTATCCGATCATAGCCAGAGCATCTCCAGCAATGGCTTCTCTTCCTCGCCCTGTACTGTTAACTCTGGAGTCCTCCAAAGATCTATCCTTGGCCCCTCCTCTTCCTCATCTACATGCTGCCCCTTGGCGAATTCATTCGCAGACATGGGGTCAACTTCCATGACGACACCCAGCTCTACCTCTCCACCACCTCTCTCAACTCGTCTGCTGATTCTGTGTTGTCTGACTGTATGTTGCTTGTCCAACATCCAGTCTTGGATGAGCTGCAGTTTTCTCCATTTCAATGTTTGGATGACGAAAGCTATCGTCATCGGCCCCTGCCACAAACTCCGTAGCCTGGCCACTGATTCCATACTCCTCCCTGGTCATTGTCTCAAGTTGAACCAGACAGTTTGCAACCTTCCTGTCCTATTTGACCATAAACTGAGCTTCTGACTTGACATCTTCTCCGTCACAAAGACCACCTACTTCCACCTCCATAATATCACCCGCCTCAAAACATCATCTGCTGAAAGCCTCAGCCGTGCCTTTGTTACCTCCATACTCTGCTATCCCAATGGTCTCTGAGTCAGACTTCTATTACCTCCATACTCTGCTATCCCAATGGTCTCCGAGTCAGACTTCTATTACCTCCATACTCTGCTATCCCAATGGTCTCCGAGTCAGACTTCTATTACCTCCATACTCTGCTATCCCAATGGTCTCCGAGTCAGACTTCTATTCTTTTCCCTCCATAAAATTTAGCTGATTCATATCTCCACTTATTGTAACCTATCCAACACTAAGTCCCTCTGACCCATCACATCTGTCCCTGCTGACTGACATTAGTTCCCTGTCCCTCAACATCTCAAATTTAAAATTCTCGTTCTCGTGTTTAAATCGCCTCATAGCTTTCCCTATCTATATAACCTCCTCCAACCCTACAAATGTCTCCCCCCCACGAACTCTCTGGATTTTGGCCTGTTAAGCAAACCCCTTCCATTATGCCACCATTGGCAGTCGTGCCTTCAGCTATCTAGGCCTCATGGTCTGGAATACCTTCCCTTGACCCCTTGCCCTCGCCACCTTCCTCTCCTCTTAAGACCCTCCTTCAAATCCACCTCTTTGACCAAACTTTAATATCTCCATCTTTGTCTCAATGTTCATTTTTGTCTGATTACATCTCTGTGAAGTGCCTTGGGATGGGTTACTACCTTAAAAGTTCAATACAAATGCAAGTTATTGCTGTTGTGTTACTAAAGGAACAAAATTGTCCCAGGTTCCTGCTTTTGAGGTTATCCTTTGATCCCTGCTGGAAGTGTTCATGTTTATATGTCACATTGCTTGTCACAACTCGCTGTTAAGGCTCACTCATGAATAATAACCACTTTTCTGAGTTATTGGCAGACACTTGGTACCAGTGAAAGTGTGCCCTAGGAAAGTGTCAATACTTGGGGAAGGGAAGTTTGACAGAGAAAAAATAAACCTGCTGCTTCCCACCTAGATTCTGTTTAATTCCAAATGTCTGGATATTTTGTGTAAAAATGTAACTTGTTTCTTTCTATGTTATTATTTGACCATGTTTATGATTACAGGAAACTTTGTGCTATCCGGCACCGACGGGACCGAGCTGTTGCCGTCCCATCAAAACTGCCGGACAAACCAGCGGTAATGTTAAAACATACGGAAGCTTTTGAGCTCCGTATCTAGCAACAAACCCTGTTGCTTAGCAACAGCTTCTAAACAGTCGGCCATAGCTTGCAAGCGTCTCTGTAGCTAAGCAACAGCTTTAGCTAGACCTTGCAGAGCCTGACTGGTGGAAAAAAAAGCAATGAAAAGAAAAAATACTTACTGAACCGACTCCTGAATTTTGCCGGTGGCTCGAGCATTCCGGACAGTTAACCTCCGGATAAACCAAAGTTTCCTGTACTTGCTGCTTGTAATGCAAGGTTTGCATTTACTTTTCACTGCCCTTAATGTGACCTCTGTTTACAGTCATGAGTGAAAGATGTAGGAATAATGGATTAGGATTCAGGATTGTGTGTGATGACCAATTTGGTTCTTGGTTCATCCTGCATTCAGTTAAGAGGAACCATTTAATTCTTGGCTCCCTCCATAGATGCTGAAGACTGAACAGGTTACAGTTTAGCCACTTTTCTATAGCAGCCTGGGAAAGTGAGATATCTCCACCGCGCTCTCCTGCATTTAGCTTTGCAACAGTTTTCCTGTAAACTGGCTGCACTGCATGTGCAGACTCGAATTATATTTTGGCTTGTTCACATTTGTGCAGTAATTATATATTGTGTTTACTGGCTTCAAGAAGACTGACTGCGGCTGTGTGGAAGAATCAGTAAAAAGCAGGTCTTCCTTGCCCTTGGGAGAGGTCAAATGCACAATTGAACAGATGGATCTTTAGGATGCTGTCGAACGTAGCGAGGAGATGACAAAGTAGATGCTGAGGGAGGGACATTATGACTGAAGGAGCATAGAGCAAAAAGTCAGCTAGTGTTGAATGGGTGGAGGGTATATGAAGGGACATGAGGCTGGAGTGGATTGCAGAGCTAGGAAAGGACAAGGCTGTGGAGGGACTTGAAGGTGAGGAGGAGGATCTTATGCAATTCATTGGGTGATGGAGCCAGTGGAGCTTTCTGGCAGTGCAGGCTTTAGTGTAGGTGAGGATGCATAATCCACTATGACAATCCTGGACTATAGTGAGGGTGAACGTATCTCATTGAGGTAGTGCTCAATGCATGGTCAGAGGAGGAAGACTTCCAACATATTTCTGGTGGTTTTTGGTGACTAGCCTTCTGGATGACTTATCGGGAGCTTGGCATAGAGATTGTTGGAGACATCAAGCTTCCAGGTATAAAAGACGTGGATTCCATATTAATAACAATATTTCTGCAGCCTATCCTATAGGGATGCTTGGGCAATCGCAAAACCAATTCACACAACCGCTTCGCATTCACATCCACCTCCCCACAACACACACTGATGTTAACTTCAGGATCATTTAACTTTATCACTACACAAAGCACACAGTAAATTACCTCATTCAGTAAAAATTGCAAAATATTGCTGAGGTGAAGACTTCATGGATTGAAGTTACTTTTCTCTTTTGGAAAGGGTTATATCTTTGATGAGAGAAATCTTCACAATTTGTAACATTTGACAAATCAAGTACTATACGGTACCATAATAAAACAAGCTCCATAAATTTCTTCCTGAACTCTTAACAGTACAAGATATGGGAGGAAGTCAGCAATTAAAATTGGTGAACTATATCTGGCAGAACTACTAGTGTGCTTTGGAAAAGACTCCATGTATAATTTCTATAAAAAAAGTTTGATCTGTGCGTTCCAGAAGATATTTTGTAACTGAAAGTTCTGATTGTATCCACAGATTAAAGCTTTCATGTTGTGTAATAAGTACCGCTCTGCCTACTTGGTTGCTGTGAAGCTTGAACCGGTGCACGCAGTGCACATTGTACAGGAAGTGTTGGAGGCTGCTGAAAGAGCAGAGGATGAGCTCATACCGAAGATATGTAGGGACTGGCTGAAATCACACCAGCCTAAGACTTTGCCGCAAAAAATCCACAGAAAGTAATCTGGAAGGAGCGTGAGGACACACAGGATCATAATTGCTACCTCAAGAAAATGTGCCGTGAAATATTATTAGATTCAACAAAAAAAGAGAATGAAGTCCCAAAAATTCTTTGGACAATCATGGGTATAGCCGTATCATTTTGTTACGTTACCTGATGAAATCTTTGTGGTTTTTTTTTGTTTAAATTTTTAAAAGTTATTGTTGGAGCCTTTTCTGTCCCCCCCACCTGTAGCCGTTCTGGTTCTGGACTTGTTCCAAGTTAACTCACCAGCAAACTGTTGGCTCCCTTTAGATAGGAGTTGGCTACAACCAGCCGATTGGAATGTGACACCATAATAACTGGTTCCATATTAGCAGAGCTTTAAATGAGTGCACATTACTGACACTTCTGCTTTGTGAGAGATGTGATTTAATTTGCATATAGCCTACCTGGGTTACCAATTGGGGTCAAGTTGAACCCAATTTCACGTCCTGTTTTGCTGTTGGTGGTTATGGTCGCAAAGCCTGATCTCTGGTTGGTCTGACTACCCCGTGGCACTGATTTGGCCAGATCATGTTTACAGAAAATCTGAAGTTGCAGTACCAGATTGAGATATTTCCAAAGCAGTTTCCACTGTAACCTGAGCTTGAGGGGGCAAAACAGTTTCCAAATTCCATCAAATGAATTTGCTGTGTTCACCTTTTGGGCTGTGAACCCTGGTGCCCCCCCAAGTTGCTAAGCAAAGATTCACAGATTTCAGTATGACAGCCAGCCACATGTTTCACTGTTGTTTTCATAATGATTGATTAAATTGTCATGATTCCTGCTGCTGTCAGTCAGCAGCTTGTGAATGCTACTTACACCCTCATTACTGACTGCTGTAGAAGTGAACAAGTAGAAGCAATGTTTTTCCTTTCCTTCCTTTTCCAGCAATTTCTCTCCTCCCCCACTGACTCCTTACTGTGCACAGTTCAGAGTGCCTGTAGCCCCCTGGTTCCTCATGCAATTGCCCCATTCTTGTTATGTGACCTGAGATGGTGAGTGCCAGCAGACTATTCCACTGTGGGGCCATCACAGCTTGCACATGACCCTATCCTCACGTCATCTCCACACATCAAAGAGAAGTCACTGAATGCCGATCAGGAGCATAAACCCTGGCTGTTTCCCTCCTCTTCCTCACCCAAACCCAGTGGTGCTGCGATTAACTGCAGCTTCATCTGGCCGCCTGGCTGAGATCAGCTAGCTCAGCACAAACCTGAGATATTCCTGCCCATACAAAAAATACCACATCACTTATCTGTCATTAAATGGGTTTGGAGGTTAATTTGTTTTCATGTTCAAAACTGGGGTTATTTTTGGAAGTAATTTGGAGATAAAGAATTGTATGGTTATGGAGCTGTTAACTTGAAAATGGTTTGTCACTTGAGATCAAATAGAAATACAAGGACAAGTTCCTTTGTGTTTTAAGTAAGTAGCTAAAATCCTATGTGTGTAGATTCAAGTGCAAAGGAATTTTAAGTGCAAATGTGTACATACTTCTCCATTTCAAAAAGTATATATTTTTAAATACTAAGCTCAGTTTTCCTATATTGGTATTTTACTATTTGTAACTTCCTGATCAGATGTACTTGGCTAAATAATGACACTGCAGCCATTTGCATGACATGTTCATGAAATGGACTTGTCATTGTGCAGAAGCATAACACAGTGATCCACTTTGCAGAATATAACTAACTGTCACAATAAATCACTGCAGTAGTACAGGTAACTGGCACCAGAGTCCAAATATTTGCTAGACAAAGGTGTGTCTTGTTTATCCTTTTCAGGAGTTGTGAGATATTCAGTATACTTGGGAAATGTTGTCACCTTAGCCACTTTTAACTGTTCAGATTCAATAGTGAAAGTTTGATGCTGTACTGCCGATGCCAGATATACTGACTTTATGTCAGAGGCAACATTTTATAAAAGTGCATCTTCAAATTTTCATGCGAATTTGTTTTAACAGCAGTTATGCTGCACTCTGAATATCGTAAAAATGTCTTTTGGTTTTCTGGCTTAGGGCTGATTGAATACATTTAAAAATGATAGTTTGTCTCTTTGCACAAATACTGCAACTTAAAAATGTCACACACAGCTTGCATTAATAGAATACATCTATAAAATAAGAGTGAAGTAGGAGGTGACCATATGTATCTTAAGTAGTCAGCTGAAAACCACCGACTGGCTGATCGTCTGTAATTCATGTAATGACCATGTAATGCTTTCTTCCGCTTTCATAGAGATGCCTTATTTTTATAATGTATACAATTTAGATTTTTATATTTGAAAGTTTTAAATTCTGAGGAACTTTATTCAGAGTCATTTGTGTAATGAGCATCACATCAGTCTTGTAAAGGGTGTTCTGTAAGAAAATTATATTGGTGACATGACTGATAAGAATGTTGCATCGTGTGCAACTTGTGTTAGCATTCATTAATAGTGGATCCTTTATAGTACAATGTATAGATATTGTTTGTAAATATTACAATTCACAAATGCGATAATGATACAAGACTGCAAATATGCTTAATAATACTGGGATCACATGTTGTAATTATTGTATTGAGTGGGACAGAGCTGCAATCGCAATAAAATACTGTTATCGGGCCTAAACAGAAATCTCATTCTGCTTATAGAAATCTATCTAGCACATTAAATAAGTGGCATCATGAAGTGCTGTGCAGTATGAGATAATGCTTTTAACAATATTGTAACTCTTGATGTGCTAAACTGCTTTAACACCGTTCTTCATTTTCAAAAGATACATTATACTGCACACTCTTTCCAAACTGCTGTGCAATGGAGTCCTAGTATTGTCCTACTCAGTTTTCATCAGGAAATACATGCCTGTCACAAGAGGAGCTTTACAACAAACCTGTAATTAGAATAAGAAATTGAAAAATTGCACAAAATAAGAAACCCCCAAGAAAATGAGGCAGGTTTTGAAGTTGGAAATAAATTCGATTAAATGCGTATGATTAAACAATTCAGATTACCTGGGTAGGCAGTAAGTCTGTGTGGAGTTGGACACAGTAGATGCCACTTGTAGGTTTCATAATGAGATTAAGCTCAAACTTTATTCATGAAACGAGTTCATTCTTTTAATACTAGTCCTATTGAGATCTTGGTTAGGTCTGACAGTGAGTTGAACATACACTGAAATTGAGTTGGATTGATCTGGTAGAAATGGCTGTTCTATTTTGCTGTTTATTACAAGGTTGATTTATTTATGTACAAGAAATAGTTTGCTATTTTAAAATTATGATGGTTAAATTATTAACCGGTATGACCACCAGGTTCCACTGCAGTTTCAGTAGACTTTGCTTTTTAACGTACTTAATGGTACAAAAGTGAAGACAGAGCTACCTGGTCTGTGCAGGGTTCAGCTATCAATGCCCTGGAGCCCTAGTATTTGATGGATATCTAGGTCTGTCTGTCTCTGATGTTTAGATATAATCAACAAAAAGCAAACTGAAAATCACATGTTGGGTTTTTATTATTAACTGAGCAGCTTCTACTAAAATGTATTCTTCTCATTTCTGACCTGCCTTCCACCTTCAAGTTTTTTTGTGACACAGACTTCACTTCTGCAATATGGAAATAGCTAACAGGCTGGAACTTCCCTTCCCGGAGAAAATGAGTCATTCTCTGTTTAAGCCTTTAAGAATTAAATTGTTAAAGGTTCCTTGCAGCAAAAATGCTCATGATTATTTTGGTGTGCCAAAGTTAGCAGGTATGTAGTTAGAAGATAAAAGTTCAATTGGGCTGTTTAGGGAGTGGGGTATTGAACATTTCACTCTTATGTACATTTTTTTGACCATTGTAATTCAATTTGTCCATTTCCTCCTTTGTCCATACAAGAGTCTAGTATTAAAATCTGCACAACAGTCTCTTATTTGCTTTTGTCTCTGATTAAAGAAAGTGTAAGATATTTTTCAGTATTAGGGCCATCATAATTGCTGGAAGAACAGATCTTACCCAAACAATTTGAAATTAACTGGCCTACACATTAAAGTTGTAGCTAACATCATGATATTTAAAAGGTAGATAAATGTTTCAGAAGTTGAGCAGATTTTATTCTAACAATTTTGATGGTTAAATTATTAACAGATTATTGTGAGGGCTCCAAAGAAGTTTATTGTTGATTTGTTTAATATCATTATGCAACATTTGAATAAACTGCATGTTTTGTTTCACTGTAGGATATTAGCTTTGATGATTGGTTGCAGAATTGCTCTTTAAACTGTCTTAACTACAGTACTCGGCTTTACTGTGGGAATAATGTTAAATGCCAAATAAGCTGCAATTGTTTGTCTAACCTTTATGAAACTCCTGATAATCCTTTAAATAGTTGTGAATGTTTGTAATCTGGAGCTAAAACAGCATACAACTTGTATATTTTATCAGTTTTTCCTAAACTAGTAAACTTTGTCTATCAAAATTACAACTTTATGCATCAAAGTGACTATTTTTGTAATTTCAAATCACAATTTTTATGACTAATATAAATGTTTGTCAAAATATATAATTGCGGTTTATATGTGAAATGCACTGCTTCAGATTTGTATATTTATTGTGCTGTACTTAGATTTGCATCTTTAGCCTATTAAAATATCTCGGTTGATGGTCTTGTAGAGCAGCACATTGATGTACAGATGTGCTTCACCACAATCTGGTTGGAGGTGGGTTAGAATCAGAATAGTATAGCACAGAAGGAGGCCATTCAGCCCATCGAGTCTGCACCGGCTCTTTCAAAGAGCAATCCAGTTAGTCCCACTTCCCCGCTCTTTCCTCATATCCCTACAATTTTTTCTCCAAGTATTTATCTAATTTTCTTTTGAAAGCTACTACTGAATCTGTTTCCACCAGTTTAAATCCTGCGCTGACTGACAAGCGGACATCAGGTGAAGAATGTTAACTATCCGCATGAAACACTGCAGGTTGATAGGTATCCACTGATTCCTCCCTCTGCCAGCACAGTGGAATGTCACCACTTTCAGAGGCATGTAATCCACATCCTACCACTCACTAGTGAAGGGTATTAGTTCACAGCACATAAGTTAAAAAAATTAATTTCACTCCAGTCTTGAAACTACTCTGTGCAAACGCTTAGCACGTTCGTTTGGCCTGAGCTTTCAAAAGGTTGTCCTCACCAGGAGCACCATAGAGTGCTGAGAACCCCCCCCCCCCCCCCCCCAAATCTCCCAACAATGTACCTCAAAATAGCAATAATAAGCTGACAATTTACATATTCACTCATAACCGAGTGACTAAAATCCAGCTATTGAGAGTATCACTGTTGGAGTGAATGTTTTTAAAGGCATGATTTAATCTTAACGTGTACTGTTTCTAAAACGTAGGAAATAGGAAACAGACCAATGATTCGTTTGGCTGTATCCAATGTATCAATTATACATTGGGTTATTCTATGAACAATAATTGCAACAGAAATTACAGGGAGGTGGTGGCGTAGTGGTTATGTCACTAGACTGGTAAGCCAGAGGCTCAGTCAAATGCTCTGAGGATATGGGTTCAAATCCCACCACGGCAGCTGGTGGAATTTAAATTCAATTTAATTCTGGAATTAAATGTTAGCCATTAGTAATGGTGACCATGATACCATTGTCGATTGTTGCAAAAACCCATCTGGTTCACTAATGTCCTTTAGGGAAGGAAATCTGCTGTCCTTACCTGGTCTGGCCGACACGTGACTCCAGACCCACAGTAATGTGGTTGACTCTTAATGCCCTCTGAAATGGCCTAGCAAGCCACTCAGTTGTAAACAACTGCTATGACCTACACCATATGGACTGCAGCGGTTCAAGGCGGCGGCTCGCCACCATCTTCTCGAGGGCAATTAGGGATGGGCACTAAATGCAGGCCTAGCCAGCCAGCGACGCCCACATCCCATCAATGAATAAAAAAATGTTTCAAATTACACCAACTTTTTTTTATTTTCCCCACTTTAACCCTTTTGTGCAGTACAGTGACCAACTTCAGAAACATGTCAACTTGATTATCAAAAAAGTTGCACATTCTGGATTATTTTTTAATGGTAGCTGCCGAAATCAAGCTTCAGTCTGCCTCTTTTGTGTTTTTGGTTTACTCCCATTTTCATCTTTTGAGTAATTCAATCCCACCGAATTTCCAAAAGTTTGCAGCTGACGTCCCATAACTTCCTGGCTGTTTCATCGTTCCTACCTTGAGGTGCCACAAATGCAGGGCTGCAGTCACTGTGAAGAAAACCAACATATCTCATGATGAAAATAGAAACATGGAGGGGGGATATCATTACTAAACTATAAGAGGTCATGATTTTGTTTTTCAAGTACAACTCATTTAATTTTAATAGAATTACAGCTGATCTGCAAAAAGTTAAATCAAGCCTATGCTAAAACTCGAACACATTTCCTCCTTCAGTCTTCCTGCAAACTTGGCATCACCTATTATTTTTTTCCAAACTTGATGGTGTTGTGCACTTGGGGCCTTGGCCCTTCATCCAGGTTTCTTAATTTAATTTTTTAAAAGATAGGTTACAAACCTGAAATGTTTTCCAGAAGTCTCTTGCAACTCTTCAGCTACAGCACAGTATATACTAGTCTGTGCACCCTGCTTTGGTGTTTTGATGAGGAAAGTGAGAACCTTCCATGCCAGGGCCATGACGGAGGAGTGCCTGGTTATTTCTGATTTGACAGAGCCTGGATGCACAGAATTTGCGGTGACTTTGGTGTCTATATCAAGAAAAGAAACAAAGTGGAGTATCACTGCAGTTTATAAAACACCACCTGAAAGCTAGTGGGCCTGCTGTCCTTGTGAATCAAACCTGGAACCTTCCTAGTCGATGCTACTTACTGCCTTAACCAGTTGAATCATTGGGAGTGCTTAAGAGTAGGATTCTTGTGAATGGAATTTGGGAGATCCCAGCATCAGGCTACCTCTATGCATTATCCATTCTCTCCTGAAGTTGATGGACTCGTGCTTGGATATAGTTCCTCGGGCACTGGCTGCTCTGTGGTACCTTGCCTGAGGTTTAAATGGGGGGCCTCAAAGAGTGGTGTGGGAGGAAGGGGTTTTAGTTCATGGGACACTGGCACCAGTACTGGGGATAGAGAGAGCTGTTCCGTTGGGACGGGCTCCACTTAAACCGGGCTGGGACCAGTGTCCTGGCGAACCGAATAACTAGGGCAGTAGACAGGACTTAAGCTAATGAAGGGGGGTGGAAGGATTCAGGAAAGAGTAAATTTAAAAGCAGTGAGAGAAATGTCAAGGCTCTAGAGTAGAGTTTTGGGTAAAAATAAGCAGAGTGGGTCAGGGAGAGAGAGTAACAAAGATAATAGGGCATCAGTGACTAAGGTAACATCAGGGAAAAATAGAAAAAAGTCAAAGCTAAAGGCACTATATCTGAATGCGCAAAGCATTCGCAACAAAATAGATGAATTAACAGTACAGATAGAAATTAATTAGTTTGATCTAATAGACATTACGGATACGTGGTTGCAATGTGTCCACGGTTGAGAACTAAATATTCCAGGATACTTAACTTTTAGAAGAGATTGGCAAAATTGAAAATGAGGAGGGGTAGCCCTGATAAAGGATGGGATAAAAATAGTAGAGAGGAAGGATCTTAGCTCTGAGAATCAAGTAGAATCAGTTTAGGTGGAGCTACGAAACAGCAAGGGGCAGAAAACATTGGTGGGAGTTGTTTATAAGGCCCCCAAACAGCAGTTGTAATGCAGAGTATAAATCAGGAAATTAGAGGCGCATGTAACAAGGGTAATACAGTAATCATAGGGGACTTTAATCTACATATAGACTGGGCAAACCAAATTTGCAGTAATAGTGTGGAGGACGAATTCATGGAATGTATACAAGATAGTTTTCTGTATCAGTATTTTGAGGAACCAACTAGGGACAAGGCTATTTTAGATCTAGTATTGTGCAATGAGAAAGGGTTAATTAATAACCTTGTAGTAAAGGGGACTTTAGGGAAGAGTGGCCATAATAGAATTTTATATTGAGTTTGAAAGTGATTTAGTTAAATCTGAAACTAGGGTCTTAAATCTAAACAAAGCAAAGTACGTAGGTATGAGGGGCGAGATGGCTAAGGTAGATTGGGAAACTACATTAAAAGGTATGATGGTAGAGAAGCAATGGCTAGCATCTAAGGAATTAATACATAATTTATAACAAATATACATTCCTTTAAGGCACAAAAACCCCAAAGGAAAAGTGGTCCAACCATGGCTAACAAGAGAACTTAGGTAGTATTAGATCAAAGGAAGAGGCTTATAATATTGTCAAAAAGAGTAGTAAGCCTGAGGATTGGGAGGATTTTAGGATTCAGCAAAGGAGGACCAAGAAATTGATAAAGAAAGGGAAAATAGAATATGAGAGTAAACTAGCGAGAGATATAAACCTTCTATAGGTATGCAAAAAGGAAAAGATTAGCAAAAGTAAATGTGGGTAGGGTGTCTCTGTCCAATCGCAAAGTGCAAAATAGCTGGGTATTCATAATTTATATTTAGCTTATTGAAGTCCTCGATTAAAATAGCCTCTGTTTCCACAAATCTCTATCTCTTTATAGAATACATTTTGACCTCGCATGGATCAGAGCCGAGCCTGATCCTGTCCACACATGTACACTTGCTCACTGGCATTACTGTACTGTGATCAGGAGCTGGATCCCTGGCCATATGTTCCTCCCTCATGCAGGAGCATTGAAACCAACTGTAGCTTCCCTACCACCACGCAGGCTGAAACCACATGCCAGAGATCGTGCACTGGGACCTTCTTGATCTGTATAGCTTAGTTACTCATTGGCATCGGTTTGTTAGATCAAAGATATGGTAATATCTTAAATTAATACCAAAAGCCAATATAAATGTTCATTTTTTAGTTGGGCTTTTGAACTATGACTGACTATGAACAAATGATCTTTTTAGATGTATAGGCAATTTATGGAATATTTAAACTAAATTGCGGAGATACAATTTGCATCCTACCTTTCAGACGCTTGGCCAATTCCCGAGTGAACAGCACATTTGCTAGTTTACTTTGGCAGTAGGCCAGGCCCCCATCATAACTCTTCTCACTCTGCAGATCTTTAAAGTTGATCCGACCGAAGGTGTGTGCAAAGGACGATACGTTAACAATGCGAGCAGGAGCTGATCTTTTAATGAGATCGAGAAGCAGGTAGGTCAGTAAGAAATGACCTAAAGGAAAGGAATGCAAAACATTCAACATCGTGATCTTAGATTTTCCACTTCTCTGGGATATTCTGTGTTGTGTTTAGAACTCACAATGACCTTACTCTATTACAAAGTCAACATTCTCAGTAAATGCAGAAATACTCTGCTCAATACATACCAGTAATTGAGTACGTAAGAAATAGGAGCAGGAGTAGGTCATGCGGTCCCTCGAGCCTGCTCCGCCATTCAATTAGATCCTGGCTGATCTTTGACCTGCACTCCATTTTCCTGCCCTATCCCCATATCCCTTGATTCCTCGAGTCCAAAAATCTATCTCAGCCTTGAATATACTCAACAACTCGGCATCCACAGTACTTTGGGGCAGAGAATTCCAAAGATTCACAACCCTCTGCGTGAAGAAATTCCTCTTCATCTCAGTCTTAATAGGCTGGCCCCTAATCCTGAGAATTTTCCCCGAGTTCTACTCTCCAGCCAGGGGAAACAATCTCTCAGCATCTACCATGTCAATCCCCCTCAGAATCTTATATGTTTCAATGAGATCACCTCTCATTCTTCTAAACTCCAGAGAGTATAGGCTCAAAATTTCCTCATAGGACAACCCTCTCATCTCAGGAATCAATCTAGTGAACCTTCGTTGTACCGCCTCTACGGCAAGTATATCCTTCCTTAAATAAGGAGACAAAAACTGTGCACAGTACTCTAGGTGTGGTCTCACCAGAGCCCTGTACAATTGTAGCAAGACTTCCTTACTCTTATACTCCAACCCTCTAGCAGTATGGCCTTTATTGCAAGGGGGTTGAAGTATAAGAGATGATGAGAGATTGTGTAGAATGGGCCTATACTCTCTGGAGTTTAGAAGAATGAGAGGTGATCTCATTGAAACATACAAGATTCTGAGGGTGATTGACAGGGTAGATGCTGAGAGGTTGTTTCCCCTGGCTGGAGCTAGAACTAGGGGGCATAGTCTCAGGATAAGGGGTCGGCCATTTAAGGCTGAGATGAGGAAGAATTTCTTCACTCAGAGGGTTGTGAATCTTTGGAATTCTCTGCCCCAGAGAGCTGTGAATGCTGAGTCATTGAGTATATTCAAGGCTGAGATAGATAGATTTTTGGAATCTAGGGGAATCAAGGGATACGGAGATCGGGCAGGAAAGTGAAGTTGAGGTCGATGATCAGCCATGATCTTATTGAATGGCGGAGCAGACTCGAAGGGCCTACTTCTACTTAGGTTCTTAAAGGCCAACATACTATTTTTGCCTTCCTAATTGCTTGCTGTACCTGCATGCAAACTCTGTGTTTCATGTACAAGGACACCTAAATCTCTCAACAATAACATCTAATAGTTTCTCACCATTTAAACAATATTCCAGTAGGCAGAAAACCTTTCTGTATGCGAATATCATTGGCCGAGGACAAAATCGGCCTTGGCTCCAACGCCTGCCTCGCAGTCAATGAACCTGCTGCTGCTCACTGCCCGCGCTCCCACATTACCTAAGGAAGGATATACAGTACTTGCCACAGAGGGAGTGCAACCAAGGTTCACGAGATTGATTCCGGGGTTGGTGGGACTGTCGTATGAGAAGAGATTGAGTAAACTAGGCCTGTATTCTCTTGAATTCAGAAGAATGAGAGGGGATCACATTGAAGCATACAAAATTATTACAGGGCTTGATAGGGTGGATGCTGAGAGAATGTTTCCCTTGGTTAGGGAGTCTAGAACCAGGGGCCACAGCCTCAGGATAAAGGGTCGGCCGTTCAGGACTGAGATGAGAAGAAATTTCTTCACACAGAGGGTGGTGAATCTTTGGAATTTTCTACCCCAGAGGGCTGTGGAGGCTCAGTCATTGGGTATATTCAAAACAGAAGTCGATAGATTTCTGACTAGTAAGGGCATCAAGGGATATGGCGATAGTGCCGGTGAATGGAGTTGAGACAGAAGATCAGCCACGATCTCATTGAATGGTGGAGCAGGCTTGAAGGGCCGAATGGCCTACTCCTGCTCCTATTTCTTATGTTCTTAAGTGCTGCTTTGGTGAGGTACCATTGGGACTGTACCTCAGCAAGTAATCAATCTCTTCATAAGGGGAGAAAATAGGCTGACAAAAAAAAATCCTAGTATTCCAACTGAAAGTGAGAACTTGCATTTATATAGCACTTTTTATGTCCTCAGTGTAATGATCAATAACATGTCATTCTATAGTGAACACTAGGTGGAGCTGTAGAGCTGTATATAGCTGTATGTATAAGACTGCACTACCCAGCTGTATATATAAGACTACATTACCCATGAGGCTAGGCTACCCACAAGGCAACAGTCAAGATGGCAGCCTGCACACAAGAGCACACATGCTGCATCTCTACAGATACTGTACCTAGAGAACGTGTACTGAATAAATGACTAGCTAGAAGCTAGCTGTATTCATAATAAGAATGTCTAGTTATTAATGAACATAACATGGTACCAGGGTGGTGAAGATCTGCTGAAAATTGTGAAAAGCGACATGGAGAATTTGAAGCCACCAGAGCGTTTGAATCTCGAGGGAAATGTCGACTACAATTGGCGGATTTTTAAACAACAATTCGAACTCTACATTGCAGCCATCGGATTCGGTACGAAGCCAGACGCAAGGAAGATAGTGTTGCTGCTTACGGTTGCAGGCCCACAGGCGATAGAGGTATTTAATACATTTGTATTTAATCCAGAGGAGAACAGAGGAAAATTAGAAGATGTGCTAAAAAAATTTGATGCACAGTTCTCTCCCAAAAAGAATGAGACCTATGAAAGATACATCTTCTGTTCTCGGACACAGCAGCAAAATGAGACTTTTGATAGCTTTATAACTGATCTGAAACTGAAAGCACAGACATGTAATTTCTCTGAGCTCAAAGCATCCATGATTAGATTGTGTTTGGTATTCATGATAAAAATGTCAGGGAACGTCTGTTGAGAGAAACCGAACTAAATTTGGAAAATGCGGTGAAAATATGCCAAGCCAGCGAGCTAGCTCGAAAGCACGCAAAGACTTTCAGTGAAATCAATAATGATGCGATTGTAATGAGTGATAATGCTGCTGTCGGTGCTGTGACCTATAAGGGGAAGAAACATGGGCAGAACAGAAATGAAAAGCAATCGGAGGATGAAATTTTTAATTGTAAACGCTGTGGTTACAAACACCAGTTAAGACAATGCCCAGCGTTTGGAAAAATGTGCACAAAGTGTAATAGAAAGAATCACTTTGCCAAACAATGCTTTTCAAAAGTAAAAACAACGAAAGGGCAACAAGTTAATGTGATTGAGGACACTGATTTAAGTGAGACGTTTTTGGTAGGAATGGTGTCATGTGACGATATCAAAAAAGATACAGAAAATGTGCAGCCCTCAGAAATGGACAATGCTGAACATAAAGTCAATGCAGTAAAAGTGGACAAATGGATGATCCCACTGCAGATAAATGGAGCATTAGTTATATTGAAACTGGACACTGGGGCAAAAGCAAACTTAATCAGTATGAGTGACATTAACAATATGAAAGAAAAGCCCAAAATACAGAAAAAGTCAGTACTACTGAAGGACTATAATGGACAGAAAATAGATAGCTTAGGTGTATGCAGACTCAAAGTGACAGTCAAAGACAAAGTGCATCATCTCATGTTTTCTGTTGTGGCTGAAAGACTTGATTCGATACTAGGTGACAAAGCTTGTGAAGACTTAGAACTGGTCAAGAGAGTCACCGCAGCAGATGTTGTTAAGCAGTGGAAAGAGAAAAAGAAAAAGAAGAAGCCTGCACCAGAGCAGGAAGCAGTTCCGGTGGATACTCCTTCTTCCCTCAGGCCAATCTTTGGTGTTCCATTAGCCGAGGCTGCTGAGAGGACTATGCTGTATGATGGGATCCAGCTGCCAGCAGTTTTTTGAGAGTGCATTGACTACATTGAGAGTTATGGCATGAAGAGTGAAGGAAACACTGAAACCCTCTCCAAGCAAAGATCGCAAGGAGACCTCGATCTATACAAGAGCAGATTGATGACAATGCCGCAACTGCATCTTGTCATTCACCGCCAGAACAATCTCATGAAGACACATCAGACTTACCCGTGTTGAGAAGATCCACACGTGAAGTAAAAGAGCCTGATAGACTTAATCTTTGAGTACAATGTAAAGCTTTGAAAATGTGTTGACTGTTTTGAAAATGTTTATGTTTATAGAGCACTAACAAAAGTGTTACTGATATTATCTTTATTGTTTTCTTGAAAGTTGATTGATATTGATTTTGTTAAACCTCAAAGAAAGGGGGATGTAATGATCAATTACGTCATTCTATAGTGAACACTAGGTGGAGCTGTAGAGCTGTATATAGCTGTATGTATAAGACTACACTACCCAGCTGTATATATAAGACTACATTACCCATGAGGCTAGGCTACCCACAAGGCAACAGTCAAGATGGCAGCCTGCACACATGCTGCATCTCTACAGATACTGTACCTAGAGAACGTGTACTGAATAAATGACTAGCTAGAAGCTAGCTGTGTTCATAATAAGAATGTCTAGTTATTAATGAACATAACACTCAGAATCTCCCAAAGCATCTCTCAGGCAATTAATTACTTTTGAAGTGTAGTCACTGTTGTGATGTTGGCAAATGAATCAGCTGGTTTGCACACAGCACAGTCATACTAACATGTTAAAGACGCTCTATAAATACAAGTTGTTATTAACTTACCCAGGTGATTTACACCAAAGTGCATCTCAAACCCATCGCCTGTCTTCGTGAAGGGGCACATCATCACACCAGCATTGTTGATCAAAATGTTGATCAGTTTTTCCTCTGTCATTAAATAGAATTGGGAAATAGAAAATAAGTCACAAAATGGAAGCATGCTAATTGGTTTCATTCTTTTCTTCTTGATGTGGTGCCATGATGTGAGGGCACATACCTTTTTACCCAGTCTTAACAGTTTGCTAGTTAACCCCCTCTCCCTCTTTCAGACCAGACCAGGCCAGGCCAGGCCAGGCATATCCTGCAGTGGAAAGAGCATAAGGTCACAGGAATTTCTCGATGAAAAAAGACCAAGCCCATCTCGTTTGCCTTCTACCATCCAGGAGATATAGAGTTGTTGACTAATCATAGCAATAAATCTCTATTAATTAGTCTACAACAGACCCAGACATGACGTGAGGAAAACCCCAGTGGTGGAGAGCATTGGGAACCATAGCTCCAAAAACACCTTCCCCCCCCACGTCATGTCTCAAATTGCTCATAAGCTGTATCCCAAAATGCTATTTTCTGAAAGAACTCTCTTTAATATGCATTTGAACGAATCAATACTAACTGCTTCCAGTCAGAGTCTGTTCCATAGGTTGTCCGCTCGCTCACTGAAATAATGTTTTTGTAGATTAGTTTTGAATTTACCCCCTTCAAGCACAGGCTGTGTCCTCTGGTCTTCCAGCTTTGACCTCCACCTCTATGTGGCAGTGTAGCTGAGGCAAGGCGTTTAGTGGAATGGAGAGCTGAACCCGTGTTCTCCCATTCTCTGGCTGCGCCAAACTGGTTCTCCAACATACAGTGCAAATGTTTCACACCTTGGGTTAAACAACTTCCAGGTTATCAGGATTCATTTAATTGCTGCCAATATTTTTTCATTCAATGAGCTACATACCGCACCTAACTATCACAGTAACCCCCCAAAAAGACAAAAGCATTACAGTACACGAGGAAGCCGTTAGCCTTGAGTTGTTATTTGAAGCGAGCACTGTGAAATTTTAATCTAATAATGGAATTAGTGTTAACTTGTCGGCACTTGTCCTCATTTACAAAACTCAACCCCACCTTGCCTCTGCAACCTTCCTCTGTCCCAGCCTGCACCTGACAGTCCTCTCACTCTGGGCTTTTATGCCTCCCTTCCCCACCTCCCTCCTGATGTTCCCCATGTGGTGGCACTGCTTTCAGCTGACCCTTCTGGAGCTCGCTCCCTACAACTCTTAGCCTCCCCTCTTCCCCTCTCCACCTTTAACTGCCTCCTCAATACCTATGTTTTCAACAATGTTCTTGGTTGACTCCTACTTCTTCTGCCTTGACTTAGTTCACTTGCTCCCGTGTAGTGTGTCATGAATCTTATCATTCATGAAGAAATGACTCATGAAGTAACACTGGACGGCCAGCTGGTGGCGCCGTCCAAGGAGTATAAATACTCGGGCGTGGGCCCAGCTTGCTCAGGACGTTTTTGTAACCAGGAGCTAGTGATGTAACTAGAATCTCATGGTTGTGAAACAGTTTATTAAAGCCTTGTTTTATACTCAAACCAAGTGCTCAGTAATCTTTTTACATCATAGTGCTTGGGAAGTTTTATTACATTAAAGGCACTATACAAATGCAAATTGTTGCTGTGTACACTGAGTTAACTGATAATCGCCAGTGCAACGCTTATTCTGCCTAAAAAACATTTGGCGCCAGGGACGGACAAGACCTGGCTCAGCGGTGATGCTCCTATTGTCGAATAGCCTGCTGAAACTGACAAGGCTCCTGCATGATCACTGGACTGATATACCAAAGGTGTTCTGTTGCCTATGCAACTATGCCCAAATATGATGCTCTAAATTCAAAAAAATGAAGGGAGAAAAGAGAAGAAAATTATGGGGCAGGCAGACGGAGAAGGGAAAATCATGATTACTTTAAAGTGACCATGTTTGAGATTCAAATGTAATCAGTTCTTTACTTGTGTTGCAGGTATCAATTTCTCCAGTCAAACTGTGCACCGTGATAGAAGAAAGTGACGATTACAGTTGGTCACCTGACTTTGTGTCGCAAATGCAGCTTTGTAACCTTCTGTATGATTTGCTTTTCCAATATTTCCATCAAGTGTTAAGGGTCCAATTTTTATTTTAGTATAAAAAGAGCTTCAGGATAGTTTTAGGTGCATGACAAATTGATTGACTTTGTATGACAGAACTTTAACTAAATCCTGAGAGGATCGAGCAAAACATTCAGTACTGATTGTTATTATACAGTATCATCACCATTTGGATTAATTGGCATCCTGTGGCATTGAAATCATCACTTCTAACCCAACAATAATACAGAACCAACAACTGCACTTTTACAGGGCCTTTCACATTGAATCATTTTAAAGTGCTTCACATCGTGAATTATTTGACTATTGTTATGTTGGTAAATTTGACAGTCTTTCTCTTGTAGTAATTGTCACAAAGAGCTATGGAATGAACCACCAATCAGTTGTTTGGTGGTATTGGTTTAGGGACGAATCTTGGCCAGAATACTGGGATCACCTGAACCACCTTAAAACATAACATAAGAATTAGAAGCAGGAGTTTGGCAGATGGAATTTAATGTGGGAAAATGCGAGGTTATCCACTTTGGTAGGAAAAATAAAAAAGTAAAATGATTTAAATGGGGAGAGATTACAAAATGCTGAGGTACAGAGGGATCTGGGGGTCCTTGTATATGAATCACAAAAAGTTAGCATGCAGGTACAGCAAGTAATTAGGAAAGCAAATGGTATGTTAGCCTTTATTGCAAAGGGAATGGAGTATAAAAGTAGGGAAGTCCTGTTACAACTGTACAGGGCGTTGGTGAGACCACACCTGGAGTACTGCGTACAGTTTTGGTCTCCTTATTTAAAGAAGGATATACTTGCATTGGAGGCAGTTCAGAGAAGGTTCATGAGGTTGATTCTGGAGATGAAAGGGTTGTCTCATGAAGAAAGGTTGAGCAGATTGGGCCTATGCTCATTGGAGTTTAGAAGAATGAGAGAGGATCTTATTGAAACATATAAGATTCTGAAGGGGCTTGACAGAGTAGATGCAGAGAGGATGTTTCCCCTCATGGGGGAATCTAGAACTAGGGGGCATAATTTCAGAATAAGGGGGCACCCATTTAAATCGGAAATGAGGAGGAATTTCTTCTCTCAGAGGGTCGTGAATCTTTGGAATTCTCTTCCCCAGAGAGCTGTGGAGGCTGGGTCATTGAATATATTTAAGGTGGAGATGGACAGATTTTTGAACGATAAGGGAGTCGAGGGTTATGGGGAGCGGGCAGGGAAGTGGAGTTGAGGCCAAGATCAGGTCAGCCATGATCTTATTGAATGGTGGAGCAGGCTCGAGGGGCCAAATGGCCTACTCCTGCTCCTACGTCTTATGTTCTTATGAGTAGGCCATTCGGCCCTTCGAGCCTGCTCCACCATTCAATTAGATCATGGCTGATCTTCTACCTCAACTCCACTTTCCTGCACTATCCCCATATCCCTTGATTCACTTAATATCTAAAAATCTATCGATCTCTGTCCTGAATATACTCAACGACTGAGCCTCCACAGCCCTCTGGGGTAGAGAATTCCAAAGATTCACCACCCTCTGAGTGAAGAAATTTCTCCTCCTCTCAGCCCTAAATGACCAACCCCTTATTCTAAGACTGTGACCCCTGGTTCTAGACTCCCCAGCCAGGGGAAACATCCTCCCTGCAACTACCCTGTCAAGCCCTGTAAGAATTTTGTATGTTTCAATGAGATCACCTCTCATTCTTCTAAACTCCAGAGAATATAGGCCTAGTCTACTCAATCTCTCCTCATAGGACAATCCCCCCATCCCAGGAACCAGTCTGGTGAACCTTCGTTGCACTCCCTCTATGGCAAGTATATCCTTCCTTAGGTAAGGAGACCAAAACTGTACACAATACTCCAGGTGTGGTCTCACCAGGGCCCTATATAATTGCAGTAAGACATCTTTACTCTTATACTCAAATCCTCTTGTAATAAAGGCCAACATACCATTTGCTTTCCTAATTGCATGTTACCTGTGTTGTGTATGTACCTTTAAGAGAGAACTGTTTTACAGCTCCTGTATACTGTAGTACCGGCAGTGACCACACCTGTATATAAAGCCGGAGCAGGCTTCTGTACTTCAGTCTTGAGACTACTCTACTCCAGTAAATACCTGTTGATTGTTAAGTTACAGCATCCGTGTAGTTCTTGGGGAAACATCCTATTTAAAGAATCACGGATCTAACAGTGGCGACGAGTGTCGATTCGAATCTACCTGCAACTCTGCATTTCCCTTCGAGGATTCGCTCCGGGAGGGCAGTGGAAGAAAGTCGAGGCCAGAAACACGGGCGTCGACCACGAGCAACCGCCCAGTTGTCCGGCAGAGAGTGAACATCGCAGGGGAGGCTGTGGAGAGCCGGGCTTGGTTCCCCAGCCACGACGATCAGCAACAGACTGACGACAGGTACAGCGCAGACCCTTCCCGGACAGCGGCGGCTGGAGCCGACCGACGGCAGAGAAAAAGCCGAGCAGCGTCGACGGGGTAAGATAGAGGGTGAAGCGCACAGGGCGCAGCCGGGGGTTAAAAACCGAGCGGCGTCAAGGAAAAACAAAACGGAGAGAGGGTAAAGCACAGCCAGGGCTCAAGGGCTGAACAGTGTCCGCGGGGAGAAGAAGGGAGATCGCGGGAGACGCCATTGAGCTGCGGAGAAAAAGGAAGAGTGCGGGAGACGCCATTTTTAGAAGCCGCAGCGGAGAAGAAGGGCGAGCGCGGGAAGAAAGGAAAGCGCGGGAGACGCCATTTTGTGCCAGCGGAGAAGAAGGGAAAGCGCGGGAGACGCCATTTTTGACAGCTAAATCACACCCAGGGATGCCGAAGAGTGGCAGTATCTCTACGTTCGACAATGAAGTCAAAGATTGGGCGACATATGTGGAACGTATTGAGGTGTACTGCAGGGCGAATGAAGTGCCAGATGCTAGGAAAGCACTGGTTCTGTTAAATTCCATGGGTGCAAAAACTTATGGGTTACTGCGAAACCTAATAACCCCAGAGAAGCCTGTGAATAAGAATTTCGAAAGCATAGTAGAAATCCTACAGGACCACTTAAACCCCACACCGCTGCTGATAGCAGAACGATTTCAGTTCCATAAAAGGAACCAACACAAAGACCAGCCGTCGAAGCAGAGCTGGAAGGGTTGGAACGTTCAGGAATACTGTCCAAAGTAGACTGGAGCAAGTGGGCTACACCCATCGTTCCTGTAATGAAGAGGTCGTTGAGTAATACGCCTGGGGAACCAAAGAAGGTCCGCATCTGTGGGGATTTTAAGGTGACAGTGAACCCAGTCCTTCACACGGTACAATAACCGCTTCCACGAATTGAGGATATTTTCGCCTCGCTATCTGGAGGTAAACGCTTCACCAAAATTGATCTAGCCCAGGCGTACTTGCAAATGGAGGTAGAAGAAGCCTCGAAACAATACCTCACGATCAACACTCATAAAGGTCTCTATCAATACAACCGGCTGGTGTTCGGGGTAGCATCGGCTCCGGCTATTTGGCAAAGGGTGATGGATCAAGTCCTGCAAGGGATTCCAGGGACCCAGTGTTATTTGGACGACATCCTGGTCATGGGCAAAAATGACAGTGATCACCTCGCCAACTTGGAGAAGGTGCTCACCAGATTAAAGGAATATGGGCTACGAGCTAATCGCCACAAGTGCGAGTTTTTCCAGAAGCAGATCTCATATTGTGGCCACGTCATCGATGAAGAGGTGTTACATAAGTCCCCTGAAAAGATTGAGGCAGTAGTCAAGGCTCCAGCACCGGAAAATGTGTCACAACTGAGGTCGTTCCTCGGGCTGGTAAACTACTACCATAAGTTCTTACCAAATTTGTCCACGGTATTACACCCACTGAACACCCTACTGCAAACAGGGGTGCCATGGAAGTGGAATGACGAACGTAGACGAGCTTTCCAGAAGTGTAAAGAATTGATCACATCAAAAGAGGTGTTGGCCCATTTTAAACCAGCACTACCAATTCGGTTGGCATGTGATGCATCACCCTATGGTATTGGAGCGGTGCTGTCGCACAAATTCCCAGACGGGTTGGAGAGGCCAGTAGCCTTTGCGTCTCGGTCACTAACCTCAGCCGAGCGCAACTACGCCCAGATTGACAGGGAGGCCCTCAGCCTAGTATGGGGAGTTAAAAAAATTCAACCACTATCCGCATGGGCAGAAGTTCACCTTGCTGACTGACCACCAACTATTTGTCTCCATCTTTAATCCTAAGAAGGGCGTTCCAGTGATGACTGCACAACGGTTACAAAGATGGTCCCTATTTCAAGGGGCGAATCAATATGAAATAGAATATAAAGGCACGAAACAGCATGGAAACGCTGATGGGCTATCACGCCTGCCACTGCCTACTGTGGAGGAAGCACCAGCAGTGGACCCTATCGAGATATTTTATTCGTCAATAATTGAACGATTGCCAGTAACGAACGCGGATATAGAGAAGGAGACCCGCAATGATCCGACACTGTCTCGGGTATATGATTTGACGGTGAGGGGATGGCCAACACATGGCGACTCACTGTTGCCAGCATTCTCATCCAGAAGAGAACAGCTGTCAGTATGCCAGGGGATAGTGATGTGTGGATCCCGAGTGGTGATTCCACCCAAGTTAAGGGAGAGAGTGCTAAATGAGCTTCATGAAGGTCATCTGGGAGGGGTGAAAATGAAAAGCCTTGCTAGGGCTTATGTGTGGTGGCCAGGGATCGATCAACAAATCGAGGACCTAACCAAGAGCTGCTCAGGATGCCAGAAGGTCCAAAATGCACCACCACATGCCCCTCTACACCCATGGGAGTGGCCCTCCTCTCCATGGCAATGGGTGCATATTGATTTTGCTGGTCCATTCATGGACTCAATGTTCTTAATAGCAGTGGATGCTCACTCGAAATGGCCTGAGGTGATAAAAATGTCCTCAACCACTACAGAGAAAACGATTGCAGTCCTACGGACCATATTTGCCAGGAACGGCTTGCCAGAGCAGATTTGCTCTGATAATGGACCACAGTTTGTGTCCGAAGAGTTTCGAAAATTTATGAGAAGGAATGGGGTAAGGCATTACACATCCGCCCCGTATCATCCAGCCACAAATGGATTGGCTGAAAGGCTCGTACAAACCTTTAAAAAGGTGATAAAAGCCATGTGCGACGATGAAATTCCACTACAGCATAAGATGGACAATTTCCTATTAGCCTACAGAAATGCGACACATGCAGTTACCAACCAGACCCCGGCCATGATGTTCTTTAACCGAAGGTTGAGATCTCGTCTGGATTTGCTCAGACCAAATGTGCGAAGAAATGTTGAGGATAAACAATTCCAGCACATCAATGAGAAGCCGACAAGGAGCTTCAATGTAGGAGAACCAGTCTTGGCCCGTGACTACCGAACAGAGAAATGGCAACCCGGAACGATATGCACAAGGCAGGGGCCATTAATGTACACAGTGGATGTCGGGGAGAACATTGTGAGACGCCACGTCGATCAGATCTTAGCGTCACAGGAACGAGTCAACCCCATGTCTCGAATACCTGGGGATGAACCCGACATACCGGTAGCATCTACCTCCGAACCAGTAGCAGTGGAAACCGATGAACTAACCGACGAAAAGGGGCCAGAATCGCCTCCGCACCAAGAACAAGAACCTCAGGAAAGGCGCTATCCCGAAAGGATCAGAAAGCTGCCCCAAAGACTGAATCTATAAATGGACTATTTTCAGTTAATGTTGCATGTTAAAAATGTTAATTGTTAAATGAATGTTATGGTACTGTTAATCTAAAAGGGGAGGAATTGTTGTGTATGTACCTTTAAGAGAGAACTGTTTTACAGCTCCTGTATACTGTAGTACCGGCAGTGACCACACCTGTATATAAAGCCGGAGCAGGCTTCTGTACTTCAGTCTTGAGACTACTCTACTCCAGTAAATACCCGTTGATTGTTAAGTTACAGCATCCGTGTAGTTCTTGGGGAAACATCCTATTTAAAGAATCACGGATCTAACAACCTGCATGTTAACTTTCAGTGATTCGTGTACAAGGACACCCAGGTCCCTCTGAATACCAACATTTCCCAGAAAAGAAAGAGGAGGGTCTCTGTCTAATTTCTCAGCTGAAGAATAGTTAGGTGAAAGGGTAGGGACGAATGGGGAAAAATTCGGTTGCTTTGCGCCTCCCGTTAGAAGGCGGTAATGGGACGCAAAGCAACTAGCGCCTGGGTGCGGTGATGTTTGCGCCGCTCGCGAAATTGACACTGCCCTGATCTCCTGCGCCCGCAGTCGTGACGTCAGTCGAGCGTGCAACGTCCCGGACCAGATATTGAGTGACGCCCCCCTCCTTTCTGCCTGCCGCAAGCAACGATAGGGAGACTGGAACGTTTTCCAGTCGGTGAGGGGCTGGGGGATGCTATTTAAAGGCGCCCTCTTCCTGCCTTTTTTTGTGGTAGACATTTTTGCACCACGCATTCTGACAGAGAGTGATTCTGAGAGAGAGAGGTGGCTAAAACTAGATAAAAATATAGGAATAGCAAAAAAAGATGTTTACTTATGTGCGATCTACATACCTCCAATAGAATCGCCATATTTCGAAGAGGAGTTATTTGATACTCTCCACATGGAAATCAGCCATTTCCAGGCCCAAGGAAAGGTGATAATATGTGGGGACCTAAATGCAAGGACCGGTTGTGAACCTGACTTCATAGACCCACAGGGAAACAACCATGTGTTTGGCCAGACCCCTTTAGATGTCACACCAGCCATCGCAAATCGGAACAACCGTGAAATAAATAAAAGCGGTAGGGAGGTAGTGCAACTCTGCCGAACCTTAGGCCTGTACATAGTTAACGGTAGGTTCAGAGGGGACTCCCTAGGGAGACTCACATACTCCTCAACTCTTGGGTCTAGTGTGGTGGACTATACAATCACTGACCTGGACCCCTGCGATATCAACTCATTCACTGTCAGGCAGCAATCCCCCCTCTCAGACCATAACCAAATAAATATGTACCTTAAACTTTCTGCCCAAACTACAGACACAAAAAAGGAACCCAGTAAGCTCCATAAAATAAACCAGACATACAGATGGGCCCCAGACAGTGGAGAAAAATTCATCACAGCACTAAAGTCACCTGATCTCACAAGTAAAATATCAAAATTTAAAGAAAACCCATACGAGATCACCAGAGATGGTGTAAACATGGCCATAGAGGATATAAATATGATCTTCCATGAGGCAGCTGTAAAAGCCGACCTTGTGAAACAGAAGAGGAAGCGTCACAAAAGACAAAATAAAAATAAGAAATGGTTTGACCACGAATGCAAAAATGCCAGAAAAGACCTGAGAAAAATATCAAACCAAAAGCATCGCCAACCAAACAATCCGGACCTACGTACTAGATACAATGAAACCCTCAAAAGATATAAACACACCATTAGGAACAAAACACAAAACTATACCCACAAAATACTCGAAGAAATTGAAAACTCCACCAACCCAAAACAATTCTGGGAAATGTGGAATAACCTGAGTACAACACAATTGCAAGCATTACCAATCCAAGATGGCGACATCTGGAGAACACATTTTGAAAACCTCTACAAAGACATCCCAATAAACGAAACAAACCCAAGTCAACATCAGGTCACAGAAAAACTCCACACATTAGAAGCAACAATTAAAGACAACCAAAACCCTCTAGACTCCCCAATCACATGGAAAGAACTGGCCACAAAAACAAAATCTCTCCACCTAAAGAAAGCCTGTGGCCCAGACAACATCAAAAATGAAATGCTCAAGTTCAGCAATATGGAGATGCAGGGTGCGGTACTCAAATTATTCAACATCATATTACGTTCAGGCTGTTTTCCCGATATCTGGTGCCAAGGACTAATCTCCCCCATATATAAAAGTGGAAACAAATCAGACCCAAATAACTACCGCGGCATCTGTGTCAACAGTTGTCTAGGGAAGTTATTCTGCAGTATTCTAAATAGTAGATTACTTGATTTTCTTAACAAACATAATATCCTCAGAAAAAAACAAATAGGCTTTCTTCCAAAACACCGCACCACCGACCATATCTATACCCTTCACACCCTCATTGAAAAACATATACACCAAACAAAAAATGGGAAAATATTCGCCTGTTTCATCGACTTCAAGAAAGCCTTTGACTCTATATGGCACGAAGGGCTCTATTATAAACTTCTACAGTGTGGAATAGGGGGCAAAGTCTATGACCTTATTAAATCAATGTATCTGAAAAACAAATGCGGGGTCAAAATTGGAGACAAACGCACCGATTTCTTCACCCAGAGAAGAGGCGTCCGGCAGGGCTGCAATTTGAGCCCGACCCTGTTCAACATATACATAAATGAATTAGCAGACATGCTGGAGCAAAGCGAGTCACCAGGTCTCCGTCTCCTGGATGGAGAAGTGAAATCCCTGTTCTATGCGGACGACCTGGTTCTGCTGTCTCCCACAGAACAGGGATTACAGCAACAACTAGACCTACTCGACAAATACTGCCAAAATTGGGCTCTAACAGTAAATTTAAAGAAAACCAACATCATGATTTTTCAAAAAAGGCCCAGATGTCAGGAAAACAAATACCAGTTTACCCTCAGTGATACCACTATAGGACACACTATGAGCTACACCTACCTTGGTCTAACTATTACAGCATCAGGGAGCTTCAGCATAGCAGTGAATGCACTAAAAGAAAAAGCCCGAAGAGCCCTATATGCAATAAAAAGAAAATTCTACAACATCCAAATCCCAATCAAAATCTGGCTAAAAATATTTGACAGCATAATCCTGCCCATTGCACTATACGGTAGTGAAGTATGGGGCCCGCTAAATCACCAAAGCTACACTAAATGGGAAAAACACACAATAGAAGCACTACATGCAGAATTCTGCCGAAGCATCCTGCGCACCCAAAGAAAAACGCCAACAAATGCATGCAGAGCCGAACTAGGCAGATACCCACTGATAATAAACATCCAAAAACGAGCACTAAACTTCCTAAATCACCTCAAATCTAGCTCCCCAGACACCCTTCATTTCAAAGCCTTTCAGACCCAAGAGCTAAACCCAGAAAAGAGTCCCCTGAGTCAGCTGCTACTGAAAATAAGTACTCAGCCGGACCCTGACCAGCCCCAGACCAACACAGCCGTCCAAACACCAATCCGAGTGAACCAAATCATTAAACAATGCAAAGAAACCTACCTGGAACATTGGAACAAAATAACCGAAAGCCAAAGCAGATTAGAATGTTACCGGGCCCTCAAAAGAGAATATAAACTGGCAGACTACCTCACGACCATCAGAGACACAAAACAGAGACAGACCCTCACCAGGTACAGACTAAGCGACCACCAACTGGAAATTGAAAAAGGCAGATACAAGAAATCCTGGCAGCCTAGAGAGAATAGAATATGCGATCAATGTCTGGCCGGCGAGGTTGAAACAGAAATGCATTTCCTCCTAAAATGCGAAAAATCCAACACATTAAGAAACATATTATTCAACAAGCTAAGCCAAACAACCCCAGATTTCAAGGAATTGGATGACCTGTCAAAATTGAGATTAGTCCTGGGAGAAGGAGACAGACCATACCTTGGGGCCAAATATGTAACAACATGTCACAACCTGAGGACTGTTTAAAATTAAGACAGTTTAAAATTAATATTGAACGTACCAAATGAAGTACAAAGACTGTTTAAAATTAATATTGTTTAAAAGTAATATTGTATGTACCCAACAAATGTCAAATCGATTGACACCTACAGAATGTTGGAAAACTGTACCTTTTTGCTATGTAAGCTTTGGCAATATGGTTCTCTGTAAACTTTCATGCCAATAAAGCATTTGAATTTGAATTTGAATTTGAGAGAGAGAAAGAGAGAGAGAGAGAGAGAGAGACCTGTATAGAGTCAACGCTGTGTGAAGTAGTTTTGGCTACTGAGCATCACTTTGCGGGTTCTTTTGGATTTGACCTTCATTATTTCGATTGTCAAGAGACTATGGGGGCTGCACTGATTCGAGACGTCGTCCTGCGCCTGCAGAATCGGAGGCAACAGAGACACAGAGAGAGAGTTGCAATCATGGCCAGATGGAGGAGGGCTCCAGGCCTCTGTACAGGAGACCTTACCCTCCCAAGGTATTCCGGGAGCAGTTCTCCTACATTCATTTGTCTGAGGAGCAGTGTTTGCGCAGGCTGCGCTTCAGCAAGGAGGTGGTCACTGAGCTCTGCCACCTGCTGCAGCCAGATCTGCAGCCGCAACTGAGGACCAGGACGTCTCTGTCAGTGGCAGTGAAGGTCACAGTGGTTCTGAATTTTTATGCCACCGACTCCTTTCAAGCAGCTACTGGGGACATCGCCAATATCTCCCAGTTCGCTGTCCATTGCTGTATCCGGGAGGTGATAAATGCCCTCTATAAAAGGAGATGCCAGTACATCTCTTTCCCGATGACCCGGGCCAAACAGCATGAACGCGCATTGGGCTTTGCGAGGATAGCGGGCTTTCCCATGGTGCAGGGCGCCACTGACTGCATGCATATGGCATTGCGGGCACCGCAAGGGGTTCCACTCCTTAAATGTCCAGTTTGTCTGTGACCACAGACAGCTGATACTCGCTGTCAATGCCCGCTATCCTGGCAGCAGCCACGATGCTTTCATCCTGTGCCAGACTGGTGTGCCAGACCTTTTCCAGGCACCACATCAGCCAAGTGGTTGGCTCCTCGGGGACAAGGGTTATCCACTCTGCACCTGGCTGATGACACCGCTCCGTAACCCCAACACCCCTGCTGAGCTGTGGTACAATGAGAGCCATCTCGCCACCAGGAACATCATTGAGCAGACGATCAGCGTGCTCAAGCAACGGTTCCGCTGTCTAGACCACTCAGGAGGAGCCCTGCAGTACTCTCCTGAGCGAGTCTCCCTCTTCATAGTTGTGTGCTGCATTCTTCATAACCTGGCAATCCTCAGGACCCAGCCAATGCCACCAGGCCTTGGAGCACCACTGGAGGAGGAGGAAGAGGAGGAGGATGATCAGCAGCAGCACCAAGGCAGGAGGGAGGCCCATAATGTTGAAACTGCAAGGGCCATCCGTCAACGACTGATAACAAGCCGCTTCTAGGCCCCTACTCAGGAAATAGCTTCTGGCATGGAGAACAACATGAATGAAAGCAACCTGCAACCCCAAAGCCGGCCAAGGCAGCAATGATTCCAAAGACCAAACATGTACATTTTGAATACAAAAACTTTTTTAGTTTATAAACTCGGTGTGTGTCATTTCTCCATGACAAACTAATAGAAAGAAACACAAAAAATCATTAATTGACATAACTGCTTCTCACAACCTGGAGATAATGGCCAAAATACTAAACAAAAGTTTTAACATGAACCTAGGCCTTTAATAAAAACATTCCCAACATTTCGTCACACCTCCTACTTTTTGCCCTTTGAGGGTGATCTCCTTCCCTTGCGCAATTCCCCCCTTCCCACCCTACTGCTCCTCCGTAATGGGACCCCAGTGGCTGCAGCAAGGCTGGTGGAAGGCTGCTGATTGTCAGAACCTGAGACTACAGATGCCCTTGAAGGACGGCCTCGACCAGCTCTGGGCCTGGAGGGCCAGCTGCAGACTGCACCAACTCTGCATGGGTGGCAGCAGCCTGGGATACAGGCGGTGGCAAGTGCAGTGGAGAAGTGACAGTGGTGGCAGCAGCAATGCTGTCATCTTGAGAGAGGACAACTCCCCCCTGTTTGACCGACACACTGGCACTCCCACGGGGCAGCACCTCAGCATCCAGAGCAATCTGCTGGAGCACAGATTGCTGGCCTGTTGCGGCGCGGTGAGAGCCCAGGGGAAATGTATCCGAACCAGCGACGATGGCAGCAGTCAGTGCTTGCGTGGCCTCAATCTGAGACTGCATGAGACCAGTCTGAGATTGGATCACAGCAGCCAGTGACTGAATTGCAGCACCAAGCACTTGCGTGGCATCCGCCTGTGCTACAGCGAAGTGCTCCAGACTCCTTGCCAGTGCATCAATGCTTTCGAGCACCCTTCCCACTGCACCCATGAGCTGAGTGTGCATGTCCACCGCCTGGGTGTTCATTTCAACGATGAGCCGCTCCTCCTCTGCGTCCAGTGCAGCAGGACTCGCTGGCCTACTCGCCCTCCGGGGAGAAGGCCCCCGAGCTTCCCTACCCCCATCGTATTGCTGCAGCCCACTGGGTCCTGGAGCTTCACCCTCGTCAGACCCTTCCCCTCTGCTCCCCTCCAGGGAAGACGTGGTCCCAGTGTGGGCATGGGTTCCCTCGGGAGAGGGTGGCGCTGAGGCTCTGGCTTCCTCTTCCTCCTCGCTTGGCAGCTTGAGGGCCTCTCTCCTCAGCTGGTGAATCACCATCTGAAAGCAGGGAGGTACAAGAGTGGCTTTAGCACGAGGACAGTGGGGGGGTAGTAAGGGAGGAAGGAGTGGAGCGATTTCGTAAGTTGGATTGAAAGTGTCAAAGGCTGGTGTTGTGAGGGACAAGTGGAATGAGAGAGGAGAGAAAGCTAATGACCTTACCATTGCTGTCCCGAACTGGGTCGACCTCTCCAGCGGCCACGGGACCCATCACCTGGCTTGCCACAATCCTGTGGATGCGCGCCTCAAGATCACTGAGGATTAGCAGCTGAGGCCGCCCTCCCCCATCCGTTGCTGCTGTCTCCTGTTATGAGATAGCTTGGCCTGCAAGAAAAAGGATGGCATCTGAGTAAATATACAGCCATGATCTTGACTGATGTGCCTCCCATAATTGAATAGCCCTTACTCTATGCAGCCATGCCTCCCATAGGTGAATAGCCCTTACTGTATGCAAGGTGTGGAATATGCGTGTGTGTTTCATGAGAGGGCCATAGGTGTTGGGTATTGGGGTTTTAAGACCCGCTGGCCATAGAGTGAGGTTGAAATGGAGGGATGGAGAGGTATTGAAAAAAAGCCACTCACCCTGACGACCCGAGTGAGGTTGTTGAACTTTTTGTGAAATTGAGTTTGGGTCCTGGGCACCATGCTCCTGGAGGAGACGTGCTGAGCCACCTCCCTCCACACTCTTCTGTAGTTGCGCGGCAAAGAGCTACTGCCACTCTCAGGGTACAGTATAGATCTTCTGCGCTCCACCTCAACAACCAGAGTCTCCAAGGCCCGCTCGCTGAAGCGCTGAGCTCATTCTCTCACCCTCTCCATAGTCCTTGGCTGGAAAATTTAGGCACGGGTCTCTCCAGGCCGAGATTCAAGGCTCCAATGAGCAGGGTGTGGCTGGAGAGCAAGATCGACCCTCCCCTTTAAGAACTGGCCGGCGCCAGTGTGCTTGTGTTCCATCGCTAACTGACATCACCTGCGCTGCGCCAGCACTCTGAGGTAGCGCCTCGCTTCTCAGCGTTAGCACCTTAAGACAGGTGTTCAGCGCCTGATTTAGCGCTGCAATCACCTCCAGGGGCGATAGAAGCCAAGTTTGCAGTCGGCGGTGATAATTAGCGCCAGGCGCTAAACTTTGCGCACGGCTGATAATTGCGCCCCAAACGGGGTGATACCGAATTTCTCCCTCTAAGGTTTTTACTGGGGACAAGGTCATTAAGACCTACCAATTCAAAGAAGTAGTTTTGCGAGGGGCTGCTGCTGCTGCTGGAGCAGAGCTTCATTTGCAGAAAGTGCAGGTTATAGATTAGAATAGAACAGAATCATGCCACTCGGCCCACTGTGCCTCTGCCGGCTCTTTGAAAGAGCGATCCAGTTAGTCGCACGCCCCTGCTCTTTCCCCATAGGCCTGCAATCTTTTCCTTTTCAAGCATATATCCAATTTGGAGAATCAGGGTTTATAATTTTAGTGCAATCTTTCACCCACGCTCACGTCAATGAGGCTCATTATTGGCAACAAAGCCGTGCAAAATTACCCCTTAAGTGCATGCTACACGTTTTAATGACTGCACATCTACCTTTGAATTAATTGTAGTTTGAGAGATTTTAATGAATGGCTCAAATATTCACACAGAGGCTCCCAGGCAAATAGTCTACTCTGATCATTTAAATTTGATTTCAACAGTAAAATAAATTAAATTATTGAATAATTTGAATTAAGCAACATTAAACAACACAAGAAAATGGGAATACAATAGCAAAATACTGCGGATGCTGGAAATCTGAAATAACAACAGAAAACGCTGGAAAAACTCAGCAGGCCAGGCAGCATGCATGGAGAGAGAAACAGAGTTAACATTTCAGGTCGAAGACCTGTCGTCAGAATAGGAATTTATTACTGAAAAAATGTTGAATCAGATAATTTGATTTAAGCAACTTTGAGTTATGGGCTTCTGGGATTGGAGCGAGACCTTCCGACTTGAATCCTTGACGGTTTACTTGTCTAGTACAGAATTAGATGTTGGAACAAAATATACTGCAATTTAATTTAAGTTTGTCTGTCCCCTTGAATTGAACCTATCAACCTTCTGCCTGTGATGCTCTGCAGCACTGGGAGGAGGCTTCTGAGTGTAGCCTGGGGCAAACTCGGGCATTGAAAGGACCTCACGACTGACAAGCTGCTCATGACCGCAAGCATTACTAATATTTTAAAATAAAGCATGATAAGCTCTGAAATAATCTTTATTGGCTGTAGAGTTATCATTTAAAAAAATGCAGCGTTACAAGGCCGGAATTTTACCGGCGCTCTGAGGGCGGGTTTGGAGGCGGGTCCACTGCCAAAATCACAAAAATTGTCAGCGGGTCGGTATCCCGCTGTAAACCCGCCTGCTGGTCAGTTTCCCAAGTGTCGGGTCTGTCATCCCTGAACAGACCAGGCACCAAGCGGCGGGTCAGCCAATTTAGATACTTAAAAGCTTGTTAAAAGGTAGTAAAGAACTATTTTCCCATGGTTTTTAACGAGGTTCCTGGAGAGCGGGTATCACATCAGGTAAGCAGGTTGGGTGTTGTGTCATGTGTTTATCTTTCCCTTAAATGCATCTATGTTAGTTGCCTCAATTACCCCTGTGGTGGTGCATTCCACATTCGGACCACTCTCTGGGCGAAGAGGTTTCTCTGCAATTCTCTATTGGATTTATAACTGACTATCTTATATTTAGGGCCCTTAATTCTGGTCTTGCCCATAAGTGGAAACGTCTTCTCTACGTCTACCCTATCAAACCCTTTCATAATCTTGACGACCTCTATCAGGTCACCCCTCAGTCTTCCCTTTTCTAGAGAAGAGAGCCCCAGCCTGTTCAATCTTTCCTAATCAGTATAACCTCTCAATTCTGGTATAATTCTAGTAAATCTTTTTTGCACCTTCTCCAGTGCCTCCAAATCCTTTTTATTATTATATGGAGACCAGAACTGTTCACAGTACTCCAAGTGTATTCCCTTAGCTTTTTTTGAGTATGCGGATACAATCCATCTGGACCCAGGGTCTTACCACCACTATGTTTGTCTAGTTTATCAATTATCTCCTCCTTTCTATATTAATGGTCTTTATATCTTCTTTGATCTCTTCTTCTAATGTCTTGTCCACCATGTTAGTCTCCCTGGTAACTACCGAGGCAAAGCAACTATTCAATATTTCTGCCATTTTGCTGCCACTACCTGGCCATTTATCTTGTGCATCCCTTAGTGGCCCTGTTCCTATCCTGATTTTTCTTTTGTTATTTATATGTCTGTATAAACTGGATAAATATTCAGTAAATGGAAAGAAAATATTACTTGTAGTGTTGAATTACCTTTAATGACATTTTCAGCAAATTGGTATATAGACCTAGTGTTGGCAAGATCCAGCTCCCGAACGATGACTTGTTTATTCCCAGTGTCTTCGCGGATCTCGTGGGCTGCAGCTTCTGCCTTTGTCAAATCTCTGCAGGCTATGATTACCCGAGCACCTGTGAGGAACCATATTGACAGCCCTTTCTGTTTTAATTACAACTGTTGTCGATTAAAAACGCAATCATATATTTATACTAGCTGGGGAACCCGGCGTTGCCGGGGCTGTTTTGGGGCAGGCGGTTTAAATCGAGTGCCAGGCTTTGGGGCCCTGCCTGTGTCCCTTTGTGAATCTGGTGCTGGGCAACATTTTAAATCGAGTGGCAGGCTTTAGGGCCCTGTGTGTGTCCCTGTATGTCTACCTTTTAAAAGGTTGAAAAATGAAAGTGAAACTACTTATGGCTTTGGGGCCCTGTCTGTGTCCCTTTGTGAATCTGGTGCTGGGCAACATTTTAAATCGAGTGGGAGGCTTAGGGCCCTGTCTGTGTCCCTGTATGTCTACCTTTTAAAAGGTTGAAAAATGAAAGTGAAAGTACTTATAAAACGTTTTTGGTAAATCTTATGTTATTTTTAAAAGAGAAACTAACTTTGAAAGTCGTTTTAGCTGGAAGGTGAAGTCATTTGAGCTGGAAGCTGGTAGTCAAACAATGGCTGGCAGCTCCCTGAGATGAAAACGAATAGTCCCGCCCACACACACACCGATTGGCCAACCATCAGGGGACCGTACTGTAGGATTGGTCAATCGTGATGGAACAGGATTGGTGGAACCTTGATGTCAGTCAATCAATGCTAGCAGATAATGAGTTTAATTTTGAAGGTTTTTTGCATAAGGCGCGAACAATTTTCGTCCGACCGAAAAGTAAATACGCTTAAAACCGTCTCTGAAGCGTAAGCTTTCTTTGGAGGTAACGCGCGCGTAGGTACGCCCTGTAACTTTCGAGTGCATACCTGTAAGACGCACAGGAAATGACAGACAGATAGACAGATAGACAGACAGAATGACAGAAGTACCGCTTTATATATATAGATGTTTGTTGACATAATATACAGAGAGTATGGTTTAGTTCTGTCCTGTACAGAAATAGAGAGTGATATTTATGTAAGGGCTAATTTTGGTTTTGAAGTTTAGGTGTCTTGCTTTTGATGGTACTTTACATAAATCATTTGGTTGACGTGTCAGACAAAAAACATCTTCCAGGGCAAGAGGGGAGGAAAGGAAAAGTTAAACTCATCGGTTGGACCTTCTAAGTAAAATCTTACTGAAGAAAAAAAACCATTGCTGCCGCTACCTTTCACAGCCGCAGGACATCACAAAGCAGTTCACAGCCAATCAAGTCCATTTCAAGTGTAGGCAGCGTAGTAATGTAGGGAAACACATTAATGTGTGGCGGGCCTTCTCTTTGAAATGCTGTATTTCTTGTGGTGATGGCGCACACAGCAAGGTCCAACAAGTAGCAATGAAATAAATGTCCAGATAATCTGGGTTTTTTTTTTTTTTTTTTAAAGTGATGTTGGTTAGGAATAATTGTTGGCCAGGAGAACTCCCCTCCTTTACTTCAAATAGTGCCATGGGATTTTTTACGTCCACATGAGTGGGTAGGTGGGGACTTGGTTTAGCGTAGTACAAGCACTCTACGGTAAACTGATGCAAGATATCCTATTCATTTAAGATTAGGATTTGGTTTAATCACATGATTAAGGTTTTTGCTTTCTATTAACTTGTGGATGCTTGCTGATTTGTAATGTGGTTCGAAATAACAAAATGGTTAAAGTTGTTCATTCCCAAGATGCTTCAGGGTTTAATGTATCAGTTCACAATTTATCTAACTGTGCTGTGTGCTTTCTGTTGAAGTACAGGATGTGTGGTTCATGCCTGCTTGATTTGATTTTTTCAATGTATTGTGAAACAAGATAGCCAAGATAGTCTTAGGATAGGAAACAGGACAATGGACCCAAGATGGTAAACAAGATGGTGTTTTTTCAGTAACTACCCCATTTCTTGTTCACGTTAACACTTTTCAGGCCATAATGAATCACCAAGCTTATAAAGGACAGTATGCGTGACTAGAGGCCTATAAAAATCTTGAGCTTTCCTTTGCAATTTGCAGAGAGAGAAAAGAACAAAAGGTTTGATGATAGTTACGTCCCTGCCCAGTGGAAAAAATGGGGTAACTGCGTTTATTTCTCTGTATCGCTATTGCTTAGAGACATTGGCCTAGAAATTCGGTATGGCCCCGCCAGGTCTTTTGCGCCCGAAATTTAGCGCTCGCCAGGATTCCCGTAGCGCCCGCCTAAAATTCAGTTGCGACGGGCCAAGACGGCGGCGGACGCTATTGCAGGGTTTGGCCGCCTCGCTAGGGGCGTTAAATGTCACTTTCAGGCGTTCAGCTCCCGCTGCGGCACCCGATGCGGTGCGGCAGGCTGGGGTACTGCAGGCCTCCTCCTTCTCTTAAGGAGGAGCTGCCTGCAGCCGTCAGATCACCGGTGGATTCCCCCGGCAAATGAGCCCGGCACCACGGAGAAGTGCCGGACTCGCGGGACACAGACATCAGTGCCGCGGGGGGGTGGTGCAGGAGTCCGGGGAGGGAGGTGCGGGCAGGTGGCCGCCGGGAAAGCGGCCGGCCGCCGCTCCACCTTTATGCGCCGGCCTTTCGGAGCTGCAAGACCCCGTTTCACAAACGCTGTTTGCGGCTGCCACGGGCGAGGCGGCTGCAACTGAATTTGGCCATCGGGCCGGAATAGCATTGCAACCGGGGCGCTGCGCACACCGATGACGTCATCGGTGCCGGCGCAGCGCTACCGGCTAACGCCGATGTTAGGGTCCATCTGAATTTCGGGCGGTAAAAAACTTTAGGCGCAAACCACTTTATAGCCAATAAGTGGGCGCAAACGCAACTGAATTTCTAGGCCACTGTGTGTGTCAAGATTTGGTCAAACACAATAAAAGGTTTAAGTTGCAACCATATTTGGTGTCAGATTCGAATACTCTTACACTAATGTGATAATTGCCTGACATGTCTCACCTCTCCGTGCCAGTTCCCATGCCGTTTCCTTTCCAATTCCAGTGTTAGCCCCTGTAATCAAGACGGTTTTCCCATTTAGTCTTGCATTGGATGTGCACACTCCACCAGCAGCACATCTCCTGTGAAACAATTGAAAAGTATGACATTGTTTGCTTTTCTTGTGTGCAGTTGCTAAAAATATAGAAATGTGTCAATTTAACATTCTTTATTCCACCTGACCCAGGTAAGTTCAATATTATTTTTTGTATTCAAACTTTCTACAATATGCCATGACAATTCAAAGCATAACCTCGGCCCCTATTTCATTTTTACTTATATTTTTCCACTCCTTTCCTCCCCCCCCCCTTTCCTTTTGTTTCTCTCTCACACCTGGCAGCTATCTTTTGCCCTGCCAGTACACTTTACACCTAATCCCAGCCTATTACCATCTTGTCTAGCTTCTAATCTCTTTTACTTCTTTTGGTTCTTTTATTCTTTTGTCCGATCGCAGCCCTGCCTTCGATCTAGTTCCTTTTCTCTCCAGTTTTGAAGAAGGGTCAAACCCGAAACATCAACTCAAATTTCTCTCCACGGATGTTGCCTGACCTGCTGAGTTTTTCCAGCATTTTCTGTTATTTCGGATTTCCAACATCTGCAGTATTTTGCTATCGACCACAAACCTTGTTCAGACACAGTTAACATTACGAGGTGTTCCGATATGCTGCTCTGTGTCAGGAGAGTGAATTTGGTTCATTAGCAAGGATTTGGGGACAGAGAAAGTAAATTGTAATGATTTAGCAGATGCATGGTGATCTCCTAGACTGGTTCCGATCGCCTCAGGGGGTCGAAGAGGAATTTTTTTCCATTATTGGCCCAGGGATTCTTTTTCTAGCTTTTTGTCTCTCCCAGGAGATGACATGACTGTGGGGTGGAGGCGCGGTGGAAGTGTCTAATCATGATGCTCAGGCATCAGGAGTGTGCGCAGGCTTGATAGACCAGCTAGTCTGTTCTTGCCTGTCATTTTTGTATATTTGTAATAAATGTCTAGTTTACTCTGCTACAAAAATAGCGGGCAAATGCACCATTTAATGTAGAACTGAGCTTTGCAGATAAGGAAGATGCAATGTTTAAGAGTAAACTTCCGTGAACTGCACGGTGCCGGCACGAATGTCTCAGAGATCGCGGCTCGTTCCTTCCAATGTCAGAGGGGTAATGACAGCAAACGCCGACAGTTTCGCGGTCATTACCACTGCAAAATCAGGGCCAATGTGTTGCTGAGCAGCAATCATAGAATCAGAGAATGATACAGCACAGAAGGAGGCCATTCAACTCATCGTGCCTGTGCCAGCTCTTTGGTAGAGCTAGCCAATTAATCCCACTCCTCTGCTCTTTCCCTGCAAACTGTTTCCCTTCAAGTATTTATTTAATTCTCTTTTGAATGTTGTTACTGAATCTGCTTCCACCATCCTTTCAACCAGTGCATTCTAGATCACAACAACTCGCTGTGTAAAAAATGTTTCCTCATGTCACCTCTGGTTCTTTTGCCAATAAATGTCCTGTGGTTACTGACCCTTCTGCCACTGGAAACAGTTTCTCCTTATTTACTCTATCAAAACCATTCAAGATTTTCAACACCTCTATCAAATCTCATCTTAACCTTCTCTGCTCGGAGGAGAACAACCCCAGCTTCTCCAGTCTCTCCACATAACTGAAGTCCGGCATTCCTGGTACCATTCTAGTACATCACTTCTGCACCCTCTCCAAGGCCTTGACAATCTTCCTAAAGTGTGGTGCCCAGAATTGAACACAATACTCCAGCTGAGGTCTAACCAGTGATTTAGAAAGGTTTGATATAACTTCCTTGCTTTTGTACTCTATGCCTCTATTAATAAAGCCAAGGATCCCGTATGCTTTTTTAACAGCCTTCCCAATTTGTCCTGCCACCTTCAAAGACTTGTGCGCATACACCACCAGGTCTCTTTGTTATTGCATCCCATTTAAAATTGAACCATTTAGTTTATATTGTCTCTCCTCATTCTTCCTGCAAAAATGTATCACTTCACACTTTGTGTTAAATTTCATCTGCCAGTCTGCCCATTTCACCTGCCTGTCTATGTCCTCCTGAAGTCTGTTACTATCCTCCTCATTGTTTACTACGGCCCGTAACTTCCGATAGGAGGCTTCCTGCGTGCAGATGCCTCCTATCGGGAAAATATCTACACCCTTACCTGAGGGCTCCCGAGGTCCGGACTCTTCCGCTCCTGGGCCTCTCCTGGTGCGTGCGCACAGAGACCCAGGTATCCCAGGCGGTTCGCAAGCATTCCAGGGATCACTTGGGCCATGGGGAACCAATGGGAGAAGGGAATCCCCCTTCATACTTTTGACAAGTAGACCGGTCAAAAGTATGAATGGGGATCACTGAAAAAAGACATCAAAACATTAAATAATTTTTTAAAAACCATCACATTTTAAAAATGAGTTAAAATTACATTAAATTAAATATTTTAAACAAAAATTTAATTTTTTGAAAAAAATAATTATTATGGGACTAAAAATAAACTTAATTTAAAAAAAAAATGTTTTTTAAAATTATAAATGAGTGAAAACATTTTTTTTTAAACTCTTTGGTAAAAACAGGCCTTATGTCTGCTTTTACCAGGCATAAGATTTTTAAGGGTTTTCAGTGGGCGGAGGTTCTGCAGAAAGCGGAACTCTCCCCCCCGCAGAGGCCCTTCTCCAGGGCAGGCGGAGGATCTGTCAAGAGGATTGACAGATTGGAAGTGCCGGTTTTCAGCACATGCGCTTCACATGCCTGAAACCGACACTTGCAAGGTCCCTATGAGTGTGTACACAGCTCATACACACCCGTAGGGACCGGAAATTACGGGCCTACATTTCCGAGTTTTGTGTCAGCTGCAAACTTTGAAATTATGCCTTGTATACCCATGTCCAGCTCATTAATATAAATCAAAAAGAGCAGTGGTCCTAACACTGACCCCTAGGGAACACCACTGTATACTTCTCTCCAGTCTGAAAAACAACCGTTCATCACGAATCTCTGCTTTCTGTCCCTTAGTCAATTTTGTATCCATGTTGCCACTGTCCCTTTAATCCCCTGGGCTTTAATTTAGCTAACAAGTCAATTATGTGGTACTTTGTCAAACGCCTTCTGAAAGTCCAAATACACAACATCAACTGTGCTATCCTCATCAATCCGCTCCGTTATTTTATCGAAGAACTCGATCAAGTTAGTCAAACACGACTTGTCTTTAACAAATCCGTGCTGACTTTCATTGTTAGCCCATACTTTTCCAAATGCGAATTAATTTTGTCTCGGATTAATATGTCTAAAAGTTTCCCCACAACTGACGTTAGGCTGACTTACCTGTAGTTTCCAGGTTTATCCCTCGCCCCTCTTTTAAACAGAGATGTAACATTCGCAATTCTCCAGTCTCTGGCACCAACCCCATATCCAAGGAGGATTGGAAGATTGTGGTCAGAGCCATCGCAATTTCCACTGTTACTTCCCTCAGTAAACTAGGATATATCCCATGCAGACCGGGTGACTATTGAACTGGAGTATTGTGTCCAATTCTGGGCATTGCACTTTAGGAAGAATGTGAAGGCCTTAGAGAGGGTGCAGAAAAGATTTACGAGAATGGTTCCGGGGATGAGGGACTTCAGCTATGTGGATAGACTGGAGAAGCTGGGAGCTTGTTCTCCTTGGAGCACAGAAGGTTGAGAAAGAAAGACAGACTTGCATTTATATAGTGCCTTTCACGACCACCGGACGTCCCAAAGCACTTTACAGCCAATGAAGTAATTTTGAGGAGTGTTGACTCTGTTATAATGTAGGAAACGTGGCAGCCAATTTGTGCACAGCAAGCTCCCACAAACAACAATGTGATGACCAGATAATCTGTTTTAGTGATGTTGATTGATATTGGCCAGGATACCAGGGATAACTCCCCTGCTCTTCTTCGAATAGTGCCATGGGATCTTTTACGTCCACCTGAGAAAGCAGACGGGGCTTCGGTTTAACGTCTCATCCGAAAGATGGCACCTCCGACAGTGTAGCACTCTTTCAGTACTGCACTGGAGTGTTAGTCTAGATTTTTTTGCTCAAGTTTCTGGAGTGGGACTTGAACCCACAACCTTCTGACTCAAAGGCAATGGTGCTACCAACTGACCACGGCTGATACACAACATTTGAGGTCCCACTGAGAGGAGATTTGATAGAGGTGTTCAAAATCATGATGGGTCTAGATAGAGAGAAACTGTTCCCATTGGCGGAAGGGTCGAGAAACAGAGGACATAGACTTAAGGTGATTGGCAAAAGAACCAAAGGCGACAGGAGGAAAATCTTTTTTACGCAGCGAGTGGTTAGGATCTGGAATGCACTGCCGGAAAGGGTGGTGGAGGCAGACTCAATCGTGGCTTTCAAAAGGGAATTAGATAAGTACCTGAAGGAAAAAAAATTGCAGGGCTACGGGGAAAGGGTGGGGGAGTGGGACTAGCTGAGGTGCTCTTGCAGAGAGCCGGCACGGGCTCGACGGGCTGAATGGCCTCCTTCTGTGCTGTAACCATTCTATGATTCTACTTTGAGGACTGCCAGCCATTTCAGCAACTCCTCTTTATCTATTTTCATCCTATCCAGTATCTCTACTGCCGCCTCCTTTACTGCTACATTGGCAGCATCCTCTTCTCTAGTGAAGACAGATGCAAAGTACTCATTTAGTACCTCAGCCATACACTCTGCCTCCACATGATTATCTCCTTTTTGATCCCTAATCAGCCCTACCCTTCCTTTGACTAACTTTTTACTATTTATTATGTTTATAAAAGACTCACATAGAATTTACAGCACAGGAACAGGCCATTCGGCCCAACTAGTCTATGCCGGTGTTTATGCTCCACATGAGCCTCCTCCCACCCCCGCTTCCTCTAACCCTATCAGCATATCTTTCTATTCTTTAGGATCCCTTTTATGTTAGTCATTAATCTGTTCTTCTACTCTCTCTTTAACATCTTTTATTCCCTTTTATAGATCTCCTCTGTACTTTCAATATTCAGTTTGGTTTTCTACTGTATTATGAACTTTACAATTGTCATAAGCCTCCTTTTTCTGTCTCATTTTAACCTCTAAAGCTTTCCTCCTCATGGGAATGTGTCTACTCTACCCAAATTGTCTCCGCTTTGAAAGCCTCCCATTATTCAATTACTGTTCTGCCTACCAAGTTTTGATTTCAATCCACCTGGGCCGGATCCCTTTTCAACTCACTGAAATTAGCCCTCTCTAGTTAAGTATTTTATGCTTGATTGTACCTTATCCTTTTCCAAAACTATTCTAAACCTGATGACATTATGATCACTATTCCCCAAATGCTCTCCCACTGAAGCATGCGCCACTTGCCCCACGTCATTCCCCAGAACTAGATCCAGCACTGTTTCCTTCTTCATTGGGCTGGAAAAACATAGATCAAGAAAGTTCTCTTGTACACATTACACTGTTACTATCCCAGTCTATATTAGGATAATCAGTCTATATTAGGATAATCAGAGTAATTAATTACATCTAAAGGGAGTAAATTAAAATTAACTAAGTAGAGGATGCCAACATTAAAGGAGTCCAAATTGCATTAAATAAAAATCTGGTATACATAAATAATGAAATAAAAAAATAGGAGTAAGGGTATACTAAGCTAAAAACTATAAAGAGATATCTACATTGTATTAGATGGACTTTCAAGCAAAATGATCGGGTAGCTGAGACCCGTTGCCTGCAATTCCTGTGCCATCTGGGAACTCCAGGATGCTTCACGTGTCTTGGGTAACCACGTGTGCAAGAAGTGCCTCCAGTTGCTTGAACTCAAGCTCAGGGTTTCTGAGCTGGAGGAGCAGCTGGAGTCACTGAAGGGCATAAAGGAGGCGGAGAATTTCCTGGGGCTCACTATTATGTCCGTGTATAATTGAGACACGGACTGCAGGAGTTGGTTATAACAGGTCTTTACTGAATGGAGGCAACCTGGAACTACTATGCAAATGTTACTACACAGGCTTATATACAGGGGTGGTCACTACTGGTACTGCAGTATACAGGGGCTGCAGAATATAGTTCCTTCTGCAAAGTACATACACTACAATTCCTCCCCTTTTAGCTAAACAGTACATAACAATCGATTAACAATGAAATAACATATTTACAATTACAGTTGCTAGATACATTAGTTGAAGTTAAGCAATTATAAGTTCAGTCTTTGAGGAGGCTTCCTGATTCTGTCTGGATAACGCCTCTTTGGGGTATCAGGTTCTTCTGGCAACGTTGAGTCGGGATCAATGTCGTTGTTTGGTTCGTCTGCTTCCAATATCACCGATTCTGAGGTAGATGCAATTGGTACGTCGGTTTCATCGCCAGGTGTATCAGATCGTGGTGTGGAGTTGACGTTTCCCAGTGACTCTAGAATCTGGTCAGCATGGCATCTTACAATGCTCTCTCCAACGTCCACGGTATACATTAGAGGTCCTTGCCGTGTACAGATCGTTCCTGGCTGCCATTTCTCTGTGCGGTAGTCCCGGGCCAAAACTGGTTGACCTATCTTAAAACTCCTGGTCAGCCTTTCATTCATATTCTGAAACCGCCTGTTCTCCACATCTCTTCTGATGTTTGGCTTAACCAAATCCAAGCGGCATCGTAGTCTTCTATTGAAGAACATCATGGCTGGAGTTTGGTTGGTAACCGCATGTGTCGCATTCTGGTAGGCAAACAAGAAGTTATCCACCTTGTGCTGTAGGAGTATATCTTCATTACACATTGCCTTGATAGCCTTCTTGAATGTTTGAACGAACCTCTCGGCCAATCCATCAGTGGCTGGATGATATGGGGCGGATGTGTAATGCTTAACATCATTGTTCTTTAAGAACCTCCGGAACTCTTCAGACACAAACTGTGGTCCATTGTCGGAGCAAATCTGTTCAGGCAGCCCATTCCTGGCGAATATGGTTCGTAAGACTGTGATAGTTTTTTCCGTGGTGGTTGAGGACATTTTTATTACCTCTGGCCACTTTGAATGTGCATCCACCGCAATTAAAAACATCGAGTCCATAAATGGACCAGCAAAATCAATGTGCACCCTTTGCCATGGAGATGAGGGCCACTCCCATGGATGTAGAGGGGCTTGTGGTGGGGCGTTTTGGACCTTCTGGCATCCTGTACAGCTCTTGGTCATCTCTTCGATTTCTCTATCGATTCCCGGCCACCACACAAACGCTCTGGCTAAGTTCTTCATTTTTACCCCTCCCAGATGACCCTCATGAAGCTCATTGAGCACTCTATCCTTCAATTTGGGTGGAATTACTACGCTGGATCCACACATCAAGGTTCCTCTGTGTTGTATCCGTGTGTTAATAGAGACACGGAAGGCAGGAGTAGGTTTCACAGGTGTTTACTGAACAAAGTCTGGAGGTGAACTAACAGATACAAGACAATATACAGGCTTATATAGCCCGAGTGGCCATTACCGGCATTACAGTACACAGGGGGCTCTTAAAGGCACATACATCACAATTCCTCCCCTTTTAGACAACCAGTACATAATATTTTAAGTAATCATTAATTAACATGTTACAAGAACAATAATCTACACATTGCTGCAGTTAATCAATTATAAGTCAGTCTCTCTGGAGGCTTCCTGACTCGGTCCGGAAAACGCCTCGGTGGTGTAGTAGTTTCTGGTGGTGTAGTAGGTTCTTTTGGCAAGGCTGATTCGGCTTGAATGCCAGTGTCGGGTTCATCTTGTTCCAGTATCACCAGATCGGAGGTAGATACTATGGGTATCTCTACTTCATCATTAGGCGTATAGAGTTGTGGTGTAGGTTGTCCCTTTTCGGATGACTCTATGATCTGGTCAGCATGGCGCCTTATTATGCTTTCTCCAATGTCCACGGTATACAACAGCGGTCCTAGTCGTGTGCAAATAGTTCCAGGCTGCCATTTCTCGGTACGGTAGTCCCGGGCCAAAACTTGTTGACCTATCTGGAAGGTTCTCGTTGGCCTTTCATTCATGCCTTGAAATTGCCGGTTCTCCACGTCCCTTCTGATGTTTGGCATGATCAAATCCAGCCGGCATCTTAGGTTTCTATTGAAGAACATCATGGCGGGAGTTTGGTTTGTAACCACGTGTTGCATTCCTGTATGCAAACAAGAAGTTATCTACCTTATGCTGAAGTTTTAATGTCTTCATTACCCATGGCCTTTATGGCCTTCTTGAAGGTCTGAACAAACCTTTCAGCCAATCCATTGGTGGCGGGATGGTATGGGGCGGACATGTAGTGCTTAACCCCATTGTTTTTTAAGAACTTCCTGAATTCTTCGGACACAAATTGTGGTCCATTATCAGAACAGATCTGTTCAGGCAGCCCATTCCTGGCAAATATGGTCCTTAATACTGTGATGGTTTTTTCCGTGGTGGTGGAGGACATCTTTATTACCTCCGGCCGCTTGGAGTGTGCATCAACCGCGATTAAGAACATTGAGTCCATAAATGGACCAGCAAAGTCGATGTGTACCCTTTGCCATGGAGATGAGGGCCACTCCCATGGATGTAGAGGGGCTTGTGGTGGGGCGTTTTGGACCTTCTGGCATCCTAGGCAGCTCTTGGTCATTTCTTCGATGTCTCCATCGATACCTGGCCACCACACAAACGCTCTGGCTAGGTTCTTCATTTTCACTCCACCCAGATGCCCCTCGTGAAGCTCCTTTAGCACTTTATCCTGGAGTTTAGGTGGAATCACCACTCTGGATCCACACATCAAGGTTCCTCGGCACACTGACAGCTGTTCTCTTCTTTGCGAGAATGCTGGCAACAGTGGTTCGCCATGTGCTGGCCATCCCTTCACCGTTAAATCGTAGACTCGTGAGAGAGTCGGGTCATTTCTCGTTTCCTTTTCAATGGCAGAATTTGTTACTGGTAGACATTCCACTATGGTTGAGTGGAACATCTCCACTGGGTCTACTGTAGGTGCCTCTTCTACCGTTGGCAACGGTAGGCGCGATAAACCGTCAGCATTCCCATGCTGTTTTGATCCTTTGTATTCTATGTCATATTGGTGTGCCCCTAGGCAAAGGGACCACCTCTGTAGCCTTTGCGCTGTCATAATGGGAACACCCTTTTTAGGGTTGAATATGGAGACGAGGGGTTGATGGTCAGTCAACAAGGTAAATTTTTGTCCGTGTAGGTAATGGTTGAATTTCTTCACTCCCCATATCAGGCTGAGTGCTTCCCTGTCGATCTGGGCATAGTTACGCTCAGCTGAGTTCAATGAGCGTGACGCAAAAGCTATCGGCCGCTCCGAGCCATCAGGGAATCTATGCAATAATACCGCACCTACGCCGTAAGGGGATGCATCGCACGCCAGTCTGATTGGCAGTGATGGGTTGTAATGAGCCAAAACTTCCTTGGACGTGATCAAGCCTTTGCATTTATGGAAGGCACGTTTACAGTCTTCGCTCCATTTCCAAATTACTCCTGTTTGTAGCAGTTCGTTAAGAGGGTGCAGAAGAGTTGACAAGTTCGGTAAAAATTTATGATAGTAATTTATTAATCCCAGGAACGACCTTAATTGTGAGACATTTTCAGGTGCTGGGGCTTTTATGACCGCTTCAATTTTTTCAGGTGACTTATGCAACCCTTCCTCGTTAATTATGTGGCCTCAATATGATATTTGTTTCTGGAAAAATTCGCACTTGGGGCGATTTGCTCGTAGGCCCCGTTCTCTCAGCCTAGTGAGCACCTGCTCCAAATTGGCAAGGCGCTCATTGTCGTTTTCTCCTGTTACAAGGATGTCGTCTAGGTAGCATGGAGTCCCCGGAATCCCTTGGAGGACTTGCTCCATAGCTCTTTGCCAGATAGCTGGAGCTGATGCTACTCCGAAAACCAGTCGATTGTACTGGTACAGGCCTTTGTGTGTATTCATCGTGAGATACTTTTTAGGGGCCTCTTCAACCTCCATCTGTAGATATGCCTGTGCCAAGTCAATTTTGGTGAAACGTTTCCCTCCGGATAGTGAGGCGAAAATATCTTCTATCCTCGGAAGAGGATACTGTACTGTGTGAAGGACCGGGTTTACAGTCACCTTGAAGTCCCCACAGATGCGAATTTTTCTCTGTTCTTCAGATTTATCATTATTCAATGTTTTCTTCATGACCGGGATGATGGGTGTTGCCCACTCGCTCCAATCTATCTTGGATAATACACCTGCCTTTTCCAAATTCTCCAGCTCTGCCTCGACTGCTGGACGAATTGCGTATGGCACCAGCCTTGCCTTAAAAAACTTGGGAATTGCCGCATCTTCCACTTTTATTGAGGCGGTGATGCCTTTCAAGGTTCCTAGTTTCTGTTGAAACACTTCCTTGGCGTTGGCCAAGATGTCTTTTAATCGTTCAGGTATGACGTCATCATTATTTTTTTTCTTACTGGTCAGCGTCAGTGCCTGAATGGAGTGCCAGTCCAAACGTATCTTCCTGATCCATTCACGTCCCAACAGCGGTGGACCACCTCTTGCAGAACGTATAAATACAACTTCTGTATTTCCTTGCCGTTGTATACAACAGGCACCCTTATTTTCCCTTTGGGGTATACTTTCTGCCCCGTATATGTTTTCAAAATAATGGATGTGTCTTTCAAAGGTATATGCGGAAATAGCCGCTCGTAATCCCGTCGACTTATGACAGTCAGAGCTGATCCTGTATCTGGCTCCATTTTAACTGGGGACCCCGCTATCGTGAGGGTAACCCAAATGGTCTGGTAATCTTCTTTGGCAATTACATTATGTAATTTGAGACAGCTTAGTCTCTTGTTTCCAGAGTCGCTATTGCTCTTCTGGTCTTCGGAGCTACTGTCCGTCATCATTTGTACCTTTCTGTACTTTTCCTTATTGATTTTTTTCCTGTCCGTGGATTTTTTGGTGTCCAGATCAGCATACACGTGCAATGTGTCCAATCTTTCCGCATTGCCTGCATGCTTTGTCCTTGAACCAGCAGTCCCTCTGGTCATGGGTGGATCTGCCGCAGCGATAACATCTCTCGAAACCCTGTGTCATTTCATGGGTGCCGAAGTCCTGTGTCTTTTGCTGTATCTCTGCAGCTCCTCTTGCAGCTGCTTCGTATGATACAGCCATACTGAAAGCCTTGTCCAGTGTCAAATCTTTCTCAGAAAGTAGCCTTTTCTGTGTTCCTTCACTTAGGAGACCGCAGACGAATTTGTCTCGAAGAGAATCTGCCAGTCCTGCCCCGAATTGGCAGTGCTTTGATAGCTTCCTTAATTCGGTGAGGTAATCAGCGTTACTTTCATTCTTGTGCTGATTCCTCTTGAAGAATTTGAATCGTTCCGCTATCAGCAGCGGTGTTGGGTTTAAGTGCTCCTTTAGAGTGTCAACAATCTCTTTAAAATTCTGGTCCTTTGGTTTGGCTGGAGTGATTAAGTTTCGTAACAGCCTGTATGTCCTTGCGCCCATTAGATTTAGAAGTACTGATGCCTTTTTATCATTTTCTATTCCATTTGCTGTGCAATATACCTCCACTCTTTCCACATATGTGGTCCAATCCTCTATATCGTTATCGAAAGCATTAATATTGCCAGCCTTAGGCATCCTGAAAAAAAAAATGGCTCTTCCCGCGCTTTCCTTTCTTCCCTGCAGAAAAAAATGGCGCTTCCCGCGCTTTCCTGCCGCTACTGACAACGCTGTTTTCCGCGGTTTTTATTTACAGGTGGAGACTCGTTCCCGCCGGACTCTCTGGGACTTTTCCCCCCCTCTGCTTGGTCCGAACGCCGACCTGCTTTGCAGCGCCGGCCGTCTCCTGAGTGCTCCCCCCCTCTGTCTCTGTTTGCCTCCGCCTTCGCTGCTCGGCCCCGCTGCAGAGCCAACCGATGGAGCCCCAGCCCGCCGCCCAGGAAGGATTATTGCAGTACCTGCCACCAGCTCGGCTAGCTGGTGAAACCAGAGTTTTTTATTTATTTATTTATTTATTTATTTCTTTCTTTCTTGCTTTTCTTCGACTTTCGTCTGAGGAATCGATCTCCTTGAGGTGCTGCCGAATTGCAGGTAAGTCCGTTTCCGATTCATCGTCACTGTTGTATCCGTGTGTTAATAGAGACACGGAAGGCAGGAGTAGGTTTCACAGGTGTTTACTGAACAAAGTCTGGAGGTGAACTAACAGATACAAGACAATATACAGGCTTATATAGCCCGAGTGGCCATTACCGGCATTACAGTACACAGGGGGCTCTTAAAGGCACATACACCACACTCTGCACACTGACAGCTGGTCTCTTCTCGGCGAGAATGCTGGCAGCAGTGGTTCGCCATGTGCTGGCCATCCCTTCACCGTTAAATCATAGACCCAGGAGAGTGTCGGGTCATTTCGTGTTTCCTTTTCTATGTTTGCATTCGTCACAGGGAGACATTCGACTATGGTCGAGTGGAATATCTCCATTGGATCCACTGCAAGTTCTTCTTCCACCGTCGGCAACGGTAGGCGCGACAATCTATCAGCATTCCCATGCTGTTTAGTTCCTTTGTACTCGATGTCATATTGGTGTGCCCCTAGGAAAAGGGACCACCTCTGTAGCCGTTGTGCTGTCATTATCGGTACGCCCTTCTGAAGGTTGAAAATGGAGACAAGAGGTTGATGATCAGTAAGTAGAGTAAATTTCTGACCGTGCCGGTAGTGATTGAACTTCTTCACCCCCCACACCAGGCTGAGGGCCTCTCTGTCAATCTGGGCGTAGTTACGCTCGGCTGAAGTTAACGAGCGTGACGCAAAAGCTATCGGCCTCTCAGAACCATCAAGGAATTTATGTGACAGTACCGCCCCAATGCCGTAGGGAGACACATCACACGCCAGTCTTATCGGTAGTGATGGGTTGTAGTGAGCCAATACTTCTCTTGAAGTGATTAGGTCCTTACTTTTCTGAAAGGCCCGCTTACATTCATCACTCCATTTCCATGCTACTCCCGTTTGTAGTAGGGCGTTCAGTGGGTGCAGAATTGTGGACAAATTCGGCAAAAACTTATGGTAGTAATTCACCAATCCGAGGAATGACCTCAGTTGCGACACATTTTCAGGCGCTGGAGCCTTAACTACCACTTCAATTTTGTCAGGGGACTTATGTAACCCCTCTTCATCAATCACGTGGCCACAATACGATATCGGTTTCTTAAAAATCTCGCACTTGGGGCGATTGGCCCGTAGCCCATGTTCACGTAGTCTAGTGAGCACCTGCTCTAGGTTGGCAAGGTGTTCACTGTCATCGTCACCTGTCACTAGGATGTCGTCCAAGTAACACTGAGTCCCCAGAATTCCTTGCAGGACCTGTTCCATCGCTCTTTGCCATATCGCCGGAGCTGATGCTACTCCGAATACCAGTCGATTATACTGGTAAAGACTTTTGTGAGTGTTTATCGTAAGATACTTCCTAGAAGATTCTTCAACCTCCATCTGCAAATATGCTTGTGCTAGGTCAATTTTTGTAAAACGCTTCCCTCCAGATAGTGAGGCGAAGATATCTTCTATCCTTGGAAGAGGATATTGTACTGTGTGAAGGACTGGGTTCACCGTCACCTTGAAGTCCCCACAGATGCGAACCTTCCTTGGCTCCTCAGACTTATTGTTTAACGTTTTCTTCATGACAGGAACGATGGGCGTCGTCCACTCGCTCCAGTCTACCTTAGATAACACGCCTGCATTCTCCAGATCTGCCTCGACGGCTGGGCGAATTGCATATGGTACCGGTCTTGCTTTGAAGAACTTGGGAATTGCATTCTCTTCTATTTTTATCGAGGCGGTTACGCCTTTAAGAGTTTCCAGTTCTTGTTGAATTACCTCTTTGGCGTTAGCTAAGATTGTTGACAATCGTCCAGGAGTGACGTCGTCATCCTTTTTACCAGCCACCGTCAGTGCCTGAATGGAGTGCCAGTCTAAACTTATCTTTCTGATCCATTCACGTCCCAATAACGGTGGTCCACCATCTTGCAGTATGTACAGATACAATTTCTGTCTTTCCTTGCCATTGTATTCGACAGGCACCCTTATTTTTCCTCTGGGGTATACTTTTTGCCCCGTATACGTCTCCAAGACAATGGATGTCTCTTTCAAGGGTATGTGTGAGAATAGCCACTCGTAGTCTCGTCGATTCATGACGGTTAGAGCTGATCCTGTATCCAATTCCATTTTGACTTGGGACCCTGCTATCGTGTGGGTGACCCAAATGGTTCGGTGATCCTCTTTTGCGATTACGTTGTGAAGTTCGAGACAGCTTAGTCTCTTGTTCCCGGATTCACTATCGCTCATCTGGTCTTCGGAACTACTGTCCGTCATCTTTTGTACTTTCCTGTACGGTTCCTTAGTAGCCTTTTTGTTGTCGTTGGTCTTCTTCCCAGACCTGCAAACTCGTGCAATGTGTCCCATCTTTCCGCATTGCCTGCATATTTTGTCCTTGGACCAGCAGTCCTTCTGGTCATGGGTTGTTCTGCCGCAGCGATAACATTTTGCAAATCCCCGTGTCATTTCATGGGTGCCGTATTCCTGTGGCTTTTGCTGTATTTCCGCAGCTCCCCTTGCTGCTGCTTCGTACGATACTGCTACGCTGAAAGCCTTATCTAGCGTCAGCTCTTTCTCTGAGAGTAACCTCTTCTGGGTTCCTTCACTCAGAAGTCCACAGACAAATTTGTCCCGTAAGGATTCTGCCAGTCCTGCTCCGAACTGGCAGTGCTTTGATAGCTTGCGTAGTTCCATAAGGTAATCAGCATTGCTCTCATCTTTATGCTGATTTCTCCTGTGGAATTTAAATCTTTCTGCTATCAGCAGCGGTGTAGGATTTAGGTATTCCTGTAGGATAGCAACAATTTCGTTAAAACTCTTCGCCTTCGGTTTGGCTGGAGTAATCAGGTCCCGCAATAGGCCGTACGTTCTTGCGCCCATTAAGTTTAGCAGTACCGATGTCTTTTTCTCATCGGCTACTTCGTTTGCCTCGCAATATACCTCGACTCTTTCCACATGCGTGGTCCAGTCTTCTATTGCATTATCGAAGGCAGTGATATTGCCAGTCTTCGGCATCTTGGAAATCTAAGATGGCGCCTCCCGCGCTTTGCCTTCTTCCCCGATTTAACAAAATGGCGCCTCCCGCGCTTTGCCTTCTTCCCCGCTGGATTAAGATGGTGCGTCCCGCGCTTTCTGTCTTCTCCGCTGTTGCTAGCGCTGTTGCTGGCGTTTTGCCTTGATGGCGATGCCCTATGGTCTTCGCGCACTTCCCCCCGCGCTGCTGCTAACGCCGCTCTCCGCGGTTCCTGTGGCAAACTGCAGCTCCTCGCGGCTTTCTGCGCGTTTAATTTTTATTATTTCCCCGTCGTCGGAACAACCCTGCGGGACTCTTGCCTCCCTCTTCTCGGGTCTGTACACTGCCCGGCTTCGTAGCACCGGCCGCGCCCTGTGTGCTCCACCCTCTTTCTCTCTCTCTCCTCTTCCCGACAACGCTGCTCGGCCCCGTTGCAAAGCCACCCGCTCGAGCTCTAGACCGCCGCAGCCCAGGAAGGATCAGTGTACTACCTGCCACCAGCCCGATTAGCTGAAGTAACGACGACAGGATAACCAAGCCCCGCTCTCGACAGCCTCTCCTGCAAATCTTCAACTCCGCTGACTCAGAGGCGGATGCCCACGGTCGACGCCCGTTTCTTCTGTTTCTTTCTTCCTTCTGGCCTCGACCTCTTACAACTTCGCTTTAGGGATGGATCCCCATGAGGTGGTGCAGACTGTAGGTAAGTTTGTATCTGCTCGTCGCCAGTATTATGTCCGTGTATAATTGAGACACGGACTGCAGGAGTTGGTTATAACAGGTCTTTACTGAATGGAGGCAACCTGGAACTACTATGCAAATGTTACTACACAGGCTTATATACAGGGGTGGTCACTACTGGTACTGCAGTATACAGGGGCTGCAGAATATAGTTCCTTCTGCAAAGTACATACACTACACTCACGTTCTAGGAGGTGGTCACCCCGTAGCTACAGAGTTCAGGAGACTAGTAAGTGTGTGGCCATCGCCAGGATGGGAAGAGGCAGGCAGTGCAGGAATGGTCCGGGAGTGTGGCGCACTCGAACCGGTTTTCAGCATGCAGTCTAGAGCACATCCATGGCACTGTGTGGCAAATGACTACACAGGAAGGCACAGGAAAGTGTAAACATGCAGTGGTCATAAGGGATTTGATAGTCAGGGGGATAGACAGGCATTTCTGCAACCACTGACATGAGTCCCACATGGTGTGTTGCCTCCCTGGTGCCACAGTAAAGGACATGACTGAGAGGGTGCAGAACATTTTGAGAGGGGGGGGAGGGGGGAGGGGAAAGTGGAACAGCCACGTGGGAAGCAATGACATAGGAAGGTTGAGGTCCTGCAGTTAGAGTTTCAGGAGGTAGGGAGAAAGTTAAAAAGCAGGACCTCAAAAGGTAGTAATCTCTGGAATACTCCCAGTGCCACACACAAGTGAATATAGAAATATATATATTAGGATATAAAACAGGTTAATGCGTGACTGGAGAAATGGTGCGGGAGGGAGGTCTTCAGATTTCTGGGGCAGGAGGGACCTGTTCAAGGTGGACGGGTTGCACCTCAACAGGACTGGGACCAATGTCCTTGCAGGAAGGTTAACTAGTACTGTGGGGGAGGGTTTAAACTAATCTGGCGGAGGGGGGGGCGGGTATACCAGGATGAAGCATTAGGGAGGAGATACAAGGTGCACAGAGGATTGGGAGAGAGCAACAGCATTAGAATAAAGAGTAGTTCAGAAATAGGAGGGATCAGACAGGGGAAAAATGCAAGGCAGACTAAGGTAAGTTTAGAGTGCATGTGCGTAAATGCCCGGAGTGTGGTAAATAAGGTTGGTGAGGTGCAGGCACAAGTAGCCACATGGGATTATGATATAGTGGCAATAATGGAGACCTGGCTCAAACAAAAAGGAGGAATGGGTGCTTAAAATTCCTGGCTACAATGTATTCAGGAAAGATAGGGAAGGAAAAAAAGGAGGGGGTGGCAGTATTGATCTAAGATACTGTTACAGCACTAGAAAGGGAAGATGTACAGACAGAATCTATTTGGTTAGAATTAAGGAACAATAGGGGAGCTATTACGCTGCTGGGTGTATACTATAGGCCACCAAATACAGGAAACTCTCTTTTTACTGGCACCTAAATAACCGGAAATCTCTCTTAACCGGCAAAATTCAGGAGTAGGTTCAGGTAAGTTTTACTTCATATTAGTGGCCGTGTAACCGGGGTTCCTGGATCTGTGGCCGTGTAACCGGGGTTCCTGCACCTGTTGCCATGCAACAGGGACGCCTGGATCTGTGGCCGTGTACGGGGCTCTCGTAACTTAGTAAGTATACCTCTCTGTAATCCGGACTTTTTGATCAACTGGCACCACGTCCTTCGGTGCCGGATAAAAAAGAGTTTCCTGTAGCAGGAAGGAGATCGAGGAGGAAATTTGCAGGCAAATTACAGACAGATATAAGAACTTTAGAGTAGTGATAATGGGAGATTTCAGTTATCCTAATATAGACTGGGAAAATAACAGTGTAAAGGGCAAAGAGGGGGAGGAATTCCTGAAATGTGTACAAAAGAACTTTCTTGATCAGTATGTTTCTAGCCCAACGAGGAAGGAAGCAGTGCTGGATCTAGTTGTGGGGAACAAAGTAGGGCAAGTGGAGCATATTTCAGTGGGACAGCATTTGGGAAACAGTGATCATAATATCACTTGGTTTACAGCAGTTATGGAAAAGGACAAGGAACAATCAAAGGTGAAGATACTCAACTGGAGGAGGACTCATTTCAATGAGTTGAAAAGGGATCTGGCCCAGGTGGATTGGAATCAAAGATTGGCAGGTAAAATAGTAAATGAGTAATGGAGGCCTTCAAAAAGGAGACAGATTAGACATATTCTCATGAGGGGGAAAGGAGGGGCATCCAAAGCTAGAGCTCCCTGGATGACCAAAGATATAGGGGGAAAAATTGGGTTGCTATGCGTCTCCCGTAAGCGACCCCGGGGGCGCTAACGGGGTGCAAAGCCCCTAGCGCCTGGGTGTGGCACCGCTAATGTCTCCCGAAAATTCAGCGGGAGGTTAGTGGCGGCGGTAGCCGGTAGCACCCCGCTGCGCCTCCGGCGATGACATCATCGCCGTGCGAAGCGCACCAGCCGCAAACTTCAGTTGCGGCCCCTGACCTACCGCCGGACGATATGTCCAACAGGGTCAGGGGGGTGTTTTTGCAGCCGCGGTGGCGCAAATTAAAGGGCAGGTGCTGGGTGGCCTTTTTTTTGGCTGCCTGCCAGCAGCTGCCCCCTTCCGTTTTTTTATGCGAGATGCCGGCCATGATCACTCAGCCCAGCAGATCTCGAGTGCCGGGCTGCTTTCCTGGCACCCCGCTCCCCGCTGGTCTAGCAGGGCTCCGGTGCGCGCAGTGCTAGGCCCCTCCCCTTTAATCATAGAAACTAGGAGCAGGAGTAGGCCATTTGGCCCCTCGAGCCTGCTCCGCCATTTAATGAGATCATGGCTGATCATCCAAATTCAGTACCCTGTCCCTGCCTTCTCCCCATATCCCTTGATCCCCTTAGCCTTAAGAAATATATCTAACTCCTTCTTGAATATATTTAATGAATTGGCCTCAACTGCCTTCTGTGGTAGAGAATTCCACAGGTTCACCACTCTCTGGGTGAAGAAATTCCTCCTCATCTCTGTCCTAAATGGCTTACCCCTTATCCTTAGACCGTGACCCCTGGTTCTGGACTCCCCAGCCATCGAGAACACCCTTCCTGCATCTAGTCTGTCTAGTCCTGTTAGAATTTTATAAGTTTCAATGCGATCCCCTCTCATTCTTCTAAACTCCAGCGAGTATAAGCCCAATTGACCCAATCTCTCCTCATACGTCATTCCTGCCATCCCAGGTATCAGTCTGGTGAATCTTCAGTGCACTCCCTCCATGGCAAGAACATCCTTCCTCAGATAAGGCGACCAAAACTGCACACAATACTCAAGGTGTGGTCTCACCAAGGCCCTGTACAACTGCAGCAAGACATCCTTGCTCCTGTACTCGAATCCTCTCGCTACGAAGGCCAACATACCATTTGCCTTCTTAACCGCCTGCTGCACCTGCATGCTTACCTTCAGCGACTGGTGCACAAGGACACCCAGGTCTCGTTGCAGTTCCCCTTCTCCCAATCTATTGCCATTCAGATAATAATCTGCCTTCCTGTTTTTGCCACCAAAGTGGATAACCTCACATTTATCCACATTATACTGCATCGCCATGCTTCTGCCCAATCACCCAACCTGTCCAAATCATCCTGGAGTTTCTCGGCATCCTCCTCACAGCACACACGCCCACCCAGCTTTGTTTCGTCTGCAAACCTGGAGATATTACATCTAGTTCCCTCGTCTAGATCATTAATATATATTGTGAATAGCTGGGGTCCTAGGACCGATCCCTGCGGTACCCCACTAGTCACTGCCTGCCACTTGGAAAAAGACCCGTTTATCAGGGGAGGGAAGCCTGTAATACCGAGGCGCTACATGCCGACGCGCGTGGCACTGTTGCATGTAGCGCCGTGATATTGAATGGTAGCGCCCCAAGAAGGAGGGGGAGCGTTTCCAGTAGCGCCCCGCCTTCTGCTTGGAGCCCTACCACTCAATTTATGGTGCAGGGGCGCTAAATTTTTCGGGGCGCTAAATGTAGCACCCCGGTGAAGTTAGCACCCCAAAGTGGGCGCCACCGAATTTCTCCCCCATAGAGATTAAAATGAAACAGAAAGAAAGCTTATGATAAATGTCGGGTTCATAATTCAGGAGAGAACCAAGCTGAATACTAGTATAGGCGAGAACTGAAAAAGGGAATATGAGGAGCAAAGAGCGTACAAGAATACATTAGAGGACTACATAAAGGGAACTCAAAAGTCTTTTAGTAACATATAAACAGTAAAAGGGTAGTCAAAGGAAGGGTGGGGACGAATAGGGACTAAAAAGGAGATCTCCTTATAGAGGCAGAGGGCATGGCTGAGGTACTAAGTGAGTACTTTGCATCTGACGTCACTAAAGAAGAGGATGTTGCCAATGTCTCAGTAAAGGAGGTAGTGTAGAAATACCGTACAGGATAAAAATAGATAAAGAGGTACTTAAAAAGGTTGGCAGCACTCAAAGTAGAAAAGTCACCCGGTCTCAATGGGATGCATCCTATGTTGCTGAGGGAAGCAAGAGTGGAAATTGCAAAGACTCTGGCCACAATCTTCCTTAGACATGGGAGTAGTGCCAGAGGACTAGAGGATGACAAATGTTACACCCCTGTTAAAAAAGAAAAGGATAAACCCGACAACTACAGGCCAGTCAGCGTAACGTCGGTGGTGGGGAATGTATTAGCGACATTCATCTGGGACAAAATTCATTGGCACGTAGAAAAATACGGGTTAATAAATTAAAGCCAGCATGAATTTGTTGAAGGCAAATAGTGTTTGACTAACTTAAGTGATTTATGTGATGAAGATGAGGGTAGGGTGTTTGATATTGTGTAACTGGACTTTCAAAAGGCGTTTCAAAAAGTACCACATAATAGACTTGTTAGCAAAATTGCAACCCATGGGATTAAAGGGGCAGCGGCTGTATGGATACGAAATTCGCTAAGGGAGAGAAAGCAGAGAGTAGTGGTGAACGGTTGTTTTTCAGACTGGAGAGAAGTGTGCAGTGGTGTCCTCCAAGGGTCGGTGTTGGGACCACTACTCTTTTTGATATGTATTAATGACCTGGACTTGGGCATAATTTCAAAGTTTGTAGATTACACGAAACTCAAATGTGGTAAACAGTGAGGAGGATAGTAACAGATATCAGGAGGACATAGACAGACAGTGAAATGGGCAGACACATGTCAGAAGAAATTTAATGCAGAGAAATGTGAAGTGATTCATTTTGGTAGGAAGAAAGAGAGGCAATATAAACTAAATAGGTATAATTTTAAAGGGGGTGCAGGAACAGAGACCGGGGGGTGTATGTACACAAGTCTTTGAAGGAGGCGGGACAAGTTGAGAAAGCTGTTAAAAAGGCAACGGGCTCCTTAGCTTCATAAATAGAGGCACAGAATACAAAAGCAAGGAAGTTATGCTAAACATTTATAAAACACTGTTTTGACCCCAGCTGGAGTATTGTGTTCAATTTTTACACAGTAAGTTATGATCCGGAATGCACTGCCTGAAAGTGTGGCGGAAGCAGATTCAGTAATAACTTTCAAAAGGGAATTGGACGAATATATGAAGGGGAGAAATTTGCTGAGCTATGGGGAAAGAGCAGGGAAGTGGGACTAATTGGATAGCTCTTTCAAAGAGCCAGCACAGGCACGTCGGGTCCTTCTGTGCTGTATCATTCTACAATCCTATGAATCAACATCTTCAGCAGAAAATCAGAGAGAAATACAACAAGCTTTCAGGCCAAATCAGCTTGGCCTACAGATCAGAAGGCTGTAGGGTCAAGCCCCCATAAAGGAAGGAAAAAGACTTGCATTTCTATAGCGCCTTTCACGACCACCGGATGTCCAAAAGCACTTTACAGCCAATGAAGTACTTTCGGAGTGTAATCACTGTTGTAATGTAGGAAACGCAGCACCCAATTCGCACACAGCAAGCTCCCACAAACAGCAATGTGATAATGACCAGATAATCTGTTTTAGTGATGTTGATTGTGGGATAAATATTAGCCAGGACACCGGGGATAACTCCACTGCTCTTCTTCGAAATAGTGCCATGGGATCTTTTACATCCACCTGAGAGAGCAGACGGTGCCCCTCCAACAGTGCAGCACTCCCTCAGTACTGCACAGGAGTGTCAGCCTAGATTTTTGTGCTCAAGTCTCTGGAGCCCACAACCTTCTGACTCAGAGGTGAGAGTGCTATCAACTGAGCCATGCCTGACACCCATGGTAGGAGTTAGAGCTCATAATCCAGGCTGAATCCTGTAACGAGGGACTGCTGCATTGTGGAAGGTGCCATCCTTTGGATGAGTCATTGAACAGATGTGTGATCTGCCATTTCCTGTTGTTCAGGTAGACATTAAAGATACCAAAAAGAGCCGGAAATCATCCCAGTATCCTGGCTAATGTTCCTCTACCAAATACAGTACCATCAAAAAAGACATTAACAGCCGTGGGATCTCGCTGTGCACATAATAAAAGTTTATTTACACAACAGCCTCTGTTGCCAGCCAGAGATGCTGTTGTCAATACCCCTAAAGTCACTCTGCCTAAGATCAGCTAACTCAGCATTACAGATTACACCGACTGGGTGTGAGGGAGTGTAGGTTGGAGTTAGTTAGACCACAACTACTTGCATTTATATAGCACCTTCCACAGAGTAAAGTGTTCCAAGGAACTTCAAAGGAACGTTATCAAACAACATTTGACACCGAGCCACATATGGAGATATTAGGACAAGTGACCAAAACTTTGATCAAAGAGGAAGGTGTTAAGGAGCGGCTGAAAGGTAGAGAGGTGGAGAGGCTTAGGGAGAGAATTCCAGAGGTTGGGACTCAGGCAGCTGAAGGCACGGCCATCAATGGAGGAGTGATTAAAATCGGGGATGCACAAGAGGCCAGAACTGGAAGAGCGCAGAGATCTCAGAGGGTTGTAGGGCTGGAGGAGGTGGCAGAGATAGGGAGGGGCGAGGCCATAGAGAGATTGGAAAACAAAGATGAAAATTTTGCAATCAAGGCATTGCAGAACCGGGAGCCAATGTTGGTCAGCGAGCACAGGGGTGATGGGTGAGTGAAACTTGGTGCGAGTTAGGATACAGGCAGCAGAGTTTTGGATGAGTTCAACTTTATGGAGGGTGGAAGATGAGAGGCCGGCCAGGTGAGCATTGGAATAGTCAAATGTAGAGGTTATAAAGGCATGGATGAGGGCCAGCTGACTTCCAAAAAAAAAAGTTATTAAATTCCAATTTATTTTTGAGAGATGAGAACAGTCAGTCAGCCTTCATCTCATCCTCTCTTCTGGCTGTAGACTTTGGGATGTAGACTATTATAGCACTATTTACATGTTCTGAGGATGGTTCGTACAGCAATACTGCTATTTTTTGTAGCAAGACTTTGTTATAGAAAATAGAGTATTAGAATTATCAAGCTGCATATTAAAATGCACCATTATTATTTTTTTTCTAAAACAAAACCAAGATTGTAAATACATCCCAATTGATAATAGGAAGCTCAGCAAAGTCCATTTCTGCTGTTCAGATCAAACTCTGCTTATTACTATCAGTCTTTCAAGATGAAAAACTTTTTTTGCTAATTATTTCCAAAATAAACAGATCAAATGTCCAATCAAGTCCCCAGTTGAAAGCAGCTGGTTTTATAAGGAAAGCACTTGCATTATATAGCGCCTTTCACCACCTCAGGACGGTCCAGCTTTTCAGTGTACTCTTTTGATCCAATGGGGGAAATGCGGCTGAAGGGCAGTGACTGAAAATCAGCAGAAACACCAAGTAGCCAATCAAAATAAATGAAAGCGGAAGTCCTGCTCTACAGCGGACCTGTTCAGTGGCACCAGCCTTCGGAATATTAAACATTGTCCTATACATCTTTGCAATGCTCCCTGCTCACAAAAGAGCAATTGTTCCGCGGGCAATATTTGGCTTTTTTTAAATGGGGTTTTTATTTGGGCAAGGAGAGAAAGTGTTTGTCGTTGGGCAGGGAGAGAAGGTGTTTGTCGTTTTTACTTCATTGCGTCAAGCTCTTACTCAATGCCCATTCAAAAAAAGACGGTTAAAAGACACCGGCATTTTTTACTTTAGTATCCATATATATTCAAAAAAGTCAACAATGCAGGCGATGACGAAAAAGTATTCAAAGTACATGAATCTATTTTTAAAAAACGTACAGAAATACCAACTGCTTTGCTTCTTATTTAAAGATCAACCATGGACCAGTACGTTTTGCAAAACCGTTGTACCCTGTAATAATAACCAACATTCCTAAGTACAGATTTGTGCTTTGCAAAATTAAATATAATTTATATTAACCTTTGCACAGCAGCAGTACTTATAACTGCTACATGAGAGAAATACGAACCTGATATATGGGGCAAATGCTGCCAATAGAAGAGCAGCGAATGCACAGACCGCGATGATGGTGCATAAGACTGACATCTTTTTGCCAGAGCTGCCTCTGGTTGCAGCAGTGCAGCGCAGGCAGGAAGGCGGCGGCCCCGAGCTGTCAATCACTCGCCGCCGCATTCCAAACCCGGGACCGGAAGGAGTTGGGACTACAACTCCCAGAATGCCGGGTCTCGGGCCCGGCTGTTGCTAGGGGGGCTCGGATACCGGTTTCACGAGGAAATGACCTACAGAAATTCTGATTAAAGTGCGATCGATGATGTTAAAAACAATCAGAGGTTTAAAAAAAAATGTCACTGGGTGCGGCGGCGGCGGCTCCCGGGCTGTGACTGCGGGCGGGGGCGGGCCGGGCTAGGCCGCCGGAAGTACCGCTGGTTCCATCAGTCTGAAGGTTGTGGTTGTTGTTGTTGTCGGTTGAAGCTCCCTGCGACATGTCTTCGGAAGAGTTTGAGAAGCTGCATGAAGCGTACGGCGGCGTTTATGAGGAGTTGCGGTGTCAGTGCGAGCGGGTGCCCAGGTGCTCAGGAGGTGAGTGAGGGCCTGACCCCCGGCGTTGCTCCCTGTTCACTGCGGAGGGGTTTCAGCTTCCCTGTTCAGGGAGACACACACACACACGATCAGATGGTGATGTCTGGTACAGAAAGGCCAACTGTGCTGTCCATGCAGAGCATCTTTACTATTAGTATAGAACAACAGAAATAATGTGCTCATGCGTCAGCAAGTAGAAAGTACAGCAATCTAATAAAAAAGAACGAAAGACTTGCATTTATATAGCGCCCTTCAGGGCATCCCAAAACGCTTTACAGCCAATGAAGTACTTTTTGAAGTGTAATCAGTGTTGTAATGTCGGAACCGCAGCAGCCAATTTGTGCACAACCAGCTCCTGCAAACAGAAATGTGATAATGACCAGATAATCTGTTTTAGTGATGTTGATTGAGGGATAAATGTTGGCCAGGACAAGGGCGAGTGGGAAGAATTCCCCATCTCTTCTTCGAAATAGTGCCATGGGATCTTTTACGTTCACCTGACTGGGCAGATGGGACCTCTGTTTAACGTCTCATCCAAAAGACAGTACCTCTGACAGTGCAGCATTCATAGAATGGTTACAGCTGTGGAGGCCAAGTCACTGAATATATTTAAGAAGGAGATAGATAGATTTCTAGACACAAAAGGCATCAGGGGGTATGGGGAGAGCGCGGGAATATGGTATTGAGATAGAGGATCAGCCATGATCATATTGAATGGTGGAGCAGGCTCGAAGGGCCGAATGGTCTACTCCTTTTTTTCTATGTTTCTATGTACGGGAAAAAGGCCAATTGAACCCGTGCCAACTCAGCTAGTCCCACTGCCCTGCCCTTTCCCTGTAGCCCTGCAAAATGTTTTCCTTCAGATACTTATCCAACTCCCTTTTAAAAGATAAGATTGAGTCTGCCTCCACCACCCTTTCAGGAAGTGAATTCCAGATCTTAACTCCAGTTGGGGCCGAACCAGTGTTTTATACAGTTTCATCATAATTTCCACACTTTTGTACGCTATACCTTTATTTATGAAGCCCAGGATCCCGTACGTCTCTTTAACTGCTTTCTGAACCTGCCCTGCCACTTTCAACGATTTGTGCACACATACCCCGAGGTCTCTCTGTTCATGCACCCCCTTTAGAATTGTACCCTTTTAGTTTATATGTCCTCTCCTTATTCTTCTACCAAAATGTATCACTTAGCACTTTTCTGCGTTAAATTTCATCTGCCACACGTCCACCCATTTCACCAGCCTGTCTATGTCTTCCTGAAGTCTATCATTCTACTCCTCACTGTTCACTATACTTCCAAGTTTTGTGTCATCTGCAAATTTTGAAATTGTGCCTTGTATACCCATGTCCAAGACATTAATATATATCAAGAAAAACAGTGGCCCTAGAACCGATCCCTGGGGAACGCCACTGTATACCTTCCTCTAGTCTGAAAAACAATCGTTCACCACTACTCTCTGTTTCTTGTCACTTAGCCAGTTTTGTATTCATGCCGCCACTGTCCCTTTTATTCCATGGGCTTCAACTTTGCTGGCAAGCCTATTATCTGGCATTTGTCGAACGCCTTTTGGAAATCCATGTACGCTACGTCAATCCCATTACCCCCTCATCAACCCTCTCTGTTACCTCATCAAAAAACTCGATCAAGTTGGTTAAACACGATTTGCCTTTAACAAATCCGTGCTGGCTTTCCTTAATTAATCCACACCTATCCAAGTGATTGTTAATTTTGTCCCTGATTACTGTTTCTAAAAGCTTCCCCACTACTGAGGTTAAACTGACTGGCCTGTAGTTGCTGGGTTTATCTTTACACCCTTTTTTGAACAATGGTGTAACATTTGCAATTCTCCAGTACTCTGGCACCACCCCTGTATCCCTCAGTACTGCACTGGAGTGTCAGCCTAGATTTTTGTGCTCAAGTCTCTGGAGTGGGACTTGAACCCACAACCTTCTGACTCAGGCGAGGGTGTTACCAAGTGAGCCATGGCTGACACAAATGACACTGGGAACTCTTTGGAATTCCCCTTGTGGACTCCAGTTTGAAAACTTGGCTTATACTGTGACTGTATTAAGAATGGTGAACTATGAGAAGGAAAAATTAGGCCTTTTGAAGGTTATCTCTCCAGGACCCAAAGTCCTATTCTCCACTACAAACCATCTCTCGCTTGCACCTCTCTTCCTGCCCCCACCTCCCCAATATCAGGTGTGAACTGTGAGGAGCTTATAACCACATTCAGCCTGCTCCAGCCCAACTGCTCTTCCTGACTTTCTTGGCTATCCTCAACCAAGTTTTGACCCAACAGCACTCTATACCTCTCTCTCCTGGAATCCATCCCAGCCATTACCAGATCCATCTCTTTTAGGAGATCTATTTTCTGCTGCCTTGATCCCCTCATCAGTCAGCACCTAACCACATAACTACTACCGTTAAGCCCAGTGCTCACTGACATCAACTGTTCCCTCTCCTAGGTACATAAATGACATTCTCTGTGACTGGTGCATAGTCACTTCGCAGCCTGTCTGCAGTCTTTGGCACAGTCAACCACATCATCCTTCTCAAGTGTTTTTCTGGCATTGTTTGGTTCAGTTGGACTGTCCTCAAATGCCTCCATTCTTGTCTATTCGATCGTAGCCAGAGTAGCTCTACCAATCCTGCACCATCACCATGAGAGTCCCTTAAGAATCCATCCTTGGTCCCTCTGGTTCCGCATCTACCTGCTTCCATTTGGCGACATCTGCAGACATGGAATCAGTTTCCCTGTGTAGGCAGATGACATCCAGTTCTACCTCTCACTGCTTCTCTTGATCCCTGCAGTGCTGTTAGACTGTTTTTCTGACATTCAATCTTGGATGAGCCATAATTTCTAATTTCCTTTGGAAGACCTAAGCCATCTTCTCCCCCCACCCCGGGTCAGTGTTCTGTCTATGCTGATGATACCCACCTTTACATCTCTAATACCATCTGTGAATCCATGACACTCAATGCTGTTGGACTGCCTGTCTGACATCAATTTGTGGATGAACCATAACTTCAAACAGCTCAAAACTGAAGCCATTCTATTTGGCCCTTTCCAGAATTCTACATCCAAGGCCTTGATCCCAGCTTCTTTTCAGGATGCCTGCTAAAGCACAGTCCACTGGTATAAGCTGAGTCTTAAACCTCACATCCAGTCCATCACCAATACTGTCTACTTCCATCTCTGAAACATCGCCTGTCTCTGCCCCTCCTCTCTTCCTCACTGACGTACACTTTTGTCAACTCTAGACTCAACTTTTCCAAAACTCTAATTTTTGACCTGCTGAGCTTCACCCTACAATAAGCTTCAACTTATCCAGAACTTTGCTGCTTTCATCCTATTCTGCTCAGCTGTCACATGATCCTTGCTGCCCTTCATTGGCTTCCAATCCTCAGTAAATCGATCTAAAAAAACAACAAAAATCCTCAGTAAATCAATGTTAAAATCATGCTCCTCATGTTCAGATCACTCTTTGTCTCTCCCACCCCTGCCAAACTCTCTGCTTTCCCCTGTTCTGGTCTGTTGTGCTGCTCTTGCTTTTTCATCTCTAAATGTATCCTTCTCAGATCTTGTTTTCTGTCTTTCATCATGTACTTTCTCGGTCCAATTGTTTCATTCTGCGCCACTCTTCAATTGGCATGCACACCCAAAACATGGCATCCTCTCCTCACATGCTGCAATTTATCACTCAGCCAATTGTGCTCTGTCTTTGACCTTTTAACCCTAAACACTTCCTGAAATCCATATTACTTGACAAGCAGCTAAATGCAGTACATAGTAGATTTATGTTGAAGTGCTGGAACGCCATACCCAACCAGTGGCCCCCACTTTAACCACTGATCAGGGCATTGAATTATATTTTGAAACCCCCCCTCCCAATGTCTTTGCCTCTGGAACTAAAAGGAAAAATGCAAATGTAAGAAACTGAATTAAAAATAGAAATACTGGAAATAAGTGCATCAGTAGCTTGTTGATTAAGTACATGAAGCGAGAAATGGGGATGTGGAGACAGATTTTGGAATAGCGTTAATAATGTGGAAAGAGACATGAATGAGAAAGATAGAGATGATGCATGTGTCCTGAGCGCGACGCAAAGAAACCAGTTAAAGGTTATGGGCAGGTAAAAAGGTCAGCGATAGCTTCTTATTCCTTTTATAACAAATTCCACTTCAATTACAGGAGAGGCCAGGTAACAATCACTTGCATTTTTATAGTGCTTTTAATGTAGCAAAATATAATGGATCTGTTAGATCCGATGTATTCATCCAACAAATGGACCCAGTGTGAATAAAGGAGGCAGCAAAGCCTTGAGTGTCTCATTGGATAAACTCATCTCCCATGAGTAATAAATACTTTAATTAGTTCAGAAGGTCGCATTGAAAGTGAGCTGGATTTCTGGGGATTAAGGTGATGCAGCATGTATGTAGTGGTGTCGAAAGACATGATGCCAAAATAACTAAAAGGAACAGTGGTTTGGCTGTACTTGTGCTAGAAATGCAAAGGGAAAAATAGCTGTTTAAACAACCAACCTATTCAGTTATGCTCATATGCAGAACTAAAACTGTTATATCACAATTGTATCTTGTGTTCTTTTCAGCACTTCAGCCCATGGTAAGGCAAAAAATACGCAGACATTGTTGCCTTGAAGATGGCACAACTATTTAAACATGCATGCAGTATCTTTTAAATAATACGTTGGTGTGTCAGCGTACAAAACCTAGTGATCATGTGAAGTTCTTAAGCCAATATTTGTGCATCTCCCAACTAAGAAACTGGAGATCAGAGATCCGTTTGAGTGCAGTTTCCTGGGTACTGAACCGTGCTTGCACCAGCTGACTGGAATGCACACAGGTGAAGCACACATTCTTTGAATTGCTACAATTTTCATTTTTTTCCCCCACAAGACTATTTTCCTCACTGGGATAAGATATCAACAAATGCTGGTGCAATTGTTTGAAAAAATAATGCTACTGTGATTTGGTCTTTTTAATGTGTCGAATAATTTGTTATGTTGCAACAGATTATGTGCCGGCATTCTACTGTTTTCATATTAAAAAGAAATTCAATAATGGGAGTTCTCCTTCCTTAACAATGGTAGGATCAGGTTTTTTGCACCCCACCCCACCTTTTTAATTTATTTATCTCCAGCTCTTCAGTGCATCATTATGTAGATGAGAAGCCATGCAGACAACTTGTATCACTGTAAAACCAGCTCATCAGAGATGTGCATTGCAGGCACTTGATAACTTGCCCCTTGGTCTGAATCTTTCTCTTCCTCCCTTTGGGTAAATATGCAGCCCCTATTGGGTATCTCCTGTTGACAAGTTAACTGAGTTTGCGAACTCATGAGAATCGAGGAAGGGCAGGCACTTGCAGCTTATCACTCCATGGTACAGTTCTTTTGTATACCATGTTCATCTGCCATGACGACAGTGTAAGTAGTGGAATTACAGGAGATCTAGAATATATGGTCTAGATTTTCCACAGTGCTGCCAGTATGAATTCAAATAAAACTGGAATTTGTTTCTGAATTTAACACCAAAGTCTGCAATCAATGATTGGAAGTGTTGCAATGGCATAAGTGATGGGAAACGCATCAGATGATGTAATCCTCATATTATTACAGTACATCCACCTACATATAGGCATATGCATTACATGTCGCCCGTTACTTCTGGTGGGAAATCCGAGGGAAGGACATGCAGGGAGCCGGCAGATCAGCTCCTGCCCCAGTCCGCCTGGCAATAGGCACAACTCAAGCAATGCAACAAATCTGTTGTATCCTTTTTAAAAATGCAGAAGCTGCTGAATTTTTTTGGCTGAAACTTGCTTTATTAATGCTGTTCGATGCCTTGTTCATGGTAAGCATGGTTCAGTAATAGTTGGGCTGCCTACATTGTACCAGAAATTGAGGGTCAGCATGCCAATTGAAAGAGACTGTGGGCTGTATCTTTCAAGTGATCCACTGTCCGAGTCCTCAGCACAGTAGAAGCGGAGCCCACTGTTCGCATTGCATCAGAATTTCTGCTCTTGTTTTCCGTTGCTTTTTCCAGCTCAGTGTGATTACTGTGCTTAAATGGTAATTGCTGTTGGGAGTGCTCAGGAGATGGGAGTTATTGGTGGTTGATAACACCTCATTGTGAGCGTCAACATGCAGTAGGTTATCAGTAGAATTTTCAAAATACAGTACTCAGCCAGTCAAAAGATTGTATTTCCAGCATTGCAATCATAAATGTCCAATCCAACTGAGTGACTGAATAAACATTCAAAATTTCCATAAATATAAATACACAAACTCATTGTTCTGATAGTTCATACTTAAGACACCAGCCAGCTATAACTCAGTAGTTGAAGCTCAAAGTAGCCCAAATAATTTTTACAAAAGATCAGTCTTCCTGTTGTCTTTTTCTCCAGTGCTTCAATGGCCCCAAGAGAAATAAAAACAAAAAATAATTCAAGATTTTGCTTGTTACTAACGGGGTGGGGTGTGAAGCTTCATTAGTTAGATCATGATACAACTCATCATTTACTGTAATTGTACATTTAACTTCCATTTGATGTTTTGCAGAACAAAAGAAAAGATTTCTACGGGAGATAGATGAAAAAGTTGAAGAAGCAAATGAAATAGTAAGTACTGAAGGTGAGAGAATTGTCAGAAAAACAGACAATTGAAGTGTGAATATTTTACTAGACAGTGGGATTTCTGACTTTCAAGACTGCATTGTCTGATTTACTCTATTAATCCAGATATAAATTATTATTGGATGTAAAATAGTTTAATTACCAGGGAAGCCAGCAACACCTATTATTTGAGAAATTGCACCCTTCATTGCTGCCTGCTTCTGTTTCTAGTTGGATGGAATGGAAAAGGAAATGAGGAACGCACCTCTATCATACCGTAATCAGATGAATATCAAAATCCGAGCATACAGAAAAGATGTGAGCAAGCTACAGCGGGAAGTTAGAAGCAATGATATTGAATATGGAGTACGTAGTGACTTTAAGTACGCTGTGTACAGTGCTGAAAATGAACAATGTGTAAGTACTGCAACTAAAAAGCATTGTTGTAGCAACTACATTCTCCTCTATCCTGAGAGACTTGAAATATAAATCAATTTTGTGTATGTAGATTTAATACAACACATTGTATCACTAATAGAATATTCTATTTACTTTAGGGCTAACTTTTAGCTTGCCGCACAAATGTCTGTTGTGTGTTTATTTTTATTGGCAAATTGTAGAGCTCAGCAGTGATGGAATATAGGTTGAAGTAGCAACACTTTCATCTATATTTGTCGCTCCAAGACTCCTGGATCAGGTACATCATGGGCCATATCTAATGTATTTTTTTTCTTTGACATTAAAATGCACTTTAGGAACAATCACAATGTTTACATCTCTTGCACCAGCTATGTTTATGGGCTCTTTAATTGAGATTCAGTTCCACGTCAGTTTGAACTATTTCTGTGCTGTGGAACTGGACCCACATTCTTTGTAGGACTCTTGCAGCCCGTAGAGAGGAGACATTCATCCCTTTAGTCTGGGCTAGATTGAATTTGAGTCCCAGAGGTCAACCTGCCTCCCTATCCAGCTATTCTTCTTCTGTTTTCTAACAATGCTTTTCAATAGACTAAAGGTTAATCAAACAGAAACAAAGTGGAATGTTTTGGGGATTAAAAAAAGGGTTCCCCCCCCCCCCCCAATTTGTATGGCAGGATAGGTCAGTAATAGCAGCTTCTCCATGATTGGCTAAAAGTGGGGCAAAACATATTTATCAAATTGGAGGTGGGGCAGTTTGTGAAGCATGAGGTAATGAGCTGACTTATTGGGGGCAGAAAATATCCTATGAATCTCTGAAACCTTTGAAGTTGAGAAATAAATTCTTGTTCCATTCACCTTACCATAAGCGAGTGAGCTTGAAACACTTCGAAAAGGAAGGTCAAAAGTTGTCTTTTTTTTAAATATCTAGTTCTTTAAGGAGGCTCAAACATAACTTTAAGCTTAAACACTTTTTTTTCCAGAGTCACTTAACATCCCAACGCGCTTTGCTTTTGCAAGGTACAGACAGTCTTAACACAGCTACCCAGAGTATAGACCGTTCTCATAGGATAGCAGCAGAGACTGATCAGATAGGTTCGGATATAATTGAGGAACTTGGAGAGCAACGAGAGCAGCTGGAACGTTCAAAAGACAGGGTGAGTTCTCATTGTTAAATGCATTTCCTACGTGCATACTTTTTTTGGAAAGAAATATTGAGAAACTAATACTCTTCAGTCTGAAGACTTCAAACTGATAGTTTGCGATTTTGCTCCTTTTTCTGTTCATACTTTGTTTGTTTGTTCCTAAGCTAATAAACACAGGTGAGAATTTGAGCCGAAGTCGGAAAATACTGCGCGCCATGTCCAGAAGGTAAGAGTTTAAGAAATCTTATGAAAATAGTGACAAAACAAAACACCATTATTGTTGCATCAGGTGGAAATTTGAGTGTGTTCTTTGTGCCCCACACTTTCCAAGGTGAGTTAGATATTGTTTATACTTAATCAAATTTCACTGAATAAGTAAAGGGGTTAATAATAAATTGAGCTGTTGCACTGGTAAAGCAGGAATCATTTTCTGGTGGGGGGGGGGGGGGGTACGTACATGAGTTACTGCAGTCTGAATTTGCACATAGTAAGCACTAGATAGCTTTTTTTTAAAAACTTGGGTGTTTCTGCATTTTAATTTGGATTACAGGGGATGGGTGTTTAAGCCTGCTCACTTTGGTGTAGACCTGTACCTATGCTAAATGTAAACACTGGCTCCCTTTATTGGCTTTGCGGAATCTGCGTAAGACACCACTAAAAAGTAGCTTTTGTCACTTAGAACTAAATTAAGGCAGAGCTATTTTAAATGAAGACAAACCACAAATACTTAGCAGTAAGTCATTATTGAAAATGTCTTTCCCTATACACACACATCAGTACAAAAGTTACACAAAACAACCATTTTATTTTGAATAGCAGAATTGGAGGTATTTTCTTGTTAGAAGGGTAAATTTTATTTTGAGAGAGTAACTTCTGGAATAGATAGTATAAGATAGTCTCCCCCTCCCCAAAAACAAGTTCAATTTCTATAGGGTAAGATTTCCACCCTCTCCCTGCTGCAATATCCAGTGTTTGACATCATTGGGGAAAAATGCATCTACATTTTACTTTTCCACTCATTCTGATCCTTACAATTGAAAGATTAATATTTTGATTTCTCTAGGGTTATGACAAACAAGTTGCTACTAGGCATTATCATCCTTCTGGAAGTGGCAATTCTGGGCACTGTTGTATATCTCAAGTTCTTCCGCAAACACTAACGTACGAGGTGTATGCATAGTTTGGGTGCAGTTGCAGGACCTGGACCTCATGTTTGTAAGTGCTTCCCCTCAAGCTCAGGTTTCTGGGCCTACAACAGCGTTGAAAAGATGAGACTTTTGAAGAGGATGTGTATTAAAGTACTTTTATTGCTGAACCATTCTGCATCAGATACTCAACCTGGTTAGAGGACTTCCCTGTGGTATGATGGGTCTTGCAGCTGAAATATCTTTGAGGAAGGTAAAGAAAGAAACTTAACAAATTAAGTCACATTTGATCAGTCCCTTCTAAACATTGTTGCCAATAACTACATTGTAGTAAATGTGCACAAACTTTTAATAAAATCATTTGATATTTAACAACTGGATTGGTCTTGAGCATAAGTTATATTTTAAATATGTTAAAAGTATACTCTGGGATTGTGGGAGGGAAGAATCAACCTCAAAAAGGAGTTTTATGCAAACAAGAACAGATCCTTTCTGAAGGTTCACTGATTCTCCTGACCAAAAAAGAGCTGCTTTGATGACTTATCCAGATTTATCTCCAGCTAGTTGAATAAGGAAGTGATATCTGTCCTATTCTTCATACCGGAATGTATTGAAATGCTCAGGAGCTGGGTGTTCATATTTCCTCCTTGTGGATAACAGAGAGATAGAAGTGAAAGTTTGAGCACACACTTGTGCCCCATTAACATATCCCAAGTTAGGCAAGTTTTTCCTCTCTCCTCCCCCTCCCAAAAATAACTTTCTCTTTAAATCTCAGTTCTGGAATATGGGTTTGTACAAACTAGCCAACTTTTCTTTTGCCAACAAAGTCCTAAAGCCGTACAGTCTGCTCATTTGTTTCATATGTTGTACTGGGCGTTGGCAATTCATCACATTTGCCATGGGATCCTTCTCGGGCCTGTCCCAAAGAAAAGGAGATGACATCTACTGCAATGTTTACTGTAGCATTAAGTTCCTCATCTGAAGTTGCAAGTTTAGGGTTTACTTCCACCAGATCCATTGCAGACAGCATTCCTGCACAAGAAACAAGAGAGAGTTACTGTATTGGTCAGTGTAAGAAAATAGTCATCTCATCTCCAGCAGCAATGCAAACCCAAGAGTGGTCCAAAAAGATTGTAACTTTTGTATTGAACACTATAGCAATCTTAAGATAACTAGCTGTGTCTAGCCATTATCTATTGGTTTCATACCCGAGTTGTGCACTTCCTCTGCGATATACATTCCTTCTCTGTAAGTTAGTCCTCCTATCACTGGAGTGCCAGTAGCAGGAGCTAAAGATGGATCAATAGCATCCACGTCAAAGCTCAGGTGCACCGGTCTTTTCTGTCTGAAAAACAATATTCCAATTTAGATTTGCATACTTATTTCCATGTTACCTTGTAATCAAATCACAACTAATCAATGCTTGAAGTTTTAAATGACATTTAGTTTGCCAGTTGATCTACAAAAAAAAAACCACACACTGCAGGGAAGAGATACAGCTTATTTAAATATCAGTTGGTATTCCCACAATTAAAGTTCTAATTGGCATTATATTGTCAATTCAGGTTCTTGTGCCACCCTACCATCTAGAATGCAGGCAAACTACTGGTTTCTAGTCCTTCTGCCAATTAAACTTTTGATCTGGCTGATGGTTTACAAGTGATTCAATACAACTCACTAACCAGCTTTCCCCAATGTGAACACAGGTTTATGAACTTGCACTACATGGCAGAGTGTTGAAGTGCCCTAGATAAGGATCAATACAATTTCAAGCTAGCTGGTGCCTGTGGGTGAAGAAAAGCAAACTGACCCCCCAAAATAATGTACCTGAACAGAGCTACATTTGATTTTGTTCCAACCTACTTTCCAACAAGATGATCAAATGTTCTTTCCATTACTTTCTGTATTCCAAGTTGATCCACCTCTTTCATAGAGAAGTATTGGATGCCAAAATGTTTCATGATGTAGCTGTTAGTAAGAAACAAGTCAATTGTCAGTTTGGGCTCTGCTGGTAGCAGAGTCAGAAGGTTGTGGATTCAAGGCCACTCAGCACATATCTAGGCCGACATGTCAGTGCTGTACTGCAAGAATGCTTAATTGTTGGAGACAGCATCTTTATGGTGGTGTTAGATGTCATTGGTTCAGGTATATACAGATCCCATGTTACCTTGTACCAAAGAAAGCAGGGAGTACTTCTGTGCTAACCAACATTCATGTCACAACCACCACTGCAAACAGATTAAAATTTTCTCATCTTATTTGCTGTGCAAATTGGCTTCTTTGTTTACATAAATGATCACAATTCTTACAGTACTTCTAAGTTAACTTGTGCTGAGAAACATCCTGAGGATGTGAAGTGTTATTGCAAGCTATTTCTTCCTGAAAATGTTCAATTATACATATATATATATATATATATATATATATATAGTGTGCAGGATGCAATGATAACTGCTTATATACAAATATGTTTAACAGTAAAATACTTGCATTATATTTAATCTGGTGATTTTGCACTAAGATTGAATTACAGTAATGTGAATAAGGAATGTAAGCAAGTAGGAATTTAGTGCTAAAAATTCCTCATTTAAAGTAATAGGTTATACAAGTGAAAGGTTAGTTTTTTTGCTTCTTTAAAAAAAATTCATTCCTGGAATGTGGGCATCATTGGCAAGGCCAGTATTTATTGCCCATTCCCAATTGCCCTTAAGGTGGTGGTGAGCTGCCACCTTGAACAGCTGCAGTCCTGATGAAGGTACCCCCCCAGTGCTGTTAAGGAGGGAGTTCCAGGATTTTGACCCAGCAACAAAGGGATGGCGACATATTTCCAACTCAGGATGGTGTGTAACTTGGAGGGGAACCTGCAGGTGCTGATGTTCCATGCACCTGCTGCCCTTCTAGGTGGGCAAGGTCATGGGTTTGGGAGGTGCTGCCGAAGAAGCCTTGGCAAGTCGCTGCAGTGCATTGGGTGCGGCAGTGGTGGAGGGAGTGAATGCTCAAGGTGGTGGATGGGGTGCCAATCAAGCAGGCTGCTTTTCCTAGATGGTGTCGAGCTTCTTGTAGTGTTGGAGCTGCACTCATCCAGGCAAGGGAGTGTATTAAGTCCCCCACCCAGAATACCATTCTATGGCCTTGCTATCTTCAGTGCTTCTTCAAAGTTGCTGAGAGTCTGGAGTCATATAGGCCAGACCAGGTGTTAAACATGGAGGAGTACTGATTCATCAGCTGATAGGGGGCAGTAGGTGGTAATCAGCAGGAGGTTTCCTTGCCCATGCTTGATCTGAAGCCATGAGACTTCATGGGTCCGGAGTCAATGTTGAGGACTCCCAGGGCCACTCCCTCCTGACTGTATACCACTGTGCCACCACCTCTTGTGGGTCTGTCCTGCCAGTGGGACAGGACGTACCCAGGGATGGTGGAGGAGGAGTCTGGGACATTGGCTGAAAGGTATGATTCTGTGAGTATGACTATGTCAGGCTGTTGCTTGACTAGTCTGTGGGACAGCACTCCCAATTCTTGCAGAAGTCCCCAGATGTTAGTGAGGAGGACTTTGCAGGGTCGATGGGCTGGGTGTGCCATTGTCGTGTCTGAAGCTGGTGCCTACGTTGATGCGGGGTGGTCCATCCGGTTTGATTATTGGTTTTCGTAGTGGTGTTACAACTGAGTGGCTTGCGAGGCCATTTCAGAGGGCAGTTAAGAGTCACCATCAGAGTCTGGAGTCACATAGGTGACCAGGTAAGGACAGCAGATTTCCTTCCCTAAAAAAGGACATTAGTGAATCAGATGGGTTATGACGACAATCCGGTAGCTTCATGGTCACCATTACTGATACTAGCTTTTTATTTAGATTTATATTCCAGATTTATTTAATTAAACTGAATTTAAATTCCCCAGCTGCTGTGGTGGGATCACTAGTCCAGTAACAACCACTAATACCATTCCCAGAATCACAATTGCTTTCATTTTATCTAGACCCTTGGGTGATATTGTGCTGGTCTATTACACCTTAAGATAGCAGGCAAATTTTCACTCTTCTACCATGACTTTAGAAGAAAATGTCCTTACTATTCAGCAGGATCAACATCCCGTAGTCCAATGTAAACCAAGTCCTTTGCCGAAATGCAAGGAGTGACCCAAGAAAATCCAGGAAGTGGTGGTATCTTAAAAAAAATTGTAATTTAGATAGCAAATTTACAATGGTAAAATGCAGCTGGAACAAATCATGAAGGACATTAGATATGTATAGCCTAGATTTGCTGAACAATGTGTTGACAAGGCATCAATTAATTGGTTTAATCCCAATATTTTACCTTGTCCTGGAGCTCTCTTATAAGGAATGATACTGGCTGTCCATGCAGATTACCGGACGAGGATGTAAGTGGTGTGTTTAGATCACAATGTGCATCCACCCATATGACGCATAAATCAGGATGCTGCTGTGCATGTCCATGGACTGAACCAATTCCTAAACTGGATATTTATGACAGAAAAGCAAAAAAAAGTTAGTGTGTGGGGAGGGAGGGGGGGGTGGAGAAATAGCATTTTCAGATTTAGCTAATGTGTAATTTTCCATAAGATTCTAATACAATTTAAATTGCAGTCTGTCAATTTGTTGCAGCTACAGACTTAGTTTTGTTTCAGAACTATATAAACTTTTGCGTGTGGTTGGTGGACTCACCTGTGATCTCCTCCAAGCATAATGCTTAGGTGACCATCACCAACTGCTCGACTGACTGCTTCAGTTAAGGACTGGTTGGCTAAACCCACTGTTCTTGGGTGGTGGACAATGTTGTTATATGGTGTATCATTTGGCACGGTGGTGAAACTCAGGTCTCCATAGTCATACACTTTGCAACCTGGAAATTAACAAAGTACTGATTTTTAGAAAAGTACCAGTTAAAAATGGGATTTCAGCCATTTCAAAAATAGACATTGGTGCTTTCCAAACAGTTTAGTGATTGCCATTGTGAACAATCAGCTGTGAGGCCAGGTGTAGGTTTATAAAAAAAAAAATCATGCTACTTAATACATCTTTGGGCTTAGTTTGCCAGAGGAGTTTACTCTTTCCCAATATACTCCACTTGCTTCAACTCTGGATTTAATTAAGTTGGCAGACCAAAGACTTCCCAAAGTGTGCACAGCTGCTATGCTAGATAGCAAGCTGCTGGTCCAATTCAGATCACCTACATGGCACTGGCCATCAGGTTTGATTGGAACTGGAGAAGAATGCCAGGTCAACTTTTACAGGTTCCATTAGTGAGCCAGACCCTGTAGGACTATGGACATACCTTGTTTGGGTTTTGGATTGAGAATCTGCCACAGAGGGCAGACTTGGTTGACAATTCCATTCCTAGATGTGTCATCTAGACTCCAGAAACCAGCTTGCTTCTCCTGGAGGATAGTTATTAGCTTGACAATTGTGGATGTGAGAACCCCCCCCCCCCTCCCTAGGTGGATAACTGGTACCAGAAGCACTGAACAGCACAACTAGTCAGAAGATGCCTAATGCATTACCATTATCCTTCTGACTACTACAACTGTACACAACATGGTGGCTTGTCTCTGCTACTCAATCATGCTAGGTACCAAACTCTAGCTGCGAGCCAGTATTCTCATACTTGGGCTCCAGCTATTGTCTTCCAGCAACTGTCATCTCACTTAAGTTTCCAATGCTGGTTAGTGCAAGTGAGATTGTTAAGCAAGGGTGATGGGAGTTTTTCCCTAACTGAACAGACATGCATCTCTGCAGATTTGTTCATTTATAAATGTAGGCCAAGGCATCCTTATTTCAAGACAGTTCAAGCAAATTTATTGCACAGGTTGGTTTAATTTCTAAACATAAATGGCAAATAAGCAGAGATTGATTGGGGATAGGATGCTCATCACTAATCCATTACTCAAGGTGTATGCAATAATCCAAGAATCCTGGAGAAAATGTAAGCTACAAAAATTGATATTTAAAGTTAAATTTCCATGGTGTTCTCAACAAAAAGCATTACTCATTCCTTCTATGAATAAATAAATAAAGTATGCAATTGATGTTTCACCTGATTTGTAATCAGGGCCATTATATTAACATGAATAGTAAAATGTTGAGGTTGGTGGGGAAAGATTAGGTAATGGATGCTGTGAAAATTGAAGTTTAGTCCCACCAGGGTTGTTTTTTTAATGTTATGCAATTTAAAGTTAAAGTAAGTTCTGTTTCTGTAATAGTCAAAATAGCCAGCATCAATCTGTCTGGGAAAACAACAAGCTTATAGTTTGATCTGATTTACTCAAGTTTCACTATGTAGAGAGATTGTTGCTAGCTGTCACAGCTGACCAAACATGTCCCAAATGCTTCTGCCTCATTAAACTTGCAAATAAGAATATTGCTATTTTAGTCTGTGCAATGTCCTTGCATGTTATTTCTGCTATTCCAAGGCAGCTGGAAACAAAGGACATGCAAAACTTGGTGCTCAGGTTACCAGGCCATTGTTGCCAGAGTTCAAGAACACATTTCATGGGGAACATTCAGTTTATGACAACACAATACTACTGTTCAGATGAAATGCTACTTTAAGGTTCAAATAGTAACAACCATTTGGAGAGTAGTGTGAAGGGTTCTCAATCCTGATCACAATTCACTGACTTCTGCTGAAAGTGCATGTATAAAGAAAATTGGGTATTTAGTACCCTATCTAACTGCACCTCAAAGGAGTTCTTTCATCCAAGTCAATGGGATGCTACTGTACTAGGGACATCCACAAGCATCCCCTTCAAGTGAGGTAGGTATATACACACACACACACATCACTCGCATGTTTGGACAGTATACACTATCCAAACAAACACAAGTGAAAAGGTTATAATGTAACTTGATCCAGTAAACAGGTTGATATCTTGTGCTCACTGGTCTGCGTAGGAGACAGTGCCTTGGAGGTAGGAAAAAAAATTCAAATGGTTCCTTTAAAAGTAGATTCTTTCCAGCACAGGATTGGTTACTGGCGCATTTAGTTTGACCGTAGTAATATTTCATGGTCTAATCTCAAGTACACAATAACTGGATTAAATTACACTGTCTGGCACTCTACCTAAAACAGCCTTGCTCACTAGTTCAGGAACTCTATTGAGCGATCAGTGCTCCAATTGTACTTTGTCCAGCTATAGCTGGACAGTCATATTAAATACTAATCTCAATCCGTAAAACACAGAACGCAACGAGAAGGGAATGTAATTCCATCTATTGTACAATTCAAAAGACGCTTTCAAAAAAACTATGGTCTGGATTGTGTGGTCAGCAGCAAAGGGCCAGTGCTCGCTGAAAACAAGAGGCTGACTCTACAGGGTACATGGTTAGTCCATTAATTGTAAGCTACTTTTAGCACACCAAGATAAATATAGTTGAGGATAAGGCAAATTTCTGCTCTTCATCTAGAAGCACCTACAGCATTTTCAAGTGACTCGAGTTTTCACTTCTGCCACTATCCAGAAGCCTATGCCATGTATTGATCACTGTCGGAAGAGTAATTTCTTGAAATCGGTCCTAAATTTGTCTTTCTAATGTACACCAGTGTTCCTTTATTCTACTCAGTTTAGACCCAACTTTCTGAACTTACTTTTTTTCATACCAATTATTTTGCATACAAAGATCACAAGTTGCCTCAAGGCTGAAAAGCTACCAAAGTTCCTTCAGTTTCAACTTGGTCTTCTAATGCTAGGGATCAACCTCAAAGCTTTTATCTGTCCAGTGTCTGAAGGGCTCCCTTCTGGAAACAGTACACAAGGTGTGATTTGACTGTCTCAAACTTGTACTCTTTCCACTATACAAAACATTGTTAGCTTAATTAGTTGCTACTCTTCAGATGCTAGGATCTTGGTGTTGTATCTACTAATACAACAAGGTTAGTCACTGAACACTATTTTTGTCCCCACCCCATTTTGTTTTGGGCAGAATTCCCTATCCAATTCAAACAAGAACATGCTGTAATAGCTTCAACTGTTTGTTACACAGTAATGTGGTGGTTATGGTATTGGACTAACAACCCACCAGGTTAAGAGTTCAAATTCTCAATCTGAATTCAATAAATGTGAGCAAGTGCCAGAAAAGTGATTGGCCCCCAAAGAACAGATATATTGAAAAAAAAACAGAAGTAATAACCAGGTTGCAAGTGTATACCAACAGTACCTCACACAGAACAAGCCAGCACTAAGTTTTCTGAATGGGTAAATAGACTGCTTAGTTTAACACCAAGGAGTACAGATTAGGTTGGTCCCTGGATCACTTAAGTTTGCAGAGTCACACTACAATAGATGTCAGTGCTCCTAAACTCAGGACAAAACAGCCAGGATTCCTGGTCCCAACCATTATCTACAGATGCTGGAAACGGTGCTGGCTCAGCTGTACTGTGCTTCATAATCTGATGTTCTACCACATTCCCATCTAGCCTTCCCCTGATACTTTGAGGTATCAAAGAATTGTTCCATCCAGAGCCATACCAGTACCCAGGACAAAGAAAAAAAGCCATCAAAATAGAGTAGAAATGTTTCTGGAATATCAAACATCTTGCAGCCAATATAAATCATAATCCCCGCTCCCTGTGCAACGTCCTTCACATTGTAGTAGAACTTAAAAAAAAAAAGTAATACTGACGAGTTGCCAAGACAAATGTTTACCAGCTTTACAATTGGCTGTATGGTTCAGGGGGTAAAGAGGGGAGCAGAGAGAAGAAAGTCTCCTGTGGGGTTACCCACAAAGTCAGAACAAAGCTAATTTTCCTGAGTTTCTGATGCTGTAGGCATAGGTAAAGGAGCAGAGCTCATGAAGCTCCATCTAGTCATAGAAGTATGTAGCTTCAGGCATGACTTGCAGAATGGTGCTGCCCAAATAAAGGAGCATGACATAGTCAATTTAATACATAGATAGGTTAATGAGGGTTTTAATATTCATATTCCCTTAGTTCAGTGGTCTCTGATCCTAAATTACCAGCACTTGTAAGAGCACACACCGCTTGCTGCCAGGTTCCTTGGATCCAGCAGCTTAAAATTATAGCTCACTCTCCCAATCTTTCTCTGCCCTTCCGAGAAGCTGCTTGATGGCTTCTCATCTCAGCAATATTGCAGAATGGGGGAAGAGGGAGGCTGGAGAACAGCAACTGGAGGTCTGTTGGTATTCAAATACACTGCCTTTAGTATTGCAGCAACCCCATGGTTTTTGCAAAGGGCTGTGGAAGAGGAATGTTCTTTGAATAGTCCTGCTCACTAAAGTTTTAAATTGACATTTTAGCACAAGGTTAAAAGAGGTGAGCTACTGACCTAGTGTCAGACATGGCTTCCAGCTAGTCCTCATTTGTAGGGATCTTGTGCGTCTTCTGGACATTAATTGTAGGCTGTATGCTATTGAATCAGTTCTCATTACTATTAAAAAGCCTAATGAAAAGGGCTGCAGGTCAGGTCAAGCAATTACAAAATTGTTTAATTTTGTTTATGTACTTTCAGATTAGATTAGTTAAACTAACAGCTGGTATATGCAACTTGATTTATAATGTTTAACAATAGTAAATGAGCTCAAGTTGCTTCATAAAGACAAGTTAGGTTGCAGAGGTAGGCATCAGTAAAGTCATGGAGGAACTGGCTAGAGGAAAGAATTTTGAATTCTTTGTTGGTGAGGACACAGATAATGCGGGAGGAGCACGTAGTGCAAGATGGGGTGTGGACAGGAGTTTTGAACAAGTTGGACCTCAAGAGGCTAGCAAAGAGCATTGCAAGAATCTATGCCTGGAGGTGATGAAAGTGCAAAGATACAGGAAACTTTTATCCAGCACCGACATGGTGCCGGTTTATCAAAAAGTCCAGATTACAGAGAGATAGTAAAAGGTACGAGAGCTCCGTACACAGCAACAAATCCAGGCATCCCTGTTGCTTAGCAACAGGTGCAGATCCAGGAACAGCCACTAATATGAAGTAAAACTTACCTGAACCTACTCTGAATTTTGCCGGTTAACAGGTTTCCAGTAAATCAAGAGTTTCCTGTACAAGGTTACAGCTGGAGGTGAAACCAAGTGGTCTTACCGAGATGGTATTTAGTGTTTAAAGCTCAACTCAGATCATTGGATTCAGCTTGTGTGAGCAGCTAGGGAGGAGATGGAATGGAGGGCTATAGTAGTTTTTGAGCAGGAACCAAACAATGTCTTCAGCCTTGCTCATATGGAGCAAGTAGTTCTGGCTCATCCACAATTCAGTGTTGAACAAGCAGCAAGACAGTACGCTTTAGATTGTGGAGTTTTGGTATCCCCACATATTGAAGCTGACCCCATTCCTACAAATAAAGTCACTAGAGGAAGAATGTAGGAAGGGCCACAATGGAAACTTGGGGTACCAGAGATGAAAGTGGCAACAGGATGTCCTATGTTTGGATGGGTAAGAGTGGAAAGCAAGCAAGGATAGTACCATGAAGGTAGACCACACGAAAAACTGAGAATGGTGACCACAGTTAGAGAAAGGCACAACCATCTAAGTTATGCATCATCCAAAGAAGGATAGATAACAAGAGTTTTACTGATAGCAGGTACTTGCTTCAGTTTGGATTCTTTGGTTACATCAAGATCCTGGTGCTGTAAAACTCACTTCAACATACTGTAGGGTCTGTGGCCAAGTTATACCCACTAGCATTATATTTGTACCACAGTCTTACTAATGTAAGAATTTGGTGCCAAATTTCCAAACCAAATTCTCAGTGTAGGATCATTAAACTGGCAAAACTAGACAATATGCTGAAAGACCATCTCAAGTGGTTGGTCTGATGCAATGATCACCACATTTTTCCCTTACACAAAACAGGTTGTTGTACGGCTTGCTCAGCTCCAACAATTGCTCCAATAGCAGCATAGACCTTGCATTAATCTTGCCATTGTTGGTAGCTTATTTTTCTGCACCTTTCCAGAAAAGCTGAAGGCAGCATAGATCCCAAACAAAAACAGCTATGTATTCACTGGCTTAAATTGAGCTCCTCCTCCCTTCCCTAAAGAGGGGAAGTTCAAATGTTGAATGGCCAAACTGCTCAACAGAATAGTGAACCAAGAGATGTCATGTCTGCCTCAGTAACTTGCAACACCTTTTCTCCATTCCTTTTCAATTAAAGATTTGCATTTATATAGCACTTTTCACAACCTCAGGACATCCCAAAGCACTTTACAGCCAATTAAGTAGTCACTGTTGTAATGTAGGAAACAGCCACAATTGATAACGAAGGGTCATCGACCTGAAACATTAACTATCTCTCTCTACAGATGCTGCCTGACCTGCTGAGTGTCTCCAGCACTTTTTGTTCTTCTTTAAGCCCCAATTTGTGCACAGTAAGGTCCCAAAAACCATGCATTAATGACCAGATAATGATTTTTTCTTAGTGATGTTGGTTGAGGGATAAATACTGGCCAGGACACTGGGGACAAATATTGTAATGAGATCTCATGTTCGTATGAGGGGGGGGGGCGCACACGGGGGCCTCGGTTTAACATCTCATGCAGTATCTGTGGAGAGGAGAAGGGTTAAATGTTTCAGGTCGATGACCTGTCATCAGAAACCAGAACTTTAACTCTTACAAAAAGCATAATACTGCGGATGCTGGAAATCTGAAATAAAAAAAAGAGAAAATGCTGGAGATACTCAGCAGGTAGAGAGAAAAACCGGAATTAACGTTGAAGGTCGATGACCCTTCGTCAGAACGTTAACTCTTCTCCCTCCTTTACAAATACACAACCTGCAGTTTAGTTCCATCATTTTCCTCGTGGTTTCACACGCAGGGATGGGTGAGGTAGCACTGGTCAACGTGTTTCCACAACACACAGGAGCACAATAATGGGATAAATCTTGTTCAGCATGCACACTTGTTGGAAAATACTTTCACAAAGTAATGCCTTGGCTACACTGTAGCCGCTATCGCCACATGACATTCTATACCATGTGGTGGAAAGTCGTAATAGAAGCCAGCGAGGGGGAGGGAGTGAAGTGGTGCAAGGGCTGAAGTTATTTACAGGATCGACTTTAAAAAAAAACCCGAAACTTGATAAGCTAATGCTAGGGGGGAGAGGCGGGGGAAATCACAAAAAGGTGGTGAAGGTCATGAACCTGGTTTTCTTCAAAAACTTACGAATTTGCAAGAAGAAATCAGAGCGGTGATGACCGAGCACGTTTGGTTAAAGTCGGAAAGTATTAGTAGTGCAGAGCACACACACACACACACACATCTGTCTGCAAGGCGCCTGCGTGGCTCAGTGCGGACTGAGAGGCCAGAGCGCCGGGTGAGCCGAGCCCCGGGCCTGTGGCACTGCCCGTCCTCCCGGTGATGGGGAGACGCGGCCGTTCTACAGACACCGACACACACCGTGCACTTACCCAGCCCCGACAGTCTCTCCTCCAGCCCCGCTTCCCTGATCGCTCGGGGCCCACCTTCCACTCCTCGCCGTTTCTGAAAGAAAGACATTCAATATATTTACAAACACACGCGCACACAGTCTAACAATAAAACGGAATCATTTATTGTAAAACTAAACGTCCCATACAGGCCAGTCAATTCAAATAGGAAACTCCAGTAGATTTTAATATCAGGGTCATTTTAATTACAAAGACACTGGCGCGCTTGGGGCGATTTCCTGCCGCTAAACATTCATTTTTAAAATAAGATGCAAGCGATCTACCTGGCCATAGGAGAATGGCGCTCCGATTATACCCACAGAGTGGACCAATCTTTTCTGCTTAGGAACCGACCCGAGCTGTTTCTCAAAAAGGTACCAAATCCTTGCCCGCAAAGACATCTTTTCCACTATAATAGTGACCGGCGGGCGCCTCCTTTTATAATCCGCTGTTTCATCACCTGCCTGCAATTGGCTCCGGGGACATCCAGACGTCACCAAAAGAGGCGGAAACCCTCAAAAGGAAAAAGTGTAACAGGATACATCGCCACAAAGCAATATAAACGATGGACTATTTTAAAATATCTTCTAACTTACAGCGTTCTTGCTGCATTGACAAACTTTACCGCTCTGACAAACTCAAAGCGATGAGCTGATAGAAGGCGACCTCTTTCTCCAGTTCTGACGAAGGGTCATTGACCTGAAACGTTAACTCTGTTTCTCTCTCCACAGATGCTGCCTGACCTGCTGAGTATTTCCAACATATTCTGTTTTTATTTCTCTCTTTCTCTCCACAGTTTTCCTTGCTTCCTCTCCTGAAGCTGTTGACTCCTTTACAGGATATGGTTCCACAAATGATGAACCTTGCCCAGGTTGTCATTGTTCATGTGTGAGTTTGGACAGCGAGTGTCATCAGGCTGTTAGATGTTGGAGACATCATTAACAAAACCTCAATGTGTCCAGCATGGCTCTCTGGAGAGTGATCAGGAGTGGGCACCGGTACTGATTTTCTTCTATTTAAACGGGGGGCGGGTGCTGTGGCCAATTGTATCCCTGCAGATCAACTAACTTAGCACAGTCTGAATTTGGTTCATTGCCTATATAGCTCAGCTCCTCACTGGTTAAACTTGCTGAGCCATAGCTGTCAGACTGTCATGATGCTGATCAATGCAGGCAGTTGGTAAACGGATAAGTCAGGATGGTACAAGGACATCAATACGAAAAGATCAGCTGTCTCTCGGAAATTCCCTCCGTGCCATTTCACACTGCGGAGGGATTTCCTGTCCGGGCTACTCCTGCACACTCTCCACTTCCTCGTCTTGGTCTTCCATCCAGACACGCCTTGATATAGCATTTTGCCATCCAGCAGAGGCGGGGGTCCCTTATGGTGGGCTCTCTGTCCAGGAGTCCTTTCGTGCACCATTGGGAATTGAGGGTGGAGAGTGTTGCACGGAGCAGTACCGTCCAATAGGCACTTAAGCTAGTTTACAAAGTTCCAGGCTGACTGTAACTTGTGCGGTCTGGATGAGTCCGTGTTCCACATTTTTGTTCAATGCAAGAGGTTGCAGCCCCTTTTCCACTATTTGAGCAGGCTGCTCCTCAACTTTTGGCTTCACTACAGTCGCACACTCTTTGATCTTTGACCACACAGTGTGTAGGGGATGGGCAAGTCAGAGGACCTCCTCATTGGTCTGCTCCTGGGCCTGGTCATCTACAAGTCCAGGTTGGAGGTGGCCGGTGGGGGGGTCGCTCTGGCTGCCTGCTTCTCTTCCGTGGTCTTGTCAATGCTTGGTTGGCCCTGGAGAGAAAGCACGTGGTGTCCGCTGCTTGAGGCCTTCTGCGACCGGTGGGCACCGCAGGGACTGGAGTGTATAGTAGATAATAGTAACATTATTATTTAAGTTTATAAGTTTCCTTTGGTTTTGTGATTAAGATCATAATTAGTTGTGCCCCTTTAAAAGGGGGGCGTTATTGTTTTTGTGGCAAATCAGTAACTCCTTATGGGTTATTTTAGAAAAGAATATGAGAAGATGGGGAAATGGACAAGGCAGTGTAGATTAAGAAATAACAACGTTATTATTATTATGGTTATACAGCGGTATAACCAGACTGGGAAATGCACGAGTTAGGATCATGCAGTGAGAGCCACAGCAGTCCTAGCTTGGTGTTATAGGGTAGGAGGAGAATCAGAGTAGAAAATGGAAAACTCAGGGTGGTATAGGGGGAGGGCAGCAGAACAGAGAGATTGGAAAATGGGAAAGACAAGATGATGTAACGAGACAGTTTGAGAAATGGAAGCAATTGTAGCCTAACAAAATAAAGCAAAATGGACTGATTTCTATGGAAATTCTTTATGGAAACCATTAGTCTTCATGGCTGGGATAAGATATAAAAATTGTAAATATAAAGTCTTATCTGTTTAAAAGCAAAGTCTTGTGTATCCCCAATTTTCATTGCTCCACCATTGGTGGCTGTGTCTTCAGCTGCCTCCAAGCTTTGTAATTAGCTCCTTAAACCTCTCTGCCTCTCTCTCCTCCTTAAAACCTACCTCTTTGACCAAGCCTTTGGTCACCTGTCCTAATACTTCCTTATGTGGCTCAGTGTCAGGTTTTGTCTGATAATGGTTCTGTGAAGCACCTTGGGACTTTTTACTATGTTAAAGGCGCTATATAAATGTAAATTGTCGTAGCAAAAAAGTGTTTTTGGAGTGATTGCCACAAAGTTTCACTTAGCAAAACTCCAGCTCTTTGAGTACAACAATCTGCATCTGCCTTCATTACATTTTTCATGAGAGAAACAGTACTTCCAGTGACTTGATTTTAACTAGTTACTAAACTGAAAGAGGTAGAGATGGAATAGGGAAATACCAAGCAATCTGCCTCCTTACATGGAGCCCTACTCAGCACGATCACTCCCAGGAACACTGAAATGTCCATCCCAAACAAGGAGCTAGATATCAAACATCTGAATTGATGTATTTATTTAAGGATTGTTATACTAGTTCCTTAAAGGGACACAATTGTTTCTTTTTCCTTTTCAGACCAACTTTCTCCCTTCCTGTCTTTTCTTCTGAAGGCATTGACTCCTTGTTGAGGTATGTTTCCATGGGTGCTTGTTGCTCTCTGGTAGTACATCATCAGTGGCCATCCCTCTTGTTAAAGCCTTGACTGGGGAGAACAAATGTATTGCCATCCTGAGCTGAATCATTCCCTATTTTCAATGTGTTGGACTGAGGTGCTGTTCATCATTGCTGCACTGATGGAACTGGCTGGATCCTTGTTTGGGATAGACATTTCAGTATTCCTGGGAGTGATTGTGCTGAGTAGGACTCCATGAAGAAGGCAGAGTGCTTGGTATTTCCCTATTCCAAGCAGAAGCTAGATATCAAATGTCTGGATTGGTACATTTATGTGCTTGTATGTTTGTTGTGGGAGTGGTTGTATTTCATTGTATAGCAATGCTTCTTCCTGCTGACAGCCGCAGAATGTGGGAAATCCAACTCAAAATCATCCATTGAATACACCATAGTCCACAGAACTCCATCCCTCCAGATAGACGAATCTTGGATATGGTGCAGCCAAAAGGGCAAAAGCCTGTACCGGTTCTGCTCATGTCCAAACATCCAAATATTGTGGTCAGTGTTACTAAAACCATTTAAACCACAAGCAGCTTCATTATCTGCCCCCATTCCCACCACCCCACTTCCAGCCTCAGCCCTCTGCCTGTTTACCAGAGATTGACTGAATACCTTCCTTGCCAAACAGATAGAGCGGTGGGGATAAGTCTGCAAGTAATCACATCTTTAACTACAAGATTGATGTATTTGAAATTCATGAAAGAAAAAAGCAATGTGAAAACGAACTTGCTATGGTGATTTTTGACAATAGGGTACAATGTGAGTGTTAATGTGCATTCACTTATGTTGGTGAAAAACAGTTTGGCTTCACACATATGCTTAACTTGGGGAGTGTAAATCGGTTTCAAGCGTTGAACTGACTCCAATATTGAGTGAGACAACCTGAGCTGAATAGTGGGTTCAAGCCTCGCTATGAATTTAGCACAAAATCTAGATTTGCACCTCAGTGTAGTATTAAAACAGTGGTTCTCAAACTGGGGTCCGTAGAGACTTTCCAGGGGATCTGCGAAATAGTGTGAACATGCTCACCGAGCAGGGGATTTATCCAAAGGACAATTTTTAATAGGGCTGGTCTGGAGGATTGGCAGCTTGGATCTGCTGCATCAGGTCAGCAGACTCCTGCACCCAACGTTAAGCAAAGATTCCACCCGTTTCCACTGGTGAACCAATCCCAGCCTTCCCGAGGATATAAGTACTTAAAGAGTTCTGATCGTATTTTAAACAAGGTGGCTCTGCGGAAATATATATATTAGGCAATAGTAAAATACTGCGGATGCTGGAAATCTGAAATAACAACAGAAAATGCTGGAAACACTCAGTAGGCCAGGCAGCATCCGTGGAGAAAGAAACAGAGTTAACGTTTCAGGTCTGGGACCCTTCGTCAGAACTGGAAAAAGCTGGAGATGTAGCAGGTTTTAAGCAGGTGCAGGGGCAGGGAAAGGAGGGGGGAGGGGAGGAAGGAACTAAAGGCACAGTCTGTGCTAGGATTGAACTCAGGAGAGAGAAAATGTTGCAAATGGGGAAGGCAGAAACATCAACAGCTGCTGCCTGAAAAATTGGGGGGGGGGGGGTGGTTATAGTCTGAAATTGTTGAACTCAATGTTAAGTTCAGAGGGCTGTAAAGTGCCTAATCGAAAGATGAGGTGCTGTTCCTCAAGCTTACGTTGAGCTTCATTAGAACAGTGTAAGAGGCCGAGGACAGAGAGATCAGAGTGGGAGTGGACGGGAGAATTAAAGTGACAAGTGACCAGAAGCTCGGGGTCACCCTTACGGACTGAACAGCGATGTTCCGCAAAGCGGTCACCCAATCTGCGTTTGGTCTTTCCAATGTAGAGGAGACCGCATCGTGAGCAGCGAATACAGTGTACTAAATTGCAAGAAGTACAAGTAAAATATTAGGCACTTGGAAATGGTTTGCTGATAACAGATACTGGACAAATTCAAACTATGTGCTGGGGTTGCTTCAGATGTGTGATGTCATTGGTAATCTGATCCGAACACTTATACCCAGCAAGAAAATCCCTGTCTCCCGTGAAGCGAAAGGTCAGAGATAATGATCTCTGAAACCTCCCAAATTCATTGAAATGTGCAGTATAACAATGATCATATGTCACTTCCAAAGGCAGCAAAACAAGGGGCACCAGTTTGTCGGCAGCTCCTTTCAGCATTGATGCAAACATTTATTGCGAAATCAAAGCGAGTAAGCACACTCCAGAATTCATGTAGCCAGTATCGTTTTAAATTAAAATAGATTTTTGGAGGTTTATTAATTTTTCCAAATGTCACTTGTAAAATACGTATCCTTGCAGAGTTTGTGCTTCTTTTAATGTCTCTTGTTTCTGTGCTTCTCATTTTTCTCTGCGGTTTCTGTATTTCTTTCTTTCCGCTGCTTGGTTATATTTCTTTGCAACTCTCATTTTCTCCTTTCTTATCCCAGTGCCTCCCCATACACAGCCCAATCTGAGTTGAGGATTGCGTGCACCCCGTTATAGGAAATATATTAGAGCCATAGGAATGTTGTAGTTAAGATTAACAAGTATTTTAGTTATGAAGAAAGGCTTAAAATATTAGGACATTTTTACTGGAACAGAGATTAAGGGGGGGGGGCGGAAATCTAACAGAGGCTTTCAAAATTGTCATTGTCAAACATCACACCAAGGATAGACAGACACTGCAGTGAGAAACAGGCACGCCCATCTCACTGATATCTGTAAGTTTTCTTAAAAGCATTATTGAAACACTCTAGATTGCAGCTATAGTATTATGATTTGGATGGGGGGTCCGTGATTACTAATCCATTTGAAAAGTGGTCCTTCTACCAAATAAGTTTGAGAACCACTGTTAAACGCTGTACTGCCAGTCCCTTGGGCGAGTTGCAGCAAGCTGAGGCCCTGCCTGCTTGTTGGGATGACTGTAAGTTATCATGTGCTACTATCTGCAGAGCAGGGAGTTGCCTTGGTCAACATGTCTCCCCAACCAACAGATTATCTGATCAAAAAACAGAAAATGCTGGCAACACTCAGCAGGTCTGGCAGCATCTGTGTACAGAGAAACAAAGTTAACCATTCAGGCCGAGGACCTTTCATCTGAACAGATTATCTGATCATTCATTCATTTACTTACTGTGGCACCTTGCTATGTGTAAATTAGCTGCCCTGTTTACCTACATAACAACACTGACTGCATTTCAAAAAATATTGCGCTCTGCTGAGGATTTGATCATCTTTTTTCTATAATGCAAGTTGGCTGTTTCTTTACCTAAATTCAAGAAGTTTCACTCCTACACGCCTCGACTGGAGATTCAGGCTAGTATCAGTGCAAAGCGTTTCCCCACAAACTAAATGTTCCCGTCATGTCACTTTGATTCACCCTCTCTTCTGTGTTTATTTCATGCTCTCTCTCTCTCTGCCTTTGGGTCTCTTTGACCCGGTTTCCTCTCCGTGTTTCTGTGCAGATGCAGGGAGAGGAGGGGGCGGGGGGAACTGTGGCCCGCCAGACGAGGTCAATCTGTTTACCCTTGCTGTGTGATCGCTGGGACCGGGTCCCGCGTTTGGCCAATGCTGCTGCCGAAGGAAGGAGGGCGGATGCAGAAGGACCAATCCGGCTCAATGAATACACTGAACCGAGCTGAGTCATGCAATAGGATCGGGCACACCAAGCACCCACCAATCGGCGCTGAGCCAGCTTGTTCTATTCCAGCACGCGTGAGTCAATGCGGGAAAAAACCCTTCCATCTTTCATTGCGTACTGGCTGGCAGTGCAACTGGTTTGGGGATTTTCCTATAGATGGTGTGAGAAACCTGAGCTGCACTAAACTTGTGTACAGTTCCCTTTCCGCTCCCCTGACTGCCCAGACAGACTTTCAGGCAATTCTAACTTCACTGCTGCAACCAGTGCTCACGGGGAAAGGCTGAGGCTGCAACATTTCCAACAGCCGACAACAAACTGAGCGCAGTGTTTTTTTCATTCGTTTTCATGGGATGTGGGCGTCGCTGGCAAGGCCAGCGTTTATTGCCCATCCCTAGTTTCCTTGAGAAGGTGGCGGTGAACCGCCTTCTTGAACCGCTGCAGTCCGTGTGGTGAAGGTACTTCCCACAGTGCTGTTAGGGAGGGAGTTCCAAGATTTTGACCCAGCGACGATGAAGGATCAGTGATATACTTCTAAGTCAGGATGGTGTGTTACTTGGAGGGGAACTTGGAGGTGGTGGTGGTTCCATGCGTCTACTGCCCTTGTCCTTCTAGGTGGAAGAGGTTGCGGGTTTGGGAGGTGCTGCCAAAGGAGCCTTGGCGAGTTGCTGCAGTGCATCTTGTAGATGGTACACACTGCAGCCACGGTACGCCGGTGGTGGAGGGAGTGAATGTTTAAGGTGGTGGATGGGGTGCCAATCTAGCGGACTGCTTTGTCCTGGATGGTGTCGAGCTTCTTGAGTGTTGTTGGAGCTGCACTCATCCAGGCAAGTGGAGAGTATTCCATCACACTCCTTACTTGTACCTTGTAGGTGGTAGAAAGGCTTTGGGGAGTCAGGAGGTGAGACACTCGCCGCAGAATACTTAGCCTCTGACCTGCTCTTGTTGCCACAGTATTTATGTGGCTGGTCCAGTTAAGTTTCTGGTCAATGGTGACCCCCAGGATGTTGATGGTGGGGGATTCGGTGATGGTAATGCCATTGAATGTCAAGGGGCGGTGTTTAGACTCTCGCTTGTTGGAGATAGTCATTGCCTGGCACTTCTGTGGCGTGAATGTTACCTGCCATTTATCAGCCCAAGCCTGAACGTCGTCCAGGTCTTGTTGCCTGCGGGCATGGACTGCTTCATTAACTGAGGAGTTGTGAATGGCACTGAACACTGTGCAGTCATCAGCAAACATCCCCATTTCTGACCTTATGTTGGAGGGAAGGTCATTGATGAAGCAGCTGAAGATGGTTGAGCCTGGGACACTGCCCTGAGGAACTCCTGCAGTGATGTCCTGGGGCTGTGATGATTGACCTTCAATCACCAGAACCATCTTTCTTTGTGCTAGGTATGACTCCAGCCAGTGGAGAGTTTTCACCCTGATTCCCATTGACTTCAGTTTTACTAGGGCTCCTTGATGCCATACTCGGTCAAATGCTGCCTTGATGTCAAGGGCAGTCACTCTCACCTCACCTCTGGAATTCAGCTCCTTTTTCCATGTTTGGACCAAGGCTGTAATGAGGTCTGGAGCCGAGTGGCCTTGGCGGAACCCAAATTGAGCGTCAGTGAGCAGGTTATTGGTGAGTAAGTGCCGCTTGATAGCATTGTTGATGACACCTTCCATCACTTTGCTGATGATTGACAGTAGACTGGCTGGATTGGATTTGTCCTGCTTTTTGTGGACCGGACACACCTGGGCAGTTATCCACATTGTTGGGTAGATGCCAGTGTTGTAGCTGTACTGGAACAGCTTGGCTAGAGGCACGGCTAGTTCTGGAGCACAAGTCTTCAGCACGATAGTGTTGTAGCGAAGTGTTTACCTTCGGGGTTCTGTGCAGAGAAACATCATCCTCCTGGCTAGGGAAATTCTAGTGACCCTTGTGGAAAGAAAAACTAGTTCAAGGGAAAGTGACATCATCATCTTTCCTGGTTTCAGTAAGAAGATCAAGGGTTACATGGAATGTACTTATACAGAAACAGGAATTTCGGCCCAACTGGTTTATGCCACTGTTTATACTCCACAGGATCTTCCTCTCATCCCTATTCATCTAGCCCGATCAGCAGAACCTATTCCTTTCTCCTTCATGTGTTTATCTCGCTTTCCCTTAAATGCATCTATGCTATTCACCTTAACTACTCCATGCTAACCACTCTCCGGGTAAAGTTTCTCCTGAATTCTCTATTGGATTTCAAAGAATCATAGACTGATACAGCACAGAAGGAGGCCATTCAGCCCATCGTGCCTGTGCCAGCTCTTTGGTAGAGCTATCCAACTAGGCCCACTCTTTCCCTATAGCCCTTGCAATTTTTCCCCTTCAACAATTCCCCTTTGAGCATTACTTTTGAATCTGCTTCCACCACCCTTTAAGGCAGTGCATTCCAGATCACAACTACTTGCTGTGCAACAAAATGTTTCCTCAGGTTGTTTCTGGTTCTTTTGCCATAGAGTATCTTGTATTTATGGGCCCTAGTTTTGGACTCCCCACAAGTTGAAACATTTTCTCTATGTCAACCCTATTAAACCCTTTCATAATATTAAAGACTTCTACCAGGTTGATTAGATCTGCTAATTCAGGATAGTTTCCAGCTCATGTAATCCTACTGCTTTCCGAGATAATTCATATTTATATGGTTGCCAACCAATGTTCCCGCAAAGCACGGTCACGCTGTGGTCTGGAAGTCCCGCGCAGGCCGCTCAGCAGCTTTTATATGGAAGAAACCGCTTTAAATGGGCTGCACAGCCAGTTAAAGGGACCACACACGAAAAAAAAGAGGGAACATTGTTGCCAACCTTCCAGGATTGTCCTGCAGTCTCCAGGAATTGAAGATGAATCTCCTGGACACTGCTGCAAACAACCCTGGAGAAAAATCATTGGTGCATTAGAAAAAAAATGCTTTAAAAAACATTTTCTTTGTACACTTCTGTTTATCAATTATGAAAATTATTGAAGATGTAAAAATAGCTGTTTGACTGGGCGGTTGGAGGTGGGAGGTCATATGATGAAACCTTCAAAAATCATTCCCACTAGGGTTTGCAACCCCGTTCATAGGGAAGAAAAAACATTTTTTTTTCGCACATACATAATTGGGTACCTTGGCTATTGACTAAGATAGTTGATTAATGCTAACAGCAATAGCCATGTCGCAATTTGATTGTTGGAATACATATAATATGCTAGTTGTGAACATCTCCAATCAGGTTTCCACCCCTGCCTAATTACTGAAACAGCCCAAATCAAAGTCACAAATGACATCCTATGTGTCTGTGGCAAACTATCCCTCCTCATCCTTCGTAACCTCTCTGTAGCCTTTGACATAGTTGACACACCATCCTCCTCCAACACCGCTCTTCTGTTGTCCAGCTGAGTGGGTCTGCCCTCGCCTGGTGCCACTCTTACCCATCCAGTTGCAGCCAGAGAATCTCCTCCAATGACTTCTCTTCCTTCCCCAACACCGTAACCTCTGGAGCTCCCCAAGGATCCCTGACCCACTCCTCATATTCAAATCTCACAATGGCCTCGCTCCTCCCTTTTTCTGTAACCTCCTGCAACCCTACAACCCTCCAAGAACTCTGCGTTCCTCCAACTCTGGCTTCTTGTGCACGGCCCACTTCCTTCGCCCACCATTGGCAGCCATGCCTTCAACCTTCTAGGCCCTACGTTCTGTAATTCCCTCCATAAACCTCTCTGCCTCTCCACCTCTCCTTTAAGATGTTCCTTAAAACCTACCTCTTTGACCAAATCCTAATGTCTCCTTCTTTGGCTCGGTGTCAATTTTTGTCTGATTACTCTCTGGTGAAGTGCCTTGGGACGTTTTACTGTTATTGGTGCTTTATAAATGCGTGTTGTTGTTCCTTGGTAAGTAGCTACAGTGCCAAAATCTTGCATCAGTGAGGTTGAATGTACGAGCTTTTGAGATTTGCAGTTAGCTGCTGTCAGTAAGCACCAGAGGTAAAATTGAAGATTATCGCCCCATGAAGACCACAGTGTATATAATGGGCCAGGCTGATGGCGCTCGCCGTTATTTATGTGTAAATGGTACAGCAACTTCAGGCGAGGGGTAGATGTGAATATCCAAAGGCTGCTGTCCGAGTTGCGCCGTTCCGCTATTAGCTTCACGAAAATGGCATTTCTGTGTCTGCCTCACCATTGACATACATTGAATGTCGTGAAGTTGCTGTATTTGCGCGGTAGATACAAACTAAATCCGCCGCAGATATTTAGGGCTAGTAATTACAAGCATAAATACCATTTTTTAACAACATGATAAGTGTTAATGACTGCCAATTAGCCTCTCTGGCACCGAAAATTAACTATTATAAGTGTGGAGTCTCATACCTTCAGGTTGTGAATTGTTTTAGGAGATTTAAAAAATGTTAAATTTTATTTTTTTTCTTACTTTTCCTTTCTGTCTCTTTTTTCTCTCTCCCTCTTAGTCCAATCTTTCTTTCCCTCTCTTTATTTCTCTTTCTTAGTCCTTCTGCTGTTTATTTCCCAATCCTTAAATCTCATTGGTTAAGGAGATACCCTGTTTTCTGCCCTGTTCACTCAGGTCCCAGGTGCCCTGTTTCCCTCGCTGCGACATAATCAGCTCGCACTTCCAGCAACTTCGTGGGCAAAAATCTTTTGAGCTTAAGGGTGCAGGGGCAAGTCTAACTTAACGGTAGATGCCGGTAGATGCCCTGTTACAGCAAATTCTGGCCCTGTATGTATTTTTGAAACACCATTGATTCATTCTAGGGTTGCAATGGTATCTCCGAGTTCAGATGACCAGAAAAAATGAGTTTTTTATGCATGTTGGGTGACATAACCAGAATACAGCTAGGAATGACTGTAAGAAGTCAAATGTCTCACAAAATTGTCCCTGGTTTTCTGGGAGCACAGAAATAGCTGGAGCAATTGTTGCAAAAAGCACTGCATTTTTTTGGTAATGCGCGCAGCAGCAATCTTGATTGAGCAATCAATTATTGACTCTGTGTTTAAACTTCTTTGTACTGGGGGAAGTTCCAGGTAATGACGATGGTTGGATGAGGGTTCAAGAGAAGTGGTACATTGAAGCTGTTTCACGAACATTCTCTGTCAAGGATTAATGAAATTAAAGTTAAGCAGCAATTGCAGATCTCTTGTGTTCCTGGAATGAATATGAAGATTTGGCTCAAGTACCAGCCAGTCTTCTTGTTTTAATCATTATCTTGTAAAGGGCTGACACTGTGACCACTGTTGGCATGGATTAGGCCATTCCCCTCAAGTCCACTGGACTGCACGGCTTTAAATTATTGCAGGCTGCGGGAGCAAGAGCTAAGTTTTTCCTGCCGCCTGCCAAACTGGGCTACATGATTCCATGAGTTGGTGGATGTCGGTTTTGTGAAACATGGACATGTTGGTTTAAGCTTCACTGAGAATTGTCACCTTGCCCGTAATGCCAACCCCACTGTCTCATAAAATCAAGAGGCAAACTCTTAAAAATCAGGAGATTTGGTATAAAAATCATGAGTTGCTATTTTTTTCAAACATAAACCAATATAGATATATTGACACAAAAGCAAAATACTGCGGATGCTGGAAATCTGATATAAAAACAGAAAATGCTGGAAAGGCTCAGCAGGTCAGGCAGCATCTGTGGAGAGAGAAACAGAGTTAATGTTTCAGGGTACGATAGCAAAATACTGCGGATGCTGGAAATCCGAAATAACAACAGGAAATGCTGGAAAAATTCAGCAGGCCAGGCAACATTGGTGGAGAGAGAAACAGAGTTAACGTTTCAGGTCGATGACCTTTCGTCTCTCTCCACCGATGCTGCCTGGCCTGCTGAGTTTTTCCAGCGTTTCCTGTTGTTATTAATGTTTCAGGTTGATGACCCTTCGGCAGAATTGACAGTTGGTAAAACCTCATTAGTGGCTTATTTAATTCCTAACAGGTCAGAGCTCTTTACAAAAATGATATTACTGCATCTGAAAATGCTTTAAAAATCCGACCTGTTATCACCAGGTTGCTATGCATCTCAGTTTAAGGTTACAATGACAGTGATTCACATGGGCTCTGCAGCCAGTCAGAGAGCAGGCAGGCCATTCCAACGATTGGAGAGTTTACAAAGTGCCAGCACTCAAGCGCTGCTGGGTTTGCAGCTCAGCTCATTCGCTCGCTCCCACCTCCCCCCCCTCTCCATCAGCATGTGATCTGAACCCACACAGCCTTGGGCTGTACCCCAGCTCCATCGCACCAGCCCTTAACCCTCACCCCCACCCCTGCCACTGGGGGCAAGTCTTATTCCAGCTTCACTGGTAAGAATATTATTGTGAAGTGGAACTGCACAATAAAATTGCGCAGGTGTCTCGTGGGGTTAAATCCCCCCGCCCCACAAAAGGGGGCAAATCCCCTCCCCCAAAGAGGCAAAGCTCCTCTCCCCTATAGGAGGCCCATGGGAGAAATCTCCTCTCCGCAAAGTGGGCCCAGTGAGGGCAGCACTGATCCGATCCCCTCCCCCTCCCCAGTTCTGTGCTCCCAGACCCCCAACGGCCTCACCCCCCCCACCTTAGCTCCGCCATTACCCGCTGCTGCTGCCGCTGCCCGCAGCTCTAGCTGGTGGTGCTGGGTGGGAAGGGCCTACCTCTGGCTCCACTCACTGCCCGGCCCCAGCTGCAGCTCCAAACTGCAGGTCCAGTTCCTCAGTCTCAGGCTGTTCTCACACCAAACGGGTCGGCCTGGGTCCCAAACATGACCCTGAGATTGCCGGGCAAACTGGCGCAATGCATTGCGGGTAGCCGTCGTGAGCCAATCAGAACACGAGATACTGCAGTAAATCATCTGCATCAGGACAGCAATCAATCAGCATCAGGGAAATAGCAACCAATCAGCGTCGGCTAAGTAGGTCTCCAGGCTCCCCCATAGGACTGATGTGACTTGCGAGCAATCACTCCTAAAAAATCTCAAGATTTCGGAGTTCCATTGCGAGATCATGGGTGTTGCTTTATTTCACTCAGAAACCGCGTCTCTCGCGATAAATTTGAGAGAGTTGGTGATACTGCTCTACCATCAGATTATGCAGCCATCTTCACTTAAGTCTAATGTCGTTACCAAACCTAAGGGACTGAGTGTGACTAAAAACAGCTTGCAAGAGTACAGATAGATGCACAACAGTACGGTTAGCCTTTCACAGCCGAACTTTGAATCAAATTGTTTTTAGTGCTGATGACACCGCATCATTTGTGCAACTGTGTCTTTTTCTGCTTGTGGCGATGGCAGCTTCCAGTTCATTGATGAAGACAAGTGGACCTTTTCTGAGGGAGCCTTGCATAACTGTTATGAAAAGACAAATGTGCACTGGGCACATCTGTGTATTTTGTCCTCTGAGGTAATTGTAAATCCTGCTAAGCAGTTCACCAAATATTCTGCAAGCAGGCAGCATTTCAATCAGGCATGGAGATCATACCCTGTGGAAGGCTTTGCTCTAATGTTGTGCTGGGGCAGTTGGGCAATGAGATAATTGCACCTCCTGGTTAAGTTTATGGCATCAACTCAACATCTCAATCAGATTGCTATCTTGTCTGTTATTTACTGTTTTGCAATTTTATTCCTTCATACCTTGATAATAGTGAGGTATAAGACACTATAGAATCAATAATAATGCTATGATTGGCTGAAACCTCTGGTACAGAATGTGGATTCAGAATTTTAAGTTGTGTTCTGCACTTATTCTTCCACCGAGGGTGTGATTAGCTGCCATGAGAGGCTTAAATTCATTTAAAAAACCATTTCGCTCTCATGTTAGAGATTTAGACAGTAGACTTAATTTAGTTATTAGTTTGACATAGTTCATTCTTTTAGTCAGAAATGGTGTGGATTCAAGATGGCTCCTGAGCTGGCAGCTCCCTCGGGAGCTCCTTTGCTGTGCAACTCTATCCTTGGTTTATCTGTTGCCATCTTTTGCCCTTTCTCCTCTCTTCCACTCTTTAAGTTCCCCTGGCTCTAATAGTGGGTGCATTTTAGCCCTAACTACTGTACAAGTTAACTGCTAGTTTAAAGTTACCCGGGCCAACTGCCCATCCCCCGACCACGCCGGCTCTTTGTTTTCCTCAGTGAGCACTGATCTTTGTTCAAATTTGGCTTCCAAATTCCTGGATTTCTCTGGACATCAAGACTATGCTTCTGCACTGGACTACACCGCAAGACTCAGCTGCTGTGTCTCTGATCTGTTATTCAGCCACTTAAATTTTAAAGCAACTAAGGTAAAGAGCCTACAGCCCATCTCCCACCACTGCTGTTACCTGCTGAGCCTGTGGTCGTACTGGCTTTTCAGTTTCAGCTGCAGTCTGGCTTCTGGGTAGAAATTCACTTACGTGGGTTTACTCCGGATGCTCCGGTTTCCTCCCACAGTCCAAAGATGTGCAGGTTAGGTTGATTGGCTATGATAAATTGACCCTTAGTGTTAGGGGGATTAAATACGTGAGGTTACGGGGATAGGGTGGGATATGTGTTGGTGTAGGGGTTACAGGGATCGGGTGGGATATGTGTCGGTGCAGGCTCGATGGGCCGAAATGGCCTCTATCTGCACTGTGGGGTTTCTGTGATTCTGTGATTCTGTGAAAGCCAATTTTTCCGCCACCTCTGGATCTTCTGGTGACCTCCAACTTCGCCACCGTTTTTCTGCCCCATGATCAATTCTGCACACCTCCTGGCTCTTCATTCCCATGGAAATACCTCCAGCAGTGCTTCTGGACTCACTCGCCCTCTACGTCTGTCTCTGAACCCGGACATCAGTTCGTCGATGCTGCAAGCTGACTCCACCCTACCTACGTCAACTTTATCCCACCATGGGACCTCTGACTTTAACTCTGGACTCCCTCCTATTGTCTCCTCTCTATTCCTCATTTACTACCAGTACATATGTACCCTAATCTTGCTACATAACCAAGTCTATGTAACTTGAGTTTCCCCTGTGTCCATTCGTGTGCACGTTTTGGCTGCCGCTCCGGACCTGAGCCCATCACTTCTATTTCCACTTTTTTCTCCCCCTTTTTTCCTCTTTTCTCTTTACCCCTCCTTGGCCCCTCCTGTCATCTTGCCTCCTTTCATTTCTCCCCTCTCGGATACTCTGCCCTGTCAAATCCCTACCACAACCCTTACTCTTTAGCACTCTTAGACCTTCCAACTCTCCTGCCGCCGTCCCAGGCTTGACTCCCTCTTAGATAAGCCTACAGCTTCCCTCTGTGCCACTCTTGGCATCCTTCGAAGGGACAGTCAAGGCACTTGTTGCTGCCTCCTACGAGCAGCAAGCCCAACTGCCCCATCCTACTCTCTCATCGACCTTCCCGCCCAGCTTGCCCACTGGGGACTAATCTTTCCTACTTCCTTCCCGTCCCATTCACCCCTCCCAGTGCTGACCCTGTGGACTCTGCCAGCGGATCATATGCCCCTCGTCGCATCTCCCACCAGAATGTCCGTTCTCTTGTGAACCAGGCCCTTGCCGTCCATGAGCTTATTGTGGATGATTGCACCGACATCATGGCCTTGACAGAAACCTGGCTGAGGGGTGATGACACCTTCCCCCTAAATGAAGCCTCCCCGCCTGCCTATACTTTCCACCAATTGCCCCGCCCAAACCACTGTGGTGACAGTGTGGCTCTTGTCACCAAATCACATCTTGGTCTGTCCCCCATCTCCTCTGGTGCCTTTGAGCATTCTGCCTTGTTCCACCTCTCTTGCCGCTCATTTAATATCTTGTGTTCTCTACTGCCCATCCAAGTACCTCTCCAAATTTCTCAATGAGATATCTTCACTCCTTTCCTCCCTCAGCCTCTGCACCGAGTGACTTCTCATCCTCGGTGATTTCAACCTCCATCTCAACTCATTATGTTCTCTCTCCTCTGAGTTCACTGCCCTCCTGTCCAATGTTTCCTGTAATTCTTTTTGGTGCTGAGTGGCCCCTTTAAGGGGTTGCACAAGCCATTCAAAATACTGCGCATGCGTGGTTTTTGTATTGAAAAGCCGACAAGGCAGCTGTGTGGGATCCCTGGACTGCTGTATAGCCGCACAGCTTAAGGGGGACATTGCTCCTATCCTCCCTAAATTTCTCCTTCCATATAAACTCCCTTACCCATATTCATGGCCAGCCCTTTGACCTTGCCATCTCACGTGGCCTCGCTACTCCCATCTTGTCAATCGCAGATAAGGCCACCTCTGATCACTTCCTTGTACCGTTCTCCACCCACATCCCCCTTCCCCCTCCCAACCCCAATACCTTCTATGTTCTCCCCATGAAAAAACTCTCTCCCAAGTCACTTACATCTGCACTTACAAATTCCCAAATGTCCAGCCTTTGGTCTTCCATTCACCACAACATTTCTGCAGCTACCGACCTGCTCAGTCACGTCCTCCACTCCACCTTTGATGCCCTAGTCCCCATTAAAACCATTACTCCCTCTCACCCTGGCTGTTCCCCCTTGTACGGCCCTCATCTTCACTCCCTTAAATCCAAGGGATGCAGACTTGAACGTTTATGATGGTTTAGCCATTCATCGCCAGATCTGGCTGGACCAAATAAAGCATTATTGGGTCCGGCTCTCCTCTGCCAAAACTGCTCACTATTCCAGGATCATCCTGGAATGCAAAGATAACCCCCGGCTTCTCTTCACTACAAACCATCTTCTTAAACCCCTCTCCCCTGCCTCCTCCATCCTCACCTCCGACAACAAGTGTGAGGAGCTCATGGACTTCTTTGTCTCTAAGATTGAGACCATCCATTCAGCTGCCTCTGCTGCTTCCCTCCCTAGTCCACTGGGCCAATCTTCCTCTAAGGTTGCCCTGTGCCCTGAACTTGCATCTTTCCTATCTCCCCTCATGCCCTCTCTGAGCTCATCTTGTCCATGAGACCCACCTCCTGCTCCCTCGACTCTATTCCTATCAAACTGTTGACCACCCAACTTCCCTTCCTGGCTCCCATGTTAGCTGATATTGTTAACGGTTCTCTCTCATCAGGTACTGTCCCCCTCTCCCTCAAATCTGCCATCATCACCCCTCTCCTAAAAAAAAAACAGCCTTGACTCCTCTGCCCTTGCAAACTACCACCCCATCTACAATCTCCCTTTCCTCTCCATAGTCCTTGAACGTGCTGTCGCCTCCCAAATCCGTGCCCATCTTTCCCGGAACTCCTTTTTTGAATCCCTCCAATCAGGTTTCCGCCCCTGCCACAGTCCTGAAAAAGACTCTTATCAAAGTCACAAATGACATCCTATGTGACTGTGACAAAGATAAGCTATCCCTCCTCGTACTTGCCGACCTGCCTGCAGCCTTTGACACAGTTGACCACTCCATCCTCCTCCAACACCTCTCCACTGTTGTCCAGCTGGGTGGGACTGCACTCGCCTGGTTCCATTCTTATCTATCCAGTTGTAGCCAGAGAATCACCTGCATGGCTTCTCTTCCTGCTCCCGCACCGTTAGCTTAGCTACAAGCTGCCCCTCGGGGACATCATCTGAAAACACAACGTCGGGTCCTTGTGTACGCTGACCATACCCAACTCTACCTCACCACCACCTCTATCAACCCTGCCACTGTCTCTAAATTGTCCAACATCCAGTACTGGATGAGCAGACATTGCCTCCAACTAAATATTAGGAAGACCAAAGCCATTGTCTTCAGTCCGCGCCACCAACTCCGTTCCCTAGCCACTGACTCCATCCCTCTCCCTGGCAACTGTCTGATGCTGAACCAGACTGTTCGCAACCTTGGTGTCTTATTAGACCATGAGGTGAGCTTCCAACCACAAATTGGCAACATCACCAAGACCGTCTACTTTTGTAACATTGCCCGACTCCGCCCCTGCCTCAGGTCATCTGCTGCTGAAATCCTCATCCATGCCTTTATTACCTCTAGACTTGACTATTCGAACGCACTCCTGGCTGGTCTCTCATCTTCCATCCTCCATAACCTTGAGCTCATCCAAAACTCTGCTGCCTGTATCTTAACTTGCACGGAATCCCGTTCACCCATCACTCCTGTGCTCACTGACCTACACTGGCTCCCAGTCCAGCAACCCCTCAATTTAAAAATTATCATCCTTGTTTCCAAATCACTCCACTGCCTCACCCCTTCCTATTTCTGTAACCTCCTCCAGCCCTACAACCCCGAGATCTCTGTGGTCCTCCAATTCTGGCCTCTTGTACATCCCCTATTTTAATCGCTTCACCATTGGCGGTCGTGCTTTCAGCTACCTCGGCCCTAAGTTGTGGAATTCCCTCCCTATACCTCTCCGCCTTTCTACCTCTCTCGCCTCCTTTAAGACGCTCCTTAAAACCTACTTCTCTGACCAAGCTTTTGGTCATCTGTCCTAATATCTCCTTATGTGGCTCAGTGTCAAATTTTGGTTGATGACGCTTCTTTAAAGCACCTTGGGATGTTTTTTAAAGGCACTATATAAATGCAAGTTGTTGTTGGATGATTTACTGGAAATAAGTGAAGTGAATGGAATGTCAGTGTTTGTAACGACAGATGTGAATAATAATCCTGCTCTGCTCAGTTCCTGTTCAGAGCTGCGGTGAGCCCGGGGGGAGGAGTGCAAGGGTGGGGACAAGGGAATCCGAGAGAGAATCACACCTGGTTGGTCCTTGGTGCCTCCTAGTGGCCAGCTGTAAGAGGGGATTGGCAGCAGCCTGTTCACTTGCTATCTCGGTTCAGACATCTCAAGCTAGGCTGACAAAGGAGATTAAAATTAGGAAAAGAGAGAATCATGTCCAAAAAAATACATCCAGCAGTAGAAAAAACACTTCCAGCTGGGTACTGCTACAAACTCAGCTGGAAGACTGCGTTCCTGGTTGGCCACCTCGCGACTGGCTCAAGGCTAGTCCAAAGTAACATCTCCGCTCGAAATAACTGAAGCCAATAAAAAGAAAAGAAAGATTTGCATTTATATAGCACCTTTCATGACCACCAGACGTCTTAAAGCACTTTACTACACTTTTGGAGTGTAGTCACTGTTGTAAAGTGGGAAACGAGGCAGCCAATTTGTGCACAGCAAGCTCCCCCAAACAGCAATGTGCTAAGGACCTTATAATCTGTTTTTGTTATGTTGATTGAGGGATAAATATTGTTCAGGACACCAGGGATTACTCCCCTGCTCTTCTTCGAAATAGTGCTATGGGATCTTTTACGTCCACCTGAGAGAGCAGACGGGGCTTCGATTTAATTTCTCACCTGAAAGACGGCACCTCCGACGGTGCAGTACTCCCTCAGCACTGTACTGGGAGTGTCAGCCTAGATTTATGTGCTCAAGTCCCTAGAGTGGGATTTGAACCCACAATCTTCTGACATAGAGGTGAGTGTGCTACCCAATGAGCCATAGCTGACGCTGTAATCTAGAATTTGGGCAGTTCCTCCTATTGTCTGACATCACCAGAGGGGCAAAAGAGGAAAGAGACCATCACAGAGCAAATTTAACAATATTTTAATAAAGGTAATAGAAACTAACGAATATCTCGTATTTTACATAGGCTTTCCTTTTTAGTTATTTTTCACTGGGTGCTGAGCTCAGGTCTTGGGAGAGTGACCCGTGAGCATTGGGCTTCCATTTTTACAAGTTTAAGTGGAGCTGGTCTTCATCTAGGTCAGCTCTAGAATCTAAATCCAGTGCTGTGTCATTTTTAAGATTGCATGAAGTATTGATGTTGTGATAAGGTCTGACATCCTGTAGATGTGTTGAATCTGACTCGGGCATTTACCACTGAATTACAGAGGGGAAAGTTAGCCAGGGTTCCTACTTTGGATTGTTGCCAAGTGACCACTGCTCAAAGGTTACTGTTGTCGACGCTGGGTGAAAACATAATTGGATTCAAGTATGATGCTTGCTGTGGTGGAATAGTAGGAACATAGGAACAGAAGTAGGCCATTTAGCCTCTCAAGCCTGTACCGCCATTCAATGGGATCATGGCTGATCTGTGATCTAATTCCATATACACGCCTTTGTCCTATATCGCTTTATACCTTTGGTTAACAAAAATCTATCAATCTCAGATTTAAAATTAACAATTGACCTAGCATCAACTGACATTTGCGGAAGAGAGTTCCAAATTTTTACCATCCTTTGCATGTAGAAGTGTTTCCTAACTTCATTTCTGAAAGGCCTGGCTCTAATTTGTAGGCTATGCCCCTATACCTAGCCTCCACAACCAGTGGAAATAGTTTCTCTCTATCTACCCTATCAGTTCCCCTTAATATCTAGAAAACTTTGATCAAATCACCCCTTAACCTTCTAAATTCCAGGGAATACAACCCTAATTTGTGTAATCTCCCCATGTAAAATTTAACCCTTGAAGTCTGGGTATCGGTCTGGTAAACCTACGCTGCACTCCCTCCAAAGCCAATATATCCTTCCTAAGGTGTGGTGCTCAGAACTGCTCACAGTACTCCAGGTGTGGTCTAACCAGGGCTTTGTATAGCTGCAGCATAACTTCTACCCCCTTGTATTCTAGTCCCCTAGATATAAAGGCCCGCATTCCATTAGCCTTTTTGATTATTTTCTGTACCTGTCCGTGACATTTTAACAATCTATGCACCTGGACCCCTAAGTCTCTTTGGAACGCCACTGTTTCTAGCTTTTCACCATTTAGAAAGTACCCTGTCTATCCTTTTTAGGTCCAAGGTGGATGACTTCACACTTGCCTATATTCACAGAATCACAGAATCACAGAATCTACAGATAGAGGCCATTTCGGCCCATCGAGCCTGCACCGACACATATCCCACCCTATCCCCGTAACCCCACGTATTTAATCCCCTAACACTAAGGGTCAATTTATCATAGCCAAATCAACCTAACCTGCACATCTTTGGACTGTGGGAGGAAACCGGAGCACCCGGAGGAAACCCACGCAAACACAGGGAGAATGTGCAAACTCCACACAGACAGTCGCCCGAGCACAATTTTGCCCATTCAATTAATCTATTACTATCTTTTAGTAATTTTATGCTTTCATCTACTCTGCTCACAATGCTGCCTATCTTTGTGTCATCAGCAAACTTGGATATGTGGCTCTCTACCCCATCATCCAAGTCAGTAATAAATACAGTGAATAGTTGAGGCCACAACACAGATCGCTGTGGGATACCACTAATCACATCCTGCCAATTAGAGTACCTGCCCATTATCCCTACTCTCTCTCTCCTGCCGCTCAGTCAATTTCCTGACCAGATCACTAATTTGCCTTCAATTACATGCGATTCAACTTTAGCTAACAGTCTCTTATGAGAGACTTTATCGAATGCCTTTTGGAAGTCTGTTGACACTCACGCTCAAGGCTGACACATGAACAATGACCACTTGGGTACAATAATTAAGGGTGAGAGCAGCCCATGGAACCCTCCCTGAGCAAGGAGTCAACACTTCCAGCTGGGGGCGGGGGAGGACAGGAAGAAACCAAAAAATAAGACAGAAACTATTTAGGGACTGACAAAGGGAATGCTAAAGAAAAAGGGAAAACAAATAATTAGGCATGTTGTAAACCTTAATTGGGCATATTATAGAGTTGTTGGCATCTTAAAATAGGCCTAAAAAAATGAGGCAAGGAATGGGAGCAAACATGACTGGAGCTCAAAGGAAAACAGCTTATCAGGGTCAGGAATAGAGCACTTGTTAAAGCATCTACATATAGCTCCTGCAAACAGTTTCTAATATCACCATTGTAATGAATTGATAAATTTTAATTTAAAACATGCATGTGTTCTATTGGCAAGTTATTTAAAATAAGAATATGTACAGTAATTCAAATAGCCACAGGATATCTGAGTTCCTTTGGCACAGTCATTCAGTCAACTTATTAGCATTGGCATACAACTACAACGGAAGTCTGAACCTGCTTTAATCATAGAATTAGTGGGTTTTCCCTGGACCTGCACAGTCTAAGTGAGTATAAAGAAAGACTTGCATTTATATAGCGCCTCTCGCGACCACCGGACATCTCCAAGCGCTTTACAGTCAATGAAGTACTTTTGGAGTGTAGTCACGGTTGTAATGTGGGAAACACGGCAGCCAATTTGTGCACAGCAAGGTCCCACAAACAGCAGTGTGATAATGACCAGATAATCTGTTTTTGTTATGTTGGTTGAGGGATAAATATTGGCCTGGACACCGGGGATAACTCCCCTGCTCTTCTTTGAAATAGTGCCATGGGCTCTTTTATGTCCACCTGAGAGAGCAGACGTCAGTTTAACATCTCATCTGAAAGACGGCACCTCCGACAGTGCAGCACTCCCTCAGCACTGCACTGGAGTGTCAGCCTAGCTTTATGTGCTCAAGTCCCTGGAGTGGGACTTGAACCCACAACCTTCTGACGCAGAGGTGAGTGTGCTACCTCTGAGTCAGAAGGTTGTGGGTTCAAGTCCACCGCAAGACTATTGGACCTATGGTGGCACACTCTGTTCCCAAAGTAGCAAACAATAGATTTGGAAAAGGATGTTGAATGTTTTTTCTTTGGTTCTGCAGATAGGAACCATTGAGTGGGGAAAAAAGGTTCACTTATAAGATTCTTAAACACGCTACATTCTGCAGATTTCATAGCTACTCTTGACATTTTTTTAGAGATGCTGATAAATGTGAAGATGAAGATAATCACATTGATAAACTCGTTGGATGATAGAGTGCAAATCCTAGTTCTGACTTTGGTTGAGGGAGGGAGGAGGATAGGGAAGAGACAAAGATTATGTAGCCAACTGGTTAAGAACATAAGAACATAAGAAATAGGAGCAGGAGTAGGCCAATCGGCCCCTCGAGCCTGCTCCGCCATTCAATAAGATCATGGCTGATCTGATCCTAACCGCCAATCCACTATCACAGAACCATCTCCTGAATCTAACAGAATTAGACACACGAAATAGGAGCAGGATCAGGCTACACGGCCCCTGGGCCCGCTCCGCTACCCACAGGGCCATGACCGATCCGAACCTAGACTCATGTCCAAATTCCTGCCCGCTCCCCGTAACCCTTAATTCCCTTTACTTCTAGGAAACTGTCCATTTCTGTTTTAAATTTATGTAATGATGTAGCTTCTACAGCTTTTTGGGGCAGCATATTCCATGGACCTACCACCCTCTGAGTGAAGTAGTTCCTCCTCATCTCAGTTTTGAAAGAGCAGCTCCTTATTCTAAGACTATGCCCCCTAGTTCTAGTTTCACCCATCATCGGGAACATCTTCCCCGCATCCACCCGATCCAACCCCTTCACAATCTTATATGTTTCAATAAGATCGCCTCTCATTCTTCTGAACTCCAATGAGTAGAGTCCCAATCTACTCAACCTCTCCTCATATGTCCATCCCCTCATCCCCGGGATTAACCGAGTGAACCTTCTTTGTACTGACTCGAGAGCAAGTATGTCCTTTCTTAAGTATGGACACCAAAACTGTACGCAGTATTCCAGGTGCGGTCTCACCAATACCTTGTACAACTGAAGCAATACCTCCCTATTTTTATATTCTATCCCCCTAGCAATGAAAGCCAACATTCCATTGGCCTTCTTAATCACTTGCTGCACCTGCATACTAACCTTTTGAGTTTCGTGCACCAGGACCCCCAGATCCCTTTGTACTTCAATACTTTCCAGTTTCTTGCCATTAAGATAATAACTTGCTCTACGATTTTTCCTGCCAAAGTGCATAACCTCACACTTTCCAGTATTGTATTCCATCTGCCAAATCTCTGCCCACTTACTTAGCCTGTCGATGTCCCCTTGCAGGTTTTTTATGTCCTCCTCACTCACTACTTTCCCTCCCATCTTAGTATCATCTGCAAACATTAATATGTTACACTCGGTCCCCTCCTCCAAATCGTTAATATAGATTGTAAAGAGTTGGGGACCCAGCACTGACCCCTGCGGAACACCACTAGTTACTGATTGCCAGTCTGAGAATGAACCATTTATCCCAACTCTCTGCCTTCTGTTAGATAGCCAATCCTCTATCCATGCCAGAATATTACCCCCAATCCTGTGATTTTTTTATCTTAAGCAATAATCTTTTGTGTGGCACCTTGTCAAATGCCTTTTGGAAGTCTAAATACACTACGTCCACTGGTTCCCCTTTATCCACCCTATATGTTACTTCCTCAAAGAACTCCAGCAAATTTGTCAAACATGACTTCCCCTTCATAAAACCATGCTGACTTTGTCCTATTAAATTATGATTATCCAAATGTCCTGTTACTGTCTCCTTAATAATGGACTCCAAAATTTTACCTACCACAGATGTTAGGCTAACCGGTCTATACTTTCCAGCCTTCTGTCTACTGCCCTTTTTAAATAAGGGTGTTACATTAGCAGTTTTCCAGTCTGCCGGGACTTTTGCCGAGTCCAGGGAGTTTTGGAAAATTATTACCAATGCATCCACAATCCCTACCGCCACTTCCCTCAAGAGCCTAGGATGTAAGCCATCAGGTCCAGGTGATTTATTCGCCTTGAGTCCCATTATTTTACCGAGTACCACTTCCTTAGTGATTTTGATCGTGTTTAGCTCCTCCCCCCCTTTAGCCCCCTGTTTGTCCAGTGTTGGGATATTCTTAGGCCTAGAAATTCAGTATAGCCACTTTTGGGGCGCTAAAGTCGGGCGGCCGCTAAAGTTTGCGCCCGGCGCAAAGTCGCGCCCCCTTCGCCGATATTCAGTCGCATCGCCCCAAGAGGTTGCTGCTGCGCTAAAACAGGCAATGCACGACTATCTTTAGGCGCTAAGCCGGCGGTGCTGAGCGATACCCCCGAGGCCGGGCGCAGCGCCGGTGCGGCGAGTTCTTGATTGACGGCAGACACTCTGGCGCCGGCCAGCTCTTAAAGGGGGAGGGTCGATTTGTTTGCCTGCCATGCCCTGCACACTGCAGCCCTCAACCTAGGCCTGACCACTTCAGCTTCACCTGCACAACGCCCAGGGCTATGGAGAAGGCCAGGGAGAGAGCGCAGCGCTTCAGCGACGGTGACCTGAGGCTGCTGGTTGGCGGAGTGGAGCGCAGGCGCCATGTTCTGTTCCCAGAAGGTGGCAAGAGGCCGCTGCCCAGCGCCTACCGGAAAGCCTGGAGGGAGGTCTCCAACAGGGTGTCTTCCAACAGCGTGGTTGCCAGGACTCCTGTGCAATGCCGGAAGAAGTTCAACGACCTCACTCGGGTTGTCAGGGTGAGTACCCTTTCCAGTGTCCTCCTCATCCTTGCATGTGCACCTCACTTTATGGGCAAAGGGACCTGAAAGCCCTAATGGCCAGCCCTCATCCAGCAGCTATGGGACTGGCATGAAAATCACTTGCACATTCAGCACTTTACACACTGTACAAGCTCTTCGACCATGGGAGGCATTGCAGACAAGATCAGGGCTACACACTGTACAAGCTATTCAACCATGGGAGGCATTGCAGACAAGATCAGGGCTACACACTGTACAAGCTATTCGACCATGGGAGGCAGTGCAGACAAGATCAGGGCTTCACACTGTACTTAGAGGCCGTCCTTTCTCTTGCAGGCCAAGGTGGCGCACAACCGGCGCAACCGAACTGAGACCGGGGGAGGCCGTCCTGACCTCAAAGAGCTCTCCGACCTCGACCAGCGTGTGGAGCGCATTATGGCAGGCTGGCTGATTGGCCCCGTCGCCAGTGGAGATGCCGACCCTGTTCTGGGCACCAATGGTAAGGGCATCACCTTTTGGACCTCTCTCGTTCCACTTGCGCACGGTGGCATAGTGGTTAGCACTGTTGCCTCACAGCGCTAGGGACCCGGGTTCAAATCCGGCCTCGGGTGACTGTCTGTGTGGAGTTTGCACATTCTCCCCGTGTTTGCGTGGGTTTCCTCCGGGTGCTCCGGTTTCCTCCCACAGTCCAAAGATGTGCGGGTTAGGTTGATTGGCTATGATAAAATTGACCCTTAGTGTTAGGGGGATTAAATACGTGGGGTTACGGGGATAGGGTGGGATATGTGTTGGTGTAGGGGTTACGGGGATTGGGTGGGATATGTGTCGGTGCAGGCTCGATGGGCCGAAATGGCCTCTATCTGCACTGTGAGGTTTCTGTGATTTCTGTCTGTGATCAGCATCCTTTGCCACTGTCCGACCAATGCGGTGAATGGCAGCACTCATGCCTCCCTCGCTGCCGCCCTGTCCTCACTCTAAAGCTACTCTTGTGCCTTCCTGCTTTCAGATGGTGAATCACCAGGTGAGGAGGCGGGCCCTCAAGCTGCCACTGTCAGCGCTTCGGAATACGAGGAGGAGGAAGAGGAAGCCGGCCCATCAGTGCCACCCTCAGCCGCGCCAGCCCATGGCGATGTAGGGGACACGTCTTCCCTGGAGGGGAGCCGGGGGGAAGGGTCGGAGGAGAGTGAAGCTCCGGGGCCCAGCGGCCTGCAGCAACGCGGGAGGGGTGGGGAAGCTCGGCGGACTTCTCCCCAGAGGGTGAGTGCGGCCTCCAGTCTTGCGACGGTGAGCGCAGAGGAGGTGCGCCTCCTAGAGGAAATGGCCGTCCAGGCTGAGCGCAGGCACACTGAGCTCATGCCTGCAGTGGCAAGGATGCCTGACTCCATAGAGTCCCTGTCAAGGAGTGTGCAGCAATTCGGAGCAGCACAGGCCAGGAGTCTAGAACAATTCAGTGCAGCACAGGCCAGGAGTCTGTTCTTCAGCTGTTTGCTGCGCATGCTGCAGTGCTGGCCCGTGCGAGTGCCAATGTCTCAGGCGACCAGCGAGCACCTGCGATCTGCCAGGTTGCCACCATTCCTGCAGCCGACACTGCCACTCCGCCATTGCAGCTGCCACGAGCCGCTGGACAGACTGCTGCCGCCCAGCCAGAGTTGGAGCAGTCAGCAGCTGGCCACTCCAAGGCCAGAGCTGGTGCAGGCCGACCCCCAAGGGCATCTGTCGTCTCGCCATCTGCCCCTCAGCAGCCTTCCCCCAGCCTTGCTGCAGCCACTGGGCTCCCATTGAGGAGGAGCTGCAGGGCGGGCAGGGGCCAGGCAAGGATGCGCAAGGCATCGACCTCGCAGGGCAAAAAGTAGAGGTATGCACAAATGCCTGGTGCTTGTTGTAAGGCCGAGACTGGCGCAGTTGTGTTTGTGTAAGGCCGAGACTGGTGTCTTTCTTTCTTTTTGTAAGGCCGAGACTGGTTTCTTTCTTTCTTTTTGTAAGGCCGAGACTGGTAGTTTTGTGTTTTTGGAGGGGGCTTCTCCACATGAGGATGTAATGTGGGAAAGGCAGAGGTTTGCAATAAATTATTGTTGTTAAATTGCAGTGTGCATGGTTTTTTTGTTAAGTCCTGGTTGCCCTGCTCGGCTGAGGGCTTGTGGAGCGGCTACATTCATCTGCTGACATTGGCACAAGCCATTCCCTGAGAGGGGGCCTAGAACCGACGTTCAATAAGCCGGCGACGGGCGGCCCTTGCACTTTGTGCCTCCCTCCTGTGCTGGTCCTCCTCCTCCTCCTCCTCCTCCTGAGGTGGTCCTCCAATCTCTCGTGGCAGTGCCTGAGTCCTGCGGATAGCCAGGTTGTGCAGCATGCAGCAAACGACCACGAAATGGGAGACTCACTCCGGCGAATACTGTAGGGCTCCACCGGAACGATCCAGACAGCGGAACCGTTGCTTCAGGACGCCGATTGTTTGTTCGATGATGTTCCTGGTCGCTTGATGGCTCTCGTTGTATCCCTCTTCAGCAGGGGTGCTGGGCGCACGGAGCGGGGTCATCAGCCAGGTACACAAAGGATAGCCTTTGTCCCCGATAAGCCATCCTCGTGGGTGAGGCTGTGCCTGGAACATGTCTGCCACAGAAGTCTGTCGCAGGATGAAGGCATCGTGGCTGCTGCCTGGAAAGCAGGCGTTGACAGCTAGGATGAGCTGCCTGTGGTCACACACCAGCTGGACGTTCAGCGAATGGTAGCCCTTCCGGTTGCGGTAATCCTCGGCATTCTCCAGAGGTGCCCGCAAAGCCACATGCGTGCAGTCAATGGCGCCCTGCACCATGGGGAAGCCCGCGAGTGCTGCAAAGCCCATTGCACGCTGTTGCTGCTTGGCAAGGGCCATGGAGAAGGAGATGAACTGACGTCTCCTTTTGAAAAGGGCATTGGTCACCTAGCAGATGCAGCAATGCACGGCGAACTGGGAGATGTTGGCAATGTCCCCAGTAGCGGATTAGAAGGAGCCGGTGGCATAGAAGTTGAGAGCCACCGTCACCTTCACTTCCACCGACAGAGACGTCCTGCTCCTGAGCTGTGGCTGCAGATCACCGCCAAGCAGCTGGCAGATCTCTGTGACCACGTCCCTTCTGAATCGCAGCCTCCGAACACACTGCTCCGCAGACATGTTGAGATAGGAGAACTGCTGGCGGTATACCCTGGGTGGGTAAGGCCTCCTTTGCTGACGCCTGTTGCCCCCTCTCCGTCTAGCCAGGGCTGCCACTCTCTCACGGCGTCTGTGAGCCCTTTGGATGTAATTGAGAAAGCCAGCGTTGACACCCATTGCAGCCCCCATAATATGCTGGCAAACAATGAGATGTCAATGAAGGCAAAGACTAGTGGAAAGCTGTGGCCCGAAGCCAGAAGTACCTGTCCGAGTGTTGGGCCAAAGCAGAAAGCTATCTACCTTGGTCTCTCTCCAAAGATCCGTTTCTCAAGAAGGAGTGCTGCGAAATGGCAGCCTTTTATAGTGCAGGAGGAGTGCCCTTTAATTTGCGCCCCCCGCGCCTCGCATCGGCTGAGCACCGTTCCACTCTAACAGTCGCTAGGGGCGCCAGGCGCACAATGGGGTGTCGCCACTGAAGTTCCGGTTGGGGGCGCACAAAGGGCGTTGCACGAGGAAATGACGTCATGATCTGCGCGCGCAGCTGAGCGCGCGCAAAGACTTTGCACCGCCGCTAAATCTCTAGTGAAGTTGGGGCGAGGCGCAGATCGCGCTGCGCCCGGGCACTAGCCGCCTAGTGCCCGACATCTACTCCTCCTAAGGCGCTAACGGCTGGCGCAACCAACTGAATTTCTAGGCCATAGTGTCTTCTACTGTAAAGACTGATGTAAAATATTCATTCAGTGTTTTTGCCATCTCCATATTTCCCACCATTAATTTCCCGGTCTCATCCTCTAAGGGACCAACATTTACTTTAGCCACCCTTTTTCTTTTTATATAACTATAAAAACTCTTACTATCTGTTTTTATATTTTTTGCTAATTTACTTTCATAATCTATCTTCCCTTTCTTAATCAATCTTTTTGTTATTTTTTGCTGTCTTTTAAAGTTTTCCCAATCCTCTATCCTCCCACTAGATTTGGCTACCTTATATGCCCTTGTTTTTAGTCGAATACTATCCTTAATTTCTTTACTTAGCCACGGATGGCTGTCTTTTCTTTTACACCCTTTTCTTCTCAGTGGAATATATATTTTTTGGAAGTTGTAAAATAACTCCTTAAATGTACACCACTGATCATGTATCGTCTTACCCTTTAATCTATTTTGCCAATCCACTCTACTCGATTCCGCTCCCATACCTTCATAGTCTCCTTTATTCAAGTTTAGCATGCTTGTTTGAGATCCAACCTCCTCACCCTCTAATTGAATATGGAATTCAACCATGTTATGGTCACTCATTCCAAGGGGATCCTTTACTAGGACATTTTTAATTAATCCCATCTCGTTACACAGGACCAGATCTAAGGTTGCTTGCCCCCTGGTCGGTTCAGTTACATACTGCTCAAGAAACCCATCCCTAATACACTCAATGAACTCATCCTCAAGGCAGCCATGCCCAATTTGATTTGTCCAATTAATATGATAGTTAAAATCCCCCATAATTATAGATGTTCCCTCATTACAAGCCTCAACTATTTCCTGATTGATACTCCGTCCAACAGAGTTGCCACTGTTCGGAGGCCTATAGACTACGCCCACTAGTGTTTTTTTCCCCTTATTATTCCTTACCTCCACCCAAACTGTTTCATTATCCTGATCTTTTGACCCAATATCATTTCTCTGTATTACAGTGATTCCTTCCTTTATTAACATAGCCACCCCACCTCCCCTTCCTTCCTGCCTGTCCTTCCTGATCGTTAAATAACCTGGTATGTTTAATTCCCAGGCATTGTCACCCTGCAGCCATGTTTCTGTAATGGCCACAAGATCATACCCATATGTAGTTATTTGTGCCATTAACTCGTCTATTTTGTTACGAATGCTACGTGCATTCAGATAGAGAACTTTCAAAGATGTTTTGTGACACTTAGTTCCTGCTTTTGCCCTTTTTATTACTTTACCTTTTACTCCATACCTTCTGCCCCTTCCTGACACGCTCTGGTTTTTAATTTCCCCACTGCTACCTAAGTCTATGACCTTCTCTGTTGTCATTTTTATTATTTGCTCTCTGGGAACCTCCCCCCCACTAGTTAGTTTAAAGCCCTCTCTACAGCCCTAGTTATATGATCCGCTAGGACTCTAGTCCCAGCACTGGCCAAGTGAAGCCCAACCCAACGGAACAGCTCCCTCCTGCCCCAGTACTGGTGCCAGTGTCCCAGGAAGCAAAACCCATTTCTCCCACACCAGTCTTTGAGCCACGCATTTAACTCTCTAATTTTATTTGTCCTAGCTTTCAACAGCTGGGTTAGCTGTGAGCTGATGTGCTGGGTGGTGTTATTTGTTGGGCAACACGTGGAAATGTTTTTTATTGATTCACTAAATCTAGATAATGCTGTATTTATTTGGAGACACTATAGACTTGTTTGCTTATGATTAGCTGTTCTTTTCCATTTTTCTATGAGGTTATTGTTAAAAAAAGAATAGCCTATTGTTAAACTGATAGCTTGCTTTTAGCATATGAATAGTGCAACAAAATGTGAGAAGCAAAACATCAAATCTTTTGTTAATGTAAACTAATCTGTCAGAGTAAATGTGGACTGTTTATTGATCATGGTTGAATTGTTACTGAAATTTGCAGCTGAAGTGAACAGTCCACAGAACAACAACTAGTGTTTGTAACAACACCTTTAACAAAAGGTAAACTTGCAAAGGCCTTATACAGGAGCGTAACCAGACAAACGTTGACACTGAGCCAAAGAAGGAAGCATTAGGACAAGCTTGTTCAAAGAGGTAGGCTTTAAGGAGGGGCTTAAAGGATGAGAGAGAGGCGGAGAGGTTTAGGGAGGGAATTCCAGAGATTAGGGCCTAGACTGTGTTAATGGTGGGGCTATATAAGAGGCCAGAGTTGGAGGAAGGCAGCGTTCTTGGAGGGTTGCAGAGCTGGAGGAGGTTACAGAGATAAGAGAGAGCGGGTGATGGGTGAGTGGGGCTTGGTGTGGATTAAGATAAGGGCAGCAGAGTTTTGTATGAGCTTCAAAATGGGAGGCTGGCCAGGAGAGGATAAAAGTGGTTGAGTCTGGAGGCAACAAAAGCATTGATGAGGCTTTTAGCAGCAGATGAGCTGAGGCAGGGTCGGAGAATGGTGATATTACAGAGGTGGAAGGAGGCAGTTTTTGTGATGGAATGGATATGGGGTCAGAAGCTCAGCTCAGGATCAACTAGCTTGCTGAGGTTGCGAACAGTCTGGTTCAGACTGAGACAATGGCCGGGGGGGGGGGAATTGAATCAGTGGCGGAGGAACGGAGTTTGTGGCAGTGGCAAACGACAATGGCTTCGGTCTTCCCAATGTTTAATTGGAATAAATTGTGCCTCATTCAGGACTGGATGTCGGACAAGCATTCTAGTAACACAGCTGGATGTAAAATCACTGAAGATTTGAGTGCTGTTCTAGGTGAGACTGGAGTCTTGAACAGTGCAACAGACTTGGAGCAGCATCGTCTAAGGCTGGTGATTAATTCTGTTTGAGGTACACATAGTTTCTATCCATAAGAACAAGGATCATAGTGAGTCTGCTAACTATCTTCCTGAAATCAATAGCGTCTAAGGTGGTTCTTCATGTTGTGTCATACGTATTGGATGCTTTGGAGTTCTACTACTTCGTATGACTAATGTAGATGTAGAGCAACATCTATCATTTTACATTGAGGTGGTTAAGCCAGATAATTGCACCAGGAGTAGCGGAGTGCATTGCTGTGATGCCTCCTATGTATTTGTGAATCGGCCATTGAACCATTATATGTTCCATGGTCTGTTCTGGGTGACAACAGTCGCACACTGGAGAGTTTTTAATTCTTCATTTGTGCATCAAGTATTCGCATCTGCCATGGTTTGTGTGGATGCAGTTTAGGGTTGCCCGATAGCTTCGTGAAAGACTGAAGCCAGGGATCTTCTGCGTCGGGTCTTTCACAAGGTGTTTGTTTGTGACTTCCTGTGAACTCCATTCGGCTTTCCAAGCATCATCAGGGTTGAAGTCGCATTGTCGAAGGTTAAGTGCGTGGGTCTAAAAGGGCTTGCGCGCCTTCAAGCGGTGGTGAGGGCCGTTGTTGGGATCCTGGTGGATGGGATTGGATTTTGCTTTTATGAGGCATGTGTAGGGAAGATTGGTCATTTTGTATGAAATTACTGAGAATCATAAGGCTCAGGAAAAACCCACTGGATTGCTATTATCAATTTTCATACAGTTTTCAATCTAGTGCCTCATATGGGCCTCAAACTATGGGAGTATATGGCCAAATCTTGGGTTTTATCCAGGGCATGTACTCCAGCTCCAAGATTAGAGTACAGGTGTATGATAGGCTCACTAGACCTACCTCTCTCACAAGACGAGTGAGGCGAACTTGCAGACTGTTACCCATGCTATTAGATGTCTTTATCCATGGTATATCCCGATGGAGAGAAATCTAGAATGCTAAAGAGAAAAGACAAGGAAGCAGTGCAGGAAAGTGATTGGGGTAAGGATAACCAGATTGTGTCAGGAAGGGACAGAGTGTACAAACAAAGGATTGCACTAACAAATAGGGTCCGGGTAAGAAAAAATGGTAATAAGACAAATAGGGCCATAGTACAAAAGAATGTTAAGATGTCTAAAAATGTTAAAAAGACAAATCTAAAGGCACTATCTGAATGCACAAAGCATTCGTAATAAGGTAGATGAATTAACAGCGCAAATAGATGTAAACAGATACAATATAATTGCAATTACGGAGACATAGCTGCAGGGTGACCAAGGCTGGGAGCTGAATATCCAAGGATATTCGATATTTAGGAAGGACAGGCAAAAAGGAAAAGGGGGTGGGGTGGCATTGTTAGTAATGGATGAAATCAGAGCAATAGTGAGAAAGGATATTGGCTCAGAAAATAAAGATGTAGAATCAGTCTGCGTGGAACTAAGAAGCACCAAAGGGCAGAAAACATTGGTGGGAGTTGTCTATAGGCCTCCAAACTGTAGTGGTAATGTAGAGGATGGCATCAAACAGGAAATTAGAGATGCATGTAACAAGGGTATGACAGTAATCATGGATGACTTTAATTTACTATAGACTGGCCAAACCAAATTAACAATAATACTGTGGAGGATGAATTCCTGGAGTATGTACGAGATGGTTTTTTAGACCAGTACGTTGAGGAGCCTATTAGGGAACAGGCTATCCTAGATTGGGTATTGTGCAATGAGAAGGGGTTAATTAATAATCTTGTTGTGCGGGGTCCTTTAGGGAAGAGTGAGCATAACATGTTATAATTCTTCATTAAGATGGAAAATGAAGAAGTCCAATCCGAAACTAGGGTCCTAATTCTAAACAAAGGAAACTGCGAAGGTATGAGGAGTGAGTTGGCTATGATAGATTGGGGAGCTTCATTAAAAGGCATGACAGTGGATAGGCAATGGCTAACATTTAAGGAATGAATGCATAAATTGCAACAGTTATGCATTGCTTTCTGGTGCAAAAACACAAAAGGAAAAGTGGCCCAACCATGGCTAACAAAAGAAATTAAGGATAGTATTAGATCCAAAGAGGAGTCATATAAAGTTGCCAGAAAAAGTAGCAAGCCTGAGGATTAGGAGCAGTTTGGAGTTCAGCAAACCAGGACCAAGAGATTGATTAAGAGGGGAAAAATAGAGTATGAGAGTAAACTTGCAAGGAACATAAAAGCAGACTATAAAAGCTTCTACAAGTATGTAAAAAGAAAAATAGTAGTGAAGACAAATGTAGGTCCCTTACAGTCAGAAACGGGAGAATTTATAATGGGAAACAAGGAAATGGTGGAGCAATTAAACCAATACTTTGGTTCTGTCTTCACGGAAGAGGACACAAATAACTTCCCAGAAATGCTAGGGAACCAAGGGTCTAGTGAGAAGGAGGAATTAAAGGAAATTAGTATTAGTAAAAAAATAGTGCTGGAGAAATTAATGGGACTGAAAGCCGATAAATCCCCAGGGCCTGATAATCTGCATCCCAGAGTACTAAAAGAGGTAGCCATGGAAACAGTGGATGCATTGGTTGTCATCTTCCAAAATTCTATAGATTATGGAACAGTTCCTGCAGATTGGAGGGTGGAAAATGTAACCCCACTATTTAAAAAAGGAGGGAGAGAGAAAACAGGGAACTACAAACTGGTTAGCCTAACATCAGTAGTAGGGAAAATGCTAGAGTCTATTATAAAGGATGTGATAACAGGACACTTAGAAAATATCAACGGGATTAGACAAAGTCAACATGGATTTATGAAAGGGAAATCGTGTTTGACAAACCTACTGGAGTTTTTTGAGGATGTAACTGGTAGAATAGATAAGGGAGAACCAGTGGATGTGGTGTATTTGGATTTTCAGAAGGCCTTTGATAAAGTCACACATAAGAGGTTAGTGTGCAAAATTAAAGCACATGAGATTGGGGGTAATATACTGGCATGGATTGAAAATTGATTAACAGACAGGAAACAGAGAGTAGGAATAAATGGGTCTTTTTCGGGGTGGCAGGCAGTGACTAGTGGGGTACTGCAGGGATCAGTGCTTGGGCTCCAGCTATTCACAATGTATATCAATGATTTGGATGAGGGAACCAAATGTAATATTTCCAAGTTTGCTGACGACCCGAAACTAGGTGGGATTGTGAGTTGTGAGGAGGATGCAAAGAGGCTTCAAGGTGATTTATACAAGTTGAGTGAGTGGGCAAATACATGGCAGATTCAGTATAACGTGGATAAATGTGAAGTTATCCACTTCGGTAGGAAAAACAGAAAGGCAGAGAATTATTTAAATGGTGATAGATTGGGAAATGCTGATGTACAAAGGGACCTGGGTGTCCTTGTACACCAGTCACTGAAAGCAAGCATGCAGGTGCAGCAGGCAGTTAGGAAGGCAAATGGTATGTTGGCCTTCATTGCAAGAGGATTTGATTACAGGAGCAAGGATGTCTTACTACAGTTATACTGTGCCTTGGTGAGACCATACCTGGAGTACTGTGTGCAGTTTTGGTCTCCTTACCTAAGAAAGGATATACTTGCCATAGAGGGAGTGCAGCGAAGGTTCACCAGACTGATTCCTGGGATGGCAGGACTGTCGTATGAGGAGAGATTGGGTCAACTAGGCCTGTATTCACTAGAATTTAGAAGAATGAGAGGGTATCTCATTGAAACATATAAAATTCTGACAGTGTTAGACAGACTGGATGCAGGGAGGATGTTTCCCCTGGCTGGGGGGTCTAGAACGAGGGGTCACAGTCTCAGGATATGGGGTAGGACATTTAGGACTGAGATGAGGAGAAATTTCTTCACTCAGAGGGTGGTGAACCTGTGGAATTCTCTACCACAGAAGGCTGTGGAGGCCAAGGGCTCGATTTTGTCAATGGGGAGCTTTTGGAGGCGGGACTCCCACTTTTTGGGTTGTAGTCCCGCCTCCATCGACTTGTGGCCAATCCACGCTATTTTCCCTTGATTGACCTTGTTAAGCCCGCCCAGCGGGCTCAGCAGGCCAATTAAGGGACACCTGGTTATTGGTGACGTTAGCGATTGACATTTCATCTGTCAAGAGCTTTTGACAGATGAAAAATCAGTGTTTGACAGCTCTGTGAAGCTGTCAAACACTGACAATCTGTCTTCTAACTTGAGTCCTTCTACTCAGACTCAGTTAGTGGGCGCTCCAGACCAGAAAGCAGAGGCTGCAGCTTTTGACAGATCAGCGGCCATTCTGCTTTCTGTGCCGGTGAGCTGAGGGACTCCCGAGAACTGAAGGAAGGAAGCCTGCAGATGAAAGTAAAGGTAAGTAAAACTTATTAAAACACTTGACACTTACCTCACACACTTACCTCTATACACGTGCACCCATCACTCACCTGCACAATCGACATCTCGACCCCTCCAACCCCTGCAGACCGACGGTCCGCCTCGCTAACTTGGCGTGGTTTGGAGCCGTCGGACAGCCCACACTTCAGGGCTAAAAATAGGGATTAGGCAAAAAGCTGCCTGTTAACTACCTGTTAACAGGCAGTTAATTGGCACTAATCCCCTTCCCGCCTCGGGGAGGCGGCTCCCAGCACAGGTCGGGTACCCGCCTCCTGGGACATTGGCACAGAGGCGGGTTGGGGGCGGGATGGGTTCCTGCCCCCCCGATTCTGCAATTTTCCCGCCTCCAAACCCGCCTCCTTGGTGCTTGGAAAATCGAGCCCCAAGTCACTGAATAGATTTCCAGCATCCGCAGTATTTTGCTATTATATTTAAGAAGGAGATAGATAGATTTCTAGACACAGAAGACATCAAGGGGTATGGGGAGAGAGCGGGAATATGGTATTGAGATAGCGGATCAGCCATGATCATATTGAATGGCGGAGCAGGCTTGAAGGGCCAAATGGCCTACTCCTGCACCTATTTTTCTATGTTTCTATGTTGGTTCTTATAATAATGCAATGGCCTTGGAAGATTTATTCTGGGCATCTCTGAAAGCCTGATACTGTGTTGTTGGTGGAGTCACCTTGGGATCTAGTGTACTGTTCTCATTTTCTTGAACAATGCGATGTGGTGGCGCTACCCCTCCCCCCCCCCCCAACAGTAGCATTATGGCTTTAAACTACTCAAGGGGAAGTTATTAATTGGTAGATGCAAGGGCCATCTGACCAAATTGTTGATTTATCGGGAGGTTTAGGTGGCGTCAGTGAGTTCAAATTCAACCTGAACAGTGCCGAGAAAAGGTAATGGTCACTTTATTCTTTGCTCATCGTTCCTCAATTACAGCAAAGTCCCAGTATAGATTGTGCTTGTAGTGGATAAGGTTTGTTCAAATAGTTCTTTTGTTTTTTTTTGATTATTCATGTTCTTTCTTTCCTGATGTAAATTGCTTTAAGATGTTTTCCTGCACATATGAGCAATTACAGAGATGAAAGTTGTTGGTATGTTCTTCATATCAATGTTATTTGCATTAAAACATCGTTATGTATTTCAGTAATTTTATTACATTACTAGCTGGAGTGCTCGGCGGTGCCGAGGGAACTCAAGAACCCTGTGCTATTAGTATAAAACTGTTTATGAGACTGTTGGGATTGAAGAACTCTTCCTAAGCACCCAGGAGGTGGTTCTTTAACTTCGTTTTTTGTGAATGGAGATTGCCAGTCAGAAGTGGTGCGTCCAAGTCTGCTACGTTTTCTTGAGGGCATGCTGTTCTGAAAAAAGAAAAAATAATTTTTATATATATAAATGAGTCTGTCTGTCTGTGTGGGAAGGAGAGAGAGAGAGAGAGGGAAAGAGAGAGAGAGAGGGAAAGAGAGAGAGAGGGAAGGAGAGAGAGAGAGAGAGAGAGGGGAAGGAGAGAGAGGGAAGGAGAGAGAGAGAGAGGAAAAGAGAGAGAGAGAGGGAAAGAGAGAGAGAGGGAAGGAGAGAGAGAGAGAGAGAGGGAAGGAGAGAGAGAGAGAGGGAAGGAGAGAGAGAGAGAGAGAGAGGGAAGGAGAGAGAGAGAGGGAAGGAGAGAGAGAGAGAGAGAGAGGGAAGGAGAGAGAGAGAGAGGGAAGGAGAGAGAGAGAGAGAGAGGGGGGGAAGGAGAGAGAGAGAGAGAGAGAGGGAAGGAGAGAGTGAGGGAAGGAGATAGAGAAGAGAGGAAGACACCCCGGGGAAGGGGCTGGACTCAGAGCCCGGCGGGTGAAGAAGGGCGGCCACCATTTTGTGAGGTCGGCGGGAAGTTTGAATCGTGGCAGCCGAAGGAAGGAAGGAAGAAGGCGAGATTGTGGGTTAAAATTTTTTTTTTAAAGGATCCAGAGAGAGGAGATGTAGGTGAAGCTGGAGGTTCTCATCGCTCGGGCTGTGTGTGTGTTGTGTGAGGAGACGGAGACTCCCTCCCCGCGCTCCTTCTCTCCCACCCCCTCACTCTTTCTCTCCCTCACCCTCTCTCCCTCCCCTCTCTCTCCCTCCCCCCTCTCTCTCCCTGCCCCTCTCTCTCTCCCCACTCTCTCTCCCCTCTCTCCCCTTTCCCCCTCGCTCCCCGCTCTCTCTCCCTCCCTCTCTCTCCCTCCCTCCCCTCTCCCTCTCTCTCCCCTCTCCCCCTCCCTCCCCGCTCTCTCTCCCTCCCTCTCTCTCCCTCCCTCCCCTCTCCCTCCCTAGGGCCTCAGGCCCGGCCCGACTCACCTCAGCTGAGCTCCCGCTCCGGCCCGAGCCCCTGTGTGCGGCCTAGCGCCTCAGGCCCGGCCCGACTGACCTCAGCTGAGCTCCCGCTCTGACCCGAGCCCCCGTGCACGGCCTAGTGCCTCAAGCCCGGCCCGACTCACCTCAGCTGAGCTCCCGCTCCGGCCCGAGCCCCCGTGCACGGCCTAGCGCCTCAGGCCCGGCCCGAGTGAGCCCTGATGAGCTCCCGCTGCGGGCCTCCGACGCCGCTCCACTGCTGGATTTATTTTGGGATTAGCCTGGAGAGAGAGGGGGGGAAAGAGCACCTCAGGCCCGGCCCGATGGACCCCTGCCGCTCCGGCCTCTGGTTTTCCGCGCTCCCGCACTAACGGCAGTTTGAAGGATTAGGCCCCGCCAACACACGCCATGAAATGCCCCTCGTGACGCAGCGCGCCCCCCCCGTAGGATTGGTCAACCTTCACGTCACTCAACGCTAATGAGCCGTAGGATTGGTCAACCGCTAATGAGCGGATTTTGTCCGTTTTTTGAACGTTTTTTGTATAGTGTCCGAACAATTTTTGTCTGACCAAAAAGTAAGTATGGCTATGACACTCCCCTAATCATAAGCTTTCTTTTGATATAACATATGTGTAGGTACGCTCTATAACTTTTGAGTGAAGCCCAGACATACATACATACAGACAGACAGACACCACGATCCTTTTATTTTATATATATAGATAAGCATGCCTCCAGCCTATTATTATTTACATTATTAAGCTATGATACATAGGTCTAGAAATTGGGTATGTAGCGCCACCTATTAGCGCCTAAAGAGGGCCGTCAGTGGCTGTAGCGCCACTGGCCGCGCCTCCCGCGATATTCAGCGGGGGCGCTAATGGTGGCGTTAGCCTGTTGCGCTGCGCCACCACCGGTGATGTCATCGGTGTGCGCAGCGACCCATTAGCGCCCCGATCGTGATATTTGGAGCGCCGCTCGCTACCCGCGCCCGGTTCACAGGGCCTTGCTGTGCCGGCAGTGGCGCAAGTTAAGGTGGAGGTGCGGGGTGGCCGCCTTTTTTGGCGGCCGCCTGCCAGCACCTCCGTCCCCGGCCTCCTGACCGCCCCCCGCGGCATTGCCGGCTGTTTCCCAGGAGCCCGGCACTTCTCCTCGGTGCCGGGCTCTTTTGCCGGCACTCGCGATCGGGGATCGCACTGTTGCAGGCCCCTCCCCCTTAACAATGGGAGGAAGGCCTGCAGTACCGCTGCGGCACGTTGCGCTGCGATATTCAGTTTCAGCGCCCTAAGAAGGACGCGGAGCGCCTCGAGCCTCGCCCCGTCTCCCTCTAGGGGCGCTGAAACTGAATTTCTGACATTCGCTAATGCTCCGATCGCTGCGCAAAAATCAGCGCCCAGGCGAACTTGGCGCCACTTTGGCGCCTCAACCCAATTTCTAGGCCATAGAGTCATAAGGCAGGATTTTCATTGGGCTGTGGAGTCGGGATTGGAGGCGTGTGGGGGGTTAAAATCCCGAAATCAGGGGTCCCGACCCCATCCCGCACCCAAACCCGCCTCCATGCCAATTTCAAAGGAGGCGGGTACCCGCCCCGCACTGGGACCCGCCTACCCGAGGCGGGAAGGGATTAGTGCCAATTAACTGCCTGTTAACAGGTAGTTAACAGGCACTTTTTAGCCTAATCCCTATTTTGAATGTTGAAGTGTGGGATTCCTGACGGCTCCAAATCACGGCAAGTTAGAGGAGGCGGGCCGTCGGGTTGAAGGACTTGGAGGGGTCAAGATGTCGGTGTTCAGGTGAGTGATGTGTGCATGAGTGCAAAGGTAAGTGTGTTTGGTGTGTCTAAAGTGATTAAAGAAGTTTAAATGACCTTTTCTTACCTTTTCAGCCTTCCTTCCTTTAGGTCCCGGGAGTCCCTCATCTCACTGGCACAGAAAGCAGAATGGCTGCTGATGCGCTATCAACAATACCAAAGACTACGAGATGGACTTATATGAAGTAGGCTTTTATTGACTAAGAACTAGAGCATGCCTCTGCTAGTGAATCCATCCTAAGAGCTCCCGGGGGAAGGGTGGTGAGTCACCTTTATACCCGGGCTTAGGGGTGGAGCCAGGGGCTGAGACATGCCTGGACTTGTACAGGGTTAACAGTGGTTTACCACACAGGCATGTACAGGTTAACAGTGGTTTACCACATTCACCCCTCGTTTAAAAAAGAGTCCGGCGGGGTGAAGTGTTTCAAAAGTTCGTATACGAAAGTCTCTCCGGGGGTCTTGTCTGCCGTAATGATCTTCGTGGTGCCGGTTGTGGCGGTTCTTTGCCCGCGGCCGCTTCTCGCGTGGGACGGAGCACTGGCGTGTCGTCCTCTCGGGGTAGGGATGGCACCGGCATGTCGTCAGTTCGTGGTAGACACCCCGGTGGTGCGTCGTGGGTAGTGGTGGTGGGTGGAGGTAGTGGATGGTGATCGATGGTGTTTCGGGTGGTACCTGAGGGTGCGAGGTCTCGAATTGAGACTGTGTCCTCCCGCCCGTCAGGATACGCCACGTAGGCGTACTGTGGGTTGGCGTGGAGGAGGTGAACCTTTTCGACCAGGGGGTCTGTCTTATGGCTCCTCACGTGTTTCCTGAGCAGGACGGGTCCCGGAGACGTCAGCCATGGCGGTAGTGATGTCCCCGAGGTGGATTTCCTGGGGAAGACGAACATCTTCTCGTGAGGGGTGGCGTTTGTGGCAGTACAGAGCAGTGATCGTATGGAGTGGAGCGCATCGGGGAGGACATCTTGCCAGCGGGAGATTGGGAGGCCCTTGGATTTTAGGGCGAGCATGGCGGTCTTCCACACCGTTGCGTTCTCCCTCTCTACCTGTCCGTTACCCCGGGGGTTGTAGCTGGTAGTCCTGCTCGTGGCTATGCCCTTCTCGAGCAGGTACTGGCGCAGCTCGTCGCTCATGAACGACGAGCCCCTGTCGCTGTGGATGTAATTGGGGAAGCCAAATATGGCGAACAGGTCGTGGAGGCACCTGATGACTGTGGCGCTGGTCATGTCCGGGCAGGGGATGGCGAAGGGGAAACGGGAGTACTCGTCAATAATATTGAGGAAGTACGTGTTGCGGTCAGAGGAGGGAAGGGGCCCCTTGAAATCGACGCTGAGACGTTCAAAGGGGCGGGTGGCTTTAATCAGGTGTGCCCTGTCTGGCCTATAAAAATGCGGTTTGCATTCGGCGCAGACCTGGCAGTTCCTGGTCATGGTCCTGACCTCCTCGATGGAGTAAGGCAGGTTGCGAGCTTTAATAAAGTGGAAGAACCTGGTGACCCCCGGGTGGCAGAGATCATTGTGGAGGGTCCGTAGCCTATCGACTTGTGCGTTGGCACATGTCCCACGGGATAGGGCGTCTGGGGGCTCATTAAGTTTCCCGGGCCGGTATAAGATATCGTAGTTGTAGGTGGATAACTCGATCCTCCACCGCAATATCATCATTTTTGATTTTCCCCCTTTGTCTGTTGTTAAACATAAATGCTACTGACCATTGGTCAGTGAGCAGGGTGAAACGTTTACCGGCCAGGTAATGCCTCCAGTGCCTTACAGCCTCCACTATCGCCTGGGCCTCCTTCTCGACTGAGGAGTGTCGAATTTCGGGGCCCTGGAGGGTCCGTGAAAAGAAGGCCACGGGTCTCCCCGCCTGGTTAAGGGTTGCGGCTAGGGCGAAGTCGGATGCATCGCTCTCCACTTGGAAAGGGATGGACTCATCCACTGCGTGCATTGTGGCCTTCGCAATGTCCTCTTTTATGAGGGTGAAGGCCGCACGGGCCTCTGCCGTCAGGGGGAAGGAGGTTGACTTGATGAGGGGCCGGGCTTTGTCCGCATAGTTGTGCACCCACTGGGCGTAGTAAGAGAAGAACCCTAGGCATCTCTTCAGGGCTTTTAGGCAGTGGGGGGGGGGGGTAGTTCCAGGAGGGGGCGCATTCGGTCGGGGTCGGGGCCGATGACTCCGTTTTCCACCACGCAGCCAAGAATAGCGAGGCGCGCGGTGCGGAACATACATTTTTCTCTGTTGTATGTCAGATTCAGCCGTTGGGCCGTACGGAGGAATTTTTCTAGGTTGGCGTCGTGGTCCTGCCGGTCATGGCCGCAGATGGTGACGTTGTCTAGATAGGGGAAGGTGGCCTGCAGCGCGTTCTGGTCAACCATCTGGTCCATCTCCCTTTGGAAGACCGAGACCCCGTTGGTGACGCCGAAGGGGACTCGGAGGAAGTGGTAGAGGCGACCGTCAGCCTCGAAGGCCGTGTACTGGCGGTCCTCAGGCCTGATGGGGAGCTGGTGGTATGCCGACTTCAGATCAATCGTCGAGAATACCCGGTATTGTGCTATCTGGTTGACCATGTCAGATATGCAGGGAAGTGGGTATGCGTCTAATTGCGTGTATCGATTGATCGTCTGGCTGTAATCAATAACCAGGCGCTGTTTTTCGCCGGTCTTTACTACCACCACTTGGGCTCGCCATGGGCTGGTGCTGCCCTCGATAATCCCTTCCCTCAGGAGTCTTTGTACTTCTGATTTAATAAAGTTCCTATCCCCGGCACTGTACCGCCTGCTTTTAGTAGCAATTGGCTTGCAGTCTTTGGCGAGGTTAGCGAACAACGGGGGGGTTTGACCTTCAGGGTGGACAGGCTGCATACTTTGCGCGGCGTCGTGTTTAAATTCTGCTGGCTGCAGACTGTAAGTGGGGGCAGGGGCCTGCCATATGCCATCGTGACGCTCTCCAGATGGCACTGGAAGACTAATCCTAGCAGTACGGGAGCGCAGAGCTGTGGCAGGACGAGGAATTTAAACTCTCTGTACTCCATGCTGTTCACTGTCAGAGTCGCTACACAGTAGCCGCCGACGTCTGCCGTATGGGACTTTGAGGCCATAAAGACCTGGTGGCGTGTGCGCATAACCGATAGGGAGTAGCGTCGCACCGTGTCGGGGTGGATGAAGCTCTCCGTGCTTCCGCAGTCGAAAAGGCAATTTGTGGCATGGCCATTTACCTTTACGTTCATCATGGACCTGGCTAGTTGATGGGGCCTAGATTGGTCCAGGGTGATGGAGGCCATCGTCGAGGTCGGTGGGTCGCTGTAGTATTCGCCCGCGCCGAGGGCCTGGTCCCGAGATGGTGTCCAAGATGGCGGCTCCCCCTCGGCTGGTGGTGTCCAAAATGGCGGCCCGCACGGCTCACACGTGGTTGGTGGGGTCCAAAATGGCGGCCTGTACGGTTCACACGCGGCGCTGCTGGAATTGGGGGTCGATTTCGCCTTGCACACTCTCGCGTAGTGGCCTTTCTTGCCGCATTTGGAGCAGGTCGCGTCCTTTGCTGGGCATTGCTGTCTGGGGTGCTTGGCCTGGCCGCAGAAGTAGCATTTCTGGCCTCTGGTCATTGCAGCTGTAGTTGGGCTGCTGGCGGCTTGTGGCCTTACCGGGTCCCAAGATGGCTGCTCCCGTGGCATCCACGTGGCCATCCGGTCAGGGGTGTAGGCGCCCATGTTCTGGAGGGCCACGTCTAACGAGTTAGCGAGGGCCACCGTCTTCTGCAGGTCGAGCCCCCTCTGTTCCAGCAGCCTCTGCCGAGTATAGTTGGACCTGATGCCGGCTACGTAGGCGTCTCGGATCAGGTCTTCCGTGCATTCCTTGGCCGTCACCGCTTTGCAATTACAGTCCCGGCCGAGGACTCTCAGTGCCAGTAAATATTCAGCGCCCGATTCCCCGGGGCGCTGTTTTCGGGTAGCCAGGAGGTGTCTGGTGTAGACCTCGTTAACAGGCCTCACGTATTGTTCCTTTAGCGTCGCGATGGTGGCCGCGTAAGTAGTGGCGTCTCGGATGATTGAGTAGACTTGGTGGCTCACCCGTGAGTTCAAGAGAAGCCGTTTCGCGTCATCTGTAGTGACAGTAGTGCTGGAGGCCTCCAGGAAGGCTTCGAAACAGCTCAGCCAGTGTTCAAAGTTATTGGCTGCATCTGCTGCTTGAGGATCCAGGTCTAAACATTCCGGCTTCAAGATTTGCTCCATGTTGAAAATTAGTCAATAAAATTGATGCGCTATCAACAATACCAAAGACTACGAGATGGACTTATATGAAGTAGGCTTTTATTGACTAAGAACTAGAGCATGCCTCTGCTAGTGAATCCATCCTAAGAGCTCCCGGGGGAAGGGTGGTGAGTCACCTTTATACCCGGGCTTAGGGGTGGAGCCAGGGGCTGAGACATGCCTGGAATTGTACAGGGTTAACAATGGTTTACCACACAGGCATGTACAGGTTAACAGTGGTTTACCACAGTTGCGAACTGTCAAAAGTGACAGCCTTCAGCTTACTGTGCAGGAGAGATTTCTAACTGAGTCTGTGGAGAAGGACTCAGGTTAGAAGTAAGACTGTCAGTGTTTGACGGCTTCAAACAGCTTTCAAACACTGATATTGCATCTGTCAAAACCTCTTGACAGATGAAATTTCAGTCTGTGACGTCACCTGTTGCCGGGTGGCCCTTAACTGGCCTGCTGAGCCTGCTGGGCGGGCTCAACAAGGTCAATCAAGTTAAAATCGCGTGGACTGGCCGCATCTCGATTGAGGCGGGACTACAACCCCGAAAGTTGTAGTCCCGCCTCCTTCCCGACTTCTGAATGAAAATCCTGCCCATAGAGTCATAACGGATCAGAAGGAAGCCATTCGGCCCATCATGTCCGTGCCGTCTCTTTGTAGAGCAATCCAGTCAGTCCCATTCCCCCGCTCTATCCCCGTAGCCCTGCAAGTTTATTTCCCTCAAGTGCTTATCCAGTCTCCCCTTGAAAACATTGAGTGTCTCCGCTTCCACCACGTCTGTCGGCAGCCAGTTCCAGGTCCTCATCACTCGCTGCGTAAAAAAGTTTTTCCTTACGTCCCCCCTGTATCTCTTGCCCAAAACCTTATATCTGTGTCCCCATGTCCTTGTACCATCAACTAGTGGGAACAGCCTTTCCCCATCTAGCCTATTGAAACCCGTCATAATCTTGTACACCTCTATCAAATCACCCCTCAATCTCCTTTGCTCTAATGAAAACAAATCCAGCTTCGCCAACCTGTCCTTGTAGCTAAGATCCCCTATCCCCGGAACCATTCTGGTACATCTCCTCTGTTCCCTCTCAAGGGCCTTCACATCCTTCCTAAAGTGTGGTGACCGGAACTGGACGCAATACTCCAGTTGTGGCCTAACCAACGCTATAAAGCTTCAGCATAACTTCTCTACTTTTGTACTCAATACCTCTATTTATGAAGCCCAAGATCCCATATGTTTTGTTAACCACTCTCTCAATATGTCCTGCCACCTTCAGGGACCTATGCACATTGACTCCCAGGTCCCTCTGTCCCTGCACACTCTGTAAAATTGTGTCATTAAGTGTATACTGCCTCTCCCCGTTCCTTCTGCCAAAATGCATCACCTCACACTTCTCTGTATTAAATTCCATCTGCCACTTGTCTGCCCATTCTGCTAGCCGTTCTATGTTCTGTTGCAGTCGATTGGTATCATCCTCACTATTTGCCACACCACATGGTGTCATTGGCAAATTTAGAAGTTCTACTCTGTATTCCAATATCCAGGTCATTTATATATATCAAAAAAGCAGTGGCCCCAGCACTGATCCTTGGGGAACACCACTGTCTACCATCCTCCAGTCTGAAAAACAGCCATTTACCACAACTCACTGTTTTCTGTCCTTAAGCCAATTCCTTATCCAAGCTGCCACTGACCCACCTATTCCATGAGCCTCAATTTTGTTAACCAGCCTTCTATGTGGTACTTTGTCAAACGCCTTCCTATAATCCATGTAAACAACATCCATTGCATTCCCTTCATCGATCCTCCCTTTTACGTCATCAAAAAATTCAATTAGATTAGTCAAACATGATCTACCTTTTACAAATCCGTGTTGGCGCTCCTTAATTAGCTTAAACCTCTCCAAGTGCCCGTTAACTTTTTCCTTGATTATTGTTTCTAAAACTTTACCCACCACTGATGTTAAATTGACCGGCCTATAGTTACTAGGATTGTCCTTACACCCTTTCTTGAACAATGGTGTCACATTTGCCACCTTCCAATCCTCAGGCTCCTCCCCCCATCTAGGGAAGATTGGAAAAAGGGAGGTGGGGTGGCAGTGCTGATTGAGGAAGACATTGTAGTGTTGGAAAGGGACGATGTTCTTGAGGGGACAAGGACAGAATCCATTTGGTTAGAGTTGAGGAGCAAAAAGGGTATGATCATGCTATTGTGGGTATTCTATAGGCTTCCAAATAGTGAGAGGGAGGTAGAGGAGCAAATCTGCAGGGAAATCGCAGAGATATGCAAGAGCTATAGAGTGGTGATATTGGGGGACTTTACTTACCCAAATATTGATTGGGATAATGCTAGGGTAAAGGGAAAGGAGGGAGAGGAAGTTCTGAAACGTGTTCAGGAGAATTTCCTTGACCAATATGTTCTTGGCTCAACTAGGAAGGAGGCATTGCTGGATCTTGTACTGGGGAATGAGGTGGGCCAAGTCGACCAAGTGTGTGTGGGAGAACATTTGGGTATGAGTGATCATCGTATCATAAGATTTAGATTAGCAATGGAGAGGAGCAAGGAACAATCTAGAGTGGAACTTCTAAACTGGAATCAGGCTAACTTCAATGGGATGCAAAAGGATCTAGCCAGGGTAAAATGGAACCAAAGACTGACAGGAAAAACTGTAATGGAACAATGGGTGATCTTTAAAGAGGAGATGTTCCAAGTACAGGCTAGGTACATTCCAACAAGGGGGAAGGGTAAGGGAACCAAAGCAAGGGCTCCTTGGATGACGAGGGAGATAGAGAAGATGATGAAACAAAAAAAGAGAATGTATGTTGCATGTCAGGTGAATTCTTCAATGGAGAACCAGACCAAACACAATAAGTTGAGAGGGGAAGTGAAGCTGAAAATGAGAGGGGAAGTGAAGATGAAAATAAGACTGGCAAAGATGAGAATAGAATGGCGGTGAACATAAAAGGGAACCCAAAAATCTTCTACCGGCATGTAAACAGTAAGCGGGTAGTAAGAGGCGGACTGGGGCCTATATTGGGACAAAGAAGGTGATATATGCTTAGAGGCGCAGGGCAAGGCTAGAATACTCAATGAGTACTTTGTATCGGTGTTTACTAAGGAGGTGGATGCTGACAAAATATCGGTAGAAGTGGAAAAGGTAGAAGCAATGGAAGGGGTGAAAATTGATAGACAAGATGTACTAGAAAGGCTGGGTATGCTTGAGTGGACAAGTCGCCTGGTCCAGATGGCTTGCATCCCAGGTTGCTAAGGGAATTGGGGGAGGAGATAACGGAAGAGCTTGCCATAATTTTCCGTGCACGTGTTATACTCACTGTGAGTTACCTTCTGATAAAAATAAAATCAGAAGTCAGTTGTAGCTTATAACAACTGTTTTCTTTTAATAATAAAAACAGAAAATGCTGGAAATACTCAGCAGATCAGACAGAATCTGTGGAGAGGGAAACAGGTCGATGACCTGACAAAAGATCCTGGAACTTGAAACATGAACTCTGTTTCTCTCTCCACAGATGCTGCCTGACCTGCTGAGTATTTCCCACATTTTCTGTTTTAATTTCAGATTTCCAGCATCTGCAGTATTTAGCTTTTACTTTCTTTTAATATTTTATGGCCCAGAAATTGGGCAACTTGCCACCAACCATTTGCGCCGCTGTCCTGGTGAAAAATGGTGGCCGCCACACTAGCGCCCTTCTCTGGAGTGGGACTCGGCATCCTCCATTTTGGTGAGGGCCTTAGCATTGCTGATGGCAGCGCTGGCCCTGGAGATGTAAATGAAGAGAGCGTGACATCAGTCAGCGTGGAAGATGTCAAATATAAATTGTCTGATTCTCGCATGAAATAAATTTTCTGCCTTCAAGAAAGACTTGCATTTCTATAGTGCCTTTCACGACCATCAGACGTCCCAAAGCGCTTTACAGCCAATGAAGTACTTTTTGAAGTGTCGTCACTGTCAAAAATGCAGCAGCCAATTTGCACACAGCAAGCTCCCACAAACAGCAATGTGATAATGACCAGATAATCTGTTTTAGTGATGTTGATTGAGGGATAAATGTTGGCCAGCACACCAGGGATAACTCCCCTGCTCTTTGAAATAGTGCCATAGGATCTTTTACATCCACCTGAGAGAGCAGACGGGGCCTCGGTTTAACATCTCATCCGAAAAACAGCACCTCCGACTGCAGCACTCCCTCAGCATTGCACTGTGTCGGCCTAGAGTTTTGTGCTCAAGTCTCTGGAGGGGGTATTGAACCCACAACCTTCTGATTCAGAGGTGAAGGTGCTACTCACTGAGCCACAGCTGACACTCTTTCAAGTCTTAGTTTGGCATGTATGGATCGTGGAAGTGGGGCACTCAGCATTGGTTTGGGAGGAGCAGAGGCTTGACAGAATAGATAAAATTTCCCCTGGAGGATTCATGGAATAAAACAATCACAGCGGCTGAAAAATAGGTGAAATTTTTTTCAACTGGTCGGTGGTGTCACATAGTTAGCATTGACTAATGAGTAATGTTGGTACAATCAGATTATTAGTGACACGCAGACACAAGATTTTAAGAATGTAGGTTGAATGAAAGTCTGTCGGATCAAAATGGTTAATATTTTAGAAAGAAAGTCACTGTGTCTACTACAAATCTTTGGAATTCAGCTTTAAGAGTTGAAGGGGGCTAAATTCGGTTGCTTTGCGCCTCCTGTTAGTGCCCTAGGAGAGCGCTAACGGGGCGCAAATCAACTAGTGCCTGGGCGCGGCGCCGCTAACACCTCTCGCGAAATTCAGCGGGAGGTTAACGGTCACCGGCAATGACGTCATCACCGTGCGCAGCGCCCCACTCGTGCCCCGGCTGTAATATTGGGTGGCGCCCCTTGACTTACCACCAGACGCTATGTCTGCCGGGGTCAGGGGGGCCTACCTGCAGCCGGGGCGGCACTAGTTAAAAGGGAGGTGGCGGGCAGCCATTTTTGTTGCTGGCCGCCTGCCAGCACCTGTCCCTGTTGCTGTCCCCAGCCCCCGTGAAGCCCCCCCCGCGGGGTGCCGACTGCTCGCCGTGAGCCCGGCACACCTCTTGAGTGCCGGGCTCGTTTGCTGGCACTCCTGATCCCTGGTGGCCCAGCAGGGCACCGGGATGCGCTGCGCCAGGCCCCTCCCCTTTAAGAAGGGGGAGGAAGGCCTGCAGCACCGCGGCACATAGCACTGCGGTTTTGGCTCACAGCACCCCAAGAAGGATGCAGGGCACTTCCAGTAGCGCCCCTCCTCCCTCTCGAGATGCTACCTGGGAAAATCAGCCGCAGGCACGCTACCGAATTTTTACCCTGAAGACTCCCATTTGGGAATTCTTTTTAATGTTAATTTTTTTTTCCAGAAGGCAGTTGAGCTTGTAAGGACTGAAAACTGCCAATATTACATGATTTTAATTTTTTCATTTCAGAAGGCAGTTCCCCTTTAAGAGACCGATCTGCTTTCTGAAATGACAGCCTCACTTTCAGAGCTGGCTGTTCTTGCTACAATGACTCTACCGCCGCACTACATTGGGGGCCTCCTGCCGGGATGAACGCCACCTGGACGGCGTTGCACAGTGAGTTTAACACTGGGCTAATGTTAATTAGATCCCAGCACCAATTTTTTGGTCCTGCCAGCGCCACCATTTTCAGCGGACAGTAACACCAGCCCCGCGGTGGCACTGGCAGGCATTTACCACTATTGAATTTTTAGCCCTATGTCACAGCAAGTCTATTTATCGGTAAATAAAAAGGCTAATGTTGAGTTGCGATCCTTTGTCTGAACTGCAAGGTTTTAGGGTCTCCTTTGCCATCCCTTCTGGCTAACAACAGTGCTCAAGACTGGGACATATAAAATTCAAAATTCTTACAGGGCTTGACAGGGTAGATGCAGGGAGGATGTTTCCCCTGGCTGGGGCGTCTAGAACCAGGGGTCACAGTCTCAGAATAAGGGGTCGGCCATTTAGGACTGAGATGAGGAGAAATTTCTTCACTCAGAGGGTGGTGAATCTTTGGAATTCTCTACCCCAGAGGGCTGTGGAGGTTCAGTAGTTGAGTATGTTCAAGACAGCGATCGATAGATTTTTGGATATTAATGGAATCAAGGGATATGGGGATAGTGTAGGAAAGTGGAGCTAAGGTAGAAGATCAGCCATGATCTTATTGAATGGTAGAGCAGGCTCGAGGGGCCGAATGACCTACTCCTGCTCCTATTTCTTATGTTCTTATGTTCTTATATCTGGGCTGTATGTTGTGGTGCAATCACATGGACTCATCATGGGGGTGGGGAGGGAAGTGTCACTTAATACCTTTATGGCCCGATCATGTCAGAACCTTGATGCAGCAAGAAGTTTCACCTCGATAGCAGCAGTTGTAAATATTATGCAAAGGAAAGTGCAAAATTATTTCGAGGGCAGAAGCTCAAGATGGTCCCTATATTAATCTATTTGTTATGAGCGCAAGAAAATTTTCTTTTTGAAGGTCAAGCTAACTAGACGTAAACAACATAACCAAAACAAAACTTGACAACTATACTGTACAAATGTTAAATGTTTCAAGCAGCTGCTTTGAGATATGGCACATCGCACGAGAGGCTAATATTACTACATTCAGTTGATGAGCTATAATCTAGGAATTTGTTTCTCTCATTCTGCCCTGTTGTGTGAGCCGAGAGCATGGATAAGGTTACACCGGATGAGACTGTAGTTTCTTCTGTCGTCTCTGCACAGCCACGTTGCAATCACGTTTTACTTGGCTGCACCAAAGCACACAAGCTTAATTTCACAGCTTTATTGTATCTTGTTTTTTATTGGATTTCAACACAGAAAATATCGAACAAAAGGCAAAATACTGCGGATGCTGGAAATCTGAAATAAAAACAAAAAACGTTGGAAACACTCAGCAGGTCAGGCAGCATCTGTGGAGACAGCAGATGGGACATTTTGGGAATGGGCCCTTTATCAGAACTCCATGACTAACTGTTACACATTTGGGCCTGCCATCGATGTAGTGTATGTACCCGTCTACCTTTAAGGGAACTATTGAATGTAACCGTTCACCTTTAAGAGGACTACTTTTGGTGTGGCACTATTTGTTTGGCTTCTGTATACTGTAATACCGATAGTGACCACACCAGTATATAAGTGTTGTGGCATGATTGCTGGGGCAGATTCGCCCGGACCTTTGAATAGTAAAGACCTGTTTGTTTGTTACTTCTGAAGTCTGTGTATTTATTAACTGCACAACCCACAGACTTTACAGTGGCGACGAGTCCGATCGTACCCTGCGGCAAGACTACCAAAAGCAACGAAGAGCGTCGAAGAGAGACAACCGCCCTCGTCGTGCTACCAAAAGAAAACACGAGGCTGCAACAACAGAAAGCAGGAAGACTAACAACAAAAGCTGTATCAGCAACAGGCACTGACTACCCTTCTGCCACGGTGCGGAGTGAGCCGACCAGCAAGAAACAAGGCGGCCGAAGAGACTGTGAGTAGGGGAAGGTGTAGAAGTATCCGGAGGATAAGGGCAGAGCACTCGACCTCGGTCGAGGGGGAGCTGTGCCGGCCAAAAGTCGGGTCCAACGGCGTCGGGTGACAGCCGGACCACGATCGGCGGGAAAACTCCGGGCAGTGACCGCAGCCACGAAGCGCTGAGCCTGCGAGTAGGCGCGGGAAGAGAAACCCAGCCGCAGCCGGGGAGGGAAACACCGGTCTGCGAGAGGGCTGGGGAGGCGAACGGGAACCGTGCGGGTGAGAGCCGGGTGCGGAGAGAGAGACTGCGAGGAGCCAGTCCAGCGGCTGAGCTGTTCTCCACCAACGGGGTACTCAGAGCCGGCAAAACCGAACGTGCGGGAGTGGGAGAGAGACACAGCCGAAAACGGGGTGAGAGACTGCGCGAGAGCCAGTCCAGCGGCTGAACTGTCCTCCGTTAACGGGGTGTACCCAGCGCCGGTAGAGCCGTGCGGGCGGGAGGAAAAGAGAGAGCCGAGTAAGGGGAGCTGTGCGGAAGCCAGCCAGCGGCTGAACCTGTCCGCTGTGGGGAAAGCGTACCCCTTCCACCAGGGAAGAAACGCGGGAAGCCGCCATTAGGCGGGGAAGACGATTGAAGTGGGCGGGGCGAGAAGGAAAGAGCAGGAAACCGCCATTTTCGCGGGAAAACCGCCATCTTAGAAATAAACAAATAAATAAGAATACTTGAAGAAATACTTGTGTTGTACCCAAGGAAAGAAAGATGCCTAAGCGGGCGGACATCAACGAGTTCAATTCGGAGATAGAAGACTGGGCCACGTACGTAGAACGTATTGAGATACATTGTAAGGCTAACAAAATAGCTAAGGAGGAAAAAGCTTTAACCTTACTTAACATGATGGGTGCGAAAACATTCGGGGTGTTGAAGAATCTTCTCTCACCAGCTAAACCGGCAGATCAGACTTTCGATGATATTGTAGCAGTGCTGAAGGATCACTTGAACCCCACACCGTTGATGCTGGCTGAACGATTCAAATTCTATGCAAGAACGCAGAGGAAAGACGAAAGCAATGCGGAATACTTGGTCGAACTGCGTAGGATAGCGAAATACTGCCAGTTTGGAGGGAATCTGACAGAGGCACTGCGTGACAAGTTCGTATGCGGATTGTCCAAAGAAGGAACGCAGAAGCGACTACTGGAAGAAAATGACCTCACACTGGACAGGGCTGTCCTCATAGCTGCATCGCATGAAGCCGCAGCGAAAGGAACGGCGGAAATGCAGCTAAAGGCGGCGGCACTAGGGGTGGACCAAATTACTTCGAGCACAACAAAATGCTACCGTTGTGGGAAGACAACACATGACCAGAATCAATGCTGGGGTAAAAACCAAGAATGCAGGAAATGTGGCAAGATCGGGCACATAGCTAAGGTATGCCGGTCAGGAGCAACGTACAACAATAAGAAGTCACCACAAAAATGGTACGGAAAGGTACAAGAGGTGACTAAGAAGAGTCTGAGGGAACAGAAGTCGGTCTCACACTCCAAATGCAAAGGACTGGACAGTCTGAGAATTCACAACGTGAGCAATGAAGCTGACCGACAAACTATCTGGATAACGCTACAGATTGCAAAGGTCCAAGTAAAAATGGAAGTGGACACCGGATCGGCATTGACGGTCATGAATAAGCATGACTATAAGAAATTTTTCAAGCATATTCCACTACGGGATACGGAACTAGTACTACAGACATACACGGGGCACAAAGTATTCCCCATCGGAATGATAGAAGTCAAGGTGAGATACAAGGATAAAGATCATCACCGGTTGGACCTGTATGTATTGCCTGAGGGAGGACCACCACTTCTGGGACGGGAGTGGATCCGAAAAATAAAATTGGACTGGCAGTCCCTAAACACCATGACGGTGGATTCCGAAAAAGAGGATGTCAAACCTGAACGGTTGTCCAGAATATTGGACGAAGCTAAGGAGGTATTCCAGCAAGGACTGGGAACGCTGCGAGGTATTAAAGCAAAGGTTAAGATTGCAGAAAATGCAAGCCCAAAGTTTTTTAAGGCCAGATCAGTTCCTTACGCAATACGACCAGCTGTGGAGGCAGAACTGGAAGAACTTGAGCGATCAGGGGTTCTGTCAAAAGTGGACTGGAGTGAGTGGGCCACGCCCATTGTTCCCGTCATGAAGTCCTCACCGAGTAATAAGCCTGGGGGACCGGGGAAGGTCCGTATCTGCGGAGATTTCAAGATTACTGTGAATCCGGTGCTTCACACGGTACAATACCCGCTTCCGCGGATTGAAGATATCTTTGCTTCGTTGGCTGGAGGGAAACATTTCACGAAAATAGATCTGGCTCAAGCATATCTACAGATGGAGGTCGAGGAAGAGTCACGCCAGTACCTCACCATCAACACTCACAGAGGCTTGTATCGCTACAATAGACTGGTCTTTGGGGTAGCTTCGGCGCCAGCAATTTGGCAGAGGGCCATGGAACAGGTGTTACAAGGAATTCTAAGCACGCAGTGCTACTTAGATTACATTTTAATCACGGGAAAAGATGAGGAAGAACACCTCACGAATTTGAAACTGGTACTCACCAGGTTGAAGGAGTATGGCCTTCGGGTTAATTGCAAGAAGTGTGAGTTCTTCCAAAAACGGATCTCATACTGCAGTCATGTCATTGACCGAGAGGGACTGCATAAGTCACCCGAAAAGATAGAAGCGGTTGTGAAGGCCCCCGCTCCAGGAAACGTATCACAGTTAAGATCATTCTTGGGGTTGATTAATTACTATCACAAGTTTCTGCCAAATTTATCCACGGTACTGCATCCGCTGAATGACCTGTTGCGGAAAGAAACACCATGGAAGTGGAGTGAAGAATGCAAAAAGGCTTTTCGCAGAAGCAAGGAGTTGATTACCTCTGAAGAAGTGTTGGCTCATTTCAACCCAGCATTACCCCTTCGTCTAGCTTGCGATGCTTCCCCGTACGGAATTGGGGCAGTACTCTCGCATAGGCTACCAAATGGCTCGGAAAGGCCAGTGGCTTTCGCGTCCCGATCATTGACACCCGCGGAGCGAAATTACGCCCAAATAGATAGGGAGGCCCTCAGTCTTGTGTGGGGCGTGAAGAAATTCAACCATTACCTACAATGTAAAAAGTTCACATTGCTGACAGACCACCAGCCGTTGGTGTCCATATTCAACCCAAATAAGGCCGTTTCCACCATGACAGCACAAAGGTTACAAAGGTGGTCCGTGTTACTTGGGGCACACCAATACGAAATTGAGTACAAAAGGTCTAAACAGCATGGAAATGCTGATGGGTTGTCACGCTTGCCATTGCCGATGGTAGAAGAAGCGAGTATAGTGGACCCAGTAGAGTTGTTCCACTCATCCATAGTGGAGTGTCTACCGATAACAAACTCAATGATTGAGAATGAGACAAGGAATGACCCGACTCTTTCACGAGTCTATGATGTAACGGTGGAGGGATGGCCAGCACAGAGCGAACCAACACTGCAAGCATTTGCACAGAGGAAAGAACAACTGTCAGTGTGTCGAGGAACCCTGATGTGTGGATCTAGAGTGGTGATTCCACCCAAACTCCAAAAGAAGGTGCTAAAGGAGCTGCACGAAGGACATCTGGGGGGAGTAAAGATGAAAAATCTAGCAAGAGCGTTTGTGTGGTGGCCAGGCATTGATAGAGACATAGAGGAGATCACGAAGAACTGCCTAGGATGTCAGAGGGTTCAGAACGCGCCACCCCAGGCTCCTCTGCATCCATGGGAGTGGCCCTCATCGCCTTGGCAAAGAGTACACATCGACTTTGCTGGTCCGTTTATGGACTCGATGTTTCTAATAGCGGTGGATGCCCACTCCAAGTGGCCGGAAGTAATTAAGATGACCACCACCACGACGGAAAAAACCATCGCAGTGTTAAGGACTATGTTTGCTCGGAATGGCCTGCCGGAACAGATCTGTTCTGATAATGGACCACAATTTGCGTCCGAAGAATTCAAGAAATTCTTAAAGAGCAATGGGGTTAAACATTACACGTCAGCCCCATACCATCCCGCCTCAAATGGATTGGCGGAAAGGTTTGTCCAGACCTTCAAGAAGGCCGTAAAGGCCATGAGTAATGAAAATATAAGTCTGCAACATAAGGTGGATAGCTTTTTGTTGGCATACCGAAATGCGACACATGCGGTCACAAATCAAACTCCCGCAATGATGTTCTGTAATAGACGCCTAAGATGCCGGCTGGATTTACTAAAACCAAACGTCAGAAGAGACGTAGAGAACCGGCAATTCCAGGGCATGAACGACAGGGTCACTAGATCTTTCCAGATCGGTCAACGAGTTTTGGCCCGGGACTACCGTACTGAGAAATGGCAGCCTGGAACTATTGGGAAAAGGCTGGGGCCATTGATGTACACCGTGGACATTGGAGACAATATAATAAGGCGCCATGTTGACCAAATCATAGGGTCCGCCACAAATAGGCCACCGACTTCACCACCTTATCCGGGTAATGTTGAAACTGAGATACCCAGAACACCTACTTCCGATCTAGTGATACTGGAGTCAGCTGAACCTGACACGGCTTTTCAAGCCGAATCGACCTTGCCAGAAGCACCTCCTAGCCCGCCTGAAATGACGACACCACTGCGGCGTTATCCTGACAGAATCCGGAAACCCCCGGAAAGACTGAATCTATGAACTGCCTTACATAAACCTGTATATATGTTAGAATGTATGTTCACTATGGACTTAGTAAGTAATAAGCTAAAAAGGGAGGATTGTAGTGTATGTACCCGTCTACCTTTAAGGGAACTATTGAATGCAACCGTTCACCTTTAAGAGGACTACTTTCAGGTGGCACTATTTGTTTGGCTTCTGTATACTGTAATACCGATAGTGACCACACCAGTATATAAGTGTTGTGGCATGATTGCTGGGGCAGATTCGCCCGGACCTTCGAATAGTAAAGACCTGTTTGTTTGTTACTTCTGAAGTCTGTGTATTTATTAACTGCACAACCCACAGACTTTACAATCGATACCTTCTCAGCTTCAGTGGCATTAATCTCTCCGGTAAGTGGCCTGAGGGCTTTACTTTTCTGGCAGTTGGCTCTCGCTGCCCTATATTTACTTGCACAGTAGCATGATCTGGGAGTGCGTCAGTAGTATCCCCATGTGACCTGAACTAGGTGTCTGTGTTTCTCAGATGTGTATTTCTTCAATCTCTCTGTTGGTGGATCAATCGAACACTTGGGCTGGAATTTTGCCTACCTGGACGGGTCCGGTGTGGGCAGTGTCCGTGGCGGGTCGCGACCCCGCTGCTGGCTCCAGCCCGCAGCTGAAAATTAACTTACCTTAATGGGGCCTATTAAGCCCGTCCAGCGCATTACCCGTCCCAATTAGATGGAGCGGGTCTGGTGACATCATTCATGACATGTTTTCGGCCAGGATCTATAAAGGGACCATGGCCACATTACATTTGAAGTTGCAACTAACATAGTGCTGTCAGTGCACTACAGCATTGGAGTGTTGCAAACACTGACAATGACTGCACAGAGGCAGAGGGCCTTATGGAGGGAGTCACAGCACGCAAGGAGGTCCTCTTCCCAGGAGACCAAAACATCCTGGTTGCAGATTGCAGAGGAGGGCGCGAGCAGGAATGTATTCAGGAGGACCTGGGTGCAGTGCCGCAAATATTTCAATGATCTCACGAAATCAGGAAATGTTAGTACAAAGCCACACTCAACTGTATCCTGGGGGCGATTTTCTCAGCCCCGAGGAGGCAGGTTTGGAGGCGGGAAAGGCGGAAAAATCACGAAAAATGAGTGCGGGTTCAGAAACCGCCTCCGCGCGATTTTGCCGGTGCCAGTTTTGCAGGGTGGGTAACGGTTCTGCCTCCAGCAGGCCAGAGAGGTTGTTAAGAGCCTTAAATGGTTGTTAAGGGCCTCTCTAATCCTATTTTGAGAGACCCTCATTATTTTTCGACATTTTTAGCGTGCTCCACGACCCTCCTAAACCACGCCAGTTAAACCTGGCGGGTTGACAAGTGGGTTGCCTCCTCACAGCTGCAGCTCCACCATTAAGACGGTGATTTCATTAGGGAATAGTTGCAGGTGGCAGAACTTTGCTTTAAAAGGTGTTTCAGCACTTTTAGCAGGCCTTCCAAAGTCGGAGGTGCTGCAGCTTGTATCTCTCAACTGTGGGATCTCCTTGGAAGACCCTCTCCCAGCTTGGAATGAGCGCTTCCCCAACGGAGGCATCTGTAAGCAGCATGGGAACCATTCATTACCATTCACCATGGACCTCAGATTCGGATGAGGAGCATCCACGGCAGCAGCAGAACCAGGCAGCTCAGCAGCAACAGCAGCAGGAGCCCCAACCTCCTGCCCAGCCACCTGATGCTGCACAGGGCAGAAGGCGCCAGTGCATCAAGGCACCTCGCCGCAGGAGATACCCCCGACAGAGGGTTTACAGACAGAGGATGAGCTACCTCAACATGAGAGCGCAGCAGTGCCAAAGGAGGCTGAGACTTTCGCGAGAGGTTGTCCGAGAGATCTGCGGACTGCTGCAGCAAGACCTGGCACCCAGAGGAGCGGGTGGACACCCCTTACCAGTGGCTGTCAAAGTCACCACCGCACTCAACTTCTTTGCCTCAGGCTCCTTCCAGGGATCATCATCAGACATCAGCGGCATCTCCCAGTTGGCCGCCCACAGTTGCATCATGCAGGTTACCGATGCCCTTTTCGCAAAGGTGCACAATTACACCCACTTCTCAAGGGATCAAGCAAGTGTAACCGCGCTTGTGGTTGGCTTTGCAAATATGGCAGGCATGTCAATGGTGCAGGGCGTCATAGACTGCACACATGTGGCCCTTAGGGCACCCCATCACAACCCAGCTATCTTTGTCAACTGCAAGGGCTTCCACTCCCTCAACGTACAGCTGGTGTGTAACCACAAGAAGGAGTTTTTGCATGTTTGCGGCAAGTTCTGTGATAGTTGCCATGACTCTTTCATCCTGCGGCACTCTAGTGTTCCTCCACTTTTCAATCCGCCAAACCAACTTAACGGATGGCTCCTTGATGACAAGGGCTACCCCCTGAAGAAGTGGCTAATGACGCCGATCAGGAGGCCAGTTAACGAGGCTGAAGAGCACTACAACGCCAGCCACACTTCGACCAGGTCCATCATCGAGCAAACCATTGGGTTGTTTAAAATGCGCTTCCGATGCCTTGACCAATCAGGTGGAGCCCTGCAGTATACACCATACAGGGTCTCCAGAATGGTCGTGGTCTGCTGTGCACTGCACAACATCGCACAGCATCATGGCTTGCAGCTTCCTGAGGAGCAAGTGGCTCAGTTCCAGCCCTCCTCAGATGAGTATGAGGATGAGGATGAGGAGGAGGTGCAGGAGGAGGTCAGAGCGCCGGTGTATCGACCATCAGCAGCGGTAGCACGCGAGCACATGGCTGCCCATGATGCAAGGGATGCACTTATCCTGGCCAGATTTGCATAGGTTGCCCATGTTGGCACATGTCCTTGGCTCCATCTTAAGACATCATAGACAATGGACATGACTCTCTGGCCGCCTTTCACTCTGGCCACCAACCTGACAATGCAAGTGTGGCGGAGCACTCAATGTGGAGCTGCCTAAGGCGAAAGAACAGATGCCATCATGCCAACATTTTGCCATCAAATCATTTTAATGCTTTCCAACAGGGAATACACAGAAACATTCTCCCAATCTGCACACAGATCTGGAGTTTATATCCCTTGCCAGCTGGACCCACACAGCCTTGGTTTCTTTGGGAGGCCTCTTCCTCCCAGATGAGGAGAAGAGCAGCTCCATGCTAGCTCTCACCCCTCAAACAACATTTGCTGCGCTTCATCCGAGAACCTCGGGGAGGCCCTTGCCTTGGAATTGGACATAGTGCTTTCTCAAAGGATGTTGCAGGTGGTGCAGCATCGGCAGAAATCCAGTGGAATGATCCAAGGCAGCAAGCAGCCCTTAAATGAGGCTGGAAAAGTGATGTCAGCAGAGGTGAGTTTTAGTCCCAAAACACTAATTGACCAAGGGAAACCCACACCTCTGAAATCAACTGGCCAATCAGGGGAAAATCGCTATTTTATCAAACCTATCGGTGGAGGCGGGTTTCAAACCCACCCAAACCGAAACCCGCCTCCATTTTGCCTCCAGTGGGAAAATCGCCCTCCTGCTGTGCCTCTCATCACATTCCCATCCTCTGTTTTCCCTACCCTATTCCTGCACATCCTTACTCACACCAGCTTACCTTGCACCTCCACCCATCCCTCTCTATCTATCCACATTATCACTTCCCCATCTCACTAGCCACCCTCACACTCACCCTCATCCTAGTGCAATCATACCACTCAACAACACACAAGGGTAAGCACTTGGGTGTTTTATCCAATATTTATGTAAAGTTTCTGTTAATGTGGTGTCAAACATAAAAATCTTTTTTTCAACACTTTCCAGTCTTGGACAGATTTGTGTGGCTTAGTGAGTTGCACTGAATGGTGAGACAAAACGGTACCTCCCACAATGGTGATGAGTGTGAAAGGAATGGCTTGGGCATTGTAGGGATGCTTTATGGTGTTGGGGTGGGGTGGTGCCAACCTGGCGCATCATGTGGCAGTCATATGGGTATACAGCATCATATGGGTGTACAGCATAAAGTTAACTAAATCTGGCCACGGTGAGGCTATCCCTAGCCTCCCAGGCAGCAATGTGGTCGGGTGCTGATATCTGTGTCCTGTGCAGCATCAGGTGATCGCGGAGAAGGTTGGTGTTGTTGTTGGTGCTGCTGGTGTTGGGGCTGATCCTGGTGGGATTCTGAGGACCAAGGTGAGACAGTATAAAGGGCACCCATGTTGATGGAATAGATGGCAGGTGAAGTACAGATGGCAAAAGCATTCTGTCAATGGTGAGAGAGTTCCTCCAATGAGGTGAGACTGGATGGAAACTTTGCTGGAAACACTTGCAGCCTGCAGAATCTGTGCTGGAAATGATCTGAGGAACAACTTTTGCCTGAGGAAAGTGATCATCTGTCAGGTGGGAGCTTTTACTGCACATTTGATAGTCAAGTAATCAGCTGGAGCAATGGTCACGGAACTCCCGCCTCAGGTTGACAGACGTGCTTCCCGAGCAGTGTAGTTCCCGTGGCCACGCAGTTAAATTTAAAAAGTAAATTAAAAAAGCCTGTTAAGGGTCTGACAGCTAGCTGTCAATCATCTCAATTGGGTTGCCCGCCGCTACCGGTCGGGTCGGCTCCGCGATGACAGACCCCCCTGGGGGAAAGGCACGTGGGGGCGGGATGACAGTTCCCGACCCGCTGTCAAAAATAACAACTTTCCCACCCAATCCGCCATCAATCGTGCCCGCTACCACCCTGGTGATTTGAGTCGGCCAGGGATCGGAAGGGGGGTGTCGGGGATCGCAGGGGTTCGACAGGGGATCGGTGTGGGGGGGGGGCGGGGAGAGGATCGGGGCGGCCACCGGAGTATTGTGGCCGGTCTCAGCATCATCAGTGGCGGTGGGGCGGAGACCTCATGGTGGGGATCGGAGGCCTGGGGAGGCGATCGGAGGCCCAGGGGGGGTGGGGTGCGTGGTTAGGTAGGGACCCTGGATCCAGGAGATAGGTATAAAGCCACTTACCTCCTGAACGCTGCTGACCCCACCTCGGTTTAACTGCCGGGTTTCACGAATTGTGTGAAACCCGTCCACAGGCCGTTAAATTCAAAATTGAGGTAAAAAAAGAGGCTGCCAGTCACATTACAATATTTAAATGATGGTACCGCTCTCTGGGAGCGGGTTGGTCGGCCGCCCCCCGTCCCGCCTCCGTCAAAACTGGAAGTGGGCAGGTTGGAGGCGGGATCAGGTCGGGAATCCCATTTTTAACAATTTAACTGCCCCCACGCTCCAAACCCATGCTTTTTTTTTTAGGGAATAATTCCGGCCTTGTGGGAAAATGGTCAAAACATCCTGAAACCTGACACGACCTTTGTGCTATCAAATTCCACATCGCTTCCACCATCAGGATCACCTACTTCCACTTCCATAACTTTACGCTCCTCTGTCCTTATCTCACCCACCGCTAAGACCCTGATCTATCTTTTGTATTTCCAGGCTCAATTTCTCCATTGCCACCCTCCCTGGTCTCCCAAACTCCAACCCACACAAACTTCAACTCGCCCATGACTCTGCTGCCTCGAATCTCCTCCTGCTTTCCCATCATCCTGTCCTCGATGACCTCCGTTGGCTTCCTGTCCCTCAGTGTAATAACATTTAAAATCTTTGACCTCTTTTAAAATTCATCCATGACCTTGCTTCTTACTCCAATCTCTCTGGCCCCATTGCCTAGTCTGTACTGCTTGGTCCTCTGACTCTGGCCTCCTGTGTGTCTCTCCCTGCCTTTGCTCTACCATGGGTGCAGACTCCAGCTGACTTGGCCATACTCTCTGGAACTCACTTCTTGTCATGTATTTCTGCTTTTAAAAGCCTGCTCAAAGCCTACTATGCTTTTGGTTGTCTCTGCTAAAACTTCTATTAATACTTGGCATCAGTTCTTCGATGAAGTATCTTCAAACTATGTTAAAGGCACTGGATAAATTTTAGTTTAGTTCAAGACTTGGGGCATTGCAATCAGCCTCAATAACAATATCTTCACTTGCCTTTAAGGTATTGCAAAGATTTTCAAACTGGATTCTCCGGACCTTGAGAGATCTGCAAGGTATCCCTGAGGTCGTCCGGTTTCTATCATCAGATTTTTGTATTTTTCTCTATTTATTTATTAGCACGTTATTTCTGCTGCTGTTTAGAAGGAATATAATTTTCTACAACAATAGCACCCTTTTCCTTCAGATAGCTGACAGAGTCCTGTTGAAGTTAAGGCAGGGGTCTGCGGGAATTTGTCGATATTTGCAGGGGGGCCCTAACACGGAAAAGCTTAAAAGTCGCTGGTGTAGGAAACATCCCAAGGCACTGCACAAAGAGGTGAATGCTGGAATGAACACCAAAGAGGAGTTTGGATAAAAGTTGGGGAGGCAAGACCAAAGGCGTGGCGGGAGAAATCAGTTTTGAGCAAGCTGTTAAAGCCGGAGGGAGGTGTGGCAAAGTTTGTGAAGAGATTTGTACGGTACAGGGCCACAATAGATGAAGCTCTGCCAGCAATGGTGGAAGGTGGAAGTCTCTTAAGATTTGAAAAGTGGAGGGTGCGAACTGAGCTCTAGGGCTGGAGTGGGTTGCAGAGGAACTGTGTGGTAAGGCCATGGAAGGATTTATTAACGATGACATGGACTTTGAAATCCTGATGTTGGGTAATGGGGAGCTGGTGGAGTTCTGGGAGGACAGGGGTTACAGAGAGCAAGACTTTGTGTGGGATAGGATGTGGGTGGCAAGTTTTGAACAAGTTGAAGTTTATGCAGGATGAAGCTTGGAAGGCCTTGAGGAGAACATTGGAGAAACTGAACTTGAAGATAATGAAAGTAAATAAGAATTAGGAGCAGGAGTAGGCCATAAGGCCCCTTGAGCCTGTACGAGGATTTCATTGTGGTTGATTCAAGGACAGGCGAGCAGAAGTAAAAATAGGCCGTCTTTGTGATGGATTGGATATAGTTTGAATCTCAGCTCAGGTTACTGATGTTCTGTACTGTCGGGTTCAACCTGAGTAAGCAAGTGAGAGGCGGCTCTGTTGCAGGGTTTCTGGCAGGAGCCAAACAGCCCATCTTCGGACCTGCCAGTGTTAAGTTAGAAAAAGTTTTGACTCTCCATAGCTTGATTTTAGGTAGCACAGTAACAGACGTAAATTTGAGGATGGTGATGAAAAGGTTAGCTGGGCCATTAGTAAATATGTGGAAGCTCCAAACAGGCTTAGAAATAATGCCACTGAGGGGCAGCATGATAGATGAGGAATAAGAGGGAGCCAAGTGTGGAACTTTGGGCATGCCAGAGGTGCCCATGTGGGTATGGGGGAGAAGACATTGAAGGCTGGTTGATTTGCTAGCTACATTTGGACAAGTTGTATTGGGGCAATGAGAAGATGGATTCCAAAGTATTGGTAGTAAGAGGATGGATTGGCCAATCACATCAAGGATCTTGAAGAGATTGATGAGGACAAGGAGAACATACTGCCTTTGCAGTCACCAAGGATTTAACTGTTGACTTTGACCAGCGTGACCATGGTACTGTGGGTAGTATGGAAATCACAATGAACGAATTTGAACAGTGAGTGCTGGGAGAGGCGAGCACAGAGCTCAGCAATGATGATATGTTTGAGGAATCTTTTATAATATTGGTGAGCATTGGGCTGAGGAGTGGTAGTTAAGTTGTCAGGAGTTGCATTGGGAGGCAGTTAAGGGAGCAGGAGGTGAGTCTGATAAATGCTGGGTAGAGATGGGGAGATATTACAGCTTCCTATGGGGCTAGGGAGGAGGAGACTGAGGCAGCTGAATGGGCAGCCTCAGCTTTAGAGTTGAAGAATTCCATTGGGCTAGGGATACAAAAATGATTTTGGGTTCCTGTTCGGTAACCCCCTTCTGCAAAGTGCACATGAGTATGAGGACAGCTCGTGATGTGGCACCCTCTATCGCCAAATAGCCTGCCAACATTAACTCTCATTTGAACAATAGCCACTTGGATGCAACACTAGTGCTGATGGAATAGTACCACAGCAAAAGTCAACTCAGGAAAAAAAATTCTAGGGTTAGGGTGAGGGAATATGAGGCACATTAGTAGACCTGAGTCACATCAAAAACGCTGTGTTCTGGTGTGAATTAGTCTTTAGCATTCAAGTGATTTTGTAAAACAAATGCAATTAACTTGCCACTTCAATTATCTTTTGCTTTTAATTACGGATCCGTGTGTATTTGACAGATCAGAATGGGTTGTGTGTAAAGCTATTCTATCAGGCAGCATGGATTTTTTTCCTATTTTACCAACAAGGGCAGGCTTATTTCTTTTCGCCAGAATTTTGGCTGTCATGTACATGAATTTGAGCTTCCGTCTCACAAGTTCCTTAACCCCCAGTGAGCTGTGACATCTTATATGCTTTGGCAATAACTTGAATCCTGAAATTGCATCTGTTGGAACCCATCTGCTGTCAAAACATTATCAACAGTCGGATACTGGAAATTCAGAACAAGAGGGGGAAATAAGTATGTTATGTATAAAAGTTGCAAAATGGATCAACCTGACACTTCTGCAGAGTCTAATGCCACTCCTTATTTTCAACTCAGGTTTTTGTCTCTGAACAACCCGTTCACAATTGCAAAAATTGTCAGCCAACCAGTTAGTTTCAAGAGCAAAGAAACTATTTGGTTGTGTCAGTAGACCTGGGTCAAACAAATGCTTGCAAACCCTGTCACAAATGTAGTATACTTTGATGTTCTGAGATAAGTAAGGTTTTATAATAAACACATGCTTCTAACCAGCAGTGCCCAAAGGCATCAACAAGAAGCTTATCCTTGAAGAGGAAGCATAATAACTTCACAAATAATGTGATTAGCAAAAGAACCAGAGGCGACCCGAGGAAACACCTTATTTTTTATAAATACAGCGAGTTGTTGTGATCTGGAATGCACTGCCTGAAAGGGTGGTGGAAGCAGATTCAATAGTAGCGTTCAAGAGAGAATTGGATAAATATTTGAAGGCAAAATAAAAATTATAGGGCTATGGGGAAAGAGCAGGGGAGTGGGATTAATTGGATAGCTCTACCAAAGACCCGACACAGGCACGATGGGCAGAATGGCTTCCTTCTGTACTGTATCATTCTATGATAAAGGAACCTTCAATTATGTATCAAAAAATCTCTGTCTAATGATTGTTAGGCAGTTCCACCCCTGTTTATTTCACATTTCCTTTGAAACACAATTCCAGTCAAGTTGTTTGTAATTCAGTAAACTCATTAGTGGCGCACTTACTAGAAATGGTGAAGAATCTTCGTAATGATAATTAGCTAGCTATTACTAAGCATTTGTCCTAAATTTTTACATTCAGAATTACAAATGAACATGGGATTGTTTTTGCTTCTTCCGCCAACTAGGCTGTGGGGGTGGGGGACGGGGGCAGGGGCGGGCAGGGTGTGTGGGTGGTCATGATAGCTCAAGTGTCCCTTACGCTGTTCGTTGACCCATATACTCAGAAGAGCACAAAGTGGAAAATTTAATCAATTCTCATTCTTGCCAATGCACACAGTTTCAACATTGCTGTTTTCTGCTGTGACTTTGAGTTCAAACTGATACGGCAACAAGCTAAACAAATTGTATGTCATCAGAGGAATCAGTATCAGATAACAGCCCTGGAATTTTCCGTGTACTCAAAAAAAAACCTCTTCAAACTATAATTTAAAAAAATTAGGTAAAACGAGCGAGGATTTACAGATGTGAACTCACTGAAACGAGAAGAAACATCAAGGGAAGAAGTACCAGTAGAATCTTTTGTTCAGCATCCCTCCATTTGTCTGACATTAAATGCAAAAGTAAAGGTCTCCCGTTCTTGGTATGAGATGCATTTGTGTTCCATCCCCATTCAGGCCTGCTATTTTGGGTCTCCAAGTTCTCCTGGTGTCATTTTGATGCCGTTACAGGAACGGTCCCCGTGGATCCTCCAGCAAATCTGTTCGGTCATCTGGGAATCAGGGCAGATTCAGAGGTTACACTGACTGGACACCTCTAGCTCCGAGTACATTAGATGCTGATGTGCGAGTACTGAAAGTACAAGCGTCCCCTCCACCTTTGCTCTATTTTCACGCTAAATACAAGACTACCAACCTCATCTAATTATCTAACTCTGTATACTTCATTCCACTGTAGGGGTTTTTTTCCTGCTCTCTTGCCCGTTCTGGCCTCCTGCCAGGCTTCGTGCAAGAATTACCCTTGAGTGGTTCGACCCACTCCCCCTACGGTTCTAGAACTTGGACTTAGATGCAGAGAACAGTAGTGCAGAGAAAAGGACTCAATAGACCAGGCTGAATAGCACGAAATGGATGCTTTTATTTTTAAACAGTTTGAAGCATTACAAAATACATGTCATAGGCACAGATTAAAGTAACTACAATCATGCACAAATTTATGAACTTGACTCCATGGAAATGGGGAACACACGGCACATCGTAAAAGGGGAAACACATTACGATTTCCCTTAACTCCCTCCCCTATACCTAAACTAAGTTTCGACCTGGGGAACCTGGGATCATGCTCACCACTCTCGAAATCGTGAGAAAGGGGGGGTTCGCAGCCCTTTTGGCACCGCTTTCCGTCGTCACGTGGATTTGGAAACTTCTGGCGCAGTCGATATTCTCTCTCTCTCTCTCTCTCTCTCTCTCTCTCTCTCTCTCTCTCTCGAGGCGATGGGGTAGACACAGCCTCGATGAGCGCTCGTCAAGGTTGAGATCCACTAAGCCTGTCGTGGATTTTTGTTCATGGAGTAGAACAACAACCCAATGGGATGTTGAGACACGGAAGTGTCAGGCCCGGACTGTCTTTTGTCTCCGGCCTGGTCGGTTCTCCAGAGGGTTTCTTCTCCGTCGGCCTGGGTCGTCGATGATCTCCCGACCCCAGTACCCGGGCCACCCTCGTCGTCTTCTCGTCGTGGCCGAGCATTGTTTGGCTGAACACCGACCACGTTGTCCTTTTACCGAAACCGTCCGTCTTTAAAAAGACGAAAACGTTTTCATCGATTCTGCATCTGCCGAAGTGGAAGAGGCGCCGATCCTGGCCCCGTCCGAAGAAGTTGAAGTAACGTATATGGACTTTCAATCCATAGTTATACTCTTTTGGAACAGTCTTATCTCCCGCCAAATCATAGTCCTGTCTTTGTATTAATTTTGGCGGGCAGAAATCTCTGCAGGGGCGCTTTGTCTTGTAACGGAGCCGGTGATAACTTAAACTGGCCTTCCTGGCCGATAATGTCTTTGAATGTCTTTTGCATTGTCACCGCGGCTCGGTTCGCATATTGATCGGTCCGGAGATTTTCCTTGATGGCTGCTAAACGGTTTTTCCTTTGTACAATAAATGGGTATGAGTGATTTTGCATTGTCCGCCCATATCTTGATGGGCCCCATCCTGTACTTGTAATCCATTGAATATGTATGCTGTTCCTCTGAGTTTCGGTTCCCAGATACTGGCTTTCGCGGGCTCACTGTCTTCAATCCACAAGCCTGTCTGGCTTGCAGTAACAGAAATAAAATGGTTCAGAAACTGATCACGGGGCCTGGCGGCCATTTTGTATGCCCTTTTATCAAAGGTTTTTCTGTGCAAGCTTACTTTGGTCAATAAACAGTCTTATTTTATCCAGTTTTCTTGCGTGATTTTTGCTGAAAATTGCGAATCTTACAGGCCCCCCTGTGATACTGATAGCTTGCTTAAAGTATCAATAATCCTTGATGAGCAAATTTTCCCTGATTCCCCACATCCAAACATTCCTGGCACTTAGCTATCTATGACCCTCACGACACATGCAGTTCCCATTTCCGCAGAAAACGAAAATTACCTTTTGTACATTTGGACAATCATAGACAGCGTATTTTAAACTATAACACATTCACTTGTCAGATGTGCGGGGGTTGATACCCCCTGGCACCATCTGCATGCACCTTTTATTAATCCAAAAAAACTTAAGAACGACTAATAACCCAAAACAATCACAAAAATTTTTTAAAATGGAGAGACGCTTAATCTTAGACTAGCAGCTTAGAGTGGGGTATCTGCTTCCCCCATTCGCACATAGCGTTCTCTCCATTCTCCTGTGTTCTCGTGCCTCTGGAGGCGTTTGCCTCTTTTGCAATGCACGAAGAGCAAAAATATCACAATCAAAACCTGACATACTACTAGGATATGGGATGCTATTCTAATCCAGGCGGGGACCTCTATGTTGGTGAACAAGTCCCACCATGGTGGGATGGTTATGTCCAATATGTCTTTTCCTATCTCTAAAGTCTTCTGCTCCAGTGTGTAGAAATGTTTCTGTGAAATTATAACGGCTTTTAAAATCTTGGTGAGGTGTTCGGGAAGAGGGGGAATGACATAACCAAAATGCGCGACAAATCGTTGTAAGTCTGTGAAATTCTCTTTGATAGTGATGTGAACGGTGGAGGGTGCAGGAATGGGAACAATTCGTTGTTGTGCCACTTGAACCTCGGCCCTGGGTTTGAAACAGAAACTGCTATCACCGACCGAACACCACTCGTGTTGTCCATATCGGTACTGAGGCGCTGCAGTGGTGACGCAGTATGTCCCACCCCCGATATATGCTACCTGTGGGGGCACATGGTCCTCTGCCATTGCCTCCATGGTGCAATTCACCGGCTTTGCGCTAGCAGTCCTGAACCCGCACTGCGGTTTCAGAAAGGCGTTCAAGTGCTGGGGACACAGGATGATGTGTGCTCCCCGGCTCCGACATCCCGAGAGGTCGGTGCCTGTCATCGTACGCTCCCATCTGATGACGTAAGGCGGGACCGCTGCGTAACGAATGTGTGCGCCCCCCCGAATGACTCCAATGTTCTCTACTCTGTACACCGGGGCGGGCTTTGCTGCGGGACCCAACACCGGCATTCTTACTACTATTCCCATAATAGTGTGATTTGAATGTCCGCAGTCCACTGGGACTGGGTATGCTTCTGCGGCTAGTCTGAGCTGGCACGGGCTTAATGCATTCTCAAAAGGGTGGAGCGCTTGCAAGTGCTTGTTGCTGATCCAGGACGGGACCAAACCCTGTTTTAAATCCTCAAGGTTACTGCGGCCCTCGCCCAGTAACCACGCCCCGTACAGCACACAGGCCTCGTTTTGCGCAGCTTGATCGGACGCATTCCGATCCTCCTTAATGAGTGCATTTACCGTTCTCGCGTGTTTCTCCAGCTCAGCAATTATGTCCTTAAAGTGTAGTGTCATGGCCTGGTCCTCATGTAGCTCAGAACCCACTACCTTATTTTCGTCTGTCAATATGTTCCTTAACTGGGCTTTTAAACCGTTGATCTGTGTCTGCAGCTCCATGTTATCTAGAGCGTTGACAACAGATGTCCCGGTATTAAAAGCAGTGAATATGTCATTTACAGTACCCCTTCTTTGCCTCCCGACTCGATCCAAAACTTCTGGCGGTGTGGTGTATAATTTGTCTCTGTCGATGTCGGCAAAGTCAAATTCGTAAAATTGTCTAAACATACGGGTTAACAGGACCTGGTATAATTGTTCCGTTTCTTTGGGACACCACTCCGGCAATCTTACCTCAGTGAGATTTAAAATCACTGAGGCCACCGCGTAGTGTACCCCTTGGTACAGCACCTGACCGGTGGGTACCAATACTAAACCGTTCCCGGGTCCCTTGGTGGTGGTTGGGCACCCTCCTTTCTGGGCTAGTGCTACCGGAAGCGTGGGCAGGGGCTTGCGTGGGCGGGTGATGAGTTCAGTGGCGTTCACCGGAATAGGGGAGTATGGGGCTCCGCACGCTCGAGTGCTAACATCCCATCTCATCCCCTTCCCTTCATCCTGCCACTGCCTCTGGAAGAAGATGGACACGCCCTTGGGGCAGACGTGTCTCGAACCCCACATACAGACATATATTCCCTCATCTGGTTCCCACCATTTGTCCCAACACACACGTAATTGTCCGTGAGTTCCCGTAATAGTCCGATGGGTATTATTACCCAGTCGCTCCCACTCGACCGTAGAGTTTCTCATGTCCTTTCCCAGCTTTCGTAGCCACCACCATCGCCTTAGTGGTACGTTCCCATTGCACACCAGACAAATCCTCTTTCACACGGTGACGCTGACTCTGGGCGCAAGGATCCTCACTCGAGGGCACGTTAACGAAGTCTCTTGGTAGGCAAAACCGAAGTTGCTGGAATATTCCGTGGAATTTGTTCCCAACCAACCTGGCCATCTCCCTTGGTGGAAGTAGGTGGCGGTTTCCTCAACCTCTCGCTTCCCCGTCCCATCCGTTGCGATGGGGGCCGTGTCCCCGGAGCATCCGAAAATGATGACGTCCTTGGTGCGGCCTCGGTAGGCCCACCCGCACCCGATCGCCATGAACGCGATGAAAATCCTTTCCATTATATCCCAGGTTTCTGTAACCAACAAAATGATGTAGCCGGGCTCCCGATAGGTGCTGGCCTAAATTAATTGGACGCGCGGGTTCCTGGACCCCGCTCCCTAACAAACACACATACCGGGCAGACCTCAAAATTGTACTCTTAACACCATATACTTTACATTCCTTAAAACTATGACCATAATTACCTAACTTAACTTATGTACAGCGCCACCCTCCGTGGGGCGGCTTTCCGAATCCCTATGAGGCCTGTCGTGTGCCACACCCTGCGGTGGGGCTGCATTGATCTTTGGCTTTGATCCCCCGCAGCCTGTCGCTGCTGAACGGGGATCATGCCTTCCTGGGGCTGCTCTAAACCGTGGTTGGGAAGGATGGGGAGAATCTGGCCAAAATTTTCTGGGCTGTGGCGCTCGAGCCGACCTACGAGGGGCTGCTTTGGGTCGGGCTCCCGGGGCCGATGGACCGGGGGTTGGGACTGTTACCGTCACAGCCTGTGGTTCCTCCACAGCTGCCGGCTCCAGCTCCCCTTCCTCAGGCTCCACCCCCCCGGGGTCGGGATCTGTGGCTTCTGACTCCACCTCACCTGTCCCTACAGGTAGTGGGTCTCCGCCCCCATTCCCTACCTCCCCCAAGCTTGAGTCGAGGGCGGGATCGTCGCCCTCTGACTCTTCCTCCTCCATGACTGGGTCTAAGGCGGGGTCGAGCTGTTCGTGCTCTCTCCTGCCTAAATCCCATTCAAAAGATGAGACCTCCCACTCCAATGGGATGGCCTCTCCCTTTACGCAGGCTACGGTACCAGCCTGTGTGGTCTGTGACTCTGTTACAGGCTGAGGATCTTTGTTCTCCGACCTGGTCCCCTTTGATGGCCCTTGTGCACCCGATTTAAATAGTTTACACTGGTTGATGTGAAACCATTTGGTACGTCGGGGCGCTTTCACTGCATAAACCATGGGGCTGGCCTTGTCCACAATGCTGTAAGGCCCCATGTACAGTGGTTCAAAACTCCCTACCCTGGCGTAGTTTCGGACCATGACCTGGTCTCCGACTACCCACTCTTGTTGTTTCCGAGGTTCCAACAACAGTTTATTTCCCTGGTGCTGTCTTCCCATGTTCCCAGCCGCCTGCCCATAAATCTGTCTCAGGCGCTCCAAGAGGGTTTGGGCGAATTTGTCCCGTTTCACCTCTCGGAGCTGGCCCTCAGTGAGCACCGGGGCTAGCACATGGGTGGGTGTTCGCATGATCCTTCCAGTCATTAACTCGTGCGGGGAATACCCCGTGCTTTTGGACTGGCTGGCTCGGATCCCCATGAGGACTAAAGGCAGGACCTCCGCCCATTTCTGGGGCGAGCCCATTGTCTCTTTCCTCAGCTTTTCCTTGAGGGTCCGATTCATACGCTCAACAATCCCGGATGACTGGGGATTGTATGCTACGTGCCACTTTCCCTCAATGCCCAAGAGCATGAGGGCGTTCTGCATTACTTGACCGGTGAACTGACTCCCCTGGTCGGACTCTACAAAACGGGGGAGTCCCCACCGTGAGAACACTTCCCGAATCAAGATCTTAGCAGTACCCAGTGCCGTAGCTGTTCTGCACGGGAAGGCTTCTACCCATTTGGTGAACACATCTACCAGGACAAGGCAGTACTTATAGCCTCCCTGGGCGGCGGGCAGGGGCCCTATGTAGTCGACCTGAATCGACTGCCATGGTCCCTCTACCCTCCTGATGTGCCCCATGGGCACCTTCCTTTTGTGGGGGTCTGGGTTGTTAGCAGCACACACAAGACAGCTTGCGCAGAACTCGCGGACATCGTCCCGAAGTCCCGGCCACCATCCCGCCTGCTCCATTCGTTGCCAGGTGACCTCAGATCCGGGGTGTCCCGCTCCTGGACCCTCGTGGGCCAATTGCAGGAATTCCCTCCGGTGCTGCTGCGGCACAACCCACTGTTCCTCTCGGAACAGCATACCTTCTTTGACTGTGAGGGCTGCCGTACTGTACGGACCTTCTACCTGTTTGCCCTCTGTGATGGCTTTTAGGACTGCTTTTAGGGCGGGATCCAGGGTTTGGACGGTCTTTAGGTCTGGGGGCGGTGTCACCCCTGTGTTCCCGGGAATTCCCTCCCTGCCTTGGATCGCCGCCACGGGTCCGGGTTCGTATGGGTCCCAGAGAATGCCGTTGCGGGCACCCTCCCTGGCTAGCGCATCCGCCTGCTGGTTGCCCTGACTGCGGGGTTCTGTGGTGGAGTGAGCCTTCACCTTATGGATGAACACCTCTCCTTTCTCCCCCACAGCTGCTAGGATCTTCTCCAGCAAGGGCTTAACTGTTAAAGGCCGCCCGTCCGCGGAGGTGTACCCGCGTCGGGACCAGATGGCGAGGTACTCTGTACACGAATTGCACGTGAACATGCTGTCTGAGCAAATCGTGTATGGGGTTGGGAAAATCTCGGGGTGGGTAACCACGTACGCCACCGCGGACAGTTCAGCCTGCTGCGCGCTCATAGTGCTGGGGAGCTTAATTGCCAGGGCAATGTTTGCCGCAGGGTCATAAACTCCACACCCTGTGAGTCGCTTGCTGTCAGCTACAGTGCTAGAACCGTCTACGTAGATCTCGTGGCCTGTGGGATGTATCCCGGCCCGTAAACCTATGTTAACTTCCCATACCCCTTCTACGGAACATTGATGGGCTGTCCCGGGATATGCCATATTGGCTGCGAGCCTTGGCGCGCAGAGGCCTTTAACTTTTAGATCCATCTGGGAAAGGAGGAGGGTCCAGCGCGCAATCCGAGCGCTGCTTACGGTCCCATCCTTAATCCTCCCATCCAGAAGCATCTTCGTGGGGGTGTGATGGGTGAGGAGCGTAATGGGAGAGGTCCCTGTGAAGATCACTGATCTGTTCACAGCCCAATGCGTGGCCAGGAGATGCCGTTCGCAATTGGAGAAACTCCTCTCCACATCCGTGAGCACCCTGGAGGAATAAACTACTGGTCTTAGCTTGCCGTGCCGCTCTTGGAGCAGCACTGCGCTCAGGCTGTCCCCACTAGCGGCTACCTCCAGAAAGAACTCCTCTCCCCCATCTATGGCCCCTAGGGCTGGCGCGGTCTGCAGATCTCCTTTCAACTTCTCGAACGCTGCCTGGCACCCCTTGTCCCAAGACCACTCGACTCCCTTGTGTAAGAGTCGAAGTAGCGGGGCCGCTGTGGCAGCATAGTCCTCGATGAAATCTCTGCAGTACCCGGTCAATCCCAAAAAGGACCTTACACCCGTTACTGTGTTGGGAATCGGCAGACCTTGTATAGATTCCCGCCTGGCCTTATCTATGGCTCTTTCTCCCTCGCGGATGGCCAGACCCAGGAATTTGACTTCCTGCTGGCCGATCTGGGCTTTCTTTGGGTTTACTTTGAAACCCTTCCTTTCTAACAGTTCCAACAATTCGGCTAACAGTGGGCCGTGCTGCTCCCTTGTATCTGTGAACAGGAGTAAGTCGTCCACATACTGCACTATCTGGTTGGGCTGGCTGAACTCTTTCAAACTCCCCGCCATGCACTGATGGAAAATGCTGGGGCTGTTGTGAAAACCCTGTGGTAAGCAGTTCCAAGTGTACTGTCGCCCTTTGAATGTAAAGGCAAACTTGTACTGGTCCTCCCGCCGCAGCGGAATGGACCAAAAACCGTTCGAGATGTCCAGCACCGTGAATGTGGTCGCCGATGCTGGAATACTCCCTATTAAGTCTGCAACTGCTGCTACCGTGGGCGCGCAGGCCGGGATATTACTATTGAGGACTCTGTAGTCCACCGTGGCTCTCCACGAATTGTCCGGTTTCTTTACCGGCCATAATGGGGAGTTTACGTGGGTGGCTATCGTCCTCAACACGCCCTGCTGTACCAATGAAGATATTGCTGTCTCCATGTCGGGTTCTGCCTCCTTGGGGAAATTATACTGCTTTTGGGGTCGGATCATGGGGTCCCCGTCTACGCTGACTTCGAACCCAGTGACTCTCCCGCAGTCGTGCTTGTGGGTGGCGAACGCGGTCAGATTTTCTGACACACACGCCTGCAAGTCCGTTGGGACGTTTGTTATCATGAGCTCGAGATCGTAACCTCCTGACGGCTTCATAGTGCACAGGGTCCCCTTTTCTTCCTTCCCCGGGATTACGACTACCTTACCTAAACCGCCCTCGGCTCCCCAGAGACAGTGATTTCTCAGGTCCACGAGGATCCCGTGTTCCACCAAGAAATCAGCCCCGAGGATGCCTTTCCCCCCCCCCCTCATTCCACTTCAATAGGATGCACGTCCATGTGGTGTGGAGTGCTCCCAACTGAATGGAGAGCGGGAGGGAGTACGCGGCAGCCTGTTCTCTACCTGTGAAACCCGCTACTAAATATGGAGCCTGGGCGGACAGAGGTGAGGCAAAAGGTTTGTCCGTGTGGATCACGGTACACGAAGCTCCCGTATCCAACAGGTAACTACCCCTTTGTTTCTCCACCTCCATCTCCACCACAGGTCTTCTCCAAGCGTCATAGCGGAGCGGACACAAGTAGACGGGCTGCGCGGGCGTCAGTCATTTAGGTGTTTCGGCTGGGGTCTCGGGGGCGATAGGGCTGTTAGCAACCGCTACCTTCCCCTGCCAGGTCATCAGAGACCGCATAGTCTCCAAGACTGACTCGATCGCAGCGGGGTCCACAACCGCACCACCCCCTTTAGTCGGGGCAGAGGCTACGGTTGGGTTCTGGACTGGTGTTGGGGCAGCGGCCTGCACTTGTGGTTGTGCTGGTGTTGGGTAAACTCTCGGGCCGTTGGCGACTCGGGCTTGGGCTTGATCTTGGGCTGCGGCGAACGCTCTCTCCCTCTTATCCTTCCAAGGATTCCTACAGTCCTTGCGCCAATGACCCTCCTTCCCACACCCGTAACAACTGCTATTGGCTTGAGGAGGGCGATTTCCCTCCTGACGCCATTCCCTTTTAGCAGAGGCTGCGGGCCTCACCTCATGCACCTTTCCTTTTACAACAGGCGTTTTCTTGCCCTTGTTATTCCTATAACTGATCGTGAGCTGATCTAGCACTAGATCCTCCGTGGAGCGGGCGTTGGTGGGGTCAAACCATGCTTTGGCCTGTTCCTTCACTACTGGCAGGCAACCTGCTACCAGGCACCGAAGCCAGTGAGCCCTTTGTTTGCCATCCAGCCCGGCCCGGGCCGGCCCGCCCGGGCAGCTGCGCCGATACACTGGCCACAACCTGTCGGCGAAAACCCGTGGGGGTTCTCCCTCCTCTAGCTGCACTGTCTTTTCTAAACGGAGGAACGGAGTTCCGTCCCCCTCTCCCATGATCTCCAGAATCTCATCCCGTAGCAACTCATAGTCCCTGTGCCCTCTCTTGCTCTCGTCAGGGAGACACTGGAGGAGCGAACTGTCCAGGGAGAACAGCAGCATTTTAGACTGTTCAACCCCGTCGCAGTCATTGACTGCTGCGGTCTGCTCCACGTCCCTGAAATGCACGGAGGGATCTCCTGACTTGGAGAGTTTTGGGATGTGACTTATCATCTCTCTTAGCTGTCGTGCGCTATGAGGCATTATGATCTGACTCTCAAGGGGTCCGTCATCGCCATTTTCTTCATTTGGACCGAGCTTCCGGTGCCTCGTTGGACACAACGGCGCTGGCCCCGACTCTACTGTCTGGGGTTGCTCTACCTCAGGGCTCTCTTCCTCTACCGCCTCCGTCTCCTGTCCCGGAGTCCAAGACTCCTCATAGGCAGGAGGCGCAGAGGGTTCGGGGGTTGGTACCCCAACTGCCTCTTGTGGAATCGGTCTTTTGGATTCCTTGGCTAGCAACAGCTGACTCGCTGGTGGATTTATGAGACACACCAACCCGTTTGCCTTCGCTAGGGCCTTTCTCAGGTCCTCTAGCTCCCGGCGGCAAGCGCTGTGGTCGGTGTTCTCAGATCTATCCTCCATGGCCATCTTATATGCTGCCCTGGCTCCCAGGAGCTTTTCCTCTTGGGCATCTACTTGTTTGGCTAGACGGAAACACCTCTCTCTCATTCTACCTTCACTGGCCTTGGCCTCAACGACCTGACATTTTAAATATTCTACCCGGGTTTCGTGGCAGCGAATTACAGAGCGGCGTTCCTGATTCAGCGCGTCAAGCGATTCAATCAGTTTTTGACCTCCCGCAACCTTTTCCTCTACGTCTTTAAGCAAGCCGTTGATCTGGACTGCCTGTGCTGCAACTACCTGGTCCAAAAGCTGGACTTGCTTCTTGTAGCACATCAGCCAGACCGCCTTTTCTACAGATTTCTTATGCTCTCTACCCGCTGTCCACTTGATGGCTGCGTCTAGCGGGCGCCTATCCCTTAATAGATCAGATATCCATTGTTTTGTGAGGTTGACTTTTCCGAAAACATAATCTGCTATTCTTTCATCCATCACATTTCGTTTATTCAGATCTTGATCTAACACACTACTTTCCTGCTGCCAAGGTCCTGCCGCAGTCGCCATTTCTGTAGGGTTTTTTTTCCTGCTCTCTTGCCCGTTCTGGCCTCCTGCCAGGCTTCGTGCAAGAATTACCCTTGAGTGGTTCGACCCACTCCCCCTACGGTTCTAGACCTTGGACTTAGATGCAGAGAACAGTAGTGCAGAGAAAAGGACTCAATAGACCAGGCTGAATAGCACGAAATGGATGCTTTTATTTTTAAACAGTTTGAAGCATTACAAAATACATGTCATAGGCACAGATTAAAGTAACTACAATCATGCACAAATTTATGAACTTGACTCCATGGAAATGGGGAACACACGGCACATCGTAAAAGGGGAAACACATTACGATTTCCCTTAACTCCCTCCCCTATACCTAAACTAAGTTTCGACCTGGGGAACCTGGGATCATGCTCACCACTCTCGAAATCGTGAGAAAGGGGGGGTTCGCAGCCCTTTTGGCACCGCTTTCCGTCGTCACGTGGATTTGGAAACTTCTGGCGCAGTCGATATTCTCTCTCTCTCTCGAGGTGATGGGGTAGACACAGCCTCGATGAGCGCTCGTCAAGGTTGAGATCCACTAAGCCTGTCGTGGATTTTTGTTCATGGAGTAGAACAACAACCCAATGGGATGTTGAGACACGGAAGTGTCAGGCCCGGACTGTCTTTTGTCTCCGGCCTGGTCGGTTCTCCAGAGGGTTTCTTCTCCGTCGGCTTGGGTCGTCGATGATCTCCCGACCCCAGTACCCGGGCCACCCTCGTCGTCTTCTCGTCGTGGCCGAGCCTTGTTTGGCTGAACACTGACCACGTTGTCCTTTTACCGAAACCGTCCGTCTTTAAAAAGACGAAAACGTTTTCATCGATTCTGCATCTGCCGAAGTGGAAGAGGCGCCGATCCTGGCCCCGTCCGAAGAAGTTGAAGTAACGTATATGGACTTTCAATCCATAGTTATACTCTTTTGGAACAGTCTTATCTCCCGCCAAATCATAGTCCTGTCTTTGTATTAATTTTGGCGGGCAGAAATCTCTGCAGGGGCGCTTTGTCTTGTAACGGAGCCGGTGATAACTTAAACTGGCCTTCCTGGCCGATAATGTCTTTGAATGTCTTTTGCATTGTCACCGCGGCTCGGTTCGCATATTGATCGGTCCGGAGATTTTCCTTGATGGCTGCTAAACGGTTTTTCCTTTGTACAATAAATGGGTATGAGTGATTTTGCATTGTCCGCCCATATCTTGATGGGCCCCATCCTGTACTTGTAATCCATTGAATATGTATGCTGTTCCTCTGAGTTTCGGTTCCCAGATACTGGCTTTCGCGGGCTCACTGTCTTCAATCCACAAGCCTGTCTGGCTTGCAGTAACAGAAATAAAATGGTTCAGAAACTGATCACGGGGCCTGGCGGCCATTTTGTATGCCCTTTTATCAAAGGTTTTTCTGTGCAAGCTTACTTTGGTCAATAAACAGTCTTATTTTATCCAGTTTTCTTGCGTGATTTTTGCTGAAAATTGCAAATCTTACACCACTGTAGATAGTATGCAGAGTAAGGACAGTATGCAGCAGGGACTGCAAAACAAGTTGAGTACCCATTAACAGCACTTTATCAACAATGTGCAATACCAAATTTCTCCCCTCCTTGTCTGAAGGCAGTAACTTATTCGGATATGGTTTTCCAGGTGATGGCAGCTATTATGTACCTGAATTGAGTGACCATTGTGTGTGACCTAGACACGGAGTTTTGGGGCCTATTGACTTTAATTCAATTAATTCAGTATGACCAAGGATTGAACCTGGGCCTATTCTTTACTCAGTTACTACTCCAAGAGGGACATTTTACCCACTGAGCCATAGATTGAACCCATATACTGTGGGCCCGAATTTGCGGTCGGAGGGTTCCCGCGGGCGGATGCCTCTGAATGGCAAAAAAACGACGAACCTACCTGATGGTCCTGAATCCACGGAGACTCGCGCTCCTGGGCCTCAATGCGTAGACATGCATAGAGGCCCACGTATCCATGGGGCGCAGGCGGTTGGCAAGCAGGCGGTGTGTTGGGAAGGAAGGAGGCGTTGTGAGAAAGGAATGCCCGACCGGGAGTTGAAAAAACGTCCGAGCTGGTGGGGGAAGGGTGGGAGGGGATAGGAAAGCCAAAATTGGCATGAGGTTGGAGGGGCAGCGAGGAAGGCTCAAGGGCTGTGCTGGTTGGTCGGGGCGGGGGGTGGGGGGAGGGGGAGAGAGGGAGTTGGAAAGGAAAGTTTGAGAGCAGCACTGATCTGTGTATTTCCAGCATTTTCTATTTTTGTTTCAGATTTTCAGCAGTTGCTGTTTTATGTTTTCACGGACTTTTAATCTATTCAATTGTTAAATAAAAATAATTGGAATTTACCCATTTTGTTGTACAAGTGAAGGAATGCTTGGCATACCTACAGCTTCAGCGACAAGCCCCACGTCCCACTGCACTTTCCATATACTGTCATTACTTGTTTTCACAGGCTGCTGGTCAACTTTTGCTAGTTTTCGAGGTTGGCACATGTGAGTCTGGTTTTAGAAACTGAAGCATAATGATGGGTTTCTACCTGTCAAATGCCCGGCTCACTCCAAAAAAAAATCCTCATAGTCATATGCGCTCCGAGCATCCAAAAATATTCAACCGGTCACTATACCAACAATGGTGTTAATTTGTTGAACTCTGCCCTGTAGAAATTAAAGACTAAACCAAAGCTGGACTAAAAATCCAATACTAAAAGGCAAGTTTATTTTAAAAAGTTAACAAAAGAAAATGAAAATGAAATCAACTTTATGAATAAAATACTCCACAGACTTGATGAATTATTGATATGGTTTTATTCCTAAAGTGATGTGGTCACCTTCACTTGTGGAACGAACACGTTCAACAACTTCCTGTGCAGTGCTCACGTGTAACACATTTTTCTACTTGAGGTTTCCAAAACTTTCTTGTGATTTGTTTATCTGGTCAGCCTCGCTTGTGGAGATATTTACCTTGCGTCAAAGGTTGGCCATGACCTATTAAGCATGCCAACTATTTTTTGTTTGTTTGGGCAAAGGGGTGTTACTAAAAACTGAGCGATTGAAGGAGTGAAACTTCTAAGTTGAACTTTACAGTGAAAAGTTGGGAGGGGTTGGACTGCACACACAAATATGCTTAAATACACCCATGAATTGACATATACACCTGTATTGGAATAGCAACGTAAAGCTCTTCAACAATCTTTTCCATTCTCTTTGACACTAGGTTTAAGACAGGAGCAGACCAAGGCGGGAATTTTTCCTTTGAAATGAGTGCAGGTTTGCGGGGGCTGTTAAAAGCGCTGAAATTGACAGCGTGTCGAGAAGCCACTTTCACTTCACCTCACCTACTTCCACCTTTAACTCCGACGCGTTTCTCAGTGCACCAGAGACCCGCTCGGGAGAGGTGGGCAACCTAATTCAAGTATTTAAGAGCTTGTTAACAGACTATTAACAGGCTTTTTAACGTGATGTTGCAGCTTTTACTGGGTGTGCACGGGATTCACAGGCTTCTTGAAACTTGCCTATCAAAACAAGGCGAGACCAAAGCGGCTATTATGTGAGTTGAACAATTGAAAGTTGAAATAATCACATAAATACACACCTCACACCTGCTTCCTTGCCTAAGGGAAAGGCTCTTGCTGATATCATTGTTGCAGAGAAATTGCTTTCAGGAGTTTGCAGGTGATTTTTGCAACCTCGGAAGTCAGCCTCACTACACTGGAGGACTGTGCCTCTGATCTTCGCTTTACCTGACATCTATCAGATCAACATGGGAACCGCTTATGCTGTTTCATCTTGGACCTCAGACCGCGAATTTAATTATGGAGGCAGGACAGCTGTTTTCTGGGTTCTGGGCCCGCTCCCAGCTGCCTCCGCTCTGCAGACGTGACTTTACTTCGATTAGTCTTCCAGCCAATTAAAAGGAAGCGGGTCTGATGACATCATTTGATGATACATCATCAGCCGGTTTCCTTGAAGGTGCTGCAAACACTGACAATCACTGCACAAAGGTGAACGCTTGCACCCAGGCTCTCCAATGGCCTCGGCTGTAATATCAGGTGGCTCCCCCCGACTTACCGCTGGACGTTATGTCCGCAGGGGTCAGGGGGGGCCTACCTGTGGCCGGGGCAGCGCTAGTTAAAGGAGAGGTGGTGGGCGGCCATTTTTGTTGCTGGCTGCCTGCCAGCACCTGCCCCCTCTGCCGTCCCCGGCCCCCGTGAAGTCCCCCCATGGGGTGCCGGCTGCTCTCCATGAGCCTGGCACCCCTCTTGAGTGCGGGGCTCGTTTGCCGGCACTCCCGATTCCTGGTGGTCCAGCTGGGCACCAGGACGCGCTGCGCCAGGCCCCTTGCCTTTAATAAGGGGAGGAAGGCCTGCAGTACCGCGGCACGATGTTCCACAGAGCGTGGCGCTGCAGCACATAGTGCCGCGATATTGTCTCACAGCGCCCCAAGAGGGACGCAGGGCACTTCCAGTAGTGTCCCCCTCCCTCTTGGGGCACTATCTGGGAAAATTGGCCGCAGGGGCGCTAACTTTTTCAGGGCGCTAAAATTAGCACCCTGGCGAAGGTAGCACCCCCTTCCAATTTTTACCCCGCAGAGTCTTGCTGGGGTACATTCCACAAACTGCCCTCTCGGACCTCAATGAAGAAACCATTCTTCACCTGTGCCTAGGCAGCAAGTAGCAGCAGGCTTTCCCACCACATGGGGCCTGACAGACAGGCCAGACCCTATAACAAGCTCATGAGATGTGAAAGGCTATTCTGCCATCTTAGCTCTTCATCCTGCAGTTCCCTCACCACAGCATCCTTGAATGACTTCAAGATTTTAACCTCTACTATTCTTTGTGGAAATCTAAACTATAATCTGTAGTGTTGATTACTCTTCGCGTGAAGAGATTCCTCCTGACATCAGTCCAATTTTAACTTATGCTCCCTTGCACAACTGTCATGGTTTCCCTTGAAGAAAGATTTACCTTTCTACAGCATTATATATCTTGTATATATCTATAAGTTCCTTCCATCATTTTCTTTCTTTTAAGGCTAAAGAGCTTTTGTTCCTTTAATTGACCCTCATAGCTCAATCCTCTGTCAGCTTGGCTCGGTTGGTAGCACTCTTGTCTCTGGGCCACAAAGTTGTGGGTTCAAGTCCTACTGTAGATATTATGAGTACATAATCTCAGCTGACACTTAGGTGAAGTTTGAAGGTGCTGTCTTTAAGATTAGATGATTCATTGAGGCCTCATCTGTCTGCTTAGCTGAATCTAAAAGATGCCGTGGCAGTTTCAACAACGAGCAGCGATCGTTTTCCTGGCCAGTACTTTTCTCTCAACCAACACCACCAAAACCAGATTATCTGGTTATTCCTTTATTTGCTGTTTGTGAGACCTGGCTGTGTGCAAAAATGACTGCCGCATTGGCCTGCACAAGAACACCAATTGCACTTCAGAAGCGATCCATGGATAATTTCTGGTAATTTTTGACGTAATTTCAAATTGTACCACATCTCTATCTCCGCCTATTTTCTATTACGATTTGGCTTTCTTTGCTAATTGCATTTTTTTGTATTTATTTAAGAAAAAGCATTAAGTTCGTTAGTTGTTGCATCATTGCAGACGTAGTTCAGCATTGTGTTTGCTGTCTTAATTCTGCTCCGCAGCATCTGCACCTGCTCACTTTGCTGTAGAGATCATTCGATTGCAATCAGGGTTGGGAACCCGACTACTTTTCCAGCCCCACCCCCTCCACCCCCTTAGGGTTGCCATCCCGCCAGGACAATCAACAATGAGTCTTCTGTGGGCAATCCAGGAGTAAAATCATTAGGGCATTAAAAAAACATTGTGTTGTATTTTTCATTTTCTTTGAACAGCTTATTATTTATTAGTTATAAAATTATTGCAGACAGAGGGGGCAAAAAAGACTGTTTGTCTGAGCAGGGTGTTTGGAGGCAGCAAATTGTATGATGACATCTCCAGGAATACATCTGACCAGAGTTGGCAACCGTACCCCGCTGCATATCCCTGAAATGTGAAAAGCTGTCCAACAATCCAATCCGCACATATTACCCTTTGTGTTCCAGAAGGCATTTGATAAAGTCCCGCATAAGAGACTGTTATCTAAGGTAGAAACCCATGGAGTTGAGGGCAAATTATTGACCTGGTTAGGAAACTGGCTGAGCGGCAGGAGACAGAGAGTAGGGATAATGGGCGGGTACTCAAATTGGCGGGATGTGACTAGGGATCTGTGTTGGGGCCTCAACTATTCACAGTATTTATTAACGACTTAGATGATGGCATAGAAAGTCATATATCCAGAACTGCCGATGACACAAAGATAGACGGCATTGTAGGCAGTGTAGACGAAAGCATAAAATTACAAAGGGATATTGATAGATTAAGTGAATGGGCAAAACTGTGGCAAATGGATTTCAGTGTAAGCAAATGCGAGGCCATCCACTTTGGACCTAAAAAAGGATAGAACAGGGTACGTACTTTCTAAATGGTAAAAAGCTAAAAACAGTGGAGGTCCAAAGAGACTTGGGGGTCCAGGTACATAGATAATTAAAATGTCATGAACATGTACAGAAAATAATCAAAAAGACTAATGGAATGTTGGCCTTTATATCCAGAGGACTAGAATACAAGGGTTGCAGAAGTTATGCTGCAGCTATACAAAACCCTGGTTAGACCACACCTGGAGTACTGTGAGCTCTTCTGGGTACCACACCTTAGGAAGGATTTATAGGCCTTGGAGGGAGTGCAGCGTAGGTTTACCAGAATGATACCTGGACTTCAAGGGTTAAGTTACGAGGAGAGATTACACAAATTAGGGTTGTATTCCCTAGAATTTAGAAGGTTAAGGGATAATCTGATCGAAGTTTTCAGGATATTAAGGGGAACCAGATAGGGTAGATAGAGATAAACTATTTCTGCTGGTTGGGGAGTCTAGGACTAGGGGCCATAGTCTAAAAAATTAGTGCCAGACCTTTCAGGAGTGAAATTAGGAAACACTTCAACACACAAAGGATGGTAGAAGTTTGGAACTCTCTTCCACAAATGGCAATTGATGCTAGATCAATTGTTAATTTTAAATCGGAGATTGAGAGCTTTTTGTTAACCAAAGGTATTAAGGGATATGGGGCAAAGTCAGATATATGGGCCCCGATTTTCGGCTTGTGTGGGGAATGGTCGGATTTCCCCGAATGTGGGGTTTCTGACACACATAAAAAAGTGTCAACCAGCTCCACGCAATTTTCCCTCAAGTGGCCAATTAATTCCCAGCATGTGGGAAGCCTTGCTAATTGTCCAATTCGTGTCAGAAATCCCCACAGTATGATGTCATCATTCGTGGTGCTTTCAAGGTCCATAGCAAGCACTGCATCCTCTGAAGGCTTCCAAACGAACCATACAGGATGGCAGGGGAGCCTGCAGCAGCTGTGGGCAGTGCCAGACCCCGAGCTGCCTCCAAATTCGACGAGGCTTCACTGCAGGCATTATTGGATGGGGTTAGGGCCCACAGGGAGGTCCTCTTCCCTAGGTCAGGGAGGAAGAGGCCTCCCACTGAGACCAATGCTGCATGGATGCAGGTGTCAGCAGATGCCAACTCGCTGGGAGTCACCAGAAGAACCTTGGCATTACATCTCTAACTCCTTCCTTTACTCCCCCACAGTACCATCCAGAGCCCCCGTCCTCACTGTGGAGGAGGAAGAGGCTGTGCAGCCAGACTCCTCAGAGGAAGCTCCAACCTCTGAGGGCACAACGTCAGCAGAAGTAAGTGCACCCAGCACCAGCGCAGACACTCACACCTCGGGGGGACCTTCGGGACATAGAGTAGTGTTGTCACCTGGTGTTTCACAGCTGACAAGTGAGCCTCAGCAGATTCTGGAGACAGTGACAGCAGTGGAGAGTCCTCGTCGGAGGGCGCAGGACTCTGCCAGCTCAGCTCAGCTGCGCTGCATGTCGACCCTCTGCCTCTGGGTCCATCCGCAAGAGAAGAGGTGATGGATCTCCATGCACATATGCAGGAGTCTCTGGCAGGTTTTGTCTCCAGGGTCGCTGCGAGTGTGGAGCGAATGGAGGAGTCCATAGCGACCATGAGCAGAGCCTTTGTGGAGTCATTGGTGCATGAACGCATCACCATGGAAAGGTTGGCAACCTCCATGGAGGAAATAACTCACCAGGGTACGGAAAACATGGTGAGTGCACATAAGAGAATGACATCTCTTGAGGAGCGTTGGCCATCTGTTGAACAGAGAAACCAGATCCTCATGGAAGTCCTTCTGAGTAGGACTGCCAGTGCAGATACGGGTCCCCATGGCCCCCTAAAGCGCAGCAAGGTGCTCTCAAGCCACTTCCAAGTGCTGGCCCCTTCTGGCCTGTGCAGCTTCAGGTGAGTGAGCAGCAGCCTGGTGCTCATCATGCTGTTCCTGGTTCTGCTGCTGCCGCCTCTGCTGCTGGAGATCCTCTAATGGCAAGAAGGGAAGGAAAAAAAGGCGTCCCACGCTTCTTGTAGATGCCTCTGCTGAGGAAGCGCTGAGTGAGGGTGGCGAGAGGGGCTTCCCAGGAGATCGCATTGGAGAAGTGTGTGAGGCTCCAACCTTCCACAGCTGTGCCTAAGCCTTGAAGAAGTAGCCCCAAACCTGCAACAACAAGGTCCTTCAACATACAAGTGCTGGCCCTTTAAATCGCAGCTTCTCCTTACCTGCAGCTGACAGCTAGCAAGCTTCACGCCACCTCTCAGCAGCGGGGTTCACCGCAGGCGGTTTTCAGGTGGGGAAAACCCCAAAGTCTCAACGGCACGGGAAAATCAACTTCAACAAGCAGATAATTGCTTGTTAGTGCTCTGACGACCAGTCCCACCAGCGGCGGCTGGGACTGAAGTGGGGCACGGGGAAACGGCAGTCCGAAAGTCAGACGGGGCGGGGAATCAGGCAGGGGGGTCCCGGCCCGCTTTTTCGCTGATTTTCGGCCCCCGGCCGCATGAAAAGCCGCCCGACGGCGGCCAGAAAATCGGGGCCATGGAGTTAGATCGCAGATCAGCCATGATCCCATCGAATGGTAGAACAGGCTCTGGGGCTGATTGGCCTACTCCTGTTCCTGTGTTCCTTAAAATCAAGGGTTCGATAGAGTAGTTGTAGAGAAAATATTTCCACTGGTGCGGGTGTCCAAAACTAGGGGCCATGAATATAAAATAGTCACTAATAAGTCCAATAAGGAATTCAGGAGAAGCTTCTTTATCCAGAGAGTCGTTAGAATGTGGAGCTCGCTACCACAAGGAGTAGTTGAGGCAAATAGCATAGATGCATTTAAGGGGAAGCGAGATAAGTACACGAGGGAGAAAGGAATAGATGGATATTTTGATAGGGTAAGATGAAATAAGGTGGGAGGAGGCTCGTGTGGAGCAGAAACCCCGGCACAGACCTGTTGGGCTAAATGGCCTGTTTCTGTGCTGTAAGTTCTACGCAATACTTTGAAGGGTGACTCTCAAACCCATTGAGGTTTCCTAGCAAATACGCTCGAGGTTTATCACATGATTTAATGTTTGAAGTGAGGATTTAGAAATCTGTTTTATTTTCAGTTTCTCATGTCCTGCTGGGGTCTGTTGCTTGACCACTGTGAAGTGTTTTGCAACTCAGCAATTGACATCAAAATGGTTTTGTTTGAAAAATAGTTTCCATCACCCCAGCTCCAGCCGCATGCTGCTGATACGGCAGTGCAGCTGAAGGTACTCTGCCTGCGAAGTGTAAACAAAATGAGTTTGAAAAAGGACTTTTGGACCCAGTGGGATAAAGAGTTCTTAAAGGAGCCTGTCTGTTTCAAAAAAACATTTAAATCAATTAACTGATTTTTATGTTTAAATATAATTTAACCACAGAAATGTCCTTGAACTTTTATTTTACTGGCCATTCTGACTCGGAACTATAGTTCAAAGTAAATATTTCCAGCGTATAAGTGCGAGACAAGTAAACACAAGCGGTTATCTGTGCTGCTGACGACAGTGTAGCACTGAATGAAGTCATATGTTGATACATCTTCCTGTACGGTCAGTCACTGACCGTCAGTCACTGTTCACATGTTGACTGTACAGCTGTGCCCTTCAGTACTGCATAATACTCTTTGATCCATACCAGCTTCGAGCCAGCTGTTACTGTTCTTAAACAGGGGGATTGGATGGTGGACCATTCTAAAATAGTTCTACAAGTTCCCCACCCTCCCCATCTTATTGTGGCTCAGTGGGTAAATGTAGAGCGCAGTGTGGAACTGAACCCGACAGATTGGGAAGGCCCCATGTTCAATCGCTGGCCTGTGCTGGATTAGCTGATCCCTTACAATTGGCCACAGCACCTCTGGGCAAGCGGCCAGGGACCCTGCTAGAAAGTGCACATGTATGGACATGGAGTGAGGGTATATTGGGCTTTGATGTGGTGCTATCCCCCTCGATAAATAGCCTGCTGACACTTATCATCTAGCCTCAAGCGAGACCAGGGATGAGTAGAAATTTCACTCTCCCTCTTCCTCTCCTCCACATCTGTTTCCAGACTCCCAGAAAAAAAGTTAAGAATAACCCCTTTGAAAAGAAGCGGCACCAATCTCTGGTTGCGAATTTGATTAGAGGTTGTGGGGCTAGATATAGAGTGAGATGTTGAAACATGCCAGAAGACACAATGGTTGTTATGCTGCTGGGGCGGAGGAGGGGTCAGCAGAGTTGCGTACTCTTTGCTGCCATTGAAACATGGCAGATCAAAACACTTATATTTCCAAAAGCAGCTGATGGCAGCAGAATTGCATGTCTGCAATTAGCTCCATTTTTGCAACACAAGCGCTTTCAAAACCAGCACCCCTCAATTTGCGTCTTCCTGCTCCTGCCTGGGCTGCAGCCTCTCTGATCGCAGTCCGCTCAGCTCCAACTCAATGTCCAGTGCTCTGGAATTGTGGTGAATGGTACTTCTGCTGCTCACTCTGTGGAAGTGCACTCACCTGCTCCTGGCTCTGTCCTGGGATCAACACCATCACCATCCCACGCCCCTACTCTCTTCTGCCCATCTCTCCTCTCTGTTCCTGTGTCACTATTCATGTGCAGTTGTGGCACTGCATAGAACTGGGAGCTGGAAAGAGAAGAAATGGAGAACAGAAGATGGGCATTGGAGAGGCCAGGAGCACTGTGTCATGTGATCAATAGGGATCATTTTAAGGAGCTATTTTCTCCAGTTGAGAATCACTATCTGACATACTTGGCTATAATCCACATTCTCTTTGGACCCCAGAGTAGGCATTTTGTAGACATTGAAAACACTGTTTTTCAGATTAGAGGAATTGACGTTCCCTCTCTGTCACGCTACCAAAATTACAATAATTAGCAAGTGATTTTATGCTGTGTTGGATTAAGTTCTAGTTCTTGCCATGGAGGGAGTGCAGCGAAGATTCACCAGACTGATACCTGGGATGGCAGGAATGACGTATGAAGAGAGATTGAGTCAATTAGGCTTATATTCACTAGAGTTTAGAAGAATGAGAGGGGATTTCATTGAAACTTATAATATTCTAACAGGGCTAGACAGACTAGATGCAGAAAGGATGTTCCCGATGGCCGGGGAGTCCAGAACCAGGGGTCACAGTCTAAGGATAAGGGGTAAGCCATTTAGGACTGAGATGAGGAGGAATTTCTTCACCCAGAGAGTGGTGAACCTGTGGAATTCTCTACCACAGAAGGCAGTTGAGGCCAACTAATTAAATATATTCAAGAAGGAGTTAGATATATTTCTTAAGGCTAAAGAGATCAAGGGATATGGGGAGAAGGCAGGGACAGGGTACTGAATTTGGATGATCAGCCATGATCTCATTAAATGGCAGAACAGGCTCGAGGGGCCGAATGGCCTACTCCTGCTCCTATCTTCTATGTTTCTATGTTTGTCAGGCCCTACCGAAAATATGCAGAAGCAGACTTTAATGATGGAAAGCCCGGCACCTGACATCTTGCCTCATTAATTTGAATTTATGCTTTGTGAACATTTTACACACACTTGCTTAATTAAAATTCAAAATTGTGTTTTTTTCCCCAATTTATACCTGGTTCCAGGCTTTGAGATTCGCAGCTCAGGAAAACTGCAATCTTCTTTGGAGTCTGTGGAATCCTAAAGTGTGCGTTGGAGTGATCGATCTGATCCCTGCCTGGACTGCAGCAGATGTTCTGCGATTAGTAATGGCTGTAATTTCTCTACTTGTTAAATAATGAGGGGAAAGACCTGGTGATTAATTTTATTTTCATCTAAAAAATGAGGGCGAAGATGAAAAGAAAAATTGAATGTTGGAAATCTGCAATTAAAAAAAAAATTGGAAATGCACAGCAGGTCAGTTAGCCTCTGAAATAATTTAATGTTTGTTGGGACTGTTAGATCCGTGGTTCAGTGGATAAATAATTACACGGATGCTGTACATAAACAAATAACAGGTCTTTACTGGAGGAGGGTAATCTCTAGACTGGGGTACAGAGGCATGCGCACAGCTTATATACCGGTGTGGTCACTGCCGGTACTACAGTATACAGGAGCTGTAAAAAGTAGTTCTGACTTAAAGCACATACACTACGATTCCTCCCTTTTTAGATTAATAATACCCCCTTAATATTCAAATAACAATTACATTTTTACATGTACATTCAATAACAAAAGTCCATTTATAGATTCAGTCTTTGGGGCGGCTTCCTGACCCTTTCGGGATAGCGCCTTTCAGGAGGTTCTTGTTCTTGGTGCAGAGGTGATTCTGACCCCCTTTCATCGGGTAGTTCATCGGGTTCCACTGCTACTGGGTCTGAAGTAGATACTACCGGTATGTCGGGTTCATCCCCAGGTACTCGAGACATGGGGTTGACGCATTCCTGTGATGCTAAGATCTGATCGACGTGGCGTCTCACAATGTTCTCCCCGACATCCACTGTGTACATTAATGGACCCTGCCTTGTACATATCGTTCCGGGTTGCCACTTCTCTGTTCGATAGTCCCGGGCCAAGATTGGTTGCCCTACATTGAAGCTCCTTGTCGGCTTCTCGTTGATGTGCTGGAATTGTTTGTCCTCAACATTTCTTCGCACATTTGGTCTGAGCAAGTCCAGACGAGATCTCAACCTTCGGTTAAAGAACATCATGGCCGGGGTCTGGTTGGTAACTGCATGTGTCGCTTTTCGGTAGGCTAATAAGAAATTGTCCATCTTATGCTGTAGTGGAATTTCCTCGTCGCACATAGCCTTTATCGCCTTCTTAAAGGTTTATACGAACCTCTCAGCCAATCCTTTGGTGGCTGGATGATACGGGGCGGATGTGTAATGCCTTACCCCATTCCTTTTCATGAATTTTTGGAACTCGTCGGACACAAACTGTGGTCCATTATCAGAGCAGATCTGCTCTGGCAACCCGTTTCTGGCAAATATGGTCCGTAGGACTGCAATCGTTTTCTCTGTAGTGGTTGAAGACATCTTTATCACCTCAGGCCACTTTGAATGAGCATCCACTGCTATTAAGAACATTGAGTCCATGAATGGACCAGCGAAATCAATGTGCACCCGTTGCCATGGAGAGGAGGGACACTCCCATGGGTGTAGAGGGGTATGTGGTGGTGCATTTTGGACCTTCTGGCATCCTAAGCAGCTCTTAGTTAGGTCTTCGATTTGTTGATCGATTCCTGGCCACCACACATAAGGCTTTTCATTTTCACTCCCCCCAGATGACCTTCATGTAGCTCATTTAGCACTCTCTCCCTTAACTTGGGTGGAATCACCACTCTGGATCCACACATCACTGTCCCCTGGCATACTGACAGCTGTTCTCTTCTGGATGAGAATGCTGGCAACAGTGAGTCGCCATGTGCTGGCCATCCCCTCACCGTCAATTCATATACCCGTGACAGCGTCGGATCATTGCGGGTCTCCTTCTCTATATCCGCGTTTGTTACTGGCAATCGTTCAATTATCGACGAATAAAATATCTCGATAGGGTCCACTGCTGGTGCTTCCTCCACAGTAGGCAGTGGCAGGCGCGATAGCCCATCAGCGTTCCCATGCTGTCTCGTGCCTTTATATTCTATTTCATATTGATTCGCCCCTAGAAACAGGGACCATCTTTGTAACCGCTGTGCAGTCATTACTGGCATGCCCTTCTTAGGATTAAAGATGGAGACAAGTGGTTGGTGGTCAGTCAGCAAGGTGAACTTCTGTCCATGCAGATAGTGGTTGAATTTTTTTACTCCCCATACTAGGCTGAGGGCCTCCCTGTCAATCTGGGCGTAGTTGCGCTCAGCTGAGGTTAGTGACCGAGACGCAAAGGCTACTGGCCTCTCCAACCCGTCTGGGAATTTGTGCAACAGCACCGCTCCAATGCCGTAGGATGATGCATCACATGCCAAACGAATTGGTAGTGCTGGGTTGAAATGGGCCAACACCTCTTTTGATGTGATCAATTCTTTACACTTCTGGAAAGCTCATCTACGTTCGTCATCCCACTTCCATGGTACCCCTGTTTGCAGTAGGGTATTCAGCGGGTGTAATACCATAGACAAATTTGGTAAGAACTTGTGGTAATAGTTTACCAGCCTGAGGAACGACCTCAGTTGTGACACATTTTCCGGTGCTGGAGCCTTGACTACTGCCTCTATCTTGTCAGGGGACTTATGTAACCCCTCTTCATCGATGACGTGGCCGCAATACGAGATCTGTTTCTGGAAAAACTCGCACTTGTGGCGATTAGCTCGTAGCCCATATTCCTTTAATCTGGCGAGCACCTTCTCCAAGTTAGCGAGGTGATCACCGTCGTTTTTGCCCGTGACCAAGATGTCGTCCAAATAACACTGGGTCCCTGGAATCCCTTGCAGGACCTGATCCATCGCCCTTTGCCAGATAGCCGGAGCCGAGGCTACTCCAAACACCAGCCGGTTGTATTGATAGAGACCTTTATGGGTGTTGATCGTAAGGTAATGTTTCGAAGCTTCTTCTACCTCCATTTGCAAGTACGCCTGGGCTAGATCAATTTTGGTGAAGCGTTTACCACCAGATAGCGAGGCGAAAATATCCTCAATTCGTGGAAGCGGATATTGCACCGTGTGAAGGACTGGGTTCACTGTCACCTTAAAATCCCCACAGATGCGGACCTTCTTTGGTTCCCCAGGCGTATTACTCAATGACCTCTTCATTACAGGAACGATGGGTGTAGCCCACTCGCTCCAGTCCACTTTGGACAGTACTCCTGAACGTTCCAACCCTTCCAGCTTTGCTTCAACCGCTGGTCTGATCACATAAGGCACTGGTCTGGCCTTCAGAAACTTTGGGCTTGCATTATCCTCTATTTTAATTGTTGCTGTTATTCCTTTTAGTGTTCCTAGTCCCTCCTGGAACACTTCTTTTGCGTCAGTTAGCATTTTTGACAGTTGTCCAGGTGTGACGTCGTCATCCTTTTTGGCCTCCACCTTCAGTGCCTGTATGGAATGCCAATCTAAATGTATCTTCCAGATCCATTCACGTCCTAGCAGTGGTGGTCCTCCATTTGGCAATACATATATATCCATTTTAGGTATTTCCTGACCTTTATATGTCACTTTCACCCTTATTTTTCCTTTGGGGTAGACTTTTTGCCCTGTATACGTCTTCAAGACAATCTCTGTAGCTTTCAAGGGTATGTGTGAAAATAGCCGCTTGTAGTCTCTTTGATTTATGACTGTTAGAGCTGACCCTGTGTCCAATTCCATTTCCACTTGGACTCCGTCTATCTTGAGTGTAACCCAGATAGTCTGGTGATCCTCCATTTCGGTTACATTATGTAGTTTCAGACAACCCAGCTCCTTGCTTCCGGAGTCTGTGTCACTTTTCTGTTCGTCTGAACCACTGTCCATCACCTGGTGTACCTTTTTGTACTTCTCCTGTGGAGATTTCTTACTGTTGGTTTTCTTCCCAGACCTGCAGACTCTTGCTATGTGTCCTGCTTTCCCACACTGTCTGCACACTTGGTCCTTGAACCAACAATCTTTCTGGTCATGTGTTGTTCTGCCGCAGCGATAGCACTTCCCTGTTCCATAGGTCATTTCGTTGGTGCCATATTCTTGCGGTCTCCGTTGTATCTCTGCAGCGCCCCTTGCGGCTGCTTCGTGTGATACTGCCATACTGGAAGCTTTGTCCAGCATAAGGTCCTTTTCTGATAGAAGCCGTTTCTGGGTTCCTTCACTTTGTAGCCCACACACAAACTTGTCCCTTAACGTGTCTGCTAGTCCCGCTCCAAACTGGCAGTATTTCGATAGCTTGCGCAGTTCCGTTAGGTACTCAGCATTGCTTTCGTCTTTGTGTTGGTTCCTTTTATGGAACTTAAATCGTTCTGCTATCAGCAGCGGTGTGGGGTTTAAGTGGTCCTGTAGGATTTCTACTATGCTTTCAAAATTCTTGTTTACCGGCTTCTCTGGGGTTATTAGATTTCGCAGTAACCCATAAGTTTTTGCACCCATGGAATTTAACAGAACCAGTGCTTTATTAGCATCTGGCACTTCATTCGCCCTGCAGTACACCTCAATACGTTCCACATATGTCGCCCAATCTTCGACTTCATTGTCGAACGTAGAGATACTGCCACTCTTCGGCATCCTTGGTTGTGCATTAACTATCACCAATGGCGCCTCCCGCGCTTCCCCTTCTTCTCCGCTGGCACAAAATGGCGTCTCCCGCGCTTTCCTTCCTTCCCGCGCTCGCCCATCTTCTCTGCTGCGGCTTCGCAAAATAGCGTCTCCCGCACTCTTCCTTCTCCGTGGCTCAATGGCACCTCCCGCGCTCTCCCTGGCTCAATGGCGTCTCCCGCACTCTCCCTGCTTCTCCGCGGCTCAATGGCGTCTCCCCTTGCTTCACCCCGCGGACCCTGATCAGCCCGTGATCCCTGGCTGTGCTCTGCGCGTTCTTCTCTTGATATTTGTCGACGCCGCTCAGTCTAGAACCCGGCTGTTTCTTACCCTCTCTCTCTCCGGTTTGCAGTATTTTCCCTCGACGCTGCTCAGTGATCAACCCCCGGCTGCGCCCTGCTCTCTTCACCCTCTTTCTTACCCCGTCGACGCTGCCCGGCTCTCTCTCTCTGCCGTCGGTCGGCGCCAGCCACCGCTGCTCGGGAAGGGTCTGCTCTGGACCTGTCGTCGGTCTCTTACTGCTCGTTGTGGCTGGGGAACCAAGCCCGGCTCTCCACAGCCTCCCCAGCGAAGTTGGATCTCTGCCTGACTGCTGGGCGGTTGCTCGCGGTCGACGCCCGTGTTCCTGGACTCGACTATTTAAAAAAAAATGTTTTATGTTGCAGGTAGATTCGCATCACCACTCGTCGCCACTGTTAGATCCGTGGTTCAGTGGATAAATAATTACACGGATGCTGTACATAAACAAATAACAGGTCTTTACTGGAGGAGGGTAATCTCTAGACTGGGGTACAGAGGCATGCGCACAGCTTATATAACGGTGTGGTCACTGCCGGTACTACAGTATACAGGAGCTGTAAAAAGTAGTTCTGACTTAAAGCACATACACTACAGGGACCCTTCCGAAGTATTGGGGCCTGATTCCCCAATTGGGCGCTCCTGGCTAGCAGTGGTTTCTCGGGGAATGTTGGTCAGGAGGTTGTGGCCGCAAGACTTTCTGAGCAGTGCCCCCTGTGAATGCCACTCCTCACCAGGAGAGCTCGCTCGGGAGTCAGCCCTGATGATCTTTCCCATACTGAACAGTTTTTATTTTAATTTCCATCATTTTCTGTTTCACTGTGCAGCAACAAACAACTTGAATGCTGCAAGACTTGTCAGATTACCTGATATATGTTCAGCTTTCTCTGGAGCATTTCAATCAAATTTAAACAGCACGGGGAGCTTTGATATCAGACAGTCAAGCAGACCAGCAAGATCGCAGATTCAATTTGTGATCTATGCTGAGTTAGATAATCTCAGCCAGCTGCGGCCTGAGTGAGGAAGGGAAAATTTGGACAGCGTTCCTGCCCTCGATCATTGATCATTGTCCATTGAGTCCTGCTGGGAGTGCAGATCTGTGGAGGCCGAGTGAGGACAGGTTTGGCCTTAGCTGTGGGGCTCTTCGTGGTCTGTCTGTTGATGCTCATCGCAAAGGTAGCACATTTCTGTGTCCAACAGTGCCATCGGCAAAGTTCATAATGCAAATCTCAATTGGGAACCTGCCTCTTTAAATGCACATTTGCACCAATGCAGATATTCAGTGTAACACCAGCTGCCTCTTGTGCTCACCACTGTAGCAGGAGGACCGGGGTTGGTGTTAGGGGGAATGGGGGAGGAGGGAGGACATTTGACTTGCTCTCTTGTGTACAGCACCTGGAGTCATGCACAGCTGCGTAGGGGGGTTTTGAGCCAGCAGATCAGGTGCTAGATCAGCTCTTCCAGTGTTGGTTGATCTCACCAACAGTAGCAGAGCAATAGAAGGAAGTGTTGTTGGTGATTCTCGATTATCTGCCAATTTCAATTTTCCACCAGGGAAGAGGTTCCCTCCATTATGCCGGATAATTGAGATTTCACTGTACAAAGGAAATACTTGGGCCCCGATTTTCGGCTTGTGTGGGAAACGGTCGGGTTTCCCCGAATGTGGGGTTTCTGACACACATAAAAATGTGTCAGCCAGCTCCACGCAATTTTCCTTCAATTGGCCAATTAATTCCCAGCATGTGGGAAGCCTTGCTAATTGTCCAATTCGAGTCAGAAATCCCCACAGTATGATGTCATCATTCGTGGTGCTTTCAAGGTCCATAGCAAGCACTACATCCTCTGAAGGCTTCCAAATGAACCATACAGGATGGCAGAGGAGCCTGCAGCAGCTGTGGCCAGTGCCAGACCCCGAGCTGCCTTCAAAATCGACGAGGCTTCACTGCAGGCATTATTGGATGGGGTTAGGGCTCACAGGGAGGTCCTCTTCCCTAGGTCACTCCCACTGAGACCAATGCTGCATGGATGCAGGTGTCAGCAGATGCCAACTCGCTGGGAGTCACCAGAAGAACCTTGGCATTACATCTCTAACTCATTCCTTAACTCCCCTACAGTACCATCCAGAGCCCTGTCCTCACTGTGGAGGAGGAAGAGGCTGTGCAGCCAGACTCCTCAGAGGAAGCTCCAACATCTGAGGGCGCAGCGTCAGCAGAAGTAAGCACACCCAGCACCAGCGCAGACACTCACACCTCGGGGGGACCTTTGGGACATAGAGTAGTGTTGTCACCTGGTGTTTTACAGCTCACAAGTGAGCCTCAGCAGATTCTGGAGACAGTGACAGCAGTGGAGAGTCCTCATCGGAGGGTGCAGGACTCTGCCAGCTCAGCTCAGCTGCGCTGCATGTCGACCCTCTGCCTCTGGGTCCACCTGCAAGAGAAGAGGTGATGGATCTCCATGCACAGATGCAGGAGTCTCTGGCAGGTTTTGTCTCCAAGGTCGCAGCGAGTGTGGAGCGAATGGAGGAGTCCATAGCGACCATGAGCAGAGCCTTTGTGGAGTCATTGGCGCATGAACGCATCACCATGGAAAGGTTGGCAACCTCCATGGAGGAGATAACTCGCCAGGTTACGGAAAACATGGTGAGTGCTCATAAGAGAATGACATCTCTTGAGGAGCGTTGGCCATCAGTTGAACAGAGAAACCAGATCTTCATGGAAGTCCTTCTGAGTAGGACTGCTAGTACAGAAACGGGTCCCCATGGCCCCCTAAAGTGCAGCAAGGTGCTCTCAAGCCACTTCCAAGCGCTGGCCCGTTCTGGCCTGTGCAGCTTCAGGTGAGTGAGCAGCAGCCTGGTGCTCCTGGTGCTCATCATGCTGTTTCTGGTTCTGCTGCTGCTGCTTCTGTTGCTGGAGATCCTCTAATGGCAAGAAGGGAAGGAAAAAAAGGCGTCCCACGCTTCTTGTAGATGCCTCTGCTGAGGAAGCACTGAGTGAGGGTGGCGAGAGGGGCTTCCCAGGAGATCACATTGGAGAAGTGTGTGAGGCTCCAACCTTCCACAGCTGTGCCTAAGCCTTGAAGAAGTAGCCCCAAGCCTTCAGCAACAAGGTCCTTCAACATACAAGTGCTGTCCCTTTAAATTGCAGCTTCTCCATTGACCTGAAGCTGACAGCAAGCAAGCCGGCAAGCTTCACGCCAGCTCTCAGCAGCGGGGTTCCCCGCAGGCGGGTTTCATGTGGGGAAAGCCCCAAAGTTGCAACGGCCCCGGAAAATCTACCTCAACGAGGTAATTATTGGTAATTAGTGTGCCGATGACCAGTCCCGCCAGCGGCGGCCGGGACTGAAGTGGGGTGTGGGGAAATGGCGGTCCGAAAGTCGGATGGGGCAGGGAATCAGGCGGGGGGTGTCCCGACCCGCTTTTTCACCAATTTTCGGCCCCCGGCCGCATGAAAAGCTGCCCGACGGCGGCCAGAAAATCGGGGCCTTGGAAAACAGTGACAGGATCGGACAAAGTCAACATGGATTTACAAAAGGTAAATCGTGCTTAACTAATCTACTGGAATTTTTTGAGGATGTAACTGGTAGAATAGATAAGGGAGAACCAATGGATGTGGTGTATTTGGACTTTCAAAAGGCTTTTGATAAGGTCCCGCATAAGAGATTAGCATGTAAAGTTAAAGCACATGGGATTGGGGGTAAGGTACTGACTTGGATAGAGAACTGGTTGGCAGACAGGAAACAGAGTTGGAATAAACGGGGCTTTCTCCGAGTGGCAGGCAGTGACTAGTGGGGTACCGCAGGGATCGGTGCTAGGACCCCAGCTATTCACAATATATATTAATGATCTAGACGAGGGGACTAGATGTAATATCTCCAAGTTTGCAGACGACACAAAGCTGGGTGGGCGTGTGTGCTGTGAGGAGGATGCCGAGAAACTCCAGTATGATTTGGACAGGCTGGGTGATTGGGCAGATGCATGGCAGATGCAGTATAATGTGGATAAATGCGAGGTTATCCACTTTGGTGGCAAAAACAGGAAGACAGATTATTATCTGAACGGCAATAGATTGGGAGAAGGGGAAGTGCAACGAGACCTGAGTGTCCTTGTGCACCAGTCGCTGAAGGTAAGCATGCAGGTGCAGCAAGCGGTTAAGAAGGCAAATGTTATGTTGGCCTTCATAGTGAGAGGATTTGAGTACAGGAGCAAGGATGTCTTGCTGCAGTTGTACAGGGCCTTGGTGAGACCACACCTTGAGTATTGTGTGCAGTTTTGGTCACCTTATCTGAGGAAGGATGTTCTCGCCATGGAGGGAGTGCAGCGAAGATTCACCAGACTCATACCTGGGATGGCAGGAATGACGTATGAGGAGAGATTGGGTCGATTGGGCTTATATTTGCTGGAGTTTAGAAGAATGAGAGGGGATCTCATTGAAACTTATAAAATTCTAACAGGACTAGACAGACTAGATGCAGGAAGGATGTTCCTGATGGCGGGGGAGTCCAGAACCAGGGGTCACAGCCTAAAGATAAGGGGTAAGCCATTTAGGACAGAGATGAGGAGGAATTTCTTCACTCAGAGAGTGGTGAACCTGTGGAATTCTCTACCACAGAAGGCTGTTGAGGTCAATTCATTAGATATATTCAAGAAAGGAGTTAGATATATTTCTTAAAGCTAAAGGGATCAAGGGATATGGGGAGAAAGCAGGGACAGGGTACTGAATTTGGATGATCAGCCATGATCTCATTAAATGGCGGAGCAGGCTCGAGGGGCCGAATGGCCTACTCCTGCTCCTATCTTCTATGTTTCTATAAAAAATATGAAGGAAAATGCACAATCTGGTACGTGCAATAAACAATAAGTTAATTATTTAGCTGAATCAGATGGGGAGTTAAGAAAGTATCCTAATCTCTGAGGGTTTGTATGGCAAATAGAGACCAGACTGAACTGCATTCCAGTGGTTTTTAATGCTCGCTCAATCCTTTGATTCAGGGATGCTTGTTTGCAGAAATGGTTTAACATAGAAGTATCAAGCAGCACTATCTGGGTTCTGGCAAATGCATTTTAGACTATGGTACCGGTGAGGAAGAGTGTTTCATTGAAGGACTAATCTAACTTAGGTCAGTTCCAACTAATAATATACTAAGATGTGTGATACTAAATAAATGCGCTGTAACATTACTTAGGAATAACTCATTTACAAGCTGGTATTACCAGTTTAAAATGAAATATATTTTTAGAAGTGATTTTATGAAAATTTAGACCTTGAATTTTTTGGGGAAATGCAATACTGCAAAATATATTTTTCCTCCTCTCCCATGGCTGTTTTCTCCCATCGTCTCTCAGATGAATTTCTGGCTTTAACCTGTTGATGATGATAGAGTGGGGGGAGGGAGAGGCGGAGGCTTGGGATATCTGTGTTGCTCCAAAGTGCTGAGTATGTGCCACTTTCATCAGTTGCATTTCCAACCCTGAATCTGTGCCCATCTTTCCCGCAACTCTACTTTTGAATCTTTCTAATCAGGTTTCCGCCTGCCACAGCACTGAAACATTTATACATAAGAACATAAGAAATAGGAGCAGGAGTCGGCCATTTGGCCCTTCGAGCCTGCTCCGCCATGCAATAAGATCATGGCTGATCTTCTACCTAATTTCCAGTTTCCTGAAATATCCCCATATCCCTTGATTCCCTTAATATCCAAAAATCTATCGATCGCTGTCTTGAATATGCTCAACGACTGAGCCTCCACAACCCTCTGGGGTCGAGAATTCCAAAGATTCACCACCCTCTGAGTGAAGAAATTTCTCCTCATCTCAGTCCGAAATGGCCAACCCCTAATTCTGAGACTGTGACCCCTGGTTCTAGACTCCCCAGCCAGGGGAAACATCCTCCCTGAATATAGGCCTAGTCTACTCAATCTGTCCTCATCGGACAATCCCCCCATCCCAGGAACCAATCTGGTGAACCTTCGTTGCACTCCCTCTCTGGCAAGTATATCCTTCCTTAGGTAAGGAGACCAACCTTAACCAAAGTTACAAATGACATCCTCTGTGACTGTGGTGCAGTATCCATCCTTGTGTTCATTGACCTTCCATAAACTTCAGCTCATCCAACCTCTGCTGCCTGTATCCTATTCTGCATCAAGCCCCGCTCACCCATCACCCTGTCCTTGCTGACTGATGTTGGCTTGTGATCCCCCAGCACCTGAATTTTGAAATTTCTATTCTGGTGTTTAAATCCCTTCATGTCTTTGCCCCATCCTATCTCTGTAACCGCTATCCCTATAATCCCTCCCTCTGAACTCTTCATCTTTTCATTCCTCTGATTCTGACTCTGGTTTCTTGTGCCACCCCTTCCTTCGCCCCAGTATTTGGTGGTTGTGCCTTCAATCGCTTAGGCGCTGTGCCCTGAAATTCCCTCCCAACTGCTCCACCGCTCCTTCTCTCTCTCCTCCTTTAAGATTTTCCTTAAATTTCTCACCCTTCCTAACATCTCCTCTGGCGCTGCATCAAATATGATTTTTTTATTCCATCTCTGTGAAGCAGCTTTGGACATTTTTTTAATACTAAAAGGTGGTGTATAAATGCAAATTTTTTAGATTCCTAAATCGGGGCGAGAATGATTTAAGAAATAGAGGTGATGGTGGGACTGGTTTTGGGCATTTCAGCAACAATGGGGGCAATTTTAACCCCCAAAAATGGGTGGGTTGGGGTCTGGGGAGATATTAAAATTTTAAAAATCTCAAACCCGGCCATTTAAATATTATAATGAGGCTGGAAGCTCTGCTAAAACTCCACAGCATGCGGGGAAACTCGGACTTACGGGTTTTCCGACCGAAAATCTGCGTCCCCGGTTACCAAACCCGCTCCTGTCAATATCGGGGCCAATGTCTGAAATAGCAGTGAATGTTATTACTAGCAAGTGGGAGAGATTTTATATGCATTTGTCATGATGATTAAAAAGAAGTATGTCATTTATTAACATCGTGTGCCAGATGATACGATAACGATTTTATTGTGGCTCTTGATGTGATTTATATCAGCTTGTGTGTTTGGCAAATAAATGTTCTGAAGTGTTCTTTAAGATGGGTGTGGAGAGCAGATGTTGGAAGCCATCCAAAATTGTCATTCATTTCAAATAGTGGCCCAGGAATGGGAGGAAGAGAAAACCTGGAAGTGAAGGTAAAATGAGAGAAGCAAATTCAAATAATGAAAGAATGCAGCTGGAGAAAATACAGAAATCACAGGAACAAAGTCAAGAAATAAAAACAGCAGAAGAAAGAGACAGAGAAGGTAGAAACAATGTGAGAGTGAATAGTAATTTATAAATACTTTAATGTAGTAAAACCTTACATTAAATTAGTCTTGATATACACAACAGTGAAAATGCTTCAAAAAAGTATAGAATGTGGCAGAGCCACTAAAGGACTCAGATCGTTTGTATATAATTCCCTTTAACAACATGTTAGCTACAGCCTGAGTCTGTATCTTTATTTATACTGTTTACTTGTACAGAGCGTGATTACTTTAACAGCGCGGGTAAACGCGATGATGTCACGCCGTACATCACGTGATCCCCCACTGGCAGGAAGAACGTGATGACGTCATGACGTCAACCACGGGACCAGCCAGCAGTCCTCGTGGAGCCTCCAAACTGAATAGACCTACACTCGATGTTCTCCTGCAGTTACTTGTTTAAACCTGTTAGTTTCCATTAAACTTCGTTTTGTTTAAGCGCCTGAGTGGACCTCAGTCTTTGGATAGGAACTAGACATTCCTACATTGGTGACCCTGACTTTTGTGAACGGTTTTCGCAGAAGGTAATCAACATGGAAACGTACGCCGTTACCTTAAAGCTACCGCAGTTCTGGGAGCAACAACCAGCTGCGTGGTTCATCCCGGCTGAAGCCCAGTTCACCATCAGGGACATCGTTGCGGATCAGACCTGTTATTATTACGTGGTCTCCGCCCTCGACAGCACCACAGCCTCGCGGATCGTTAGCCTTCTCGGTAGTCCGCCTACTGATCGCAAGTATGACACCTTAAAGGCGCGGTTGCTGCAGGTTTTCGGGCTCACGAAGTCGGAGCGCGCCCGCCGGCTGCTCGCTATGCCCGGCCTTGGGGACCCCAAGCCATCCGAGCTCATGAGCCGGATGCTCACGCTCCTCGGGTCCGAGCCGGAATGCTTCCTCTTCAGGGAGCTATTCCTCAGCCTACTCCTGGAGCAAGTTCAGGCTGCCCTAGCCAGGTCCAAAGTCACAGACGGCGCGGAGCTTGCTGCCAAAGCGGACAAGATCTTCGCGGTGACACAACAGCACTGTGCGGCCACGAGGCGCCCATCCCCCACAGACGCTGCTCCAGCTCCTCAATCAGCGGGGTTGTGCTTTTACCACGCCCGTTTTGGCGTGAAAGCAAGATGCTGCCGCCCTCCCTGCAGTTTTTTGCACAAAAAAAACATCTACAGCCACCCTGGCGAAGGAGGACTGGGTCTAATGAGCGCCCCGTGGCTGCGATGGCCATTGGAGATTCAGGGAAGCTTCTTTTCATCACCGACTCCCTATCTGGTCGACGTTTCCTTTGCGACACTGAGGCGCAGTGTAGCATCCTACCTGCATCAAATCTTGATATACTAGCTGGGGGCCACGGCCCCGCCCTCGCGGCGGTTAATGGCGCGGCCGTTCGGACCTTCGGAAGGCGGCGGGTCCAGGTGTGTTTCGGCGGCCAGCGTTTCCACTGGGAATTCATCACGGCCAAAGTCACGCAGGCCATCCTTGGGGCGGATTTTTTGTGTGCCAACGGCCTCCTGGTCGATGTCAGGCACCGCCGGTTGATCAATGCGGCCACGTTCCACTCCATCCCGTGCCACCACGGTAACGCCGTGCCACGCACTGTCTTCTGTGCGTTCCCACCTCCAGACGACTTCACTCGGCTCCTCGGAGAGTTCCCCGATCTGACCAGGCCCACTTTCTCCTCCTCGGCTACAAAACATGGTGTGGAACATCACATCACCACCACCGGCGCCCTGGTTTACGCAAGGGCCCGACGACTCGAACCCGGCAAGCTCGCGGCTGCAAAAGTGGAGTTCGACACGATGGAGCGGCTGGGGATTATTTGCCGGTCGAATAGTCCCTGGTCTTTGCCTCTCCACATTGTTCCGAAACCCGGTGGTGGATGGCGGCCATGCGGCGACTGCCGACGCCTGAATGACGCCAGTACTCCTGATCGGTACCCGATCCCGCATATCCAAGATTTCTCGGCCCATTTGGCGGGAAATACCTTTTTTTAAAAAGTCGACCTCGTCCGTGGTTACCACCAGGTCCCCGTGCACCCGCAAGACGTCCCGAAAACCGCAGTCATCACCCCATTTGGCCTGTTCGAATTTCTGCGGATGTCGTTTGGCTTGAACGCTGCACAGGCTTTCCAGCGCTTGATGGACTCCGTACTTCAGGACCTAAAATTCCTCTTCGTCTACCTCGACGACATCCTCATCGCCAGCCCTAGCAAAGAGGAGCACTTCTGCCATTTATGCACCCTCTTCACACGCCTCAGCCAACACAGTTTGATTATCAACCCGGCCAAGTGCCAGTTTGGCCTGCAGCGGATTGATTTCTTGGGCCACCGCATTACATCAGATGGCGCAATCCCCTTACAGATGAAGGTCGAGGCGGTTACATCTTTCCCACGCCCGCAGACCATCAAGGCACTACAGGAGTTCCTCGGGATGGTCAAATTTTATCACCGGTTCATCCCTAAGGCGGCTATGCTTATGCAGCCCTTGTACGAGGCCCTCAAGGCCAAGTCCAGTAAGGATCCGATCAGCTGGACGGCCGAGATGGACCGGGCGTTCGTCGACACCAAAGGCGCCTTGGCCAATGCAACCATGCTGGCGTACCCACTTCCAGGTGCCACCATTGCCCTTACCACCGACGCGTCGGACTACGCAATCGGCGCAGTGCAGGAACAGTGGGTGAATGGGACGTGGCAACCGCTGGCATTTTTCAGCCGTCAATTACGGCGAAACGAAAGAAAGTACAGCACTTTCGACCAGGAGTTGCTGGCCCTTTTTCTAGCCATCCGCCATTTCTGGTTCTTACTAGAGGGACGTCCGTTCACGGCTTATGTGGACCACAAGCCACTAACGTACGCTATGGCCAAGACCGCCGAACCGTGGTCAGCTCGGCAACAACGTCACCTGACATTCATTTCAGAATTCACCACGGACATTCAGCATTTGTCCGGCAAAGACAACCTGGTGGCGGATTGCCTCTCCCGCGCGACTGTGCACGCGGTCCAACTCGGAATCGACTATGCCCTCATGGCTGTGGATCAAGCCGACGTCAAATTCCATGCCGCAGGCACCTCACTACTTTGCGACGTCTCCATGGGAGTTCCCCGCCCTATCATTCCAGTCGCCTGGCGCCAGAAAGTGTTCGACGTCATACACGGGTTGTCACACCCTGGCATGAGGGCCTCGCGAAGGCTGATGTCGTCAAAATTCGTCTGGAAGGGTATGCACCTGGATGTCCATGACTGGGCCAACACCTGCGTGGTCTGCCAAAAGGCCAAGGTACAGCGTCATGTAAAAGCTCCATTGGCCACCTTCGCTGTTCTGGAGCGCAGATTCGACCACGTGAATGTGGACCTCGTGGGGTCACTTCCAACTTCTCAAGGTTTTACACACATCCTCACAATGGTAGACCGCACCACTAGATGGCCAGAGGCAGTTCCTTTGGTTTCCACCACTTTGGCAGACGTGGCCAGAGCTTTCATCTCCTCTTGGGTTGCTCGATTCGGGGTACCAGCGGACATCTCTTCCGATCGTGGACCGCAGTTTTCCTCTGAGCTCTGGAACGCTGTGGCTCAGGGGCTCGGCACCAAACTACATCGAACCATCGCCTATCATCCACAGGCGAACGGCCTGTGCGAGCGATTCCACAGGTCGCTCAAAGCCGCTCTGCGGGCCAGTCTTCAAGGCGCGGGATGGGTGGACAGACTTCCCTGGGTCCTTTTGGGTCTTCGTACGGCGCCCAAAGAAGATTTACAATCGTCCTCGGCGGAACTCGTATATGGCCAGCCACTACGAGTACCAGGGGATTTCCTCCCGTCTCCAACAGAGCCATGGTCCGCATCCCAGCAACTCGTCAGCCACCAGGAAGCGGCCAGATGTTTCGCTCCAGTGCCTACGTCACATCACGTATTTCAGAGCTCCCACGTCGCAACTGAGCTGAAAAGCACCGAGTACGTGTTTATCCGCCACGACGCTCACCAGGACCCGCTCAAGCCTCCTTACACTGGTCCCTTCCGCGTCATAGAGCCGGGAGACAAAACCTTTGCGGTCGATGTCGGAGGCAAACCGGACCACATATCGATTGACTGGCTGAAGCCGGCACACTTAGACCTGGACTGCCCAGTCGAAATCGTTCAACCGCCAAAACGGGGCCGACCGCCCACAGTCGCCATGCCAGATCCACCACAACCGCCCGACAGCTCGACCACCGTCCATCAGCTTCCACTCCAGGGTTACAGAAGTCGCTCGGACAGGCTTGTCAGGCCTCCTCGCCGTCTCACTTTTGCTGTTAAAGACAATTCTGGGGGGGCACATATGGCGGAGCCACTAATGGACTCAGATCGTTTGTATATAATTCCCTTTAACAACATGTTAGCTACAGCCTGAGTCTGTATCTTTATTTATACTGTTTACTTGTACAGAGCATGATTACTTTAACAGCGCGGGTAAACGCGATGACGTCACGCCGTACATCACGTGATCCCCCACTGGCGGGAAGAATGTGATGACGTCATGACGTCAACCACGGGACCAGCCAGCAGTCCTTGTGGAGCCTCCAAACTGAATAGACCTACACTCGATGTTCTCCTGCAGTTACTTGTTTAAACCTGTTAGTTTCCATTAAACTTCGTTTTGTTTAAGCGCCTGAGTGGACCTCAGTCTTTGGATAGGAACTAGACATTCCTACAAGAAACTAGTTTATTGTTTTTGTATTTTCTTGGTTGGATCCATTTCCCTCTGTGTGGAAAATAACATAGAAACATAGAAGATAGAAGCAGGAGTAGGCCATTCGGCCCTTTGAGCCTGCTCCGCCATTCAATGAGATCATGGCTGATCATCCAAATTCAGTACCCTGTCCCTGCCTTCTCCCCATATCCCTTGATCCCTTTAGCCTTAAGAAATATATCCAACTCCGTCTTGAATATATTTAATGAACTGGCCTCCACCGCCCTCTGTGGCAGAGAATTCCGCAGGTTCACCACTTTCTGGGTGAAGAAATTCCTCCTCATTTCAGTCCTAAATGGCTTACCCCTTATCCTTAGACTATGACCCCTGGTTCTGGACTCCCCGGCCATCAGAAACATCCTTCCTGCATCTAGTCTGTCCAGGCCTGACAGAATTTTATAGGTTTCGATGAGATCCCCTCTCAATCTTCTAAACTCCAGTGAGTATAAGCCCAATCGACACAATCTCTCCTCATACGTCATTCCTGCCATCCCAGGTATCAGCCTGGTGAATCTTCACTGCACTCCTTCCATGGCAAGAACGTCCTTCCTCAGGTAAGGCGACCAAAACTGCACACAATACTCAAGCTGCGGTCTCACCAAGGCCCTGTACAACTGTAGCAAGACATCCTTGTTCCTGTACTCAAACCCTCTTGCTACGAAGGCCAACATACCATTTGCCTTCTTAACCGCCTGCTGCACCTGCATGCTTACCTTCAGCGACTGGTGCACAAGAACACCCAGGTCTCTTTGCACTTCCCCTTCTCCCAATCTATTGCCATTCAAATAATAATCTGCCTTCCTGTTTTTGCCACCAAAGTGGATAACCTCACATTTATCCACATTATAGTGCATTTGCCATGTTTCTGCCCAATCACCCAACCTGTCCAAATCGTATTGGAGTTTCACGACATCCTCCTCACAGCATACCCTCCCACCCAGCTTTGTGTTATCTGCAAATTTGGAGATATTACATCCAATTCCCTCGTCCAGATCATTAATATATATTGTGAACAGCTGGGGTCCTAGGACCGATCCTTGTGGTACCCCACTAGTCACTGCCTGCCACTCAGAAAATGACCCGTTTATTCCAACTCTTTGCTTTCTGTCCGCCAACCAGTTCTCTATCCAAGTCAATACCTTGCCCCCAATCCCATGTGCCTTAATTTTGTACGCTAATCTCTTATGTGGGAGCTTATCGAAAGCCTTCTGAAAGTCCAAATACACCACATCCACTGGTTCTCCCTTAGCTATTTTACCAGTTACATCCTCAAAAAATTCCAGTAGATTAGTCAAGCATGATTTACCTTTTGTAAATCCATGTTGACTTTGTCTGATCCTGTCACTGCTTTCCAAGTGCTCTGCTATTACATCTTTTATAATGGACTCTAGCATTTTCCCCACTACCGATGTCAGGCTTACCAGTCTATAATTCCCCGCTTTTTCTCTACCACCTTTTTTGAATAGTGGGGTAACATTAGCTACCCTCCAATCCATGGGTACTGTTCCAGAGTCTATCGAGTTCTGGAAGATGACCAGCAATGCATCTACTATTTCTAGGGCCACTTCCTTAAGTACCCTGGGATGTAGATTATCAGGCCCTGGGGATTTATCGGCCTTCAGTCCCATCAATTTTCCTAACACCATTTCCCTACAAATACTGATTTCTTTCAGTTCCACCCTTTCATCAGACCCTATGTTCCCCGACATCTCTGGGAGGTTATTTGTGTCCTCCTTTGTGAAGACAGAACCAAAATATGTATTTAGTTGGCCTGCCATTTCTTTGTTCCCCATTATAAATTCCCCTGATTCTGACTGCAAGGGACCTACGCTTGACTTCACCAATCTTTTTCTCTTCACATATCTATAAAAGCTTTTACAGTCAGTTTTTATGTTCCCTGAAAGCTTACTCTCATATTCTATTTTCCCTTTCTTAATTAATCCCTTTGTCCTCCTTTGTTGAATCCTAAACTGTTCCCAATCCTCAGGATTATTGCTTTTTCTGGCCAATTTATATGTCCTCTCCTTGGATCTTATGCTATCCCTAATTTCCCTTTTTAGCCACGGTTGAGTCACCTTTTTTGTTTTATTTTTATGCCAAACTGGGATGAACAAATTCTGTAGCTCATCCATTCAGTCTTTGAATGTTTGCCATTGCCTATCCACTGTCAACCCTTTGAGTGTCATTCCCCAATCAACCCTACCCAACTCGCTCCTCAGACCATCGTAGTTTCCTTTATTTAAATTGAGGACCCTAGTCTCTGAGTCAACTACTTCATTCTCCATCTTAATGAAGAATTCGAACATATTATGACCGCTCCGACCCAAGGGGCCTCGTACAACAAGATTGCTAATTAATCCTTTCTCGTTACATAATACCCAGTCTAAGATGGCCTGATCTCTGGTTGGTTCCTCGACATATTGGTCCAGGAAACCATCCCGTAAACACTCCAGGAATTCCTCCTCCACAGTATTGTTACTAATTTGGTTGGCCCAATCTATATGTAGATTAAAGTCACCCATGATGACTCATGTGCCCTTATTGCACGCTTCTTTAATTTCCCTTTTAATGCCATCCACAACCTCCGCCTTACTGTTTGGAGGTCTATATACCACTCCCACTAACGTTTTTTCCCCTTAGTATTTCTCAATTCTACCCATACAGATTCCACATCATCAGAGCTAATATCCTTCATTACAATTGTGTTAATCCCTTCTTTAACCAGTAATGCTACCCCACCTCCCTTTCCTTTTTGCCTATCTTTCCTGAATATCGAATACCCCTGGATGTTGAGTTCCCAGTCTTGGCCATCCTTGAGCCACGTTTCTGTAATCCCAACCAAATCGTATTCGTTTACCTCTATTTGCGCAGCCAATTCATCCACCTTATTACAAATGCTCCTCGCATTAAGACACAAACCTTCAGGCTTGTTTTTTTAACGCTCTTAGACCTATTAGAATTATTATTTACTGTGGCCATGTTTGATTTAAAACGTTGATTTCTCTGACTGCCACTTTTGTTTTTCTCCTTCCTATCTTTTGCTTTTATCCTTGTTTCCCTTTCCTCTGTCTCCCTGCTCAGGTTCCCAACCCCCTGCCATTTTAGTTTAAACCCTCCCCCACAGCACTCGCAAACACTCCCCCTAGGACATCGGTTCCAGCCCTGCCCAGGTGCAAACCGTCCGGTTTGAACTGGTCCCACCTCCCCCAGAACCGGTTCCAATGTCCCAGGAACTTGAATCCCTCCCCCTGGCACCATTCCTCTAGCCACGTATTCATCTGAAGTATCCTTCTATTTCTACTCTGACTAGCACGTGGCACTGGTAGCAATCCTGAGATTACTACCTTTGAGGTCCTGTTTTTTAATTTATCTCCTAACTCCCTATATTCCGCTTTTAGGACCTCATCCCGCTTTTTACCTATATCGTTGGTGCCTATATGCACCATGACAACTGGCTGTTCACCCTCCCCTTCCAAGATGTTCTGCAGCCGCTCGGAGACATCCTTGACCCTTGCACCCGGGAGGCAACACACCATCCTGGAGTCTTGTTTGCGGCTGCAGAAACACCTATCTATTCCCCTTACAATAGAATCCTCTATTACTATAGCTCTACCCCTCTTTTTCCTCCCATTCTGTGCAGCAGAGCCACCCCTGGTGCCAGGAAGTTGGCTGCTGCTGCCTTCCTCTGATAAGCCATCCCCCCCAACAGTACCCAAAGTGGTGTATCTGTTGGAGAGGGGGATGGCCACAGGGGACCCCTGCACTACCTGCCTGCGCCTAATACTCTGCCTGTTGGTCACCCGTTCCCTTTCTTCCTGTTCAACCTCTACCTGCGCTGTGTCCAACTCCGTAAACGTGCTATTCACGCTGTCCTGAGCATCGTGAATGCTCCAGTATGCAACCAATCGCAGCTCCAGTGCCGCAATGCGGTCTGTCAGTAGCTGCAGCTGGATGCACTTCCTGCACATGTAGTTGTCAGAGACACAGGAAGTGTCCCTGATTTCCCACATATCGCAGGAGGAGCATATCACGTGGCCCGGCTGTCCTGCCATGACTTACCCTTTAATTAATTGAATTTAAATTAAATCAATCAATCCCACTAATTACACTACAGTTAACTGGTTTACCAACAGTCCCCGCTACACCAGAGAGACCTTAGTAACTATAAACCACAGAGTAAAAGTTTAAAAAAGATTGAAATACTTACCAACCAATAACTTACCTGCTTCCTGGTGATGTCACACTTTGATTACTTTTTACCTCTCTCCCCCGCTGTTGAATTGGTAAGGCGCGTTCACTGCTGCCGCCGGGTTTAAGCTCCGCCGCTCCTCACTGCTCCCACACAGGTCCGATGCTCTGGTCGGGCCTCGTTCACTGCTGCCGCCAGTTTTAACTGCCGCCGCTCCTCACTGATCCCACACAGGTTCGATGCTCTGGTCGGGCCTCGTTCACTGCTGCCACCGGTTTTAACTGCCGCCGCTCCTCACTGCTCCCACACAGGTCCGATGCTCTGGTCGGGCCTCGTTCACTGCTGCTGCCGGTTTTAACTGCCGCCGCTCCTCACTGCTCCCACACAGGTCTGATGCTCTGGTCGGGCCTCGTTCACTGCTGCCGCCGGTTTTAACTGCCGCCGCTCCTCACAGCTCCCACACAGGTCCGATGCTCTTTTACTGAAACGGCATTGTAAATCTCCTTAGTTTGGTGAAAGAATGTTTCTTTTTCTTCAAGTTATCACTTGTCTGCGCAGAGGAAAATATGCAGCAAAAGCAAGGATCAAGCACATCTGGAGGGACTTTAGTATTACAGGTGTGTAGCCAACAATAGACCATGGCCATGAAATCTTGCAGTGGTTCTACCAGTGACTTGCCGTAAGTCCAACAGGAGGCTGGTAGAACTGCCATAGAATTTCAGCACCCATGTTTTAAAAAAGACTTGCATTGATATAGCACCTTTCACAAACTCAGGACTGACATAAGAAAACTACTAGGCACTTGGTCTGAGTATTAAACAAGGCTTTAATCAACTGTTTTTCAACATGGAGATCTAGTTGTGTCCTTCACTAGTTCCTGTTAAAGAATGTCCTGAGCAAGCTGGGCCCATGCCCGAGTACTTATACTCTCCCTGGACAGCGTCACCAGCAGGCCGCCCAGTATCATTTCATAAGTCATTTCCACATGAATGACAAGATTCATGTCAAGGACGTTTCAAAGTGCTTCACAGCCAATGAAGTACAGTCAACTAAGCTACGTGAGATAGTACAAAAAGAGGACCCAACAATTGTGGACAACAATACTCCATTTTTGTTACAGTGCTGACAGTTTGATTAATAATCACTGTGCCTTGGCGTTTTCAAACCCAATTTCAACAAATGGTAACACTGAGGTAAACCTCAGAGGCACGGCTGCACAAAGCATTCATTTAAACAAAGTGGAGTCCCGAGCACAAATCATAGTTTAAAACTTCACTTCAATACGGGTGGACAGTTTTTGGCTGGTTTTGTGGTGGAGGTTGGAATAAAGTTCTTAAAATATATTTTTATATACCTTCTCCAGCCCTACAATTGCCACGAGAACTCTGCGTTCCTCCAACTCTGGCCTCTTGTGCATCCAAAAATCCCTTTACCTCACCATTAGCAGCCATGCCTCCAGCTGCCTTGGCCCCAAGCTCTGAAATGCCCTCCCTACACCTCTCCGCCTCTCTCCTGCTTTAAGACCCTCTTTATAACCCACCTCTTTTACCAAGCTGTTACTTACCGCTGCCAATATTTTTTTCTTTGGTTTGGTGTTGATGTTTGACTGATTATGTTTCTGTGAAGTGCCTTGGGTTGCTTTTCTATGTTAAATGTACTATATAAATTTAAGTTGTTGTTTTGTGCACCTTAATCTATGGTGAGGCGGCCCTCAGTGCTGGGGCCGTGGAGATCAGAGTTGAAATTTGGGAGGTGGGTTGAGATGCATTTAAGATGGAACAGAAGGAGGAGAAGAGTAGAAAGCCAGTGTAACAGAAGTAGAAAGGGGAGGGAGTGGGAGTATGGTTAGGAGTGAGAATTCAAATGTGTGGAGAGAGAAAGTTGAAGAATTCAGAGTTTACAGGAGAGGGGGGAAGAGCAGAGTCCTGGGAGCAGAATGGAGTGAAGGCTAGCAGTGGCCAAAGGGAGGTGAGGATAAAAGGGACTTCAGGATGGAAGTGAAGTGGAAGGTAGATACAAAATATTTAACAAAAGAATGTATTTATTCAAATAGTTAATAAAATATGGTGTAAATATAAGTTTTACCTGTAAATTTGGGTCTTGATTACTGCTTCATACTGTTTAGTTCTTATGGTGTCATGTTCTTATGGAAACACTTCTACACACAAAGGGTGGTAGAAGTTTGGAACTCTTCTACAAATGGCAGTTGATGCTAGATCAATTGTTAATTTTAAATCTGAGATTGTTAGATTTCTGTTAACCAAAGGCATTAAGGGATATGGGGAAAAGGCAAGTATATGGAGTTAGGTCACAGATCAACCATGATCTCACTGAATCGCAGAACAGGTTCGAAGGGCTAAATGGCCTACTCCTGTTCCTATGTTCTTTATGTGTATGAAAAATAAGAAATTTGCATAATAAATATGAACCAATTAGCTGGAATTGAATGGAAGAAATTTGAATTGAGGTGGGCCAAATTTGAACATGAGTCAATCAGCTGTAAGCGTGACTCAGCTGATAGAATTTGGAACACTTTTATCTGTGAGTGAGGAACAGTGTGACTGATAGGACATGTATGACAGACAGGAAGTGCACACAGACTAACTGTTCTACAGTAATAGTAGATCTCCTGTGGGGTTGCACAGTCAGTCAGAGGTTAGGTTGTTACAAGGGGGTACTGGGTGAGGTAGATGTGCATATCTCCAGTGATAGAAATTTCTAAGACTTAGTGAAGCTTATTATTGTTTTATTTTTCTCGGGACGTGGATGACGCAGGCAAGGCTGAATTTATTGTCCACCCCTAGTTGCCCTGATTAGGTGGTGGTGGGCTTGCTCCTTGAATGATGATCAGTCCATGTGCTGGTGGTGCAAGGTCGGGAGGTCCAGGATATTGAGCCAGTGATGTTGAATGCATGTCCAAGTCAGGATGGTTTGTGAATTGGAGGTGATTGTGTTCTCACAAAATTGCTATGGATGCAGGGCGAAGGAAGACAATGCGGGCCAGCATATATGCAGCTTGGGATGAACAATCAGACTGACTACAGCGTTATCAGTAAAATAAAGAGAGATGAGATAGATAATAACAAAAGGAAACAGGCTGAAGGAATCACCGATGAGAGAGAGCAAGCTTTTTCTTCTCTCGTGTTCAGGAGTGGGGGAAGTTTAGAAGGGTCTCCCCAGATAAGGAAGCCATATTGAAGTCTTGGATAGACTTGGAGTTGAAAGAGAGCAAAGAATGATTGTGCATTGCTTCGTGAAAATGCATAAAACGTGCATGTTAAATGTATGTGTATTCAGCGACAATTCATTTTTTTTTAAAACATAAGATATTTATAGCCACTCCTTCTGTCCCTATGTAACTGGTTCTTATTTTGCATCTTTGATTAAACTACGTTTTGACAGTTTTAATAATTATGTGAGTGCCATAGCTTCAAGTTTGCTCTAGGTGTCAACCCTTACTCACTTTAAATTTCCTTCAATAAGATACGGAATTGAAAATTTATTCAGAAAGTTCCAGGTTTGATCCCTCCCCTGTGCTTCTGCTGTGGGAGTGAAAATGCAACAATTGGTCTGAGTGTCCCAGGAAAGGAAAAAATAAATCAGCTGGCATCCAGCTATTGATTGCTATCTTGTGAGCTGTTGCATAGTGCAGCGTCTCTAGTCTCTCCTCAGAAGAAAAGTCTCTCCTCTCTGGTATCATCTTACTGTGGGCCAGATTTTGCGGTAAAAATAACAGCGAGGCTATCAGCGCTCACCGTTATTAATGTGTAAATTGGACAGCAACTTCCGGCGGCCTCACATACGCAGTTAAATGTGTAAATCAGGATGTTGCTGTCCGAGAAGTCCTGCTCCTTTAGAAGCTGCGTGATAATGGAATCTCGCTGAGAGACTCGGCATTCAAATACATTGAACAGCGTGAAATTGCTGTACTTATGTGATATATACCCACTAAACTCACCAGAAAAAGTTAGGGCTTGTCCATTCCAGTGTAAGTACCCCTTTAATGGCGTGATAAGTCTTACTGCCAAACAACCTCCCTGACACTGAAAAATAACTTTAACTAGCATGGAGTCTCATTCCTTCAAATTTTAATTATTGTCAATTTAAAAAAATTTAAACATTTAATTTTTTTTTTACATTTTTACTTTCTGTCTTTTATTTCTCTCTCTTAAACCAGTCTTTCTTTCCTTCTCTATTTTTCTTTCGGTACCTGATTTGACATTGAATTCACTATTTAAACTGATAGACCTAGTTCAGACGCTGTGCTGTTCATTAATGATTCTTCAATTTACATAAGACATAGGAGCAGGAGTAGGTCATTTGGCCCCTCGAGCCTGCTCCGACATTCAATAAGATCACGGCTGATCTGATCTTGGCCTGAACTCCACTTCCCTACCCGCTCCCCATAACCCTTGACTCCCTTATCGTTCAAAAATCTGTCTATCTCCACCTTAAATATATTCAATGACCCAGCCTCCACAGCTCTCTGGGGAAGAGAATGCCAAAGATTCACAACCCTCTGAAAGAAGAAATTCCTCCTCATTTCCGATTTAAAAGGGTGTCCCATTATTGTGAAATTATGCCCCCTAGTTCTAGATTCCCCCACAAAGGAAACATCCTCTGCATCTGTCAAGCCCCTTCAGAATCTTATGTTTCAATAAGATCCCCTCTCATTCTTCTAAAATCCAATGAGTATAGGCCCAACCTGCTCAACCTTTCTTCATAAGACAACCCCTTCTCTGAACTGCCTCCAATGCAAATACATCCTTCCTTAAATAAGGAGACCAAAACTGTACACAGTACTCCAGGTGTGGTCTCACCAAAGCCCTGTACAGTTGTAACCGGACTTATCTACTTTTATACTCCATTCCCTTTGCAATAAAGGCCAACACTCCATTTGCCTTCCTAATTACTTGCTGTACCTGCATGCTAACTTTTTGTGATTCATGTACAAGGACCGCCGATCCCTCTGTACCTCAGCATTTTGTAATCTCTCCCCATTTAAATAATAATTTGTTTTTTTATTTTTCCTACCAAAGTGCATTTTCCCACATTAAACTCCATCTGCCAGATTTTTGCCCACTCACTTAGCCTATCTATATCCCTTTGGACTGTCTTTGTGTCCTCCACACAATTTGCTTTCCCACCTATCTTTGTATCATCAGCAAATTTGGCTACATTACACTCAGTCCCTGCATCCAAGTCATTAATATAGATTGTAAATAGTTGAGGCCCCAGCACTGATCCCTGCGGCACCCCACTAGTTACAGTTTGCCAACCTGGAAATGACCCATTTATCCCGACTCTCTGTTTTCTGTTAGTTAGCCACTCCTCTATCCATGCTAATATATTACCCCCCAACCCTGTGAGCTCTTATCTTGTGTAGTAACCTTTTATGTGGCATGTTATTGAATACCTTCTGGAAATCCAAAGACACGACATCTACTGGTTCCCCTTTATCCACCCTACTCGTTACATCCTCAAATAACTCCAGCAAATTTGTCAAACATGATTTCCCTTTCATAAAACCATGCTGACGCTGCTTGACTATATTATGATTTTCTAAATGTCCTGCTATCACTTCCTTAATGATGGACTCCAGCATTTTCCCAATGACAGATGTTAGGCTAACTGGTCGATAGTTGCCTGCTTTCTGTCTCCCTCCTTTCTTAAATAGGGGCGTTACATTTGTAGTTTTCCAGTCCGCTGGGACCTCTCCAGAATCCAGGGCATTTTGGTAGATTACAACCAGTGCATCCACTATCTCTGCAGCCACCTCTTTTAAGACTCTAGGATGCAGGTCATCAGGTCCAGGGGACTTGTCCACCTTTAGTCCCATTAGTTTGCCAATACTTTCTCTCTAGTGATAGTGATTGTTTTAAGTTCCCCACCCCACCTCAATAGCCCCTTGATTATCCATTATTGGGATGCTTTTAGTGTCTTCTACCGTGAAGACCGATACAAAATATTAGTCCAAGGTCTCCGCCATTTCCCTGTTTCCCATTATTAATTCCCCAGACTCATCCTCTAGGGGACCAACATTTACTTTAGCTACTCTCTTCCTTTTTATATACCTGTAGAAGCTCTTACTGTCTGTTTTTGTATTTCTTGCTAGCTTACTCTCAAGCTATCTTCTCTCTCGTAATCATTTTTTTAGTCGTCCTTTGCTGCTTTTTAAAAATTTCCCAATCCTCTGGCCTTTCACTATTCTTCACAACATTGTATGCTTTTGTTTTCAATTTGATACCATCCTTCACTTCCTTAGTTAGCCAAGGATGGTTCATCCTTCTCTTAGAGTCTTTCTTTCTCACTGGAATATATCTTTGCTGAGAGTTATGAAATATCTCCTTAAATGTTTGACACTGCTTTTCTACAGTCTTACCCTGTAATATATTTTCCCAGTCCACTTTAACCAAGTCTACCTTCATACCTTTGTAATTACCTTTGTTTAAGTTCAGGACACTAGTTTGAGACCTAGCTTTCTCACCCTCAAACTGAATTTGAAATTCTACCATGCTACGATCATTCTTCCCAAGAGGATCCTTCACTTCTAGATCATTAATTAATCCAGCCTCGCTACACATTACCAGATCTAAAATAGTCTTCTCCCTGGTTGGTTCCACAACATATTGTTCCAAGAAACCATCCCGTATACACTCTAAGAACTCTTCAAGTCTACCTTTGCCAATTTGCTTTCTCCAATCAATATGAAGATTACAATCTCCCATGACTATAGCTGTACCTTTCTTACAAGCCTCTATTATTTCTTGATTTATTCTCTGTCCTACAGTGTGGCTACTGTTTGGGGGCCTGTAGACCACTCCCACCAGTGACTTTTTACCCTTATTATTTCTTATCTCCACCCAAATTGATTCTACGTCTTGATCTTCTAGGCCAATATCATTTCTCATTACTGCACTGATCTCATCCCTTATTAACAGAGCTACACCACCTCTTTTTCCTTTCTGCCTATCCTTATGAAATGGGAAATACCCCTGAATATTCAATTCCCAGCCTTGGTCACCTTGCAACCACGTCTCTGTAATGGCTATCAGATCATGCCCATTTACTTCTATTTGTGCCGTCAACTCATCTATCTTGTTACGAATGCTGCATGCGTTCAGATATAGAGCTTTTAAATTTTGTCTTTTTACCATTTTTCCCTACTCTGACCCCTCTTTTTGATGCACCCTTATGTGTATACGTTCTGTCCCTTCCTGTCACACTTTGGTTATCATTACCCCTATCGCTACTTTTGCCTTCTCATTTTTCTTTGACTTTTTACATTTCCACTCAGCGTATCCCTTCCCCCCACCCCCCACTATTTAGTTTAAAACCCTAGTTATTTGATTCGCCAGGACACTGGTCCCAGCCTGGTTCAAATGAAGCCCGTCCCGACAGAACAGCTCCCTCTTATCCCAGTACTGGTGCCAGTGCCCCAGGAATTGAAACCCATTTCTTTCACACCAATCTTTGAGCCACTCATTCATCTCTCTGATCTTATTTACCCTATGCCAATTTTCACGTGGCTCAGGTAGTAATCCAGAGATTATTACCTTTGTGGTTCAGCTTTTTAATTTAGCCCCTAGCTGCTCATACTCCTTCAGCAGAACCTCTTTCTTTGTCCTACCTATGTTGTTGGTACCTACATGGACCACGACACCTGGATCTTTCCCCTCCCACTCTAAGTTCCTCTCCAGCCCAGAGGAGATGTCCTTTACCCTGGCACCGGGCAGGCAACACAGCCTTCGGGACTCACGCTCTTGGCTGCAGAGAACAGTATCTATCCCCCTAACTATACTGTCCCCTACCACTACCACATTTCTTTTTGCTCCCCCCACTTGAATGGCTCCCTGTACCACGGTGCTGTGGTCAGTTTGGTCATCCTCACTGCAGCCCCTGCTTTCGCCCACACAGAGAGTCAGAACCTCGTACCTATTGGACAAGAGCAAGGGCTGAGGCTCCTCCACCACTACCTCCTGGTTCCCCATACCTGCCTCGCTCGTAGTCACACCCACCTGTCCCTGACCGCGGACCAAATTTGAATTAATTAATCTAAGGGGTGCGACTGCCTCCTGGAACACAGTGTCCAGGTAACTCACCCCTCCCTGATGTGTCGCAGTGTTTGAAGCTCAGACTCCAGCTCATCAACACGGAGCCGAAGTTCCTCGAGCAACCAACACTTACTGCAAATGTGGTCACCGTGGACCTCAATGGTGTCCACCAGCTCCCACATGTTACAGCAGTAACACATCGCCTGCCCTGGCATCTCTAATGTATTTAATTAATTAAGTGTTTAAGTTTTGAACATTTAGTTTTTAATCCCAGCTCTTAATTTAAACCAATGCCCAAGAAAAGAGAGAAATACTGACCAGCCAATCACTTCCCTGCTTTCCTGTGTCGTCAATCCTTGTTTTTGTTGTGAGGCCCACTGCCTCTGCTCTCATGCCTTCCTCTGCCGCGCTGTTTATTTGCTCCGCCTCCGCTCTCGCTCCTGCTCAAGTCTGCTGCCCCTGCCTTTTCCCTGTGATGTCACCTTTTATTTTTTTCCGAATGCGGTTGGGGAGTTTCACAGAGCCAAACTCCCGTTGGTTCTCTGCCCCTCTCGTGCAGATTTTTAACTCCTGCTCTCCTGGAGGCTGACAAAGATAGAAAAAGAAGAAAGGAGCACCTCCCTCCCCTCCTCACCAAACTCCCCTCCTCACCAAACTCACACGTTTACACTCTGTTCCAAGCTGCACTCTCGCCTTTCTTTATTTATACAACTGAGATTTATGAGTCACCTCTCTGGCAGTTGCAGATCCAGACCAGTTAGATCAGTTAATTAATTAACTAGCCCCACCCACTCTCCAGCGCAGAGCTTGCTTTGCCCTGCCCAATCTGCTTGGTTAAGGAGATACACAGTTGCTTACCCTGTTCACACAGTCAGATGCTCTGTAGAGGGCGCTGTGCTTTTTCAATAGTTCGCTGACGGGAACCTCCAGTGTAAAAGCCCATAGAAAGTCCATGGGCAAGTACAAGTGTAATGAACGGCTGGCATGGTTTGTTCACCGCTGACTGCAAAAAAACTAGGCACAGGATTTCCTTGTGGCTGGTCCCACTTCAACCGGTAGCAATTACGGTGTAGTGGTCAAAGAGCAGGCAGAGGGAACTGAGGCACCTCTGGGAACGTAAAGCACTTTTCTCCCAGGTTGCTAGGGAGACTCTAATAACTAACTAACAAGAAGTGGATGAAATGTTAATGCTGATAAGGCCCCGAAATTCCGTTCCCTACGGAAGTGTACGCGCTGTGTACTCACCCGTAGGGCCAACGGAAGTGCTGGTTTCACGCATGCACTGCGCATGCGCAGGAAACCGGAACTTCCGTTCTCTGAAGGGGTTCGCAGGTCAAACACCTGTGCCGGAGCAGTAGCATGTAGGCCTGGAACTTCCGGTTTTTTCGAGGATGATGCAGTCCGGTAAGTCGGTAGCAGCTGCGCCTGGAAAAGGTGATATCAGTAAAAGAATTTTTTTTTAACACTTATTTATCATTTTAAAATACTTTAAAGAAAGGTAAGTTTATTTTTAGCCCCATTAAAAACTTTAATTGTTTTTTTCAAAAATTTAAATTTTTGTTTAAAATAGTTAATTTATGTAATTTATAGTCATTTTAAAAATGTGATTTAAAAAAAAAATGTATTTGAAGTTTTACTTATGTTTTGAGGGTGATCTCTATTCATAGATTTGACAGGTCTTCCGCAGGAAGCCTCCGACCGGAATTTCTGGGCCGACAATTTTGGAAGATGGTACAAGCAAGTGCTGCGATATTTTTCAGCAGTCATGTATGGAGACCCTCTTTTCTTCATTGTTACTATGGCTGCAAAACTTATTTCTTTTTTATTCTCATGGCAGCCCTCCAAAACACTCTCCTGTAATTGAATCACCATTCCCAATTAGTCAGTAATACAAAGCAAAATACTGCAGATGCTGGAAATCTGAAATAAAAACAGAAAATGCTGGGAATACTCAGCAGGTCTGGCAGCATCTGTGGAGAGAGAAACAGAGTTAACGTTTCAGATCGATGACCTTTCGTCAGAACTGGAAAAAGTTAAAGATGTAACAGATTTTAAGCAAGTGTAGGGGTAGGGAAAGGGGGGAGGGGAGGAAAGAACAAAAGGAAAGGTCTGTGATAGGGTGGAAGGCAGGAGAGATTAAATGACAAAAGGGATGATGGTGCAAGGTGAAAGGAGATGGTAATGGGACAAGTAAAGAAACAAAAGATGGGTCTAGAGGAGGTGTAAATGGCAAAAGCAAAATCATTACCAGCAACTGCTGACCTAATGGGAGTGGGGCAGTGAATTGCCTGTCATTTTAATTCTCTGCCCCACTCCGACTCTGACCTCTCTGTCCTCGGCTTCCTACACTGTTCTAATGAAGCTCAATGGAAGCTCAAGGACCATCACCTCATCTTTCGATTAGGCACTTTTACAGCCTTCTGAACTCAACATTGAGTTCAACAATTGCAGATCATAACCATCGCTACCATTTTTTCAGACAGCAGCTGTTGGTAATGATTCTGCTATTGCCATTTACACCTTCTCTAGACCCATCTTTTGTTTCTTTACTTGTCCCATTACTGGCCCCCTTTGCCTTGCACCATCATCCCTTTTGTCATTTAAACTCTCCTGGCTTCCACCCTATCACAGACCTTCCCTTTTGTTCTTTTCTCCCCTCCCCTCATTCCCTGCCTCTGTACTTGCTTTAAACCTGTTCCATCTCCAACTCTTTGCCGTTCTGATGAAAGGTCATCGACCTGAAATGTTAACTTTGTTTCTCTCTCCACAGATGCTGCCTGACCTGCTTAGTATTCCAGCATTTTCTGTTCCCATTCAGTCAGTGTTCCCAGTGATAATGCCTTTTGTCTTGTGGCCTTGTCTGATTGCTGTCTGCTGTATAGGGCTTTAAAATGATAACAGTAGGTCTGGTCTGATTTAGTGGGATTGAATGATTGCCACAACCAACAAAAGAGAGATTAAAAAAAGACGAATGCTTTTTTGAATAGAATCGCAGACGTACCCAATAGCCTGTTTATACAGGGTTGCTGTCAGTGGCACTGTTGAAGTTCTGGCAAATTTGTTTATAAAAGTAGCGGTGCTGTGAAAGAATTGTGGCAGATAGCACCACCAAAGTCGATGGTTTCCAGCTATGCTCCTGATGGCAGGGCCCTCTCTGCTCGCAGTGTGGGCACAGGCAGTTCTGACACTCAAGGCGAACTAGATGGCTACTGAAAGAAAATTGTTATATCCGTGTATCTTAATGTTGTGTCCTTCAATAATCAGACAAAGATTGCAGGGAACGATCAACAGGTGTTTACTGAATGAGGGTTCAAACTGCAACTGACTGTACAGATCACTACTCAGGGTTTATATACAGGTGTGGTCACTGCCGGTACTACAGGATACAGGAGCTGTAAAAAGTAGTTCTCCCCCTTAAAGGTACATACATTACAAAAATGTCTCCAGTTACACACGCAGAAGTCATTGCTGCTTGTATGTGTGAATTTGTTTTCATCTGCTCTGCTAATTTCCCCAACACTCCCAGTGCAGGTGGGAGCAGGGTTGCCATCCCTCCGGGATTATCCTGGAGTCTCCAGGAATGGAAGATTAATCTCCAGGACACTGGTGGGAGCAACCTGAGAGAAAAAAATCATTAAAAAAAAAAATTTCTTTCAACACTTTTGTTTATTAGTTATAAAAATATTGGAGATGGGCAAGAAAAGGGCTGTTTGATGCGAGTCAAGAATCAGCCAATCGGGTAACAAAGAATTTGTTCGCTTTTCAATGTGTATGGAGAGGTGTTGAGCCGTGAGAATGGACATGTTCGGCGGCCAATGTGGGGATGTGGGGGGGGGGGGGCGGTGGCGGGAGGAGGTCATGTGATGAAACCTCCAGGAATACATCCAGCCAGAGTTGGCAACCCTAGATGTGAGTGAGAGTCCTTCATCAATCAGGTCGATGGCTTGCACTTGCGCCATGGCTGCTTGTACTGTCAAGGGGGTGCTGCTGTGCATGGATGGTTTTAACAGAGAGTCACAACTGCGGTAGGAAGGTGATAAAAAAATATGACAGTCGTCCGGGTTGTAAACAGACAAGGTGGGACTCGTTTATGGTTCCTCTCTGTCAGGATGCAATACTGCTGGGGTGACACTCTCAGTACAACATCTAGTCTGAGTGAACACTACTGTTGCTAGCACTCTCACTCAGTTTAATATTCATCCTCTTGAATGTCTTATGTTCATTAATAACTAGACATTCTTATTATGAACACAGCTAGCTTCTAGCTAGTCATTTATTCAGTACACGTTCTCTAGGTACAGTATCTGTAGAGATGCAGCATGTGTGCTCCTGTGTGCAGGCTGCCATCTTGACTGTTGCCTTGTGGGTAGCCTAGTGCCTCATGGGTAATGTAGTCTTAATATCTATACAGCTGGGTAGTGTAGTCTTATATACATACAGCTATATACAGCTCTACACAGCTCTACGGCTCCACCTAGTGTCCACTATAGAATGACATGTTATTGATCATTACAGAATGGAAGATCCGCTCTGACATCATCCGTGACATGAGGTTAACTGGAATAGCTCACAACATGGTGGCCTGAAGACTGGATAGCCTGTGCTTCTCCACCCTTTTCTTTCATTCCCTGAACTGGCACAAGACCTGAACAGAGTGAGTAAAGGTGTACCTGATAGATCCCATATTGACCTTGGAAGCCATGGTTTTGGAGACCATGCCCAATTTTACTCCCTCACAGGAGAGACCTTCTCCCTCAGCTGTCAGGCCAGATTCTACCTCTGGATTAAACAAGTTTCCACATGACTCTCTGGCCGTTGAGAGGAAATGTTCTCTACATCAAGCACTGCCCACATTACCCTCATTGGTAGTTAACATTCCTACAGGGATAAAATGGAAAAAGTTTGTACACTGGTACTAATCCAACAATGCCAATCCTTTCTCCTGTGGGGTAACATCAGACTTGAAGAATGTTTGATTGCTTGTAGCCAAGACATGGATCTGAATTGAGTTTGATTTCAGATGAAGCTCAATTCAGTTTCATGCTATGGCTATTTCCACCTTTCAAGATACCTCTGCCTCAGGCGCATTTGGGGAACTTCTGTTGCTATCTCATACCTTGTGAGGGTTTCAAACATTATCTCCTAATCACTCCCTGCTAGTTCCTGCGACAGATCAGAAATCTGATCTGTTCATTGCAATTTTTTTCCCTCAATACAGAAAGACTTTGGAGAAATAGTTAGCATTTAACACTTTGATGTAATCGGTGCAAACATAATCCACATTTAACCCTGTCAGCAATGTATCGCCCCCACTGTATATTCCGTGGAGATAGGCTGCTTTATTGTTTTGAAGTTGGTCAAGTAAGATTACTGTTTAGCAAATGGGGAGAAGTTTCAGCCCATTCAAGTGTTAGAAACAGTTAATTCTGATCGCAGGAAAGAGGAAAGCTATCACTTAGGACGTTGGTTCATTAGGGGTATATGTTAGGGGTATATTAGGACTATTCCAACGAACTCCTGGCTGGCCTCCCACATTCTACCCTCCATAAACTTGAGGTCATCCAAAGCTCGGCTGCCTATGTCCTAACTCACACCAAGTCCTGTTCGCCCATCACCCCTGTGCTCACTGACCTACATTGGCTCCCGGTTAAGCAACGCCTCAATTTCAAAATTCTCATCCTTGTTTTCAAATCCCTCCATGGCCTTGCCCCTCCCTATCTCTGTAATCTCCTCCAGCCTCACAACCCCCTGAGATATCTGTGCTACTCTAATTCTGCCCTCTTGAGCATCCCTGATTATAATCGCGTAACCTTTGGTGGCCGTGCCTTCTGTTGCCAAAGCCTTAACCACTGGAATTCCCTGCCTAAACCTCTCCGCCTCTCTACATCTCTTTCCTCCTTTAAGACACTCCTTAAAACCTACCTCTTTGACCAAGCTTTTGGTCATCTGCCCTAATTTCTCCTTATGTGGCTCAGTGTCAAATTGTTTTGTCTTATAACACTCCTGTGAAGCGTCTTGGGACGTTTTACTACGTTAAAGGTGCTATATAAATACAAGTTGTTGTTGTTGTTGTTTAGTGCAGCAGGCACTTTGGGATATCCTGAGGACCTAAAATGATCTAGATAAAGATAAGTGCTTCTTTCTTTAAATCATACAAATACCTGCTAACTTTATTTAACTGACAGTGACATTTTTGATTTTCTTTGACCCAGTTTGAACTTCAGGTGGGAGTTATATCTGAAACTGTTCCATTGTATGATATATTGCACTGTACAATCCGCATTTGACGCCGTGGATTTTTGTCCCCTTTTACGGTGGGAACAAGGTGGTAATGCACGAGAAATGGCAGTACTACTTAATGTCCCGCTCCCACTAGCGATGTGTCCACTGCCATTTCCATCCAATCCTGGACATGTCGGCCAGAACAGGCCTGAATCAGGCAGATGGTCAGAGCAAGCCTGAAACAGGCAGGTGGTCAGAGTAGGCCTGAAACAGGTAGGTGGCCAGAACAGGCCTGAAACAGGCAGGTGGACGGAGCAGGCCTGTAACAGGCAAATGACCAGAACAGACCTGAAACAGGCAGGTGACCAGAACAGGCCTGAAACAGGCAGGTGACCAGAACAGGCCTGAAACAAGCAGGTGACCAGAACAGGCCTGTAACAGGCAAGTGACCAGAGCAGGCCTGAATCAGGCAGATGGTCAGAGCAAGCCTGAAACAGGCAGGTGGTCAGAGTAGGCCTGAAACAGGTAGGTGGCCAGAACAGGCCTGAAACAGGCAGGTGGCCGGAGCACAGGCAAATGACCAGAACAGACCTGAAATAGGCAGGTGACCAGAACAGGCCTGAAACAGGCAGGTGACCAGAACAGGCCTGAAACAGGCAGGTGGCCAGAGAAGGCCTGAAACAAGCAGGTGGCCGGAGCAGGCCTGAAACAAGCAGGTGACCAGAACAGGCTTGAAACAAGTAGGTGACCAGAACAGGCCTGAAACAGGCAGGTGGCCGGAGCAGGCCTGAAAAAAGCAGGTGGACGGAGCAGGCCTGAAACAGGCAGGTGACTAGAACAGGCCTGAAACAGGCAAGTGACCAGAACAGGCCTGAAACAGGCAAGTGACCAGAGCAGGCCTGAAACAGGCAGGTGACCAGAACAGGCCTGAAACAGGTAGGTGGCCAGAGCAGGCCTGAAACAGGCAGGTGGCCAGAGCAGGCCTGTAACAGGCAGGTGGCCAGAGCAGGCCTGAAACAAGCAGGTGGCCAGAGCAGGCCTGTAACAGGCAAGTGACCAGAACAGGCCTGAAACAGGCAGTTGGCCAGAGCAGGCCTGTAACAGGTAGGTGGCCGGAGCAGGCCTGAAACAGGCAGGTGGCCAGAGAAGGCCTGAAACAGGTAGGTGTCCGGAGCAGGCCTGAAACAGGTAGGTGGCCGGAGCAGGCCTGAAACAGGCAGGTGACCAGAACAGGCCTGTAACAGGCAAGTGAACAGAGCAGGCCTGAAACAGGTAGGTGGCCAGAGAAGGCCTGAAACAGGTAGGTGGCCGGAGCAGGCCTGAAACAGGCAGGTGGCCAGAGAAGGCCTGAAACAGGTAGGTGTCCGCAGCAGGCCTGAAACAGGTAGGTGGCCGGAGCAGGCCTGAAACAGGCAGGTGACCAGAACAGGCCTGTAACAGGCAGGTGGCCAGAGAAGGCCTGAAACAGGTAGGTGGCTGGAGCAGGCCTGAAACAGGCAGGTGGCCAGAGAAGGCCTGAAACAGGTAGGTGTCCGGAGCAGGCCTGAAACAGGTAGGTGGCCGGAGCAGGCCTGAAACAGGCAGGTGACCAGAACAGGCCTGTAACAGGCAAGTGAACAGAGCAGGCCTGAAACAGGTAGGTGGCCAGAGAAGGCCTGAAACAGGCAGGTGACCAGAACAAGCCTGAAACAGGCAAGTGACCAGAGCAGGCCAGAAACAGGCAGGTGGCCAGAGAAGGCCTGAAACAGGTAGGTGGCCAGAGAAGGCCTGAAACAGGTAGGTGGCCGGAGCAGGCCTGAAACAGGCAGGTGGCCAGAGAAGGCCTGAAACAGGTAGGTGTCCGGAGCAGGCCTGAAACAGGTAGGTGGCCGGAGCAGGCCTGAAACAGGCAGGTGACCAGAACAGGCCTGTAACAGGCAAGTGAACAGAGCAGGCCTGAAACAGGTAGGTGGCTGGAGCAGGCCTGAAACAGGCAAGTGAACAGAACAGGCCTGAAACAGGCAGGTGGCCAGAGCAGGCCTAAAACAGGCAGGTGGCCGGAGCAGGCCTGAAACAGGTAGGTGGCCGGAGCAGGCCTGAAACAGGCAGGTGGCCAGAGCAGGCCTGAAACAGGCAGGTGGCCAGAGCAGGCCTGAAACAGGCAGGTGGCCAGAGCAGGCCTGAAACAGGTAGGTGGCCGGAGCAGGCCTGAAACAGGCAGGTGGCCGGAGCAGGCCTGAAACAGGCAAGCGCCTTTTTATGCAAATTGGGATCCTAGGACATACATATTCCACCCACTGGCAGTTGTCGTAGAGTGGCGCACTCAATGGTCCTGTTGCAGGCCGCTCATTAAACAGTAAGGGAAAGTTTTAAATATTATTTTTCTGGTTAATGTTCCTACAGGCCCCACAAAAAACACACCACTATATGGTGTTGTATTTGTAATGTATATACCTTTAAGGGGGGAACTATCTTTTACAGCTCATGTATACTGCAGTACCGGCAGTGACCACACCTGTATATAGCACTGAGTAGTAATCTGTACAGATCAGTTCCCGTGTGAGCCACATTGAGTAAACACCTGTTGTACCGTTCTCCTGCAGTCTGTGTCTTATTATACACAGACACAACATTGGCGACAAGGCAAGTTCGAACCTACCTGCAACTCTGCATCACCTCCCGGGGATTCGTTCCTGGAGATCAGTGGATTGGAGGTCAAGGCCAGAGACTCGGGCGTCGACCACGGGCAACCGCCCAGTCATCCAGCAGAGACTCGAGAATTGCGGGGGAGGCTGTCGAGAGCCAGGCTTGGCTTTCCAGTCGAGGTGGTCCAGCGAAACGGGCTGGCAACAGGTAGTGCGCAGACCCTCCCCGGACAGCGGCGGGCTAGAGCCCGACCGAGCGGCACAGCAAAGGGCCGAGCAGCGTCGACGGAGGAGAGAGAGAGAGGGCAGAGCGCACATGGCGCAGCCGGTGTTCAGGGGCCGAGCAGCGTCGAAGAGAGGGAGAGAGAGATGCGCAGAAACCCGCGAGGCACCGCCATGGCCATGAGGACCGCCGAGAGCGGCGTTGGCAGCAGCGCAGGAGAAGTGCGCGAAACCTACAGGGCGCCGCCATTGCCACGAGAACCGCCGGGAGCGGCGTTGGCAGCAGCGGGGGAGGAAGGAAAGCGCGGGAGACGCCATTTTAAGCCATTGGGAGACGCCATTTTAAACCACACCCAAAATGCCGAAGAGTGGCAGTATCACCGCGTTTGACAATGAAGTCGAAGATTGGACTAAATATGTCGAACGAATAGAGGTATACTGCAAGGCAAATGAGGTGTCAGATGACAAGAAAACGTCGGTATTGTTAAATTTAATGGGTGCAAAGACGTATGGTTTATTACAAAATCTAGTAACCCCAACGAAGCCAATGGAAAAGAGTTTTGAAGACATAGTAACGATACTACAGGAACATTTAAACCCCACACCACTGCTGATAGCAGAAAGATTCAAGTTTCGCAAACGGAACCAGCATAAGGATGAAAGCAATGCTGATTATTTAACAGAACTGCGCAAACTATCGAAACACTGCCAGTTTGGAGCGGGACTGGCAGGTACCTTAAGGGACAAGTTTGTGTGTGGGCTTCAAAGTGAAGGAACCCAGAAACGGCTTTTATCTGAAAAGGACCTTACGCTGGAAAAGGCTTTCAGCATTGCGGTATCATATGAAGCAGCAGCACGGGGCGCTGCAGAGATACAACAGAGACCGCAAGAATATGGCACAAACGAAATGTCATATAGAACAGAGAAGTGCTATCGCTGCGGCAGAACAACACACGACCAGAATGATTGCTGGTTCAAAGACAAAGTGTGCAGACAGTGTGGAAAAGTAGGACACATAGCACAAGTCTGCAGGTCGGGAAAGAAAACCAGCAATAAGAAACCTACCAAAGAAAAGTACAAGAAGGTACATAAGATGACGGAGAATAGTTCAGACGAACAAAAGAGTGATAACGACTCTGAAAGCAGGGAACTGAGTTGTCTGAAACTACATAATGTGATCACAACGGAGGATCACCGAACCATTTGGGTCACTCTCAAGATAGCAGGAGTCCAGGTAAAGATGGAATTGGACACAGGATCAGCCCTAACAGTCATAAACTGACGGGACTACGAGCGGCTATTCTCACACATACCCTTGAGAGACACAAAAATTATTTTGAAGACGTACACGGGGCAAAAAGTCTACCCCAAAGGAAAAATAAGGGTGACCGTTATATATAACAGTAAGGAAACACCAAAACTAGACCTGTATGTATTGCAAGATGGAGGACCACCATTACTGGGACGAGAATGGATCCGGAAAATACAACTGGATTGGCATTCCATACAGGCACTGACTGTGGCTGACAAAAAGGATGATGACGTCACACCTGGGCGACTGTCAAAGATCCTAACTGACGTGAAAGAAGTGTTCCAGTAAGGACTCGGAACAGTAAAAGGCATGACAGCGATGATTAAAATTGAAGAAAACGCAAGCCCAAAATTTTTTAAGGCCAGACCGGTACCTTATGCGATCCGCCCAGCCGTCGAAGCAGAGCTGGAAAGTCTGGAACATTCAGGTGTACTGTCCAAGCTAGACTGGAGCGAGTGGGCTACACCCATCGTCCCTGTGATGAAAAAGTCGTTGAGCAGCACGCCTGGGGAACCAAGGAAGGTTCGCATCTGTGGGGACTTCAAGGTAGCAGTGAACCCGGTCCTTCACACCGTACAATATCCACTTTCGCGGATTGAAGATATTTTCGCCTCGCTATCTGGAGGGAAACGCTTCACTAAGAGTGATCTGGCCCAGGCGTATCTGCAAATGGAGGTAGAAGAAGCATCAAAAAAAATACCTCACAATCAACACCCATAAAGGTCTCTACCAATACAACCGGCTGGTATTCGGGGTAGCATGAGCTCCGGCTATTTGGCAGAGGGCAATGGAACAAGTCCTGCAAGGAATTCCAGGGACCCAGTGTTATTTGGACGACATCCTGGTCACGGGCGAAAATGACAGTGATCACCTTGCCAACCTGGAGCAGGTGCTCACTAGATTGCAGGAATATGGGCTCCGAGCTAACCGCCCCAAATGCGAGTTTTTTAGAAAACAGATCTCGTATTGTGGCCACGTTATCGATAAAGAGGGGTTACATAAGTCCCCAGAGAAGATTGAGGCAGTAGTCAAGGCTCCAACGCCAGAAAATGTGTCACAACTGAGGTCGTTCCTCGGGCTGGTAAACTACTACCATAAGTTCTTGCCAAATTTGTCTACAATACTGTGGTGTATGTAACCGTTCCACCTTTAAGAGAACTATTTTAAGAGATGCACTACTTTATCTTGGCTGCTGTATACTGTAATACCGGTGGTGACCACACCGGTATATAAGTGCTGTGTAATGATTTATTGGGCAGTTCAGCCCGGACCTTCGATTAGTAAAGACCTATTAAAATTTACTCTTGTGGTCTGTGTAGTAATTCTCACTATAACACACAGACTTAACAGTGGCGACGAGTACGATCTTACCCTGCGGCAGAGATACATCCAAGGCAGTTGACGGGTGTTGAGAGGAGGCATCCACCCTCATCATCCTGCTGAGAAACGACGCAGGTCTGAAGAGCAAAGGAAGAATCCTGACACGAAGTCTTCCATCAGAGGAAAAAAGGGTGTAAAAGAAAAGATAGCCATCCGTGGCTAAGTAAAGTAATTAAGGATAGTATCCGACTAAAAACAAGGGCATATAAGGTAGCCAAATCTAGTGGGAGGATGGAAGATTGGGAAGTCTTTAAAAGACAGCAAAAAATAACTAAATGATTGATTAAGAAAGGGAAGATAGATTATGAAAGTAAATTAGCAAAAAATATAAAAACAGACAGTAAAAGTTTCTATAGTTATATAAAAAGAAAAAGGGTGGCTAAAGTAAATGTCGGTCCCTTAGAGGATGAGACCGGGAACTTAATGGTGGGAAACATGGAGATGGCAAAAACGCTGAACAATTATTTTGTATCAGTCTTTACAGTAGAGGACACTAAGAATATCCCAACACTGGACCAACAGGGGGCTCTAGGGGGGGAGGAACTAAATACGATTAAAATCACTAAGGAAGTGGTACTTGGTAAAATAATGGGACTCAAGGCGGATAAATCCCCTGGACCTGATGGCTTGCATCCTAGGGTCTTGAGGGAAGTATCGGTAGGGATTGTGGATGCATTGGTAATAATTTTCCAAAACTCACTGGACTCAGCAAAGGTCCCAGCAGATTGGAAAACTGCTAATGTAACACCCTTATTTAAAAAGGGTAGTAGGCAGAAGGCTGGAAACTATAGACCTGTTAGCCTAACATCTGTGGTTGGTAAAATGTTAGAGTCCATTATTAAGGAGACAGTAACGGGACATTTGGATAAACATAATTTAATAGGACAAACTCAGCATGGTTTCATGAAGGGGAAGTCATGTTTGACAAATTTGCTTGAGTTTTTTGAGGAAGTAACATACAGGGTGGATAAAGGGGAACCAGTGGACGTAGTGTATTTAGACTTCCAAAAGGCATTTGACAAGGTGCCACACAAAAGATTATTGCTCAAGATAAAAAATCACGGGATTGGGGGTAATATTCTGGCGTGGGTGGAGGATTGGCTCTCTAACAGAAAGCAGAGAGTTGGGATAAATGGTTCGTTCTCAGGTTGGCAACCAGTAACTAGTGGTGTTCCGCAGGGGTCAGTGCTGGGTCCCCAACTCTTTACAATCTATATTAACGATTTGGAGGAGGGGACCGAGTGTAACATATCAAAGTTTGCAGATGATACAAAGATGGGACGGAAAGTAGTGAGTGAGGAGGACATAAAAAACCTGCAAAGGGACATAGACAGGCTAAGTAAGTGGGCAGAGATTTGGCAGATGGAATACAATACTGGAAAGTGTGAGGTTATGCACTTTGGCAGGAAAAATCATAGAGCAAGTTATTATCTTAATGGCAAGAAACTGGAAAGTACTGTAGTACAAAGGGATCTGGGGGTCCTGGTGCACGAAACTCAAAAAGTTAGTATGCAGGTGCAGCAAGTGATTAAGAAGGCCAATGGAATGTTGGCTTTTATTGCTAGGGGGATGGAATATAAAAACAGGGAGGTGTTGCTGCAGTTGTACAAGGTATTGGTGAGACCGCACCTGGAATACTGCATACAGTTTTGGTGTCCATACTTAAGAAAAGACATACTTGCTCTCGAGTCAGTACAAAGAAGGTTCACTCGGTTAATCCCGGGGATGAGGGGGTGGTCATATGAGGAGAGGTTGAGTAGATTGGGACTCTACTCATTGGAGTTCAGAAGAATGAGAGGCGATCTTATTGAAACATATAAGATTGTGAAGGGGCTTGATCGGGTGGATGCGGTGAGGATGTTCCCAATGATGGGTGAAACTAGAACTAGGGGGCATAATCTTAAAATAAGGGGCTGCTCATTCAAAACTGAGATGAGGAGAAACTTCTTCACTCAGAGGGTGGTAGGTTTGTGGAATTTGCTGCCCCAGAAAGCTGTGGAAGCTACATCATTAAATAAATTTAAAACAGAAATAGATAGTTTCCTAGAAGTAAAGGGAATTAAGGGTTACGGGGAGCGGGCAGGAAATTGGACATGAGTCTAGGTTCGGAATGGTCATGGCCCTGTGGGTAGTGGAGTGGGCCCAGGGGCCGTGTAGCCTTGTTCTGCTCCTACTGTGTTCTAATTCTGTGTTAGATTTCAGGAGATGGTTTTATTCCTGTTCCTGGCTGGGGTGGAGATCGCCTTTACAGAAGGTAAGTACTGTAGAAAATATAGGGACAGAGTGATCTCCTGGAAGAATTTCGATCGCCTAGATGGGTCGGAGAGGAATTTCCCAGATTTTTTTCTCCCAAATTGGCCATTGGGTCTTTATCTGGTTTTTCGCCTCTCCCGGGAGATCACATGGGTTCGGGTGGATGCAGAGTGATAGAAGATTTGAGGTTAGGATCAGATCAGCCATGATCTTATTGAATGGTGGAGCAGGCTCGAGGGGCCGATTGGCCTACTCCTGCTCCTATTTCTTATGTTCTTATGTTCTTATGTAGCAACAGGCAGGATCACCCCTTCTATCACGGTGGTGGGTAAGCCGATCAGCGACGAGCAACAAGTCGGCCACGTTGGCTGTGAAGTAGGGGAGGGAAAAACGGAGGATATAAGGGCGGAGAACTCGACCACGGCCGGGGAAAAGAGCCGGACAGAAGTCGGGGCCAGAGGCGCTGAGACTGGGGCAGCGTAGGCACGGGAGCTGCGGTGAATACAAACGCAGCCGGTGTAAAAGACCGGGCTGCAAACGGGCTGGGAGACGCAACAGCGTCGAGAGAGAGCTCGACCGCGACCGGTGAAAAAGGCCGGGCAGCTACCGAGGCCACGAGGCACAGCGACCGGGTCAGCGTAAGGCGCGGGAGAAAATAAAAAAAACCGCGGAGAACTCAGCCGCAGCCGGGGGGAAAGGACCGGACTGCAAGAGGGGCTGGGAGGCACGATTTGAAAACCGCTGGGGAGGGCGAACGCAGCAATACGGCAATCGCCATTACAGACAGCGGGGGAGAAGACAAGCGCGGGAAACCGCCATTTAAAAAAAAAAAAAAAAAAATAAAAGAAAAATTTCTTTTTGTTTCTCAAGAAGATTGCGAGGTTGCCTAAGCGTGGTAACATCAACGATTTCGATCCCGATGTTGAAGATTGGGCCACGTATGTAGAACGCATAGAGATATATTGTAAGGCAAATAAAATATCAGATGAAGATAAAGCTATAACCTTACTAAACTCAATGGGTGCGAAGACATACGGGCTATTGAAGCATCTTCTATCACCAGTTAAACCGGCGGATCAGACTTTCGCTAAAATTGTTGCTGTCCTGAAAAATCATTTGAACCCCACACCGCTGATGTTAGCGGAACGATTTAAATTTTATGCGAGAACGCAACTGAAAGAGGAAAGCAACGCGGAGTATTTAATTGAACTGCGTAAGCTAGCGAAATACTGTCAGTTTGGGGAAAGTCTGACAGAGGCACTGAGAGACAAATTCGTGTGTGGATTGTCGAAAGAAGGAACACAAAAGCGGCTGCTTGAAGAGAATGATCTTACACTTGATAAGGCTGTCACTATTGCAGCATCGCACGAAGCCGCAGCGAGAGGCACTGCGGAAATGCAGCTGAAGGCAGCGGTACTCAGCGTAGATCAAATGGCTTTGGGTACAACGAAATGTTATCGTTGTGGAAAGACAACACACGATCAGAACCAATGCTGGTTTAAAAACCAGGAATGTAGAAAATGTGGCAAGCTTGGTCACATAGCTAAAGTATGCCGGTCAGGAAAGAAGACCAGCAACAAAAAGTCACCGCAGGAAAAGTGCAGAAAGGTACATAAGGTGGCTGAGAAGAGCTCGGATGAACAGAATTCGGATTCAGACTCCAACAGCAAGGAACTGGGTAGTCTGAGAATTCACAATGTGAGTAAGGAAGCTGACCGACAAACTATCTGGGTCACACTGCAGATAGCAGGAGTCCAAGTGAAGATGGAATTGGACACCGGATCGGCGTTGACGGTCATGAATAAGCAAGATTACAAAAGGGTATTCACACATATTCCCCTACGGGATACGGAGATAGTATTGCAGACATACACGGGGCAAAGAGTATACCCCATCGGAAAGATAAAAGTCAAGGTGGTACACAAGGGCAAAGAACACCAAGGAATGGACATATATGTACTGCCTGAGGGAGGTCCACCACTTCTGGGACGGGAGTGGATCAGGAAAATAAATATGGACTGGCACTCCCTAAAAGCAATAACGGTAGATGCCGGAAAAAAAGATGTCAAACCTGAACGATTGTCCAGAATATTGGATGAGGCTAAAGAGGTGTTCCAACAGGGACTGGGAACACTGAGAGGAATTAAGGCAAAAATCAAGATTGCAGAACATGCAAATCCAAAATGTTTCAAAGCCAGACCGGTACCTTATGCGATACGACCTGCTGTGGAAGCTGAGCTGGAAGGGCTAGAACGTTCAGGAGTACTGTCTAAGGTGGACTGGAGTGAGTGGGCCACACCCATTGTTCCTGTCATGAAGCGTTCATCGAGTAACAAGCCAGGGGAACCGGGGAAGGTCCGCATCTGTGGAGACTTCAAGGTCACAGTTAATCCGGTGCTTCACACGGTGCAATATCCGCTTCCGCGGATTGAGGATATCTTTGCTTCATTGTCTGGCGGGAAACACTTCACCAAGATAGACCTGGCGCAGGCGTACTTACAGATGGAAGTTGAGGAAGAGTCGCGCCAGTATCTCACAATCAACACGCACAGAGGCTTGTATCGATATAATAGACTGGTTTTTGGAGTGGCTTCGGCTCCAGCAATTTGGCAGAGGGCCATGGAGCAGGTATTACAGGGAATTCCAAACACTCAATGTTACTTGGACGATATCCTGATTACAGGAGATGACGATGAGGAACACCTTGCAAATTTGAAACTGGTGCTCACCAGATTGAAGGAATATGGACTTCGAGTTAATCGCCAGAAATGTGAGTTCTTTCAGAAACGGATCTCGTACTGTGGTCATGTCATTGACCAGGAGGGGCTGCACAAGTCACCTGACAAGATCGAAGCTGTTGTGAAGGCTCCCGCTCCGGAAAATGTACCCCAGTTGAGGTCGTTCCTAGGGTTGATTAACTATTACCATAAGTTTCTGCCAAATCTATCCGCGGTGCTGCACCCGCTGAATGCTCTTTTGCAGAAAGAAGTACCATGGAAGTGGAGCGAGGACTGTAAGAAGGCCTTTCGCAAAAGCAAGGCATTGATCACCTCAGAGGAAGTGTTGGCTCATTTCAACCCAACGCTACCTATTCGTTTAGCTTGTGATGCTTCTCCTTATGGTATTGGAGCAGTACTCTCACACAAGTTGCCAAATGGCTTGGAAAGGCCAGTCGCATTTGCATCCAGATCATTGACCTCCGCTGAGCGCAACTATGCTCAGATAGATAGGGAGGCTCTCAGCCTGGTGTGGGGAGTAAAGAAGTTTAATCATTACCTGCAGGGCCAGAAGTTTACACTGCTGACAGACCACCAGCCGTTGGTGTGATAAAAATAATAACTTCCGGGAAGTTATGTCATCACTTCCTGTGAACTGTGAACTATGAACTATGAACTGTGTACATACCTCACTTCCTGTCATATGTCACTTCCTGTTGGACTGGTATAAATACTGGTCTGTTCAGTATTGTAAGAGGCTTCTACCAGAGGCATGGTAAAGACCTCTCTTGTATATAGTGTGTTTATAAGTTACTTAAAGCTTACTTTAAAGTTACTTGATGGTAAGTCTCCTTTTTCTTACATCAATTTAAGTAACTTAGTATTTACACTGACAAATACTAGACCTTCAGACAAACTCGGAAGTTAAGGATCCAGGGAACCACCCATCATGGAGAAAATCCTTAGACCTATTCGTCTGGACTTGGACCCGAATACACCAGCAGCTGGCAGGGTATGGAAGCATTGGTATCGTACTTTTGAGAATTTTCTGGATGAATGTAAAGCGGATGCTCCTGCTAAATTGAAGATACTTGTCAATTATGTGACCCCAAAAGTGTTCGAATATGTTGATGACTGGGATAATTACGAAGAGGTGATTCGGGCACTTAAGAAACTGTATGCGAAGACCCCAAATGAGGTCTATGCTAGACATCTACTGGCCACAGCCCGACAAGGGCCAGGGGAATCAATTGACGAATTCCTGCAAGAACTTCGCAGGCTCAGCGTAGATTGTAACTTTCAGGCAGCCTCAGCTGAGCTGTACCGCCAAGAAATGATTCGTGATGCTTTCATCTGCGGGATTGCCTCTCCATTTATACGCCAGCGTCTACTAGAAAGTAAAACACTTGAGCTACAAAAAGCCTTTGACCTAGCTTGTTCACTGGATTTGGCAAAGAGAAATGCAGACCTCTATCAGCTGCCCAGATCTCGATCTGCTGCTGTAGCTGCAACCAGACAATTCAAGCGGTCTCAGGTGAACCCTATCATGGGGGAATCTAATTCTGATAATTCTGATGAAGAAGAGGAGGACGACCCCACTTTAGCAGCCTCTTGGCAATCTAGGAAGGAATGCTTCTTTTGTGGAGATGCTTTTCACCCTAGGAAAACCTGCCCTGCTCGCAATGCAATCTGCAGTTATTGCGGGAAAAAAGGACACTTTGCTAAAGTTTGCCTATCAAGGGCCTCTACGAGGGCCAATCCAGCTAAGGCCTACCGAACTGCCCCAATTAGGGCCTATCAAGATGCTCCAGCTAGGACCTATCAAGCTTCCTCTCGAGCTCTCTCCCGAAGAAGCACACCGAGAGTTTTAGCCACTCTCTGTGCAACGACACCAATTACAGCTGCTTGCCCACAGAACCTGTCTCATGCAGCCACAAAAATTTCAATTAAAGGGCATACCTTAGATGCCTTAATTGACTCAGGAAGTACTGATAGTTTCATTAAGGAACAGATTGTTGCGAAATTGAAACTACATGTCTTCCCATCGGACCAGGCAATTGCGATGGCCCAGTCATCACTTAATACCAGAATCTCCGGCTTTTGTGTTGTTGATATGACACTTCATGGTCGTATGTATCCCTCCACCCGACTTTCGGTGCTCAAGGACTTATGTAGTGATCTCCTCTTAGGGCTGGACTTCCAAAAACAGCATAAGAAACTCACCATTGAGTTTGGTGGATCCAAACCCGGACTTACTATTTCTAATATACCGTCTAAATTACCATTTTGTGCATTATCAGCAGCTTCACTTGATGAACCCTCATTATTTGCCAGTATTCCGCCTCAATGCCAACCGATAATAACGAAATCGCGGCGCTTTAATCAGGAAGACCAATCTTTTATTGCGGCTGAAATCTCTCGACTTCTAGCAGAGGATATCATTGAACCATGTTCGTCGCCCTGGCGGGCTCAAGTCGTCATTGTCAAGAACCCTCTAAAACCTCACAAACCGCGACTATGCATCGATTATTCGCAAACCATCAATCAATATACCGACTTGGACGCCTACCCATTGCCACGCATTGATGATATGGTTAATAAACTGGCCGAATACAAAGTGTTCTCAACTTACGATTTAAAAAGTGCCTATCATCAGTTACCCTTGAAGGTCTCAGATAAGCAGTACACAGCCTTTGAGGCTAATGGACGGCTGTACCAATTTCGTCGCCTCCCATTCGGGGTTACTAATGGAGTGGCTGTCTTTCAACGGGCAATGGATGGCCTGGTTAAGCAGGAAAACCTAAGGGACACTTTTCCCTATCTTGATAACATTACCATTGCAGGTCACGATCAACAGGAACACGACTCCAACCTCCAAAAATTTCAGGATGCCCTCCATCGCCGTAATTTGACCCTGAATGAATCCAAATCTGTTGAGTCGCAACCGACCATCAACATCCTTGGCTACTGCGTAGGCAATGGTATCATTAAGCCAGACCCAGAAAGACTTCGCCCGCTCCAAGAGCTCCCGTCACCTAAGAATCCGGCTTCTTTACGTCGGGCTCTCGGTCTGTTTGCATACTACGCTAAATGGATTCCTCATTTTTCGGACAAAATCCAACCCTTGCTGCATGCTAGATCATTTCCACTGGGAACAGCGGCTGTTGCAGTCTTTAACCTTCTCAAAAAACAGTTGGAGAAAGCAGCTCTTCACTCCATTGATGAGAATCTCCCTTTCGTGGTTGAATGTGATGCCTCGGAGGTGGCGATCTCGGCTACTCTGAATCAGGAAGGTCGTCCTGTAGCATTTATGTCCAGGACCTTACAAGGTGCCGAGCTACATTATCCTCCGGTTGAGAAAGAAGCCACAGCCATCATAGAGGCAGTACGGAAGTGGAACCATTTTCTAGCTCGCCAGCACTTTACATTGATCACGGACCAACGATCAGTCGCCTTCATGCTCGATAATCGCAAACGAACCAAAATTAAGAATAATAAAATACAACTTTGGAGGATGGAACTGGCCTCTTTTGGTTATACCATTCTCTATCGGCCTGGCAAGGAGAATGTGGCCCCGGACACCCTCACACGGGCATTCTGCTCCACTATGTCATCCTCCACTCTCATGGATGTCCACAATGGTTTGTGTCATCCTGGCGTTACGCGCATGCTACATTTCGTACGATCACGGAATCTCCCTTTTTCCACTGGAGATGTAAAGAAAATATGCTCAGAATGCCGGCTTTGTGCGGAATTAAAACCTCAGTTCTTCCACCCCTCAGCTGGTATACTCATACATGCAACCCAACCGATGCAATGACTTAGCATCGATTTTAAGGGCCCAGTGCCCTCTTCAACTCGGAACACATATTTGCTCACCATGATCGACGAATATTCACGTTTTCCGTTTGCCTTCCCCTGCTCCAATATGCTGGCGTCCACAGTAATCTGCTGCCTTGAGCAGGTATTTTCTCTCTGTGGCATGCCGGCTTATATTCACTCAGATCGGGGTCCATCCTTTATGTCAAGGGAACTCAAGGACTACCTCTCAGAACGGGGAATTGCTACAAGCAAAACAACACCATACCATCCCATCGGAAATGGGCAGGTAGAGAGGTATAACGGTATCATCTGGAATTCCGTACGCCTCGCTTTAAGATCTCGGGGCCTACCAGACCAGCAATGGGAAACAGTGCTTCCGGATGCATTGCACTCTATACGGTCCCTGCTTTCTACAGCCACAAATACTACACCTCATGAGCGGTTCTTTGGATTCCAGCGTCGCTCATCTCATGGGACATCACTCCCGTCATGGCTAACTACTCCTGGACCTGTATTACTCCGAAGATACGTTCGGACGTCTAAAAATGACCCTCTCGTAGACGAGGTTGAACTAACCGATGCCAACCCCACCTATGCAAACATACGATATTCCGACGGCCGAGAATCTACCGTATCATTACGGGATCTGGCTCCCTGCCCACCAGGACCAATTGGGACATCGGGTGATGGCATTTCACCAGGAAACTCTTGGGACCTATCGGGTACCCCTCTCCAGGATCCTGATCGGACACCAACTAGCTTGGTGCCGGTAGAACCCCGTGCTCAAGGTTGCGACCCTCCCAGTACCGCGCATGAAAGTACTGATCCGCCACAGACCAGCTCTGCACCTCCCTCTGAACAGAGGCAGTCCGACTTTGAACCTATTGGGGCTCGTACTCGAAGCCATGATCTCCCCGACCCTTCACAGGGCAATCCAGGCCACACAGACTCTGACCAATGGCCAACCGCATGTAAGCGGACCAGCGACCCTCTACGACGGGAATCCAAATGGGTGCGACTCTTCCTTGTTCGGCGGCTGCGGACCAAAAGGTAGACCACAGCCTCCTAATCCTGCAGGAGGGAAGAATGTGATAAAAATAATAACTTCCGGGAAGTTATGTCATCACTTCCTGTGAACTGTGAACTGTGAACTATGAACTATGAACTGTGTACATACCTCACTTCCTGTCATATGTCACTTCCTGTTGGACTGGTATAAATACTGGTCTGTTCAGTATTGTAAGAGGCTTCTACCAGAGGCATGGTAAAGACCTCTCTTGTATATAGTGTGTTTATAAGTTACTTAAAGCTTACTTTAAAGTTACTTGATGGTAAGTCTCCTTTTTCTTACATCAGTTGGTATCCATATTCAACCCTAAAAAGGGCGTTTCCATTATGACAGCGCAAAGGCTACAGAGGTGGTCCCTTTTCCTAGGGGCACACCAATATGACATAGAATACAAAGGATCAAAACAGCATGGGAATGCTGACGGGTTATTGCGCCTACCGTTGCCAACGGTAGAAGAGGCGCCTACAGTGGACCCAGTGGAGATGTTCCACTCAACCATAGTGGAATGTCTACCAGTAACAAATTCTACCATTGAAAAGGAAACGAGAAATGACCCGACTCTTTCACGCGTCTACGATTTAACGGTGAAGGAATGGCCAGCACATGGCGAACCAACGTTGCCAGCATTCTCGCAAAGAAGAGAACAGCTGTCAGTGTGCCGAGGAACCTTGATGTGTGGATCCAGAGTGGTGATTCCACCCAAACTTCAGCATAAAGTGCTAAAGGAGCTTCACGAGGGGCATCTGGGTGGAGTGAAAATGAAGAACCTAGCCAGAGCGTTTGTGTGGTGGCCAGGTATCGATGGAGACATCGAAGAAATGACCAAGAGCTGTCTAGGATGCCAGAAGGTCCAAAACGCCCCACCACAAGCCCCTCTACATCCATGGGAGTGGCCCTCATCTCCATGGCAAAGGGTACATATTGACTTTGCTGGTCCAGTTATGGACTCAATGTTCTTAATCGCGGTGGATGCACACTCCAAGTGGCCGGAGGTAATAAAGATGTCCTCCACCACCACGGAAAAAACCATCACAGTATTAAGGACCATATTTGCCAGGAATGGGCTGCCGGAACAGATCTGTTCTGATAATGGACCGCAATTTGTGTCCGAAGAATTCAGGAAGTTCTTAAAAAACAATGGGGTTAAGCACTACACGTCCGCCCCATACCATCCCGCCACCAATGGATTAGCTGAAAGGTTTGTCCAGACCTTCAAGAAGGCCATAAAGGCCATGGGTAATGAAGACATAAATCTACAACATAAGGTAGATAACTTCTTGTTGTCGTACAGGAATGCAACACATGCGGTTACAAACCAAACTCCCGCCATGATGTTTTTTAATAGAAGACTAAGATGCCGGCTGGATTTGATCAAGCCAAACATCAGAAGGGACGTAGAGAACCGGCAATTTCAAGGCATGAATGAAAGGCCAACTAGAACCTTTCAGATAGGTCAACAAGTTTCGGCCTGGGACTACCGTACCGAGAAATGGCAGCCTGGAACTATTTGCACACGACTAGGACCGCTGATGTATACCGTGGACATTGGAGAAAGCTTAATAAGGCGCCATGCTGACCAGATCATAGAGTCATCTGAAAAGGGACAACCTACACCATAACTTTATACGCCTAATGATGAAGCAGAGGTACCCATAGTATCTACCTCCGATCCGGTGATACTGGAACCAGATGAACCCGACACTGGCATTCAAGCCGAATCGACCTTGCCAAAAGAACCTACTACACCACCGAAAACTACTACACCACCGAGGCGTTATCCGGACCGAGTCAGGAAGCCTCCAGAGAGACTGAATCTGTGAACTGTTTTTTACAGGAAGTTGTGTATATATGTTATTATGTTATGTTTAATGGGGAATATATACTGTTAAGCTAAAAAGGGAGGATTGTGGTGTATGTAACCGTTCCACCTTTAAGAGAACTATTTTAAGAGATGCACTACTTTATCTTGGCTGCTGTATACTGTAATACCGGTGGTGACCACACCGGTATATAAGTGCTGTGTAATGATTTATTGGGCAGTTCAGCCCGGACCTTCGATTAGTAAAGACCTGTTAAAATTTACTCTTGTGGTCTGTGTAGTAATTCTCACTATAACACACAGACTTAACAAATACTACACCCACTGAACACCCTACTGCAAACTGGGGTGCCATGGAAGTGGAGTGATGAATGTAGACGAGCTTTCCAGAAGAGCAAAACACTAATCACATCGAAAGAGGTATTGGCCCATTACAACCCGGCATTACCAATTTGGTTGGCATGTGATGCGTCACCCTACGGCATTGGAGCGGTGCCATCGCACAAATTCTCGGACGGCTCAGAGAGGCCAATAGCCTTTGCGTCACGATCACTAACCTCAGCCGAGCGTAACTACGCCCAGATTGACAGGGAGGCCCTCAGCCTAGTGTGGGGAGTGAAAAAGTTCAATCACTATCTGCACGGGCAGAAATTCACCTTGCTGACTGATCACCAGCCTCTTGTCTCCATTTTTAATCCGAAGAAGGGCGTTCCGGTGATGACTGCGCAACGACTACAAAGATGGTCAATTTTTCTAGGGGCGCACCACTATGAGATTGAATATAAGGGCACGAAACAGCATGGAAATGCTGATGGGCTATCACACCTGCCACTGCCTACTGCGGAGGAAGCACCAGCAGTGGATCCTGTCGAAATATTCCATTCGACTATAGTTGAATACCTACCGGTAACTAATGCTTGTATCGAAAAGGAAACCCGAAATGACCCGACACTGTCTCAGGTATATGATTTGACGGTGAAGGGATGGCCAGCACATGGCGACTCACTGTTGCCAGCATTCTCGACAAGGAGAGAACAGCTGTCAGTGTGCCGGGGGACCTTGATGTGTGGATCCCGAGTGGTAATTCCACCCAAGTTAAGGGATAGAGTGCTCAATGAGCTTCATGAGGGTCATCTGGGAGGGGTAAAAATGAAAAGCCTTGCCAGGGCTTATGTGTGGTGGCCTGGAATCGATAAACAAATCGAGGACCTGACCAAGAGCTGCTCAGGATGCCAGAAAGTCCAAAATGCACCACCACAGGCCCCTCTACACCCATGGGAGTGGCCCTCATCTCCATGGCAACGGGTGCATATTGATTTTGCTGGTCAATTCATGGACTCAATGTTTTTAATAGCCGTGGATGCGCACTCGAAATGGCCTGAGGTCATCAAAATGTCCTCCACCACCACGGAGAAAACTATTGCAGTCCTACGGACCATTTTTGCCAGGAATGGCTTGCCAGAACAGATTTGCTCCGACAACGGACCACAGTTTATGTCCGAAGAGTTCTGGAGGTTCTTGAAAAAGAATGGGGTAAGGCATTACACATCCGCCCCGTATCATCCAGCCACAAATGGATTGGCTGAGAGGTTCGTACAAACCTTTAAGAAGGCAATAAAGGCTATGTACAATGACAACATTCCGCTGCAGCACAAGGTGGACAATTTCCTGTTCGCCTACCGGAATGCGACACATGCAGTCACCAACCAGGCCCCAGCCATGATGTTCTTTAACCGAAGGTTAAGATCGTGCCTGGATTTGCTCAGACCAAACGTACGAAGAGATGTTGAGAGTAAGCAATTCCAGCACATCCATGAGAAGCCAACAAGGAGCTTCAATGTAGGGCAACCACTCTTGGCCCGCAACTACCGAACAGAAAAATGGCAGCCAGGAATGATATGCACACGGCAGGGCCCACTAATGTACACAGTGGACGTTGGGGAGAGCATCGTGAGACGCCATGCTGACCAGATCCTGGAGTCACAGGAACAAGTCAACCCCATGCCTCGCCCATACGTACCTGGTGATGAACCCGACGTACAGGTCGCATCTTCCCCAGAAACAGTAGCATCGTAAGCTGATGAACCAACCGACGACAGGGGGCCAGAATCGCCTCCGCATCAAGAGCAAGACACTCGGGAAAGGCACTATCCAGAAAGGATCAGGAAGCCTCCCCAAAGACTGAATATATAAATAGACTATTTACAGCTAATGTTGCATGTTAAAAGTGTTAATTGTAATTAGTTTGATATTTAATTGTTATGGTACAATTAAATCTAAAAGGGGAGGAATTGTAATGTATATACCTTTTAAGGGGGGAACTTTCTTTTACAGCTCATGTATACTGCAGTACCGGCAGTGACCACACCTGTATATAGCACTGAGTAGTAATCTGTACAGATCAGTTCTCGCGTGAGCCACGTTGAGTAAACACCTGTTGTACTGTTCTCCTGCAGTCTGTGTCTTATTATACACAGACACAACAGTATTATCTTTCCAAACAAAAATGTTGCTGTTTTTTAGATAAAATATTGTCTGATATTTTTTCTGAGTATCTGAAATTTTTAATGTTCACAATACGGTTTTAAAGAAAACCAAACAATTATATATTTAACACTAACAATTAAATTTGTTTTTTAAATTTTTAACATGGTAATTCGATTTTACTTGACGGCCTCAGTCTCTCTCAAAAGCCTGGGCTTAGATTTGATATTTTTGCCCAGAGCTGTAACTCTCTTACCTGAATATAAATTGAGCATGTGTAATGCACCCAGTTTCTCAGGATTACATTGGTACCATTTAACCAACTGAACTCTGCAATATTTTTCTTTAGCTTATAGCAGTTTTTACTTTGTTGTTTTTCAGAATTATTTGAAGTTAGTGAACAAATTTCAAAAGCTTTATTCAACTGAAGTTTATATTGAGTGTTTTAAAACAAAGAGTGTGTGTGTATTTATGTGTGTACGTGTGAGAGAAATGACAGACTACACTAATTACACACCTGTTACACACCTGTTTTGTGTTGCATAAACTTTAGAAAGTATATTAAGCTAAGATATAGACAGACTTTAATTATCCTAATTTGAGTTTTTTTTAATTCACAAGTTGAATTTCGAAGTAAACAGAAGGCTCTATCTCCTGTGTTTTGTTAACAGTTAGGAAATGTAAACATTTTAATTCCTGACTCCAGTGAGACAAAAAGAGAGGCAGAAAGAGAGAGAGAGAGAGACAGAGTTAGAGGCAAACAGATTGGGCTGGGTTTTCTCAATGGAGACGAGTTGGAGGCAGGACTGCTACTTGTTGGGTCAATGTCCCGCCTCCATCATCTTCTGGCCAACCAGAGGGATTTTCCCCTGATTGACATTGTTAAGCCCGCCCTGCGGGCTCAGCAGGCCAATTAGGGGGGAAGTCACTGACAGAGCATGTCAACATTTGACGTGCTATCTGTCAAGACTTCTTGAAAGAAGAAATGTCAACTCTGTGAAGCTGTCAAACACTGACATTCTCTGTAGTTTGATGAGTCCTTGTGTTCAGGACTCATCAAACCTTTCAACTTTGTAGATTTCAGATGGCTGTTGGGTCGGAGGATCCAACAGCCAGTCTGTGAAATTGACAAGGAAGATGTCAGGTCTCCCGATTAAGGGTGGATGAAGGCTGTAGGCAGAAAACAAGGTAAGTGAACATTTTTAAACACTTAGCACTCACCTTCCATACTTACCACTCCACACTTGCACCCATCACTCACCTCTACATCTTACTTTCAGGTGCCTCCGACCCCTGCAGACCTCCGACTTGACTCCTCCAACCCGGCGGAGTTCTCTGAGGTTGGGAAGCCTTCACCTGAGAAGGTAAAATGGCACTAATCCTTTTTTCTGCCTGTTAACTCCCTGTTAACAGGCAGTTAAAAGGATTTAATCTCTTTCCCGCCTCCAGGAGATGGGATCCAAAGCAACACATCTTCCCGCCTCCTGGCAAAAGGGCACGGAGGTGGGATGGGGGCGGGTTTGCCATCCGCCCCCACTTTCTGCTACTTTACCAGCAGTACCACCTCCATGCCCGCCTCTTCGGGGCTGAGAAAATCTAGCCCAAATATCTTTCCTCATCCTAATATGATATTTTTTAAAAAAGAAAAATGAGTAACTTGAATTTTTAAAACAAACAAAAGATCTTTGAGGGAAACAGTTAGGGTGGAAAGGCAGGAAGGGCAAATAGGAAGAAGGAAATTTGTTGAGAGTGAGGAGCCCTCTGTCCTGTCACAACTAGGAAGGGGAGAAAGTAGTGCAAAAGTGAAGGGGGAGAGGATGTGATAGGAGTGAGGGGGTGCAAAAAGCATGATTGAGGCAGGAAAGGGATTCTGAGAGAGATAAGAAGAATCAGAGACAGAGAAATAGCAATGTGAATACAATAGAAACAGGTAAGAGAGAGATCATATTCTCTGACTTACCATGTGCAATGCCAGAGTAGATCCACTAACCAGTATATATAAATATAATCCATTACTATTGTCTGGTTTAATATTCCCCACATGTGACTGCATTGATATCTGGCTGGTCTGGAAGTAAAACTGAATGTGCTAGCCTATTCAGACAAGCTATCAAAACATGCCTGTACAGAGTGATTCCAGGTTTGAAGTTTTATTGTATATTATCAAATCTGTAGGCAATCCATGTTGCCTTGATCTCACCCGGGAGTCTGCCATGCAGAAAGAACAGCGTGAGGCCAAAAATACTAATTACATTTTTCGAGTTGTGTTGCCAGTTCTAACTCAGTCACGGTCATGTCACTGTAATAATGGCCTTGCACGTCAGCTTATTAGATCAGCAATTATAGGAAATCGGAAGAAAATGTGCTGCAGATTGTGATATTTATAACATTGTTAAAATGTTAAGTGTGCAACACTGGGATGTCTCATTATCATTTATTACAAAGCAACTTCAGAAAACCTTAAGCTCTGCTTCTCTTGAACTGAAAATATTAATTTTATGATCAAGACTTGGAAATATATTGCCATTCCTTCATAGTTGCTGGGCCAAAATCCTAGAACTCCCTCCCTAACAGCACTGTGGGAGTATCCATACCACACGGACTGCAACGGTTCAAGAAGGTGGCTCACCACCAACTTCTCAAGGGCAATTAGGGATGGGCAATAAATGCTGGCCTTGCCAGCAACACCCACATCCCATAAACGAATAAGACAAAAAATACTTTGTAGGAGATATGTCCCAGAATTTCCTTAAATATGCCGTCAAAATGGAGTCAGCAGTCATACTGAAAGCTGGGAAAGGAAAGAGCTGATGCTAATTAAATCATGAAGGCTTACACAACCAGGGATAGAAGACAAGCCACAAAGACCAAAGATGGTTATTTAAAGGGGACATAAGTGTGCATTATCTGGACCTGTGTTAGACCCCCTGTTAGAAAATACCTAAGAAGCATACGCAATGTTTAAATTTAAGTGCTGCTAACTATGGCTGGGGTTCTCCTCGGAGCCATTCCCGCTCTGCCGCTGTAACTTTGCTGGAAGTACAGCGGAAAAGGGGTTTACGCCAAACCTCTGGTAAAGTTATGGCAACGCAGCAGGAGCACCTTCGAGGAAATTTCTCGCCTATGATTGTGAGGTCAATAAACAGTTGTTAGTTCATGACTTTGTTTTCTGACTTTGTTTGATGAATTGGTAAGAAAGGATTAATTAATTAACTTAGTAGCTTGTTCAGATTGGAATGCGAGGCTGGTAGTGTAAATGCTAATGTAGTCCGAACTGGTTAATGTGAGATAGTTTGGTGAGCCAAATTTGGGCATTAATAACTCCTAGGCATAAACTGGGTGGTAAACCTAGACGGTGCCACGGTGAGGAGTTAAAAGAGAAGGGTTTAAGAATTTGTCTGGTGCCCTTGGTTAATATTATTATCAGTGTATCTTTCCCAGTGTTCTTACTGCCTGACAGCCAATGAATTAGACCAGGGTTCCCCTTGTCCTCACCTTTCACCCCACCAGCCTCCACATTCAACGGATCATCCTCCGCCATTTCCGCCACCTCCAAAGTGATCCCACTACCAAACGCATCTTCCCCTTCCCTCCCCTTTCAGCATTCCATAGGGACCGCTCCCTCTGAGACACCTTAGTCCACTCCTCTATCACCCCCAGCACCCCTTCCCCTTCGCCCGGCACCTTCCCATGCAAGCGCAGGAGATGCAACACCTGCCCTTATACCTCCCCCCTTCCCACTGACCAGGGCCCCAAACACCCCTTCCAGGTGAAACAACGATTTACTTGTACTTCTTGCAATCTAATATACTGTATTCGCTGCTCATGATGTGGTCTCCTTTACATTGGGGAGACCAAATGCAGATTGTGTGACCGCTTTGCAGAACACCTCTGTTCAGCTCCCGGTTGCCTGTCATTTCAATTCACCGCTCCATTCCCACTCAGACCTCACCATCCGCGGCCTCTTGCATTGTTCCACAGAAGCTCAGCGTAAACTCGAGGAACAGCACCTCATCTTCCGATTAGGCACTTTACAGCCTTCCGGACTCAATATCGAGTTCAACAATTTCAGATCATAACCTCGGCCCCTATTATATTTTTATATATTTTTTATCCACACCTTTGGTTTGTGACTTTTCCTTTTTTTCTCTCCCACATGGCAGCAGTCTCTCATTCTGCCAGCGCATTTCACACTTCATTTAGAGCCATCTTTTGTCTCTTTACCTGTCCTATTACCATCTCGTCTCATCTTGAATATCTCTTAATGCCTCTTCACTTCTCAGACCTTCCCTTTTGTTCTTTCATCCCCTCCCCCATTTCCCAGCCCCCAAACTGGCCTTTTAATCTGTTTCATTTCCTGCTTTTTTTTCAGTTCTGAAGAAGGGTTTTGACCTGAAACGTTAACTCTGTTTCTCTTTCCACGGATGTTGCCTGGCCTGCTGAGTTTTTCCAGCGTTTTCTGTTGTTATTTTGGATTTCCAGCACCCGCAGTATTTTGCTATCGAATTAGACCAGGTATTCATTTACCTACTACTTTCTAAACAAAAGCCACCAGTTGATCTTGTAACAGTTAATCTGATGTTACTCTACACACCTCCAAATGATGTGTTCGTTTAATATGTTAATACTGTTTGAAAATTGAAGACAAAAGCCACACCCACAAGCCAGAAACACCAGAGTCAGGCAGCATCTTAAACCTTCCTCACTTTAGCTATAGCTTTACATCTATACAGAGCACAATGTAAAGAAAGAAGAAGAAACTTGCATTTCTGTAGCGCCTTTCATGACCTCAGGCCATCCCAAAGTGCTTCACAACCAATTAAGTACTTTTGAAGTATAGTAACTGTTGTAATGTAGGTAATGTATTCATTTATATTTATGCACAAAATTAGTTCTACCTATTACAGAGGTGGCAGTATTACAGAGTTTGTGTTGCAAAGTTAAATAAAAATTTTAAGAAAGAGAGAAACCCTGTGAAGCCAGCATTCCCTTTCTCCCAATCGAAAGATTATAAACACTCCCCTTGTAACAAAGTTTCAATGTACAAGAACAAATGGACCAACACAAGCTGGCAAGCTCTGGTGGGTGTTACTCATATCTTTTCAGCAATGTGGTAGATACAAAGAAAAATATATTGCACTGCTAACCAATGTAGGATAGAAAAACTCAAACACTGCATTAGCACTCTGCAGCACTGGCCGACTCCTAATGTTACATTTGCTGTTTGGTGTGGGTAAGATAACTTGAGGTATGACGTGAAGAGGGGGACGAACACTAAACTATATTGGCTCTCCCAGCATGAGTGTGATTCTACAAAAGGCGCTGACATTATGCACATAAATTGCCCAGTTGTGTGGAGGTAAGTTCTGGAAATAGACCTGGAGGTTGTAAAATTCATCCATTTCACTTTGCGATTCAGGTCTGATAGCTCAAGAATGGGGCACTCTTACTGCCTCCCATTGTGTATTCTGTCTGTGATATTCATGCAGTTTTTGATCAGCAGCAAATACTTTTGTAGAGAAGCACAAAAGCTGGCAATATGAAATAAAAAATGAAAAAGGCTGGAAATACGAAGCAGGTATTTCAGTATCTGCCCTGCGCCTGTGGAACATTGCTGCCTTAGGCACAGGGCAAAGAGAATCTACCCCCTACTTTCTTCAAGGCAGTGAGTGATGCTAAAGTACCACTTTACAGGCACGGCAACTATTTGATATCCAGCATCATATGTGAGTCATCAATGCCGACAGCCTATTCAATCTTGGAAGGCATCACAGCCACTGTCCTTTGCTAATGGCCATTCTTGCACACTTTTTAGTAAAGGTTACTGTGGAACGATCAGAAGCAGAAATTCTTTCCTCCTTCCTCATCTAGGGACACAGTTTTCATAGAGTCTAAGTGAATTACTGCTATATGATGTATGCTATTTCATGGTAATCAGCTATTAAATAGAGTTCATTGAAGGCTGCTTCTGCTTACCGTTTATATCAATGGTTCGGATATAAGCCTGCGGGGTGGGGGGTGTTTGGGGGCATGGGGGGAAGTGGTAGAGTTGAAATTTGCAAATGATACAAAAATAGGAGCTTTAGTTAATTCTTTAGAAGACCAAAGGAAGCTGGAAAGGGAGATTTATAAGATGAGGGAATGGGCTAAAAAATGGCAGATGGAATTCAAAGTCAGCAAGTGCGACATGATTCATTTTGGTAATTATACTCTGAATGTAGAAGAGGAGAGGAATTTGAGGGTTACAAGTTCACACAACATTAAAGGCAGCACCTCATAATAAGGCAGTAAAAAACTAATGGAATTCTAGGATTTATCATGAAAGAAAGAAAGAAGAAAGGAAGACTTGCATTTCTACAGCGCCTTTCACGACCACTGGATGTCTCAAAGCGCTTTACAGCTAATGAAGTACTTTTGAAGTGTAGTCACTGTTGTAATGTAGGAAATGCAGCAGCCAATTTGTGCACAGCAAGCTCCCACAAACAGCAATGTGATAATGACCATGAGGTATAGAATATAAAAGCAAATAGATAAACCCCCAGGAGAACTGTGTATAGTATTGGGCGCCACACTTTAGAAAGGATATTGAGAGGGTTCAACACAAATTCACTCAGATGATGTCTGGTGGAAGGAAATCCAAATACAAAAAAAAATTGTTTTTTCTGTAAGCACAATGCAGATTATGTGACAATGACCCAGAAACACTGTTCGGAGGTTTCCCGTGGGTGGAAGCCCCAGACCTGTACAAAAGAACCGCGCCGACCATAATGCTCTGGGCCGGCGTAGAATTCCGTTTTCATGCAGAGGACTCCCCTGGGGGCAGCGCCTGACGTCACACCGCCCAGGAGTGCAGCGTGGGCGGAGCCTAGGGCGTCGAGGGTCGGGGAGACCCGCCCTCAGAAGTTGTATTTGCATAGGCCACGCCCCTGATTTTCTTCAGCTGATCCGAAGCTTTGGAAACCGGAATTAGATGCAGAACAGCACGGTAAGTAGCTTCTTTGTAGTTTTCTGAATCTTTTGCTAACTTTTAGAAACTTTTAAAGACTTTTACATGGATTGGAAGAATCTTAAATAGTTTTAAAGAGATTTGAAGCAATTTAAAGAGTTTTAAAAGCCCTGAAAGCATTTTTTTCATTTGTTTTAATTAATCAGCAAAGTGAAATGGCTGGACTGAGTACAATTCACATCATTAAGGGAGCTCAGAGGTTCAGTGACGATGACCTCAGCACACTCCTCAATGAGGTTGAGGCGAAGCGCCTGCGGATCATTGGGAATGAGAAGTCCAGGGCGCCGTGGAAAGGACAGATGAAAGCTTGGTCAGAAGTTGCCCAGGCTGTCAGCACGAACTCCACCATTCCACGGACAGCGGAACAATGCCACAAGAAATTTAATGATTTATTGCGATCTGTCAAGGTTTGTACAGTTATTAGAAAAGTCAACTGTAATATTTCTTTAAATTTAACTGAACTAGTTTTAAAAAGCTATTCAATGCATGTGTGTAGTCAAGTGACTTCATTATCCAGGCACCTGAGCTTGCCATAAAACTTTATGGCTTTGGGGCCAGCTCGGGGTCATCCATTGTGCTCTTATCTTGATTCCACAGGTTTGAGTTGTAAAATTTCAATTAGTGAGTGAAAAAAAAACCCTGTCTGCAAAGCAGGCTGTGTCCATGTTTCAAATGCAGGTGGGTGGACTCTGCAGAAAAAGCTGCAGTTTCATGATGTTTCATATTTTCTGTTTTCATTTTAGAGTAAAACTGTTCACAACGCCAGAGAACGTGCACCGACAGGCGGTGGTGTTGTCACGCTAAGGGGCTTATCCGAACATGAGGAAAGGGTCGAGCAGCTGTTTGGATTTAGTAGCGGTTGCACCTTGGCTGCTGCAGAATCAGACATTGGTATACGGAAACGTGAGTTGGTCTGGCCAGCTATATGTTTAAAAATGTTAGGTGTGTGTTGAATATCAGCTTCTGTGAAGTGGCAGATCATGCTTTACCTTTGCAAATGTTTACTGTTTCCTTTCCACAGGTGGACAGCATACTTCTCACACACGGGATGAACAGTGCATTGAGTCTGCGGCCGCAGAGGGCATTGGGGAAGGGGTTGCAGATGCAGTTGGAGCAGTAAGTGAGGTGGTGGAGGAGCAGGAGGAATTTGTGCTTTGTCAGCTAGTGGAAGAGGAGGGTATGGACCCTGGATGGCTGCACAGTACCTCTCCATCTCCTGGCCCCTCTGGCTCTGTGCGAGGCACAGATGACTGTCGTTCCACAGACAGACACCAGCCTGATACTGCAGAGCAGGTGGGAGAAGCAGAAAGATATTCAACAGTACGGAATGACGTAGAAGCTCAGGTGCAACAGATTGAAGGGTTGAGGCAATCGATGTGTACTCTTACTGAGAAGAAAGTTGACACTCTTGCCTCCATCAGGCAGGGAATTGATGATCTTGGTAAAGATGTTAACATGTCACTTATTGAGATAGTGTTGCAGTTGCAAAAACCAGATGTTAATATGGCGCTTAATCAGATAGTATTGCAGTTGAAAAAACAAGATCATGTTAATATGGCACTTAATCAAATAAATGAGTCTCTCGTTTGACTCTTGCAGTTGCTTGAACCACTTTCTGCTGCCATTACTTTTGTTGAATCCGTGATTCTTAAAGTATGATGTTTTCCAATAACTAGACGGAGGCTGTAAATTAACAATCAACAGGTGTTTACTGGAGGAGGGTAGTCTAAAGACTAACAGTACAGAGGCATGCTCAAGGCTTATATACAGGTGTGGTCACTGCCGGTACTACAGTATACAGGAGCTGTAAAAGTAGTTCTCTCTTAAAGGTACATACACTACAATTCCTTCCCTTTTAGATTAACAGTACCCATAACATTCAAATAACAGTTAACACTTTAACATGCACATTAAACTGAAATAGTCCATTTATAGATTCAGTCTTTGGGGCGGCATCCTGATCCTTTCTGGATAGCGCCTTTCCTGAGGTTCTTGTTCTTGGTGCAGAGGCGATTCTGGCCCCCTTTCGTCGGTTAGTTCATCAGTTTCCGCTGCTACTGTTTCTGAGGTAGATGCTACCGGTATGTCGGGTTCATCCCCAGGTACGCGAGACATGGGGTTGACTCGTTCCTGTGACGCTAGGGTCTGGTCGACGTGGCATCTCACAATGTTCTCCCCGACATCCACTGTGTACATTAGTGGCCCCTGCCGTGTGCATATTGTTCTGGGTTGCCATTTCTCTGTTCGGTAGTCGCGGGCCAAGACTGGTTGTCCTACATTGAAGCTCCTTGTCGGCTTCTCATTGATGTGCTGGAATTGCTTATCCTCAACATTCTTTCGCACATTTGGTCTGAGCAAATCCAGACAAGATCTCAACCTTCGGTTAAAGAACATCATGGCCGGGGTCTGGTTGGTAACTGCATGTGTCGCATTTCTGTAGGCTAACAGGAAATTGTCCACCTTATGCTGTAGTGGATGTCATCGTCGCACATGGCCCTTACTGCCTTTTTAAAGGTTTGTACGAACCTCTCAGCCAATCCATTTGTGGCTGGATGATACGGGGCGGATGTGTAATGCCTTACCCCATTCCTTCTCATAAATTTCCGAAACTCTTCGGACACAAACTGTGGTCCGTTATCAGAGCAAATCTGCTCTGGCAAGCCGTTCCTGGCAAATATGGTCTGTAGGACTGCAATCGTTTTCTCTGTAGTGGTGGAGGACATTTTGATCACCTCAGGCCATTTCGAGTGCGCATCCACTGCTATTAAGAACATTGAGTCCATGAATGGACCAGCAAAATCAATATGCACCCGTTGCCATGGTGAGGAGGGCCACTCCCATGGGTGTAGGGGGGCATGTGGTGGTGCATTTTGGACCTTCTGGCATCCTGAGCAGCTCTTTGTTAGGTCCTTGATTTGTTGATCGATCCCCAGCCACCACACATAAGCCCTAGCAAGGCTTTTCATTTTCACCCCTTCCAGATGGCCTTCGTGAAGCTCATTGAGCACTCTCTCCCTTAACTTGGGTGGAATTACCACTCGGGATCCACACATCACTGTCCCCTGGCATACTGACAGCTGTTCTCTTCTGGATGAGAATGCTGGCAACAGTGAGTCGCCATGTGTTGGCCATCCCTTCACCGTCAAATCATATACCCGAGACAGTGTCGGATCATTTCGGGCCTCCTTCTCTATATCCGCGTTATTTACTGGCAAGCGTTCAATTATCGACGAATAAAATATTTCGATAGGGTCCACTGCTGGTGCTTCCTCCGCAGTAGGCAGTGGCAGGCGTGATAGCCCATCAGCGTTTCCATGCTGTTTCGTGCCCTTATACTCTATTTCATATTGGTTCGCCCCTAGAAAAAGGGACCATCTTTGTAGCCGTTGTGCAGTCATCACCGGAACGCCCTTCTTTAGATTAAAGATGGAGACAAGTGGTTGGTGGTCAGTCAGCAAGGTGAACTTCTGCCCATGCAGATAGTGGTTGAATTTTTTTATCCCCCATACTAGGCTGAGGGCCTCCCTGTCAATCTGGGCGTAGTTGCGCTCAGCTGAGGTTAGTGACCGAGACGCAAAGGCTACTGGCCTCTCCAACCCGTCTGGGAATTTGTGCGACAGCACCGCTCCAATACCATAGGGTGATGCATCACACGCCAACCGAATTGGTAGTGCTGGGTTGAAATGGGCCAACACTGATGTAAGAAAAAGGAGACTTACCATCAAGTAACTTTAAAGTAAGCTTTAAGTAACTTATAAACACACTATATACAAGAGAGGTCTTTACCATGCCTCTGGTAGAAGCCTCTTACAATACTGAACAGACCAGTATTTATACCAGTCCAACAGGAAGTGACATATGACAGGAAGTGAGGTATGTACACAGTTCATAGTTCACAGTTCATAGTTCACAGGAAGTGATGACATAACTTCCCGGAAGTTAGCATTTTTATCACATTCTTCCCTCCTGCAGGATTAGAAGGCTGTGGTCTACCTTTTGGTCCGCAGCCGCCGAACAAGGAAGAGTCGCACCCGTTTGGATTCCCGTCGTAGAGGGTCGCTGGTCCGCTTACATGCGGTTGGCCATTGGTCAGAGTCTGTGTGGCCTGGATTGCCCTGTGAAGGGTCGGGGAGATCATGGCTTCGAGTACGAGCCCCAATAGGTTCAAAGTCGGACTGCCTCTGTTCAGAGGGAGGTGCAGAGCTGGTCTGTGGCGGATCAGTACTTTCATGCGCGGTACTGGGAGGGTCGCAACCTTGAGCACGGGGTTCTACCGGCACCAAGCTAGTTGGTGTCCGATCAGGATCCTGGAGAGGGGTACCCGATAGGTCCCAAGAGTTTCCTGGTGAAATGCCATCACCCGATGTCCCACTAGGTCCTGGTGGGCAGGGAGCCAGATCCCGTAATGATACGGTAGATTCTCGGCCGTCGGAATATCGTATGTTTGCATAGGTGGGGTTGGCATCGGTTAGTTCAACCTCGTCTACGAGAGGGTCATTTTTAGACGTCCGAACGTATCTTCGGAGTAATACAGGTCCAGGAGTAGTTAGCCATGACGGGAGTGATGTCCCATGAGATGAGCGACGCTGGAATCCAAAGAACCGCTCATGAGGTGTAGTATTTGTGGCTGTAGAAAGCAGGGACCGTATAGAGTGCAATGCATCCGGAAGCACTGTTTCCCATTGCTGGTCTGGTAGGCCCCGAGATCTTAAAGCGAGGCGTACGGAATTCCAGATGATACCGTTATACCTCTCTACCTGCCCATTTCCGATGGGATGGTATGGTGTTGTTTTGCTTGTAGCAATTCCCCGTTCTGAGAGGTAGTCCTTGAGTTCCCTTGACATAAAGGATGGACCCCGATCTGAGTGAATATAAGCCGGCATGCCACAGAGAGAAAATACCTGCTCAAGGCAGCAGATTACTGTGGACGCCAGCATATTGGAGCAGGGGAAGGCAAACGGAAAACGTGAATATTCGTCGATCATGGTGAGCAAATATGTGTTCCGAGTTGAAGAGGGCACTGGGCCCTTAAAATCGATGCTAAGTCATTGCATCGGTTGGGTTGCATGTATGAGTATACCAGCTGAGGGGTGGAAGAACTGAGGTTTTAATTCCGCACAAAGCCGGCATTCTGAGCATATTTTCTTTACATCTCCAGTGGAAAAAGGGAGATTCCGTGATCGTACGAAATGTAGCATGCGCGTAACGCCAGGATGACACAAACCATTGTGGACATCCATGAGAGTGGAGGATGACATAGTGGAGCAGAATGCCCGTGTGAGGGTGTCCGGGGCCACATTCTCCTTGCCAGGCCGATAGAGAATGGTATAACCAAAAGAGGCCAGTTCCATCCTCCAAAGTTGTATTTTATTATTCTTAATTTTGGTTCGTTTGCGATTATCGAGCATGAAGGCGACTGATCGTTGGTCCGTGATCAATGTAAAGTGCTGGCGAGCTAGAAAATGGTTCCACTTCCGTACTGCCTCTATGATGGCTGTGGCTTCTTTCTCAACCGGAGGATAATGTAGCTCGGCACCTTGTAAGGTCCTGGACATAAATGCTACAGGACGACCTTCCTGATTCAGAGTAGCCGAGATCGCCACCTCCGAGGCATCACATTCAACCACGAAAGGGAGATTCTCATCAATGGAGTGAAGAGCTGCTTTCTCCAACTGTTTTTTGAGAAGGTTAAAGACTGCAACAGCCGCTGTTCCCAGTGGAAATGATCTAGCATGCAGCAAGGGTTGGATTTTGTCCGAAAAATGAGGAATCCATTTAGCGTAGTATGCAAACAGACCGAGAGCCCGACGTAAAGAAGCCGGATTCTTAGGTGACGGGAGCTCTTGGAGCGGGCGAAGTCTTTCTGGGTCTGGCTTAATGATACCATTGCCTACGCAGTAGCCAAGGATGTTGATGGTCGGTTGCGACTCAACAGATTTGGATTCATTCAGGGTCAAATTACGGCGATGGAGGGCATCCCGAAATTTTTGGAGGTTGGAGTCGTGTTCCTGTTGATCGTGACCTGCAATGGTAATGTTATCAAGATAGGGAAAAGTGTCCCTTAGGTTTTCCTGCTTAACCAGGCCATCCATTGCCCGTTGAAAGGCAGCCACTCCATTAGTAACCCCGAATGGGAGGCGACGAAATTGGTACAGCCGTCCATTAGCCTCAAAGGCTGTGTACTGCTTATCTGAGACCTTCAAGGGTAACTGATGATAGGCACTTTTTAAATCGTAAGTTGAGAACACTTTGTATTCGGCCAGTTTATTAACCATATCATCAATGTGTGGCAATGGGTAGGCGTCCAAGTCGGTATATTGATTGATGGTTTGCGAATAATCGATGCATAGTCGCTGTTTGTGAGGTTTTAGAGGGTTCTTGACAATGACGACTTGAGCCCGCCAGGGCGACGAACATGGTTCAATGATATCCTCTGCTAGAAGTCGAGAGATTTCAGCCGCAATAAAAGATTGGTCTTCCTGATTAAAGCGCCGCGATTTCGTTATTATCGGTTGGCATTGAGGCGGAATACTGGCAAATAATGAGGGTTCATCAAGTGAAGCTGCTGATAATGCACAAAAAGGTAATTTAGATGGTATATTAGAAATAGTAAGTCCGGGTTTGGATCCACCAAACTCAATGGTGAGTTTCTTATGCTGTTTTTGGAAGTCCAGCCCTAAGAGGAGATCACTACATAAGTCTTTGAGCACCGAAAGTCGGGTGGAGGGATACATACGACCATGAAGTGTCATATCAACAACACAAAAGCCGGAGATTCTGGTATTAAGTGATGACTGGGCCATCGCAATTGCCTGGTCCGATGGGAAGACATGTAGTTTCAATTTCGCAACAATCTGTTCCTTAATGAAACTATCAGTACTTCCTGAGTCAATTAAGGCATCTAAGGTATGCCCTTTAATTGAAATTTTTGTGGCTGCCTGAGACAGGTTCTGTGGGCAAGCAGCTGTAATTGGTGTCGTTGCACAGAGAGTGGCTAAAACTCTCGGTGTGCTTCTTCGGGAGAGAGCTCGAGAGGAAGCTTGATAGGTCCTAGCTGGAGCATCTTGATAGGCCCTAATTGGGGCAGTTCGGTAGGTCTTAGCTGGATTGGCCCTCGTAGAGGCCCTTGATAGGCAAACTTTAGCAAAGTGTCCTTTTTTCCCGCAATAACTGCAGATTGCATTGCGAGCAGGGCAGGTTTTCCTAGGGTGAAAAGCATCTCCACAAAAGAAGCATTCCTTCCTAGATTGCCAAGAGGCTGCTAAAGTGGGGTCGTCCTCCTCTTCTTCATCAGAATTATCAGAATTAGATTCCCCCATGATAGGGTTCACCTGAGACCGCTTGAATTGTCTGGTTGCAGCTACAGCAGCAGATCGAGATCTGGGCAGCTGATAGAGGTCTGCATTTCTCTTTGCCAAATCCAGTGAACAAGCTAGGTCAAAAGCTTTTTGTAGCTCAAGTGTTTTACTTTCTAGTAGACGCTGGCGTATAAATGGAGAGGCAATCCTGCAGATGAAAGCATCACGAATCATTTCTTGGCGGTACAGCTCAGCTGAGGCTGCCTGAAAGTTACAATCTACACTGAGCCTGCGAAGTTCTTGCAGGAATTCGTCAATTGATTCCCCTGGCCCTTGTCGGGCTGTGGCCAGTAGATGTCTAGCATAGACCTCATTTGGGGTCTTCGCATACAGTTTCTTAAGTGCCCGAATCACCTCTTCGTAATTATCCCAGTCATCAACATATTCGAACACTTTTGGGGTCACATAATTGACAAGTATCTTCAATTTAGCAGGAGCATCCACTTTACATTCATCCAGAAAATTCTCAAAAGTACGATACCAATGCTTCCATACCCTGCCAGCTGCTGGTGTATTCGGGTCCAAGTCCAGACGAATAGGTCTAAGGATTTTCTCCATGATGGGTGGTTCCCTGGATCCTTAACTTCCGAGTTTGTCTGAAGGTCTAGTATTTGTCAGTGTAAATACTAAGTTACTTAAATTGATGTAAGAAAAAGGAGACTTACCATCAAGTAACTTTAAAGTAAGCTTTAAGTAACTTATAAACACACTATATACAAGAGAGGTCTTTACCATGCCTCTGGTAGAAGCCTCTTACAATACTGAACAGACCAGTATTTATACCAGTCCAACAGGAAGTGACATATGACAGGAAGTGAGGTATGTACACAGTTCATAGTTCACAGTTCATAGTTCACAGGAAGTGATGACATAACTTCCCGGAAGTTAGCATTTTTATCACAAACACCTCTTTTGATGTGATCAATTCTTTGCACTTCTGGAAAGCTCGTTTACATTCGTCATTCCACTTCCATGGTACCCCCGTTTGCAGTAGGGTGTTCAGTAGGTGTAATACTGTAGACAAGCTTGGTAAGAACTTATGGTAGTAGTTCACCAGCCCGAGGAACGACCTCAGTTGTGACACATTTTCCGGTGCTGGAGCCTTGACTACTGCCTCAATCTTTTCAGGGGACTTATGTAACCCCTCTTCATCAATGACGTGGCCACAATACGAGATCTGCTTCTGGAAAACTCGCACTTGTGGCGATTAGCTCGTAGCCCATATTCCTTTAATCTAGTGAGCACCTTCTCCAGGTTGGCGAGGTGATCACTGTCATTTTCGCCCATGACCAGGATGTCGTCCAAATAACACTGGGTCCCTGGAATCCCTTGCAGGACTTAATCCATTGCACTTTGCCAAATAGCCGGAGCTGATGCTACCCCGAACACCAGCCGGTTGTATTGGTAGAGACCTTTATGAGTGTTGATCGTGAGGTATTGTTTTGAGGCTTCTTCTACCTCCATTTGCAGGTACGCCTGGGCCAGATCAATCTTAGTGAAGCGTTTACCTCCAGATAGTGAGGCGAAAATATCCTCAATCCGTGGAAGCGGATATTGTACCGTGTGAAGGACTGGGTTCACTGTCACCTTAAAATCCTCACATATGCGGACCTTCTTTGGTTCCCCAGGCATATTACTCAACGACCTCTTCATTACAGGAACGATGGGTGTAGCCCACTCACTCCAGTCCACTTTGGACAGTACTCCTGAACGTTCCAAACCTTCCAGCTCTGCTTCGACGGCTGGTCGGATCGCATAAGGCACCAGTCTGGCCTTAAAAAACTTTGGGCTTGCATTTTCCTCTATTTTAATCATTGCTGTTATGCCTTTTAGTGTTCCGAGTCCCTCCTGGAACACTTCTTGTGCGTCAGTTAGCATTTTTGACAGTCGTCCAGGTGTGACGTCATCATCCTTTTTGGCCTCAACCTTCAGTGCCTGTATGGAATGCCAATCTAATTGTATCTTCCGGATCCACTCACGTCCTAGTAGTGGTGGTCCTCCATCTGGCAATACATATAGGTCCATTTTGGGTATTTCCTGGCCTTTGTATATCGCGTTCACCCTTATTTTTCCTTTGGGGTAGACTTTTTGCCCCGTGTACGTCTTCAAGACAATCTCTGTAGCGTTCAAGGGTATATGTGAAAATAGCCGCTTGTAGTCCCTTCGGTTTATGACTGTTAGGGCTGATCCTGTGTCCAATTCCATTTTCACTTGGACTCCGTCTATCTTGAGCGTGACCCAGATAGTCTGGTGATCCTCCATTTTGATTACCTTATGTAGTTTCAGACAACCCAGCTCCTTGCTTCCAGAGTCTGTATCACTTTTCTGTTCATCTGAACTACTGTCCATCACCTTATGTACCTTTTTGTACTTCTCCTGTGGAGATTTCTTGCTGCTGGTTTTCTTCCCTGACCTGTAGACTCTTGCTATGTGTCCTGCTTTTCCACACTGTCTGCACACTTGGTCCTTGAACCAACAATCCTTCTGGTCGTGTGTTGTTCTGCCGCAGCGATAACACTTCCCTGCTCCATATGACATTTCATTGGTGCCATATTCTTGCGGTCTCCGTTGTATCTCTGCAGCGCCCCGTGCGGCTGCTTCGTGTGATACTGCCATGCTGAAAGCCTTGTCCAGCGTAAGATCCTTTTCTGATAGAAGCCGTTTCTGGGTTCCTTCACTTTGAAGCCCACACACAAACTTGTCCCTTAACGTATCTGCAATCCCAATCCAAACTGGCAGTGTTTCGATAGCTTGCGCAGTTCCATTAAGTACTCAGCATTACTTGCGTCTTTATGCTGGTTCCTTTTGTGGAACTTAAATCTTTCTGCTATCAGCAGCAGTGTGGGGTTTAAGTGGTCCTGTAGGATTTCCACTATGCTTTCGAAATCCTTATCCACTGGCTTTTCTGGGGTTATTAAGTTTCGCAGTAAGCCATAAGTTTTTGCACCCATGGAATTCAACAAAACCAGTGCTTTCCTAGCATCTGGCACTTCATTCACCTTGCAGTACACCTCAATGCGTTCCACATATGTCGCCCAATCTTCGACTTCATTGTCGAACGCAGTGACACTGCCACTCTTCAGCATCCCTGGGTGTGGTTAAACTGTCTAAAATGGCGTCTCCCGCACTCTCCCTTCTTCTCCGCTGGCTCAAAATGGCATCTCCCGCGCTTTCCTTTCTTCCCGTGCTCGCCCTTCTTCTCCGCTGCGGCTTCTAAAATGGCGTCTCCCGCGCTCTCCCTTCTTCTCTGCAGCTCAATGGTGTCTCCCGCGCTTCCTTTCTTTCCCCACGGATGCCGCTCAGCCCTTGAGCCCTGGCTGCGCTCTGCGTGTGCTCCTGTGCGCCTCTCTCATTGCCGCCGCTCGGTCCTGAACCCCGGCTGTGCTTTACCCTCTCTTTTTTGTTTTCCATCGACGCCGCTCGGTCTTCAACCCCCGGCTGCGCCCTGTGCGCTTCACCCTCTCTCTTACCCCGTCGACGCTGCTCAGCCTTTTCTGTGCCGTCGGTCGGCTCCAGCCGCCCCTGTCCGGGAAGGGTCTGCGCTGTACCTGTTGCCAGTCTGTTGCTGGATCGTCGTGGCTGGAGAACCAAGCCCAGCTCTCAACAGCCTCCCCTGCGATGTTCACTCTCTGCCGGATGACTGGGCGGTTGCTCGTGGTCGACGCCCGTGCTTCTGGCTCGACTTTCTTCCACCGTCCTCCCGGAGCGAATCCTTGAAAGGAAATGCAGAGTTGCAGGTAGATTAGAATCAACCTCGTCGCCACTGTTGAATCCGTGATTCTTAAAGTATGATGTTTTCCAATAACTAGACGGAGGCTGTAAATTAACAATCAACAGGTGTTTACTGGAGGAGGGTAGTCTAAAGACTAACAGTACAGAGGCATGCTCAAGGCTTATATACAGGTGTGGTCACTGCCGGTACTACAGTATACAGGAGCTGTAAATGTAGTTCTCTCTTAAAGGTACATACACTACAACTTTGACTCCCGCAGAACCGCCCTTACCTGCTCCCAGTGCGGGCCCACGAGACAGCAACTCCGCCAGTCGTGATGCAAGCAAACGTTGCCTTTCAGCAGCAGCAGCAGCAGCAGCCACCCTGTCAGGAGGCAATTGCTGAAGGGCAAGAGATGGCACACAGGGGCCTTTCAATTGGCAGCAGTGGGCTCCGGTCACGGGGAGGGTGAAAGCGCAGGAGACAGTAGGGTGTCACCTTTTGCACAATGCACCCCCTTTGACCCTCAGGCACAGATGCAAGAGGGCAAATTGTTCAATTGTTTAATTTTTAGTTTTATTTAAATGTTAAATGTTGTCGTTGCTTTTTTTATTGAAATATATATTTGTGACTGAAAGTGTATGTAACCTTTTCGTTTAAAAAGTACAGCCTCTAGTCATTTTGAAAAAAATTTCAACTTTTTTATTTGCAAAAATATTTAAAATTACAACTGTTTGAAATTTAGAAAATAGCTAGTTTCCATCTTGAATGTCTTTATTGCACTAAGAAACCAAAAAAGTCACTTTAAACTATTTACAAATTTTATTCAAAAAGATTATGTTTGCGAATGTTTGAAAAGTAGAAAATAGCTAGTTAACATTTAAAAGTTATAAACTATGTACATCAAAACTGAACCTCAGAAGTCTTTGATGCTGCAATAAAAGTTCACTGTTTCACTTTAAATTGTGTCTGTTCCTTTCTTTGCCTTGCTGGGGGAAGGGGAGGTACAAGGCGACACTATCATCACCTTGTGAAGGTGTTGGCTACTAGCAGTTCCCGAGCAGCCTTACTTTCGGCAGCACTTGGCTCCTCTCCATCAGGCCTGGCCACAGGCACATCGGCATCATCCATGTCCTCCATTTCAGCAGGGAGCTCCTCTGCAGGGTTAAGGGTCAGTCCTTCCTGCAGGGCAAAGTTATGCAAAGCACAACAGGCCACCACAATCCTTGCCACTTTCAGAGGAGAATACTGCAAGGTCCCCCCTGACCTGTCCAGGCACCGGAAGCGTGATTTCAGAACCCCGATTGTCCTCTCCACCACTTGCCGTGTGGACACGTGTGCCTGGTTGTATCTGTCCTGAGCCTCATTATTGGTCTTGCGGTAGGGAGTCATCAGCCATGGTCTTAGCGGGTAGCCCTTGTCGCCCAATATCCATGTGGATCCTGGAGGCAATGTGCTGAGGGTGCCATATAAGTCCGAGTTACGGAGGATGAAGGAGTCATGATTACTTCCCTGGTGCTCTGCATTCACGTTTAGGATCCTGAGGTGCGCATCACAGACTATCATGACATTCAATGAATGAAACCCCTTCCTGTTGATGTATGTCACAGGTGTACCCAGTGGTGCCTTCAATGCAACATGGGTTCCATCGACGGCCCCAATCACTTTGGGGAATCCAGCAATGCTATAAAATGCAAGGGCCATCTCCTTTTGATGGCGAGTGGACAAGTCAAAGTCTATGAACTCTGAAGCCCTACGGAAAATGGCATCTGTGACCTGGCGAATGCAGGCCCTCGCAGCATTCTGAGAGATGTTGGTAATGTCACCGGTGCTTGCCTGAAATGACCCACTTGCAAAGAAGTTCAATGCTGTGGTTACCTTCATGTTCACTGACAAGGCAGTGCGGGTCTTCGAGCGTGTTTGAAGGTCCTCCTTTAACATGTCACATAGTCGGCCGATTGCCTCTTTACTGAAGCGCAGCTTCCTCACACACAACTCCTCGCAACAGCATCTCAAATGACAGCCTCTCCCTGTACACTCTCTGGGGTGGGTAGTAGTTCCTTCTTATCAGGAGACGGTTATGGTTCCTCAGTCTTCTTTCTTGTTCCCTGGTGTTTCCAATTCTCTGAAGCAAAATCGCACCGAGGATCAGGGCAGCATTCTCAAAGGGCATATTTCTCCCTCACAGGCTTCCTCTTTAAACAGATGAAGTACTTGTAAGGAAAAAATGGAAAGAGTTGTAAAAGTAATTTTAATAAAGTGAGTGGCTAGAAAATCACGTCGAGCTATGGTGGGAAAGGTGCGGTATCGGATTGGGAACACGTCATACCCACCTGATGAATATCACGGCCCGAGATGATTTTGTAATAACTTTAACATTTTCAGAAAGTCATACATACATACTTAAAGGAATATAATTGATATTTTCTGGCATAATTTTTTAAAACTTCTGTAAATGTTAAATAATTCATTTTTAAGCAGTCATTTTCACATTAAAAAAAAAATCTAATTCAATTAGGCCTTGCACACAGCAAGAGTTGCTCCTTATAACTACACTACACAAAACATGGTCCAAAACCATTTTTAACAAATGAAATACAACAATACTAATGAGGAATTTCTGTATCAAATACAAATAGGAAAATCTTGAGTATACAATCATTACTTCTGTTGAATTGTCAGTGCTTCCTTCCAATATAATCCTAGAGTCTCTGTCAGTTGTAGTTGGATGAAAATATGCCACATAAGAAAAGTCAGAAGGATTGCACTGCTCGTATTAATTCAATGCGGCCATTAAATATGCAAGTCATATTAGGGCTGTAAATTACTTTTGCAACAAACTTTCTTCGTTGATAAAAACTTACCTCAGGCTTTCAGCAAAGGACTTTGCTCACTTTCACAAGCCCCACTGCTGAAAGAGAGTTCTTCTTCCTGATGTCCAGGAGCTGCCGGCTGTACGCCTGCTTTTCCAGGCGCAGCTGCTTCCGACTTGGAAGGGGGGCATCTTTTAACTGGTTGATGGTAATTTACCTGGCCAGCAGCCTTTGCCTCTGAGCTCTGACCAATTCCAACCTTTTACCTGGTTTACGGTAATTCACCTGGTCAGCAGCCTTTTGCTGCTGCACTCGAAACCAATTTACAAACAGCGGTTTCGAATCGCTACCCCTCCTTCAGTTCTGAGTGGAGGAACTTAAATTAATGATATTAAAACGGACAAGTGGTTTGGATGAGAGAAAAATCAAGTTTTATTACCTAAATAAACTACAATCAAAAGAATAAACTATACCACACGAACACAGTAATTACAGTAAAACTATATAACAGGGGGTTGCAGACGGCGAAAACGAGGGATAAAATGGCTCCAATGTTACTTAAACAATCTTAGCAATTACCCTCAAATCACCACCCCCTAACTCCTGCTAAGTTGCCTTGCCGAGGAGTCAGAACACCCTGCTCACCTCTGGTCCCAGGAAGTAAAGAGAGTGATAGCTTCTCAGCAGCTATCTTATATACCTGGTGAGCTCCCTGCCGTTCTGCCTTGCAAGGGCTGTGTGCAAAATTCCCACCCAAAGGGTGCCAATATACAAGAGAAAGCTGTGATTGGCTAACTCAGAATGGTTGGACTGGGTTAATGTGTTTTCCGGAGCTCCCTGGGCTGAAACAAAAGGGAAATACAACTGCTCTATTGTCCAGAATGCTAGGTGATTTAAACCCATTCAGTTCTTAAACGGTTCCCATTCAAGATCCAAAAGTCTCTTCTGCAGCTTAGATGTATCCACTCGATATACAAACAAATGCTAATAGCATTCAATTGCTTTGTAAACAAAGCATTGTCCTGTGGTCATCTGGAACCACAATTGATTGACAGTCTTGGGTGCTTAGCAAACAAAGTTCCTTTGTTCATGCTGGCAGTTTCAAGCACTCGATCTTAGAGTCAACATTGTAGAACATTTTGTAAACAGGCATCGATTGTCCTGCTGCAGGGGGGGTGGGGACTCCCCTTTGATTGGCAGCTTCATTGAACCTTACTTCCAGACACAGAAAGCTGCTTTCCAAGTCCTTTGTCTTCGGCCATGTGGTGTGACAGCCATTTTTATCCCTGGAAATTTAAAAGCACAACGCTCAAGGATTCTTTAATCAAAAATATTAATCTTCAGAACTGTAAATTATTACGAATTCTTACAGTTCGCCCTTGGATACTTCTCGCTTGCTTGTAGTATCCTCTTGAAGAAATGAGCAATAATTTCTGACCCCTCACAAACAACCATCCCCTGTATTTACCTAATAGCTATCTGCCACTGATCCCCGTCCCGTCTATTCCCCTTAAATTCAAGAAGAAAAACCATGGTACAGTAGGCATCTTACAGATACTTCAGTTTACAATAAGGGGTCGCATACCCCTACACGCTTGTAAAATTATACAATGTAATCCAAATTTACAAACACCTTTTTCATTATAACTTATTACAAAATGTTGCAATCTTAGTTACACAATGTAATCAAAATGATCCCAAGCACGGAGAGGGTCCAACGCCTCTGCTCGACTTGGAACTATGAAACAAAATACAAAAAATCATTAAACATTTGAAACAACATGCTTAAATAAACCCCGACCATCATGTGCCAATGATGGGTCACAAAATTCGAGTGGGTATTGCTCCTCCCATCCGGGCAGTAAATGTACCTTCCACCCTCCTTTGATCGTCTTAAACTTTAAAAACAGGCAGAATGGATTTACAGACCAGCCTGCTCTGCCAGCCCCGAGCCGTTCCCTTGTCCTTTTGTGGAGGCGGGGTACCACTCATGTATAAAATTACCTTGGCACAGACCGAGACCGGGGAGTATGGGATCATGACTCCCAGTCCCTCCCCCTCCCGTCTTCCCTCGACTGGCTGCAGAAAAATGATGGGTGCCTGTGTGGCGGCTCTCCCTGGCCCCACATAAACTTGGATCCCAGATCCGGCCACCCACTCATCCTCCCCAGCCACACTTACCCTTTAACCTAGCCCGTTGGCCCCGGGTGAGTTCCTCCCTCCCCCGACCGCACCCATGCGACTCTTGGGTCTCCCCCTCCTCTATACGATCTTTCCCGGGCCATCACCACCCACCCCCGGGGAACGCGTCCCTATCAGACAAGGCGCCCGCGCTTCCCCATCATGACTCCTCAACAGCGAGGTCTCCCGCAAGTGAACTTCGGTCAGGATAGTGCTGGGTTGGGGGTCATGCCCCACCCAGCTGGGGCCATCTCCTCCCCGTAGGAGGAGTAGGCAAGTTCCTCCGGACCCTGTCCAGTTTTTCCCGAAGATCGCTGCGGGGTCTCCTGGATTCATCCAGTGGCGAGGTGATCCCCAACATTCTGTATCCGTATCTTCATTCGATGCCCAGCTCGGGCTGGGCGAACATGGCTGCTTCATGGTCCAATCTCCTGCAAAACCTAAATGGACATGCAGCCAGGTCTCACTGACCTGCTGCCTTAGGTGGAGACATGGTCGAGTCCCTTGACCTCGGACCAAAATACAAACATTCGGCACACATGTAAACTTAAACTCTTTAAACTTAAACTTAAGACTAGTTATATGAAACTAAAATTTACACCTTAAAGCAAGCTATATACACACACATAGCTATAATACAAATGCCGCCCGTCTCCGAACGGCCAGGCTAATCTCTGGCACTGTCGCAGATTGCTGCTGGCTGCAGCGAAGCTGGACTGCCTCCTGTCTCTGGTCCCTCGCTGCTTATGGCTGTTGAGTGGGGGCCTCTGTTCTCTGGCTTCTCCCTGGCTCGGGAGACCACCCTACTCCACTGTAAAGTGGGTGACCATGCTTTCTTAGGCTGGGGCACCCGCTGAGACCTTCTGAGGGGTGTCTCTATGGGGGAAACTTTGGCTGGCGGACCCTGAGCTTGGGTCACAGCCCCAGCTGGCTGGGAACCTTCTCCCCCATGTCCAAATAGCCCGCACTGTATAATGTACCTGGCAGCCTGCCGGTGCAAATCTCTCTCTGGGTTTGTCTGCTCTTCCCTGCCCACTCCTGTGCTGGGGGCAGGTATACTCTCACCACTCGCTGCTGGTGGCTGGAAATTTTCCTCCCCATGTTTAAAACCTGGTGTCAGCTCCCTCCCTATGTCTCCTGCAAGAGGGATTGCTATCCCTGCCCCCCCAGGGTCCCACATCATGGGGGGGACCACTCTAGAAGCTGGCTGAGAAGCTGGTCCCTTTAAACAGGCCATTGCACCTGCTTGAATCTGCTGTTCGGAAGACTGGGGGATTCCTGTCTCCAGACCAGTGCCTGCGCATGCGCGGGCAGTTTCAGTGAATGAATGGGCAGCAGCCTGCTGATTTCTAATCCCAGGCTGCTGTTTCTTTGTTTCTGAGCCACCTAACTTGCTCAAATTTAAACTTTGGTTCGAATTTAAGCTTTTGCCAAAATTTAGGTCCCACTGGGGTGGGGAAGTGTCCCAATTTGTGGGCAGGACAACCTGTCCCTGGAAGCAAGCCACATTGCCTGTCTTTGTAGGCTGTGAACTTGAACTTGCATGGACAGCAAACTCATGTTCCCTCACCCAGGTGGCTTTAAATGGGGAATTTTGGACCTGCCTTTCGTCTGGGGCCAAAACTATCCTCTGTGTGCCTCCCTTGTCCCGGATTTCTGCTACTGGACCTGCTCTACAGGGGTCCCAGAACTCTCCTTCCCTGTTCCCTGGCTTAAACAGCTTACTCTGAACATGAATGGCTCCTCCCCCCACACAAGCCACAGTGCTTGCCTGTGAACTCGAACTTGCTGTGGGCTGAGGATTCCTATTCTCAGGCTCACTCCTCACGGGCGGACCGTACCTCCGTTGTTGGAGGGGGTACACTGGTCCTGGTCCCCGCCTGCCTAGTGGGACCTGCTGGTGTTCTCCTACCACCCCATTGTCCACCCCTCCTCGCTGCCAGAGCTCCTCAAGACTCGGAGCTGTGGGCTGCGGTCTTGGGGTCTCTAATTCCCAATCCAGCACCGTTCTGGGTGCTGCCTGTGGGATGGTTCTACTTGGGCTGCCAGTAAAGTCCAGCTGACCTGCCTTCGGGCTGATCAGACAAATCATCCCCTTTAATGCCTTTAAAGCCATGTTAAGGCTTTCTATCTCTGCCCTACAGGGGCCATGATCTGCTTCCTCAAACCTTAGGGCACAGGCCAGCTTATAAGCTGCCTTTACTTCCCTAAACTTCTCCTCCTGCTCTGTCTCTTCTGAGGTGAGGCGGACATTCTCTTCCCGCAGTCTCATCTCGCTCCTCTTTGCTTCTATGATTTGATACCTTAGGAACTCTGTCTTGTTTCTCGCATGGCTCTCTCCCTCGCTAGCTTCTCGGGTGAGGTGTGCATTCTCCTCTTGTAGCCTCATCTCTCTGTCCCTAGCCTCCACTACTTCCTGCACAAGGCGCTCTATAAATGCCTGGCATTTCGTGACCCCTAGTGTGAGGCATGCATTTTCTTCCCGCACCCTCATCCCACTAGCTCTGGCCTCATCCACCTCTCTTATGAGGCATTCTACCTCCGCCTGGCATTTTTCACACTGGGACTCCCGATTCTTGGCCTCTTTAACCTCCTCCTGCATGCTCATCTCACCCTTCCTAACCCAGCCACCTATACCCTGATAGGTCAGCCTACACGCTGCTGCTAACATCCGCAGGGCTACCCACATACTGAAAACGAGAGAAACTATAGCTGATGCTTTCTCCAGATCCAGACCACTTATTAAATCAAAAACTGCCTCCACTCCTACCTGGCTTATGGTCATTTACCTGGCCAGCAGCCTTTGCCTCTGAGCTCTGACCAATTCCAACCTTTTACCTGGTTTACGGTAATTCACCTGGTCAGCAGCCTTTTGCTACTGCACTCTAAACCAATTTACAAACAGCGGTTTCGAATCGCTACCCCTCCTTCAGTTCTGAGTGGAGGAACTTATAATTAATGATATTAAAACGGACAAGTGGTTTGGATGAGAGAAAAATCAAGTTTTATTACCTAAATAAACTACAATCAAAAGAATAAACTATACCACACGAACACAGTAATTACAGTAAAACTATATAACAGGGGGTTGCAGACGGCGAAAATGAGGGATAAAATGGCTCCAATGTTACTTAAACAATCTTAGCAATTACCCTCAAATCACCACCCCCTAACTCCTGCTAGGTTGCCTTGCCGAGGAGTCAGACACCCTGCTCACCTGTGGTCCCAGGAAGTAAAGAGAGTGATAGCTTCTCAGCAGCTATCTTATATGCCTGGTGAGGTCCTGCCGTTCTGCCTTGCAAGGGCTGTGTGCAAAATTCCCACCCAAAGGGTGCCAATATGCAAGAGAAAGCTGTGATTGGCTAACTCAGAGTAGTTGGAATGGATTAATGTGTTTTCCAGAGCTCCCTGGGCTGAAACAAAAGGGAAATACAACTGCTCTATTGTCCAGAATGCTAGGTGATTTAAACCCATTCAGTTCTTAAACGGTTCCCATTCAAGATCCAAAAGTCTCTTCTGCAGTTTAGATGTATCCACTCGATATACAAACAAATGCTAATAGCATTCAATTGCTTTGTAAACAAAGCATTGTCCTGTGGTCATCTGGAACCACAATTGATTGACAGTCTTGAGTGCTTAGCAAACAAAGTTCCTTTGTTCATGCTGGCAGTTTCAAGCACTCGATCTTAGAGTCAACATTGTAGAACACTTTGTAAACAGGCATCGATTGTCCTGCTGCAGGGGGGGTGGGGACTCCCCTTTGATTGGCAGCTTCATTGAACCTTACTTCCAGACACAGAAAGCTGCCTCCAAGTCCTTTGTCTTCGGCCATGTGGTGTGACAGCCATTTTTATCCCTGGAAATTTAAAAGCACAACGCCCAAGGATTCTTTAATTAAAAAAATTAATCTTCAGAACTGTAAATTATTGCGAATTCTTACAGACTTACCTGGACTGAAGCAACTGTGAAAAAAACGGAAGTTTCAGCCATATGCGCTGCCTATCCGGTGCAGGTGTTTGACCTGTCAAGCCCTTTCTTCACAGAACGGAAGTTCCGGTTTCAAGCGCATGCGCAGTGCAAACCTAAAACCGGCACTTCCATTGGCCCTACAGGTGAGTACACAGCGCGTACACGCCCGTAGGGAATGGAATTTCTGGGCCGATATGATAGAAGTGTTTACAATTATGAAAGGATGGCACTGGGTAGTTAGAAACAGACTGTTTGCAATAGTTAAAGGGCCAAGACAGAAGGGCCATAAATATAAGATTAAATGTAAAAGATTTAGAACAGAGCTGGAGAAACTTCCTTACAGAGAGTTGTGAGGCTGTGGAATTCACTTACAGGGTGAATGGTTGAGGCAGAAACTATGTCAAGATTCAAGATTACGTTGGCTAGATGGATGAAGAAAAAGGGGATGAAGGGAGATGGGAAAAGGGCATGTAAATGGGATTAGGACTATTTACTAGCACAGAGGGCCAATGTAAGCACCGACTGGCCTGTTTCCGCATTGTAACTTCTATGTATTAACCATCAGTTGATAATCAGGCAGCTTCACTTCCCAATCATTGATCATCCCTGTGAACGTCAGGACTAGAGCTGTATGTTTATTGTGGAGTGCATTATTTTCTTGGGTCCCTGAAGCTACATAAAGGTCGGGAGGGCTCATTGGGGGCTGGGGTGGGGTTGGTGCGGGGGGGGGGGGGGGGGGCGACCCAAAGATTTGGAAAGAAGTCCTCAGAATTCTCTAAAATCATTGTCATCGCCCCCCTCCCTCGCAGAGCTTCAAGGACTCCTTAACGTCATGCATCAACAATACAATGTGCATCGGTCATTGGAATCTTCCGTGATACCTGCTATTGGCAAAACATGTTCCAACAATGGAATTAAACCAGTCTCATTTGCTGTGCAACAGCTGGGTATGTTGCCCTCTATAATGTAAATGACTTGATGTTTGGGAACAAATGAAAATGAAGGGCAATGAGTGTGCTGTCAGCTAAAGGGAGCTAGTCCCCATGTTTGCACTCTATTAAGTAATGGGATCTCCACATTGCAGAGCCCACCAAGACTGGCACCCACCTGAAAATGAATAGGGGCAGAGTGGCATGTGAAGGTCGCTTTCCCTGAGCAAGAAATTTGGGAAATAGACCGTATAAAAGGTTTGAATTTCAGAGGATAATTGTAAACTGTTCAAGCATTAATATCTTTTCTTATAAGATTGCTTGAACTCCTTAAGATGATTTCCATCTTGTAGTGATGACTTCTAGGGGATCCATTTTACTCTGAACAATTTTCAGTCAAATTAATTTACCACTTCATTAATTGTGGAGCTTTTTAAACACTAGCCATTTAACTAGCAGTTTTCCTCAGTGGAAAGTAACTAATGTAGCAAACCCAACCAAACACAACAGAATTGCCTGCCAATTTATTAAATGGAACTTTGAAGAGGAGCGTAAATTCTGTAACATCAGATAATAAATCAATGGGTCTCAACCCACCTGAATAATTTGAAGTAGAATGATGTTTTGTGAAAGGAGTTTGTATTGTGTCATGTTTGGCTCAGTGGTACCAGTCTTGCTTTTGAGTCAATAGGTTGTGGGTTGAGTACATAATTTAGGCTGACATTTTAGTGCAGTACTGAGGGAGTGTTGCACAGTTGATGCATTGTCATTTTGAATGAAACGTTTTACCAAGTCCCCTCTGCCCTCTCAGGATCCCATGGCACTATTTGAAGAAGAGCAGGGAAGTTCTCATGGTGTCCTGGCTAATATTTATCCTTCATCCAATTCCATTAAAAACAGATTATTTGATCATTTAACTTATTGCTGTTTGTGGGACACTGTGCACAAATGTGCTGCCTTGTGTGACTACAAAACAACAGTGACTACACTTAAAAGTACTTCAAGTGCTTTGAAATGTCCTGAGGACATGAAAGGCACTGTCTAAATGCAAGTTCCTTTTTTACAATTTGGATTCCTGAAATACTATATTATATGCTTCTCCCCAGTAACAGGAATAGTGTAAATCTCCAGAACTGAATGTGTCTTCTTAGCATTTAAAAATGCGCCAGTGATGGCATTTATCTAAAATTAAAGAGAATGAAATGTAAGAGCAAGTAACTTCAGTTTTAAGTGTCTTAAATCCTGCACTGTATTACAAAAAAAGGAAAGTTTTTAATTTTGAATGTAATAAATTATCCTTTTTAATCCTAAACTATACAAACAATACTACAATAAAAAAAAGTGCTGGAAACACTCAGCAGGTCAGGCAGCATCTGTGGAGAGGGAAACAGAGTTAACGTTTCAAATTGATGAGCTGTCATCAAACAATACTGGTCACCTCATTACAGGAAGGATGTGATTGCACTAGAGAGGGTACAGGGGAGATTTACAAGGATGTTGCCGGGAGTAGAGAATCTTAGCTATGAGGAAAGACTGGATAGGCTGGGTCTGTTTTCCTTGGAACAGAGGAGGCTGAGGGGAGACTTTATTGAGGTGTATAAAATTATGAGGGGCGTAGATAAAGTGGATAGAAAGGACCTATTTCCCTTAGCAGAGGGGTCAAACCCAGGGGGCACAGATTTAAAGTAATTGGTGGAAGGTTTAGAGGGGATTTGAGGGGAAATTTCTTCACCCAGAGGGTTGTGGGGGTCTGGAACTCACTGCCTGAAAGGGTGGTAGAGGCAGGAACCCTAACTACATTTAAAAAGTACTTGGATGTGCGCTTGGGATGCTGTAACCTGCAGGGCTACGGACCAAGAGCTGGAAAGTGATGGAAGGTGTTGTTGACAGTGCTATCAAGCGGCACTTACTCAGCAATAACCTGCTAACTGACGCCCAGTTTGGGTTCCGCCAGGGCCACTCAGCTCCTGACCTCATTACAGCCTTGGTCCAAACATGGACAAAAGAGCTGAACTCAAGAGGTGAGGTGAGAGTGACTGCCCTTGACATCAAGGCAGCATTTGATTGAGTGTGGCATCAAGGAGCCCTAGCAAAACTGAAGTCAAGGGGAAAACTCTCCATTGGTTGGAATCATACCTAGCACAAAGGAAGTTGGCTGTGGTCGTTGGAGGTCATTCATCTCAATCACATGGCATCACTGCAGGAGTTCCTCAGGGCAGTGTCCTAGGCCCAACCATCTTCAGCTGTTTCATCAATGGCCTTCCCTCCATCATAAGGTCAGAAGTGGGGATGTTCGCTGATGATTGCACACTGTTCAGCACCATTCGAGACTCGTCAGATACTGACGCAATCCGTGTCCATATGCAGCAAGACCTGGACAACATTCAGACTTGGGCTGACAAGTGGCAAGTAACATTCGCACCACACAAGTGCCAGGCAATGACCATCTCCAACAAGCGAGACTCTAACCATCTCCCCTTGACATTCAATGGCATTACCATCGCTGAATCCCCCACTATCAACATCCTGGGGGTTACCATTGATCAGAAACTGAACTGGACCAGCCATATAAATACTGTGGCTACAAGAGCAGGCCAGAGGCTGGGAATTCTGCGGCGAGTGCCTCACCTCCTGACTCCCCAAAGCCTTTCCACCATCTGCAAGGCACAAGTCAGGAGTGTGATGGAATACTCTCCACTTGCCTGGACGAGTGCAGCTCCAACAACACTCAAGAAGCTCGACACCATTCAGGATAAAGCAGCCCGCTTGATTGGCACTCCATCCACCACCTTCAACATTCACTCCCTCCACCACCGGCGCACTGTGGCTGCAGTGTGTACCATCTACAAGATGCACTGCAGCAACTCGCCAAAGCTCCTTCAACAGCACCTTCCAAACCCGCGACCTCTACCACTTAGAAGGACAAGGGCAGCAGACGCATGGGAACATCACCACCTACAAGTTCCCCTCCAAGCCACACACCATCCTGACTTGGACCTGTATCGCCGTTCCTTCACTGTCGCTGGGCCAAAATCCTGGAACTCCCTCCCTAACAGCATTGTGGGTGTACCTACACCATATGGACTGCAGCGGTTCAAGAAGGCGGCTCACCACCATCTTCTCAAGGGCAATTAGGGATGGACACTAAATGCAGGCCTAGCCAGCCAGCGATGCCCACATCCCATCAATGAATAAAAAAATAAAAAAAATTAGGCTGGATAGCTCTTTGTCAGCTGGAGCAGACACGATGGGCCGAAATGGCCTCTTCCGTGCTGTAACTTTCTATGATTCTATGAATACTACACTTGTGTTGAAGACAGCTGTTGCTTTAAGGCTGGGGAATGTATAATTTTAAAATATTCCACTTGCATTTCAATAATGTGTTTAGAGTTAATTGATCTTTGGTACACAAGTTAAGGCTGCTGGATTGAATGTGAAACTCGTATTAAGATTGATGGGCCAGTAAGTGCAGATGAATTTAGATTCGCACCAGTGTGTGACCTTGAGTGTAAGATAGGAGGAAAATAATACAGCGAAGGAACAAAATGATCACATTAGAATACATTTTTAATTTCCTTTACTTGCACGTAGCCGGCAAATACCAGCTTTTTAAAGCAGTTATTTCTCGAAGGCATACCTAATAAAGGAGAGGGAAAATGAAAACCGAGATGACCGTCACGGTAATTACTAATTAAAGGCTTTAATGTGAAGAGGTCACAGAGGCCTGAACACTGAGCCATCGCTGTCTGTCTGTGTAATTCATTCTGTCATAATTTCAGGTAAGTTAAACATTAAGTGAACAGTTGGCTCGAAAACGTGCCTCTGGCTTGGTAATAAACTTGTGGTAGCTTTGCCGTTTGTCACCCAGTTGAAATTTACAATCTATATATAGCTGGCACTGAGCTACAGAAGGCAGGATCTCACAGTAGTAGCTGTGTTGGTGCACTGAGCTGAGGCCTACAGATTCAGGACATAAGAGCTGAAAGATGGTAGTTTCCTGCTTACATGACAAGCTGAAAGCAATAGATGTAGAAAGGGAGGGAAGGGTAAAAATTGGATATACAAAGAAGGAGATACGGAATTCTGGAGACTCACCAAAAGGAAAAGTACAGGGGAGGAAGAAGTTGGAGGAAAGCAGAGCTGATTTTATATTTTTGTTTCAGAAAGGAAGGGAAAGTATGATAATTACTGTCGTTTGTTGAAAGTGCAGCCTGTTAAAGGATGTGATTATTATAGAAACATAGGAACAGGAGTAAGCCATTTAGCCCCTCGAGCCAGTTCCTCCATTCAATAAGATCATGGCTGATCTGTGATTATGTAGCAAAACTTCTAAAATAAAGCAAATTAGGCAGTCAAAAGGTCTTGGGGCAACTTGTTAAGGAGGAGCTATGACTGATTCAATTGAGACAGAAGGAAAAAATGAAGAAGACAGCAAAGCTAAAAATGAATCCAGTTGTGAAGGGAGGATATAAATGGATCTGTTTACTACACTCAAAATAGTAATGACGAGAGGTTAATTGTAGCAAGTTTTGACTTCCTGTGCTGATGATAATAAAATTTGATGTAGGATGAGGGAAAAGTTTGCTTTTTAATAGCAATATTTTATTATTTTGTGTGATTTCCACCCACCACTATTCATTTTAACATGGTTTGATGCATGCTTTAAAAAAATATAAACCATTCCCATCAACTTATGGTGAGAACCAAAAACAATTTGCCGTGCTAACACTATAGAGCGGTACAAATATTCATTAAATACGGAGAACGGCAATTGGAAAGAGAGCAGTTGGAGAAAGGACGGTATAATTGCCACGTGTTGTCAGCCATGGCTCAGTTGGTAGCACTCTCGCCTCTGAGTCAGAAGGTTGTGGGTTCAAGTCCCACTCCAGAGATTTGAGCACAAAATCTAGGCTGACATTCCAGTGCAGTGCTGAGGGAGTGCTGCACTGTCGGAGGTGCCACCTTTATGATGAGACGTTAAACCGAGGCCTCGTCTGCCTTTTCAGGTGGACGTAAAAGATCCCACGACACTATTTTGAAGAAGAGCAGGTGAGTTCTCCTTGGTGTCCTGGCCAATATTTACCCCTCAACTACCATCGCTAAAACAGATTACCTGGTCATTATCTCATTGCTGTTTGTGAGACCTTGCTGTGTGCAAAATGTCTGCCGCGTTTCCTACATTACAATAGTGACTACGTCAAAAAGTACTTCATTAGCTGTAAAGCGCTTTGGGACATCCTGAGGTCGTGAAAGGAGCTATAGAAATGCAAGTCTTTCTTTCATATTCCATGCCAGTGGGAAGAGGGGTGGGGTGGGATGGGGTGGGGTGGCATGGAGGATCTGAAGTTTCCCAATTCTGTTAAAAAAGCACACAAGGTACTGGGTTTTATAAATAGAGGCATGTAGTACAAAAGCAAGGAAGTTATGCTAAACCTTTATAAATCACTGATTAGGCATCGACTGGAGTATTGTCCCCAATTCTGGGCTCCGCAGTTTAGGAAGGATGTCAAGGCCTTGGAGAGGGTGCAGAGGAGATTTACTAGAATGGTGCCAAGGATAATGAACTTCAGTTAGGTGGAGAGACAGGAGAAGCTGGGGTTGTTTTCCTTCGACCATTGAAGGTTAAAGGGAAATTTATAGAGGTGTTCAAAATCATGGGTTTTGATAGAGTAAATAAGGAGAAACTGTTTTGAATGGCAGGATGGTCGGTAACCAGAGGACACAGATTTAAGTTAATTGGCAAAAGTTCCAGAGGGGAGATCAGTAAAAAAAATTACTCAGCAAGTTGTTATAACCTGGAATGCACTGCCTGAAAGGGTGGTAGAAGAAGATTCAATAATAACTTTCAAAAGGCAATTGGCTAATTACTTGAAATGGAAACATTTGCAGGGCTATGGGGAAGGAGCAGGGGGGTGGGACTAATTGGATAGCTCTTTCAAAGAGCCAGCACAGGCATGATGGACCGAATGGCCTCCTTCTGTTCTGTAAGATTCTATGATTCTATAAATCTAAATCTCAAGACTTACCGAAACAAATCATAAAGTTGTAATGATGGTTACTTATAAGAGACAGACTTGAAGCAACTGCCCCCAACAAAAGATCGAATGGCTCTTTCATAACAGTAAAATAAATGTTTGGGCCATTGTAAGCAGAGTGGAGTAAATATATGTTTCAACCCAATGCTTCAAATACGTAACATTCTCAGAGGCAGTCCCACACTTGTCTGTTGTCAGAACGAGATTAGCCATAAGCACCACATGACCTCACCTCTGTCAGCCCCCACAGTTGTCTGATCTTCAGCCACGTATCACTTAGGCCCCAGCCATCGCAGTCTTCTTGCTGCACCATGATGTGTCGCTACACACGGGCCACTGTTCTTTTCGTCACTATTACGTTATTGGTGAAAAGTTTTGAGTGGCTTAAATCTGCATTGTACTGTTTCTTCCCACCCCACTGCCGCAAGTTTCCTCTCTTAGTCAAATATATTTCTGGCTCTCTCTGCCATTCAGTAAATGAAGTACATGCAAAATAGATGCAGGTCAATGCTAAAAAGAAATCTAAGAACATAACTCAGAATATTGCAAGTAAAACTGAATCTCAAATGAAACCAAAATAAGAGGTTGTTTCTAAGAAGGGGCTGTGTTTGACTTACGTACATACTCGCAAACACTACTCAGGGGGAAAAGTGTTTTTTAGTTCTGATTACTGACCATTAAAGTTCAACCTAGAGCTAATGCTCATCAGTTCTGATATCACCTTGACAACAGGCAGTCCGTCCTAAACTGTATTGTTTCTTTTCGCTGCACCAGTTGACATTTTTATTCTCTGAATGTTAAGTCCAATCTATACATAGCCCAGTGTTAAATCAATTTTGTTCTGACGGGATTTGTGGCCTGCAGGACTGAATCAACTATTGTGATCCTTTACAGCAGCCATTGAAAGGTGAATGTTTCTTTTTCTTAAACTTTATAATTTATTCTCTCTCATTTTCACCCTGTGGTGATTCCTTCCTCTCCTACATAAGAACATAAGAAATAGGAGCAGGAGTAGGCCATTCGGCCCTTTGAGCCTGCTCCACCATTCAATGAGATCATGACTGATCATCTGCCTCAACTCCATTCACCGGCCCTATCGCCTTATCCCTTGATGCCTTTGCTAATCAGAAATCTATCAACTTCTGTTTTGAATATACCCAATGACTGAGCCTCCACAGCCTCTGGGGTAGAGAATTCCAAAGATTCACCACCCTCTGTGTGAAGAAATGTCTTCTCATCTCAGTCCTGAATGCCCTACCCTTTATCCTGAGGCTGTGGCCCCTGGTTCTAGACTCCTCAGCTAATGGAAACATTCTCCCAGCATCCACCCTATCAAGCCCTGTAATAATTTTGTATGCTTCAATGAGATCCCCTCTCATTCTTCTGAATTCAAGAGAATACAGGCCTAGTTTACTCAATCTTTTCTTATACGACAGTCCCGCCATCCCAGGAATCAATCTTGAGAACCTTTGTTGCGCTCCCTCTATGGCAAGTATATCCTTCCTTAGGTAAGGAGACCAAAATTGTACACAGTACTCCAGGTTTGGTCTCACCAAAGCCCTATATAATTGGAGTAAGACTTCTTTACTCCTGTACTCAAATCCTCTTGTAACCTTCTCTGAACTGCCTCGAGAGCAAGTATATCTTTTCTTAAATATGGAAACCAAAACTGCACGCAGTATTCCAGGTGTGGCCTCACCAGTACCCTGTATAACTGAAGCAAGACTTCCCTGTTTTTATACTCCATCCCCCTTGCAATAAAAGCCAAGATTCCATTGGCCTTCCTGATCACCTGCTGCACCTGAATACTAACTTTTTGTGTTTCATGCACCAGGACCCCCAGATCCCTTTGTACTGTAGCACTTTGCAGTTTCTCTCCATTTAGATAATAACTTGCTCTTTGATTTTTTTCTGCCAAAGTGCATAACCTCACACTTTCCAACATTATATTGCATCTGCCAAATCTCTGCCCACTCACTTAGCCTGTCTATGTCCTTTTGCAGGTTTTTTATGTCCTCCTCACTCACTGCTTTCCCTCCCATCTTTGTATCATCGGCAAACTTGGATATGTTGCACTCGGTCCCCTCCTCCAAATCGTTAATATAGATTGTAAAGAGTTGGGGTCCCAGCACTGACCCCTGCGGAACACCACTGGTTACTGATTGCCAGCCCGAGAATGAACCATTTATCCCAACTCTTTGTTTTCTGTTAGATAGCCAATCTTCCACCCATGCCAGTATATTACCCCCAATCCCATGATTTTTTATCTTGATCAGTAATCTTTTGTGTGGAACCTTGTCAAATGCCTTTTGGAAGTCCAAATACACTACATCCACTGGTTCCCCTTTATCCACCCTGTATGTTACGTCCTCAAAGAATTCGAGCAAATTTGTCAAACATGACTTCCCCTTCATAAAACCATGCTGACTCTGTCCTATTAAATTATGTTTATCCAAATGCTCTGTTACTGTTTCCTTAATAATGGACTCCAACATTTTGCCAACCACAGATGTTAGGCTAACTGGTCTATAGTTTCCGGCTTTTTGTCTACTTCCCTTCTTAAATAAGGGTGTTACATTAGCAGTTTTCCAATCTGCCTGGACCTTTCCTGAGTCCAGGGAGTTTTGGAAAATAATCACCAATGCATCCACAATCCCTACCGCCACTTCTCTCAAGACCCTAGGATGTAGGCCATCAGGTCCAGGGGATTTATCCGCCTTAAGTCCCATTATTTTACTGAGTACCATCTCCTTAGTGATTTTAATCGTGTTTAGCTCCTCCCCCCCCCATTGCCCCCTGTTTGTTCAGTGTTGGGATATTTTTAGTGTCCTCTACTGTAAAGACTGATACAAAATATTTGTTCAGTGTCTTTGCCATCTCCATGTTCCCCACCACTAGTTTCCCGGTCCCATCCTCTAAGGGACCAATGTTCACTTTAGCCATCCTTTTTCTTTTTATATAGCTGTAGAAACTCTTGCTATCTGTTTTTATATTTTTTGCTAGTTTACTTTCATAATCTATCTTCCCTTTCTTAATTAATCTTTTAGTTATTGTTTGCTGGCTTTTAAATGCTTCCCAATCTTCTATCCTCCCACTAGATTTGACTACTTTGTACCTGATTTATACCCTTGTTTTCACTCGGACACTATCCTTTATTACTTTACTAAGCCACAGATGGCTGTCTTTTCTTTTATTCCCCTTTTTCCTCAGTGGAATATATTTATCTTGAAAGATGTGAAATATCTCCTTAAATGTACACCACTGATTATGTACCGTCTTACACTTTATTCTGTTTTCCCAGTCCACTTTAGTCAATTCTACTCTCATACCTTCATAGTCTCCTTTATTTAAGCTCAGTACGCTGGTTTGAGATCCAACTCTCTCACCCTCAAACTGAATTTGGAATTCAACCATATTATGGTCACTCATTCCAAGGGGATCCTTTACTAGGACATTTTTTATTAATCCTGTCTCATTACACAGGACCAGATCTAAGATTGCCTGCCCCCTGGTTGGTTCAGTTACATACTGCTCAAGGAACCCATCCCTAATACACTCTATGAACTCTTCCTCAAGGCTGACATGCCCAATTTGATTAGTCCAGTCAATATGAAAGTTAAAATCCCCCATGATTATAGCTGTTCCCTTATTACAAGCCCCAACTATTTCCTGATTTATACACCGACCAACAGAGTTGCAACTGTTAGGGGGCCTATAGACTATGCCCACTAGTGACTTTTTCCCCTTATTATTCCTTATCTCCACCCAAACTGTTTCACTATCCTGATCCTTTGACCCAATATCAGTTCTGACTATTGCAGTGATTCCATCCTTGATTAACATAGCAACCCCACCTCCCTTTCCTTCCTGTCTGTCCTTCCTAATTGTCAAATGCCCTTGTATGTTTAGTTCCCTTTGCCCTGTCTTGTTTTCAGTATATGAGCTATTCAGTATATGAGCTATACAGTGTAGTGTATGTAACCTGTACCACCTTAAGAGACTACCTTAAGGTGATGAACTACTTTCTGATGGCTCCTGTATATTGTAGTACCGGTGGTGACCACACCAGTATATAAACCCTGTGGAGCAGTTTGTATTTCAGTTCAGCCCTGACCCTCAATTACTAAAGACCTGTTTAAGTATTCTGTTGTCTGTGTCCAGTTATTCAGCATAACTACATTTGGAAAACACAGACTCAACAGTGGCGATGAGTCTGATCGTACCTAGCGGCAGTTTTGCATCCAAGGAAGCTTTGTCCTCAGAACGGGCGTCAAAAAGGGGCATCTGCCCTCATCATCCTGCTGAGCACAGCATCGCACGGGAGGCATCGAGAACCCGGTTTGGATTTGCTGGCCACGAAGTCCACCATCAGCAACAGGCAGTGATCATCCCTTCTACGACAGCGGCGGGTAAGCCCGATCTAGCGACACGGAGAGAAAGTCGGCCGAGTTGTCAGTGGGAGAAGGGGAGGGAAACCGAAGAAAAGGGTGGAGAACACGACCGCAGCCGATGAAAAGGGCCGGACTGCAATCGGGCAGAGACGCGCAGCAGCCAGAAAAGCGTTAATGTCCACGAGGACCGCGGGAGCGGCGGGGAACAAGAGCAGCAGCGTCGGGGGAAATAAGGACCGCTGGGAGGTGAGAACGGCAACAGCGCGGTAATCGCCATTTTAGTCGGCAGGGGAAGAAGATAAGCGCGGGAAAAGCCGCCATTTTGGAAAAATAAATAAAATAAAGGAAACTCAACAAGATGCCAAAAACAGGTAACATCACTGCTTTTGATAGCGATGTAGAAGATTGGGCCACTTATGTGGAACGCGTTGAAGTTTACTGTACAGCGAATGAGGTACCGGCGGATAAGAAAGCACTAACCATATTAAACTCGATGGGTGCGAAGACATACGGGTTATTAAGGCACCTTGTAACACCAGATAAACTGGTAGGAAAGAGTTTCGCTGAGATTGTTACTATCCTGCAAGAGCATTTAAACCCCACGCCGCTGCTGATAGCGGAACGGTTTAAATTTTACAAAAGAATTCAGCTTAAAGAGGAAAGCAACGCTGAATTCTTAATCGAACTGCGCAAGTTATCAAAGTTCGTGTGTGGGCTACTAAAGGAAGGAACCCAGAAGCGACTGCTAGAGGAAAAGGATCTTACGCTGGACAAAGCTTTCAGCATTGCAGCATCGCACGAGGCAGCAGCATGAGGCACTGCGGAAATGCAGCAAAGGTCATCGGAATTCAGCACCAATTAAATGGCATTGGGTGCAGCAAAGTGTTATCGTTGCGGAAGGACAACACATGATCAGAACCAGTGCTGGTTCAAAGATAAAGAATGCAGGAAATGTGGCAGACTTGGTCACATAGCGAAAGTATGCCGGTCAGGAAAGAAGACCAGCAACAAAAAGTCACCGCAGGAGAAGTACAAGTACACAAGGTGACAGAGAACAGTTCGGATGAACAAAAGACGGATTCAGACTCCAGCAGTAAGGAACTGGGTTGTCTAAAAATACATAATGTGGGTAACACAGCAGACCACCAAACTATCTGGGTCATGCTTCGGATAGCAGGAGTCCAAGTGAAGATGGAATTGGACACTGGATCGGCATTGACGGTCATGAATAAGCAAGAGTACAAAAGGTTATTCTCACACATTCCCCTGAGGGATACGGAGATTGTATTGAAAACATACACGGGGCAAAGAGTATACCCCATCGGAAAGATAAAGGTAAAGGTGGTCTACAATGGTAAAGAAAGTCAGGGAATGGACTTGTATGTGTTACCTGAGGGAGGTCCACCACTACTGGGATGGGAATGGATCCGGAGAATAAATATGGACTGGCATTCCTTACAAGCACTAACTGTAGATTCCTGTAAAGAGGACGATGTCAAACCTAAACGACTGTCCAAAATATTGGACGATGCTAAGGAGGTGTTCCAACAGGGACTGGGAACACTGAAAGGAATTATGGCAAACATCAAGGTTGAAGAACATGCAAACCCAAAATTTTTCAAAGCCAGACCGGTACCTTATGCGATACGACCTGCTGTGGAAGCAGAGCTGGAAGGGCTAGAACATTCAGGAGTACTGTCAAAGGTGGACTGGAGCGAATGGGCCACGCCCATTGTTCCCGTCATGAAGCGTTCATTGAGCAACAAGCCGGGGGAACCTGGGAAGGTTCGCATCCGTGGCGATTTCAAGATCACTGTTAATCTGGTTCTTCACACGGTGCAATATCCGCTTCCGCGGATTGAGGATATCTTTGCTTCGCTGTCTGGCAGGAAACACTTCAGCAAGATAGACCTGGCGCAGGCGTACTTACAGATGGAAGTTGATGAAGCGTCACGCCAGTATCTCACGATCAACACACATAAGGGCTTATATCGGTATAATAGACTGGTTTTTGGAGTGGCATCGGCTCCAGCGATTTGGCAAAGGGCCATGGAGCAGGTATTGCAGGGAATTCCAGGCACACAATGCTACCTGGATGACATTCTGATTACAGGAGATGATGATAAGGAACATCTCGCGAATTTGGAGCAGGTGCTCACCAGATTGAAAGAATATGGACTCAGAGTTAATCGCCAGAAATGTGAGTTCTTTCAGAAGCGAATCTCGTACTGCGGTCACGTCATTGACCAGGAGGGGCTTCATAAGTCACCTGACAAGATCGAAGCTGTTGTGAAAGCTCCCGCTCCGGAAAATGTATCCCAGTTGAGGTCGTTCCTTGGGTTGATTAACTATTACCACAAGTTTCTTCCAAATTTATCCATGGTGTTACACCCGCTGAACACTCTTTTGCAAATGGGAGTACCATGGAAGTGGAGCGAGGACTGTAAGCGGGCTTTTCAAAAAAGCAAGGCACTGATCACCTCTAAGGAAGTGTTGGCTCACTTTAACCCAACGCTGCCTATTCGTTTGGCTTGTGATGCTTCTCCATATGGTATCGGGGCAGTGCTCTCACATAAGTTGCCAAATGGCTTGGAAAGGCCAGTCGCGTTTGCATCCAGATCATTGACCTCCGCTGAGCGCAACTATGCTCAGATAGATAGGGAGGCTCTCAGCCTCATGTGGGGAGTTAAGAAATTTAACCATTACCTGCAAGGCCAAAGGTTTACGCTGCTGACAGATCACCAGCCGTTGGTTTCCATCTTTAACCCTAAGAAGGGTGTTCCGGTTATGACGGCGCAGAGGCTTCAGAGATGGTCCCTTTTCCTAGGGGCACATCAATATGATATTGAATTCAAAGGTACAAAGCAACATGGTAATGCTGATGGGCTGTCGCGCCTGCCACTACCTACAGCGGAAGAGGCACCGGCAGTTGACCCTGTCGAGATATTTCACTCGACCATCATCGAATGCTTACCAGTCACCAATGCGAGTATTGAGAGAGAGACCAGAAACAACCCAACACTGTCTCGGGTCTACGATTTGACAGTGAAGAGATGGCCAACACATGGCGAACCACTGTTACCGGCATTCTCAGCCAGACGAGAGCAGCTGTCCGTCTGTCAAGGAACATTGATGTATGGAACAAGGGTGATTATTCCTCCTAAATTAAGGGAGAGAGTTCTGAAGGAACTGCATGAAGGTCATCTGGGGGAAGTCAAGATGAAAGGCCTTGCTCGGGCTTATGTGTGGTGGCCAGGTATCGACAAACAAATAGAGGATCTGACTAAAAGCTGCTCAGGGTGCCAAAAAGTTCAAAATGCACCTCCAATTGCACCGCTGCATCCGTGGGAATGGCCTTCAACCCCATGGCAACGTGTGCATATCGACTTTGCAGGTCCATTCATGGATTCCATGTTTTTGATAGCGGTAGACACACATTCTAAATGGCCAGAAGTGATTAAGATGTCGACCACTACCTCTGAAAAGACGATCGCAGTTCTAAGAACCATATTTGCAAGGAATGGGCTGCCGGAACAAATATGTTCAGACAACGGACCACAGTTCGTGTCAGAAGAATTCCAGAAATTCATGAAGAAGAATGGGGTGAAACACTATACATCTGCCCCATATCATCCGGCTACAAATGGGTTGGCCGAGAGATTTGTACAAACGTTCAAAAAGGCGATAAAGGCCATGAGCGAAGACCATATTCCACTACAACACAAGGTGAACAATTTCCTGATGGCATATCGAAACGCCACGCATGCAGTGACAAATCAAAGCCCTGCCATAATGTTCTATAACAGGAGGTTGCGGTCCCGATTGGATTTGTTAAAACCCAATGTGCGTAGGGAAGTCGAAAACAAACAATTCCAGCACGTAAATAACAAGGGCACTCGGAGTTTCAAAATAGGACAACCAGTGTTGGCCAGGGACTATAGGAATGATAAATGGCAATCCGGAACAATTCGTGCCCGACAAGGACCCTTGATGTACACGGTAGACGTTGGTGAGAACGTAATACGACATCATGCTGACCAACTTGTAGAATCGAGAACAAGGGTCGGCCCCATGTCTACGGCAGAGACACCAGTTGAAGAAGCTATTGAGCCTGTAGCATCTACCTCAGACTCGAACGTACATGATGATGTTCAATCCATCTGAGATCAAATGGATGAGTCACCCCAGCAACGAGAACCAGAGACCCCTGAAAGGCGTTATCCGGCCCGGATCAGGAGGCCTCCTCAGAGACTGAATCTTTGAACAGTTTTGTATGAAAGTTGTATATATGTTATCCATGTTATGTTTAAATTGGGGTGTACACTGTTAAGCTAAAAGGGGAGGAATTGTAGTGTATGTAACCTGTACCACCTTAAGAGACTACCTTAAGGTGATGAACTACTTTCTGATGGCTCCTGTATATTGTAGTACCGGTGGTGACCACACCGGTATATAAACCCTGTGGAGCAGTTTGTATTTCAGTTCAGCCCTGACCCTCAATTACTAAAGACCTGTTTAAGTATTCTGTTGTCTGTGTCCAGTTATTCAGCATAACTACATTTGGAAAACACAGACTCAACATACAGTATATGAGCTATTCAGTATATGAGCTATACAGTATATGAGCTATTCAGTATATGAGCTATACAGTATATGAGCTATTCAGTATATGAGCTATACAGTATATGAGCTATTCAGTATATGAGCTATACAGTATATGAGCTATTCAGTATATGAGCTATTCAGTATATGAGCTATGTAGTTATGACATTAGAATCTTGTGCATGTTTTCATAGAATTACATAGAATTTACAGCACAGAAACAGGCCATTCAGCCCAACTAGTCTATGCCAGTGTTTATACTCCTCATGAGCCCCTCCCACCCTACTTCATCTATGTCTACTCTATCAAACTCCTTCATAATTATAAAGAATTTAAAACCCTATGGTCCAGAATTTGCGGTCAGCAGCGAAGCAAAGGCATTTGCCGCTGGTCCCAAAGAAAGCTGCCCACAGAGGTCTGACGATCTCACGATCTCTGTGGCGAGAAGTTTGCCTTTTTCGACGTGTAAGTGATTTCAGTGCAATATAATGGGGAATCCCTTACGCGATCTGCTGTGACATTAACAAGCTGTCTAAGCAGCTAATCACATTGCAGAATTTTCACAGACAGGGAAGCAGGAAATGAGAACCTGCTTTTATTCTGACTTTTAAAAAATGTTACAGAGACCAAAGTAAAGATTGGGGCTCTCACATGGGGATAAGGTAAACCTGAAATAAATATGAACAAACTTTAAAAAACATCTAATTTTTTTTAAAGTTTCTTAAAAATTGTTATTTTTATCATATTGGAGAACTTTGACAGTCCACAAAATTAAAATTAGTTTTTCAGGGCCATAACAGTTGTTTAGCAGTCAATACACTGTTAAAACCCCATATCCAACAAGGCCTAACATTTAATGGGGTATTTAACAGTGATATTACTGTGGAAAAGCCCAAATTTTCATCAGCTTCACTGATTTCCCTGATTACACTGATTGCCGGCTATGGGGGCGGGGGGGGGGTGGCGGCAGGGGGTGGTGGTCACAGCGCAGCCAGTGTCGGAGCAGCGAATGACTGACCGCAACTTCAGGATTTCCGCATTTAGGCGCACATGCGCTATATCCTGAAGTTGCGGTCAGTTTCGAAGGGGTAGTAATAGCGAATGCTGTAATTTGCCGTTATTACCCACCGCATATTCTGGCTCTTTTTATTCATCACTCTTTGTTCATCAGTCCTAAATTTGACATTCCACGGTTTGAACTTGTGCCTGCTTGCCCTACTTTCATGGATTTTAATTTGAAGTGGATGCACCTTTTCTATACTATTTGCTAACTTTGAAGTTCATAGAGTTACATAGTTAAATAGCGTCTACAGCACAGAAACAGGCCATTCGGCCCAACTGATTTATGCTCCACGCAAGCCTCCTCCTTCTTCACTATCAGCATGTCCTTGTATTCCTTTCTCCCTCATGTTATTATCCAGCTTCCCCTTAAATGCATCTATGTTATTTGCCTCAACCACTCCTTGTGGTAGCAAGGTCCACATTTTAATCACTCTCTGGGTGAAAACGATTCTTCTGAATTCCTTATTGCATTTATTAGTGACTATCTTATATTCATGACCCCTAGTTTTGGGCTCCCCCCACAAGTGAAAACATCTTCTTTACATCTGCTCTATCAAACCCCTTCATAATTTGAAAGACCTCTATCAGGTCAGCTCTCAGTCTTCTCTTTTCTAGAGAAAAGCGCTCTCGCCTTTTCAATCGTTCCTGATAAGTATAACCTCCCAGTTCTGGTATCATCCTTGTAAATCTTTGCACGTTCTCCAGCACCTCTATCTCCTCTATCATCCTCTATTATATGGTATATAATTAAATGATCCTCATCAAATTTCTTGGGTAACATCTCCTGTCATTATCCGAACCTCATTTCAGAAAGAAAAGCAGGCAAATTCACTTCAGCTGCAGCTCTTCTGCCACTCCTTGTGCAGGCAGTTATCTTTTACTGCTGCATTGAGCCCTCTAACATGCAAGCTCTTATCTAAACCTAGGTTAGAAAGACTGCAGGGAAGTATTGCCTGGTGACGCTTTCTAATTCAGTCAGGTGATGCACTCTTTGTGCAAACTGCGAGGCTTGCTTCAGTAAGAGGAAGAAGAAAGCACATCAGACATTTTAATGGCGCATTTTAAAAGACCACAGTCAAGTAACAGGGATAAAAATAACACTAATTGCCATCTAAGAGCCCATGAAAGCTAGAAATCCCTTTCCTCCCAACCGCCCAGCTGTTAAAAGAAACCTTTGAGCTGTAAATATAAATGTTGTGGACCTGAAACCTTATCCATATTTGTTGGCTTAGTCCACTTGTATTTTTTAATTAGAAGTATAATTTAAACTTGAGCCCTGCAACCCTCCGATATCCCTGTGCACCTCCAATTCTGCCCTCTTGAGCATCCCCAATTTACATTGCTCCACCATTGGCGGCCATGCCTTTAGTTGCCTAGGTCCTAAGCTCTGGAATTCCTTCCCTAAACCTCTCTGCCTCTCTACCTCTCTCTCCTCCTTTAAGACGCTCCTTAAAACCTACCTCTTTGACTAAGCTTTTTGGTCACCTGTCCTAATATCTCCTTATGTGGCTTAGTGTCAAATTTTGTTTAAAATTCTCCTGTGAAGTGCCTTAGGATTACATAAGATTACACAGGATATACGGCACAGAATCAGGCCATTCGGCCCAACCAGTCCATGCTGGCGTTTATGCTCCACTCGAGCCTCCTCCCATCTTTCCTCATCTAAATCTTGATGTGCCTTCAATAACTCAAAGACAAGGAGTTTAAAGGATTCAACTAAGGCTTTTAATCACTAAGAACATTGCAGCATTACAGGTCTTCCCACATCGGGCATCTGGTAGGAATGACTCATCCAGCTCCTGAGACCTTTATATGGCAAAAGACAGGGGCGTAGCCAATACACACAATAGGAACAAAAGGGGGCGGTTCACACAATACAAGCAGGTAAAACACATGGGCTGATGAAGGCATATATTTCATCACATTCACCCCTTCTACAGATTTAATCTGTCCGGGGGTGTGATAGTCCTTCCTGAACGTCGCAACAGTACCTCGGGTTCCGACCGGGGGTCCGTGGTGCCCTCCTGGGCATACCCATGTGCTGGGGGTGTTGCAGGTACTGCTGGGGGTGGTGAGGATACCTCTGGGGATGGTGGAGGTTCTTCTGGGGGTGGTGGTGATGGGTCGTCGTCGTTGCTTCCTGCCGAGGCGAGGTCCTTTATGGACACGGTGTCTTCACGCCCGTCGGCGTGCTTGACGTACGCGTACTGTGGGTTTGCGTGGAGTAGGTGTACTGCCTCCACGAGGGGATCCGTTTTGTGGCCCCTCACATGCTTCCGTAACAGGACTGTCCCTGGGGTGGAGAGCCACGAGGGTAGGGATACACCTGAGGTTGATTTGCGGGGAAAAACAAACAGCTTCTCGTGAGGAGTGGCGTTAGTAGCAGTACACAGTAGCGACCTTATCGAGTGGAGTACGTCTGGGAGGACCTCCTGCCAGCGGGGGGTGGGGAGGCCTTTAGACCTTAGTGCTAAGGTGACCGCCTTCCACACTGTCGCGTTCTCCCTCTCCACTTGCCCATTACCCCGGGGGTTATAACTAGTGGTCCGACTCATGGCTATCCCCTTTGACAGCAGGTATTGGTGCAGTTCATCGCTCATGAGCGACGCCCCCCTGTCAGTGTGGATGTAGTTGGGCATGCCGAACGTGCAAAACAGGTTGCCGAGGCACTTGATGACCGTGGCACTGGTCATATCTGGGCAGGGGTAGGCGAATGGGAAGCGGGAGTACTCGTCCACAATGTTGAGAAAGTACACATTGCGGTCGGTGGAGGGGAGTGGTCCCTTGAAATCTAAGCTCAGGCGCTCGAATGGCCGTGTAGCTTTGATCAGGTGGGCTCGGTTGGGCCTGAAAAAACGGGGCTTGCATTCCGCACAAGTGCGGCAGTCCCTGGTCATAGACCGGACCTCCTCGATGGAATAGGGCAGGTTACGGGATTTTATAAAGTGGAATAGCCGGGTGACCCCTGGGTGGCAGAGGCCATTGTGGAGGCCCTGTAGCCTGTCCCCCTGGATGCTGGCACACATCCCTCATGATAGGGCGTCGGGGGATTCGTTGAGGGCCCCCGGCCTATATATTATGTCGTACTCAAACGTGGAGAGTTCGATCTGCCACCTGAGAATTTTGTCGTTCTTGATCTTCCCCCTCTGTTTGTTGTTAAACATGAAGGCTACCGACTGCTGGTCGGTAAGCAGGGTGAAGTGTTTGCCGGCTAGGTAGTGCCTCCAGTGCCGCACTGCCTCCACTATGGCCTGGGCCTCCTTCTCTACCAAGGAGTGCCTGATCTCGGGCCCTTGGAGGGTTCTTGAGAAAAAGGCTACGGGCCGCCCATCCTGGTTGAGGGTGGCTGCTAAAGCGAAGTCGGACGCATCGCTTTCGATCTGGAAAGGGTTGTTATCGTCCACTGCCCACAGCGCGGCCTTCTCAATGTCGTGTTTAATGCTGTTGAAGGCGGCGTGGGCCTCGGCCGTGAGCGGGAAGGACGTTGATTTCAGGAGGGGACGGGCCTTATCGGAATAATTGGGGACCCATTGGGCGTAATAGGAGAAGAACCCCAGGCACCTTTTCAGGGCCTTGGGGGTGTTTGGTAGGGGTAGCTCCCGTAGGGGGCGCAATCGGGCGGGGTCCGGACCGATTTCCCCGATTTCCACCACGCAGCCCAGGATACAGAGGCGCGTGGTGCTAAAGACACACTTATCCTCGTTGTAGGTGAGATTGAGTCTGAGGGCGGTTTTCAGAAATCTCGCGAGGTTCGAGTCGTGGTCTTGCTGGTCGTGGCCGCAGATGGTGCTGTTGTCTAGGTATGGGTAGGTGGCTGTTAACTGGTTCTCATCGACCATGCGGTCCATCTCCTGCTGGAAGACCGAGACCCCGTTCGTTACCCCAAAGGGGACTCTGAGGAAGTGGTAGAGACGTCCGTTCGCCTCGAAGGCGGTGTATGGACGGTCCTCCGGCCTAATGGGGAGCTGGTGGTATGCCGATTTTAGGTCGATGGTGGAAAACACCCGGTATTGCGCGATTTGGTTAACCATATCTGCTATGTGGGGCAGAGGGTAGGCGTCTAGCTGGGTGTATAGATTAACCGTCTGGCTATAATCTATCACCATCCGCTTCTTTTCGCTACCCTTAACTACTACTACCTGGGCACGCCACGGGCTGGTACTGCATTCGATGATACCCTCCCGCTTGAGTCTTTCTACTTCCGATGCAATGAACCATCTGTCTTCCCAGCTGTACCGCCTACTCTTGGTCGCTATGGGTCGACAGTTGGGTGCGAGGTTGGCGAACAGAGAGGGCGGCTTGACCTTCAGGGTAGCCAGACCGCACACTGTGAGGGGCGGCTGGGACCCACCGTAGGTAAGCGTGATACTTTGGTGGTGGCACTGGAAGTTCAGACCCAAGATCACGCTCACACAGAGATCTGGCATTATCAATAGTTTAAAATCTCTGTAACCATTGCCTTTTACCGACAACATAACCGCGCAGAAACCTGTAATTTTTGAGGTATGAGTCTTATCGGCCATGGCGATTTTGCCCTGTGTGGGGACTATCGTTAGTGAAAGTCGTTTTACCAGGCTAGGATGAATAAAGCTTTCGGTGCTCCCGCAGTCAATCAAGCATTTAACCTTGTTCCCGTTTACCTCTATGTCCATCATCGATTTAGACAACGGATGCAGCCTGGACTGATCCACTGTGATCGAGGCCACCAGTGGGTCCTGGAGGTCCGTGTAGTCGGGGCAAGATGGTGGACTCCATGAGGGTGGACAAGATTGCTTCCAAGATGGCCGCTCCCACGGCGCGCACGCGGCGGTGGTGGAGTTGGAGGCGGGGTTCCCTCTGCAGACTTTGCTGAAATGTCCTTTCTTCCCGCATTTAAAACAGGTGGTGCTCTTCGCTGGGCACAGATGCCTGGAGTGTTTGTCCTGGCCGCAGAAGTAGCATTTCGGGCCCCGATGCATCGCGGCAGTAGTGGGGCTCCTGGGTGGAGGCTGGGGCTCCGATGGTGCTGGGCTGGCCTGAGACCTGGGAGGTGAAGATGGCTTCCAAGATGGCGGCCCCCACAGCGCGCACGAGACGGAGTGGGCCGCGTGGCCTGGGGAACAGGATTCAGCGTTCTTCTGGGCCATATCCAGCGATCGCGCTATGTCTATAGCCTGTTTTAAGTCCAGTCCCTCCTTTTCAAACAGTTTCTGCCGAATGTAATTTGAACTGAGGCCCGCAATAAGGGAGTCTCGAATCAGCTCCTCCGTGTACACGATGGCAGACACGGCCTTACAGTTACAGTCTCTGCGCAGTACTTTTAGGCTTAGTATAAAGTCCTCTAGTGACTCACCATGCCGCTGCGTGCGAGTAGTCAGAAGATGCCTGGCGTACACCTCGTTTATTGGCCGCACGTAGTGGGCCTTCAGAATGGTGCAGGCATCCCCGTAGCTGGTGGCATCTTGGATGAGAGGGGAGAACCGATGGCTCACCCAGTTTCGCAGGATTCCCAGTCTCATGTCTCCGGTAGCGGTTGCGGCTGCTATGGTGGTGGATGAGTTTGCAATGAAAAATTCGAAGCATTGGAACCAGTGTCCGAACTGTGTGGCTGCATCTGAGGCATGGGGGTCCAGATCCAAGCGCTCTGGTTTCAGGAGTCGATCCATCCTGGTGTTTTAGTGATTAAAATTGATGTGCCTTCAATAACTCAAAGACAAGGAGTTTAAAGGATTCAACTAAGGCTTTTAATCACTAAGAACATTGCAGCATTACAGGTCTTCCCACATCGGGCGTCTGGTAGGAATGACTCATACAGCTCTTGAGACCTTTATATGGCAAAAGACAGGGGCGTAGCCAATACACACAATAGGAACAAAAGGGGGCGGTTCACACAATACAAGCAGGTAAAACACACAGGTAAAACACATGGGCTGATGAAGGCATATATTTCATCACAATCTATCAGCATAATCCTCTATTCTCTTTTCCCTCATGTGCTTGTCTAGCCTCCCCTTAAATGCATCTATACTATTCACTTCAACTACTCCCTGTGTTAGTGAGTTCCACATTCTCACCACTCGCTGGAAAAAGAACTTTCTTCTGAATTCCCCATTTGATTTCTTGGTGACTATCATATATTGACATTTTACTACATTAAATGTGCTGGCTACAGTATATGCAAAGTGTTGCTGTTGTATATGGTTCTCTATTGATTCAGCTTCAGCCATTATGTTGTTCCTGGCATATACAATAATAGACGCTGGTGGACCAGGGCCAGTTCCTACAATGTATATTGTTTTATGGGTGACATTTAATGTGGAAGCAGGTCAGCTTGTGGTTTACTAGAGACCTTTTGACCGTTAGTTCTATTTCTACAAGTTGCGTTGCTCAAACATGAACAGTTCAAGCACTCCCCACCAACATTATAAGGAACAAGATGGTGGAGGTGCTGATGCTCAGACATCACACCAGTAGTAGAGTGCCAGAGGCCAGTCAGTCCCTGTGATCGGCATATTCCAGTCAATGATGGCAGAATTCTTTAAAAATGAGAAACACTTATACCATTATGGTTTCTGTGTCCTAATTATATTGGATGGATTGTTTTACAGTCTTTATCTACAGTGACTCCAAATACATGTTTGATACAATTCTCACTCTTTAGTTCAAAGCCACAGTTGGTAGTTAAACTTTAGGCAGTAAGGTGTCTTTGTTTAAAACTAACTGTGAATGAGTTGTATAGTTCGAACCAGATCAATGTAGATCAGTTTGCCAAGGTAAGGCATCATTTTGCCTCTATCCTGGTCTGACTTGAATAAATCAGAAAGGTAAAGTTGTATAATTCACCAATGTTACAAAGCTTTATTTCCCAATAGTACAACTACTTCTTTTCAGAGGAGATCCTTTGTTCTGAACTGATACCAACATACGTGACTAGGAAAGAATGCTTTTCCTTGAAGCAAGGTTTCTTCTTGTTGTAGTAACAGAACTGGAGTTCCGGGTGAGTGATGATTCTCTCATGGTAATGTCAGATCCGATAGACTGGTGTGAGATGACCTTCAGGCTGCTCCACCATGCTGAGTCAGTATGTTGTGTACAGTCCCAAGAGTCGGTCATCAGCTTGTAACTTTCTTTTTCCTCAGATACTGTATGTAGTAACATCAGCGAAAAGGACAGCAGGATGTTGAAATACATCACTTTGTTCTTAGTCATTTAGTGAAACAATATTTGTTTTTTGTGAGGAAGGATTCTTTATGTTAGAGAGCCGTGAATCTAAATTCTGTCTTTGACGTATGTTTAACAATGGCTGGATTTGATCTTGAAGCTGTGAATTAATGACCTTCAAAATTTCTGCCATTGTGTGCAATTGTGAAATGATGCAGATCATTATTCTTAAGAAAATTCATCATGTTACTATGGATACCCAAAAATCCCACAGAGTTATGTGATGGGTTGTAAAATAATGGGGGGAAAAGATAGATAAGGAGCAATTAGACTCAAACACATGCAATCTAAGATTAACTGATGACAGCTTGATTGATCAACTTATAACAACCTTGAAACAATTACACCCATTATTGCCATGAAGTCTTTTGTTACCATATTCATAATCCAGTCATCCTATCATTCTTATTCAGGTGGCATTTTTGTTGAAGCGTTGACAACATTACAGTTGTTTTCAGGTCTTCAAACTATTATCTGCTCTAGGTCCTGCCTGCAAATATTGTTAATTAGCAAGGATTGACAACATCATTTAAATTGAGTCATAGACTACAGTTATTCTTTTCTTATGACAAAGATGAATTACCCTGCTTCAAACAATTAGTCCACAGAAGATTACAGTAATTTGTATTGTACTTCTTTATTCCCTCCTTTGTAATCTAATCTCATCAGCCTACTCCCAATCATCAGCAACGTGATAGAGGGAATCATCAAAAGTGCCATCAAATACCACTTACTCACAATTAACCTGCTCACCAATGCTCAATTTGGGTTCCACCAGGAGCACGTGGCTCCAGATCTCATTACAACCTTTGTCCAAAAATGAACACAAGAGTTGAATTCCAGAGGTAAGATGAGAGCGACTGCCTTTGAGATCAAGGGAGCATTCGACCGAGTGTGGTACCAAAAGAGCTCTAGGAAAACTGTTCAATGGGGATCAGGGGGAAAACTCTCCAGTGGCTGGAGTCATACCTAGCACAAAGGAAGATAGTTCTGGTTGTTGGAGGCCAATAACCTCAACCCTAGGACATAGCTGCAGGAGCTTCTCAGGGCAATGTCCTCGGCTCAACTCTCTTCAGTTGCTTCATCAATGACCATCCTTCCATCATAAGGTCAGAAGTAGGTTTGCGCGCTGATGATTGCAAGTGTTCAGCTCCATTGCCAAGTAATGAAGTGGTCCATGCCCGCATGCAGCATGACCTGGACAACATCCAGGCTTGGGCTGCTAGGTTGTTAGTTTCATTCATGCAACACAAGTGCCAGGCAATGACCATCTACAACACGAGAGAGCCTAACCACCTCCCCTTGACACTCAATGGCATTACTAACACCGAATCCCCCAAGAGCAACATCCTGGGGGGTCACCATTGATCAGAAACTCAACTGGACCAGCCACATAAATGCCGTGGCTACAAGAGCAGATCAGAGGCTGGTTATTCTGCGGTGAGTGGCTCACCTCCTGACTCACAAAGCTTCTACACCTCATTGAATGCAGAAGTCAGGAGTGTAATGGAGTACTCTCCACTTGCCTGGATGAGTGCAGCTGCAACACTTGAGAAGCTTGACACCATTCAGGACAAAGCAGTTCACTTGATCGGCACTCCATCCACCAGCTTAAACATGCACTCCCTCCACCGTGGCTGCAGTGTGCACTATCTAAAGGATGCACTGCAGCAAGTTGCCAAGGCTTCTTCGGCAGCACCTCATAAACCCGCAACCTCCACTACCTAGAAGGACAAGGGTAACTGTCTCCATTCCTCCATTGTTGCTGTGTCAAAATCTTGGAACTCCCTACCAAACAGCATTGTGGGAGTGCCTTCACCAGACGGACTGCAGCGGTTCAAGAAGAAGGCTCACCACCACCTTATCAAGGGCAACTAAAGATGGGCAATAAATGTCAGGCCTGTCTGCAATGCCCATAGCCTGAAGAATGATTTTTTTTATTAAATCAGTGCAAGGAACACATCTGGACAACAAAATTTTTCCTGAGTAATGAAGTCCTCAGATAATACTTTTCTACTTAAACTGCAATGTACATGCTACTACACTTTGCTATAGAAAATAAAGGCATTTGACAGCATCTCTATGATTAAGGGTGTTCCTGGGACTCAAAGGACATTGTTGTATCCGTGTGTTAATGGAGACACGGAATGCAGGAGTTGGTTTAACAGGTGTTTACTGAACAAAGTCTGGAGGTGAACTAAAAGATACAAGATGCTATACAGGCTTATATACCCGAGTGGTCACTACCGGTATTACAGTACACAGTGGCTCTTAAAGGTACATACACTACAATTCCTCCCCTTTTAGATAATTAGTACATAACATTTTAAGTAATCATTAATTAACATGTTTACAAGAACAATAATCTACACATTTGCTGCAGTTAATCAATTATAAGTCAGTCTCTCTGGACGCTTCCTGACTCGGTCCGGATAACGCCTCGGTGGTGTAGTAGTTTTTGGTGGTGTAGTAGGTTCTTTTGGCAAGGTCGATTCGGCTTGAATGCCAGTGTCGGGTTCATCTGGTTCCAGTATCATCGGATCGGAGGTAGATACTATGGGTATCTCTGCTTCATCATTAGGCGTATAGAGTTGTGGTGTAGGTTGTCCCTTTTCGGATGACTCTATGATCTGGTCAGCATGGCGCCTTATTATGCTTTCTCCAATGTCCACGGTATACATCAGCGGTCCTAGTTGTGTGCAAATAGTTCCAGGCTGCCATTTCTCGGTATGGTAGTCCCGGGCCAAAACTTGTTGACCTATCTGGAAGGTTCTAGTTGACCTTTCATTCATGCCTTGAAATTGCAGGTTCTCTACGTCCCTTCTGACGTTTGGCTTGATCAAATCCAGCCGGCATCTTAGTCTTCTATTGAAAAACATCATGGCGGGAGTTTGGTTTGTAACCACGTGTTGCATTCCTGTATGCAAACAAGAAGTTATCTACCTTATGTTGTAGATTTATGTCTTCATTACCCATGGCCTTTATGGCCTTCTTGAAGGTCTGGACAAACCTTTCAGCTAATCCATTGGTGGCGGGATGGTATGGGACGGACGTGTAGTGCTTAACCCCATTGTTTTTTAAGAACTTCCTGAATTCTTCGGACACAAATTGCGGTCCATTATCAGAACAGGTCTGTTCAGGCAGCCCATTCCTGGCAAATATGGTCCTTAATACTGTGATGGTTTTTTCCGTGGTGGTGGAGGACATCTTTATTACCTCCGGCCACTTGGAGTGTGCATCAACCGCGATTAAGAACATTGAGTCCATAAATGGACCAGCAAAGTCGATATGTACCCTTTGCCATGGAGATGAGGGCCACTCCCATGGATGTAGAGGGGCTTGTGGTGGGGCGTTTTGGACCTTCTGGCATCCTAGACAGCTCTTGGTCATTTCTTCGATGTCTCCATCGATACTTGGCCACCACACAAACGCTCTGGCTAGGTTCTTCATTTTCACTCCACCCAGATGCCCCTCGTGAAGCTCCTTTAGCACTTTATCCTGGAGTTTGGGTGGAATCACCACTCTGGATCCACAAATCAAGGTTCCTCGGCACACTGACAGCTGTTCTCTTCTTTGCGAGAATGCTGGCAACAGTGGTTCGCCATGTGCTGGCCATCCCTTCACCGTTAAATCGTAGACTCATGAGAGAGTCGGGTCATTTCTCGTTTCCTTTTCAATGGTAGAATTTGTTACTGGTAGACATTCCACTATGGTTGAGTGGAACATCTCCACTGGGTCCACTGTAGGTGCCTCTTCTACCGTTGGCAACGGTAGGCGCGATAAACAATCAGCATTCCCATGCTGTTTTGATCCTTTGTATTCTATGTCATATTGTTGTGCCCCTAGGAAAAGGGACCACCTCTGTAGCCTTTGCGCTGTCATAATGGGAATGCCTTTTTTAGGGTTGAATATGGAGACGAGGGGTTGATGGTCAGTCAACAAGGTAAACTTTTGTCCGTGTAGGTAATGGTTGAATTTCTTCACTCCCCACACCAGGCTGAGTGCTTCCCTGTCGATCTGGGCATAGTTACGCTCAGCTGAGTTCAATGAGCGTGACGCAAATGCTATCGGCTGCTCCGAGCCATCAGGGAATCTATGCGATAATACCGCTCCTACGCCGTAAGGGGATGCATCGCATGCCAGTCTGATTGGCAGTGATGGGTTGTAATGAGCCAACACTTCCTTGGACGTGATCAAGCCTTTGCATTTATGGAAGGCACGTTTACAGTCTTCGCTCCATTTCCAAATTACTCCCGTTTGTAGCAGTGCGTTAAGCGGGTGCAGAACAGTTGACAAGTTTGGTAAAAATTTATGATAGTAATTTATCAATCCCAGGAACGACCTTAATTGTGAGACATTTTCAGGTGCTGGGGCTTTTATGACCACTTCAATTTTTTCAGGTGACTTATGCAACCCTTCTTCGTTAATTATATGGCCACAATATGATATTTGTTTCTGGAAAAATTCGCACTTGGGGCGATTTGCTCGTAGGCCCCGTTCTCTCAGCCTAGTGAGCACCTGCTCCAAATTGGCAAGGTGCTCGTTGTCGTTTTCTCCTGTTACAAGGATGTCGTCTAGGTAGCATTGAGTCCCCGGAATCCCTTGCAGGACTTGCTCCATAGCTCTTTGCCAGATAGCTGGAGCTGATGCAACTCCGAAAACCAGTCGATTGTACTGGTACAGGCCTTTGTGTCTGTTTATCGTGAGATACTTTTTAGAGGCCTCCTCAACCTCCATCTGTAGATATGCCTGTGCCAAGTCAATTTTGGTGAAACGTTTCCCTCCGGATAGTGAGGCGAAAATATCTTCTATCCTCGGAAGAGGATACTGTACTGTGTGAAGGACCGGGTTTACAGTCACCTTGAAGTCCCCACAGATGCGAATTTTTCTCTGTTCTTCAGAGTTATCATTATTCAACATTTTCTTCATGACCGGGACGATGGGTGTTGCCCACTCGCTCCAATCTACCTTGGATAACACGCCTGCCTTTTCCAAATTCTCCAGCTCTGCCTCGACTGCTGGACAAATTGTGTATGGCACCGGCCTTGCCTTAAAAAACTTGGGAATTGCCGCATCTTCTACTTTTATTGAGGCGGTGACGCCTTTCAAGGTTCCTAGTTCCTGTTGAAACACTTCTTTGGCGTTGGCCAAGATGTCTTTTAATCGTTCAGGTATGACGTCATCATCATTTTTTTTCTTACTGGTCACCGTCAGTGCCTGAATGGAGTGCCAGTCTAAACGTATCTTCCTGATCCATTCACGTCCCAACAGCGGTGGACTACCATCTTGCAGAACGTATAAATAAAACTTCTGTATTTCCTTGCCGTTGTGTACAACAGGCACCCTTATTTTCCCTCTGGGGTATACTTTCTGCCCCGTATATGTCTTCAAGATAATGGATGTGTCTTTCAAAGGTATATGCGGAAATAGCCGCTCGTAATCCCGTCGACTTATGACGGTCAGAGCTGATCCTGTATCTAGCTCCATTTTAACTGGGGACCCCGCTATCGTGAGGGTAACCCAAATGGTCTGGTAATCTTCTTTGGCAATTACATTATGTAATTTGAGACAGCTTAGTCTCTTGTTTCTGGAGTCGCTATCGCTCTTCTGGTCTTCGGAGCTACTGTCTGTCATCATTTGTACCTTGCTGTACTTTTCCTTATTGATTTTTTTTCTGTCAGTGGATTTTTTGTTTCCAGATCGGCATACACGTGCAATGTGTCCCATCTTTCCGCATTGCCTGCATGCTTTGTCCTTGAACCAGCAGTCCCTCTGGTCATGGGTGGATCTGCCGCAGCGATAACATCTCTCGAAACCCCGTGTCATTTCATGGGTGCCGAAGTCCTGTGGCTTTTGCTGTATCTCTGCAGCTCCTCTTGCTGCTGCTTCGTATGATACAGCCGCACTGAAAGCCTTGTCCAGTGTCAAATCTTTCTCAGAAAGTAGCCTTTTCTGTGTTCCTTCACTTAGGAGACCGCAGACGAATTTGCCTCGTCGAGAATCTGCCAGTCCTGCCCCGAATTGGCAGTGCTTTGACAGCTTTCTTAATTCGGTGAGGTAATCAGCGTTACTTTCATTCTTGTGCTGATTCCTCCTGAAGAATTTGAATCATTCCGCTATCAGCAGCGGTGTTGGGTTTAAGTGCTCCTGTAGGGTATCAACAATCTCCTTAAAATTCTTGTCCATCGGTTTGGCTGGAGTGATTAAGTTTCGTAACAGCCCGTATGTCCTTGCGCCCATCAGATTTAGAAGTACCGATGCCTTTTTATCATCCTCTACTTCATTCGCTGTGCAATATACCTCCACTCTTTCCACATATGTGGTCCAATCCTCTATATCACTATCGAAAGCAGTAATATTGCCAGTCTTCGGCATCCTGAAAATCAAAAATGGCGCCTCCCGCGCTTTCCTTTCTTCCCTGCCAAGAAAAAATGGCGCCTCCCGCGCTTTCCCGCCGCTGCCGCTGCTGACAACGCTGTTCTCCGCGGTTTTTATTTACACAGATATTTTTAATAGTTGGAGACTCGTTCCCGCCGGACTCTCTGGGACTTTTCCCTCCCTCTGCTTGGTCCGAACACCGACCTGCTTTGCAGCGCCGGCCGTCTCCCGAGTGCTGCACCCTCCGTCTCTGTTTGCCTCCGCCTTCCGACTCGCTGCTCGGCCCCGCTGCAGAGCCACCCGATCGAGCCCCAGCCCGCCGCCCAGGAAGGATTAGTGCAGTACCTGCCACCAGCCCCGCTAGCTGGTGAAACCACAGTTTTTTTCTTTTTTTTTCTTCGACCTTCGTCTGAGGAATCGATCTCCTTGAGGTGCTGCCGAATTGCAGGTAAGTCTGTTTCCAATTCGTCGCCACTGTTGTATCCGTTTGTTAATGGAGACACGGAATGCAGGAGTTGGTTTAACAGGTGTTTACTGAACAAAGTCTGGAGGTGAACTAAAAGATACAAGACGCTATACAGGCTTATATACCCGAGTGGTCACTACCGGTATTACAGTACACAGGGGCTCTTAAAGGTACATACACTACAGACATGACAATATTCTCTCTGTTTATCCACTATTTTGTGGGCAAATGTCTGTGCTTCCTTTTTAACTTGATGCAAACTTTATTGGGAATCTCTTAGATTCCTTCCGATGCTTGCAACTTAACATTAATATTTTTTTAACAAACACAATACTCGAACAGTCAGTGCTGAATATAAGCCTCATTTCTAAATCAATATTTATTTTATTTGAACGAATCAGAGTCCATCAGTGTGGCCTGGACTCCCAAAGGTAGGTTGTTTGTTAAATGTATTTATCTGTGGCACCCTTACAAAGGAGACCGCAATGCTTTGTCTGAGGGGGCCTCGCCAGAACTGGTGAGTTGGAGTGGACCTGCTGGGCAAGGCAGGCACCTTAGATGTTTCCCTTGCGGCGTTGGTGCTCGCCTCTGTCTGTAAAACAGGAGACTGCCCCTGACCCTACAAGTTTTGACAGGGTCAGCGATGGAGACCATAGACGGATGTATCCTAGCACTTATGCCAGAAAGTGTTTCCCCCCTGCAAATTTGCGCACAGCAAGGTCCCAAAAAACAGCAATGTGATAATGACCAGGTGACCTGTTATAGTGATGGTGGGTGAGGGATAAATATTGGCCAGGACACCAGGGAGAACTCAGCTGCTCTTCTTTGAAAGAGTGCCATGGTGTCTTTTACATCCACCTGAGAGGGCAGACGTCAACGTCTCATCCAAAAGACGATGTCTCATCCGACAGTGCAGCTCTCCCTCAGTACTGCAATGGAGTGTGGGCCTTGATTTTTGTGCTCGAGTTCCTGGAGTGGGACTATGAACCCACAACCTTCTGACTCAGAGGCGTGAGTTCTACCAACTAAGCCACAGCTGACACCGATGCTGCAGTTGAGATCAGCTAGCTCATTAGAGAATGGGAATCAAACCTGGCACCATTCTGGTTCATATTGTTCATTTCCATCAGGGAGCTTCTGCTTCAACGTTTACAATCTCTCTCTCTTCCTTATGGTCTTTCTGACAGTCGCACACAATCAAGGTGTCAGATTTATCTTTACGCCACTAACATATCGCACTAAAAGCAATTGGTGTTTATAAAGTAAACTTTCTGAGCCCCTATTGCTGAGGTTAAGGCAGGACAAGCTGCTTGAACTGGAGGAGATGAGTCGTATGCTTGCGTCATCCCCTGTGACATTGAGGAATAACTGATGCTAGGTTCAGGGGTATTAATCCACACGCAAAAAATAACCCGCTGGTAGACTTCAGAATTTTGTTTAAAAAAGTGGAGTAAAGTATTAAAGCACTGAACAGCTTCCATCCTTGACATACAAGTCAGGTAAAAACCAATTATTTTTATCAGTGGGGTTTCATGAAACCACCTCCCAAAATTAAAATTTTATTCTTCCAAGTATCACTAGCATTCAAAGCATTTGCCCAATTATTTCCTTAATTGCCAGATCATTCAAGTACACTATTTATTCATTTTCCTTTTGTCCTGGCTAACATTTATCCTTCAATCAACACCTGAAACAGATTATGCAGTCATTTATCTCATTGCTGTTTGTGGGAGCTTGCTGTGCGCGAATTATCTGCCACATTTCCTACATTACAACAGTGACCGCTCTTCAAAGTATTTCATTGGCTATAAAGTGCTTTGGGGCATCCTAAGTTCGTGAAAGGTGCTATAAATGAAAGTTCTTTCTTTTCTTTAAAAAAAAATATTGGGGCAGATTTTGCGGTCAGCGGCGTATCTTTGAAAAGTATTATAATTTCTTTAATTTTACTCAGAACATTGCGAATAGAATACAAACTTACCTGATGGGGACCCTTCTTCGTGAACTTGCTGCTTGACGCTGCACACTGGAGGGCAGTGTAATGGCCCACGGATCTCAGGGGCGCAGTGTGTGCAGAAGCGTTCCTGGAATCACGTGGGCCTGGTGCTCCAATCATCATAGATCGCCATCCCCATTCATATCACAAATTCATTAATTAAGCATCCATTCATTCAAACCCTCCTTACTAGAGCTTCCCGGGATTTAAATGTGCACAAACATCTATACAATACATTTTTGTAACATATGTACTTTGTGTATGCTTAATTAACAAAGTTGAGTTATGAATGGGGATGGCAATTTATGGATCAATTCAAACACCTCAAACGGTAAACTCGGATCATAGAAAATTAAACAGTCCGACTGCTGAGAATATATTCACGTATGGCCCTGACCACCTCATATTTAATAATGGTCCCTTTGCATTAGCCACAGACTTCCGTACAAAATCTCGGACATTTTATGGAGTGCAATGGGGGAAAAAATACAATAGCACTATTTCCCTCCTAGATAACCAAATGATCCGAGATGAAAATGATGTTAAACCATGCCAAACAATGCTTTGGATCTTTTGAGGTATCCCCTTACGCTGATGCAAACAGGCCCTGTGCCTGTTTGCACCAGCCGTAAAATTTTCATACTTAATTGCTGGGCAGATGGTGGGCAATTAACTCAGCTCTGCGCCAGCAATGAGGATTTCCCCGTCGGTGCGGTTCATTTGTCAAGTTGTAACTTGACAGATCGCAAGTTCAGGATTTAGTGCATGCGGAAAGGCGGTATGATGGCGTACTCTGAGAGTATGCCGACATACCCACCGCAAATTCTGGCCCAATCTGTGTTGCGTTTCTGAAGTTCTGTCATTATCTCTCTTAGTACAGTAGCAAGTCTTTTTTCTCTCTCTCTCAGTTAGCATGAGAAGTGGTTTCATCGAGCTGAAGGCAACACTTTCAAAGCTCAGATATTAAATAGACATTACGCATTTTCTCAGCAGACCAAAAGTAACATATTAAGTATTTTCCCTATATGTTTAATTAACAAAGCTGAGTTATGAATGGGGATGGCGACCTATGAATCAATTCAAACGGCAAACTCCTGCATCAATAGTGCTAAAAGACGCAATGTTTTGAGTAAAATTATCATACTTTTCAAAGTTTAACAATGAAGGAAATCAAAATTCAGCAACCTTAATTACAAATATCAAATAAGTAGACTGCTCGATCGGGCTGCAGGAGATGCGTTAAATATCAACATACCTACATAACAGCGCTCACTGCACTTCGGAAGTAATTTATTGTATGTAAAATACTTCATAGTGTTTTGATTGTGACAGTGGCACTAGATAAAAAGAATGAAAGACTTGCATTTATATAGCACCTTTCACAATCTCAGGACACCCCAATGTGCTTTACAGGCAGAGAAGCACTTTTGAAGTGTAGCCATTGTTGGAAATGTAGGAAATATGGCAGAAAATTTGCATACAGCAAGCTCCACAAACAGGAATGAGGATAATGACCAGATATTCTGTATAGGTGATGTTGGTTAAGAGATAAATATTGTCCAGGAAACCAGGGAGAACTCCATATAATTGAAAGTATTTTATTATAGATATAGGGCTAATAATTCGGCTCTGTAGCGGCCATTGTTTGGGGCACTGGGTGCCGAATTGGTTGGAAAATGGCATCCAAGCAGCGCACACACTTCTTGTGCGGGCCGCGCCGGTTGCCAGCGCTGCCATTTTTGACCTCAACTCTGGTGCTGTCGCCCTGTCTTAACCTTACACAGCTGAACCTGCGTTCAGCAGCAGGAAGGACCCACCACCAGCGTTATTTAAAGGAATCATCACCTACTTACAGGTCAATTACTGATGATTTCTACTAACTGTTGCTGAGTTTGTAGAAGTGTTTGGTGCTTTCTAGACTTCTTTAAAGTTGCCTAAAGTCTACAAGGAGTGGTGTGGCACGTGCTCAAGGACTTGGTACTGACTTTCAAGGGGTCTGCTCGGACTAGTTGCTCCCTGACATGGGTGAAGTAGTTTGTATCCCCCTTGGCTTACAGCATGACCGAGAGAATGAGCAGAGGTGACACAGAGCAGGACAAGCTGCTCGAAGAGGCAGGAGGAGGAGGGGGAGAAGGGATCTCAACAGGAGGCCATATCCACCCAGGGTCTTCAGGGAGCAATTCTTCTACCTCAACCTCAGCGAGGAACAATGTGTGCAATGTCTCCGTTTTATTCAGGAAGTGCTCACTGAAATCTGCCACCTGCTGCAGACAGACCTGCAGCCTCAGTCCAGGGTGAGGACGATGTTGCCAGTGACTGTAAAGGTCATCGTCGTACGTGTCTTCACACTGTTCCCTTTGGGGAACTGTATGAAGTGGTGGAAGGATTTCTGGCCACGTTAATGCTCCTTCCGTGACCGTAACCATCTTCGTACCAGCCATTAGGGTGGTTAGTCCTATGGCGGGAGGGTTTTACGGGCTCCCACAACCCATACGAGGGGGGGGGGCCACCCATACCCACAGACACAAGTATCCCACTGGATGTCAACCCAGAATTTAGAGCCGGAGCTCCGACTCCACTTGCTGGGACTGTCTGGAGCGGGGTTCGAAACCCTACGCCTTCTGGCCCAGCGGCGGGGATGCTACCGCTACGCCAAAGGTCCACTCCACTGTAAAGGTGACCGTGGCCTTGAACTTCTTCACATCGGGCTCCTTCCAGGCTGGAGCAGGCGACATCTGTAACATCTCCCATTTCACCATCCACTTCTGTATAAGGGAGGTGAGTGAGGCTGTGTAGGCAAGGAGAGCTGAATAAATTTCATTCTCTCTTGCCAGAGAGCAGCAGGCAGGGTGAGCATGCAGCGTTGCCAGGATAGCAGGCTTCTCCATGGTGCAGGGAGGCATTGACTGCATACACGTCGTTTTGCAGGCGCCGCATCTCAACTTAGAGATGTACTGCAACCAGAAGGGATTCCACTCCCTCAATGTCCAGCTGGTGTGCGACCATACTCAGCGCATCATGCAGGTCAATGCTTGGTATCCTGGCAGCAGTCATGACTTGTGATGTCTTCATTCTGCGGCAGTCCGCTGCACCATCCGCATTTGAGACACTATGACAAACCATAGGGTGGCTACTGGTCGACAAGGGCAATCCGTTGACCACTTGGCTCATGACTCTAATTCGCAACCCAACAACACATGGGCAGCATGCATATAACAAAAGTCGCGCTGCCATGCGGAATCAGATAGAGCAGACCATTGGCGTCCTTAAACAATGCTTCCACTGCCTGGACCGCTCTGGATGATGAGCCCTGCAGTATTCACCAGAGCATGTCTCAAGATTCATCATGATCTGCTGCATGCTCCACAACCTCGCCATTATGAGGGCACAGCCCTTGCCACCAGGCACATGCTGACCAGCTGAGGAGGAGAAGGAGGAGGAAGCGGAAGGGAAGAGGCAGCCTAGGCAATCCCTTTCTGCCCAGGCTGTTCGTGATCGAATCATCCGACTGTGGTACCAGTGAACGCAACCTCCATTCCCCATTCACCAATAGTCCCTTACTTTCCCTCTGTTATTGACTATCACAGTGTCCCCTTCACCACAATGCTACAATAAAAGCCATCACAAATCAAACCAATTTTATGAATCAAACCATTACAATATTTCATTCAAAAGTTAACCAATCGCACTTGTGCATTCCCTTAGTGCCTGTCTTTAGTGTGCCTTTGCCTGTCCTAGTGCTCCTACGCAGTGCTACCCCAGTGGCTGCAGCATGGCTGGTGGAAGGCTGCTGACTTTCAGTGGGGGGAGACTGCAGGTGGCCTTGCAGGACGACCTTGAGCAGCTCTGGGCCTACTAGGCCCGGCTTTGGACTGCACCACCTCGGCATAGGTGGCAGCAGTCTGGGCTGGCTGGCTGACAGGCAACAGCAAGGGCACTGGCGGAGTGGCAGTGGTGGGAGGATGAATGCTGTCATCCTGAGAGAGGACAGTAGGTTCGCCCTCCACGGAGCCACTGCCACTCCCCCGGGGCGGCGCCTCAGCAATCCTAGTAATCTACTGGAGGACAGATTGTTGAACTGCTATGACACTCTGCAAGCCCCTTTCCACACTGGTAAACCCAGCCATGATGGCAGCAGTCTGTGCTTGCATGGCAGCAAGCTGAGATTTCATGACAGCAGTCTGAGCTTCCATTGCTTCTGCTTGTGCTGCAATGGAAGCTGAGACATCGGCCATCAGATACAGCATCATGGTTGGGTCCACAAGTGTGTTAATGGATTTTCCCACCCCTTCCACGCTCGAAAGAATGGGCTGTACGCTCTGCACAAAGCCCTGTGCAAGGTGGGTGCTGGACTCCTCTGTGCTCCTTGACATTGCATTCAGGCTTTCTGGCAGGCCTCCCAATGCACCAAGCATTTCATTGTGCATACCCATCAGCGTTCTTTTGTATGCCGCCCCATAGAAGTCCTCATCTGAGTCCTGTGCAGCAGAACTCATGTGTGACCTCACCCTCCGGGGAGCTGGCACCTGCGCGACCCTTTCCCCCTGCCCTGGCTGCAGCCAACTTGTACCCGGTGACTTACCACATGCAGATCCCGCCTCTAAGCTACCCTCTAAAGTCCGTGCAGTGCTAATATCTGAGCTGGTGGCTGCGAGTGTGAGATCGAATGATGGTGTTTCTTCTTCATCATCACACTCCTCTCCCTCGTCTTGCACCACTGGTTGGATTTTTTGGTTCTCTGAACTGAGAAATGCATAAGGGTAGAGTTCTGGTGAAGGTGGGGGTGGGTACGAGGGGTAGCTAGAGGTGCTAGAGGTGCAGGCTGGCTTCTAGAGGGAGAAAGCAGGGACCGGGTACTGAAATTGGATGATCAGCCATGATCGCATTGAATGGTGGAGCAGGCTCGAGGGGCCGAATGGCCTACTCCTGCTCCTATCTTCTATGTTTCTATGTGCATGCTTACACCATCTGCAGCTTGTAAGTCAGAAGAGATTGTGGGATGAGGGGGAAGTGGGATGTGACTAGGACAATTAGGTATGAGCATACCATCATCTTCAATGTTTTCAGCGCTGCCACTGGCCACGGCCTCAGTCACAGCCTCTCCAATTATAGCGAGCACCATCTCCTCGAGCGAGGTCAGGATATGGAGGCACACCTGTCCCCCTCCAGTCAGCTGCAGCTGTCTATGATTGAGCACCACCTTGTACTGCAAGAGAGAGGGAAGTGTGTCAGTGAGTGTGGTGCAATGTGTTTGGTGATGTGGCTGTCATGGTTGAATAGCTGGCAGTGTGTGCAAGCTGTGAGATGTGGGTGTGAGGCTTGCAGCAATGGTAAGTGTGTGAGGGTGAGATGGAGCATATGAATGTGAGGTATGAGTTGTGATTGAAAGAGATAGGTGTGTAATGGGGGGTGTGGTGCATTGAGCAGTATGTGAGGCTAGTAATGCAGTTGGTGGGATATGGCATTTGAAGATGAATTCACTGACCTTGATTACTTGTGTGAGGTCATTAAACTTCCTCCCGCACTGCATCCAGGTCCTTGGAGCTACACTGCTTGCATGGACAGCGATAGCTATCTGGTTCCCATTTCCCTTCTCAGTGTCTGTCTGGAGGGCCTCCTGACCCCCCAGGGATACAGTGCATCTTCCCTCCAGTCCATCTCCTGCAGCAGGGCCTCGAGTGCTGTATCTGAAAATCTGGGAGCCCTCTCTCTGCTATGTTGTGTCATCTTCACTCTTCCTGTAGGTCACACACTCCTCTACAACGACTTCCAGTACCTGCTGCGGCCAGAATGCACCTCCCCTTTAAGAAGTGCAGGCTGGCTTTAAGAACTGCAGGCTAGCTTTAATTGGTGCTAGCCTTGTAGGAACATGGGCCCCCTGCTGAGCATGCAACCACTCAGCAGCACGTTTAGCGCTGGGCTGCATGCCACTATCATTATAAGTGGCAGGCAGCACTAAGTTTGCATGCTGCTTGCATTACATTGAACAGAAGGCAGTAGAGGCCAATTCATTAAATATATTCAAGAAGGAGTGGATATATTTCTTAAGGCTAACGGGATCAAGGGATATGGGGAGAAAGCAGGGACAGGCTACTGAATTTGGATGATCAGCCATGATCGTATTGAATGGCGGAGCAGGCTCGAGGGGCCGAATGGCCTACTCCTGCTCCTATCTTCTATGTTTCTATGTTTCTATGAACGAGCGTGGGCATCCTTGCGCCCGTTTTCAGGGGCTATCCAATTTTTAGCCCATAGAAACTAGACCATAAGCCCACATAAAAGGCACAAATTATAGCAACATTATTATAGCACATTACTCGCTAATTCTCAGCATGATCGAAGTTACATAATTTGTCTTTTTATCACAACGACCAAATTAATTCAGATATTGCAACCCAAATTAGAGATAGCTGTCATGTTTATTGTCAACTAAAACTGTTTCCTAATTATGCCAAAATAGAATCAGGGTGCAGATGGAGCATTTTCCTTGTGCTCTTTTTTTGTCTATGGCTATTAACTTAGGCTGATGATACTTTATCCACTGGGGAAGAGTAAGGTAAATTATACCGATGGTATCTGTTTAAATATGTACTTGAAATTCTCTTCAATTTCCAGATTTAGCAGGAACACCCTGTGCTTTGTAAGAAGATATTGCCAAGGAGTTTTTATTTCGTGTTGGGGTTCCACAGATTCATCTGTCTCTAATTATTATCCCAGGCAACATATTGAGGAAATACACAAGATTGATGAACTGTGATTTTTTTTTAAATTCTGGTTTAATTTCATGATTTAACTTAATGATCAAGATAAATGTATACGCTTTTCACAGTAAAAGTGATAAGGATGTAATGGTTCAGTGTTTGAGCTTAGGATTAACTGAAATAAGAACTATTGTCATCTCTCTACAGCCAGTAAAATCTATCTTTGACTCGTGTGGTAGGCTATATGACCTCTACAGATCTTTTGTGCACTGCAAGCAAACACGAAGGTTATGTGATATTTTATCATTTTCTAATTGCTCAAAAACTGTGCTCTGTTGATTGGTGAAGTACTGACTTTTCTGTTACAATGTGTCTGTATCATATTAATTAAGTAGCTAAACTTGGTGCTGTTTAACAGATTGGATCTTTTGAAATGTTTGTTTCTAGCATAAAAATGCAGACAATCTGTAACTTTGATGTGTGTATGATGCATGTCAGGTGAATTATTCAAGGGAGAACCAGACCAAATAAAATAAGTTGAGAGGGGATGTGAATATTGCAATGTATATACCTTTAAGGGGGGAAATATCTTTTACAGCTCATGTATACTGCAGTACCGGCAGTGACCACACCTGTATATAGCACTGAGTAGTAATCTGTACAGATCAGTTCAGTGTGAGCCACGGTGAGTAAACACCTGTTGCACCGTTCTCCTGCAGTCTGTGTCTTATTATACACGGACACTACATTGGCGACAAGGCAAGTTCGAACCTACCTGCAACTCTGCATCACCTCTTGGGGATTCGTTCCTGGAGATCAATGGATTGGAGGTCAAGGCCAGAGACTCGGGCGTCGACCACAGGCAACCGCCCAGTCATCCAGCAGAGACTCGATAATTGCGGGGGAGGCTGTCGAGAGCCAGGCTTGGCTTTCCAGTCGAGGTGGTCCAGCGAAACGGGCTGGCAACAGGTAGTGCGCAGACCCTTCCCGGACAACAGCGGGCTAAAGCCCGACCGAGCGGCACAGCAAAGGGCCGAGCAGCGTCGACGGGGGAGAGAGAGAGAGGGCAGAGCGCACAGGGCACAGCCGGTGTTCAGGGGCCGAGCAGCGTCGAAGAGAGGGAGAGAGAGACGCGCAGAAACCCGCGAGGCGCTGCCATTGCCACGAGGAGCGCCGAGAGCGGCGTTGGCAGCAGCGCAGGAGAAGCGCGCGAAACCTACAGGGTGCCGCCATTGCCACGAGAACCGCCGGGAGCGGCGTTGGCAGCAGCGGGGGAGGAAGGAAAGCGCGGGAGACGCCATTTTAAGCCATTGGGAGATGCCATTTTAAACCACACCCAAAATGCCGAAGAGTGGCAGTATCACCGCATTTGACAATGAAGTCGAAGATTGGACTACATATGTCGAACGAATAGAGGTATACTGCAAGGCAAATGAGGTGTCAGATGACAAGAAAGCATTGGTATTGTTAAATTTAATGGGTGCAAAGACGTATGGTTTATTACAAAATCTAGTAACCCCAACGAAGCCAATGGAAAAGAGTTTTGAAGACATAGTAACGATACTACAGGAACATTTAAACCCACACCGCTGCTAGCAGAAAGATTCAAGTTTCACAAACGGAACCAGCATAAGGATGAAAGCAATGCTGATTATTTAACAGAACTGCGCAAACTATCGAAACACTGCCAGTTTGGAGCGGGACTGGCAGATACCTTAAGGGACAAGTTTGTGTGTGGGCTTCAAAGTGAAGGAACCCAGAAACGGCATTTATCTGAAAAGGACCTTACGCTGGAAAAGGCTTTCAGCATTGCGGTATCATATGAAGCAGCAGCACGGGGCGCTACAGAGATACAACAGAGACCGCAAGAGTATGGCACAAACGAAATGTCATATGGAACAGAGAAGTGCTATCGCTGCGGCAGAACAACACACGACCAGAATGATTGCTGGTTCAAAGACAAAGTGTGCAGACAGTGTGGAAAAGTAGGACACATAGCACAAGTCTGCAGGTCGGGAAAGAAAACCAGCAATAAGAAACCTACCAAAGAAAAGTACAAGAAGGTACATAAGATGACGGAGAATAGTTCAGACGAACAAAAGAATGATAACGACTCCGAAAGCAGGGAACTGAGTTGTCTGAAACTACATAATGTGATCACAACGGAGGATCACTGAACCATTTGGGTCACTCTCAAGATAGCAGGAGTCCAGGTAAAGATGGAATTGGACACAGGATCAGCCCTAACAGTCATAAACCGACGGGACTACGAGCGGCTATTCTCACACATACCCTTGAGAGACACAAAAATTATTTTGAAGACGTACACGGGGCAAAAAGTCTACCCCAAAGGAAAAATAAGGGTGACCGTTATATGTAACGGTAAGGAAACACCAAAACTAGACCTGTATGTATTGCAAGATGGAGGACCAGCATTACTGGGATGTGAATGGATCCGGAAAATACAACTGGATTGGCATTCCATACAGGCACTGACTGTGGCTGACAAAAAGGATGACGACGTCACACCTGGGCGACTGTCAAAGATCCTAACTGACGCGAAAGAAGTGTTCCAGCAAGGACTCGGAACACTAAAAGGCATGACAGCGATGATTAAAATTGAAGAAAACGCAAGCCAAAATTTTTTTAAGGCCAGACCGGTACCTTATGCGATCTGCCCAGCCATCGAAGCAGAGCTGGAGAGTCTGGAACGTTCAGGTGTACTGTCCAAGGTAGACTGGAGCGAGTGGGCTACACCCATCGTCCCTGTGATGAAAAAGTCGTTGAGCAGCACACCTGGGGAACCAAGGAAGGTTCGCATCTGTGGGGACTTTAAGGTAACAGTGAACCCGGTCCTTCACAGCATACAATATCCACTTCCGCGGATTGAAGATATTTTCGCCTCACTATCTGGAGGGAAACGCTTCACTAAGATTGATCTGGCCCAGGCGTATCTGCAAATGGAGGTAGAAGAAGCATCAAAAAATACCTCACAATCAACACCCATAAAGGTCTCTACCAATACAACCGGCTGGTATTCCGGGTAGCATCAGCTCCGGCTATTTGGCAGCGGGCAATGGAACAAGTCCTGCAAGGGATTCCAGGGACCCAGTGTTATTTGGACGACATCCTGGTCACGGGCGAAAATGACAGTGATCACCTTGCCAACCTGGAGCAGGTGCTCACTAGATTGCAGGAATATGGGCTCCGAGCTAACTGCCCCAAATGTGAGTTTTTTAGAAAACAGATCTCGTATTGTGGCCACGTTATCGATAAAGAGGGGCTACATAAGTCCCCAGAGAAGATTGAGGCAGTAGTCAAGGCTCCAGCACCGGAAAATGTGTCACAACTGAGGTCGTTCCTCGGGCTGGTAAACTACTACCATAAGTTCTTGCCAAATTTGTCTACAATACTACACCCACTGAACACCCTACTGCAAACTGGGGTGCCATGGAAGTGGAGTGACGAATGTAGACGAGCTTTCCAGAAGAGCAAAACACTAATCACATCGAAAGAGGTATTGGCCCATTACAACCCAGCATTACCAATTCGGTCGGCATGTGATGCGTCACCCTACGGCATTGGAGCGGTGCTGTCGCACAAATTCTCGGACGGCTCAGAGAGGCCAATAGCTTTTGCGTCACGATCACTAACCTCAGCCGAGCGTGACTACGCCCAGATTGACAGGGAGGCCCTCAGCCTAGTGTGGGGAGTGAAAAAGTTCAATCACTATCTGCACGGGCAGAAGTTCACCTTGCTGACTGATCACCAGCCTCTTGTCTCCATTTGTAATCCGAAGAAGGGCGTTCCGGTGATGACTGCGCAACGACTACAAAGATGGTCACTTTTTCTAGGGCCGCACCACTATGAGATTGAATATAAGGGCACGAAACAGCATGGAAATGCTGATGGGCTATCACGCCTGCCACTGCCTACTGCGGAGGAAGCACCAGCAGTGGATCCTGTCGAAATATTCCATTCGACTATAGTTGAATACCTACCGGTAACTAACGCTTGTATCGAAAAGGAAACCCAAAATGACCCGACACTGTCTCGGGTATATGATTTGACGGTGAAGGGATGGCCAGCACATGGCAACTCACAGTTGCCAGCATTCTTGACAAGGAGAGAACAGCTGTCAGTGTGCCGGGGGACCTTGATATGTGGATCCCGAGTGGTAATTCCACCCAAGTTAAGGGATAGAGTACTCAATGAGCTTCATGAGGGTCATCTGGGAGGGGTAAAAATGAAAAGCCTAGCCAGGGCTTATGTGTGGTGGCCGGGAATCGATAAACAAATCGAGGACCTGACCAAGAGCTGCTCAGGATGCCAGAAAGTCCAAAATGCACCACCACAGGCCCCTCTACACCCATGGGAGTGGCCCTCATCTCCATGGCAACGGGTGCATATTGATTTTGCTGGTCCATTCATGGACTCAATGTTTTTAATAGCCGTGGATGTGCACTCGAAATGGCCTGAGGTCATCAAAATGTCCTCCACCACCACGGAGAAAACTATTGCAGTCCTACGGACCATTTTTGCCAGGAATGGCTTGCCAGAACAGATTTACTCCGACAACGGATCACAGTTTGTGTATGAAGAGTTCCGGAGGTTCTTGAAAAAGAATGGGGTAAGGCATTACACATCCACCCCGTATCATCCAGCCACAAATGGATTGGCTGAGAGGTTTGTAGAAACCTTTAAGAAGGCAATAAAGGCTATGTACAATGACAACATTCCGCTGCAGAACAAGGTGGACAATTTCAGGTTCGCCTACCGGAATGCGACACATGCAGTCACCAACCAGGCCCCAGCCATGATGTTCTTTAACCGAAGGTTAAGATCTCGCCTGGATTTGCTCAGACCAAACGTACGAAGAGATGTTGAGAGTAAGCAATTCCAGCACATCCATGAGAAGCCAACAAAGAGCTTCAATGTAGGGCAACCAGTCTTGGCCCGCGACTACCGAACAGAAAAATGGCAGCCAGGAACGATATGCACATGGCAGGGCCCACTAATATACACAGTGGACGTTGGGGAGAGCATCGTGAGACGCCATGCTGACCAGATCCTAGAGTCACAGGAACAAGTCAACCCCATGTCTCACCCATACGTACCTGGTGATGAACCCGACGTACAGGTCGCATCTACCCCAGAAACAGTAGCATCGTAAGCTGATGAACCAACCAACGACAGGGGGCCAGAATCGCCTCCGCACCAAGAGCAAGACACTCGGGAAAGGCACTATCCAGAAAGGATCAGGAAGCCTCCCCAAAGACTGAATATATAAATAGACTATTTTCAGCTAATGTTGCATGTTAAAAGTGTTAATTGTAATTAGTTTGATAGTTAATCGTTAAATGAGTGTTATGGTACTGTTAATCTAAAAGGGGAGGAATTGTAATGTATATACCTTTAAGGGGGGAACTATCTTTTATAGCTCATGTATACTGCAGTACCGGCAGTGACCACACCTGTATATAGCACTGAGTAGTAATCTGTACAGATCAGTTTAGTGTGAGCCACGTTGAGTAAACACCTGTTGTACCGTTCTCCTGCAGTCTGTGTCTTATTATCCACGGACACAACAAATATGAAAATAAGATTGGCAAAGAGAGAATATGAGAGTAGAATGGCAGTTAACATAAAAGGGAACCCAAAAATCTTTTACCGGCATGTAAACAGTAAGCGGGTAGTAAGAGGCGGGGTGGGGCCTATTCGGGACAAAGAAGGTGATATATGCTTAGAGGTGCAGGGCAAGGCTAAAATACTGAATGAGTACTTTGTATCAGTGTTTACTAAGGAAGTGGATGCTGACAAAATATCAGTAGAAGTGGAAAAGCTAGAAGCAATGGAAGGGGTGAAAATTGATAGTCAGGATGTACTAGAAAGGCTGGGTATGCTTAGAGTGGACAAGTCGCCTGGTCCAGATGGCTTGCATCCCAGGTTGCTGAGAGAATTGGGGGAGGAGATAGTGGAAGGGCTTGCCATAATTTTCCAATCTTCCCTAGATGCGGGGGAGGTGCCTGAGGATTGGAAAGTGGCAAATGTGACATCATTGTACAAGAAAGGGTGTAAGGGCAATCCTAGTAACTACAGGCTGGTCAGGTTAACATCAGTGGTGGGTAAAGTTTTAGAAATAATAATCAAGGAAAAAATTAACGGGCACTTGCAAAGTTTTAAGCTAATTAAGGAGAGCCAACATGGATTTGTAAAAGGCAGATCATGTTTGACTAATCATAATCTAATTGAATTTTTTGATGAGGTAACAGAGAGGATTGATGAAGGGAATGCAATGGATGTTGTCTACATGGATTTTCGGAAGGCGTTTGACAAAGTACCACATAGAAGGCTAATTAACAAAATTGAAGCTCATGGAATAGGTGGGTCAGTGGCAGCTTGGCTAAGGAATTGGCTTAAGGACAGAAAACAGCGAGATGTGGTAAATGGCTGTTTTTCAGAATGGAGGATGGTAGACAGTGGTGTTCCCCATGGGTCAGTGCTGGGGCCACTGCTTTTTTTGATATATATAAATGACTTGGATATTGGAATACCGAGTAGAATTTCTAAATTTGCCGATGACACCAAACTTGGGGGTGCGACAAACAGTGATGATGATACCAATCGACTGCAACAGGACATAGAAAGGCTAGCAGAATGGGCAGACAAGTGGCAGATGGAATTTAATACAGAGAAGTGTGAGGTGATGCAGTTTGGCAGAAGGAACAGGGAGAGGCAATATACACTTAATGGCAGTTTTACAGGGTGTGCAGGGACAGAGGGACCTGGGAGTTAATGTGCATAGGTCCCTGAAGGTGGCAGGACACATTGAGAGAGTGGTTAACAAAGCATATGGGATCTTGGGCTTCATAAATAGAGGTATTGAGTACAAAAGTAGAAAAGTTATGCTGAACCTTTAAAAAGCGCTGGTTAGGCCACAATTGGAGTATTGTGTCCAGTTCTGGTCACCACACTTTAGGAAGGATGTGAAGGCCCTTGAGAGGGTGCAGAGGAGATTTACCAGAATGGTTCCGGGGATGGCGGATCTTAGCTACAAGGACAGGTTGGAGAAGTTGGATTTGTTTTCATTAGAGCAAAGGAGGTTGAGGGGTGATTTGATAGAGGTGTACAAGATTATGATGGGTTTGGATAGGCTAGACGGGGAAAGCCTGTTCCCACTAGTTGATGGTACATGGACTAGGGGACACAGACTTAAGGTTTTGGGCAAGAGATACAGGGGGGATGTGAGGAAAAACTTTTTTACACAGCAAGTGTTGATGACCTGGAATTCACTGCCGATGGAAGTGGTGGAAGTGGAGACACTCAATGTTTTCAAGGGGAGATGGGATAGGCACTTGAGGGAAATAAACTTGCAGGGCTAGGGGGATAGAGCAGGGGAATGGGACTGACTGGATTGCTCTACAGAGAGTCAGCATGGACTCGATGGGCCGAATGGCCTCCTTCTATGCCGTTATGACTCTATGGGGGAAAAATTCAGTTGATTAGCACCTCCCGTTTGTGCCCTAAGAGGGTGCTTAGGGGGCGCAAAGCAACTAGCACCCGGGCACGGCGATGTTTGCACCGCTCGCGAAATTGACCAGCGTTTTTGCGGCGGCGCTAAACTCTACTGCCACGATCTCCTGCGTCCGCAGATTGTGATGTCAGTCGAGCATGCAATGCCCCGGTAGCGCCCTGGACTGGATATTGAGTAGCGCCCCCTTCCTTTCCGCCTGTCACTAGTAATGACAGGGAGAGTGGAACGTTTTGCAGTCGGGAAGGGGCTGGGGGAGCGCTATTTAAAGGCAGCCTCTTCCTGCCTTTTTTGTCGGAGACATTTTTGCACCACGCATTCTGAGAGAGAGAGAGATTCTGAGAGAGAGAGAGAGACTTCTGGAGAGATTCAACGCTGTGTGAAGGAGTTTTGGCTACTGAGCAGCACTTTGCAGGTTCTTTTTGATTTGACCTTCCTTGCATCGATTTACAAGAGACTGTGGGGGCTGCACTGATTTGGGTCGTCATCCTGCACCTGCAGAATTGGAGGCATCAGAGACGCAGAGAGAGTGGCAAACATGGCCAGAGGGAGGAGGGCCAACAGGCCTCTGCACAGGAGACCTTACCCTCCCAGGGTATTCCGGGAACAATTCTCCTACATTCATTTGCCTGAGGAGCAGTGTTTGTGCAGGCTGCGCTTCAGCAAGGAGGTGGTCACTGAGCTCTGCCTCCTGCGGTAGCCAGATGTGCAGCCTCAACTGAGGACCAGGACGTCTCTGTCGGTGGCAGTGAAGGTCACAGTGGCTCTGAATTTTTATGCCACCTGCTCCTTTCAAGCAGCTACTGGGGACATCGCCAATATCTCCCAGTTCGCGGTCCATTGTTGTATCCGGGATGTGAAAAATGCCCTCTATAAAAGGAGACGCCAGTACATCTCTTTCCCCATGACCCGGTCCAAACAGCATGAATGCGCATGTGGCTTTGCGAGGATAGCGGGCTTCCCCGTGGTGCAGGGCACCATTGACTGCACACATGTGGCATTGAGGGCACCGCGTCAGAATGCAGAGGTTTTCCAAAACCGCAAGGGGTTCCACTCCTTAAATGTCCAGTTGGTCTGTGACTACAGACAGCTGATACTTGCTGTCAATGCCCGCTATCTTGGCAGCAGCCACGATGCTTTCATCTTGCGCCAGACTGGTGTGCCAGACCTTTTCCAGGCACTGCATCAGCCAAGTGGTTGGCTCCCCGGGATAAGGGTTATCCACGCTGCACCTGGCTGATGACACCGCTCCATAACCCCAACACCCCTAGTGAGCTGCGGTATAATGAGAGCCATATCGCTACCAGGAACATAATTGGGCAGACGATCGGCGTGTTCAAGCAACGATTCCGCTGTCTGGACCTCTCAGGAGGAGCCCTGCAGTACTCTCCTGAGCGAGTCTCCCTCTTCATAGTTGTATGCTGCATTCTTCATAACCTGGCAATCCTCAGGACCCAGCCAATGCCACCAGGGATTGGTGTACTACCGGAGGAGGAGGAGGAAGAGGAGGAGGATGATCAGCAGCAGCACTAAGGTGGGAGGGAGGCCCACAATGTTGAAACTGCAAGGGCTGTCCGTCAACGGCTGCTAACAAGCCACTTCCAGGCCCCTATTCAGAAGATGGCTTCTGGCATGGAGAACAACTTGATGGAAAGCAACCCGCAACCCCTATAGCCGGCCAAGGCAGCAATGATTCCAAAGGTCAAACATGTAGATTTTGAATACAACAACTTCTTTATTTAACAAACTCTGCGTGTGTCATTTATTCATGACAAACTAATAGAAACAAACACAACAAATCATTAATTAACATAACTGGTTCTCACAAGCTGGAGATAATGGGCAAAACACTAAACAAAATTATCAGACGAACCTCAGCCTTTAATAAAAACATTCCTAACATTTCTTAAGACCTCCTACTTTTTGCCCTTTGAGGGTGATCTCCATCCCTTGTGCACTTCCCCCCTTCCCACCCTACTGCTCCTCCGTAATGGGGCCCCAGTGGCTGCAGTAAGGCTGGTGGAAGGCTGCTGAATGTCAGATCCTGAGACTACAGATGCCCTTGAAGGACGCCCTCGACCAGCTCTGGGCCTGGAGGCCCCGGCTGCAGACTGCACCAACTCTGCATGGGCGGCAGCAGTCTGGGCTGGCTGTGTTGCAGGCTGTGGCAAGTGCAATGTGGAAGTGACAGTGGTGAGAGCAGGAATGTTGTCATCCTGAGAGAGAACAGCACCTCCCTGCTCGACCGACACACTGGCACTCCCACGGGGCAGCACCTCAGCATCTGGAGCAATCTGCTGGAGCACAGATTGCTGGCCTGCTGCGGCGCCGTGAGAGCCCCGGGGCAATGTGGCCGAACCAGCGCTGATGGCAGCAGTCAGTGCTTGCGTTGCCTCAATCTGAGACTGTATGAGAGCAGTCTGAGATTGGATCACATCAGCCAGTGACTGAATTGCAGCACTAAGCCGTTGTGTTGCGTCGGCCTGTGCTGCAGCGGAGTGCTCCACACTCCTTGCCAGTCCATCAATGCTTTCGGGCACCCTTCCCATTGCACCCATGAGCTGAGTGTGCATGTTCACCGCGTGGGTGTTCATTTCCGCGATGAGCCGTTCCTCCTCTGCGTCCAGTGCAGCAGGATTCGCTGGCCTGCTCTCCCTCCGGGGAGATGGCCCCCGAGCTTCCCTACCCCCATGGCATTGCTGCAGCCCACTGGGTCCCGGAGCTTCACCCTCATCAGACCCTTTCCCCCTGCTCCCCTCCAGGGAAGACGTGGTCCCAGTGTGGGCATGGGCTCCCTCGGGAGACACTGGAGCTGAGGCTCCGGCTTCCTCTTCCTCCTCGCCTGCAGCTTCACTCCCACTGGTTGGTTGAGGGCCCGTCTCCTCAGCTGGTGGTTCACCATCTGAAAGCAGGGAGGTACAAGAGTGGCTTTAGTGTCAGGACAGGGGGGCAGTAAGGGAGCAAGGACTGGAGCGATTTAGTAAGTTGGATTGAAAGTGTAAAAGGCTGATGTTGTGAGGGACAAGTGGAATGAGAAAGGAGAGAAAGCTGTCCTGAAGGGGGTCGACCTCTCCAGCAGCCACGGGACCTATCACCTGGCTTGCGACGATCCTGTGGACGTGCGCCTCCAGATCGCTGAGGGTTTGCAGCTGAGGCGGCCCTCCACCTGTCCATTGCTGCTGCCACCTATTATGAGATAGCATGGCCTGCAAGAAAAAGGACAGTGTCTGAGTAAATATGCAGCCATGTGCTTGCCTGATGTGCCTTCCATGGGTGAATAGCCCTTAATGTATGCGGCCATGTGCTTGCCTGATGTGCCTCCCATAGTTGAATAGCCCTTAATGTATGCAGCCATGTGCTTGCCTGATGTTCATCCCATAGTTGAATAGCCCTTAATGTATGCTGCCATGGTCTTGCCTGATGTGCCTCCCATAGTTGAACAGCCTTTAATATATGCAAGGTGTGGAATGTGCGTGTGTGTTTTATGAGATGGCCATAGGTCTTAGATGGGTGCTGGGCATTGGGGTTTTTACACCCTCTGGCCATAGAGTGAGGGTGAGATGGAGGAATGGAGAGGTATTGAAAAGCAGCCTCTCACCCTGACCACCCAAGTGAGGTCGTTGAACTTTTTCCGACATTGGGTGTGGGTCCTGGGCACCATGCTCCTGGAGGAGATGTGCTGAGCCACCTCCCTCCACACTCTTCTATAGTCACGGGGCAATGGCCTCCTGCTGCTCTCTGGGTACATTATAGATCTTCGGCGCTCCACTGCCCCAACCAGAGCCACCAAGGCTAGGTCGCTGAGGCGCTGAGCTCGTTCCCTGGTCCTCTCCATAGTTCTTTGCAGCAGCTTTGAGGTTGAGGTCTGTCCAGGCCGAGATTCAAGGCTGCAATGAGCAGGGTGTGGGTGGAAAGCAACATCGACCCTCCGCTTTAAGCCAGTATGTCTGTGTTCCATAGCTAACTGACATCACCTGAGCTTCGCCAGCACTCTGATTTAGCGCCTCGCTCCTCGGCTTTTGCGCCTTAAGACAGGTGTGTAGCACCTAATTTAGCGCTGCAATCATCTCCAGGGGCGGTAGAAGCCAGGTTTGCAGTCAGAGGCGATAATTTGTGTCAGGCGCTAAACTTTGCGCCCGGACGATAATTGCGCCCCAAACGGGGCGATACCGAATTTCTCCCCTTATGACTCTATGCACCAAATACAAAGAAGATAGACAGAAAAACACCAACCTGTCCATCGACTCTGTCCCATTCAGCCATGTTACAATTGTCATCATGACCCACAATGCTCCTCACCCACCTGCAGCCAGTCATTTCCTGGCAAAAAAACGATTTTAAGAAGTGGTGCAGCAGCAAGATATAAAGCTATTGCTTAAAGGGACAATGCAGCACTGGAGGAAGAAATCAAAGTTCCCAAAGAAAATGCCAGCAAGACAGAGAGTTAACAGCTTCAAAGAAAAAAGATAAATTCAGGAATCACAAAGCTATAGGGAGTTCATTTTGGACGCCCAGAAACCTATAGCAAAGTTGCTTCCACCTTGAGTCACTCACACCTGCTCTAAGAAAGAAAGAAAGACTTGCATTTATATAGCACCTTTCACGACCACTGGAAGTCTCAAAATGCTTTACAGCCAATGACGTACTTTTGGAGTGGAGTCACTGTTGTAATGTGGGAAACACAGCAGCCAATTTGCACACAGCAAGCTCCCACAAACAGCAATGTGATAATGACCAGATAATCTGTTTTTTATTATGTTGATTGAGGGATAAATATTGGCCAGGACACCACAGGTTAATTCCCCTGCTCTTCTTTGAAATAGTGCTATAGGATCTTTTACATCCACCTGAGAGAGCAGACTTAGTTTAACGTCTTATCCGAAAGATGGCACCTCCGACAGAGCAGCACTCCCCCAGCACTGCACTGGAGTGTCAGCCTAGATTTATGTGCTCAAGTCCCCAGAGTGGGACTTGGAACCCACAATCTTCTGCCTCAGATATGAGTGTGCTACCCACTGAGCCACAGCTGACACTAGATAGGTATGAGTAAAGTTGGACGCAATCCCGAGAAGATTGTTTCTCAAGATTTTCATCCAGTATGTAGAATGTATGAACTGAGATGTTATAAATATCATGAAAGACTGAACAGGCTGGGGCTCTTTACTCTAGAAAAGTGAAGGCTGAGAGATGACCTGATAGAAGTCTTTAAAATTATGAAGGGGCTCGACAGAGCAGATGTAAAGAAGATGTTTCCACTTGTGGGGAGAGTCCAAAACTAAGGGCCATAAATATAGAATAGTCACCAATAAATCCATTAAAGAAGTCAGGAGAAACCTCTTTACTCAGAGAGTGCTGAGAATGTGGAACCTACTACCACATGGAGAAGTTGAGGTGATTTAAGGGGAAGTTAGACAAACAAATGAGGGAGAAAGGAATAGAAGGCTCTGTTAATAGGGTGAGATGAAGTAAGGTGAGAGGAGGCTTGTGTGGAGCATAAACACTGGCATAGACCTGTTTGGCTGAATGGCCTGTTGCAATGCTGTAAATTCAATGTAATTCTATATATGCAAGTCTAGTCCCTTCATCATTTTAAATACTTCAATCAAGTCTCCCCGAGGTCTCTGCCTTTCTAGAGTAAAAAACCCAGCTCCCTGAGCAGGAGGGGAACTTGGAGGTACAGGAAACTCTCTTTTTACCGGCACCTAAATAACCGGAAATCTTTCTTAACCAGCAAAATTCAGGAGTAGGTTCAGGTAAGTTTTACTTCATATTACTGGCCGTGTAACTGGGTTCCTGGATCTGTGGCTGTGTAACTGGGGTTCCTGCATCTGCTGCCATGCAACAGGGACGCCTGGATCTGTGGCCGTGTAACCGGGGTTCCTGCACCTGTTGCCATGCAGCAGGGACGCCTGGATCAGTGGCCGTGTACGGGGCTCTCGTACCTTAGTAAGTATACCTCTCTGTAATCCGGACTTTTTGATCAACCAGCACCACGCCGGTCCCGTCGGTGTCGGATAAAAAAGAGTTTCCTGTAATAATGTTTATCCTTTGGATTGCTTTGTCCTGGATGGTGTCGAACTTTTTGAATGTTGTTGGAGCTGCACTCATTCAGGCAAGTGGAGAGCATTCCATCATACTCCTGACTTGTGCCTTGTAGGTGGTAGACTGACTTTGGGGAGTCAGGTGCGCCACTCGCCGCAGAATACCCAGCCTTTGAACTGCTCTGCTAGCCACAGTATTTATGTGGCTGGCCCAGTTGAGTTTCTGATCAGTGGTGACCCCCCAGGATGTTGATGGTAGGTGACTCAGTGATGGTAATGCCATTGAATGTTAAGGGGAGGTGGTTAGGCACTCTCTTGTTGGAGTGCGCTGTTGCCTGCCAATTGTGTGTCATGAATTTTACTTGACACTTATCAGCCCAAGCCTGGGTAATGTCCAGGACTTGCTGCAGCCGGGAATGGACTGCTTCATTATCTGAGTAATTGCAAATGGAGCTGAACACTGTACAATCATCAGCAAACAGCCTCATTTCTGACCTTATGATGGAGGAAGGTCATTGATGAAGCAGCTGAAGATAGTTAGGTCTAGAACACTGCCCTGAGGAACTCCTGTAGTGATGTCCTGGTGCTAAGATGTTTGGCCTCCAACAACCACAACCTTCCTTCGTGCCAGGTATGACTCCCAACCACTGGAGAATTTTTCTTCTGACCCCCATTGACTTAGGTTTTACTAGAGATTCTTGGTACCACACTTGGTCAAATGCTGCCTTGCTGGCAATCTCACTCTCATCTCAACTGTGGAATTCACCTAGTGTCCACGTTTGGACCAAGACTGTAATGAGGTCTGGAGCCGAGTGGTCCTGGTGGAACCCAAACTGAGCATCGGTGAGCAGGTTATTGATGAGTAAGTGCCACTTGATAGCACTGTTGATGATACCTTCAATCACTTTGCTGATGATTGGGAGTAGGCTGAAAGTAATTGGCCAGATTGGATTTGTTCTGCTTTTTATGGACAGGACATACCTGGGCAACTTTCACATTCATGGGTAGGTGCCAGTGTTGTAGCTGTACTGGAACAGTTTGGCTGAAGGCACGGCTAGTTCTGGAGCACAGACCTTTTCAGTATTACAGCAGGAATGTTGTTAAGGCCCATAGTTTTTGCTGTGTCCAGACGTTTCTTGATATCACATGGAGTGAATCGATGCAAACAGCACATATATTTTCTATTTAGAATGTAACAAAAACATTGAATTTTCCACATATACTTAAATGTCAGTTCAATAACTGGTGTTAGAGTTTATTTTATTTTTCTCTAGTCATCTAGTCAAGGAGGATTCATATAGTTGGTGTCAGACAGCGATCCGCCACCCACGCTGTTTAAATCTGAGATATGCAGGTAATATTGGAAAGGTTTCTAGATGACTGAACACATTCTGCAAAAAACAGTAAGTCCAGATGAATGTTCAAACATTTCATTTCTTAATAAAATAAATAATAAATTAAAAAGTGCTTATGAGGCCTTTCCTGTTGTTTGGAGTCTGAACAGCACCATGCAACCTTTTTGCCTTGATAGAATAAAGAAATGATGAGATGAGGAGTTTTGATGGAATTTATAGCCTTGTGGTTAAGTAAATAAAAGCAGATTTGTCAAAGTTACGTGAGGACAGCGCCCCTTTAAGAAAAAAAAATCATTGTTTCCCTAACGGGTTTTGCTAAATTATCCACGTTTTGCTGCCTTTGAACAGTGTCACTGGGGAAGGTATTTTGCTTTTTGGCATCGACGCTGACGCCCTGCTCCAGTAATGCAGTCAAATAAATCTCTGCTGTTCTGACTGGCAGGTGAACCCATGTAAACGGCGTGGGAAGAGAGGGAGGGCATCCTCACCCTTTGGGAAGGAGGAGAGACTCCAGGAAAGGCTGGAGTGGGCAAGCCTCCAGAGAGAAACGTGCATCAGGAGGGGAAAGAGAGCGGGGGTGGGTGGGTGGGGGGAAGTGCAAAGGAAAGATCTTGAGATGAAAGTAGTTTTTTTCCCCTCTTCCCTTTACACTGATTGCCGTCTCCAGGCAACGGATTTCTGACGAAAGATGTTCCTGCCTGTGCAGTTGTGTTGTGGATAGTATCCAGGATCACGACAGCCAGCTTTTGGGATCTAGGGGGGAGGGGAGCTTGAGGAGAAATGATGTGAAGAAGCTGGGAATGATCGACATTGGCAACTCTTGGGCCACTGTTACAATTTGCTTCCCCCTCTCTCTCTCCAGCAATAATAATAAGGGAGGGATGTAATTTTTAAAAAAAAAAGGTGTTTTCATTTCAAGATGTTTGGGTGGGGGTGAAGTTAGATGTCACGTAGGGAGCCTGCTAGCACCATGGACCACAACGCGAGCTCCCCGCAGAGCTGGAGCGATGATTGGGACTCAGACACCAGGACCGCCGAGTTCACCAACCTCAGCGTTCAGGCAGCCCGCAACAGGACCGGGGGCAGGAGCCACCCCCTGGGCCGGCTGCAGCAGGAGCAGACCTACCGAGACTTCACCACCTCGATGCAAATCCTCATCTTCATCGGCTCCGTCCTGGGTAAGTGGCCGCTGGGTGGATGCGAGTTACACTGCCTTTCGGCCAGGCTTTTTAATGCACAGCCGCATCCGACACCGCTCCCGGCACATTGTGAATGGGGGTTCCTGGCATTGTGGTACAGTGCTAGCTTCACTGAAGTATTTACTGATATTAAAGCTGCGTGTTGGAAATAATTGTATAATTATTGATATTCAGTATAATGCGTCCACTATATTATAAACATGGATTTGGTAGATTGGAGTTGGACTGGGAATATCAATTTAACGGACAAGTGCAGACCTTGGTACATTGAATCTATAGGGTTGCCTATATTCTTTATCCGATTGAAGTGTGATGTATAGACTGATATATTGTGATATATATGCACCTTGTGGATGCCCCGCTGCTGTTTCCGCGTGTGTGCGTGGCTTAGGAAGTGCAGGTACAGTTATGGAATCCAGTGAGACCCGACAGGGTCTATTAAGGCTGTTTTTTAAAAATACAAAGAATAAACAATCTGCGGGTGTAGAGACAGTTCGGTGCATCAAGAGTCTCGGTTGGAGATCAGCGGGCACTGCAGTAAATCCAGTGGGTTCTCAAGAGTGAAAACGGAGGTCTTGTCAAGGTGCCAATTTCAGCATCAAACGGTGTGGGGACAGTCACCCACCCAGGACCGCTGGATTTAACCCCCTCCCTCCACTACAGATCTTCACCTACAATCAATGGGGTTGTCTACCGATGCTTTTACTGCAGGCAAAGGGTTAACACGCACAGTGGCTGCTCTAAGACGCAAGTTCTGTTCGTCTTTCCCTCTGCTTGAAAGACTTGCATTTATATAGCGACCTCAGGACGTCCCAAAGCGCTTTAGATCCAATCAAGTATTTTTTTGAAGTGTAGTCACTGTTGTAACCATTTAGTCATCCTCACCTCTCGGAATACACACATTCACCTATACATTCAGGGTGAGTTTCACCAAACGTAACTCTGATTATATCCATTCTATATTCAAATATGTACAGTGTATCAGAAGAGAATATTAGCAATGAGGTTTAAGAAAGGCTTGTATTTATATAGCGCCTTTCACAACCTCAGGACATTCCCAAGCACTTTACAGCCTTTGAAGTGTAGTCACTGTTATAGTGTTGGAAATACAGCAGCCAATTTCCACACAGCAAGGTCCCACAAACAGTAATGAGATGATGACCAGATAAGCTGTTTTAGTGATGTTGGTTGAGGGATAACTATTGGACAGTGCAATGGGGGAACTCCCCTGCTCTTCTTCATAGTGCCTGGGACTTTAAATCCATTGCCCAACCTTAAATGCCTATTTACAAGTGCAGTTTAGTTTTACGCAGTGGAAAGTTATCTTGAAGAATATTGCACCCCGATAAAAAGCACTGGGAATGGTAGCTAACCATAGGCAATAATATTCGGGTTTTAGACAAGGAAAGGGATGAGATAGGTACCATGGCCTGGAGTTTCCGCTAGAATGCGCTGGTTTTTTCAGAGCAATTCGCCCGAAATCGGCCAAACCAGCACAAAAATCGCGGAGTTTTAAGCGCAAATTACGTCCAGCGCAAATTGAGATTCTGCGATCTTTTGTGTGAGTTTAAAAAACATTGCACTTGGCACCGGCCACAAAACTGACCACGCCCTCGATCGAATTCATCACCGTTGCAAGTTTCCACTAATGGCGCCCGTTTACGGATCTTCAAGGAGGCTTTTGAAATTAAGCCTTTTTTTCAATGCAAGGACACTAATAGGCACATTTTAAAAGTTTTTAAATACTTTTTTTAATTTACCAAGACACTGACCACTGTTCACTAATGTAACTAGTAAATGGTTCTGCATAATTTTTAAGTTATTTTCAGTCATTTAAAATCGGATTACTCACAGGTGGTGGACGAGACACTCCGATTAAAAATGCCTATCTTTTTGTGATAAACCCATTTTCAGCTGTATTAATCAAACTGCATCAAGTTACCGCTCTTAAATATATCAAGGAATATTTTTTAATGCAAAAATAGTTTTATAAAACATTATGTTCTAAAACGCTGCCCGATTGTGCTGGTTCATGGCAGATTTTTATGTTCGGTGATATGCAAATAAGTTTGAGCGGAAACTTGAGGAAAGAAAACACTTCTGAAAACTAACGCAATTTCGAGCGCAATTTGCTCCTGGATCGCCGTTGGCGCTGAAAGTGGAAACTCTTGGCCCATGTTACTACAATCATTGTCTGTACTACTGCAAGTTTCCCAATATGATTGGAAAATATTTAATGATTGGACTGGAAAATATGCATATTGTAGAAACCCTTTTTAATGTGTGAGCTCAAAGCTCATTACCTGAAAAGGCAGGGTACAAAAGTGATAAAAAGCACAAAAATAGAACTGGGTTAGATGGAGTAGATGCAAGGGGAGCAGGCAAGGCCAGGCTTGACCATTGCCCATGTGGTCTTGATATGCACGAACATTGTAGATGGAAGGAATAGTGAGGTAAAGCTTTATTAATTAGGGATCAGTAGTTGACTCTTGTGTACTGATTTGCATTTATGTAGCTTTAATACCTGGGCAATTCATAATGATTTCAATTTGGTTATAAGGGAAATATCTGAACACTATTAATGGAACCCTGCTTTCTTTCTCTGAAACAGATGATGACATAATGCTGGTCAGAGGCGAACACTGAACCTGTATGTGGCTCATTAATAATGCAGAAACTAATGTCATTGAGTTCTTCAAATACATGCAGGCACTAATTTCATAAACAAAGCTATACCTTTCACACAAAGCCTTATTTGGGAGTTTATATGTTAAAAAGTAGGTGAAGAGATTAAAAGATCTTCAGGCCTCCTGCCAGCGGAAATGGGGCAGTACCACACTGAAAATGGTGGCCAATAACTTACATTGCCGATGTCCCTGTGGCAGTGTTACCCAGGGCCAAGTGCTGGGCGGCCAGAATAGGCTGTTGGCCTATTTAAAATGCAAATCAAGGGCCACTGTGATGTACATAGGACCCCGATTGCCATTTTTGGACTGAACTGGGCGGAGCGAGCGCTGTGTATGGTCCAACTAATATCAACGGGCGATCTGGACGAAGGGGATGCCAAAGGTAATGTCATCCAGTTCTCTCAAAGGTGAGCTCTTCTTTCTTTTTGTGGGGCCAGGAGGAGCAGGAGTGTTCCACAAATCCAGCCAGGACCGCTGTTGTTCTGGCTTCCTCCCCCTCGCCGCCCCGCTGGAGGATGGCTTGACTGCCCGATGTTGCGACGGTCCAGAGCTGACGGGGATGCCGCCCATTTTCGGCCACAGCCCACTGTCTCAATGTCAATGAGACCCAGCATTCAAAATGGACCGGGCCTGTTGCCAGGATTACCGGGCAGCCGGTGGTACCGGGCAGCACCTGAGGTCTGTTCGGGTGGGGGGGAGGGGGCGGAATCTACCCCTATGATTTGCCCTGAGGTTCTCTCGAATGTCTACTGTAACCGGCGGAAGATCAAGGGACTCCTTTTTTTATGTGCGTGAACAGGGTTGATTCTGATCTTCCGCCAAAGTTAAGGCAACCGATCGGGAGAACGCCCTTTAGATTGTTGATCAACCTTCCATTGATCTTAAACCAACTCTGATGCCATCCAGACTGTGTCTCAGAATGATTGCAGAGTAGGTTGTAACAAATTGGGTGATATAACACATGTTTGTCTGGCTCCTCTTCCGATCCTGATCAATTTTGTCAATTCATCATCAACTCTTACTGCTGTATGTTTTTCCCAGTAAAGATTCCAAATAAATATAATTTATTTCCGATCAATTCGAACTCTTTGCAAGCATCCATTGCTCTTTAGTGCTGCATCCGATCACTTTCTCCTAATCTATGAAGCATAGATACAGTTGCTACTTAAAAAGCCTTTCCTTAAAGCAGTGGTTCATGCTAAGGTACAGCTCCACAGATACCAATAGCCCTGACAATACTGTGTCAGTCACCTTCCTTGATGGTTTTTTAAATTTGTCCTTGGGATTTGGGCGCCACTGTCAATCCCGATTTACCCCGAGGGCAATAAGAGTCAACCACATAGTGTGGGACTGAAGTCACATGTAGGCTAGATTTGATAGGGGTGGCAATTTCCCATCTCTGTGTTCAAAATTATAAAGAGTTTTTATATAGAGTATATAAGGAGAAACTGTTTCCACTGGCAGAGAGGTCGGTAACCAGAGGACACAGATTTAAGGTAATTGGCAAAAGAACCAGAGGGGAGATGCGGAGAATTTTTTTCACGCAGCGAGTTGTTACGATCTGGAATGCACTGCCTGAAAGGGTGGTGGAAGCAGGTTCAATAGTAACTTTCAAAAGGGAATTGGATATATTCTGGAAACGGAAACATTTTCAGGGCTATGGGAAAAGAGCAGGGGGAGTGGGACTAATTGGCTAGCTCTTTCAAAGAGCTGGCAGAGGCACAATGGGTCGAAAAGCCTCCTCCTATGCTGTATGACTCTATGATTAGTGAACCAGTTCTTTTTTGAACAATCCAGTGACTTTCATGGTCATTTCCTGGTGCCAGCTCAGAAATGACCATATTTATTGAATTCAATTTCACACCTTGCCATGATTGGATTTGAACTCACGGCCTTTGGGTTAACTAGTCCTGGATGTGGGTGTACAGGGCACAATTTCAAAATTTGCAGATGACACAAAACTTGGAAGTATAGTGGACAGTGAGGAGGCTAGTGATAGGCCTCAGGAAGACATAGACAGGCTGGTGGAATGGGCGGACATGTGGCAGATGAAATTTAACGCAGAAACGTGGTAGAAAGAATGAAGAGAGGAAATATAAACTAAAGGGTGCAATCCTAAAGGGGGTGCATGAACAGAGAGACCTGGGGGTATTTGTGCACAAATTGTTGAAGGTGGCAGGGCAGGTTGGGAAAGCAGTTAAAAAAGCTTATGGGTTCCTGAGCTTAATGAATAGAGGTACTGTATAGAGTACAAAAACGTGGAAATTATGATGAACCTGTATAAAACACTGGTTCGGCCCCAACTGGAGTATTGTGTCCAATTCTGGGCACCACACTTTAAGAAGGATGCAAAGGCATTAGAGAGAGTGCAGAAAAGATTTATGAGAATGATTCCAGGAATGAGTGACTTCAGTTACATGGATAGACTAGAGAAGCTGGGGTTGTTCAACTCAGACCAGAGACGATTGAGAGGAGATTTGATAGAGGTGTTCAAAATCATGAGGGGTCTGAACAGAGTAGATAGAGAGAAACTGTTCCCATTGGCAGAAGGGTCATGAACCAGAGGACACAGATTTAAAGTGATTGGCAGAAGAACCAAAGACGACATGAGGAAAAACTTTTTACTCAGCGAGTGGTTAGGATCTGGAATGCACTGCCTGAAAGGGTGGTGGAAGCAGATTCAATCACTGCTTTCAAAAGGGAACTGGATAAGTACCTGAAGGAAAAAAGTTTGCAAGGCTCGGGGAAAGGGCGGGGAAGTGGGACTAGCTGAGCTGCTCTTGCAGAGAGCTGGCATGGGCTCGACGGGCCGAATGGCCTTCTTTCGTGCTGTAACCATTCTATGATTCTATGACAACAACTAGGTTGTCATAACCAATAAATGAGTGCCATGACTGTCCATGGGACATTGCAGCTGATCCTAGCTCTGTTCAGACCTGAAATCCAGACATACTCATTTGTAATATGGGTTACTTGTTGGATATCAGGAACATGAACCTTGGCCAATCATTTTTTTTTTAAAAGATTAATTGAGTTACTTGGCAGTTCTTCTCTCAGAAGTGCTGAGCAGAAGCCAGGCACTTCCCCACAGCAAAGGAAAATTGCGTTGAGAAACAACTCCAAGTGGATTCTTGTGATATTCCTTATGAAGTAGTATTGGTGGGGGGGTTATCATCTACCAGCTCTCTCTCAACCAGTGTGTGATGTACGAGGATCTAATAAAGGTATCGGGGTAAAATAGAAATAATAACTTAAAGAACAAAATTAAGCCAACCACTTCCAGAAATAGCAATACAGCATGAAGGAAACATTGCTTTATGTTTTAAAAAAAAAAAATTCTGTTCTCTTTCCTCTCTACGGTCTAGCATGAGCGTGCTTTTGATACCTTTTTTATATTGTACCTTTTTTTATATTCAGTCCTCACAGAGGTGTATCTCCGAGGGATTAACAATGATCCTACTTGCAGTAATTTGCTTATTGGATTTAATGAAGTTCCTTGCTGCATTGGTTCAGTGACAGGAAGCAAAGGGTGGTGATGGATGGGAGGTGGTTTGCAGTGTGTTCCCCAAGGGTCGGTTTTGGGTCTATTACTCTTTTACAATTTTTTTTAAATGGCCTAGGCTCGGGTGTAGGGAGCAACATTATAAAGTTTGCAGATGATACGAAACTTGGCAATGTAGTAGATAGTAATGAGGATAGTTGTAGACTTCAGGATGATAGAAACATGATGGTGAAATGAGCAGAAGCATGGCAGATGGAGTTCAATGCAGAGAAGTGTGAAGTGATGCACTTTGAGAGGACTAATATGGAAAGGCAGTATACTATAAATGGCACAATTTTGAAAAGTGTAGCTGAGTAGAGAGACCTTGGTGTCCATATACACAAATCCTTAAATGGGGCAGGGCAAGTTGATAAGGAGGTTAAAACAGCATCTGGGTTACTTGGGTTTATAAATAGAATATAAAAGCAAAGAGATCACGCTCGAACTTTATAAATCACTGGTTAGGCCTCAGCTGGAGTGTTGTGGACAATTCTGGGCACCACACTCCAGGAAAGATGTAAAGGCCTTAGAAAGGGTACAGAGGAGGTTTACCAGGATGTTACCAGGGATGAGGGACTTCAGTTATGAGAAGAGGTTGGAAAGGTTAGGGCTGTTCTCCTTGGAACAGAGAAGGTTAAGAGGTGACCTAATAGAGGTATTCAAGATGATGAGAAGTATTGATAGAGTAAATAGGGAAAAATTATTCCCTCTGGCGAGTGGATCAATAACCAGTGATCATAGATTTAAAATCATTGGCAAAAGATCTAGAGAGGAGATGAGGAGAATTATTTTCACTCAGAGAGTTGTCGGGATCTGGAACGCTCTACTTGAAAAGGTGGTGGAAGCTGATTTCATAAATAATTTTAAAAAGGAGTTGGACAGGTACCTGAGGATGAGCAACTTACAGGGTTACAGACAAAAAGCAAGGGTGTGGGACTAAACATGACTGCTCTTTCAAGGATCCAGCACAGACATGATGGGCTGAATGGCCTCCTTCTGTGCTGTAAGTTTCTATAATTCTATAAGTTGAGGTGTAATAGCAAGAATTCCGATAATCTATTGTAAATTTGGCATCAGAAACTCTGTTGGCCATCACTGAGAAAAATCTGAACCACTGTGTGGTTAACACACCTTTGCACTGCGCTTAACCACCTGAATCACATAATCACAACAAATTGGCATTGTGTTCGTGTCCTGTTCGATTTTCTTTTACTAAGACAGACGCTTGGGCCTAGAAATTGATTTGTGCCAGCCCACCCGATATTGGGCCTCACGCCTCATTTCCATCAGAGTGGCGAGCTGCAGATGCCTACAGGGAGTCTCCAGGCAGCTCACTGGTGAAAACCATTTGAATTTTGGGCCACTGTGTCATCAGTAGTGATCCTTGGGAGGGGATTTGAGGCGGCGATCGAGAGGGTGTGTGGGGCAAGCAGTGGCTGGCAGAGGCCCGTGGCTTTAATGTGGAACCAGGAACAGCTCTCCTGCTCCTCCTGGCTCCATATTTAAGTATTTAAAAAAAAAATTCCTGTAAAACGGGCACAGTGTCATCGAATTTCTAGGCCTTGCTTTCAACACATGCTGTAGTGGTCATTTTCCGACTTTGTGCTGCCAACAGGAGCAATGTTTGCCAATGGTGCATATCGGAAATTGGGGCTCGATTTTCTGACAATTTCCCTCAACCCAGCATCCACTTCTGTGTTGTCAGACTGTTCGACATTAAATTTTGGATGTAAAAATTTCCTCTGACTAAACATTGGAAAGACTGAAGATTTTATTATCAGACCCTGCCATAAACTCTGCTCCTTTGCCACTGATTTCACCCCCTTCTGGCTACAGGAAACTTTCTTTTATCCGGCACGGATGGGACCGACGTGGTGCCGGTTCATCAAAAATTCCGGATGACCGAACGCTAGAGTGAACGATACGGAGCTAAGAGCTCCGTATAAAGCAACAAACCCAGGTTCAAAACAATGGCCACAAGTTGCAAGCGTCTCTGTAGCTTAGCAACAGCTGCAGCCACACCCTTGCACAGCAACACATGGAGCAAGGTAAGTAATAAAAGTTACCTGAACCTACTCCTGAATTTTGCCGGTTAACCGATATTTCCGGTTATTTAAGGGCCGGTTAATCGAAAGTTTCCTGTACTTGCTTAGGCACAATCATGCTTTTGTCACCTTTTGTGTCTTGATTTATCCAATGTTCTCCTTACGAACCTTATATCCCCCACCATCCATAAACTCCAACGTGTCCAAAACTCAGCTCTGTCCTGTCCTGTACAAAATCCTGCTTTCCCTTCACTCCCATCCTCACTGACGTTCACTGGCTCCCTCTTACCCAGCACATTGAATTTAAAGTCCATGTCCTCATCTTCAAATCCTCCGGAGCCTTGGTCCATCCTACCTCTGCAGCCTCCACCAGAATTATGCCCCCACCTGCTCCTTTCTGTCCTCTGACTCTGGCCTTCAGTGCATCTCCTCCCTCCCTTCATTCCACCACTGATGGAAAACCTTCTGGGTGGCATATAGTGACACCACTATTCCCAGGCAGAATGGAGATGATTGGGTAAATCGCCTGGCAATCATGCCTGGAGACCGCACTACTGTAAGTTACTGGGTTTAATTTTATGCACATAATTTGTATTATGTAACTGTTGTCCACTCACTGCATTTTGCTGGTGAAATCACCCTTCTTCTATTCAGGAGAGAAGTTGCTGCAGTTTTGGTCACGAGCCCTGTTTGCTGCAGCTCACAGAGTCTCTTTTGAAATAGACTCTGTAAATAGACTTTGTTTGCTGTACAGTGTTGTAAGTCCTGCATTAAGTCCCGCCCCACCTCCAACTCATTGGCTGGCACAGTACAACACATTGGCTGGCACAGTACAACTCATTGGCTGGCACAGTGCAACACATTGGCTGGCACAGTACAACTCATTGGCTGGCACAGTACAACTCATTGGCTGGTACAGTACAACTCATTGGCTGGTACAATACAACTCATTGGCTGACACAGTGCAACTCATTGGCTGGTACAGTACAACTCATTGGCTGGTACGGTACAACTCATTGGCTGGTACAGTGCAACACATTGGCTGGCACAGTACAACTCATTGGCTGGTACAGTACAACTCATTGGCTGGCACAGTACAACTCATTGGCTGGCACAGTACAACTCATTGGCTGGCACAGTGCAACTCATTGGCTGGTACAGTACAACTCATTGGCTGGTACAGTACAACTCATTGGCTGACAGTGCAACACATTGGCTGGTACAGTGCAACTCATTGGCTGGTACAGTACAACTCATTGGCTGGTACAGTGCAACACATTGGCTGGCACAGTGCAACTCATTGGCTGGTACAGTACAACTCATTGGCTGACAGTGCAACACATTGGCTGGTACAGTGCAACTCATTGGCTGGTACAGTACAACTCATTGGCTGGCACAGTGCAACACATTGGCTGGCACAGTGCAACACATTGGCTGGCACAGTGCAACACATTGGCTGGCACAGTGCAACTCATTGGCTGGTACAGTACAACTCATTGGCTGGTACAATACAACTCATTGGCTGACAGTGCAACACATTGGCTGGTACAGTGCAACTCATTGGCTGGTACAGTACAACTCATTGGCTGGCACAGTGCAACACATTGGCTGGCACAGTGCAACTCATTGGCTGGTACAGTACAACTCATTGGCTGGCACAGTGCAACTCATTGGCTGACAGTGCAACACATTGGCTGGCACAGTGCAACTCATTGGCTGGCACAGTGCAACTCATTGGCTGGCACAGTACAACTCATTGGCTGGCACAGTACAACTCATTGGCTGGCACAGTGCAACTCATTGGCTGGTACAGTACAACTCATTGGCTGGCACAGTGCAACTCATTGGCTGACAGTGCAACACATTGGCTGGTACAGTGCAACTCATTGGCTGGTACAGTACAACTCATTGGCTGGTACAATGCAACTCATTGGCTGGCACAGTACAACTCATTGGCTGGCACAGTACAACTCATTGGCTGGTACAGTGCAACACATTGGCTGGTACAGTGCAACTCATTGGCTGGCACAGTACAACTCATTGGCTGGCACAGTGCAACTCATTGGCTGGCACAGTGCAACTCATTGGCTGGTACAGTACAACTCATTGGCTGGCACAGTGCAACTCATTGGCTGGCACAGTGCAACTCATTGGCTGGCACAGTGCAACTCATTGGCTGGCACAGTGCAACTCATTGGCTGGCACAGTGCAACTCATTGGCTGACACAGTGCAACTCATTGGCTGACACAGTGCAACTCATTGGCTGGTACAGTGCAACTTATTGGCTGGTACAGTGGTGTCAATAGACACTCTGAACCTTTTGTCCATCTCAGCTCTACTCTCTAGAATTTCTTCCTGAAACCCTTTGCTATCCTCCTCCTAACTCTCCCACCATGACCACCATATTCCTCGGTCCTCCCATCCTATAAAGCATCTTGGGACATTTTCAATGCTAAAAGTGCTACATAAATGCACGTTGTTGGAGTCCGAGGCCCCGCAGAGTTGCTGGTACTCAGGGATGCAGCGTAGAGTCAGTGTCTGCAGGAAAGGAGTGGAGTTAATTGGAATAATCAAATAATACCTAGGAATTTACATCAGTGCCTGTTACTTTCTTCTCCACTGCTCATTGTGCTGATTGCATGCCATCTACTCCATAGAAAGTTGAGGCTGTTACCTATAATTACCCAATCGGACAGTTCTAACAGTGAAAAATAATGATGGTTGTGAGAGATAGTGCCTTTTCAGAAAGCCTGCGTTTCCCAATCCCTCATAACCTATCCTGTTTCTGAATACTAACTGTAATTAATAAATAGTACTGAACAGATGGTGCAGTTCAAGTGGTTTCTCTCATGGCATTTCCCAGAGCTGAGTGCTTCTGTATGGATGATGGTTATGATAACCAACAACAACTACAACTTGTGTTTATATAGCACCTTTAATGTAGTAAAACGCCCCAAGGCGCTTCACAGGAGCGTTATCAAACAAAATTTGACACCGAGCCACATAAGGAGATATTAGGGCAGATGACCAAAAGCTTGGTCAAAGAAGTAGGTTTTAAGGAATGTCTTAAAGGAGGAAAGAGAGGTAGAGAGGCGGAGAGGTTTAGGCAGGGAATTCCAGAGCTTAGGGCCTAGGCAATAGAAGGCACAGCCACCAATGGTGGAGCGATTAAAATCGAGGATGCCCAAGTGGTCAGAATTGGAGGCACGCAGATATCTAGGAGGTTTGTAAGGCTGGAGGAGGTTACAGAGATAGGGAGGGGCGAGGCTATGGAGGGATTTGAAAACAAGGATGAGAATTTTAAAATTGAGGTGTTGCTGAACTGGGAGCCAGTGTAGGTCAGCGAGCACAGGAGTGATGGGTGAACGGGACTTGGTGCGAGTTAGGACACGGGCAGCCGAGTTTTGGATGATCTCAAGTTTACGGAGGGGAGAACGTGGGAGACCAGCCAGGAGTGCGTTGGAATAGTCAAGTCTAAAGGTAACAAAGGCATGGATGAGGGTTTCAGCAGCAGATGAGCTGAGGCAGAGGCGGAGTCGGGCGATGTTAAAGAAGTGGAATTAGGCGGTCTTAGTGATGGCGTGGATATGTGGGTCAAATATGACACCAAGGTTGTGAACAGTCTGGTTCAGACTTAGGCAGTTGCCAGGATGAGGGATGGAGTTGGTGGCTAGGGAACGGAGTTTGGGATATAGTTGTGCCTCTTGCATTCCTATATAGAAAAGCAGCTCCCATTTCTTGCAGGTATCGGAATGATTTGCACTTTTGATTTGGATCATTTTCCTCCCTCCTTCGTCAATCGGCTTTCTTATGTTCATTAATAAATAGACATTCTTATTATGAACACAGCTAGCTTTTGCTAGTTACTTTATTGAGCACATGTGGACTAGGTACAGTATCTGTAGAGGCTTCCATCTTGACTGTTGCCTTGTGGGTAGCCTAGTGCCTCATGGGTAATGTAGTCTTAATATACATGCAGCTGGGTAGTGTAGTCTTATACATACAGCTATATACAGCTCTACACAGCTCTACGGCTCCACCTAGTGTCCACTATAGAATGACATGATCATTACAGGCTTGAAGATTTTTGTTTTAATATTCTCTTATCTAATTTATGCTGTCTCTTTTGACTAAGGTTTCAGATTTCTAGCATTGTGGTGGTCATGGCTAATGATATCTCTTTTGGCTTCTTGTTTGTTTAGAATGGGCATCATGGTTATGAATTTGGATATTGAGTTAAAAGCTAGATTTAGGCACTGCATTTTTATACTACTTTTGTATTATCTCTTTTGATAGCAATTCATTCTTCTGTTTAACACACAATGTGAAGGAGCTGAATTAGCATCAGAAGCGAAACAGCAATTAATCCAAAATGCTTCAGTGTATTGTTACTCAAGTGAATGTCAATTCCACTCCCTCATACCATCAAAGTCAGACTCATTCAGGCCAATACCTGCAATTATATCAAATGGAAATACTCACAAAAAATTCAGAGAATTGGAAAAATTATGGATGTTAAATTTAATCATAACTATCTACAACTCCTTGATTAAAAAAAATAGGTCTGAAGGTAAAGTTGAAAGTTAGCCTAGCTCTCTACAGTTTCTAAGGCCATTATTAACAGTTTCATATTGACATTTTTGTTAGTAGTTTGGAGAACTCTTTCAAAGTTATTTTTTCCCATTTGTTTTTAGCACTTGGTAGGTACTGTGTATACTGTCTGTAAAGAAGTGTCAGTAGCTGACTAGGTTTAATCTGCCCTTTTGCCAGCACAGTACATTGAAGTAAACTGCTATTAATATGACGTGGCACCAGTATATTGCAGTCGCAGCCTGGAAAACAGGATCACCACCAGTTATTGGTTGGTGTAGGTATCACATGTAACAACATTGGACCTCTACCAGAAACACTGGAGTCGCTTTTAAGGGTAAAATGTGGAAACATTTTAAGCTTAACCTAGGTTTAAATTATCACACGATTTCTAAATTTACTCAAGGTCTCTGGTGAGAACCATATTAAAATTATACTAAAAGGTAATTGAATAAAACATGTGTGACTGGATGTGTAAATTTGGTATTGATATTAATATGGCATCAGTCTTTTTATATTTGTGTGCATATTTAATATGGTAATTTCTAAGTGTCGTGCAAATTTCTAAGCCTTTGGGTCTATTGGCTCTTAGTGGTAAATGATCCCAAATAGAAAAGATGAACATAATATTTGACATACTTTTCAAATAGAGCTTTGTTCTTAGCAAGGCAAGAGATAACTAAATGAAACAGTTGACCTATTTACATCAAGATCACCCAAGCCAGTTTAACACTGGGGACTGCTGTGACGTACAGATCAGCTCCCATTATACTGGATTCCAACAAAATGCCTGAACACCAGCAACAGAAGAGCAACACCTACTGCATCAAAATGACATTTCTGCTTTCCGTACTCCCTGTTGCTGCTAATGGTGCTGAATTCTGGGTAGTTTTGCTCCATAGATTGCCTACATTGTGGTTGCCACAATTTAAGTCAATGAGACAAAAGCAAAATACTGCTGGAAATCTGAAATAAAAATAGAAAATGCTGGAAACACTCAGCATGTCAGGCAGCAACTGTAGAGCGGGAAACAGAGTTAACGTTTCAGGTTGATGACCTTTCGTCAAGTCAATAAGGTCTCTTTAAGGCAGTAGAGATGTCATCCCATGTATCTAAAATGGATTCCAACCGAAAATGCATAGAGTTCTGATTCACTATACCACTCAATCTTATCTTGTCCAGCCTTCTCTTAGGCAATCATATTGGGTGCTTTTCATTGTCAGTTTACTCTGCATTGATAAATTATTAGAACAACAACAACAACTTGTATTTATATAGCACCTTTAACATAGTAAAATGTCCCAAAGCGCTGCACAGGAGTATTTTAAGACAAAAAATTTGACACCGAGCCACATAAGCAGAAATTAGGGCAGGTGACCAAAAGCTTGGTCAAAGAGGTAGGTTTTAAGGAGCGTCTTAAAGGAGGAAAGAGAGGTAGTGAAGCGGAGAGGTTTAGGCAGGGAATTTCAGAGCTTAGGGCCTAGGCAACAGAAGGCATGGCCGCCAATGGTTGAGCGATTATAATCAGGGATGCTCAAGAGGGCAGAATTAGAGGCGCGCAGATATCTCGGGAGGTTGTGGGGCTGAAGGAGATTACAGAGATAGGAAGGGGGCGAGGCCATGGAGGGATTTGAAAACAAGGATGAGAATTTTGAAATTGAGGCGTTGATTAACCGGGAGCCAATGTAGGTCAGCGAACACAGGGGAGATGGGCGAACGGGACTTGGTGCGAGTTAGGACACAGGCAGCTGAGTTTTGGATGACCTCAAGTTTACGTAGGGTGGAATGTGGGAGGCCAGCCAGGAGTGCATTGGAATAGTCAAGTCTAGAGGTAACAAAGGCATGGATGAGGGTTTCAGCAGCGGATGAGGTGAGGCAGGGGCGGAGACGGGCAATGTTACGGAGGTGGAAGTAGGCAGTCTTTGTTATGCTGCGGCTATGTGGTCGGAAGCTCATTTCAGTGTCAATTATGACACCAAGGTTGCGATCAGCGTGGTTCAGCCTCAGACAGATTTTAGGGAGAGGGATGGAGTCAGTGGCTAGGGAATGGAGTTTGTGGCGGGGACCGAAAACAATGGCTTCGGTCTTCCCAATATTTAATTGGATAAAATTTTTGCTCATCCAGAACTGTATGTCGGACAAGTAGTCTGACAATTTAGAGACGGTGGAGGGGGTCCAGAAAGATAAAAACGTTTAATTAATCACCAATATTCTCTAATAATTAAGGCTGATTGGATGAATAAGCTTATTATGGCCGAGATGGGGCTTTTCTCATTATTTTGAGAAGAAAAGATTCAGGATGATAACCAATGATCTCTCTGGCAGACATGAGGTTTGTTTAGCTATGAGGCTAAGATAAATGATATGTATCATACTTTGCAAGATGTGGTTAACTAACATTTTAATTCTTATTAATACCAGTCAAACACCATCACTTCTATTTAGCAAGTCATGTAATCAGTCTATGATGTAGTCTAATTAAATCAGCTGAATTTAATTTTCACCTGTGTAAACCAGCCGAGTGACTTATTTCTTAGACAGCCAAAGACCACAGAATGGGAGAATGGGAACAGAGGAACAGGAGTAGGCCATTCAGCCCCTTGAGCCTGTTCCACCGTTCAAGGAGGTCATGGCTGATCGATACAAAGATGGGAGGGAAAGCAGTGAGTGAGGAGGACATAAAAAACCTGCAAAAGGACATAGACAGGCTAAGTGAGTGGGCAGAAATTTGGCAGATGGAATATAATGTTGGAAAGTGTGAGGTTATGCACTTTGGCAGAAAAAATCAAAGAGCAAGTTATTATCTAAATGGAGAGAAACTGCAAAGTGCTACAGTACAAAGGGATCTGGGGGTCCTGGTGCATGAAACACAGAAGGTTAGTATGCAGGTGCAGCAGCAGGTGATCAGGAAGGCCAATGGAATCTTGGCTTTTATTGCAAGGGGGATGGAGTATAAAAGCAGGGAAGTCTTGCTTCAGTTATACAGGGTACTGGTGAGGCCACACCTGGAATACTGCGTACAGTTTTGGTTTCCATATTTAAGAAAAGATATACGGTACTTGCTCTCGAGGCAGTTCAGAGGAGGTTCACTCGGTTGATTCTGGAGATGAGGGGGTTGACTTATGAGGAAAGGTTGAGTAGGTTGGGCCTCTACTCAATGGAATTCAGAAGAATGAGAGGCGATCTTATCGAAACATATAAGATTGTGAGGGGGCTTGATCGGGTGGATGCGGTGAGGATGTTTCCACTGATGGGTGAGACTAGAACTAGGGGGCATAATCTTAGAATAAGGGGCTGCCCTTTCAAAACTGAGATGAGGAGAAACTTCTTCACTCAGAGGGTAGTAAATCTATGGAATTTGCTACCTCAGAGAACTGTGGAAGCTGCGACATTAAATAAATTTAAAATGGAGATAGACAGTTTCCTAGCTGATAAGGGAATTAGGGGTTACGGGGAGAGGGCAGGGAAGTGGAGGTGAGTGTAGGTTCGGATCAGCCATGATCCTATTGAATGGCGGAGCAGGCCCGAGGGGCCGTATGGCCTACTCCTGCTCCTACTTCTTATGTTCTTATGTTATCTGTGACCTAACTGCATATACCTGCCTTTGGCCCATATCCCTGAATACCTTTGGTTAACAATCTCAGATTTAAAATGAACAAATGATGATCTAGCATCAATTGACATTTGCGGAAGAGAGTTCCAAACGTCTACCACCCTTTGTGTGTAGAAGTATTTCCTAATTTCACTCCTGAAAGATCTGGCTCTAATTTTTAGACTATGCCCCCTAGTCCTAGAACCACCAACCAGTGGAAATAGTTTCTCTCTATCTACCCTATCAGTTCCCCTTAATATCCTGAAAACTTCGATCAGATCACCCCTTAACCTTCTAAATTCTAGGGAATACCACCCTAATTTGTGTAATTTTACTTTCTTAAATGTTATTTAGCTGCAGTGTTGCAGTTGGTGCTTTAACTGCTAAAAGCCTTGGCTCAGTACTGACACACTTGCTTCTGAGTCAGAAGGTTGAGGGTTCAATCCCCACTCCAGGACTTGAGCACATTATCTAGACTGATACTCCAGTGCAGAACTGAGGGAGTATCTGTTTCTTTCTTTCCAAAACACAAATATTATTCATAATATCCATACTTAAAATTCCATACTGAAAGAGCTGGATGATCATTATTAAGTTGCTTTTAAAGTGTCAGCTCCCATAGCTCTGGTCTACTGGAGCAGCCGAAGGTAAAACTGACAGATTTTATTTGACTGGGAGGCATGAACACCCATTATTCTGCCTGCCACCTCTCTAACTTCGGCCAATGAAAATGCCGCAGCAGTGACAGCATGACCTGGAAGCATTTTTGGACTTCCCTCTGCTGACACCGGGGCATGATGGCATGACATAATCACATATATGGTACCAGTAATTACATCATTATCTAACACCGGGGCACGATGGCATGACATAATCACATATATGGCACCAGTAATTACATCATTATCTAACACCAGGGCACGATGGCATGACATCATCACATATGCGCCACCAGTAATGACATAATTATCTAACTCATTATTTTGTGCATGTGAAGTGGCCAATTTGTGATGGTCGCTCTGCACGGGTGCTACCACCTGGAAAGCAATTAGTCACCAATTCAGAGGAAAACCGGTGCCATGAGCGCATTGCAAATTTGGGAGAGCTCTCCTGAGACCTGGAGCGTTGTATTTATTGATCAATGAAAGTACAGCAACTTTCAGATAATGCAATCCCACTCATAGAGTAGGTGATGCGGAACAAATTAAATCAGGTTTGATAGTGTATGGTGCATTTTGCCAAAGACTTATTCACCTGAGAATTCATCAGTTATTATGATAGCAATGATAGATTAGAAGGTGAAGTGTACCCGCACAGTTGAAAAGCTTCTTAATCAGTTCCATCTGAGTAAGGGAGTAGGTAACAGGTCGAGATATAATTATTGTTCCATGCTGGCTTCAAGTGTGACAACATTTATTGCAGGGTCACAGTGCTCAATGATCTTTTGAAAAGTATAAAAAAATCCACTTCAACTGTGCAGCTTGAAAGTTTCCTCTCTGTATCTGATTTGAAATTAAACTGTAGTTTTCCTTTATGAATTAATAATTGCAGTTTCGTAGTCAGCCATAGATCTCTCTGGAGTTGGGCTATTTTATGTCAGTCTCTGAAAAATGTGCTGACTTTTAAATGTTATTAAATAAAGGACGGCAGTTCCAACTGAGCTCGTGTTGATATTTTATCACTTCAGTTTGTTTGAGTTTTAAGTTTCTGGATATATCTCCTTTAATTTTCAAGCCTGTGCTCCATGTTGTGCTGACCATGATACTCTTTGAAATTCAGCTGCACTTGAGATATTGGAAATTCTAAGTCATATTTATTGATCGTGTTATTCCTCAGCAATCAGTGACGCATTATTACTCAATAAACCTGCGCTGACAGGTACACAATCATCAATCCTGGAATGTGGATGTCATCACGAATCAATGCTATGGAATGTGTTACCCATCAGCATCTGCTAATGACAGGCAGCAAAAAAGCTTACAAATGAACCTGAATAAAAACATCCCCTGAACTTTGTAGCATATCTATTATCAAAAGAAAAGAAAAGAAACCAGGCGATTTCAAGGCTGTAATCTCGTTCTAAGGTTCAGATGATGATTATAAATTGCTGAACAATGATGATGATTATAAATTGCTGATGTAATCTGACCATCATAATGAGATTAATGCTAGAAATGGCTACCAGGTGTCCAGTATTCTCTTTACATTGTTCTTTAGTCCTGGCACACCCAGCAAAGCACTTCAACTTTAAATATCTTTGGAGCCGATTCAAAAAAGTTAACAAGAAGAATATGCTCCATGAATACTTTTAAACAAATTCCAATGAGTGCTGCGTTAATATAGCTTTGAAATAAAACCTTACTGTATATAGCAATTTCATTACAGTGGATTATTGAGACATGATTCAACATTGGGCCAGTAATTCCTGTCCCAACGTGTGAGTACGGACGGGGTACTCACGCGTGGGCCTGGAGGAATTGCCGATTTTCAGCATGCACAGCGCATGCGGGGAAAACCAGCATTTCCTCTCCTCTGACCCGGGGTTAAGAGGTGGAACGCGTGCGAGGTTTCAGGTAGTACGTGCGCGCTGAGCTTCCCTTTTTTTTGAAGAGTTGCCCGTGGGGAAAAGACTCCGGTTTTTACGCGTGAAAAAAGCAGCCGTAAGTACTTACTTTTAACAGGTAAGTGGTCTATTAAGTAAAATTAGAAATTTTTTCCACAGGTTCATTATTTTTGAAGACTTTGCAGTAAGGTAAGTGTATTTTTAGCCCCGATTTTTTATATAATTTTTTTCAAAATTTAAAATTATTGTTTAAAATAGTTTTTTTACAGTTACTTATAGTTCATTTAAGTAGTGCGATTGTTTTTTTAAATTTTCTTTCAAGTTTAAGTAGTGTTTTGGGGCCAGGAGTTTTCATGAGTTTGGCAGTTCTTACTATCAAACTCATGAATGAACTTTTGCAACCTCCCATTGGTTGCCCAATGCTCACGTGATCCCAGCTGGCTCATCGCACTAAGTACGCCGCTGGGTCACGCACGCACAGCGCGGCAGGACCTGAAGCGGGCCAATGACAGGAAATGCAATGCGGGCCAGGATTGAAATGTCAGCGCGCCGGGTAAGTGCACATCGGGGGCTTGCACGCGCGGCAAGCCCCCGAACCTAATTTCTGGGCCATTGTATTACATACAAAAATACACATTTATGATTAGTACAAGGACAGATTCAGAACTTCAGTGTGTTTGTAGCAGCCTGCTGTTTTTATTCCTATGCTATTGATGTTGCAAATGCTTTGATTTCAGTTGGATGGGTTCTAAATATGGTTAAATGTCTTCCTGAATACAACTTGTTCCAATCTAAATATCGGTTTGTAGCAGTGATGGGAATAATCTATGTTGTTGGAAATGTCAGCATCTGTTTACTGGTGCACAGTGTTTCAGTCAGGAGTGTGATGGAATATTCTCCACTTGTCTGGATGAGTGCAGCTCCAACAACACTCAAGAAGCTCGACACCATCCAGGACAAAGCAGCCCGCTTGATTGGCACCCCATCCACCACATTAAACGTTCACTCCCTCCACCACCGGCGCACCATGGCTGCAGAGTGTACCATCTACAAGATGCACTGCAGCAACTCGCCAAGGCTTCTTCGGCAGCACCTCCCAAACCCGCGACCTCTTCCACCTAGAAGGACAAGGGCAGCAGACGCATGGGAACACCACCACCTCCAAGTTCGCCTCCAAGTCACACGCCATCCTGACATAGAAGTATATCGGCCAATCCTTCATTGTCGCTGGGTCAAAATCCTGAAACTCCCTACCTAACAGCACTGTGAGAGTACCTTCACCACACGGACTGCAGCGGTTCAAGAAGGCGGCTCATCAGCACCTTCTCAAGGGCAATTAGGGATGGGCAATAAATGCTGGCCTCGCAGCGACGCCCACATCCCATAAACAAATTAAAAACAAATCTTTTCTTGGTTAAACTGGATTGTTGATGTCCAAACTGAAGCTTCTCTATTATACATTTTATGTTAACCACTGTGTTCTGGTGAAAGGTCGTTGTCCTGAAACGTTAACTCTGTTTCTCTCTTCTCTTAAGGGCAATCAGGGATGGGCAATGGCCTGGAATTTGTGTTCCTAATGACGGCGAACTGGCAGCGTTCGCCGTCATTCCGTCTTTGAAACTGACCGCAACTTCGGGATTTGGTGCAGGTGCAGGCGAAAATCCTGAAGTTGCGGTCAGCCATTCACTGCTCCTCCACAGGCTGCGTTGTGTCCCCCCTCCACTCCACACACAGCCAGTAATCAGTGTAATCACTCAAATCAGGGAAAGTGATGAAAACATCGGCTCTTCCGCAGTAATACCGCTGTTAAATTCCCCACTTAAAGTTAGACCCAAAAAGATTAGGTGGGGGTTTAACAGCATATTGACTGCTAAACAAGGGCTATGGGCCTGGAAAACAAATTTTAATTTTGTGCAGTGTGAAATTTATTCATTTTAATAAAAAATAAAAATTTTAAGAAACTTAAAAAAAAAAATTTTTTTTTAAAGTTTGTTCATCTTTATTTCAGGTTTCCCTTTGCCCCATGTGAGAGCCCCAATCTTTGTTTTGCTCTCTCTGACATTTTTAAAAAGTTAGAATTTTAAGAGCTTACCCTGGTTCGCTGCCTGTGAGAATTCTGCATTTTGATTGGCTGCTGAGACAGCTTGTTGATGTCACAGCAGCTATTCACTTTGGGATTCCCACTGTACTATGTTGATTTGAATTGAACGTTGGAAAACCCGAAGTTTTCGACACAGAGACCGTGAGATCTTCGTGCGAAGCTTACTTTGGAGCCAGCGACGAACGCCTTCGATTTGCCACTGACCGCAAATTCCGGGCCTATACATTCAGAATGCTCACAAATGCAGTGAGATAAATGTTGTAATCCTCAGTGATTAGAGAAAATATGGTGTTGCCCTTTGGAGCACCAGGACAAACTTTTACCTTGAATTCAGACAGAAGATAATTTTTTTTGGCATTCTGAATAAGTTATACATTGATTTAGCTCAAAGCAGCTTGCAAGATCTAGCTAAACAACGTGACTACAACACTGGAAACTCACCCCATGCAGACAAGAATGCATCCTAGCAGCATAATGATTGACAGTTCAAAAGTGGCTTTGTAAAATTTAAGAATTTAAATAACAAACAAAACAGAATGGCTGTTAAGACTCCAGTCATTATAATAGAATGCAATGACTGTCATGGCTACATAGGCCTCTAGAACTAGGGAGCATAGTTTCAGAATAAGGGGTCGCCCATTTAAAATGGAGATGAGGAGGAATTTCTTCTCTCAGAGGGTCGTGAATCTTTGGAATTCTCTACCCCAGAGAGCTGTGGAGGCTGGGTCATTGAATATATTCAAGGCGGAGATGGACAGATATTTGAACGATAAGGGAGTCAAAGGTTATGGGGAGTGACATGAATCTTGTCATTCATGTGGCAATGACTTATGAAATAATACTGGGCGGCCTGCTGGTGGCGCTGTCCAGGGAGAGTATAAATACTCGGGCATGGGCCCAGCTTGCTCAGGACATTCTTTAACAGGAACTAGTGAAGGACATAACTAGACCTCCATGTTGTAAAACAGTTGATTAAAGCTTTGTTTAACGCTTAGACCAAGTGCCTAGTAGTTTTCTTACATCAGGGAGCGGGCGGGAAAGTGGAGTTGAGCCCAAGACCAGATCAGCCATGATCTTATCGAATGGCGGAGCAGGCTCAAGGGGCCAAATGGCCTACTCTTGCTCCTATTTCTTATGTTCTTATGTAATCCACCAGAGTGCCATGGCTCTATCAGCACATGTATGATTTGATTCGCCTCTCCCACAGACTGTGGGATCGAGAGTTTAAGTCGCCGACTTAAGCTTCTGAAAACAAACAAACAAAATTGAAGCCCAACTTTCGAGTTAATCAGTATCCCAATATTCAGCAGTTCCAAATAGTTGTTTATGGAATTGAATCTCATGGAACTAATTTAGTGAACTAGAATCTGGTTGGAATTGCCTAGTTACTTCAGCCTCAAAGAAGAATCATCATACACCATATATTAGGACAATTCAACATGTGGTTCAAAGTCCGTTTGGGCAAAGCCATCAATATTTTCCAGTCATCTTTGTTTCTCCCCTTTACCCTTGTTCCTTTATTGTAGTCAGCTTAGGGTAACCTGAAATCATACTTTCTCACGAGACAAAGTATCAGCCACTGAAGGAGCTTATATGGAGACCAGAGGAATAATATCCTGCCTTTTAATGTCTGAGCCTGTAAAAGCCAATATATTAATTTGTTTTAAGAAGAAATGTCAGGTAGCTTCCCTTGTGATTCGGTGGGCCAAAGCACCATCTGCTATGCTCCTTAACCATATAAACCATGACGTTCAGCTTTAATTGCTGGTCTTGCCTTGAGTTAGCTGATCTCAACTGGGGCAGTAGTCAGACTAGGAATGTGACAATTGGTTTCAGTGTCCTGTGTTTCAGATGCAAAAAATAAAGTCAGCCAATGCTGATAATTCTCCGTAACCCTGCTTCTGAGGGTTAGAAATGGCTATGACCCTGCACATGATCAAATAGCCTAATGATGCTCACTGACATCTTAAGGAACGGCTACGATGGACATACCAGAGCGATCCTGGCACCTGTGGAACCGTACTTGAGTTAATAGTTCCAGGAGAGCAGGGAGAATAGTGGGATGGAGGAAACAAACAGAAATTTAAGGCAGTTGTGTCTCAAAATATTATCCATTTAACTGTATTATCATTTCTGTAAAATAAATAATGTGAATCATTTTTGTGTTGCATGCCATGTCTTAAAGGCACATTAATCATGTCAAAAGGGCACTCTGACTTCTAAGCAAAACACCATTTGGCCTCTGCTGCATTTTATTCCTGCATGTTTCTCACAAATCTGCCATTTTACTTTATACAGGAAACCTGATGGTATTATGGTCAACATGCCGCACATCGGTATTCAAGTCCGTCACAAACCGTTTCATCAAAAACCTGGCCTGCGCTGGAATCTGTGCAAGTGTTGTTTGTGTGCCTTTCGATATCATCCTGAGTGCCAGCCCACACTGCTGCTGGTGGATCTACACTCTGCTCTTCTGTAAAATTATCAAGTTCCTGCACAAAGTCTTCTGTTCTGTCACTGTTCTCAGCTTTACTGTCATTGCACTGGACAGGTAGGTAGCACCTTATTACTGGACTGCTGTACTTCCCCGTCACACTCACAGTATAAGGCAAAGGAGTCTTAGTAATAATGAATTAATTTGGGCTGAATGGTGAAATTATTGTATAATATAGTCAAAGATCAAATCGATATGTACGGGTAGTTTTCTTTTCTGATAATTATCTATATATAATATAGAGTATCAATAAAACATTAATTTAAAAAAAGTATTCTACTATAGTTACAAACTGGTGTTCCTTATGATCTGTTCTTCATTTTAATTCATAATGATTGTATTTACCATTTATGTGGTTGTTAGCTGCTGTTAAAATGGATGTGGTACTATTAAATGGGTTATTGCTCTGTGATAATTATCTAAAAAATAAATAGAGGATACGTCACGGGCAGCTGTGGCCTGTGGTAAATATCTGTAGAATTGAGGCTGGTCAGATAACTCTCAAGGTATGAAATCATGAGTGAATTGCATTAACGTTGTGAGTGGAAATATTTATTAGCTGTCATGGTGTTAATCAACAGTTGGTTATCATGAAATTAAACTTACAAGAGTTAGTCAGAATTGTTAATTCTTCAGCGTGCTTTTCGTGCATCAACTGTTTGGAGTGCACTGTTATTCAGTGTACTCCTCAACACTGGCAGCTAGTGATGATAAATTAAAATAGGGACCTAAATTGGAAATGCAAATACTTTTATGAACTTAATACTATCGATAATATATTAAAAAATCTTAAACCTGCATGAATTTGCTGGCTACAAAACTGTACTTCCTATTGTTATGTATTGTCACACTTTTGTGTCAGCTTTTACCCCTATAGATTCCTATGTGCCCATTTATAATGGAAACTTCCGATGTAAACTAGTCACAATGTAATTACATCCTCCTGTCAGTGATGGCACCGTAGCCCATCAGTTTTGTGTCTCACAGCTCCTCAGCCTCTCCTGCAGAGAAACTCTTGTGCTTCAACCAACTCTACTTCTTTGCTTCCCAAGTTGTCAAACGTTTTGCTGCCTAACTATAAATAATATAACATCTAAACATTATATAAAAATAAGGACAAAATGCATGACTTTAAAATGGGGACTGAGTTAAATCCTGGTCCGATTATCTCCCACCCTCTAACCCCATTTCACCCGAAGGCTACACTTAATGGGTCTATGTTTGTGTCTCTACCGCCTATTTGCACTTTAAAATGGTGCAAAGGGAAAGCACTGACTTACCGCTTGGACTTTGATGTAGGCGGAAACAAGTGAGAGACGCATTAACATATGCATACTGGGGTTAGATGACCTAGTCACGACATTCAATGCCACTTTTGTCTCGCTAACACCAGTTTTTGCTCCCGCCCACAAACGACGAGCGTTACAATTCAGGAGGCGACTATTTCCAGCAATATTTAAAGGGATCCTCAGCCGCTCTCGGGTACAAGAATTTGGGCAACATTTTGCTTGTGTTACAGAGTACATTATTTGCTGCTCAGACAATTTAAAAGTGCTTGTAGTGGCTATGGACACTCTGAATTCTTAAGGGGCTTCTGGCATTGTACTTTTTTGTTATTGGGGTTGTTCTGCCAATTCCACTCTGGCAAGAAGACACAGAGTGGGAGCAGCAGCGGAGGAAGGAGCAAATAGACCTGCAGCTGGCTGGAGACCAAATAAAAGGAGGAATGGCTGCAGGAAACCTTATCCTCCCAACAGAGTTTGTTGGCCCAGAACAACATACCTGCAGGTCTCTCAGGAGCATTGCATAAGGAGGCTTTGCTTCTTTAGGGCGGTTATGACAGAGTTGTGTAGCCTCCCTAAAGACAGCTAGCACAGTACTGCCGTTTGCAGTCAAGGTCATTCCAGCCATGGACATCTTTGCTTCCAGCTCCTTCCATGTTGCCACAGGAGATATCCGTAACATCAGTCAGTCCGCAGACCGTGCCTTCAACAGACAGGTGACTGATGCCTTGCCTGATAGAACAAACACTATTGTCACTTTTCCCATGAAAAACCAGAAGCATCAGGATAGGGATCTGGGGTTTGCACAGATTGTAAGATTCCCCCAAGTCCAGCGTCTCATTGCCTGCACCCCCAATGCTCTGTAGGCTTCTTCACTTGACCCCACTGTCTTCATGAATTGCAAGGGCCTCCATTCCATTAATGTGCAACTGGTGTGTGATCACCAGCAGTGCACCATGCAGGTCTGTGCCCATTTTCCTTGAAGCTGCCTTGGGATATTTTTTATATTGCAACAATCCTCCATCCTCCCCACCACCACCCCACCCCCACCAACCACCCCGCCCCCCCCGCCCAATTTCTGCCCCTTCAAAACAAGTGAGAGATGGCTGCTGAGGGACAAGGGCCTGGACACTTGGCTGATGACACCTCCCATGGTCAACAGCTGAACTGTGCTACAATTAGATCCATGGGTCAACCAGAGCCCCCAACAAGCAGAGAATTGGAGCTCTCCAGCAATGATTCCAATATCTTGACAGGTCTGGTGCTGTCCTCTAATACAGCCCACAGAGTGTCCGCATGCTAGTAATGTTCTGTATGAGAACATAAGAACATAAGAAATAGGAGCAGGAGTAGCCATTCGGCCCTTTGAGCCTGCTCTGCCATTCAATGAAATCATGGCTGATCATCTGCCTCAACTCCATTCACCGGCTCTATTGCCATATCCCTTGATGCCCTTACTAGTCAGAAATCTATCGACTTCCGTTTTGAATATACCCAATTTCTGAGCCTCCACAGCCCTCTGGGGTAGAGAATTCCAAAGATTCATCACCCTCTGTGTGAAGAAATTTCTTCTCATCTCAGTCCTGAATGGCCGACCCTTTATCCTGAGGCTGTGGCCCCTGGTTCTAGACTCCCCAAGCTGCATAACTTTGCTCGGCAACGAGGACAACACATGGAGCCATCATTGGATGAGAACCTTCAGCATGATGAAGGTGAGGACACTGGATGATGCTGTGGAAGTGGGAGGGCTCTAACAGTTGCCTGCAGCCAGAGCTCTTTGGCAGCAGTTCATTGAAGAGTGCTTCAGCTGAACAATTCCTGCTCCTGTGCATCAACAGTCATGTCCAACATCTCTCTTAGTCCTTCAAGTAAACTGCACCAGCCCAAAGATCGTCCTTTCCACCTCCACTTGCTCCTGCTCACTTGTGCTCAGTGAATCATTAAGTGCAGACCCCTCGAACTCACCCGGTACTATGCCGGGTACCGTTTCTACATTGGTCCTTGGAAGCATCAGAGTGAGTGACAGTGTACCTTCTGGAGGATTCTGTTCAGTATGTGTAACTGCAAGGCCCAACTCATCTGATGGACCTAAAACAAGGGAGAGAGACACAGGTTAGCATGTAGTGGCAAGGAGAAGCGGTAGCAGATGAATGTCAATGCAAAACACCACCAGGTTGTCATGCTGAGTGTGTGATTGTGTGAGTGAGAGTTAAGTAGAAAGAGAAAAGGAAGGGAAGATGACAAACACCCTGTTGTGCTTGGCATCCAGCCTGGCCATCATTGATCGTGCGGGCCCTCTCTCTGCCAATAATGTTGATGACTGCTTCTTCCATTGGTGTCAGTGTCTGTAGAGTGGTAGGACCTCCTCTTGTTCTGGTACTCTGCCTCCTGTTTTACGACAGCTTTTCCTGCAAGAAGAGTGGAAGTGGGTTAATATGTGCCCTGTTTAAGGGTTTTCAACCTTTATGAGGCAGCTTACAATAATGTACATGATGACAGGAATAAGTGTGGTCAAGAGAGAGAAGTATTTGCGAGGGCAGTAGCAGGTTTTGAGTGTGAGTGCAAGCAGAAAGGATGTGCAGATGAAAGCGTTTCCGATTTGAGGAGAGCCATAGGAAGCGTGGAAGGGAAGGATTGATGGTGCTGAGGCTAAACTGAGTCCTGTAGGGCTGTATAGAGAGTATGAGGGATGTTGGATCATTATATTTTTCCCGCACTGGAGTCAGGTCCTGGGAACAATGGTGGTGGCATTGACATTTCCTGCCACCACTCTCTATGCCTGTTGACTGATTTTCCTTGGCACCTGTTACCCATTGGAGAGGCAGAGGACCTCCTCCCTGCTGCTCATTTGATCATTCAGCATGCCTACCACTGCATTAGAGAATCTGGAGGCCCTGGTGAAAGTCACTTTGCCCGCTGCAGTGCAATCTTGCTGCTCGCTATCCACCTTTATGCAAAGCACCTCCCCTTTAAGGGGCTGCAGGATGTCTTTAAATAGCAGGCGCGCTGCCGGATTTCCTGCCCTCGCAATCAGTGTGCTGTCTATGGGGAGTACGTTTTACGCTGGCAGCTTGTCAATTTAATTTACGTGCCATTTCCCACACAGATTAGGCTTGTGTGGAGCATAAGCACTGGCATAGACCAGTTTAAATTTTTTTAAAAAATTCATTGATGGGATGTGGGCGTCGCTGGCTAGGCCAGCATTTAGTGTCCATCTCTAATTGCCCTTGAGAAGATGGTGGTGAGCCGCCTTCTTGAACCGCTGCAGTCCATATGGTGTAGGTACACCCACAATGCTGTTAGGAAGGGAGTTCCAGGATTTTGGCCCAGCGACAGTGAAGGAACGGCGATACAGTTCCAAGTCAGGATGATGTGTGGCTTGGAGGGGAACTTGTAGGTGGTGATGTTCCCATGCGTCTGCTGCCCTTGTCCTTCTAAGTGGTAGAGGTCGCGGGTTTGGAAGGTGCTGTTGAAGGAGCTTTGGCGAGTTGCTGCAGTGCATCTTGTAGATGGTACACACTGCAGCCACAGTGCGCCGGTGGTGGAGGGAGTGAATGTTGAAGGTGGTGGATGGAGTGCCAATCAAGCGGGCTGCTTTATCCTGAATGGTGTCGAGCTTCTTGAGTGTTGTTGGAGCTGCACTCATCCAGGCAAGTGGAGAGTATTCCATCACACTCCTGAATTGTGTCTTGTAGATGGTGGAAAGGCTTTGGGGAGTCAGGAGGTGAGACACTCGCCACAGAATTCCCAGTCTCTGGCCTGCTCTTGTAGCCACAGTATTTATATGGCTGGTCCAGTTCAGTTTCTGATCAATTGTAACCCCCAGGATGTTGATAGTGGGGGATTCAGCGATGGTAATGTCATTGAATGTCAAGGGGAGATGGTTAGAGTCTCGCTTGTTGGAGATGGTCATTGCCTGGCACTGCTGGAGTCGTACTGCCAGACTTGGGCCCTGACAATAAATCCCCAAAAAACCAAAGTCCTTGTGTTCCAGCAAAGATCCAAACATCAGGGACCCAAAATAAATTTCACAGTAGGAACAACCAAAATTGAACAAACCACTAACTACACATACTTGGGCTTAAAAATCAGTTCTACGGGAAACTTCAAACTGGCTGTGAATGAACTGAAAGAGAAAGCAAGAAGGGCTTTCTATGCCATCAAAAAATCAATCCAAATAGAAATCCCAATTAGCATTTGGCTCAAAATTTTCAAATCAGTAATTGAACCAATTGCACTCTATGGCAGTGAGGTATGGGGACCGCTAACTCAACAAGAATTTGCAAAATGGGACAAACACCCAATTGAGATCCTACATGCAGAATTCTGTAAAAGTATCCTCCGGACTCAAAGGAAAACAGTAAACAATGCATGCAGGGCGGAACTAGGCCAATATCCATTAATAATCACTATCCAAAAAAGAGCCACCAAATTTTGGAATCACCTACAAATGAGCAATCCCCAATGCTATCACTACGACGCCCTGAAATGCCAAGAGCTGACCATAAAGAAGAATACCCTCAGTCAACTAGTCCTGGGACTCAGTGAAGTAACTACTAACAATACTAACAATAACCAGCCCCAGGACAGTGACAGGGTAACACAAAGAATTCGACCCAACACAATCGTCGCTAAGCAAAAGGAAAAATATCTGACATATTGGGCAGAAACAACAAAAACCCAAAGCAAACTCAATTGCTACTTGGCCCTAAACAGACAATACAACATAGCTGATTACCTGACCATGGTAAAGGATAACAAACTGAGAAGAACCTTGACAAGGTACAGACTTAGCGAACATAGCCTAGCGATCGAAAAAAGGCAGACACAGGCAGACCAGGCTGCCAAGAGAGGACAGGATATGCTCGCACTGCAGTCAGGGAGTGGTGGAGACAGAGATGCACTTCCTCACAGCTTGTGGAAAATATCAGGGCATCAGGGAGAATTTCTACCAAAAATTCTCACAAATATGCCCTGATTTCAGAAATCTGAATGACAACCAAAAACTCCCATTCCTACTGGGAGAGGAGAGAAGCTGTATAACACTGGCGGCACGCTATGTTACAGCTTGCCATGAACAGAGAGCCAACCAGTAAACTAAGAAAAGAATATATATAAACAATGCGAATGTATATTTATACGCTCAGGGATATACCTGTTTATACACTGTATGAATAGAACTGCGTTTATGTGGTAAACCATAAATGTATTTTGATGCTTTGGCAACATAAGATGTAACTTATCATGCCAATAAAGCGATTTGAATTGTGAATTGTGAATTGTGTGGTGCGAATGTTACTTGCCACTTGTCAGCCCAAGTCTGAATGTTGTCCAGGTCTTGCTGCATATGGACACGGACTGCGTCAGTATCTGACGAGTCTCGAATGGTGCTGAACAGTGTGCAATCATCAGCGAACATCCCCACTTCTGACCTTATGATGGAGGGAAGGTCATTGATGAAACAGCTGAAGATGGTTGGGCCTAGGACACTGCCCTGAGGAACTCCTGCAGTGATGTCATGTGATTGAGATGAATGACCTCCAACAACCACAGCCAACTTCCTTTGTGCTAGGTATGATTCCAACCAATGGAGAGTTTTCCCCTTGATTCCCATTGACTTCAGTTTTGCTAGGGCTCCTTGATGCCACACTCAATCAAATGCTGCCTTGATGTCAAGGGCAGTCACTCTCACCTCACCTCTTGAGTTCAGCTCTTTTGTCCATGTTTGGACCAAGGCTGTAATGAGGTCAGGAGCTGAGTGGCCCTGGCGGAACCCAAACTGGGCGTCAGTTAGCAGGTTATTGCTGAGTAAGTGCCGCTTGATAGCACTGTCAACAACACCTTCCATCACTTTGCTGATGATTGAGAGTAGACTGATGGGACGGTAATTGGCCGGGTCGGATTTGTCCTGCTTTTTGTAGACAGGGAATACTTGGGCAATTTTCCACATTGTCGGGTAGATGCCAGTACTGTAGCTGTACTGGAACAGCTTGGCTAGGGACGCAGCTAGTTCTGGAGCACAAGTCTTCAGTACTATTGCCGGAATGTTGTCAGGGCCCATAGCTTTTGCAGTATCCAGTGTCTTCAGCCGTTTCTTGACATCACATGGAGTGAATTGAATGGGCTGAAGACTGGCATCTGTGATGCTGGGGACCTCGGGAGGAGGCCGAGATGGTTCATCCACTCGGCACTTCTGGCTGAAGATAGTTGCAAATGCTTCAGCCTTGTCTTTTGCACTCACGTGCTGGGCTCCACCATCATTGAGGATGGGGATATTTTTGGAGCCTCCTCCTCCTGTTAACTGTTTAATTGTCTACCACCACTCACGACTGGATGTGGCAGAACTGCAGAGCTTTGATTTGATCCGATGGTTGTGAGATCGCTTAGCTCTGTCTATCGCATGTTGCTTCCGTTGTTTGGCATGCAAGTAGTCCTGTGTTGTAGCCTCACCAGTTTGACACCTCATTTTTCGGTATGCCTGGTGCTGTTCCCGGCATGCTCTCCTGCACTCTTCATTAAACCAGGGTTGATCTCCCGGCTTGATGGTAATGGTAGAGTGAGGGATATGCCGGGCCGTGAGGTTACAGATTGTGGTTGAATACAATTCTGCTGCTGCTGATGGCCCACAGCGCCTCATGGATGCTCAGTTTTGAGTTGCCAGATCTGTTCGAAATCTGTCCCATTTAGCACGGTGGTAGTGCCACACAACACGGTGGAGGGTATCCTCAACATGAAGACGGGACTTCGTCTCCACAAGGACTGTGCGGTGGTCACTTCCACCAATGCTGTCATGGACAGATGCATCTGCAACAGGTAGATTGGTGAGGACGAGATCAAGTAGGTTTTTCCCTCTTGTTGGTTCCCTCACCACCTGTCGCAGACCCAGTCTGGCAGCTATGTCCTTTAGGACTTGGCCAGCTCGGTCAATTGTGGTGCTACCGAGCCACTCTTGGTGATGGACATTGAAGTCCCCCACCCAGATGACATTTTGTGCCCTTGCTACTCTCAGTGCTTCTTCCAATTGGTGTTCAACATGAAGGAGTACTGATTCATCAGCTGAGGGAGGGCGGTAGGTGGTAATTAGCAGGAGGTTTCCTTGCCCATGTTTGACTTGATGCCATGAGACCTCATGGGGTCCTGAGTCAATGTTGAGGACTCCCAGGGCTACTCCCTCCCGACTGTATACCACGGTGCCAAATGGCTTATTTCTGCACTGCAGACTCTATTCCTTTGGGTGGGTGCAACGTAAACCCTGCTCACCGACCACCCAATGTGCGCTCAAAATGAAAACCATCCCCTCTCTCTCGACCCCCTGTCTGCAAAGCCACAGGAAGTCAACTACAGTAGTATGTTACAAAAATAGTGAAATAACAAAGACATAGGAGTCATTTTGAAACTGTAATTTGATTTCAGGTTTCTGCTGCTAGTTCTGGAACTGATCAGACTTAGCTGTCATTGTTTAAAAGAACACAAAAGTCCAGAATGAAAAATGGCCATTTGGCTCATGAGCTTTTATAATCTAGCTCTCCAGTTAGAATATCCAAAGTTTTTTGAACGTCCCTAAGTTTTGCCTCTATTACCTGACCTCAAAAACCAAGCATTTATTAGTTTTTGAGTGAAAAATATAATATCTGTTTGAAAATATTCGTTGATTCAAATTAATGTCTTCTGGTCCTGCTTCCCTTGCTTATTTTGAAGTAATATTCAGAGTTTGCACTGTTGCCTAAATTTCCTGCATCCAGCCCGATGGTGAGATGCTTTGCTCACAACCATTCTTCGCGTTCTCCTGGTGCCCTGGCCAATATTTATCTCTCAGCCAACACCAGCAAAAGAGATTATCTGATCATCATCTCATCGTTGTTTGTGGGATCCTGCTGTGTGCAACTTGGCTGCCATGTTTCCTACAAAACGTCAGTGACTTCACTTCAAAAAAGTACTTCATACCTTTGAGACGTCCTGAGGTTGTGAAAGGCATTATATCTAAATGCCGTTCCTTCTTCCTTTAAACAGGAAATATCATTGAAGTCAATGGATGGAAAATCAGTATGGGCTGGTGGCAGGTTAGGTACCTCATCGCTGGGCCAGACTCTGCAAATTTACCCATAAGTGTATAAATTTAGTATTTTATATATCTCAGTGAGGTTTTCTCTTCACGTTCCCTCCAATTTATAGGGCTTAAGCTTCTCTAATCTTTTCTCATAACTCATCCGCTTTGCACTCAGTGTCAGTCTTATTGCTGTTCTTACCAGTGCTTGTGTCTGTTCCTTTAGCATGGTCACCAGAGCTGAATACAATACTCCGAATAGAGCCTGACCATTGCACTGTAAATGAGGTAAAATTACAGTATCACTCGACCCCCCTCAGTCACATTACTGCCTTGCAAATCCTCCTGGATACCCATTAGTCTTTATGTGGTACTTTCATTTGGTGCTAATCAGAAAAAACAAAATTAGTGAATATTTCTGCAGGTTTTTTTGCAGCTGAATAATTGCTTTGCCATTCTGATGTTCTGTGGAAATATTTTCCACATAGATTTAATTAACTGAAATCAACAGGGGCAGGCAGACAGGTCATTCGGAAAATCGGGGAAATTTCCCAAGTGCTCCTGTGAATGGTTCCATAATGCTGTATTATTGGCGCCACCTATTTTCAGGAGAATCCCGCACCCTATTGGGGGGAGCCAACCTGCTCCTGATTTTCAACCACGCAGGTTCCCGTCATTCTATACTGCCAGCTGCAGTTGTGATAGACGGAGCTGCTCTATAAATGTAAGTTCTTTCTTTAAGTAGAGAGCATGTCATCAGCTACAAATTTCTCCACTGAAAGGGAAAATTGCCTCGAAACTCTTGTTAGCTATCACATGAACAGCACAGATGGCAGTTATTGAGGAGTCCTGTGCCCCTTCTTCTCATTGAGGAAGAATGTGTGGAGGTGTGTGATACAAGGAAGCAATAATAAAAAAATGGAAAATTGGCTTCTCCACAAAGATAAACCATTCTGACTTCATTGTTATTTGAGCCTTTGCATAGAGAATTTGTTGTACTGTTTGCACAATAACTGCTTTCCTCCTTTTTTGTTTGTTTGCATTTGTATGAAAGAATAAATAAAATTAATATTGGATGACACAACTCCCCTAACCCGTAGCAAATAGTGTGTCTGTCTTCACTCCAGAATGAACAGACTTGCATTTTTATAGTGCTTTAATCACATCATTTTGGAGGTCCCAAAGTGATTTATATTCAGTGAGTTTCCTTGAAGTGCGGTCATTGTTGCTCTGTGGGAGAATGTGGAGGTTGTTGTGTGCACAGCAAGGGCCCACAAACAGAAAATGAGATGGACAACCAGCTAATCTGTTTATGGTGGTGATGAATGAGGGCCGACTGTTAACCAGGACACCAGGAGAACTCCCTGCTCTTCAAATAGCGCTGTGGGATCTTAAACAACTACAGGTGGCTCAGTTTTTACATATCTCCTAAAGTGATATGTTAATTTACAGACCTCTGACAGTGCAGCACTCCCTCCCTACTGCACTGAAGTGTCAGCCTAAATTATACACTTATACTGGAGTGGGATTTGAATCCATAACCTTCTGACTCAGAGGTGAGAATGCTACCAATTGGAGTCAAGCTGTGCTATAGCATGCAATTTGCAAAGTGATTGTGGCTTCAGATCAATGCTATCTGCGTAGTGAAACTAATGTTGGAAAGTCACCCAAAGCACAAAAGCAAAAGATGTGGGACCATCTCGAGGCATACGTCTCATGGTGCTTTGCATGGGCTTTGCACCCACTGCATCATAATTGTAGCCTGGTGGGAGTTTTAAGTTTAAGAAGTTCACAGGGGCTAACAGGGAACATTTTGAACTTCATTTTAATGTTAGCTGTTTAAAGTCCTGTTGTAACATGAAAACTACAGTGAGTAGAGTTCTGCACGTACACAAACACCCATGTGGAGAGCTTCATGGTTCTTGGGCACAGAGTAATGAACCAGGAAATGTAACTCTGGCTTACTGGCCCTGCATCAGTCTGTTTATCAGTCTCAGACTGGAAGCCATGGTATGTAACTGCATTCTTAACTGCATTGGGGTTAGGACAACTGTTTTATTAAGTGTGTGCCAGGATTTCTCCTCTTCAAACATCTTCTCGTGATAGTGTTCTGATAAAATAGTATCTTACAAAAAGGGACTGCTGCCAGAACACACAATTACTGACAGTAATGTTTACAGTTTGGGTGACCACTTTGCGGAACACCTCCATTCAGTCCGTAAGGGTGACCCCGAGCTTCCGGTCGCCTGTCACTTTAATTCACCGCTCCATTCCCACTCGGACCTCACCGTCCTTGGCCTCTTGTATTGTTCCATGGAAGCTCAACGTAAACTCGAGGAACAGCACCTCATCTTCTGATTAGGCACTCTGCAGCCTTCCGGACTCAATATCGAGTTCAACAATTTCAGATCATAACCTCGACCCCTATCACATTTTTACTTGTAATTTTTCCACTCTTTTCCCCCCCCCTTTCCTTTTGTTTCTCTCTCACATCTGGCAGCTATCTCTTGCCCTGCCAGTACACTTCACACCTTATCTCAGCCTATTACCATCTCGTCTAGCTTCGAATACCTTGTATTGTCTCTTTCACTCCTTTTGTTTCTTTTACTTCTTTTGTCCGATCGCAGCCCTGCCTTCGATCTATTTTCTTTCCTTTCCAGTTTTGAAGAAGGGTTCGACCCGAAACGTCAACTCAAATTTCTCTCCACGGATGTTGCCTGACCTGCTGAGTTTTTCCAGCATTTTCTGTTGTTATTTTGTAAAAAGGATTTGTTCTTTAGCGCTGAAAGTGTATCTATTTATTTCCATGTCTGCAGCTGTTTGATTTGAAACAATTGCAGGGCTTTAATCCGACAGCTGCTTTACAACATTGTTGCTCCTCTTCACCAGGAGGCGAATGTCAGGTTGCTACGTTTTTTTTGAAAGCTGCAAACAAAGCAACTCAAACTAGGCCACTCCTCGAGTTAAATTAAGTAACATTATTCTATTTATAAAACCTGTAATCAAATCCAAGTGATCCAGCATTGCTTGAGGAGCTGCATTTTTGGCCCACACAGTTACATATTCAGCATGGGAGTCCTTTGATGAATTCTAATTATTGTTTGCAAGTGCTTGAAGGAAATGTCAATGATGAATATATCCTTAGCCTTTGTGGAGTGACACTTACCACTACTGTAGAGTGGTCTGCAAGCGTTTATTCTGGAGGACAAACAGCTCATGCAAAGAAATAATGCCAAATGTTTCTTGTTTTTGAGTTTTTCAGCTTTTAGCAGTGGGTGAAAGTCTGTCAGCATGGTTACTTATTGTAATCTTTGTTAAGAGACATGGGCCTAGAAATTCGTGACTGCCACAAAAAGCTGGCAGTGGGCCGGGTGTTAACGGCCGCCGAAAATGGTGGCGCTGGGAACTAATTAACATTAGCCCAGCGCTTAACTCAATGTGCAACGCTGTCCTGGTGGCGTTGGTCCCAGCAGGAATCCCCAATGTAGCGTGGCCGAAGTATAGTTGCAGCTAGAACAGCCTTCTCTGAAAATGAGGCTGTCATTTCAGAAAGTATTGTCGGCTTCTTAAAGGGGAACTGCCTTCTGAAATGAAAAAATAAAACTCATGTAAAAATAGGCAGTTTTTAGCCTTTGCAGCTCAACTGCCTTCTGAAAACAAAATTAACATTAAAAAGAATTCCCAAATGGGAGTCTTCAGCTCTTAAAGCTGAATTCCCTTCTGCACCTAAAAAAAATAGGAAAAGTGCTTCAGCGCTAACACAAATGGCTCAGCAAGCCAGGGAAGGAGCACCCAGTGTCTCACACACAGCACTCCAGCTTTGTGCAGGGGGTCAACACTGCAAGAAAGGTCCTCCACCCACAGGGGCCAGGAGGCCCTCCAGAAAGAATGATGTGGGACCACATCACTAAGGCCGTCACTGCCAGCAGTGTCACCCCCACTACCTGGCTCCAGTGCCCATAGAAGCTTCATGACCTCAGACAAGTGGTCAAGGTCAGTGAATGCATCTTCAAAAGCCATCTCCTACCAACTGCACCACTAGCCTCACACTTAGAACATAAGAAATAAGAGCAGGAAAAGGCCACTTGGTCCCTCGAGCCTGCTCCGCCATTCAATAAGATCATGGCTGATCTTGGGCTCAAATCCACTTCCCCACCCGCTCCCCATAACCCTTCACTCCCTTATCTTGCAAAGATTTGTCTATCTCCACCTTAAACATATTTAATGACCCAGCCTCCACAGCTCTCTGCGGCAGAGAATTCCATAGATTTACCTCTGAGAGAAGAAATTCCTCCTCATCTCAGTTCTATAAGGGCGACCTTTTATTCTAAAACTGTGCCCCTGCGTTCTAGATTTCCCCACGAGGGGAAACATCCTCTCTGCATCTACCTTGTCGTGCCCCCTCAGTATCATATGTTTCAATAAGATCACCTCTCATTCTTCTAAATTCCAATGAGTATAGGCCCAGCCTGATCAACCTTTCCTCATAAGTCAACCCCCTCATCTCTGGAATTAACCTAGTGAATCGTCTCTGAACTGCCTCCAATGCAAGTATATCCTTCCTTAAATAAGGAGACCAAAACTGTACACAGTACTCGAGGTGTGGTCTCACCAATACCCTGTACAGTTGTAGCAGGACTTCCCTGCTTTTATACTCCAACCCCCTTGCAATAAAGGCCAACATTCCATTTGCCTTTTTGATTACTTGCTGTACCTACATGCTAACCTTTTGTGTTTCATGCACAAGGACTCCCAGGTCCCTCTGAACTGTAGCATTTTGTAATCTCCATTTAAATAATAATTTGCTTTTTTATTTTTCCTGCCAAAGTGTATAATCTCACACTTTCCCACATTATACTCCATCTGCCAAATGTTTGCCCACTCACTTAGCCTGTCTATACCCCTTTGCAGGTTCTTTGAGTCCTCTGCACACCTTGCTTTCCCACCCATCTTTGTATTATCTGCAAACTTGGCTACATTACACTCGGTACCTTCATCCAAGTCATTAATGTAAATTGTAAATAGTTGAGGCCCGAGCACCGATCCCTGTGGCACCCCACTAATTACCTTTTGCCAACCGGAAAATTACCCATTTATCCCGACTCTCTACTTTCTGTTAGTTAGCCAATTCTCTATCCATGCTAATATATTACCTCCAATTCCGTGAGCTCTTATCTTATGCAGTAACCTTTTATGTGGCACCTTATCGAATGACTTCTGGAAATCCAAATACAGCACATCCACTGGTTCACCTTTGTCCACCCTGCTCATTACCTCTTCAAAGAACTCCAGCAAATTTGTTAAACGTGATTTCCCTTTCATAAAACCATGCTGACTCTGCTTGACTGCATTATGATTTTCCAAATGCCCTGCTACTGCTTCCTTAATGAAGGACTCCAGCATTTTCCCAACGACAAATGTTAGGCTAACTAGTTTATAGTTTCCTGCTTTCTGTCTCCCTCCTTTCTTAAATAGGGGTGTTACATTTGCGGTTTTCCAATCCGCTGGGACCTCTCCAGAGTCCAGGGAATTTTGGTATATTGCAACCAATGCATCCACTATCCCTGCAACCACTTCTTTTAAGATCCTGGGATGCAGGCCATCTGGTCCAGGGGACTTGTCATCTTTTAGTCCCATTATTTTACCAAGTACAGGAAACTCTCTTTTAACCGGCACCTAAAAACCCCCCCCAGAAATCTCTGTTAACCGGCAAAATTCAGGTGTAGGTTCAGGTAAGTTTTACTTCATACTAGTGGCAGTTCTTGGATCTGTGGCTGTGTAACTGGGGTTCGTGCACTTGTTGCTAAGCAACAGGGATGCTTGGTTTGTGGCCGGAGTTCCTGCACATGTTGCTAAGCAACAGGGAAGCCTAGATTTGTTGCTGTGTACGGAGCTCTCGTACCTTTTAAACTACACCTCTCTGTAATCCGGACTTTTTGATAAACTGGCACCACGCCGGTCCCGTTGGTGCCGGATAATAAAGAGTTTCCTGTACTATTTCCTTAGTGATAGTGATTGTCTTTAGTTCCCCCCTCCCTGTGGCCCCTTGATTATCCATTATTGGGATGTTATTAGTGTCTTCTACCGTGAAGACAGATACAAAATATTTGTTCAGAGTCTCTGCCATTTCCCCGTTCTCCATTATTAATTCCCCAGTCTCATCCTGTAAGGGACCAATGTTTGCTTTAGCTACCCTCTTCCTTTTTATATACCTGTAGAAGCTCTTACTATCTGTTTTAATGTTTCTTGCCAGTTTACTCTCATAATTGATCTTCTCTCTCTTTATTATTTTTTTAGTCATACTTGCTGGTTTTTAAAAATTTCCCAATCCTCTGGTCTCCCACCAATCTTGGCAACATTGTATGCCTTCGTTTTCAATTTGATACCATCCTTTACTTCCTTAGTTAGCCACGGATGGTGCTCCCTTCTCTTAATATATTCCATGAGAAAGAAAGATTTTTTCGTTGAGAGTTATGAAATATCTCCTTAAATGTCTGCCACTGCATTTCAACTGTCTTACCCTTTAATTTATTTTTCCAGTCCACTTTAGCCAGTTCTGCCCTCATGCCATTGTAATTGCCTTTGTTTAAGATCAGGACATTGGTTTGAGATAATTTCTCACCCTCCAACTGAATTTGAAATTCAACCATGCTATGATCACTCTTTCCTAGAGGCTCCTTTACTATGAGATCATTTATTCATTCTGTCTCATTACACAGTACCAGATCCAAGATAGCCTGCTCTCTGGTCGGTTCTATTACATACTGTTCTAGGAAACCATCCTGGATGCACTCTATGAACTCCTCCTCAAGGCTACTATGACCAATCTGATTTGTCCAAGCAATATGGAGATTAAAATCACCCATGATTATTACCGTACCTTTTTTATAGGCCTCTATTATTTGTTGATTTATACTCTGTCCAACAGTATTGCTATTGTTCGGGGGCCTGTAGACTACGCCCACCAGACTTTTTCCCTTTATTAATTTTTATCTCCACCCAAACCGATTCTACATCTTGATCTTCTGAGCCAATATCACTTCTCACCACTGAGCTGATCCCATCCTTTACCAACAAAGCCATCCCACCTCCCTTTCCTTTCTGTCTATCCTTCTGAATTGTCAAATACCCAGGAATATTCAGTTCCCAGCCCTGATCACCTTGTAACCATGTCTCTGTAATGGCGATCAGATCATACCCATTTGTATCTATTTGTGCCGTCAACTCATCTACCTTGTTATGCTGCGTGCATTCAGATATAGAGCTTTTAACTTTGTCTTTTTACCATTTCTCCTTGTTTTGGCCCCATTTTCTCTTGCACTCTTATTTTTAAACATTCTGTCCCTTCCTGTCACACTCTGGTTATTATTTACCCCGTCTCTACCCTGCTCTATTGCTTTCTCATTATTCATTGACTTTTTAAATTCCCGCTCACCTGGATCCTCCCCCCCACCCCCGACTATTTAGTTTAAAGCCCTCTCTACAGCCCTAGTTTGTCGATTTGCCAGGACTCTAGCCCCCGCATGGTTCAAGTGAAGCCCGTCCAAACGGAATAGCTCCCTCTTATCCCAGTACTGGTGCCAGTGCCCCACAAATCGAAACCCATTTCCCCCACACCAGTCTTTGAGGCACTCGTTCATATCTCTGATCTTATTTACCCTATGCAAATTCGCTCGTGGCTCAGGTAGTAATCCAGAGATTATTACCTTTGCGGTTCTGCTTTTTAATTTAGCCCCTAGCTGCTCATACTCTCTCAGCAGAACCTCTTTCTTTGTCCTATCTATGTCATTGGTGCCTACGTGGACCATGACAACTGGATCCTCCCCCTCCCACTCCAAGTTTCTCTCCAGCCCAGAGGAGATGTCCTTAACCCTGGCACCGAGCAGGCAACACCGCCTTCGGGACTCACACTCTCGGCTGCAGAGAACAGTGTCTATCCCCCTAACTATACTATCCCCTATCACTACAACATTTCTTTTCACTCCCCCCACTTGAATGGTTCCCTGTACCACAGTGTTGTGGTCAGATTGCTCATCCTCCCTGCAGTCCCTGGCTTCGTCCACACACGGAGCAAGAATCTCGTACCTATTGGAGAAGGCCAAGGACAGAGGCTCCTCCATCACTACCTCCTGGATCCCAATACCTGCCTCGCTTGTAGTCACACCCTCTTGTCCCTGACCATGGTCCAAATTGGAAGTAAATACTCTAGTGGGTGTGACTGCTTCCTGGAACTTAGTGTCCAGGTAACGCTCCCCCTCCCTAATGTGTCGCAGTGTCTGAATCTTGGACTCCAGCTCATCAACTCTGAGCCGAAGTTCCTCGAGCAGCCAACATTTGCTGCAGATGAGGTCGCCGTGGGCCTCAATGGTATCCACCAGCTCCCACATGCAACAACAACAACACATTGCCTGGTCTCCCATCTCAATCAATTAATTAATTAGTTAAAAAATTTGAAACACGTATATCTTTTAATCTACACCAAGGCACTTAAATTTAGAAACTCAAGTTTGCAAAAAAAAAAGTGAGAAATATAGAAATACTCACGAACCAATCACTCACCTGCTTTCTGGTGACGTCACACTTTTTACTTACTTACACTCACCGGTCTGTTGTAGCCCCGGCTCACCTGGGCTCCCGCTATGTCTTGTACCGCCGAACACTCGCTCTCCTGGGCTCCCGCTGTGTTTTGTACTGCCGAACTCTCACGCTCTCCTGGGCTCCCGCTGTGTTTTGTACCGCCGAACTCTCGCGCTCCCCTGGGCTCCCGCTGTGTTTTGTACTGTCGAACTCTCACTCTCCTGGGCTCCTGGTGTTTTGTACCGCTGAACTCTCGCACTCTCCTGGGCTCCCACTGTGTTTTGTACTGCTGAGGTCTCGTGCTCTCCTGGGCTCCCGCTGTGTTTTGTACCGCCGAACTCTTGTGCTCTCCTGTGCTCCCGCTGTGTTTTGTACCGCCGCACTCTCGCTCTCCTGGGCTCCTGCTGCGTTTTGTACCGTTGAACTCTTGCTCTCTCCTGGAGTCCCGCTGTTTTGTACCGCCGAACTCTCGCTCACCTGGGTTCCTGCTGTGTTTTGTACCGTCGAACTCTTGCGCTCTCCTGGGCTCCCGCTGTGTTTTGTACTGCCGAACTCTCCCTCTCCTAGGCTCCCGCTGTGTTTTGTACCGCTGAACTCTCACGCTCTCCTGGGCTCCTGCTGTGTTTTGTACCACCGAACTCTTGCGCTCCCCTGGGCTCTCGCTGTGTTTTGTACCGCCGAGGTCTCGCACTCTCCTGGGCTCCCGCTGTGTTTTGTAACTTCGAACTCTCTTGCTCACCTGGGTTCCCGCTGTGTTTTGTACCGTCGAACTCTCGTGCTCTCCTGGGCTCCCGCTGTGTTTTGTACCGCCGAACTTCTCAGTGCCTGACTCCCTCCCGCCCCCCTGCCAATCACTCACCTACCAACAATCTGTACCAAACACGAGGCACACCTCCCATTCCTAGCTCCACCCCACCCCCTTGGAGGAGACAATGCAGGCCAATCTTGGCAGGGGCATGGCTGAGCCCTTGGCCAGGGGCAGGGCTGAAAGGATACAAGATGCTGGTATCCTCGTACGTTATCCTCCTTCTCGCATGCACCTTTTGCTTTCCCACTCTCCCTCACCACAACTCCACCCTTGTGCCTTCCTCATTTCATACACCCAAGAAATGCAGCCTGCCCAGCCAATGGTTGACCAAAAAGAGGGAGAGGAGAATGAAGAAGAAGATGAAGAAACACCGTCACTCGATTTCACACTCCCAGCCACCAGCAAGGCCATTTGCAGTGTCCCCCACTGAAAGTCAGCAGCCTTCCACCAGCCATGCTGCAGCCACTGGGGTAGCACTGTGTGACATCAGCAGGATAGGCAAAGGCACACACAAGACTGTCACCCTAAGGGAATGCATAAGGGTGATGAGTTGATTTCTTGATGTTATATTGGATGGATCGATTTATAAAGTTGGATTGGAAAGTTTGCTTTGTGGTGGCTTTTATTTCAGCATTGTGGCCAAGAGGACGCTGTGATGGTCAGTAACAGGTGTGGGACTAATGTTGAAAGGGGAATCGCAGGCGGATGATCCCATCCTGGATATCCTGGCCAGAAAGGGGCTGTCTGGGTTGCATCCTTCCTTCTGCTTCCTCCTCTTCTGCTTCCACCTCTTCTGCATCTTCCTCTTCCCTCTACATCTTCCTCTTCCTTCTGCGAGCAGTTGCTGTAAATTTGAAATAAAAGCAGAAAATGCTGGAAATACTCAGCAGGTCAGGCAGCATCTCGACCTGAGACGTGAACTCTAGTTCTCTCTCCATGGATGCTGCCTGACCTGCTGAGTATTTCCAGCATTTTCTGTCTTCTCAGAGGCTTTCTTTTATGATCCGAGGCTTTGCAAGCATCCAGTAGCACTCCCTACATTCCCTGCACATTTAAAAAACTTTTAACATGTATTGCATCAAGCCACTACGTCAATAAAATAAAAAAAATCCAGTCCAAAAGCTTAATTGCAAACTTACCTGAAAGATGCATGTGTCCCTTTAAGAGGTGCTGACAGCGTCTCTGTTAGTCTGCTGAATGCGAGGTTTTCATGGTGAGCTTAGGACCCAGCGCTGAACTCAGCGCTAAGGTTGAAGTTCGCTGCGGTGATGTTAAGTTGGCATTGCACGCCGACTGACATCACCCACTCTTCATTTACATTTCCAGGGCCAGTGTTGCTATCGGCAGCGCTAAGGTCCTCACCAAAATGGCGGACGCCAAGTCCCGCGCCAGAGAAGGGCGCTAGAGTGATGTCTGCCATTTTTCGAGTGGATCGCAGCAAAAACTCGTGGCGGTAAGTGGCCCAATTTCTAGACCATGTTGTTCACACACCTTGCCAAGTCTTAAGCTCTTTATCCCAAAATACCTGATGGGCAAAAGCTGCTGAATCGTCTCAGATTTTCATGGCTGAAAGTGCTCTCATTTCCTGGTGGGGACCTGCATTCCAGCAGAAATATCCGTTTGTTTTGCAGCACATTGGCTAAGCCACAGTTGGAGTGTTTAGCTGTGGACACCATGTCAGAGAAAAATATTGCAGCCATAGAAAAGGTTCGGTGTAGGTTCACTAGGATGACACTGGGATGAGAGAATTTAGCTATGATGACACTTGAAAAATCTAGGGCAGTACTTACTGGGAAGGTTAAAACGGAATCTAATTGAAGTGTTCAGAATTATAAAAGGGTAAAAGAATGGGCTAGAAATTGCGGTCGGAGGTGTAACCTCCGGTGTACGCACTGACCCGCGAATCAATTACGAAATTACCTGCTGGCGGCCAGGCTGCAAACAGTTGTAGTCTCGGGCCTCGAGGCGGAGGGCAGCGTAATGGCCCATGGATCACAGGGACGCAGGCGGTGCAGAAGCATGCCTGGGATCACGTGACCCCGGTCTAATGATATGCAATGGAATCCCCAAATTTTAATAATTATACAATGTTGAGAATTGGAATTTTTGTCACAATTACCTTCATTCCACCAACCTCAATAAAATTTAATTTTTTTTGGATAATTTTATTATCATTAAAACTGTAATCTGGGCCAATATTTGCATAAACTCATTTCATACAGTGTATGTCCATAATTTAGAATATGAATATAATTAATTAAAGCTTGCTTGCATCAACTCTAAGACTTCCGTGCGCAATCGCTGGCCAGTCGGTGGGCAAATAGCCCAACCCTGCGCCAGTGATTGCTTTTTTGTGGCTCCTGTGGATGTCCTGTCTATGTGTACGTTGACAGACCGGAAGTTCCGGATTTCACGCAAGCGCAAGCAGAAATCCCAAACTTGCGGAGCATCTCAAAGGAAATATGAGGGCATACTCTGAGCGTACGCCATCATAAACACCGCAAATTTCAGGGCCATTATTTCCACCCAGTTCTGACGAAGGGTCATTGACCTGAAACGTTAACTCTGTTTTTCTCTCCACAGATGCTGCCAGACCTGCTGAGTATTCCCAGCATTTTCTGTTTTTGTTCCATTATTTCCACTGATTGGTGAATCGGTAATAAGGAGGCATGGATTTAGGATTAGTACTTGAAACATAAAGGGGGGAGGTTTGAAGAAAACTTCATGCAAAGGGTTATTAGAGCATGAAATGCATTCAGTGGCTTTTGAAGCTGAGTCAATCACAACCCTTAACAGGAAATTATATAAACACTTGAAGGAGACCATCGTTTAAAAGACACAGGGAATGAGCACAGATTGGGATTAGGGTACATTACTGTGATGTGGAGCACACTCCAGGATGGTCGCAATGGGCTGAATTGTAATGATTCTAAATAGCACTTTTTGTGAATAAATTGGAGTTTTTTCCTGCTGTTCAGAATGCATAAATAACAAAAAAAAAGATGCATTGATATTTAAAAACAAACTAGTAAATTCCCCCATGCCATTATTTACGGGTAGTCTGATGCCTGGAGTGCAAATTCACTGTCTTGCAGCAGCCTAAAGTCAACGGCATTTACCCATCACTTGTGATACTGCAAATTTCCTGGAGCAATGTATTATGATTGGCACAAGATAAAAACATTACACACATTACTGATGCTGAATAATGCAGATCTCATACAAATAATATTCGTAATCCTGTGATCTTACTGCTTTAGAAAACATGTATGAGATCAAAATAACTGATCCACGACAAGCAGGATAAGCCTGAAGGTGGTATGGAACAGAACCTGTTGCCATCAGTGTGAAACATTCAGTAAACTCTTGCACAGGAGACCTTCTCTGATCTTTGCAATGTGGCCACTGCATTAACAGCCCTATCTACATTTTCTTTTGCCCTTCATAAATGTGCCTTCACCTCCCCTGCCTTAAATTTTCCGTGCATCCCACGAACATAGTGTTCCTGCCACCTGATGAAACTTGCTTGTAAACTTTAGAAGAAGTGTCTGCACACACAACTTAAAATCATACAGCACAGATAGAGGCCATTCGGCCCATCATGCCTATGCTGGCTCTTTGGTAGAGCTATCCAATTAGTCCCACCCCCTGCTCTTTCCCCAGAGTCCTGCAATTTTTTTTCCCTTCAAGTATTGATCCAATCCCCTTTTGAATGTTACTGTTGAATCTGCTTCTACCAGCCTTTCAGGTAATGCACCCAGATCATAACAACTTGCTGTATAAAAAAAAAGTTTCCTCATCTCCCCTCTGGTTCCTTTGCCAATTACCTTGAATCTACGTCTTCTGATTACCGACCCTCCTGCCAGTGGAAACAGTTTCTTCCAATTTACTCTATAAAACCCCTCATAACTTTGAACATCTCTATTAAATCTCCCCTGGTTTGCTTCGTCTGGTGCATTTAGCGTAAGAGAAGATGGAGAAACATTACAAGAAGACTCTAATAGAAGGAGTGACATGATAAAAAGCTTCAGTATATGGTTTGTTGCCAGTTAATGAATGATAGAATTGGAGTGAAAGAAAAGGGTAAGAGAAAGTGGTTAGCATGAACCCTGATCTTCGGCTACTTTCAGTGCTCTCTGTCTCCAGGATTTGCAGGGCTTTGTCCTCTTAGCACATGAAGGCGACGGTGTCCACCTCCTGTGCGTGTTCTTTCTTTGTTATGAGCTGTCTTCTGTGAGCACAGCAGTAGTGACAGGCTGCAATTGTCTTGATGCCAGACAGTGCTCCCCAAGTGGCGGCAGACAGCCCCCGGTGGATGTGATGACATTTACCTGCATTGTGCAGTTACATTAAAAGGGACTATTATTTCAGCCTGACTGTCTGCAAAGCTGTGAGTGAAGGGGCATTTCCAGGGAAAGGCTGCTAATTACACCCTGTACTTAATGGGCATTCATAGCAAACATTGAAAGTAATTTAAGACCGTGTGAGGGTTGATAATTGTAAGTGTTGTCTGTGCTTATTGCGCTGAATTAATGGAGTGGAATTATATTCTCTTATTTGGCTGTCCTAGTAAAGTAATTAAACTTCTTCCTACATTGCATGCAGATGTGCAGGTCTCCCTTGGGTCAATAATAGCAATTTTCCCCCAACTCTACCCAAAGTACTCTGGATGGTTGCTTTTGCTTCCTGTTGATGAACCTGGGGATACACAGAATCCTTAGTATCACTCAGCTTTCACAGCATGAGTCATCTGTAAAAAAAAATATTTTGTGAACTTACCCTAGTCTTGTATTTGAGTTTTGCACCTTTACATATGAACACACTGAGCAGGAAAAGACCAGCTGCTCCATCAAGCCTGCTCCACACCATGATGGCCGGAGCATCATAACCAAACACTTCTTCCCTCCCCGCCCACCCCCTGCAGCCATGCAATAAAAAACCCAGAAAAAACCCAGGGAAAAGAAGGGAAAAAATACTCTGGAAAATTTCTCTCCGACCCCCTCAGGTATCGAAACTAGTCCAGGAGATCACACGGACCACGTGTTCTCTCTAAAGACACTTAGCTTTTATATGATGCAATCTCTGCCCCAGTCAAGAACCAGTCCAGCTCCCTCTTGAAGGCATCCAGAGTGTCAGCACCCACCACACCAGCCAACGTGTTCCAGAGGCTCACCACTCTCTGGGTTAAGAAACACCACCCAACATCCAGTCTATTCATTTAAATTAGTTTAAACTTGTGTCCCTTGGTTCTCCCCAATCTTTTAAACTGGAACAGTCTATCAACAGGGATGCTATCCAGCCCTTTAATTATTTTATGGACCTCTATCAGGTCACCTCTAAGTCTACGCTGCTCTAAAGTAAATAGACCAAAGTCCTTGAGCCTATCTGAGTAGCTGAGGCTTTTTAAGCCAGGAATCATTCTTGTAACTCTCCTCTGGACCTTTTAGAAGGCCATTGTATCACTCACCATGTGGAGGGACCAAAACTGGGCACAGTACTCTAGATGCGGTTTGACCACGGACCTGTATAGTGTCAAAATGGTGTCCTTTGATTTATACTGAATGGTTCCATTAATACAACCCAATACCCTGTTAGCTTTAGCTACAGTTTTTCTAAATTGGTCATGAACCTTCAGTGATCTGTGCACAACAACACCTAAATCGTTTCCTCTCTCAACCTCTTTCAGTATTGTTACAGTTATAACTACACATGGTCCAAATTTCCCTACTGATGTCAAACAGAGAGCTGTTGGTGCTCTATGCTGGGTTAAGCAGCTTGGGCACAGTGTAACCCAGTTGGGAGGTGGGAGAAACCGGGCAGGGGATGCTTCAGGATTAAACCATTTGATTTTTGTTTGCGAGCAACATCACACTAGAGCATTATAAAATTTATGAAATGCTAGTTGATCTCCTGAGGGTTTCTGCTTATACACAATGGATAACTTAGAAAAATGATTTTAAGAAGAATCATGTGTGGAAAAAAGACAACCAAAATCATTCAGTGTCATGAGCACAGTTTGCTGCCATTAGTATGTCAGCGAGCGCAAAACAACTTGCATTTATACAGTGCCTTTAATGTAGAAAGACATCCCAAAGTGCTTCATAAGGTGGAATATAAAAATGGATGCCAAGCCAACACTGATGTTAGGAAGGTCATCAAAAGCTTGATCAAAGATGTGAGTATTAAGGAGAATCTTAAAGGAGAAGAGTGTGGGGCATAGGCGGCTCAAGGCAAAGCTGCCAATGATGGGACAAAAAGAGGATGGGATGCGCAAGGTCAGAGTGAAAGGAATGGAGAGTTTCAGGAGGGTTGTAGGGCTGGAGGATAGGAAGGGGTGAGGCGATGAAGGAATTTAAACACATGGATATCAATTTTCATTTTGAGGCATTGAGGGATCGGGAGCCAATGTACGTCAGCAAGGGCAGGAAGATGGGATATGTTACAGGCAACAGAGGTTTGGATGGGCTGAAGTTTAAATGAAGGTGTCCAAAGAAAATGATTTTTTTTTTAATGCTCTGTGGTTTTTTTCTCCTCGGGTTGCTCGCAGCTGTGTCCAGTAGATTAATCTTTAATACATGGTGACTCCAGGACAATCCTTAGAGGGTCGGAAACCGTATTTGGGAATGTTGTGACACATGAATCTTCCCAAAATGTAGCCCATTGTTTATGTCCAGCCACTGGTGCCTTTACTACAAATGTCCTTTTACCTTATAGAAAATGCCTAAAATCTCGGCTTCCGTAAGTAAATTTGATTGGAAATTTTAGCCTGTACATTCAAGTCCTGAGTGTGATCTTTCTGCATTCAAATTAATAGAAGATGCTGAGGGAACCTAACAAAGTGTCATTGAAAAGTATAGCCATTGTTAGCTGGACGACGTAACCTAAGATACAGCTTCCTGGATCACATGGGATACAGCTCACTCGTGGGAAGCCTGGCACACTGCTTAAAAGGAAACTGTGCTTAAAAGGCCAAAACTGTAATGCAAGTATCCTTTTGGTTTATCAATGCAAAAGAAGTGACGCATACACCGGTTATGCCCGACACAAACGGGATGGGCGGGTAGTTAAAATGGCAGACGGACGGTTCTCACCGCATTCCCGACTTGTTCCCCACCCTGTTGCCATTTTAACCAGGGACATTCCAGGCATGAGAGGGCCACAGCGCAAGGCAGGCAGAGGCCGACTTAGCATGCCGAAGTCACGGGCCGATGATGTCATCGGCGGCGCGATGAGAATTTTACGGCAGGCCTGCACATTCCACACCTGCCAGAGTGGCCAGAAGAGGCCATGGTAAGTATTTAAAAAAACATGTCGTGAGGATTCCTTGTGCCAGGAATCCTCGGGCCTCCCCAGCCTCAGCTTTCCCTCTCCCTCCCTCCCTCCCACCACCGGCAGCTCTTTGGAGATCCTCCTCCCAACAATAACCTTATGTCAAGTACTGTTCTCTTGGGCTATGGAGCTTGCGACAGGAATTCACACATGATTTAAAAAAAAAAACAATTCTCAGGGTGTGGGCCTCGTTGGCAAGGCAAGCATTTATTGCCCCTCCCTAGCTCAGTTCGATACAACTAGGCCACTTCAGAGGGCAGTTGAGCCAACCACGCTGGTGTGGGACTGGAGTCACATATAGGCCAGACCGGGCAAAGACGGCAAGTTCCCTTACCTAAAGGACATTAGTGAACCAGTTGGGATTTTACGACAATCCGATAGCTTCATGGTCACTTTTATTGATAGCAGCTTTTTTTATTTCCAGACTTTTAAAACTGAATTCAAATTCTCAGACTGCCATGGTGAGATGTGAAATTAAAAAAAACAATTCTCAGGGTGTGGGCCTCGTTGGCAAGGCCAGCATTTATTACAGCATGTTCTCTGGATTAGTAGTCTCGTCCTCTGCATTACTAGTCCAGTAAGATAACCACTACAGTACCATATCCCACGATAGGATGCAACATGCTTGTTTTTATCTTTTGAATTGAAAAGGCATGAGTGGAAGGCATCTGTTTTTAAACTGTGATCTGTGAATACTGGCTGACACAAAATGACAAAGCCTGCAGAGGTCCCTTCGCACAGTGACAGGAAACACGGCACAAAGTAACCAGCAATTTGTGTTGAGAGTCAGCTGGAAAATGCCGCGGCTGGTGCTCTTTATTTTAATGATGCTTTGGTATGTGGCCTGTACATGAGTAATCACATCAGCGGCACTTGTCAGAAGGTGAAGTAGCATCTGCAGAGCAGCCACAGCAGTGTGGCTCTTCAGTCAATGAAGAGACTCGGGACAGGCCTTTGCTCCATTGCAACAGCAGCTGAGATGAGTGCATCCGCAATTCTTATGCAATGACACTTGGGGGAAATGCATGTGTCAAAGTGATTTAGCGGGAGGAATAAAAATGACAGGTGCACTCCCTTAAATCATACAGGCTAATTGCCGTCAAATAACTAGTTCCATTTTTTGCACCCTTTAGTAACTCTGCAAACGCTGTTCGAATTAGTAGTACGTTTGTTATTTTGTGGCTAATAAATTGTTAAACTTGTTTTATTCCTTGTGTTCTGGATACTGCAGCCGAGTCGGTGTTTGATTGATGAAAGTGCCCCGTCCCGCATGCAACTCCTGTATTATGGCAGGAACTTGTAGTACGTCATGAATCTTAAAAAAAAATTGTTTTGCTTAATGCTGATCTTCGGTTAGAGCCGTGTAGTACACCAATATATTTGCACAATTAAAGTCGTGCTGTATTCTAAAGCTACAAGTTTGCTTTTTTTGTTATCTCTACGGGCTAATTTTCTATCAATTGTATTTGATGACGTGGATTTTGAAATAAAGCGACAAGCACAGTGGAGACAATGAGATATTCACTAAGATCTTGGGTTATTATTTTAGGAATCTATAATTAAGGACAGAGTGACTGAGCACGTAGAGAAATTTGAGCTGATTAGTGGGAGCCAACATGAACTGGTAAAGGGTAGGACATGTCTAACAAGCTAAATTGATTTTTTTGAGGAAGTAACTAAAATAATAGACAGGGGAATGTCTATGGATGTAGTTTATATGGAAATCCAGAAGGTATTCGATAAGATTCCACATAAGAGACTGCTAGCTAAAAAATAAAGCTCATGGAATTGAAAGCAACCTATTGACCTAATTAGGAGATTGGTTAGGCAGTAGAAGCCCCACACAAGAGACTTGAGCACAAAGATCTAGGCTGACACTCCAGTGCAGTGCTGAGGGAGTGCGGCACTGTTGGAGGTGCAATCTTTCGGATGAGACGTTGAACCGAGGCCCTGTCTACTCTCTCAGGTGGACGTAACAGATTCCATGGCAATATTTCAAAGAAGAACAGGGGCGTTACCCTGGCCAATATTTATCCCTCAATCTATATCACAAAAAAATCAGATTATCTGGTCATTATCACATTGCTGTTTGTGGGAGCTTGCTGTGCGTATATTGGCTGCTGCGTTTCCTACATTACAACAGTGACTATACTTCAAAAGTACTTCATTGGCTGTAAAACACTTTGGGACGTCCCGAGGTCATGAAAGGCGCTATATAAATGCAAGTCTTTTTTATGTACAGGATACTTTGTGTTATCCGGAGGCTGAATGTCCGGCAAGCTCGAGCCACCGGCAAAAATCAGGAGCCGTTTCGTTAGGTTTTTTTTCTTTTCGTTGCTTTTTTCTCAACAGTCAAGCTCTGCAAGGTCTCGCTGAAACTGTTGCTAAGCTACAGAGACGCTACAGAGACGCTTGCAAGGTACGGCCGACTGTTTAGAAGCTGTTGCTAAGCAACAGGGTTTGTTGCCAGATACGGAGCTCAAAATCTCCATATGTTTCGACATTAGCGCTGGTTTGTCCGGCAGTTTTGATGGGACGGCAACAGCTCGGTCCCGTCGGTGCCGGATAGCACAAAGTTTCCTGTACTTGAATTGGAAGAAGTGACTAGTGGTGTCCCACTAGGATCTGTGCTGGGGCCTCAGCTATTCACTATGGCCTAGAAATTCGTCTCGGGCTGTGGCGTATAACAGGCAGTATCGGATTGGCTGCCTGTTACACGCAGCACCTGATAGTCAGCTCCATTGACTGCACCTGTGGGCACATTCGCTTTGGTCCAAAAACGAATAGATCCGAGTATTACTGAAATGGTGAAAACCTAGGAACAGTGAAGGTCCAAAGAGATTCACTAACGTGGTGGTCAGGTACAAAAAATAATCAAAAAGGCTAATGGAATGTTAGCTTTTATAACTAGAGGGCTAGAATATAAAGGTGAGGAAGTTTTGCTACAGCTATACAAAGCCCTGGTTAGACCACATCTGGATCACTCTGTACAGTTCTGGGCACCGCACCGTAGAAAGGATATATTGGTTTTGGAAGGAGTGCAGGGCAGACTCACCAGAATGTTACCAGGGCTCCAAGGGTTAGATTGTGAGGAGAGATTACATAAACTAGGCTTGTATTCCCTGGAATATAGAAAATTAAGGGGTGATTTGATTGAGGTTTTTAGGATTTTGAAAGGAATTGATGGGGTAGATAGAGAGAAACTTTTTCTGCTGGCGGGGGGAGTCTTGGACAAGGGGACATAACTTTAAAATCAGAGCCAGGCCATTCAGGAGAGAAGTTAGGAAACACTTCTTCATGCAAAGGGTGTTAGAAATGTAGAACTCTCTCTGACAAAAAGCAGTAGATGCTAGCTCAATTCATAACTTTAAATCTGAGATCGATTGGTTTTTGCTAAAAAAGGGTATAAAAGGATATGGAGCCAAGGCAGGTGAATAGAGTTAAGATACAGATCATCCATGATCTCATTGAATGGCAGAACAGGCTCGAGGGGCTGAATGGCCTACTCCTGTTCCTATGTATACTAGTCACATAACAAATAATTTTGTTAACTTTCAGCCAAACTTTCAAAGACCGAGTTGAATTGTTTATTTTCACATAGGACACAATTTTCAGATATTATTTTTCTTGAAAGAGATCAATTTGATCAGAAAAAAAAGTAAGAGTAGAAGGAGTTAACTTTATTTGAAAACACTTGCTGGTACTTTTGTGAGCTGCTAATTCGTTTATCAAAGGTAAGCGTTCTGTTCTGTCGAGAAAACAGATCTGGTAGATGTGGGTTGGAGAACCAGATTGCAAGTGAGTCACATGGCAAGAATCAGCCAACTAGAGGTAAGTATAACAAATAGCACAGCACCGTGAGCTCAAAGACACAGCTGGAAGGATTCAATCACAGGCCAGTGTAATAACTAGAAAAAAATCAAAGCAAATAATAAATAGTACAAGAGAAAATCATGATACAAGAAGTGCTACAAGAAGTAAATTTTATGCTTACAAGAAATGCTAAAGACATCTGAAGTGTGGCAAGACTTTTAATACATATAAATATAAAGAGAGCGAGAGAGAGATTTGTGCATTTATTGATTGTTGTTTTTTCTAATTGCAGGTATTACTCTGTCTTGTATCCTTTAGAAAGAAAGATCTCTGATACAAAATCCAGGGACTTGGTGATCTACATCTGGATTCATGCAGTTTTAGCAAGCGTTCCAGTTTTCGTAGTGACCAATGTTTCAGACATCTACGCCATGTCTACGTGCAGTAGCTCATGGAGCTATTCTTTTGGACACTTGGCTTATGTAATTGTATACAACATCACCACGGTGATTCTGCCCATTGGCGTGGTATTCTTGTTCATGTTTCTGATCCGTAGAGCTCTCAGTGCCAGCCAGAAGAAGAAAGTAATTATTGCTGCATTACGAACTCCGCAGAACACAATTTCTATTCCATATGTTTCCCAGCGGGAGGCTGAACTGCATGCTATGCTACTCTCTATGGTGCTGATCTTCATTGCTTGTAGTGTTCCTTATATGGTTTTCGTGATTTACCGAACCATTCTTAACATCACTGACATCTCTGTCTTTTTAATACTGACGGCAATCTGGTTGCCTAAGGTTTCTCTGCTCACTAATCCATTACTCTTTCTGACTGTCAACAAGTCTGTTCGGAAATGCTTAGTGGGGACCATCATTCAGCTCCATCGCAGGTACAGTAGACGCAACATCATAAGCTCTGGTGGCCTCGCCGATGCCACATTTGAGCCTGGGGTCCGTTCAGGTAGTCAGTTACTCGAAATGTTTCACATTGGACAGCAGCAGATTTTCAAACCTTCCGAGGAGGAGGATGATGAAAATGAGATTAAGTCACTTGCATCTAATGAGTGCCGGCAGAAAGAAATAGCCACCACCAGCTTGGAAGTGGAGCAGACTTTGGTGGAAAAATTTACTCCACACACTAACAATGACTCTGCTGCAGTAGTGGGAGCAGCTGCAGCACCTCCAGATTCAGATGCAATCTCCGACAAGTATGCAATGCAGTTTGGCTTCGGCCCATTCGAACTGCCTCCGCAGTGGCTGTCTGAGACGCGGAATAGCAAGAAAAGGCTGTTGCCTCCCTTGGGCAACACACCAGAAGAACTGATTCAAACTACTGAAAAGCAACCAAAGTTCAAGACAGAGCGGAAGATAAGTAGGAACAATAAAGTCAGCATCTTTCCTAAAGTAGACTCTTAGGGGGAAAAATTGGGTTGCTTTGCGCCTCCTGTTAATGTTCCCCAGGGGACGCGAGCGGGGTGCAAAGCCCCTACTGCCTGGCCGTGGCGCCGCTAACACTTCCCGCGGCGGTGCAAATTAAAGGGTAGGTGCCGAGCGGCCATTTTTTTTGGGCCGCCTGCCAGCACCTGCCCCCTTCCGCTTCTTCATGCGGGGTGCTGGCTGCGATCAGGCTGCTTTCCCGGCACCCGGCTCCCCAGTGGTCCAGCAGGGCCCCGGTGCACGCAGCCTTTAATCAGGGGAGGGAGGCCTGTAATACCGCTATGTGCAGACGCGTTTGGCGCTGTTGCACGTAGCGCCGCAATATTGAATGGTAGCACTCCAGGAAGGAGGGGGAGCGCGTCCTGCTTGGGGTGCTACCACTCAATTTACGGAGCAGGGACACTAACTTTTTTTGAGCGCTAAAAGTAGTACCCCGGCGAAATTAGCGCCCCAAAGGGTGCGCGACTGAATTTTTCCCCCTTAGTCCTTGGAATTCATTGAACAAGAGTAGACAGTATTTTGGAAACACAGCCCCATGGATCTCTATAGCACAGAGTGACATAACACTGCCTGTATAATATTGTGTTGTATGTCAAACTATTTATAAAACTAATTAACTATAAGCTACACAGCAGGTGATTCTTTAAATAGACAACGGCATTCCTGTAAGTTCTGATCAGAAGGATTTGCATCTAAGGCTTTTGTTCACCTTCAACTGAACAACTCTTTTCACCGTATCTTCAGAATTGTGCACACAGTTCATGTTTTGATATGAAAGAATGAGTGGGCGGTACTTTGGTTTAAACTGTTAAATTTCCAAAGTGAAAAGACCTACTAACTGTTTGAAAATTATTTATTTTCTTATACACTTTATATAGGATTGCATAAACATTTTTTTAAATTGGCGTTTGGTCTTGTTTATCCTGACAGTGTGGGGGAAAACAGCAACTCTTCTGGGTGCTGTATAATTTGCACGTGAAACTTATTTCATTAGCACTGTCCTATCCCTTTCCTGCTGACTTTCATAATGTGGTCTTAAACTCACCCACAATGGCACAGAAGACCCAATTTGTAATCATTTAAAATAGATTTTAGCAGTTCATGTGAGGGCAATAGTTGTGATTCTTCTAGCAGTTTGTCAACATTACTTCTCAAGTCTTTACATCAGTTTTTAAAATTTATTCTTGGGATGTGGGCATTGCTGGCATTTATTGTCCATTCCTAGTTGCCCCAAGAAGATGGTGGTGGGCATTCGTCTTGAGTGGTTTGATACAACTGAGCGGCTTGCTGGGACACTTCAGAGGGCAGTTAAGAGTCAACCATGTTGGTGCAGGACTGGAGTGACATATAGGTCTGACTGGGATGGCAGGTTTCCTTCCTGAAAGGACATTAGTGGGATTTTATGACAATCTGATCGCTTCATGGGCACTTTTACTGATACCACTTTTTTATTTCTAGCTTTGTTGAAACTGAATTCAAATTCTCAAACTGCCATGGTGGGATTTGAACTCAGTTTAGGCTGCATTAATTAGTTCAGGCCTCTGGATTGCTAGTTCAGTAACATAACCAATACACTGCCGTACCCCATGTTTTTTTTTTCTCAATATAATAGTTTTGTTGAGGCACTGTGAAGGCAACAGTTTTCTGGAAGCCCAAACCGACCATAAACTGGTCTGTAGAGTGAGATTTCTGTCTAGTGCGTGATCTTTGTGTAACCAAAAAAGGGATACAGTTTGAACTGCATTGACCAGCTGAATTCTTGCAATCATTTTTCAACACTAATAATACTGAAGTATTATGTTTTATTAAAAAAAAATCACTAGTTTTTCTTCATTCACTAGTTAGTGTATTGCATATTTAGTATGATTGACTCCTCAATGTATAAATGCTGCCATGATGTTATGTGGCTAGTATTTTTATTATAAAATAATGTAAAACCAACATTTGTGCTCTACATTTAAAGTTGTTGATATTTTAATTGTGTTTCTAATGTAAAGACATTTTGATTCTTTTTTTATTGGCCTGAAACAGTTGACCTGCACAGTTTTTAGCCAGTTTTTTTAAGCAGCATGACTGTGTATGTTTATGACCTTTTATGTGTTTGCATTCAGCATTGCCATTACAGACAAACGTAATTCACATATAACTCCATGCCCTCACCGTAAGCCTCATGAACGTGGTATTGATTAATTATTGATTATTGACCTGATATTGTATCTTTGCGAGTTGCGCCTCCCCAACAAATTGATGAACATTATTTGATGTTAGAACCATATTACAGTTTGAATTTTAGACCGTTATTCAGGTTTGTGAATGTTTTCTGAGGACAATAAAAAACAGCCAAAAGCTGTGCAGCCAGGCATCCACAGTGGATACATGCACTGTTTAATGGTTGGTGCTGGTTCCAGCTCATACCTTGCACCAAGTCCTGTCCGCACATCACCCCAGTGCTCACTGACCTACAGTGGCTCCCGGTCCGGCAAAGCCTCGAGTTTAAAATTCTTATCCTTGTGTTCAAATTCCTCCATGGCCTCGCCCCCCCGCCCATCTGTAACCATCTCCAGCCCTACAACCCTCCGAGATCTCGGCGCTCCTCCAATTCTGGCCCCTTCCGCATACCGATTTTCATCGCTCCACCATAGGCAGCCGCGCTTTCAGCTGTCTAGGCCCTAAGTTCTGGAATTCCTTCCCTAAACCTCTCCGCCTCTCTACCTCTCTTTCCTCCTTTAAGTCGCTCCTTAAAACCTACCTCATTGACCAAGCTTTTGTTCACCTGTCCTAATATTTCTTTATGTGGCTCGTTGTCAAATGTTGTCTGATTACGCTCCTGTGAAGCGCCTTGGGATGTTTTTATTATGTTAAAGGTGCTCCATAAATGCAAGTTGTTGTTGGCACTTCTGCTTCATTTTAGAACAAGTCTCTGGGCTACAATTGGGAATTCCTGGTCTTGTGATAAATCAGGAATTCTTCCCACCTGCAGCACAGAGCTCGGAATGAAGAAGCAATGCTAGGCATGAGCTGCAGCCAAGACAGGAGGAAAGAAGGATATGAAAGGGGAGAAGTGGGGGAGGAGTTGTGTGGGGAAAATTTCTCTGTGAACTTGAGGTTGTGGGGGGGGCGGGGAAGAGTTGGAAGGGGATCTTTCAGTGTACTGGAGCAGGAGATGGATAGCTAAAGTGTCTCTATTAGCTGGAGGGAATTGCAGTGGGAAGGGGCTTGAGGAGGAGACTACCATCTGATTGGGGAGAATGACTGTTGAGGTGCTTTTTGGGGAAGTGGTGGTCTATGCTTAATGTGGAAAAACCCCAATATCACTGAAAAAGTATGTAAAATTGATCAGAATTCACTGTTTTTATTGCAAAACTTCAATATCTTCTGGGAAAATTTCCCCAGACCTCCCTAGAAATGGATCACCAGTGGCTATGGGGAGGAGAAGGGCAACATTTGGGAAGCGGCATGCACAATTTAAAATTGACTGCCGACAGGCCTGTCCAAAAGAAATTCTCGTAAAACAGGTCGGATTTAACTATATGCATTGATGGCAAGAATGTCCCACCTATGTTCCAATTAAATATAATGTGCTTAGGTGAAACTATGTTTATTTCTGTTTAAAGAAAATATATCTGTTTAAAGAGGTTTGATTTCTGTTTACGGTGCATGGTTAATGTGAATTGATCACTACAATGCTAAGCTTTGAATTTGTTTTATTGCAAAGCAAAGGTGCTTTTTGATTCTTATTCAGTATGCAGCAAGTCACAAGAAGTTCAAAGATCATTGTCACCAAAAGAGAGGGTGCAAATAGCCGAAGTCAAGGCAAATATTAACATAATTTTCAAGAACAAAAACTGCTTGTAAACAAAATGGAGCCCTATCAAAGAAACTGGTTGGCATTTAAGACCCGGACCCATCATTTTGGGTTTCAACTTTGTCGCTTTAAGATCATGTCTGATAAGATTTGTGTTTAAAATACCAAATCCCATTCATGTTCATGTCTGTGTTTTAATGGCCCTGAAATTAGGATCGGGAGCTTGCCGCGCGTGCAAGCCCCCGATGTGCACTCACCCTGCGCGCCGACATCTGAAGCCCGGGCTTGCTTGCATTTCCTGTCACTGGCCCGGTTCAGATGTCGGTGCGATGTGCTTACCTGATCCAGCGGCGTAGTTAGTGCGATGTGCCGGCTGGGATCAGGTGAGCACTGTGCAGCCAATCAGGGGAGGGGAAACTCATTCATGAGTTTGACAGTAAGAACTGTCAAACTCATGAAAAGTATGGGCTGCCAAAACACTACTTAAACTTTAAATAAAATTTTAAAAAACATCTCACTGATTATATTAACTATAAATAAGTTTTAAAAAATGTTTTAAACAATTAATCAATTTTTTGAAAAAAAAAAATAAAAAAAAAATAGGGTCTAAAACTAAACTTACCTTACTGTAAATTCTTTAAAAATAATAAACCTGTGGAAATTTTTTTTCTAAATTGTACTAAAAGCCCACTTACCTGTAAAACTAAGTACTTACGTCTGGTTTTTCCACGCGTAAAAACCGGAGGCCTTTACACTCGAGCAACTCTGGAAAAAAAAAAGGAATTTCACTGCGCACGCGCTGCCTGTGCAGTCGCACGCGTTCTGCCTCTTAACCCCTTGGGTCAGAGGACAGGAAATGCCGGTTTTCAGCACATGCTGAAAACTGGCAATTCCTCCGGTCACACGCGTGAGTACCTCGTCCGTACTCACGCGCTGTGACAGGAATTACTGGGCCATTAAAGCATTTTTTTTTTACCAGATCAACATTTTACCGGTATCAGTATTTTTGGCAGAGAATAAACTGATCTCATCAGGTTTAGTAGCAATCGGAAAAGATCAGAATGATGGGCAACGTATCATGAGCATTTAACTAGTTGGATATTTGTGTTTTAATGTGAGCTTGTGAAATGTATTGTTACAAATCAGCGTGTCATAAAAAAATGAACTGCCCAGTTACACAGTATTTGCATTAACATTTATTATCTGTAATTTCTTTTCTGAAACACGTGTTACTGTTATTTATCTGAAAGTGTCACACTGGAGTGTAGAAGTGAAAGTGTACTCCACCAAAAGCTGCAACCGATCAGATCTTTATGTAGTTATCTGCAAGTTGTATTATGGAGAAATTTTAGAAAGCGATACCTACGACTGTTGTTATTTTCACTCAGATGATGCACATATTGCCAAACTTTTTATATGATTATAAACACGTAGCAGATTTCATTATTGTAAATAAAGTATTCATAATACAGTGCATATGTTGCTCTGCCAGAATATTTTGATCTCTCTGTTTTCATGTTATTAATTTATATAAATTGCAAAATCCTATTTAAACTTTTGAAGTTTGTATTGAAGGGACTTTTTTGTTGTGCTGCATTTTGGAAACTTTTTTTAACTTGTGCTGTTTATCTCTGGCTCTGTTGTATTGGGTTTGTTATATGTGTAGCTGGACTTCAAAGAAGACAACTCTAATTAAAACACTTTATTCTATATGAATACCACTGTGCTTTTTTTTATGCCATAAAAACTTCCACGCTTGTTAATTATGTTTGTAAAGTTTTTGGTTTTGTTCTTTGCACAAAACTTACTGGATTGTGTAAATCTAAAAACTTCTCGGGGAACCCACGGGTCTGTTCATTATTGCCTTTAGACTCAGGAATCACAGAGGAAAAAAATGCTTGACGGAAATGAAGAGAGTTGTCAACATCTCCAGTATAGGAAAATGTCTGCTTTTAGTGCTGTTTCCTAGCCCTTGAGTAACATTTACAGTATACTCCAGTCATATTTCTGAACAAGGTGACTGTTGGAGAAAATGGACCATCGCGGGAAAGATCCGGTGAGTATAAAAGTAGGGCTGGTGAAACTGACCAGGAAGTGAATGGAGCGGGAGAGACCCAGTGAGTATAAAACATACAAACTTCTTACAGGGCTTGACAGGGTAGATGCAGGGAGGATGTTTCCCCTGGCTTGGGAGTCTAGAACCAGGGGTCACAGTCTCAGAATAAGGGGTTGGCCATTTAGGACTGAGATGAGAAGAAATTTCTTCACTCAGAGGGTGGTGAATCTTTGGAATTCTCTACCCCAGAGGACTGTGGAGGCTCAGTCGTTGAGTATATTCAAGACAGAGATGGATAGATTTTTGGATATTAAGGGAATCAAAGGATATGGGGATAGTACAGGAAAGTGGAGTTGAGGTAGAAGATCAGCCATGATCTTATTGAATGGTGGAGTAGGCTCGAAGGGCCAAATGGCCTACTCCTGGTCCTATTTCTTATGTTCTTATGTTCTAAAAGGAGGAAAACAACAATGTAAAGGGCAAGGAGAGGGAGGAATTCTTGAACTGTGTACAGGAGAACTTTTTTCATCAGTATGTTTCCTGCTCAATGAGGAAGGAAGCAACGCTGGATCTAGTTCTGGGAATGAAGTGGGGCATGTTTCAGTGGGAGAGCATTTGAGAAACAGTGATCACAATATCATTAGTCTTAGAGTAGTTATGGAAAGGGACTAGGAAAAATCAAAGGTGAAGATACTCAACTGGAAGAGAGTTAATTTCAGTGAGTTGAAAAGGGATCGCGCCCAGGTGGATTGGAAACAAAGATTGGCAGGTAAAGCAATAAATGAGCAATGTGAGGCCTTCAAGGAGGATATAGTTTGGGTACAGAATAGACACATTCCTATGAGGGGGAAAGGAAGGGCATCCAAAGCTAGAGCTCCTTGGATGACTAAAGAAATTTGGATTAAAATGAATCAGAAAAAGGAGGCTTATGATAAATACAGTAGAGAATCAAGCAGAATACTGAGCGCAGAGGAGAACTGAAAAAAGAATTAAAATGGGCAAAGAGAATTTGTGAGAAAAGATTAGCAGGTGACATAAAAGGGAACACTAAAGTCTTTTTTAAACATATAAAGAGCGAAAGGATAGTTAAAGGAAGGGTTGATGAAAGTAATGCATTTAATTTTGTGTATATAAACATTCAGAAAGTGTTTTATAAAGTGCCACATAATAGACTTGTTAGTAAAATTGAAGCCCATATGATTAAAGGGGCAGTGGCTGTGTGGATATGAAATTGTCTAAGGGACAGAAAGCAGAGAGTAGTGGTGAACGTTTTTTTCAGACTGGAGGGAAGTATAGAGCGGTGTTTCCTATGGGGTCGCTTTGGGACCACTGCTCTTTTTAATATAAAAGATTCTGGACTTGGGCATAATTTCAAAGTTTGCAGATGACACGAAACTTGGAAATGTGGTGAACAGTGAGGAGGATAGTAACAGACTTTAGGAAGACACAGACAGACTGGTGAAATGGGCAGTCACATGGCAGATGAAATTTAATGCAGAGAAGTGTGAAGTGATTCATGTTAGTAGGAAGCATGAGGAGAGGCAATAAAAACTAAATGGTACAATTTTAAAGGGGATGCAGGAACAGAGAGACCTGGGGTGGACGTACAGGTGGCAGGACAAGTTGAGAAGTCTGTTAAAAAGGTATACAGGATTCTTGGCTTTATTACTAAAGGCGCAGAGTACAAAAGCAAGGAAGTTATGGTAAACCTTTATAAAACACTGGTTAGGCCTCAGCTGGAATATTGCGTCCAATTCTGGGCACCACACTTTAGGAAGGATGACGAGGCCTTGGAGATGGTGCAGAGGAGATTTACCAGAATGGTACCAGGAATGAGGGACTTCAGTTATGTGGAGAGACTGGAGAAGCTTGGAAGATTAAGGTGAGATTTAATAGAGGTGTTAAAAACTATGAAGGGTCTTGATAGAATAGATAGGGAAAAATTGTTTCAACTGCCAGGAGTGTCGGCAACCAGAGGACACAGATTTAAGATAATTGGCAAAAAATCCATCGGGAAAATGAGAATTTGTTTTTACGCAGCGAGTTGTTGTGATCTGGAATGCACTGCCTGAAAGGGTGCTGGAAGCAGATTCAATAGTAACCTTCAAAAAGGAATTGGACATATACTTAGAAATTAGAAATTTGCGGGGCTATGAGGAAAGAGCAGGGGAGTGGAACTAATTGGAAGCTCTTTCAAAGAGGCAGCATAGACACAATGGGCTGAATGACCTCCTAACCCAAGATCAGGGGAACTAGAAATTTGAGGGTAGTGGTTCAGCATAGCAGTCTGGCGGAGGTAGTAGGAAATGAAAGTTAAGGAGGTGCTGCTCTTTAGGTACGGGTTGACTGGAAATGTGCTTGCAGCATATGACGCAGATTTGCATCTGGCTCTGTGCTGATCCAGAATCTGCATGGCCATTTCCTCATGGCCATTTCCAGTTAGCATAATGGTGGCCTAATGGTGAGCAATCTGACTCCGGTGATTCCTCTGACAGGCCTTCTTTCTTCTTAAGCCACGCCAGCCATTACAATCCTGTGATTGGAGTGCAAAAGAATGAAAATCAAAATTAAAAAGAATTCTTTCAACAAAATTGATGAAAACTTATTACTAAAAGTTCAATGAACATTGAATAACAAAAGCCTGAACTAAAAATGTGCTGCAAAACTAAAAAAGGCGAAAAAGCCTCAGGCGCATTGGGCCGTATTTTCCGATCGGAGGCTTCCTGCGTGCGGAGGCCTCCGATCTGGAAAAATCTACGGACTTACCTGAGGGCTCTTGAGGTGCGAGTACTTCCACTCCTGGGCCTTTCCAACTCAAAATGCGCAGGGCCCATGTATCCCAGAGGTGCATGCAGTTTGCAAGCGTCCCTGGGGTCACGTGGGCCATGGGGAGCCAATAGGAGAAGGGAATCTCCCTTCATACACTTGATAGACCTGTCAAATATATGAATGGAGATCACCCCAAAAGCACAGTAAAACATTAAATAAATTAAGGGAAAAAAATCACATTTTTAAAATGAATTGAAATTATAATAAATTAAATATTTTAAACAAAAATAAACTTACCTTTTTTAAAAGTATTTTAAAGTTATAAATGAGTGAAAACAAATTTTTTATTATGCTGGTAAAAGCAGGCCTTACACCTGCTTTTACCAGGCGTAAGATTTCTAAGGGTTTTCTGCGGGCGGAGGTTCTCCAGAAAGCGGAACTCTCTGCCCGTAGAGGCCCTTCTCCAAGAGCATTCTTGACAGATCGGAAATCTGGTTTCAGTGCGCTTCGCATGCCTGAAACCGGCATTTCTGATGTCCCTACGGGTGTGTACACAGCCCGTACACACCCGTAGGGATCGGAATATAGGGCCCATTGTTCCTGCCACTTCTCTCAGGCCCAATCCAAATAGGCGCAGTGATCACTCAGCAAAATCTGAAGCTAAGCAGATGCAAAATTGGATTTGCTTCAAAGAATATTAAAATGTAAATAAAGCTATAGCTGATTTTTGATGGGAAAGTGGTTCAGGTTCATATTTTTGAATATGCCACTGCCTGTTGTTCCTGTGCCTCTGGCCTTAACACCAGAAAATCTACATTTAGAACACCTTTCTGATTAGTACTAAAACTAATTGGAATAAAAATCTGTATCTAAATAGAATGGTGGTATTGAGCAGCATTGGCAGTAGATATTGCCATTCATTATTTCAGGCATTTGTTTACTTTTATTTTTATCACTTAATATTGATATAAATGAACAAATCCATTTTGCATGATTATTCATCTTTTCCTTTTATTTATCTGCGTTGAAGCTTTTCCCAAAATATACAGATTCTTTTTGTTTCTCTGCAAATGCAGATGTCATAAAAATTTAAAAAAGCATGCAATGACAAAGGATCATTTGGCACATCAAACCCATTGCTTCCACATGTAAGGTTCTCTTTGTGAGATCTTTGATTCCTAAAGAGCTGACATTGACCCAAATTGGCAGCAGAGATGAAAAGTTTACTTCTTGATTTTATTCAGTATAATCAAGGATCAGCATAATCCCGGTGTCTTAAGCAGCGGTAACAAAGCATAAAGCATGGTCATACTACCTCGTTATGCCTTGGGTAAAAGTCACGGTTGGGGTTGTCTGCACCCTCTGGCACGGTCCCCGAGTCTGCTATTCTCGCCTCTAGGTGTCTCACACCCTCGAGCACGGTCCCCGAGTCTGCTATTCTGACCTCTAGGTGTCCCACACCCTCGGCTTGATCCCCGTGTCTGCTATTCTCGCCTCTAGGTGTCCCACACCCTCTGGCACGGTCCCCGTGTCTGCTATTCTCGCCTCTAGGTGTCCCACACCCTCTGGCACGGTCCCCGAGTCTGCTATTCTCGCCTCTAGGTGTCCCACACCCTCGAGCACGGTCCCCGAGTCTGCTATTCTCGCCTCTAGGTGTCCCACACCCTCTGGCACGGTCCCCGAGTCTGCTATTCTCGCCTCTAGGTGTCCCACACCCTCGAGCACGGTCCCCGAGTCTGCTATTCTCGCCTCTAGGTGTCCCACACCCTCGAGCATGGTCCCCGAGTCTGCTATTCTGACCTCTAGGTGTCCCACACCCTCGAGCACGGTCCCCGTGTCTGCTATTCTCGCCTCTAGGTGTCCCACACCCTCTGGCACGGTCCCCGAGTCTGCTATTCTCGCCTCTAGGTGTCCCACACCCTCTGGCACGGTCCCCGAGTCTGCTATTCTCGCCTCTAGGTGTCCCACACCCTCTGGCACGGTCCCCGAGTCTGCTATTCTCGCCTCTAGGTGTCTCACACCCTCGAGCACGGTCCCCGAGTCTGCTATTCTCGCCTCTAGGTGTCTCACACCCTCGAGCACGGTCCCCGAGTCTGCTATTCTCGCCTCTAGGTGTCCCACACCCTCTGGCACGGTCCCCGAGTCTGCTATTCTCGCCTCTAGGTGTCTCACACCCTCTGGCACGGTCCCCGAGTCTGCTATTCTCGCCTCTAGGTGTCTCACACCCTCGAGCACGGTCCCCGAGTCTGCTATTCTCGCCTCTGGGTGTCGATCCCCCGAGTCTGCTATTCTCACCTCTGGGTGTCCCACACCCTCGAGCACGGTCCCCGAGTCTGCTATTCTCCCCTCTAGGTGTCCCACACCCTCGAGCACGGTCCCCGAGTCTGCTATTCTCACCTCTGGGTGTCTCACGCCCTCGGCATGATCTCCGAGTCTGCTATTCTCACCTCTGGGTGTCTCACACCCTCGGCACGATCCCCGAGTCTGCTATTCTCACCTCTAGTAGTCCCACACCCTTGGGCACAGTCCCCGAGTCTGCTATTCTCACCTCTGGGTGTCAGGCCCCAGCCTTTTACAATTAACTTTTCCTGGGATCTCCTTTTTATACCTTTTCTTTCCATTCAACCTATGGAGGTTCCCTGGAGCATTCACTAACTTACATTTAACCTTCTCTTTATTTCCATAGGGTCTCCTGTGAAACCTGACCTTACCCAGATTCATTCTTGTGTGGTTTCCTACATTAACTAAGTTATTTTTAAAGAAACAAAGCATAGAGCATTCATTTTTTAAAGTCCTACACAGACTCCTTCCTTATCCGTCTGTTTTGCTACCTTATCATTCTAGTTTCTATGGTTGCATAGATTTCAGTCCCAGTTGCATCTTATTTTCCTCATGTTATTTTAACTCCCTTCTGTTCAAGGTCTGCGACTTCATGCCTTTTAGTTTGAATGCTCTATCGTCAATGCTGATTAAGATGTGTGTGTGTTCTTTAAAGTCAGTCAAGTTAGCTTATTTTCCCATCTACCATTGCTGCAAGCTGGTTATGATTGGTTACTTTGCTTTGTAAGCTAATTCTAATTGTATATATGTGTGTTTATATAAAGTAATTATTAATAAGCAAATCAATGAGTTAGTTAATAAGGAAATTAGTTATAATCTCACACACACACCATGTATAATCTCCTTGTTATGGATTCTACCAAACATTTATTTGTCTTGGGTAAAGTTTCTGCAAAATTTCAATCTGTAAATCAATCAAAATGCCAGACTATCCAATCTAACATTCTACCTCATCCATCCTTGACCTATTGTCTACAGTGTCAGCTGTGGCTCAGTGGGTAGCACACTCACCTCCAAGTCAATGAATGGTTGTGGGTTCAAGCACCCACTCCAAAGACTTAAGTACATAAATCTAGGCTGACACAAATCTAGGCTGACACTCCAGAACAGTACTGAGGGGGTGCTTCCTTTCAGATGAGATGTTAAACCAAGGCCCTGTCTGCTCTCTCAGGTGGATGTAAAAGATTCCATGGCACTATTATCGAAGAAGAGCAGGGCAGTTATCCCTGGTGTCCTGGCCAATATTTATCCCTCAACCAGCATAACAAAAACAGATTATCTGGTCATTATCACATTGCTGTTTGTGGGTGCTTGCTGTGTGTAAATTGGCTGCTGCATTACAACAGTGACTACACTCCAAAAGCACTTTGGCTGTAAAGCGCTTTGAGATGTCCGGTGGTCGTGAAAGGTGCTATATAAATGTAAGTCTTTCTTCCTTACCATGACATAGCCATGGTTCCAACAGTTCAGAAACCATCATGTTCTACACTGCATTTAATGATCTCTTCTTATAACCCTCAATCTTGTTCCTAACCAGATATTTGTCCAGTTTTTTGGTGTCAATATTCAGGTCAATAAATGCTTTAACTGTGTAACATATTCCAGTGCTCTGTGGGAGAGAAAAATCTTTCAAAACAAAAATCTTGCTCGATGTTTGTTAATTTTCTGCTTCTTTCCTTTGGTCCAGTGTTCACATCCAAAGCAATTAACCTGTTTGATTCTGTATTATCCATTCCATTTAGCATTTTAAATAATCTGGATCTGAATCACAAACTACAATGAAAATCAATTCAACATCATAAAATGTGGTATAAATATGCCAATGAACCCCAAGCTACACCCCTGCATTCCCCTTACGATCAAGCGGGCTGCTTTGTCCGGGATGATGTTGAGCTTCTTGAGTGTTGTTGCAGGTGCACTCATCCAGGCAAGTGGAGAGTATTCCATCACACTCCATCATGACTTGTGCCTTGTAGGTGGTGACATTTAAGACTGCAAAAAAGCTCTCGTACTTTGTGCTGCAGTGTGGGATTCTGATTGGTGCAGAAGATCGGAGAATTCACAAAATTGTAAGTTAATTTCAATGGGTTCTTTCTCCAACTCCCTGTCCTAATTGTTGGCATTGCTGCAACTACTTTTTTTGGCCTATTTCAGGAGTCTAACCAGCAATCCTCCTACTTTATCTCCCTGATCAAAGGATTTTTTGCTTGATCCAATGCCACATTACCCTTTAGATCATATATGTATGATGTATGAGACAAGACCAAAAATGTTTAATTGGAATTTGCAGACCCTTTTGACTTACCCATCGTTTTCAAATCTTTCTTGAAATCCTGAGGATTTTTAATTCACTTAATGGGGATGCCTTGGGCGATAGAAATCCTTAGATCCATTTCTTTAATCAGCTACTTCTCATTCAAGAAACAATTTGTTTTCTAATAAAACTAGCAGTACGTAAGATGGAATATCTCCTTCTTAAGCAGCCCTTCAGAACCGAGGGTGACTTGCTTCCACATTAAAAATGAGTTCGCAGGTGACCGATGAGTCCAATGCGGGACCTACAGTCTCTGTCACAGGTGGGGCAGACGGTGGTTGAAGGGGCGGCTGGGTGGGGTGCTTGGGTTGATGTGCGCTCCTTGCGCTGCCTGTGCTTGGCTTCCGCTTGCTCCCGGTGAAGACACTCGAGGTGTTCGGCGCCTTCCCGGATGCTTCTCCTCCACTTTGTGCGGTCTTGGGCCAGGGATTCCCAGGTGTCGGTGGGGATGTTACACTTTTTCAAGAAGGCTTTGAGGGTGTCCTTGAAGCGTTTCCTCTGCCCACCTGGGGCTGTCTTGCCGTGCCGGAGCTCCGAGTAGAGCGCTTGTTTTGGGAGCCTCGTATCGGGCATGCGGACAATGTGACCCGTCCATCGGAGTTGATCGAGCGTGGTCAAAGCTTCAATGCTGGGGATGTTGGCCTGAGCAAGAGCACTGACGTTGGTGCGCAGGATCTTGCGGAGGCAGCGTTGGTGGTACCTCTCCAGTGCTTTGAGGTGCCTGCTGTACATGGTCCATGTCTCTGAGGCATACAGCAGGGCGGGTATCACTGCTGCCCTGTAGACCATGAGCTTAATGCCGGGTTTGAGGTCCTGGTCTTCAAACATTCTCTGTCTCAGGCGATCGAAGGCTGCACTGGCACACTGAAGGCGGTGTTGGACTTCATCGTCGACGTCTGCCCTTGTTGACAGTAGGCTCCCGAGGTATGGAAAGTGGTCCACGTTGTCCAAGGCCTTGTCGTGGATTTTGATAATCAGGGGGCAGTACTATGTGGCAGGGGCAGGTTTGTAGAGGACCTTTGTCTTACGGATGTTTAGTGTAAGGCCCATGCTCTCATACACTTCGGTGAAGGTGTTGACGATGGTTTGGAGTTCGACCTCCGAGTGAGCGCAGACGCAAGCGTCATCTGCATACTGTAATTCGACGACAGAGGATGGGACGACCTTGGATCTGGACTGGAGGCGACGGAGGTTGAACATAGAAACATAGAAGATAGGAGCAGGAGTAGGCCATTCGGCCCCTTGAGCCTGCTCCGCCATTCAATGAGATCATGGCTGATCATCCAAATTCAGTACCCTGTTCCTGCCTTCTCTCCATATCCCTTGATCCCTTTAGCCTTAAGAAATATATCCAACTCCTTCTTGAATACATTTAATGAATTGGCCTCTACTGCCTTCTGTGGTAGAGAATTCCACAGGTTCACCACTCTCTGGGTGAAAAAATTCCTCCTCATCTCTGTCCTAAATGGCTTACCCCTTATCCTTAGACTGTGACCCCTGGTTCTGGACTCCCTGACCATCGGGAACATCCTTCCTGCATCTAGTCTGTCTATTCCTGTTAGAGTTTTATAAGTTTCAATGAGATCCCCTCTCATTCTTCGAAACTCCAGCGAGTACAAGCCCAATCGACCCAATCTCTCCTCATACGTCATTCCTACCATCCCAGGTATCAGCCTGGTGAATCTTCGCTGCACTCCTTCCATGGCAAGAACATCCTTCCTCAGATAAGGCGACCAAAACTGCACACAATACTCAAGATGCGGTCTCACCAAGGCCCTGTACAACTGCAGCAAGACATCCTTGTTCCTGTACTCAAACCCTCTCGCTACGAAGGTCAACATACCATTTGCCTTCTTAACCACCTGCTGCACCTGCATGCTTACTTTCAGTGGCTGGTGCACAAGGACACCCAGGTCTCGTTGCACTTCCCCTTCTCCCAATCTATTGCCATTCAGATAATAATCTGCCTTCCTGTTTTTGACACCAAAGTGGATAACCTCGCATTTATCCACGTTATATTGCATCTGCCATGCTTCTGCTCAATCACCCAACCTGCCCAAATCATACTGGAATTTCTCGGCATCCTCCTCACAACACACACGCCCACCTAGCTTTGTGTCATCTACAAACTTGGAGATATTACATCTAGTTCGCTCGTCCAGATCATTAATATACATTGTGAATAGCTGGGGTCCAAGGACCGATCCCTGCGGTACCCCACTAGTCACTGCCTGCCACTCGGGAAAAGAGCCGTTTATTCCAGCTCTTTGCTTTCTGTCTACCAACCAGTTCTCTATCCAAGTCAATACCTTGCCCCCAATCCCATTTGCCTTAACTTTACATGCTAATCTCTTATGCGGGACCTTATCGAAAGCCTTTTGAAAATCCAAATACACCACATCCACTGGTTCTCCCTTATCTATTCTACCAGTTACATCCTCAAAAAATTCCAGTAGATTAGTCAAGCACGATTTACCTTTTGTAAATCCATGTTGACTTTGTCCGATCCGGTCACTGTTTTCCAAGTGCTCTGCTATTACATCTTTTATAATGGACTCTAGCATTTTCCCCATTACCGATGTCAGGCTTACCGGTCTGTAATTCCCCGTTTTCTCTCTACCACCTTTTTTGAATAGTGGGGTAACATTAGCTACCTGCCAATCCATGGGTACTGTTCCTGAGTCTATCGAATTTTGGAAGATGACCAGCAATGCATCTATTATTTCTAGGGCCACTTCCTTCAGTACCCTAGGATGTAGATTATCAGGCCCTGGGGATTTATCGGCCTTCAATCCTGTCAATTTCCCTATCACCGTTTCCCTACAAACACTGATTTCTATCAGTTCCTCCCTTTCATTAGACCCTATGTTCCCCGACATTTCTGGGAGGTTATTTGTGTCCTCCTTTGTGAAGACAGAACTAAAGTATGTATTTAATTGGTCTGCCATTTCTTTGTTCCCCACATTATAAATTCCCCTGATACTGACTGCAAGGGACCTATGCGTGATTTCACCAATCTTTTTCTCTTCACATATCTATAAAAGCTTTTACAGTCAGTTTTTATGTTCCCTGAAAGCTTACTCTCATACTCTATTTCCCCCCACTTAATTAATCCCTTTGTCCTCCTTTGTTGAATCCTGAACTGCTCCCAATCCTCAGGTTTACTGCTTTTTCTGGCCAATTTATATGTCCTCTCCTTGGATCTTATGCTATCCCCAATTTCCCTTGTTAGCCACGGTTGAGTCACCTTTTTTGTTTTATTTTTATGCCAAACAGGGATGAACAAATTCTGTAGTTCATCCATGCAATCTTTGAATGTTTGCCATTGCCTATCCACCGTCAACCCTTTGAGTGACATTCCCCAATCAATCCTACCCAACTCGCACCTCATACCATCGTAGTTTCCTTTATTTAAATTCAGGACCCTAGTCTCTGAGTCAACTACTTCACTCTCCATCTTAATGAAGAATTCTATCATATTATGATCGCTCCTCCCCAAGGGGCCTCGCACAACAAGATTGCTAATTAATCCTTTCTCATTACATAATATCCAGTCTAAGATGGCCTGATCTCTAGTTGGTTCCTCGACATATTGGTCCAGGAAACCATCCCGTATACGGTCCAGGAAACCATCCCGTATACACTCCAGGAATTCCTCCTCCACATGAGTGTCCTCAACTCCATCAGGGGAAGGCAGCAGCAGCCAACTTCCTGGCACCAGAGGTGGTTCTGCCGCACAGTTTCCCGTTCTGTAAATTAGCTTCACTCCAGCGGGGAGCTTACTGAGAGTGAGATGGAGCATTGCAGCAAGGAAGATCGAGAAAAGCGTTGGTGCGATGACACAGCCTTGTGTGACCCCGGTTCATACGTGAATTGGGTCTGTGGTGGAACCATTGGTCAGGATCACGGCTTGCATGTCGTCATGAAGCAGGCGGAGGATGGTGACAAAATTTTGAGGGCAGCCGAATTTGCGGAGGACACTCTGATCCCTCATGGTTGACAGTGTCGAAGGTCTTTGTGAGATCAAAGAAGGCCATGTACAGTGGTTGGTGCTGTTCCCTGCATTTCTCTTGTAATTGACGTGTGGTGAAGACCATGTCCATTGTGCCCCTTAGTGGGCGGAATCCACATTGCGATTCTGGGAGGAGCTCTTCGGCCACTGGGAGAAGGCAATTGAGGAGGATTCTTGCGATGACTTTCCCTGTGGCAGACAGCAGGGAAATTCCTCTGTAATTACCGCAATCGGACTTGTCACCTTTCTTGAAGATGGTCACAATTACGGCATCTCTGAGATCCCCTGGCATGCTCTCCTCCTTCCAGATAAGAGAAATGAGTTCATGAATTCACGCCAGTAGTGCTTCTCCGCCATGCTTTAGTGCCTCGGCAGGGATTCCATCTGCTCCTGAGGCCTTGTTGTTCTTCAGTTGTCGGATGGCCTTTTCAACCTCATGCCGGGCTGGGGTTGTGCTGAGATGGTGGCGGGTAGCTTGCTATGGGATGGAGTTGAGGACACTCATGTCAAAGACAGAGTCGCGGTTAAGGAGATATTCGAAGTGCTCCTTTCAGCGAGCACTGACTGCCTCTCTGTCCTTGATGAGTACCTCGCTGTTCTTGGCCCGCAGTGGGGTAGGGCCTTGGGTGCTTGGGCCATAGATGGTCTTGACTGCGCTAAAGAATCCACGCACGTCGTGGTTGTCGGCTAGCTGCTGGATGTCCTGCGCTTTCTCCACCCACCATCTGTTCTTTAGGTCGCAAGTTTTTTTTGGACCTCGGCCTTCAGGCTTCTGTAGAGCTGCTTTCTTGCTCTTGAGTTCTGTTGCTTTTTCCAGATCAGGAATGCCTTGCGCTTGCGGCTTATTAGCTCCTGGATCTCCTGGTCATTCTCGTTGAACCAGTCTTGGTGTTTCCTGGTCGAGTGACCGAGCGTCTCTTCACAGGTGCTGATTATGGAGGCCTTGAGTGCAGATCTGGGGGCTAATTAACAATCTACATTAACTGAATGGAAATTCAGCTGAATGAAAACTCCACTTTTTGTACCATTGCTTTCGTTAATAATAAAAGAAAGGAAATCACATTCGTTGGAATCAAAAAATACTTTTCATTTCATATTATTTCATAAAATCTCCCATGATGTGCTTATAATAGCAACTGATTAATTTCCTGTCCGTGCTTTTTAATTTAATATTAGCTGACAGTGAGTAATTTTCCAATATTGAACTGTCCCAGGACCTCACTCACCACGTGATAAACTCACTTAACAACTCTTGGCACTAATGGGGGGAAGGACCCTTCAGCAGCGCTATTTAAAGGGCTTATCTACTACATACCGTCAGTTGCTGGTTTATTCTTTTCGGCTATTGGTTAACTTCTCAGCATTTTTTGCCTGTTTTCTGATATAAAACTGAATTCTGACTTCTGAGAATATTTTGCTGTTGCTGCATTGTGTTTACATAGAATTACATAGAATATACAGCATAGAAACAGGCCATTTGTCCCAACCAGTCCATACCTGCGTTTATGTTCCACTCGAGCCTCCTTCCATCCTTCCTCATCTAAGTCTATCGGCATAACCCTCGCTTCCCTTCTCCATCATATGCTTACCTAGCTTCCCCTTAAATACATCTATACTATGCGCATCAACCACTCCCTGTGGTAGCGAGTTCCACATTATCACCACTCCCTGGGTAAAGATGTTTCTTCTGAATTCCCTATTTGGTGTCTTGGTGACTATCTTATATTGATGGCCTCTAGTTTTGCTCTTCCCCACTGTTTTAAAGACCTCTATTAAGTTACCCCTCAGCCTACTCTTTTCAAGAGAAAAGAGACCCAGCCTGCCTTCATCAGCCACTCTGGTTTCTAGCCTTTCTTAGAGCAGGGACTCGTGGCTAAGATTATCCTTCAGAAAACCCCATTAGTCCAACCTATTACTTGAAGAATTCACCTCGTACTAGATTACCTCCCATTTTTAAGAATGAACTTTTTTGCTGGGTCCACGAGAAGATTTCAAGGGGCCTGCCAGAGAATTTCCATTTTTCTTGGGGCGGGGCCTATCTGGGGAAGTCCGTGGCTGGGGGTGGGCCATTGGTTGGGTTGATGGACCGATTGCTCGGGAGGTTGTAGTTGGACGGGGACGGAGCAGTTCAGCGACCTGTGGGACGACATCAGGTAGATGCAGGCTGGGTCCGGGGGTGGCGACAGTGCGGGCTTGGCTGGGGTGCAAGGGTCTCTGGCTGCCCCAGGGCGTCTGTCTGGCTTCATTGGGCTGGGCGCTGGTTACTGAATCCGGACCCCAAACCCCAGGCCCTGGCTTGGTAATCCCCTGAAACCGTTACCGGGAGGCTCCGCTTGGTGGAGATATTCCTGGACTGTCTGGAGGTGCTTGGCCCGCAGCATTTCCAGAACCTTCTGTTTTCATTAAAGCCCAGTAACTGATTGTGTGACTGGAACTTGGAACCGACTCCCCCCTACCCCCGCCACAGACTGTGGGACAAACTGATCCCCCGCCAATTTTTATACAGATAAAATACTTGTGTTACATGGGCTCCGTGGAATTTTTATAACACGGGAGGGGAGGCCTCAGAAGCAAAAAGGCTGAGAACCCCTGTCTTAGAGGATTTGATGTGTACAGAACAGAAATGTTACACACCTACACTCAGCCCATTGTGCCTGTCTCTTCCATACGCTTTAAAATGTTTCCTTTTCTGATATTGCTGGACTTCCCTTTTAGAATTTATTAAGGATTCTGCTCCTGCCACAGTTTTGGTGGGCATTACATGTCTTCACAATCCTCTGTATAAAAAAAAAAACCTCCTAATATCTCCCTTAGTTCTTTTGGTGGTAAAAGAAAGGATTTTAATTTATAGAGCGACTTTCACGATCTCCGGGCATCCCATAGAGCTTCACAGGCAATAAAGTACTTTTGAAATGTAGTCATTGTTGTAATGTAGGAAATGTGGCAGCCAATTTGTGCACAGCAAGGTCCCACAAACAGCAATATAATAATGATCAGGGAATCTGTTTTAATAATGTTGGCTGAGAGATAAATATTGGCCAGCACACTGGAGAGAACTCCCCCGCTCTTCTTTAAAACAGTGTCATGGGGTCTTTTACATCTACAAAAAGGCAAATGGAATGTTGTCCTTTATTGCAAGGGGGCTGGAGTATAAAAGCAGGGAAGTCCTGCTACAACTGTACAGGGTATTGGTGAGACCACACCTGGAGTACTGCGTACAGTTTTGGTCTCCTTATTTAAGGAAGGATATACTTACATTGGAGGCAGTTCAGAGACGATTCACTAAGTTAATTCCAGAAATGAGGGGGTTGACTTATGAAGAAAGGTTGAGCAGGCTGGGCCTATACTCATTGGAATTTAGAAGAATGAGAGGTGATCTTATTGAAACATAAGATACTGAGGGGGCTCGACAAGGTAGATGCAGAGAGGATGTTTCCCCTCGTGGGGAAATCTAGAACTCGGGGGCATAGTTTCAGAATAAAGGGTCGCCCTTTTAGAACTGAGATGAGGAGGAATTCCTTCTCTCGGAGGGTTGCAAATCTGTGGAATTCTCTGCCCCAGAGAGCCATGGAGGCTGGGTCATTAAATACATTTAAGGTGGAGATAGACAGATTTTTGCAAGACAAGGGAGTGAAGGGTTATGGAGAGCGGGCTGGGAAGTGGCTTTGAGCCCTAGATCAACCATGATCTTATTGAATGGCGGAGCAGGCTCGAGGGGCCAAGTGGCCTATTCCTGCTCCTATTTCTTATGTTCTTATGTACCTGAGACAGCACCTTCGAGTGTCAGCAGATCTTTTACTCAAGTCCCTTGTAGTGGGACTTGAACCCACAACCTTTCTGACTCAGAGGTGAGAGTGCTACCACTGAGCCACGGCTGATACCTAAATAAAATTATGCTGACTAATTGCTGACCCAGTGGCTAGTGGAAAAAGGCTTCCCCTTTTTACCTTATTAAAATCCCTTATAATTTTGACCACCAGTGTCAGAGCTCCTCTTCATCTCTATTCTAGTAAAAAGAACCCAATCTCTCCTCACAATAAAAGCCTCTGATCCCTAGTAACATCATAGTATATCTGTACCTTTCCAGAGAAATGGGGTATAAGTTAGTCTTGGGCAGTAGTGCCGAATGGGTGATAGCTAAGTCAATGGTCAAGAAAATCGGATGGAGATATTCTGTGTTTTTGGTGGCATTGGTTGAGAGGGGAATGAAGGCCAGGACACCAGAGGGATTTCTTACCTTTATTCAAATAGTTCACCTGATCAGAATGATTGGGCCTTGGTTTAATATCTCATATACAATGTGGCATGTCCAACAATGCAGCATTCCCAGTATTCGAGTATATAGTGAGCCTGGAGCCTTGAATATACAAACTTCTGTCTCAGAAGATGGATTTATAAAGGGTAAGTCATGTCTAACGAACCTAGTTGAATTTTTTGAGGAGGTAACAAATGTGGTAGATAAAGGAGTTTCTATGGCTGTTATTTATATGGACTTCCAGAAGGTATTCAACAAGGTTCCATATAAGAGACTGTTAACAAAAAGGAGAGTGCACGGAATTGGAGGCAACCTATTGGCTTGGCTAAGGAAGGTAGGTTAGGAGGTAGGAGATAGAGTAGGGATAATAGGTATGTATTCCAATTGGCAGGATGTGACTAGTGGTGTCCCCCGGGGATCTGTACTGGGGCCGGAGCTTTTCACTATATTTATAAATGAATTTGATGAAGGAATAGAGACCCGTACATCTAAGTTTGCTGACGACACTAAGTTAGGTTTCACAGTAAATAGCGTAGATGGGAGCAGAAAGTTGCAAAGAGACATTGACAGATTAAGTGAATGGGCAAAACTGTGGCAGATGTGGAAAGCGTGAGGTCATCCACTTTGGACCTAAGAAACATAGATCAGAGTATTTTCCAAATGGCGAGAAACTAGGAAGTGTGGATAAGCAGAGAGATTTAAGGGTCCAAGTACAAAAATCTCTAAAAGCTAGTGGACAGGTACAAATTTTTTTTTAAATGCTGATGGAATGTTGACCTTTATGTCAAGAGAGCTGGAATACAAAGGGGTGGAAGTTATGCTATAGCTGTACAGAGCTCTGGTGAGACCCCATCTGGAGTATTGCGTTCAGTTCTGGGCACCGCACCTCAGGAAGGATATATTGACCTCGGAGGGGGTGGAGTGCAGATTCACCAGACTGATATCGGGGCTAAAGGGGTTAAATTATGAGGACAGGTTACATAGACTAGGTTTGTATTCCTTTGAATATAGAAGATTAAGGGGTGATCAAGATGATTAAAGGATTTGATAGGGTAGATCAAGAGAAACTATTTCCTCCGGTGGGAGAGTCCAGAACAGGGAGGCATAACCTTAAAATTAGAGCTTGGTCGTTCAGGGGTGATATCAGAAAGCACTTCTTCACACAAAGGGTAGTGGAAATCTGTAACTCCTCCAAAATGCTGTTGAGGCAACATCAATTGAAAATGTCAAAACTGAGATTGATAGATTTTTGTACATCAAGGGTTATGGAACCAAAGCAGTTAGATGGAATTAAGATACAGATCAGCCATGATCTAATTGAATGGCGAAACAGGCTCAAGAGACTGAATGGCCTAATCCTGTTCCTATTTTACCATGAGTTGCATGAGTTTTCCAAATTTGAATTAGATTGGTTGAAGACTCCCATTAAAATTAATTTCCTGTTCTCATATACCCTTCCTATCTCTTCATAGAGCAAATTGTCTTCCTTCTTTTAAATTTATTCGTTCATGGGATGTGGATGTCACTGACAAGGCCAGCATTTATTGCCCATCCCTAATTGCCCTTGAGAAGGTGGTGGTGATCCACCATTTCAGAGGGACCCATTGCTGTGGGTCTGGAGTCATATATAGGCCAGACTAGGTAAAGACAGTAGATTTCCTTCCCTAAAGGACATTAGTGAACTAGATGGGGTTTTACAACAATCTGGTAGTTTCATGGTCATCATAACTAATACTAATTTTTTACTCCAAATTTTTTAACTTTTAATTAACTGAATTTATTTCCATTGCTGCCATGGTGAGATTTAAACTCACGTTTGTGATTATTAGTCCAGGCCTCTGGATTACTAGTTCCAGTAGACATAACCACTATGCTACCGTTCCCATTCTTATGTTGATCTGGTGGTTGATAACATGCCCCTAGTGTTAGCTTGTATTTTTCACATTTATAAATGTCCAACCAAAGTGCTTCATTTTGTAGCATTCTACCTCACATAGGATGAACTTCTTTTACCTCCCAGCTCTCCCTGTCATATAGAGGGACACCATCTTACTTTTTGTCAACTTTGATTTTTCTGAACACTCTGAACCTGTCTGATCCTGGGAGATTCTTCACTTCATAGAAACACTGGAGGAAGAATTGAGTCGCGCCCCCTTTGGGACGCTAACTTCGCAGGCCCGAAAAAATTAGCGCCCCCCGCAGCTGAAATTCATCGGTAGCGCCCCAAGAGGGAAACGGGGCGCTACTAGAAGTGCCCCACCTCCCTCTTGGGGCGCTGCGAGGGAATATCGCGGCGCTATATGCCGCAGCATGGACGGCAGGCCTTCCTTCCCTTCTTAAAGGGGAGGGGTCTTGTGCAGCGCGACCCGGGGCCCAGCTGGACCACCAGGGATCAGAGTGGCGGCAAAAGAGCCCGGCACTCAAGAGAAGTGCCGGGCTCACAGAATGCAGCCGGCACTCCGTGAGGGGGCTACAGAGGAGGCCAGGGACGGCAACGGGGGCAAGTACTGGCAGGCGGCCAGCAACAAAAATGGCTGCTCGGCACCTCGCCTTTAATTAGCGCCGCCTCAGCCACAGGTAGGCCCCTCTGACCCCGTCGGGCATAGCATCCGGCGGTAAGTCAGGGGGCGCTACCGAAGATCACGGCCAGGGCATGAGCGGGGCACTGCGCACGGCGATGACTTCATCGCCAGCGGTGCAGCGCCGCAGGGCGCTAACGGTTACCACCGCTGCTAACCTCCCGCTGAATTTTGCGGGAGGCGTTGGCGGCGCTGCACCCGGGCGCTAGTTGCTTTGCGCGCCGTTATCGCCCTCGTAGGGCTAACGGGAGGTGCAAAACAACCAAATTTTTCTCCCACTAATTGCAAAATTAAAAAAAAACTTTTTAACCACGTTTTGCCAGGCTTACTATTTGACAGAATGCAGGACCAGAAACATGGTGAAGGAAAGCACCCTGCCATCAACATGCAGTTTTTCAGAACAATGGCTAATGAAGCTTTGTTTCATTGCTCATCCATAAGACTTGCACATTTATCATTGTGCTAACTATCTTATGGTAACAATCCCGTTACTGGCCCGGAATACATTGCATACAAAATAAAAATTATTTAGGATTCTGCATTGATTATTTTTGCTTCCTCAGCAAACTACATCTTTTTACCAAATAATCAGGGATTTGAGCTAATAAGTGAATAAGAAAGGACTTTCAAATGCTGCAAAAGGATGTAAATGGGGAAAATCCTGTTAAAGTGGAAGGATGAACAGGATATGCCTGAAAACAATATAAATGGCCAGAGTTTTATATGTGAAATTAAGTTCACAATAACAGTGCAGCTAAATACCTAGCACCTGATTGTTCTGTGTAAGTAACACCCTGATTATAGATGCATTGTTAGCAACCCAGGATTAAAAGTCGATGCACACATTTCAGTCCATACTACAATGTTCTGAGAAACTTGTTTATCTGCTATAAACTGCCAAATGATATTCAATATGTAAAAAGTAAAAATAAAATGGCAGATTCAATGCAGTGGCGATAAGACAGTTTCCATTTTTTTCAAATGATGCACAATATTTTGGTGAGAGGGTCTTGCAATCTTTGTCAAAATGCTGAACATCATGAAGGGAAACAATTTATCCTGACCAAGATTTATTTCCCTCGAATTATTCCTTAAATCTTGTCTGTTTCAACAAACAGTTTCCGATTGTTCTAGTGGTGCAGTGTGTTAGCAAGTTGATTTACTGTGCTGTGGATAGGGTTGCTAACTCTGGTTGGACGTATCCCTGGAGGTTCCATCACATGACCTCCCGTCTCCAACCGCCCCGCCCCCCCACGTTCCTGTCATTGGTCACCCAACATGTCCAACCTCATGGCACACCGCCTTCCCAGGCCAATTGGAAAGCGAACAGATTCATTGTTAGCTGATTGGATGATTCACAACTGTCAATCAAATAACCTTTTCCTATGTTCAATATATTTATAGCTAATCAACAAAACTGCTCAAAGCAGATGAAAAAGACGCACAATTTTTTTATTGCCCCTGTTATTTTTCCCCTGGGTTGCTCAGAGCAGTGTCCTGGAGATTATTCTTTAATTCCTGGAGACTCCAGGCCAATCCTGGAGGGGTGGCAACCCTAGCTGTGGAGCGCTAGAAAATAGGCTTTTGCACCAAGATTCCCCACTCAGAGTGCAAGGCAAATTTGGGTGCATTTACACTACAAGTTTACCATCAGTGTGAAGTGGTTCAAATTGACAGTAAACCTGGAGTGTAACTCAGGTAGCTGACTTACAGAAGTAAGTCAGAGTGGAACTCTATCATCCAGGGGTTTCACTATTTCGATCTGGTTTTAAATGAGGCCCTAAATCCGGATTTATACTCTAACTGCAGCATTGGTGCAAAGTGAAACCGCTTCATATTGACGTTACAATGAATGCACCATTAATGAACAGGAACTAGCCTGGTCTCAGAATTGTGGAATTGGCTATATTCCATACAATCGACTCTCCGAAGCCAAATTCCAGCTCAGTTCAGAGTTGAGGCTACTTTATAGGTTTAAGTCCACAGGAATAAGTCCTCTCTCTAACAATTAAAAATAATAGTGATCAAATTTAAGTTTAACATGGGAAGAAGTAAGATAAATAATTGGCAAATGAGTTATGGAACCTTCTGTGCTGAAGACTCATGATCATGTGGCAGAGCTTAAGATTAGCCAATCTATTTCACATAGAGCCCCTAACAGCCATCAGAAGAAGAGACTTTGAACCTGTCTTTGCTTACTTCATTTAACTCCAGGACCCAGAGGTAAAAGAAATGTCTTACAAACCATCATCACATTCATAGTCCTAATAAAATTGTATGTGCAAATTCCTGCAATTATTATTGCATTTTATAAATTTATTCTCAGTATGTGGGCATTCCTAGTTGCCCTGAGTGGGTGGTGATGGGCCTTTGTCCTGAACTGCTGCAGTTCTTGTGGTGATGGTGCTCTCATGATTGTTTTAGGTAAGGAATTCCAGGATATTGATGCAGCGACGATAAAGGTGTGAGTTGGAGTGATACCTGGAGCTGATGATGTTCTCATGATATTGCTGCTTTTGTCCAGAGGTCACGGGGCTGGGAGATGCTGTTGAAATAAGCTTGGTGAGTTTCTGCAGTACATACTGCAGCCACAGTATGCCTGTATTGGGTGGATATTAAGTCCAGTGGCAGGATGATGTTGAGCTTCTTGAGTGCAAGTGGGCAAGTGGTGAATATTTATACTGCACTGTGTTCCTTTAGATTCATTTAGGTTCATTATTATTTCTTACTTTGGCCAATATTTTTGTGCAGATGCAAATGTACATCATCTTAACTTTCTTTTGGGGCCAGAGCCAATGTTTTAGATGCCTTTCAGAACTTAGCCCAAGGTAGGAAATCTGGAGCTGTCGAGATAATTTTGGCTGGACCTGAAATTTTCATTGGCTTTGGGACCAAACAGACGGCTGTGGAATTGACTATATTCCATACAATCGATTCTCCAAAGCCAAATTCCAGCTCAGTTCAGAGTTGAGGCTACTTTATTGGTTTATACTTCCCTTTTCCACGGGAATTCTGCGACTGACAGTGAAAATAACCAGTAATATGGTGTTGAAGTGTCAGCCACAATATCAGTTGGAATTGCTGTTGTCTAAAGGAATGACATCCATAGGAAACTACCAGGGAAACAGTGTGGAATCAAAAAGTGATTCATTTTAAAATGGCTGTAAATTTGTTTTAGCTGGTTTGGTTGATTAGCTCCAACCCTTGTTGTTTTTGTTCATTTTGAATTATTAATGGTTCTAGTTTTCTTTTTTGTTTATCGCAACTTAATATGCGAATGATTAATGTGCTCAGGAAATTTTTGAGTGTCAGTCTTGGCTCAGCGATAGCACACTCGCTGCTGAGTCAGAAAGACATTGGCTCAAGGCCCACTCCGGGACTTAAGTGCATAATCTCAGCTGACGCTCCAGTGCAGTACTGAGGGAGTGCTGCACTGTTGCAGATGCCATCTTTTGGATAGGACATTAAACCTGTAAAGTCTGTGGGTTGTTTAGTTAATTAATACACAGACTACCAGAGTAACTTAAAACAGGACTTTACTATTCGAAGGTCAGGGCGAATCTGCCCAATAAATCCTGACACAACACTTATATACTGGTGTGGTCACCGTCGGTATTACAGTATACAGAAGCCAAACAAAGTAGTGCCACACCTAAAATAGTTCTCTTAAAGGTGAACGGTTACATACAATAGTTCTCTTAAAGGTAGACGGGTACATACACTACAATCCTCCCTTTTTAGCTTACAACATACTTATTCCCCATTAAACATAACATATAATCAACTTCATGTAAAACAATTCACAGATATAGTCTCTGCAGGAAACAGTTCACAGATTCAGTCTCTGCGGGAACAGTTCACAGATTCAGTCTCTGGTCTTGACTCGGTCCGAACAACATCTCTGTGGTGTAGCCGGTTCACATTTCTAGCGTGACTCATCCAATAGTCTTTCCCTTGACTTAACAGCTTGAACTTCCGTCCTGCTGAACCAGCAGTGCTGACTTTTACAAACAGCTGGACTGCCTTGGTAATTTTTCCTACTTTCCAACTGATTTGGCCCCCTTCGTAGGGCCCACGTGCATGATCTGATAGAAGTGATAATGATTTAGATGGTTATCGTCTTCTGCTTCGTCTTTTTCTTTTCTGCTTCTTGGAGACTCTCGGGGCTCCCTTATCCGCTGCCAGCTGTAGCGCCACCATCTCCCTATGTTCCTTAGACTTTAAGTGCTTCATCCTGATTTCTGCACTTTGGGAGTTTTCATCACAAGCTGGGCAGACCAAGTCATCGTAATATTCCGTGTCACTCAACAGGTCATGGTAATATTCGGTGTCGTCCTGAGCTAGTCTAGCGAGAGGGCCTGCTACTTCTTCCTTACCCAACTGGACGTTAGCCGACTGTTGTTCCCTCCCTAGACATCTTTCCTGAAGAGACTTCTTCATGCGTTCATATTCATCCCGCTCTTCCTGGGTTTCCTGCCAATCCTTCACTAATGACCTCATTTGTGATTCCAATACTTCCCCTTCCATCGGGGATTGATTGATCGGGCTATTCAATCCTTCTACTGGAGCAGCTGTTTCAACATTCTGTAGTTCACATTGACGTGATTCAGCGTACTTTCGGCAGCCCCGTAAAATCTGTGTTGCAACCTCAACTATTCCCCAAACTTTTGAGAGCTCCGAACCCCTTCCCTTTGAAGATTGAAGCTCGTGTTCAAATGGTTCCCATTGCAGAGTCTTGTCTCTCAGCATATGAAGGAGTTGGCTGACCGTTAACTCTTCCACGGGGACCCTGTGGATCAGAGTCTTCTCCATTTCGTCCACCTTTTCCTCCAATGCTTTCACCTTTTTTTCCTCTTGTACTTTGGCTTTAAGTGCTCGGAGAAGTTGCGCCTTGATGCTCTCTAGCTCATGTTCAGGGGCCATTCTTACAGTCTCTGTGTTTCCTACAGTTGCCTTTTCTTTCACTGAAAGAATTCCCAGTTGAATCTGTTCTTCAAGTTGTTGAACCTCGGTCATTGTCACCTCATATTTGTCTTGGGTTTCCTTCAATATTTTTATGAGTTCTTGGACATCTTGACTTTCATGTTCTGCCATGTCTTTCACCTCTAATTTCTCATCTATGGATGGAACTTCTACCGATGAGTCTGTCTTGGCCTTGAGCTCATCAAGAATTTCCTGCAGCCTTTGGACTTCTTGCTCATGTTCAACCTTTAGTTGCTCATAAGCTTCCACTGAAACTAGCTTTTCGGAGGTTGCCGAGTTAACCCCCTCCAGGATTGTAGCCTGGGCCTGTTCATACTGTTCCTTCAACTTCTCAAACTCTGCTTGTAAGGAGTCGTAGAGAAGAACTGGAATAAAATCCTGGCTTCCTGAAGATTCCTCTTCATTTGCTTCTTTCTGCAAATATTCTAACTCCTGAACATCATAAGGGAGATGTGATCGGTGATTGGTCACGATGGCTCTATGGTCGCTCTCTGCTTGAGCTAGCTGCTTCTGTTGTCTTTCCAGATTCTCCCATTCGGTGTCATAGAACTTTTTCATTGTTTTCATCTCTTGTACGAGACGGTAACTCAATTGTTCTAATTGTTGTCGTAATTTGAAATAAAGTTGGGTCCGAGCTCGGTGTTCTTCCATCATGGATATGTCCTTAAACTGAACAGACTCAGAATTCTCTGTCAAACTATGTTGTCGTTGTTCGGTGGAGATCTGTTCTGAAACTTTGTTCTTCTCTGGAGCATAAGCCTTTCTGCATGCCTTCGTTTTTCCAACCTTAGTCGGCAAGTCCATTTTAGCCTTGTCTTTCACATTTGGGTTGGTCTTATCGTCATCCGATTCAGAATCTGAGCTGATTGTCTGCACCGAGTCCTCACTCGTTATGGCTTTTAGATAGTGCCATTCCATGTCTATTTTCTTGATCCACTCCCATCCTAGAAGTGGTGGTCCTCCCTCAGGTAGTACGTATAAGTTCATTCTTGGGTGTTCTTTACCCCTATCTCTCACCTTGACTCTTATCTTTCCCATGGGGTATACTTTATGCCCCGTGTATGTCTGCAATACGAACTTGGTATCTCTTAAGGGTATATGTGAGAATAGCTGGTGGTAATCCCTTCGATTTATGACTGATAGAGCTGATCCAGTGTCCAACTCCATTTTCACTTGGACTCCAGCTATTTTTAGCATGACCCAGATAGTTTGTAGGTCAGCTTCCTTACTCACATTGTGAATTCTCAGACTACCCAGCTCCTGGCCGTTTGGGTCTGAGTCCGAATTCTGTTCATCTGAACTCTTCTCAGCCACCTTGTGTACCTTGTTGTACTTTTCCTGTGATGGCTTCCTTTGGTTGTTGGTCCTTTGGTTGTTGGTCTTCTTCCCTGACCGGCATACCTTAGCTATGTGCCCCAGTTTGCCACATTTCCTACATTCCTGGTTCTTAAACCAGCATTGGTTCTGGTCGTGTGTTGTCTTCCCACAACGATAACATTTTGTTGTTGTCGAGGTAATTTGATCCACACTGAGTGCCGCTGTCTTTAGCTGCATTTCCGCAGTTCCCTTCGCTGCGGCTTTGTGCGATGCTGCAATAAGGACAGCCCTGTCAAGTGTAAGGTCGTTCTCTTCGAGTAGTCGCTTTTGCGTTCCTTCCTTTGCCAATCCGCACACGAACTTGTCTCGCAATGCCTCTGTCAGATTCCCTCCAAACTGGCAGTATTTCGCTAGTCTATGCAGTTCGACAAGTATTCTGCGTTGCTTTCGTCTTTCCGTTGCGTTCTCGCATAGAATTTGAATCGTTCCGCCAACATCAACGGTGTGGGGTTCAAGTGATCCTTCAGAACAGCCACAATATCATCGAAAGTCTGATCCGCCGGTTTAGCTGGTGATAGTAGATGCTTCAAGAGCCCGTATGTCTTCGCGCCCATCGAGTTTAGCAAGGTTATAGCTTTGTCATCTTCTTCTATTTTATTGGCCTCACAATAGATCTCAATGCGTTCCACATACGTGGCCCAGTCTTCTACCTCGGAATTAAAATCGTTGATGTTACCACGCTTAGGCATCTTCCTCTCTTCCTGATAAACACCACGAATTATTTCTTTAAAATTTTTTTTTTCAAGATGGCGGTTCCCGCGAAAATGGCGGTTTCCTGCGCTTATCTTCTCTCCCTGCCCACTTCAATGGCGGTTTCCCGCTTCTGTCTTCTTCCCCGCCTAATGGCGGCTTCCCGCGTTTCTTCCCTGGCGGGAGGGGTACACTTTCCCCATGGGCGACGGCCGCTGGCTTTCAGGTTCACAGCCTGCGCGTCGGCTTCAGTGCTTTCCCTTTTCTCGGCAGGGCAACCGGTGCTGGGTACACCCCGTTGACGGCGAACAGTTTCAGCCGCTGGACTGGCTCTCGCTCAGTCTCCCTTGCTCGGGCTCTGTCTCTCTCCCGCTCGCTCGGCTCTACCGGCGCTGGGTACACCCCGTTGACGGAGAACAGTTTCAGCCGCTGGACTGGCTCTCGCTCAGTCTCCCTTGGTCGGCTCTGCCTCTCCCGCTCGCTCGGCTCCCAATCGCGCCTCCCAGCCCTCTCGCAGTCCGGTGCTTCCCTCCCCGGCTGCGGCTGAGTTTATCTCTTCCCGCGCCTACGTTCCCGGTCGCAGCGCTTCGTGGCTTCGGTCGCTGCCCGGCCTTTTTCACCGGTCGCGGTCTAGCTGTCTCACGACGCCGTTGCGTCCCCCAGCCTGTCTGTACCGCGGCTTCCTTGCTCCACGCTGCCCCAGTCTCAGCGCCTCTGGACCCGACTTCTGTCCGGCTCCTTTCCCCCTCGACCGTGGTCGAGTGCACCGCCTTTATCCTCCGGTTATTCTTTTTACTTTCCCTTACTCACAGTCACCGTGGCCGCCTTGCTTCTCGTGCTGATCGGCTCACTCCTCACCGTGGCAGAAGGGACAGTCAGTGCCTGTTGCTGATGGAAGTCTTTGGCCTAGAAATTGGGTTCTGGTCTTGCCAGGGCTGTAGCGCCAGAAAGTTTGCGCCAGCGGTAATGCGGCAGCGCGCGATGAAAATTCGGGTGCGCCGGGCCCAGACGGCGGCGGGCGCTAAAACCCTCCTTTAGCGCCTCAAAACGGGCGTGAACTTGGGTTTCCCGGTGCTAATCCCCCACTGCGGCACCCGATGCGGTGCGGCAGGCGGGGGAACTGCAGGCCTCCTCCTCCTGTTAAGGAGGAGCTGCCTGCAGCCGACAACTGTCCGGCGGATTGACCCGACATCTGAGCCCGGCACCTCGGGGAAGTGCCGGGCTCGCATGAGACACTGATCAGGGCCGCGGGGGGGGAATGCAGGAGTCCGGGAAGGGAGGTGCGGGCAGGCGGCCGCCGGGAACGTGGCCGGCCGCCGCTCCACCTTATGCACACTGGGGGAAGACTCTGTTGCTAGAGTCTTAGTTGCACCTGCCACGGGCGAGGCGGGCGCAACTGAATTTCGGCTTGGGGCCGGGTTACCACGGCAACCGGGACGCTACGCACACCGATGACGTCATCGGTGCCGGCGCAGCGCTACCGGTGCAATGCCGATTTAGGGCCCCAGGGAATTTCTCAACTGGCCATAACTCCGGCGCTAGGCCCTCTAGCGCCTCAAATGCGGCGCTAAGCCTACCGAATTTCTAGGCCTTTGTCTCTAAATTCTTCCTCCTTTCTAGTTCTGCAGCCTCGAGTTTTCTCCCAGCAGAACGACGAGGGCGGTTGCCTCTTCTCGACGCTCGTTAACTGCTTCGGAAGTATTGTTGCCGCAGGGTACGATCGGACTCGTCGCCACTGTAAAGTCTGTGGGTTGTTTAGTTAATTAATACACAGACTACCAGAGTAACTTAAAACAGGACTTTACTATTCGAAGGTCAGGGCGAATCTGCCCAATAAATCCTGACACAACACTTATATACTGGTGTGGTCACCGTCGGTATTACAGTATACAGAAGCCAAACAAAGTAGTGCCACACCTAAAATAGTTCTCTTAAAGGTGAACGGTTACATACAATAGTTCTCTTAAAGGTAGACGGGTACATACACTACAAAACTGAGGTGCTATCTGCCCTCTCAGTGGGCGAGGCTGAAAGCATTGTGGATGGTGGTATACTCATACCTAATCCTCCTTCTCACATCCCACTTCCCCCTCATCCAAAAATTTCTTTTCACTTACAAGCTGCTGATGGTGTAAGCATGCACATCTTGCTTCCCCCCTACGCCCCCTCACCAAAACCTGATCCTTTTGCCGTTCTCCTTTCAGAAGCCCAAGAAATGCCAGCAGCCCAGCCCGTGCAGGAAGAAGTAGAGGAGGAGAGTGACGTAGAAGAAGAGGCACCGCCACTCGATCTGACATCTCAAGCACCAGCTCAGAAAATGGCACTGTGCGATCTTTAGAGGGTAGTATAGAGGCCGGATTTGCACGTGGTGAGTCACTTGGCATGAGTGAGCTGCAGCCAGGCCAGGGAGAAAGGATAGTGCAAATGCCAGCTCCCCGGAGGGTGAGGCCGCATACGAGTTCTGCTGCACAGGACTTGGATGAGGACTTCGATGGGATGGCCTTCCGAAGAAGGGTGATGTGCATGCACACAGAAATGCTTGGCAGGCTTGCCAGAGAGCCTCTTGTCAGTGTCAAGTAGCATTGAGGAGTCCGGCTCCAACATTTCATGGGGCTTTGAGCAGAGCTTGGGGTCCATGATTTCCAGGATTTCCATTCGAGCAGTTGTGGACCCAACCATGATGCTCGGTGAGATGGGCAATGTCGCAGCTTCCATTGCAGCACAAACGGAAGCGACCCAATGTCTGAGTGCTGCAGTGAAAGCTCAGACTGCTGCCATGTAGTCTCAGCTTGCTGCCACTCAAGATCAGACTGCTATCATGCAGGCTTAGCTTGCTGCCACTCAAGATCAGACTGCTGCCATCATGGCTGTGCTTACAAGTGTGGAAAGGGGGTTGTAGGGTCTCACATCAGTCCCAAAATCTGTCCTTCAGCAGATGGCTAGGAATGCTGAGGCTCCGCCCCGGGGGAGTGGCAGTGGCTCTGTAGAACAAGAACCTGCTGTCCTCTCTCAGGATGACAGCATTCGTACTTCCACCACTGCCAGTGCCATTGCAGTTGCCTGTCAGTCAGCTAGCCCAGACTGCTGCCGTAGTCTACAGCTGGGCCTTCTAGGACCAGAGCTGCTTGAGGTCATCCTGCAAGGCCATCTGCAGTGTCCCCCACTGAAAGTCAGCAATCTTCCACCAGCCATGCTACAGCGACTGGGGTAGTACTGCGTAGGAGCACTAGAATAGGTAAAGGAACACGAAAGATAGACACTAAGGGAATGCACAAGGGTGATTAGTTGACTTTGTAATGTAATATTGGAATTAATCATTTATAAATTATGTTTGGAATGTTTGTTTTGTTTTGTGGTGGCTCTCATTTCAGCATTGTGTCCAAGAGGACACTGTGATGTTCCGTGACTGAGGGAGGGTAAGGTGGGGATGTGTTGAGCAACGGAGATCTGGGGTTTCATTCAGGGGAATCAGAGTCTGATGATACGCTCATGGACAGCCCATCCGGAACGGGGATATGCAGACTGCCTCCTCCCTTCCTTCTCCTCCTCCTCCTCTTCCTCCTTTTCCTCCTCCTCCTCCTCCTCCTCCTGAGGTGGTCGCGGAATCTGTGGTGGCAAGGGCTATGCCCTCATGATGGCCAAGTTGTGGAAGATGCAGCAGACCACCACAAATTTGGGACACCCGCTCCGGTGAGTACTGGAGAGCTCCTCTCAAGTGGTCAATGCAGCAGAACCATTGCTTGAGCACCCCGATGTTCTGCTTGATGAGGTTCCTTGTGGCATCCTGGCTATCATTAGATGATTGCTGGTCATGAGTGGTGGGGTTGTGGAGTGGAGTCATCAGCCAAGTGTAGAGCGGATAAGAACATAAGAAGTAGGAGCAGGAGTAGGCCAGTCAGCCTTTCGAGCCTGCTCCGTCATTCAATAAGGTCATGGCTGATCTTTTACCTCAACTCCACCTTCCCGCATGATCCCCATATCCCTTGATTCCCTTAATATCTAAAAATCTATCGATCTCTGTCTTGAATATACTCAACGGCTGAGCATCCACAGCTCTCTGGGGGAGAGAATTACAAAGATTCACAACCATGTGATTGAAGAAATTTCTCCTCATCTCATAGAAACATAGAAGATAGGAGCAGCAGTAGGCCATTCGGCCCCTCGAGCCTGTTCCGCCATTTAATGAGATCATGGCTGATCATCCAAATTCAGTACCCTGTCCCTGCTTTCTCCCCATATCCCTTGATCCCTTTATCCTTAAGAAACATATCTAACTCCTTCTTGAATATATTTAATGAATTGGCCTCAACTGTCTTTTGTGGTAAAGAATTCCACAGGTTCACCACTCTCTGGGTGAAGAAATTCCTCCTCATCTCAGTCCTAAATGGCTTACCCCTTATCCTTAGACTGTGACTCCTGGTTCTGGACTCCCCCGCCATCGGGAACATCCTTCCTGCATCTAGTCTGTCCAGTCCTGTTAGAATTTTATAAGTTTCAATGAGATCCCCTCTCATTCTTCTAAACTCTAGCGAATATAAGCCTAATTGATCCAATCTCTCCTCATACGTCATTCCTGCCATCCCAGGTATCAGTCTGGTGAATCTTCGCTGCACCCTCTCCATGGCGAGAACTTCCTTCCTCAGATAAGGTGACCAAAACTGCACACAATACTCAAGGTGTGGTCTCACCAAGGTCCTGTACAACTGCAGCAAGACATCCTTGCTCCTGTACTCGAATCCTCTCGCTATGAAGGCCAACATACCATTTGCCTTCTTAACCGCCTGCTGCATCTGCATGCTTACCTTCAGCGACTGGTGCACAAGGACATCCAGGTCTTGTTGCACTTCCCCTTTTCCCAATCTATTGCCGTTCAGATAATAATCTGTCTTCCTGTTTTTGCCACCGAAGTGGATAACCTTGCATTTATCCACATCATACTGCATTTGCCATGCATCTGCCCAATCACCCAACACGTCCAAATCATACTGGAGTTTCTCTGCATCCTCCTCACAGCACACACGCCCACCCAGCTTTTTGTCATCTGCAAACTTGGAGATATTACATCTAGTTCCCTCATCTAGATCATTTATATATATTGTGAATAACTGGGGTCCTAGCACCGATCCCTGTGGTACCCCACTAGTCACTGCCTGCCACTCGGAAAAAGACCCATTTATTCCAACTCTTTGCTTCCTGTCTGCCAACTAGTTCTCTATCCAAGACAGTATCTTACCCCCAGTCCCATGTGCTTTAACTTTGCATGCTAATCTCTTATGCGGGACCTTATCGAAAGCCTTCTGAAAGTCCAAATACACCACATCCACTGGTTCTCCCTTATCTATTCCACCAGTTACATCCTCAAAAAATTCCAGTAGATTAGTCAAGCATGATTTACCTTTTGTAAATCCATGTTGACTTTGTCCGATCCTGTCACTGTTTTCCAAATGCTCTGCTATTACATCTTTTATAATGGACTGTAGCATTTTCCCCACTACCGGTCTATAATTCCCTGTTTTCTCTCTACCACCTTTTTTAAATAGTGGGGTTACATTAGCTATCCTCCAATCCATGGGAACTGTTCCAGAGTCTATAGAATTTTGGAAGATGACCAGCAATGCATCTACTATTTCTAAGGCCACTTCCTTAAGTACCCTAGGATGTAGTTTATCAGGCCCTGGGGATTTATTGGCCTTCAATCCCACCATTTCCCTACAAATAATGATTTCATTCAATTCCTCCCTCTCATTAGACCCTATGTTCCCCGACATCTCTGGGAGGTTATTTGTGTCCTCCTTTGTGAAGACAGAACCAAAGTATGTATTTAATTGGTCAGTCATTTCTTTGTTCCCCATTATAAATTCCCCTGATTCTGACTGCAAGGGACCTACACTTGACTTCACCAATCTTTTTCTCTTCACATATATATAGAAGCTTTTACAGTCAGCTTTTATGTTCCCTGCATACTTACTCATAATCTATTTTCCCCCTCTTAATTATTCCCTTTGTCCTCCTTTGCTGAATCCTAAACTGCTCCCAATCCTCAGTTTTGCTGCTTTTTCTGGCCAAATTATATGTCCTCTCCTTGGATCCTATGCTATCCCTAATTTCCCTTGTTAGCCACGGTTGAGTCACCTTTTTTGTTTTATTTTTATGCCAAACAGGGATGAACAAATTCTATAGTTCATCCATGCGATCTTTAAATGTTTGCCATTACCTATCCACCATCAACCCTTTAAGTATCGTTTCCCAATCCACCCTAGCCAACTCGTGCCTCATAGCATCGTAGTTTCCTTTAGTTAAATTCAGGACCCTAGTCTCTGAGTCAACTACTTCACTCTCCATTTTAATGACTAATTCTATCATATTATGATCGCTCCTCCCCAAGGGGCCTCGCACAACAAGATTGCTAATTAATCCTTTCTCATTACATAATACCCAGTCTAAGATGGCCTGATCTCTAGTTGGTTCCTCAACATATTGGTCCAGGAAGCCATCCTGTATACACTCTAGGAATTCCTCCTCCACAGTATTGTTACTAATTTGGTTAGACCAATCTATATGTAGATTAAAGTCACCCATGATAACTGCTATGCCCTTATTGCACGCGTCTCTAATTTCCCATTTAATGCCATCCCCAACCTCAGCATTACTGTTTGGGGGTCTGTATACCACTCCCACTAATGTTTTCTGACCCTTGGTATTTCTCAGCTCTGCCCATACAGATTCCATATCATCAGAGCTAATATCCTTCCTTACTATTGTGTTAATCTCCTCTTTAACCAGCAATGCTACCCCACCTCCTTTTCCTTTTTCCTGTCCTTCCTGAACATTGAATACCCCTGGATGTTGAATTCTCAGACTTGGTCATCCTGGAGCCAGGTCTCCGTAATTCCAATTATATCATATCCGTTTACATCTATTTGTGCAGCTAATTCATCCACCTTATTACAAATGCTCCTCGCATTAAGACACAATGCCTTCAGGCTTGATTTTTTAACACTCTTAGTCCTTTTAGAATTATTATTTACTGTAGCCCTGTTTGATTTACACCCTTGATTTCTCTGCCTTCCACTTTTGCTTTTCTCCTTCCTGTCTTTTGTTTCTACCCTTGCTTCCCTTTCCTCTGTCTCCCTGCACAGGTTCCCAACCCCCTGCCATTTTAGTTTAAACCCTCCCCAACAGCACTAGCAAACACTCCCCCTAGGACATCAGTTGTAGGGGGTTTTGGTTTGGGGTTTGTGTCTGGCCAGTCAGGCGTATCTGAGCTGCTCCAGCCCCGTGGGGTTCGAATCGCTTCCCCTCTGGTTCTGACCACCGGACTTATTACGAGCAGCGATATAAACAAAACAAGACCAGTGGTTTGGTGCAAAGAAAACCAATGTTTATTAAAAATAGAGAAAAATAAACACTATACAGAGAAAATCACTATGTATGTAACACAATTACACTTAGAGAAATGGACACATCGAGAGAAAATGACTAAAATGACAATTTTAGCAATCCCCTTAACTCCCACCCTTTACACCTATCTAAGTTGTCTTGCGATGGGCCAGAAAGTTTATGCTCACCAGTCTCAAATGTTAGAATGCCTGCTCCATGCCCCATTGCCTGCCGATGTCTTTAGGGTTTTCACCGCCCAGAGCAGAGATACCCCAGTGATTCAAAGGTAACTGTCGGTATCCTGCTTCCCTGGACGGGCTCTTCATCGTCGATCTTCTTGATGGTAAGGCAGGGCACTGGAGTCCAGGCGAGAGAGAGAGAGAGAGATATGGCTTCCCGAGGGACTACTTATACCCCTTTCTGGGAGCCCTTATCACTCACCAGATCAGCCTGTTTCTTTGTCTGACCTGGACGTGTTGAAGATGATACAAAGGAAACCGATCTGGGCCCATCGACCTGGATGGCCGGTTAATCGGTCTTTAAACGTCCCATAAGTGTTTTCCTTTGTGTAACTGGTCTTGTGATGGGGCCATTCCAGTTTTAATGCCCCGTTGATCGTTTCCAAACAGTGTTGAAGTCAACTAACGAAGGTCTGAATGCAGCTATTACCCGTTGAATATCTGTGCAAACGGCCTTGATGGGTTTTAATCAGAGGCCCGAATGCCACTGTTTGATTCTCATACATAAATGCAGAAGGCCTGTCTGCCTTCTAATTTCTGGAACATTCCTTCTTTGTCAGTTCAAACTTGAACTTTGCAGGCCTTGGCCATGAGGTTGACTGTAGCCATCTTGTTGGGCCCTGGAGCCCTGTATTTTAAACTCAGTCCAGCCAGGGTTTCTCCAATAAGCCAGAAGTAAATCTTCAGGGGAGACATGAAATTTGCAAATCCTTTCAGTCCCCCCTAGGATACTGAAACTTGCTTGAAGTATTCAATCAAGGTGAGCAAATTTCTGACCCCCCACAAACAACCTTCCCCTATATTTATCTATCCATGATCCCTCGACACATACATTCCCCTTACTTAGAGAAAACTACAGTGCATGACAGGCATCTATCGATAGAAACAAATTACTATCTGTTACAATAATCCAAGCACGGAGGGGGTCCAACACCCCTGCACTACTTGGAACATCATAGAACTTCATTTCAACACACAACCTTTAATAAAAATAAACATCAGACCAAAAAAACATATTTATTAAAAATAGCAAACGGAAGGAATGAGCTTTATTAAAATAATAAACGGATCTACCATCATTCGGCAGTGATATTACACAAAGCTCACACGGGTGTTTCTTCTTCCACCCGGGCATACTGGTCCTTCCACAACCCTTTTACTTTAAATTCTACCCTGGGACCCTTTCTCCTACACTGGACACAGACCAGGTAGAGGACAATCCCTAACTGACAGACTACTAAGATGTGGGACGCCATTCGAATCCAGGAGAGGACCTCTATACTCTCAAAAACGTCCCACCAGGGCGGGGTCATGATATCTAAAATGTCAGCCCCTATCTGTACAGTCTTCTGTTCCAAAGTGTAGAAGTGCTTTTGCGATACTAGGACGGCTTTTAATAATTTGGTAAGGTGCTCTGGGAGAGGGGGAATCGGGTAACCGAAATGGGCGACATATTTCTGGAGGTGGGTGAAATTCTCCTCCACAGTGAGGTGAACAGTGGACAGTTCAGGAATGGGGACAATTCGTATCTGTGCCACTTGAACTGCTGCCTCGGGTTTGAAGCAGAAACTGCTGTCACTCACTGCGCACCAGCTGTGCTGTCCGTCTGGTAGTGAGACGCTCCTGTGGTGACGCAATGTGTCCCACCTCCTATATATGCTACCTGTGGGGGAACATGGCCTTGTGCCATGGCTTCCATGGTACAATTTATAGGTTTCGCGTCAGCAGCTCTGAACCCGCGTTGTGGTTTCGAATAGGCATTCAAGTGCTGGGGACACAGGATGATGTGTGCTCCCCGGCTATGACACCCCGAGTGGTCAGTACCCGTCATAGCGTGCTCCCACTTTATGACATAGGGCGGGACCTATTGCAAAATTAATGTGTGCACCCCCTTGAATGATTCCAATGTTCTCCACCCTGTATACCGGTGCGGGTCGGGCCGTCCCGCCCATGACCGGCATTCTTATAACTAGCCCCATGACGGTGTGGTTGGACCGCCCACAGTCCACCGGGACTGGGTAGGCCTCAGAAGCTAACCGGAGCTGGCACGGGCTTAATGCGTTCTCAAAAGGGTGGAGGGCTGCGAGGTGTTTGTTGCTGATCCAGGAGAGGACTAAACTTTGCTTTAAATCCTCCAGATTGCTGCGGCCCTTGCCCAGCAACCATGCCCCATACAGCACGCACACCTCGTTTTGTGCAGCCTGGTCAGAAGCGTTTCTGTCCTCCCTGATGAGAGCATTTACCGTCTTTGCATGTTTTTCCAGCTCCGCGATGATCTCCTTCAAATGGAGAGTCATGGCCTGGTCTTCATGCAACTCACAACCTACCACCTTATTCTCATCAGTTAAAATACCCTTTAATTGTGTTTTTAGACCATTAATCTGGGTCTGGAGCTCGATGTCATCTAAACTGTTGATGACCCAGGATCCCGTGTTAAAACCAGTTAAAACGTCATTAAAAACACCTCTTCTTTGCCTCCCAACCCTGTCCCAAACCTCGTGGTGAGTATACAATGCGATCTTATTGACCTCCGAAAAGTCAAATTCACGGAATTTTCGAAACATGTCAGTTAACAGGGCTTGATACAATTTGGCAGTCTCTGCGGGACACCACGCGGGTAAGTGTACCTCAGTGAGGTTTAAATTAACCGAGGCCACCGCGTAATGCACCCCTTGGTACAGCACCTGGTCTGTGGGTACTAGCGCCAAGCCGTTCCCTGGTCCCTTGGTGGTGGCGGGGCATCCCTCTGCTACTGTCCGTGATGTCGGGGTTGTGGGCAGGGGCCGTCGAGGGTGGGTCCCTAGTTCAGTGGCATTAACCGAGATTGGGGAGTACGGGATCATGCATGCGTCCAGGCGAGACTCCTAGTCCATCCTCCTCCCGTTATTTTGCCACTGGCTGCGGAAAATGAGGGAAACGCCTGTGGGGCAGACTTTCTCTGAACCCCACATACAGACGTAGATCCCCTGATCCGGTTCCCACCATTTATCTCAGCACACACTTAACCCTCCCTGGGTCCCTGTGATAGTCCTGTGAGTGTCATTCCCTAACCTTTCCGACTCTACCCTGAGGTTCCTCATGTCTTTGCTTAACTTTCTGAGCCACCACCACCTATCCAGGGGAACATTCCCTTTACACGTCAAACATATTCTTTTGCCCACGGTGACGCTAATCCTTGGGGTGACAATTCGTATCCTCGGGCACTGGAGGGAGGCCTCCCCATATGTGAAGCTGGTCTCGCTAGAATACTGGGTTGAATTAGATCCCAGCCATCCTGGCCAGCTCCCCTCGTGGACATACGAGGTGATTTCATCCACCTCCCGTAGACCACTTCCATCGTGTGCTAGGGGCGCTCTCTTCCCCGAGCATCCGAAGATATGATGGTCCTCGACATCGCCCCTTCTTGCGAGGCTCAGCCCGAATAGGGCGAGCAGGATTATTCCTCTGTACATTTTGAAAATTCTGAAAAAGACATAAAAGCATCTAGCCAGGTTCCCTGGAGGCTCCCTGGCTCGGGGGAAGTGTGATCGGGTCCTGCGACCTCGGCTCACGTAGACAGCACTCTGGAACGGTTCCATACTTAAAACTTATACACTACCAGTTCCTTGCCTAGGATTAAATTAAAAACACCCTAACTTAATCCTCTATACACATTACTTCAAATTATACTACCTAAACTATATACATCCGCCGCCTATCTCCGGGCGGCCAGCCTAATCCCTGTATGGGCTGCTGCAGGCTGCTCCCTGCGGTGTGGCTGCACTGACCTCCACTTCTGGTCCCTCGCAGCTTATGGCTGCTGGCTGGGGACCTCTGTCTTTCGACTTCTCCCTGACACGGGAGGCCGCCCTTTTTAACTGAAGAGCCGGTGACCATACTTTTCTGGGCTGGGGTGGCCGAGGAGACCTCCTAGGGAGTGCTACCGGTGGGGCTACCCTGGCGAGCGGACCCTTGGCTTGGGTCACAGTCCTCGCTGGCTTGGGGGCCTTCTCCCTCGGGTCCTTTCCCTCCCAAACCTGAACTGGGGACGGGCAATCCCTTGCCACCGGCTGCCGACGGCTGAGGGTCTTCCCCTCCAGGCTCAAAACCTGGTTCGGGCTCGGGGCCATCTAATTCGGGCTCCTTCGCCTCGGAGTCCCATAAGAGAGGGGGAGTGGTCTGGACAAAGTGCTGGGGAACTTCTCCCTTGACGCACGCAACTGCGCCTGCGTGTGCAGCCTGCGTGCGCGTACCCGCTGCAGGCTGAGGATTTCTAATCTCGGGTTGAATCCCAGCTGCCTGTTTCCCTGCCTCCGGCTTAAACAACTTACATTGGTTCACATGGAACAATTTTGTGCGCCGGGGCATTTTTACTGCGTAAACCATGGGGCTGGCCTTATCGACTATGTTATAGGGTCCCATGTACAGTGGCTCTAAACTCCCCACTCGGGCGTAGTTCCTAACCATCACTTGGTCCCCTATCTCCCACTGTTGGCTCTTGCTAGGCTCAAGCAGCAACCGGTTATTCTGGTGCTGTTTCCCCATGCTACTTGCTGCCTGTTCATAGATCTGTTTGAGGCGCTCGAGGAGTGTTCGGGCGAATTTATCCCGATTTATCTCCCGAAGCTGCCCTTCAGTAAGAACTAGGGCTAGGACATGGGTGGGGGTCCTCATAACCCTACCGGTCATGAGTTAGTGCGGGGAATACCCTGTACCCTTGGACTGGCTGGCCCGGATCCCCATGAGGACTAGAGGCAGGACCTCCGCCCATTTTTGGGGCGAGCTCACTGTCTCCTTCCTCAACTTTTCCTTAACGGTGCGGTTCATGCACTCCACAATCCCTGAGGACTGTGGGTTGTGAGCTACGTGCCACTTCCCCTTGATGCCGAGCAGCATAAGGGTGTTCTGCATGACCTGGCCGGTGAAGTGGCTTCCCTGGTCGGACTCCACAAACTGGGGTAGTCCCCACCGTGAGAACACTTCTCGCACCAAGATCTTTGCAGTCCCTAACGCTGTGGCCGTTTTGCAGGGGAAGGCTTCCACCCACTTGGAAAACACGTCTACCAGGACGAGGCAGTATTTGTAGCCTCCCTGGGCGGTGGGCAGGGGCCCGATGTAGTCGATCTGGATCGACTGCCATGGTCCCTCTACCCTCCTAACGTGTCCCATGGGCACTTTCCTTCTGTGGGGGTCGGGGTTATTTGCGGCACACACAAGACAGCTAGCACAGAACTCGCGGACGTCTTCTCGGAGTCCTGGCCACCATCCCGCCTGTTCCACCCGTTGCCAGGTGGTCTCAGGCCCGGGGTGTCCCGCTCCCGGACCCTCATGGGCCAGTTGAAGGAACTCCCTCCGGTGTTGCTGGGGTACTACCCACTGTTCTTCTTTGAACAGCATGCCTTCTCTTATGGAGAGGGCCGCTGCGCCATAAGGACCTTCTACCTTCCTACCCTCCATTACTATGCTAATGACGATTTTCAGGACAGGGTCCTGGGCTTGGACCGTTTTAAGGTCTGGGGCTAACACTACTCCTAAGCTCCCTTGGGTCCCATCCCTGCCTCTAACTGCCGCCACGGGCCCGGACTCATACGGGTCCCAGAAAGTGCCTGCATGTGCACCCTCCTTGGCCAACATGTCAGCTTGCTGGTTACCCTGGCTGCGGGGTTCTGTGGAGGAATGGGCCTTCACTTTGTGGCTGAAGACCTCGCCTTCCTCCCCCACAGCTGCCAGGATTTTTTCCAGCAGGGGCTTTACTGTTAAGGGCCTCCCGTCGGCGGAGGTATACCCGCGACGGGACCAGATGGCCAGGTATTCCGTACACGAGTTGCAAGTGAACATGCTGTCCGAGCAAATCGTGTATGGGGTGGGGAAGATTTCAGGGTGGGTAACCACGTACACCACCGCGGACAGTTCAGCCTGTTGGGCGCTCATGGTGCTGGGGAGCTTGATCGCCAGGGCAATGTTTGCCGTTGGGTCATAAACTCCACAACCCGTGAGTCGTTCGCCAGCAGATACCATGCTGGAACCGTCTACATAGATTTTGTGGCCTGAGGGATGTATCCCGGCCCGTAAACCTACGTTCACCTCCCATACCCCTTCTATGGAACACCGATGGGCTGTTCCAGGATATACCATATTGGCCGCGAGCTTTGGCTCGCAAAGGCCCCTCACCTTCAGATCCATCTGCGAGAGGAGGAGGGTCCAGCGCGCAATGCGTGCACTGCTGACTGTCCCATCTTTAATCCTCCCATCCAGAAGCATCTGGGTGGGTGTGTGGTGTGTGAGGAGGGTGATGGGACAGGTGCCTGTGAAGATCAAGGATCTTTTCACAGCCCAATATGTGGCCAAAAGGTGCCGTTCGCAAATTGAGTAGCTCCTCTCCACATCAGTGAGTACTCTGGAGGCGTAGACCACAGACCTTAGCCTGCTGTGCCGCATCTATGGCTCCTAGGGCTGGTGCGGTCTGCAAGTCTCCCTTGAGCTTGACAAATGCTGCCTGGCAACCTTCATCCCAAGACCACTCCACTCCTTTGTGTAGGAGTCGGAGCAAAGGGGCTGCTGTGGCTGCATAGTCTTCAATGAAGTCCCTGCAGTACCCCGTTAACCCTAGGAACGACCTCACACCTCTCACTGTGTTGGGGACTGGCAATTCTTGGACCGTTTCCCTCCTAGCCTTGTCTATGGCTCTCTCCCCTGCGCGGACGGTTAGGCCCAGGAATTTAACTTCCCGTTGGCCGATCTGCGCCTTTTTCGGGTTGACTTTGAACCCTTTATTCTGTAGCAGCTCCAGCAGTTCGGCGAGTAGCGGGCCATGCTCCCCGACTGAGTCGGTAAACAAGAGCAGGTCATCCACATACTGCAGCAACTGGGTGGGCTGACTAAATTCCTTTAAGCTATCCGCCATACACTGGTGGAAGATGCTGGGGCTGTTATGGAAGCCTTGTGGCAAGCAGTTCCAAGTATACTGTTGCCCCTTAAAAGTGAAAGCAAACTTATACTGGTCCTCCCTCCTCAAGGGGATGGACCAAAACCCATTTGAAATATCCAGCACCGTGAACGTGGTCGCGGATGCTGGAATATTCCTGATGAGGTTGGCCACTGCTGCCACTGTGGGGGTGCACGCGGGGATATTGCTGTTGAGCACCCGATAGTCCACCGTGGCTCTCCATGAATTGTCCGGTTTTCTAACCAGCCAAAGCGGAGAGTTAACATGGGTGGCTATGGGCCTCAACACTCCATGCTGCACTAAAGAGGACATGGCTGCCTCCATGTCGGGCTCTGCCTCTCTGGGGAAATTATATTGCTTCTGGGGCCGAGCCATGGAGTCCCCGTCTACTCTGACCTCAAACCCGGTGACCCTCCCGCAGTCGTGTTGGTGCGTGGCAAAAGCAGCTAGGTTAGCCTGCACGAATGCTCGAAATTCCCCCGGGATACCATCGACCATGAGCCCGAGGTCGTAACCTTCTTTTGGCTTCACAGTACACAGCGTCCCCTTCCCTTCCTTACTCGGGATGACTACTACACCTCCCTCTTTACCCGTGTTGGCTCCCCAAAGGCAATGATTGCGGAGATCCACGAGGATCCCGTGGCCCACGATGAAGTCGGCCCCTAGGATCCCCTTTCCTCCCTCCGCCTGTCGAAGTTTCGACTGTTCAATAAGACTCTGTGAAACAAAGTGATCGTCAAAGGCAGACTTTATTAACTACTTGCTAGCAAGGGGAGCTTCGCGTAGGCAAAGGCTATCGTGACTTCTCCGAATACATGGACAAAAACACCTCTTTTTATACACAAAGATCAAAACCTTTTATCACATGGTATGGTATTGAGAGACACAATTAATAACATTAAGAAAGAGATGAGTAAGGAATGTTTAAGGTCAACAAGAAGATGACTAAAGGGTCAGCAGAGCCTCGGTGTCTTAAGATAAGGTTAGCCCATAGATAATCAAAAGTCATGATGCAGGAATACCTTTAGATAAAGTTAATTAATTTTATACAATGGAGACAGTTTGTCTCTCACTTTGGTTCTGGACATTCATACGAATGTTTACAGTACATGTCCTTTGGTTTATCATGCTTTTGTTCTGTTAAGCTTATCTTGTTTATGGAACTGTCTAGCCTGCAAGCTACAAAGGAGTCACATCCTCTTCCTTAAACCGTTTCCTAATATAGGCCTGCCCGTTTCCACTTATGTTATACTGTGTGAAGCCATTTTGGCCTGTTGAAACAGTTCCAGACTCCATTTTAATATAAGAGAGTATGTGTGCTTATTTTATACTAATATGTGTGGATATATATATCTATGCTGATGCACTTCTACACGCCTCCCACTTTGCCAGGACGCACGTCCACTTGGTCTGGAGCGTGCCAAGCCGGATTGAGAGCGGCTTGGAGAATGCTCCTGCCTGTTCCTTACCTATGAATCCTGATAGGACGTATGGAACCCCGCTAGACAGAGGTGAGGTGGTGGGGTTAGCTGCGTGGATCACGGTGCACGATGCTCCCGCATCCAGCAGATAAATCCCTTTAACTTTTTCCACCTCCATCTGCACGAGTGGTCTCTTCCACCCGTCATACCGGAGATCACACAGGTGGACAGGCTGCGCGGGCTCCAGTCATTGTGGGGCGTCAAAGGGGGCCGAGGGAACCACCACGCCGGTGGTGGTTGCTATTTTCCCCTGGTTGGTCAGGAAGAAAGATCGTATCGACTCCAAGAGTGGCTCGATCGCAGCGGGAGGGATACCTGGCTCTGCCTTTTGGGCTGGGGCTGATGAATTCTTTCCCTTATTCTCCTTCCAGGGATTCTTACAATCCTTGCGCCAGTGGCCGTCCTTCCCGCACCCGTAACAGTTTAACTCAGTCTGAGAGAGACCGTTCCCCTCCTGGTGCCACTCTTTCTTACTCTGGCTCCCAGGTTTAACCTCATGGACTTTTCCCTTGGGTTGGGGCATCTCGATACCCCTCATATTTTTAAATGCTATAGTGAGCTGGCGGATCACCATTTCCTCGGTGGTCTGGGGGCTACTAGGGTCAAACCAGGCCGCAGCCTGGGCTCGGATTTGGGGCAGGCAGTTTGTCATTAGACAACGGAGCCAGTGGGTCAATTGACCTTGGTTCAGTAATGCCCGCGCTGGCATTCCCGGGCATGCGCTCCGGTAGACTGGCCACAGCCTGTCTGCGAACGCCTGCGGGGACTCCCCTGGGAGCTGTACCGTTTTTTCCACCCGGGTGAACAGACTACCGTCATTGAGTCCCATGGCCTCCAATATCTCATTCCTCAAATCTTCATAATCCTTCTGCCCCTTTTTACATTCATCAGATAGGGTCTGGAGGAGATTACTCCCCAGAGAAAACAGCAGCATCTGCGTCATCGCAGTCATTGACGCACGCTGCCTGTTCTATCTCCCTGAAGTGCAGAGAGGGGTCTCCCTTTTCGGTGAGCTTGGGGATGTGGCTAACCATGGCCCTGAGCTGTTGGGTGCCATGCGGCACCACAAACTGATTTTGGATGGCCCCTGGGTCCTCGTCATCAATGGGCGGGCCGTACCTCTGGTGTCGGAGGGGGTACACCGGTCCTGGTCCTGGCCTATCTAGCGGGGCCTGCTGTGCTTCCCCTACCACTTCATCCTCCACCACCCCCCTTGCTGCCAGACCTCCTGAAAACTCGGAGCTATGGGTGGCGGCCGTGGGACCTCTGATTCCCTAGCCAACTTTGTCCTGGGTGCTGCCTTTGGGACGGTTCGGTTTGGGCTGCCGGTAAAGTCCGACTGGCCCGCCTTCGGGCTGATGAGGCAAATCATCCCCTTCGCCCTCGACAAGGCCATGCCCAAGCTTTCTATCCCTACAGGGCCCGTGATTTGCCTCCTCGAACCCCCGGTCGCAGTCTAGCTTATACCCTTTCTCCTCCTGCTCTTTTAATTTTTGGGTAAGGTCGCAAATTGTGTCCTGCAGCCTTACCTCGCTGCCCTTCGCCTCTCTAACCTGGTATTCTAAGTGCTCCATCTTGCGCCTAGCACTGGCTTTACTTTCAGCGGTCTGGTACTCCAGGCGCTCTACCCTTGCCTGATGTTCCTGTTGCACCTCGACGGCTCGGGCCTCCAGACACTCTACTTTTGCCTGGTGTTCCTTGGCTGTCTGCGCTCTTTTTTGGCTTAAAGCCTGAAGCGCCACTAGCACCTTCTCTTCCGCTGCAACCATATCCTGCATTTCTAGGGTCAATTTCTTGAGCTTGGCAGCCTGTGCTGCTACAACCCTGTCCAGCACTAGGACCTGTTTCTTATAGCACATCAACCAGACTGCCTTTTCAATTGCCCTCTTATGCTGTTTACTCGCCGTCCACTGAGCGGTGGAGTCTATGGGACGCTCGGCCTTTAACATAGCGCCCACTCATTTCTTGGCGATATTGACCTTTCTACACACATAAGTGGACAACCTCTCTTCCATTGCGGTTTCTCCCTCCGCACCACTGTCTGTTATATCGCATACTGTTGCCGATGTCCTTGCCACGGTCGCCATTTCTGTAGGGGGTTTTGGTTTGGGGTTTGTGTCTGGCCAGTCAGGCGTATCTGAGCTGCTCCAGCCCCGTGCGGTTCGAATCGCTTCCCCTCTGGTTCTGACCACCGGACTTATTACGAGCAGTGATATAAACAAAACGAGACCAGTGGTTTGGTGCAAAGAAAACCAATGTTTATTAAAAATAGAGAAAAATAAACACTATACAGAGAAAATCACTATGTATGTAACAAAATTACACTTAGTGGGGGAGGAGAAACGGACACATCGAGGGAAAATGACTAAAATGACAATTTTAGCAATCCCCTTAACTCCCACCCTTTACACCTATCTAAGTTGTCTTGCGATGGGCCAGAAAGTTTATGCTCACCAGTCTCCGATGTTAGAATGCCTGCTCCGTGCCCCGTTGCCTGCCGATGTCTTTAGGGTTTTCACCACCCAGAGCAGAGATACCCCAGTGATTCAAAGGTAACTGTCAGTATCCTGCTTCCCTGGATGGGCTCTTCGTCGTCGATCTTCTTGATGGTAAGGCAGGGCACTGGAGTCCCTTTCTGGGAGCCTTTATCACTCGCCAGATCAGCCTGTTTCTTTGTTTGACCTGGACGTGTTGAAGATGATACAAAGGAAACCGATCTGGGCCCATCGACCTGGATGGCCGGTTAATCAGTCTTTAAACATCCCATAAGTGTTATCCTTTGTGTAACTGGTCTTGTGATGAGGCCATTCCAGTTTTAATGCCCCGTTGATCGTTTCCAAACAGTGCTGAAGTCAGCTAACGAAGGTCTGAATGCAGCTATTACCCGTTGATTATCTGTGCAAACGGCCTTGATGGGTTTTAATCAGAGGCCTGAATGCCACTGTTTGCTTCTCATACATAAATGCAGAAGGGCTGTCTGCCTTCTAATTTCTGGAACATTCCTTCTTTGTCAGTCCAAACCTGAACTTTGCAGGCCTTGGCCATGAGGTTGACCGTAACCATCTTGTTGGGCCCTGGAACCCTGGACTTTAAACTCAGTCCAGCCAGGGTTTCTCCAATAAGTCAGAAGTAAATCTTCAGGGGTGTAGGGGTTTGCAAAATTCCCCTATTTTTCCCTGAAGATTGAAAATACTGTTCCACATCGTGGATGAAGAATTATGGCCTAGAAATTCAGTGTAGCCACTTTTGGGGCGGTAAAGTCGGGCGGCCGCTAAATTTTGCGCCCAGTGCAAAGTCGCGCCCCCTTCGCCGATATTCAGTAGCAACGCCCCAAGAGGTTGCTGCTGCGCTAAAGCAGGCGATGCACGACTATCTTTAGGCGCTAAGCCGGCGGTGCTGAGCGATACCCCTGAGGCCGGGCGCAGCGCAGGTGCGGCGAGTTCTTGATTGACGGCAGACACTCTGGCGCCGGTCATCTCTTAAAGGGGGAGGGTGGATTTGTTTGCCAGCCACGCCCTGCACACTGCAGCCCTCAACCTAGGCCTGACCACTTCAGCTTCACCTGTACAATGCCCAGGACTATGGAGAAGGCCAGGGAGAGAGCGCAGCGCTTCAGCGACAGAGACCTAAGGGTGCTGGTTGGCAGAGTGGAGCGCAGGCGCCATGTTTTGTTCCCAGAAGGTGGCAAGAGGCCGCTGCCCAGCGCCTACCGCAAAGCCTGGAGGGAGGTGTCCAACAGGGTCTCTTCCAACAGCGTGGTTGCCAGGACTCCTGTGCAATGCCGGAAGAAGTTCAATGACCTCACTCGGGTTGTCAGGGTGAGTACCCTTTCCAGTGTCCTCCTCATCCTTGCATGTGCACCTCACTTTATGGGCAAAGGGACCTGAAAGCCCTAATGGCCAGCCCTCATCCAGCAGCTATGGGACTGGCATGAAAATCAATTGCACATTCAGCACTTTACACACTGTACAAGCTATTCGACCATGGGAGGCAGTGCAGACAAGATTAGGGCTACACACTGTACTTGCTATTCGACCATGGGAGGCAGTGCAGACAAGATCAGGGCTACACACTGTACTTGCTATTCGACCATGGGAGGCAGTGCAGACTTGATCAGGGCTACACACTGTACTTAGAGGCCGTCCTTTCTCTTGCAGGCCAAGGTTGTGCACAACCGGCGCAACCGCACTGACACCGGCGGAGGCCGTCCTGACCTCAAAGAGCTCTCCGACCTCGACCAGCGTGTGGAGCGCATTATGGGAGTCCGGCTGATTGGCCCCATTGCCAGTGGAGATGCCGACCCTGTTCTGGGCACCAATGGTAAGGGCATCACCTTTTTGACCTCTCTCGGTCCACTTGCGCATCAGATCAGCATCCTTTGCCACTGTCCGACCAATGCGGTCAATGGCACCACTCATACCTCCCTCGCTGCCGCCCTGTCCTCTAAAGCTACTCTTGTGCCTTCCTGCTTTCAGATGGTGAATCGCCAGGTGAGGAGGCGGGCCCTCAAGCTGCCACTGTCAGCCCTTCGGAAGACGAGGAGGAGGAAGAGGAAGCCGGCCCATCAGTGCCACCCTCAGCTGCGCCAGCCCATGCCGATGTAGGGGACACGTCTTCCCTGGAGGGGAGCCGGGGGGAAGGGTCGGAGGAGAGTGAAGCTCCGGGGCCCAGCGGCCTGCAGCAACGCGGGAGGGGTGGGGAAGCTCGGCGGACTTCTCCCCAGAGGGTGAGTGCGGCCTCCAGTCCTGCGACGGTCAGCGCAGAGGAGGTGCGCCTCCTAGAGGAAATGGCCGTCCAGGCTGAGCGCAGGCACACTGAGCTCATGGCTGCAGTGGCAAGGATGCCTGACTCCATAGAGTCACTGGCAAGGAGTGTGCAGGAATTCGGGGCAGCACAGGCCAGGAGTCTGCAACAATTCAGTGCAGCCCAGGCCAGGAGTCTGGAACAATTCAATGCAGCACAGTCCAGGAGTCTGCAGGACATCGCGGCAGCACAGGCCAGGAGTCTGCAGGACTTCGCGGCAGCACAGTCGGCTTCTAGCCAAGTGCTCAGTCGTGCCATCCATTCACTGGCTGGTGTCATGCGGACACAGACCAGGGCCACACGGGCACTAACTGCTGCCACACTCGCTGGATCAGCCAGGCATCGCAAGGGCACTCGCCGCGCAGCAGCAGCCCAGCAGTCTGTCCTTCAGCTGTTTGCTGCGCATGCTGCAGTGCTGGCCCGTGCGAGTGCCAGTGTCTCAGGCGACCAGCGAGCACCTGTGATCTGCCAGGTTGCCACCATTCCTGCAGCCGACACTGCCACTCCGCCATTGCAGCTGCCATGAGCTGCTGGACAGACTGCTGCCGCCCAGCCAGAGTTGGACCAGTCAGCAGCCGGCCACTCCAAGGCCAGAGCTGGTGCAGGACGACCCCCAAGGGCATCTGCCGTCTCGCCATCTGCCCCTCAGCAGCCTTCCCCCAGCCTTGCTGCAGCCACTGGGCTCGCACTGAGGAGGAGCAGCAGGGCGGGCAGGGGCCAGGCAAGGATGCGCAAGGCATCGCCCTCGCAGGCCAAAAAGTAGAGGCATGCACAAATGCCTGGTGCTTGTTGTAAGGCCGACACTGGTGCAGTTGTTTTAGTGTAAGGCCGAGACTGGTGTCTTTATTTCTTTGTGTAAGGCCGAGACTGGTGTCTTTATTTCTTTATGTAAGGCTGAGACTGGTGTCTTTATTTCTTTATGTAAGGCCGAGACTGGTGTCTTTCTTTCTTTTTGTAAGGCCGAGACTGGTAATTTTGTGTTTTTGGAGGGGGCTTCTCCACATGAGCATGTAATGTGGGCAGGGCAGAGGTTTTCAATAAATTATTGTTGTTAAATTGCAGTGTGCATGGTTTTTTGGTTAAGTCCTGGTTGCCCTGCTCGGCTGAGGGCTTGTGGAGCGGCTACATTCATCTGCTGACATTGGCACAAGCCAGTCCCTGAGAGGGGGCCTAGAACCGACGTTCAATAAGCCGGCGACGGGCGGCCCTTGCACTTTGTGCCTCCCTCCTGTGCTGGTCCTCCTCCTCCTCCTCCTCCTCAGGTGGTCCTCCAATCTGTGGTGGCAGTGGCTGAGTCCTGCGGATAGCCAGGTTGTGCAGCATGCAGCAAACGACCACGAAATGGGAGACTCGCTCCGGCGAATACTGTAGGGCTCCACCAGAACGATCCAGACAGCGGAACCGTTGCTTCAGGATGCCGATTGTTTGTTCGATGATGTTCCTGGTCGCTTGATGGCTCTCGTTGTATCTCTCTTCAGCAGGGGTGCTGGGCGCACGGAGCGGGGTCATCAGCCAGGTACACAAAGGATAGCCTTTGTCCCCGATAAGCCATCCGCGTGGGTGAGGCTGGGCCTGGAACATGTCTGCCACAGAAGTCTGTCGCAGGATGAAGGCATCGTGGCTGCTGCCTGGAAAGCGGGCATTGACAGCTAGGATGAGCTGCCTGTGGTCACACACCAGCTGTACGTTCAGCGAATGGTAGCCCTTCCGGTTGCGGTAATCCTCGGCATTCTCCAGAGGTGGCCGCAAAGCCACATGCGTGCAGTCAATGGTGCCCTGCACCATGGGGAAGCCCGCGAATGCTGCAAAGCCCATTGCACGCTGTTGCTGCTTGGCAAGGGCCATGGAGAAGGAGATGAACTGACGTCTCCTTTGGAAAAGGGCATTGGTCACCTGGCGGATGCAGCAATGCACGGCGAACTGGGAGATGTTGGCAATGTCCCCAGTAGCGGCTTGGAAGGAGCCGGTGGCATAGAAGTTGAGAGCCACCGTCACCTTGACTGCCAGCGACAGAGACGTCCTGCTCCTCAGCTGTGGCTGCAGATCCCCGCCAAGCAGGTGGCAGATCTCTGTGACCACGTCCCTTCTGAATCGCAGCCTCCGAACACACTGCTCCTCAGACATGTTGAGATAGGAGAACTGCTGGCGGTATACCCTGGGTGGGTAAGGCCTCCTTTGCCGATGCCTGTTGTCCCCTCTCCGTCTAGCCAGGGCTGCCACTCTCTCACGGCGTCTGTGAGCCCTTTGGATGTAATTGAGAAAGCCTGCGTTGACACCCATTGCAGCCCCCATAATATGCTGGCAAACAATGAGATGTCAATGAAGGCAAAGACTACTGGAAATCTGTGGCCTGAAGCCAGAAGCACCTGTCCGAGTGTTGGGCCAAAGCAGAAAGCTATCTACCTTGGTCTCTCTCCAAAGATCCGTTTCGCAAGAGGGAGTGCTGCAAAATGGCAGCCTTTTATATTGCAGGAGGAGTGCCCTTTAATTTGCGCCCCCCGCGCCCCGCATCGGCTGAGCACCGTTCCACTTCACAGTCGCTAGGGGCGTCAGGCGCACAATGGGGCATTGCCACTGAAGTTCCGGTTTGGGGCGCACAAAGGGCGTTGCACGAGGAAATGACGTCATGATCTGCGCGCGCAGCTGAGCGCACGCAAAGACTTTGCGCCGGCGCTAAATCTCTAGTGAAGTTGGGGCGAGGCGCAGTTCTCGCTGCGCCCGGGCGATACCCGCCTAGCGCCCGACATCTACTCCTCCTAAGGCGCTAACGGCTGGCGCAACCAACTGAATTTCTAGGCCTATATGTTTTGAATTGCCTCTGGGTACATACCCAGAATCGTGAAAAGCTGCATTGGACAGAGCAGCACTTGGGCAACATCAGGATCTAAGACATTACATTTTTATTAAAATGGTACCTCTGAGTTTCAAACTGTATATTTCAAGAGGTTTGAAAATGGCCACAGAAAGCATTGGCCAAGAACAAAGGGGCTTAAAACAGCAGCTAGCAGCTTGTAATGTGTCTGTGTGAAAGACCTGTCAATCAAACCAGGGAGTTTCCCTCTCAGAAGCACTTGAAGTTGCTTATTGACATAAGGGATTAACTACTTGAGACTAACCGCAAGGACAATCGATTGAAACTGCTTCTGTTTACACAGCAATTCAGCCATTCAAAGCACTCACAGACAATGAGATACTGAAACCATGGAATTGATTTTTTAAGGGAACAGTTTCAGCATTGAATGGGTTTGAATCACCCATCATTCTGGACAATAGGGCAGTTGCATTCCCTTTTGTTTTAGCCCAGGTGAGCTCCGGATGTGGGCGGGAACATTTTGGCCTCACAGTGCAGACACATTAACCCATTCCAACCACTTTGAATCAACCAATCACAGCGTTTCTCTTGTGTATTGGAACTTTGGGCGTGAATTTTGCAGACAGACTTTTCCAGGTATAAAGATAGCTCCTGAGAAGCTATCTCTCTCTTAGCTCTTACTTCGCTGGACCACAGGTGAGCAGGGTTTCTGACTCCTCAGCAAGGCAACCTAGTAAGGAGTTAGGGGTGGTAATTAAGGGGGTATTGCTAAGATTGTTAAATTAACATTGTAGCCACTTAACCCTCATTTTTGCCATCTGCCTTCCTCCATTTAAGCAATTTTACTGTAATTACTGTGTTCGTGTGGTATAGTTTCTTCTAGTTAATAAAGCTTGATTTTTCTCTCATCCAGACCATTTGTCCGTTTTAATATCATTAATTATAAGTCCTTCAGTCAGAACTGGAAGGTGGGGTAGCGATTCGAAACCACTGTTTGGAAATTGGTTTACAGTGTAGCAGCAAAAGGCTGCCTGACCAGGTGAATTACCGTAAACCAGGTAAAAGATTGGAATTGGTCAGAATGCAGGCAAAGGCGGCAAGACCAGGTAAATTACCTTAAACCTGTTAATAGATGCCCCCTACAAAATGGCGACCGTGGCAGGACTGGAGGCAGTTTTTGATTTGATAAGTGATCTGGATCTGAAGAAAGCACCAGCTTTTGTTTTCCTTGCTTTCAGTCTGTGGGCAGTCCTGCGGAAGGTAGTGGCAGTGTGTAAGCTGACCTATTGTAGTATAGGTGGCCAGGTTAAAGAGGCCAAAAATCGGGAGTCCCAGTTTGAAAAATGCCAGACATTTATGGAGCACCTGGTGCAGGAAGTTACTGAGGCCAGGGAAAGTGAGATGAGACTGCGGGAAGAGAATGCCTGCCTCACCTCAGAAGTAACAGAGCAGGAGGAAAGGTTTAGTGAAGTAAAGGCAGCCTATAAGCTGGCCTGCGCCCAAAAGTTTAGTAAAGCAGATCATGGCCCCTGTAGGGCAGAGATAGAAAGCCTTAACATGGCTTTAAAGGTAGCAAGGGGAATGATTTGCCTGATCAGCCCGAAGGCAGGTCAGCCAGATTTTACTGGCAGCCCAAGTAGAACCATCCCACAAGCAGCACCCAGAACGGTGCTGGATAGGGAATTAGATAAACCTGGGGCTCCATATCAGTAAGAGTGGTGCCAGGAGGGGAGCCATCCCTCCAGAACAAGGTCACTTGTTACAAGTGCGGGGAGGAGGGCCACTGGCGCAGGGATTGTAAAAAGCCTGGGAGAGATGATACAGCCAGGAACCCCACAGCCCCAACTCAGAAGGCAGAGACAGACACAATCGAGTCTGTCCTGGAGAAGTTAAAATCTCTCATGAGGGCCAATCAGGGAAAGGGAGCAGCCATCAGTGGTGCTGCAGCCCCCTCGCCCACCTCTGCCTCCCCACAATGACTGGAAAGAAAGGGGTTTAAAATCAACCCCAACCAGGCAGCTGGGAGTGAGCCTGAGAATAGGAATCCTCAGCCCACAGTAGGTTCAAGTTCACAGGCAAATGCTATGGCTTGTGTGGGGGGAGGAGCCATTCCTGGGCAGAGTAAGCTGTTTAAGCCAGGGAACAGGGAAGGAGAGTTCTGGGACCCCCGTAGAGCAGGTCCAGTAGCAGAAATCTAGGAAAAGGGAGGCACACAGTGGATAGTTTTGGCCCCAGACCAAAGGCAGGTCCAAGTCCAAAATTCCCAATTTAAAGCCACCCGGGTAAGAGTACATGAGTTTGCCCACCAGACAAGTTCAAGTTCACAGCCTGTAAAAACAGGTGCTGTGGCTTGTTCCCAGGGAAAACTTGTCCAGCCCACAAATTGGGACACTTCCCCGCCCCAGTGGGACCCTAGTTTTGCCCAAAGTTCAAATTTGAAAAAGTTAGGTGGCTCAGAAACAGAAACAGCAGCCTGGGATTAGAAATCAGCAGGCTGCTGCCCATCCATTCACAGAGACTGCTCGCGCAAGTGCGGTTCCCCAGCCCGTACCCCGAGCGGCGCTTCCTCAGTTTTCCCACGCAAGCGCGGTCGCGCGCCTGCGGGGAGAATTTTCTCAACAGGAGGGCCGCGCAGGCACAGCCGCGCGGCTGAGGGAAGAGGTTCCCCAACACTGGGTTCGCGCAGGCGCAGTCGCGGACCCGGAACCCCCAGCGGCTCTTGCTCAGTTTGAGGCCGAGCGCGCAGGCGCAGTCGGCCGTTTAAAGATCCCCGCTTCCCAAACTGTATGCGCAGGCGCAGTAGCCTGCTTGGAAAACCCAGCGGTTCTTCCAACCCTTTTTAAACAAATCAAACGCGCAGGCGCGGTTGCCTGCGCTAGTGTAGCAGTTCCCCAACCCTTTAAAGAGATTGTTCACGCAGGCACAGTCGCCTGCGGGACCCCAGCGGCTCTTCCTAAGTTTTCCCACGCAGGCGCAATCGCCTGTTTGAAGCCAGAGGGTTCACAGCCTCTGCCGCAGGACTCCCAGGAGGAGGTTTGCGCAGGCGCGCTCGCCTGCTTGAATACAGAGGCTTCACAGCCTCTGCCGAGAGACTCGGGCGGAGATTCGCGCAGGCGCAGTCGCCTGTTTAAAGGGACCAGCTTCCCAGCCAGCCTCTCGAATAGTTCCCCCCATGATGTGGGACCCTGGGGAGGCAGGGATAGTAATTCCTCTTACAGGGGACACAGGGGGGAGCTGGCACCGGTTTGTGGACCTGGAGAGGAGGATTTGCAGCCACCAGCAGCGGGTGGCGAGGGAATACCTGCCCCCAGCACAGGAGTGGGCAGGGAAAAGGAGGCAAACCCAGAGTACTGGCAGGCTGCCAGGTATCTTATACAGTGCAGGCTGTTGGCACTAAGGGGAGAAGGCTCCCAGCCAGCTAGGGCTGCGACCCTGGCTCAGGGTCCGCCAGCCAAAGCTTCCCCCACAGAGACGCCCCTCAGAAGGCCTCAGCGGGTCCGCAAGCCCGAGACAAGATGGTCACCCACTTTACAGTGGAGTAAGGCGGACTCCCGAACCAGGGAGAAGCCAAAGAACAGAGGTCCCCAACCAGCGGCCATAAGCTGCGAGGGACCTGAGACAGGAGGCAGTCCAGCTTCGCTGCAGCCAGCAGTAATCTGCGACAGTGCCAGAGATTAGCCTGGCCGTCCGGAGACGGGCGGCATTTGTATTATAGCTATGTGTGTATATAGCGTGCTTTTAAGGTTTATATTTTAAGTTTAGAATGTTTCAAATGTTTTGAGTTTAAGTTTAAGGAGTTTGGCCTAGAAATTGGCCTGAGGCGCCCAAGCGGCGCAAAGTTCGCCTGGGCGCTGGAATTTGCGCCGCGATCGCCACATTAGCGATCGCCGCAAATTCAGTTGAAGTGCCCCTAGAGGGAGACGGGGCGCGGCTTGAGGCGCTCCGCGTCCCTCTTAGGGCGCTGAAAGTGAATTTTGCAGCGCTACGTGCCGCAGCGCCACATGCTGCGGCACGGCACGCTGCGGTACTGCAGGCCTTCCTCACACTGTTAAGGGGGAGGGGCCTGCAACAGCGCGAGCCCCGATCGCGAGTGCCGGCTAAAGAGCCAGGCACCGAGGAGAAGTGCCGGGCTCTCGGGAAACAGCCGGCAATGCCGCAGGGGAGGGGGGGGGACCAGGAGGCCGGGGACGGAGGCGCTGGCAGGCGGCTGCCGAAAAAGCGGCCGCCCTGCACCTCCACCTTAACTTGCGCCTCTGCCGGCGCAGCAAGGCCCCGTGAACCGGGTGCGGGTAGCGACGGCGCTACAGCAGCGTTCGCTACCAAATATCGCGATCGGGGCGCGAATGGGGCACTGCGCACACCGATGACGTCATCGGTGGCGGCGCAGCACAAAAGGCTAACACCACCATTAGCGCCCCTGCTGAATATCGCGGGAGGCGCAGCCAGTGGTGCTACAGCCACTGATTGCCTCTTTAGGCGCTAACAGGTGGCGCTACTCACCCAATTTTTCCCCCTTTATGTTTACATACATGTGTGCCAAATGTTTGTATTTTGGTCCGAGGTCAAGGGACCCGACCATGTCTCCACCTAAGGCAGCAGGTCAGTGAGACCTGGCTGCATGTTCTTTTAAGTTTTGCAGGAGAGTGGAAGATGAAGCAGCCCTGTTCGCCCAGCCCGAGCTGGGCATCGAATGAAGATATGGATACAGAATGTTGGGGATCACCTCACCACTGGACAAATCCAGAGGGAAACCCCGCAGCGACCTTCGGGAGAAACCGGACAGGGTCCGGAGGAACTTGCCTACTCCTCCTACGCGGAAGAGATGGCCCCAGCTGGGTGGGGCACGGCCCCCAACCCAGCACTATCCTGACCGAAGTTCACTTGCGGGAGACCTCGCTGTTGAGGAGTCATGGTGGGGAAGCGCGGGCGCCTTGTCAGATAGGGACGCGTTCCCCGGGAGTGGGTGGTGATGGCCCGGGAAAGATCAAAAAGGGAGGGGGAGTCCCAAGAGTTGCATGGGTGCGGTCGGGGGAGGGAGGAACTCACCCGGGGGCCCACGGGAAAAGTTAGTGTAAGTGTGGCTGGGGAGGATGAATGGGTGGCCGGATCTGGGATCCAAGTTTGAGTGTGGGGCCAGCCCGAGCCGCCACACAGGCACCCATCATTTTCTGCAGCCAGTCAAGGGTAGACGGGAGGGGGAGGGACTGGGAGTCACGATCCCATACTCCCCGGTCTCGGTCTGTGCCAAGGTAATTTAAACATGAGGGGTACCCCGCCTCCACAAAGGGACAAGGGAACGGCTCGGGGCTGGCGGAACAGGCTGGTCTGTAAATCCATTCTCTCTGTTTTAAAGTTTAAGACAATCAAAGGGGGGGGGGGGGTGGAAGGTACATTTACTGCCCGGGAGGGAGGAGCAATACCCACTCGAATTTGCACGTGATGGTCGGGGTTTATTTAAGCATATTGTTTCAAATATTTAATGATTTTTTGTATTTTGTTTTATAGTTCCAAGTCAAGCAGTGGCGTTGGACCCTCTCTGTGCTTGGGATCATTTTGATTACATTGTGTAACTAAGATTGTAACATTTTGTAATCAGTTATAATGTAAAAAGTGATTGTAAATGTTGATTGCATTGTAATTTTACAAGCATGTAGAGGTATGAGACCCCTTATTGTAAACTGATGTATCTGTAAGATGCCTACCGTACCACGGTTTTTCTCGAATGTTAGGGGAATAGACGGTTTGGGGGATCAGTGGCAGATAGCTATTAGGTAAATACAGGGGATGGTTGTTTGTGAGGGGGTCTGAAAATTTTGCTCACTCCTTCGAGTTGATACTTCAATCAAGAAGGGAGTATTAAAAGGGGGGAATGTAGGGGTTTGCAAAATTCCCCTATTTTTCCCTGATGATTGAAAATACTGTTCCACATCGTGGATGAAGAATTATATGTTTTGAATTGCCTCTGGGTAGGACAGTGTTTTTTTTAAAAAAACATACCCAGAATCGTGAAAAGCTGCGTTGGACAGAGCAGCACTTGGGCAACATCAGGATCTAAGACATTACATTTTTATTAAAATGGTACCTCTGAGTTTCGAACTGTATATTTCAAGAGGTTTGAAAATGGCCACAGAAAGCATTGGCCAAGAACAAAGGGGCTTAAAAGAGCAGCTAGCAGCTTGTAATGTGTCTGTGTGAAAGACCTGTCAATCAAACCAGGGAGTTTCCCTCTCAGAAGCACTTGAAGTTGCTTGAGACTAACCGCAAGGACAATCGATTGAAACTGCTTCTGTTTACACAGCAATTCAGCCATTCAAAGCACTCACAGACAATGAGATACTGAAACCATGGAATGGATTTTTTAAGGGAACAGTTTAAGCATTGAATGGGTTTGAATCACCCATCATTCTGGACAATAGGGCAGTTGCATTCCCTTTTGTTTTAGCCCAGGTGAGCTCCGGATGTGGGCGGGAACATTTTGGCCTCACAGTGCAGACACATTAACCCATTCCAACCACTTTGAATCAACCAATCACAGCGTTTCTCTTGTGTATTGGAACTTTGGGCGCGAATTTTGCAGACAGACTTTTCCAGGTATAAAGATAGCTCCTGAGAAGCTATCTCTCTCTTAGCTCTCACTTCGCTGGACCACAGGTGAGCAAGATTTCTGACTCCTCAGCAAGGCAACCTAGTAAGGAGTTAGGGGTGGTAATTAAGGGGGTATTGCTAAGATTGTTAAATTAACATTGTAGCCACTTACCCATTTTTGCCGTCTGCCTTCCTCCATTTAAGCAATTTTACTGTAATTACTGTGTTCGTGTGGTATAGTTTCTTCTAGTTAATAAAGCTTGATTTTTCTCTCATCCAGACCATTTGTCCGTTTTAATATCATCTATATATATAATAAAACGGTATGTCTCTCTGTCTGTCTTTCTGTCTCTCTGTCCGGCTATACAATCAAAAGTTATAGAGTGTACCTACACGTGTGTTACATCAAAAGAAAGCTTACGATTCCAGAACGGTCGTAAGTGTATTTACGTTTCGGTGAAACAAAAATTGCACCTGCGGTATCCAAAAAACTTTCAAAATTCTGCTCATTATCTGCTCATTAGCATTGAGTGACGTCGAGGTCGACCAATCGTACGGTCGAGCGACCCGACGGTCGACCAATTGCTGCGTGGCGGGGGCGATTTCCTTGCGCGTGCGGGCGGGCCATCCTAGAGTCGAATGACGGGACGATTGACCAATCCTACGATTCGGTGACCTGACGGTCGACCAATCGGTACGTGTGTGGGCGGGCCTTATCGTTCTGAACCGAGGTGAGTCGCCGCCATCTTGATTCCAAACTTTTCATTTCTTTTTCCCGCTTTCTGCGTCTTTAAAAAAAAAAGTTGCTTTTAAAACACATATTGTTTTTAAAAAAAGTTAATTATTTTCTAAACCTTTTATCTAATCTCATTCATTTTCCTACCTTTCCTCATTTTTGCAGGTAGGCCTCGAAGCCTGGGCGTCTGTTGCCAGCCATGCTGGACCCTAGGCAATTGTTTTGTGGCAAGCTCCTCCCACCCCTCACCCCCCCCCCCCCCCCGTTGGGCCCGATTCCGAACCAGCGGCCAGCCATCTTGGTAAAGGCTGGCTGGGCTCACTGCAAGCTCCTGGCACTTCATTTGCGCTCGCGCTGCACGGCGCACGCGCACCTCCACACAGAGCGTGGCCAGAGGGAAGCGAGCAGGTTAGCGGGGGGGGGCAGGGCTCGGGAGGGGAGGGGGAGCGGAGAGGGTTACCCCAGCAACCGGGCTCGCCAGCCGCAATCGGCCATCTCATGCCGCCTCAGGCCCGGCCTCGGGAGGGCGGGGCTCAGGCTGACCGGGGCGCTGCGTTCGGCATGTCAGTGCGTGGGGCGGCACGGAGCTCAGCAGAGCCATCGCCGGCAGAGGGGAGAGGGTCTGCTGGCTCCCTCCTCCCTTTCTCCCCCCCCCCTTTCTCCCCCCTCCTTCCCCCACCTCCCCCACCCCTCCCCTCCTCTCCCCCCTCTCCCCCTCCCCTCCCCCCTCTCCTCTCCCCCTGCCCCCTCTCTCCCCCTCCCCTCCCCTCCTCTCCCCCTCCCCCCTCCCCCCCTCTCCCTCTCCCTCTTCCCCCTCCTCCCTCTCCCTCTCCCCCCTCCCCCCCTTCCCCTTCCCCTCCCCCTCCTCCCTCCCCCTCCCCCTCCCCTCCCTCCCCCTCCTTCTCCCCCTCCCCTTCCCCCCCTCCCCTCCCCTTTCCCCCCTCCCCTCCCCTTTCCCCCCTCCCCCCTTCCCCCCAGTCGCACTCTCTCTTCCCCCCAATCGCGCTCTCTCTCTCTTCCAACAACAACATGCCCTCAAAAATCCCTCAGCACCGCCGGGCACTTCAGCTAGTTAATTATAAGTCCTTCAGTCAGAACTGGAAGGTGGGGTAGCGATTCGAAACCGCTGTTTGGAAATTGGTTTACAGTGTAGCAGCAAAAGGCTGCCTGACCAGGTGAATTACTGCAAACCAGGTAAAAGATTGGAGTTGGTCAGAGTGCAAGCAAAGGTTGCAAGACCAGGTAAATTACCTTAAACCAGTTAATAGATGCCCCCCTACAGGGGAGACATGAAATTTGTGAATCCTTTCAGGTTCTAGTCCCGCCCAGGTGCAAACTGTCCAGTTTGTACTGGTCCCACGTCCCCCAGAACCGGTTCCAATGTCCCAGGAATTTGCATCCCTCCCCCTCGCACCATTCCTCTAGCCACGTATTCATCTGAAATATCCTTCTATTTCTACTCTGACTAGCACGTGGCACTGGTAGCAATCTTGAGATTACTACCTTTGAGGTCCTATTTTTTAATTTACCTCCTAACTCCCTATATTCAGCTATTAGGACCTCATCCCGTTTTTTACCTATATTGTTGGTACCTATATGCACCACAACAACTGGCTGTTCACCCTCCCCCTCCAGAATGCCCTGCACAATATATTGAGACTTTGACCCCTGGTTCTAGACTCCCCAACCAGGGAAAATATCCTTCCAGCATCTATCCTGGCAAACCCTCTAAGAATTTTATATGTTTCAATGAGATCACCTGTCATATTTCTAAACTCTAGAGAATATAGGCCTAGCCTACTCAATCTCTCCTCATAGGGTAATCCCCCCCAATCCCCGGATACAGTTGGTGAACCTTCGTTGCACTCCCTCTAAGGTAAGTATATCCTTCCTTAGGTAAGAAGACCAAAACTGTACACAATACTCCAGGTGTGGTCTCACCGAGGCCCTATATAATTACCGTAAAACTTCTTTACTCTTATACTCCAATCCTTTTGTAATAAAGGCCAACATACCATTTGCTTTCCTAATTGCTCGCTGTGCCTGCATGTTAACTTTCAGTGAGTCCTGTAGAAGGACACCCATTTACAACATTTCCTAATACCCCACCATTTAAAAAAATATTCTGCTTTTCTATTTTTCCTACAAAAGTGGATAACTTCACATTTCTCCACATTATATTCCATCTGCCATGTTTTTGCCCACTCACTTAACCTCTCTATATCCCTTTGCAGCCTCTTTGCATCCTCCTCACAACTTACTTTCCCACCTAGCTTTGTATCATCAGCAAACTTGGATACATTACACTTGGTCTCCTCATCTAAGTCAATAATATAGATTGTAAATAGCTGAGGCCCAAGCACTGATCTTTGCGGTACCCTGCTAGTTACAGCCTGCCAACCCGAAAATGACCTGTTTATTCCTATTCTCTGTTTTCTGTCAGTTAACCAATCTTCACTCCATGCTATTATATTACTCCCAAACCCATGAGCCCTAATTTTGTGTAATAAACTCTTGTGTTGCACTTTATCGAATGCGTTCTAAAAATCCAAATACACCACATCCACTGGTTCCCCCTTATCTACCCTGCTAGTTATAACCAATGTTCCTTTTATTTTCTTTGTGGTGCGCGGCCCATTCAAAATACCGCGCTGGCTGAGACCCAGAGCACTGTGCGGCCTCGCGGCTGTGCAGCTGCGCAGCTTAAAGAGACCTTTGGTTGCAATCTCAAAAAACTCTGTTAGATTTGTCAAACACAATTTCCCTTTCATAAATCTGTGTTGACTCTGCCCAATCATATTATGATTTTCTAAATGCCCTGTTACCACGCCCCTAATAATAGATTCCAGCATTTTCCCTACTACTGATGTCAGTCTATAGTTCCATGTTTTCTCTCTCCCTCCTTTCTTGATTAGCGGGGTTACATTTGCTACCTTCCAATCTGCGGGGGCCATTCTAGAATCTAGGGTATTCTGGAAGATCAAAATCAATACATCTACCTCTTTTAAAAGCCTAGGATGTAGGCCATCAGGTATGGGGATTTGTTGGCTTTTAGTCCCATTAATTTCTCCAGAACTATTTCTTTGCTAATACTAATTTCTTTAAGTTCCTCACTTTCTCTAGATCCTTGGTTGCCCATTATGTTTTCTGTGTCTTCTTCTGTGAAGACAGACACAAAAGCTGCGATTTTCTCATCGGTGTCGGGATGGGGGCGGAACAACTGGTTTCCGGGTTCCAGTGCCTCCCCCAGCTGCCTCCGCTCTGCAGACGTGATTTTCCCTTGATCGGCGTTGTTAAGCCTTGCGGGCTTAGCGGCCAATTAACAGGAAGCGGGTCTGATGACATCATTTAATGATGCATAATCTGCCGGTTTCCTTAAAGGGACCATGCACAATGTTATTTTGACAGTTGATTTTTCAGTGTTTAACAGCATTGAGGTGCTGAAAACACTGACAAACACTGCACAAAGGTGAACTCTTGCACCCAGGCTCTGCAATGACTCCCTCCATATACTTATGGAGGAAGTCACAGTATGCAGGGAGGTTCTCTTCCCTTCCAAGGGTGGAAGAGACCTCCCCAGGACACCAACTTACCTTGCACCTCCACCCAACCCTCTCTATCTACATTATAACTTCTCCATCTCACTAGCCACCCCTTACACTCACCCTCATTCTACTGCAAGCATATCAACTAACAGCACACAAGGGTGGGCACTTGAGAGGTTTCGCCAATGTCCATGTGAAGTTTCTGGTAATGTGTTGTCATACAGTGAAATCTCTTTTTCAAAAAGTGCCCCTTATTGGACAGATCTGAGTATACATTGAGAAGTGTCTTACTGAGTTCCAGTGATTGTTCAGTCATAACTCCTCCCCCCCCACCCCATTTTAGTGATGTGTGTGCATCACGGTGCTGGTGTGGGATGGTGTCAACCTGGCGCATCATGTGGCAGCCAGGGTTTACAGCATCAAGTGAAGAAAGTTTGGCCATGGTGATGCCATCGCTGGCCTCCCGGCCAGCAATTTTGTCAGGGGTTGATGCCCTGTGTCCAGTGCAGCATCAGGTGATGGTGGCGAAGGTTGGTGATGAGGTTGGTGATGTTGGTGTTGGGGATGATTGTGGAAGGATTCGGAGGACCAAGGTCTGATTGTTTCATTGGCCCCGATGTTGCTGGAATAGATGGCAGCTGCAGGTGAGATGACAGAAGCGATCTGTCACTGGTGAGAGAGGTTCTCCCAATGAGGTAGCACTGGACATACTGTTGGCTTTAAAAACTTGTAAGCTAAAGATATCTGTATATGTATTAAAAATGCAATGACCAACATTTTCTTAGGTCTGAAACTCACCATGTGCAACATGGCATCCTTTCACAAACATCAGACCAGACTCACAACATGCCACACTTACCTGGTGTGTTGTTTGGACCTCATAAAACCCAACCCAAAAGCTGCAAAATCGAAAAAGACCCTGAAATCTACAAGTATCTGTTAATAGGCAGTTAATTGCCTTTAATTCATTTCCCGCCGCTAGGTGTCGGGTCCATTTGCAAATCAGGGACCCGACACTTGAGAAGGTTGTGTGGAGGTGGGATGACAGCAGGTGCAGAACCTGCCATCAATCAAAACGACTTTAACTTCTGACCCGCCTCTAAACTCGCCCTCTGAGCACCGGCAAAATCGTGGCCAAAGTATTTGATTAATGTCTCTGCCATTTTATTATTCCCCATTTTTCCTGTCTGCCTGTAAGGGACCCACATTTACTTTTTCTAATCCCTTCCTTCTTACATACCTATAGAAGCTTTTACAATCTGTTTTATGTCACTTGCTAGTTTATTCCCCTATTCATCTTTTTCTCTCTATCAATTTCTTAGCCCTCCTTTGCTGAATTCTAAAATCCTCCCAATCCTTAGGCTTATTACTCTTTTTGGCAACATTATAAGCTTCCTCCTTTAATCTAATACTATCTTTAACTTCTCTTGTTAGCTACGGCTGGACCTATTCCCGAGGGGTTTGTATTCCTTAAGGGAATGTATATTCGTTGTGTATTATGAATTATTCCTTTAAATGTTTGCCATTGCCTATCTACCATCATATCTTTTAATCTAGTTTCCCAACTGACCTTAGCCAACTCGCCTCTCATACCCACATCATTTGCTTTGTTCAGATTTAAGATCCCAGTTTTGGACTTAACTAAATCACTCTCAAACTCAAGTTTAAATTCTGTCATATTATGATCGCTCTTCCCCAAAGGCTCTTGTACTATGAGGCTCCCTGTCTCATTGCACAATACTAGATCTAAAATAACCTGCTCCCTAGTTAGTTCCTCAACATACTGATCTAGAAAACAGTCTTAAATGCATTCCATGAACTCGTCCTCTGCACTATTTCTGCAAATTTGGTTTGCCCAGTCTATATGAAAATTAAAGTCCCCAATGATTGTTGCATTACCCTTGTTACATGCACCTCTAATTTCCTGATTTATACTCTGCCCAACACTACAACTATTGTTAGGAGGTCTATAAACTATTCACACCAGTGTTTTCTGCCCCTTGTTATTTCTTAGCTCCACCAAAAGTGATTCTACATCTTGCTTTTCTGAGCTAAGATCCTTTCTCTCTACTGCTTTTATCCCATCCTTTATTATCAGAGCTACCCCCACCCATCTTTTTCCATTCGGCCTATCTCTTCTAAAAGTCAAATATCGTGGAATATTTAGTTTAAAACCTTGGTCACTCTGCAACCATGACCACAAATTTTATTCCTCTGTGGGGGTGGGTTTGGAGACAGGTCTGTCATGAAAATCAGAGAAATTGGGTGCGGGCTGCGAACCCACCTCCATCCCGCCTCCACACGACTTTGGGAAGTGTCAGGTCAGCTGCTCCCGAACTGACCCAACACCAAACAGCGGGACAGGTTGTTAAGGCAGTTAACAGGTCGTTAACTGCCTGGTTAATCCTATTTTAAAGGGCTGATCATATTTTTGTGGTTTTTCAAGATGCTGCCTGCTTTCATAAAAACACGCCTGGTGAATGGAGGCGTGTTCACCTCGGACCTCAATAGTTGACAGCTGCTCGAGCAACTTTGAAGCGGTCCTGCAATCTCTCATTCTTTCACATGCCACAACTTAGTGGCTTGAGGTTTGGGAGACATTTTGGTGCTCAACTAATCTTGTGAGGTTAGAGTCTGACATCCATCTGCTGTGTCAGCTCCTTGGAACACCCTCTGGCCACTTTGTCTGAGTGCTCTCAACCTCCATTCCTTGACTGCGATATCTACCAGCGGTCTGGGCTCCATTTATTTCCTCTCATCCTGGTCATCATAATCGGAGGAGCAGCAGCTGCGTGGCTCAGCGCAGAGCTTCCTCAGAAGAAGAGGAGGAGGATGAGAAAGACGAGGAGGAGGTGCGCCTTGCAGGCCCTGTTGTGACCAATGCAGCATCCCTCCAGTTCACTGCTGCCTGTCAAGCAAGGGCTGCACTCTTCCATGCCACATTCGCATAAGCTTACTCTTCAACCATAGGTGGCTACCATATGGCTCTCTAATTGTAGGCGACCTTCCTCCAATGTCATACATCATCTCTGGTATACCCAGTTATTTCCTATCACTTTCACCATCATCATTACAAATGCAAGTTGCCCTGAGCCCTCAATGCACATTTGCCATTTCCCAGAACACATAGGCCACACATTCAACTGTTTACCATCACTTTTGTTTACTACATTGACAAAAGGATCACAATGCAAACTCTTAAGTAGAAGTAGAAAAATCATGACAGAACACCCAAGTGAGTCCCCTTGTGACTATTTGTGCTTTATCTTCCTCTTGCGTGTGCTTCTACGTGGTGCTTCCCCTGTGGCTTCAGCAGATGTAGAGGCACCTTGCTCACTTGGATGCTGCGCCTGCTTAGATGTCTTTTGCAGGCGTCCTCTGGGTTTGGGAGCCTGGGAGGGCTCCTCCACAGTCTGCTCTTCCTGCGGCTGTGCAGGGGCTGAAATGGCCATCTCAGTTGGGTCTGCAAAGTGGGTCTCTGGCCGAGGGCTCCGCAGTGGCATGGTCATGTGAGCGCTTGGAGAGGAGCCAACACTTCCTTGTTGGCTGCCACCAACATCACTCTCATGGGTCAGCCGTACTCCAGTGCTAGCAAATGGCTGGAGAGCACCTTGTTGCACATCAGGGGGGCCATGAGGACCCGTATGAGTACTGGCAGTCCTCATAACAAGGAAGTCCATGAATCGCTGGTGTGTCTGCTCAATAGCTGTCCATCTCTCCTCCAGAGATGACAATATATTTTGAACAGTCACCATGTTTTCGTTACTTATGTCCTCCATGGCAGTTGCCATCCTATCCATGGAGGTTGCCATCCTATCCATGGAGGTACGTTCATGAGCCATTGCCTCCACAAAGGCAGTTATCATGTTAGAGATGGACTCCTCCATTCTCTGCACACTCGCACTTACCCTGGAGGCAAACCCTTCCAGAGACTCCAGCACTTGTTCCTGGAGTTCCAGAACTGCTCTCTTTCTGGATGGCCCCAGAGGCACAGCGTCTGCATGCAGCTCAGCCGAGCTAGGAGAGTCCTGCGACCTCCAACGAGGACTCTCCATGCTGTCGCTGTCTCTGCCATCTGCTGATGCTCACTTGTGAACTGTGATACACCAGGGGACAACACTACTCTAAGTCACGAGGGCCCCGCCGAGGTGGGAGTTTCTGCGCTGGTGCTGGGTGTGCTGAGTCCTGGTGACACTGCTCCCTCAGAGGCTGCAGGTTCCTCTGAGGAGTCTTCTGGCTGTTCCTCCTGGACAGTGGGGAGGGGGGCGCTCGATGGTCCTGTGGGAGAGTAAAGGCATGAGTTAGACTGATTTTGATGTAGCAGACACATCCTTTAGTGTAGATGATACAAAGCAAATCTCTATGAACATCATATGCCATTGCAGTCAATCATTAAATGTAAATGAGAGGGATGTCACCAGCTTCGTCTAGTGCGCCTGTCTCTCCATCGCCCACTTCCAGATCCTCGCCACCTCCGACGATTTTGTGCGCTGCCTCCTCAGCACTTGTCAATGTTGTAAGGGTTGGTGTGCCTCCTCCTGTCTGTGCTCTCTCCTATCTTTTCCTGCAAGGAGGGACACAAGCAGAGTTTCAACCACAGTGATGGAGTGAGTGTGAAGAATCCCTAACATAGAAGATTAGAGGGAGTCCAAGATGGAGTGAGGTGCCAGGAGGAAGCTAGCTCCCTGTGCATTGTTAGTTGTTGTCAATGCATAACAGTGAGAGCGAATCTGAGGGGTGCATAGGCAGGATGGTGAAGACATTCAGTGCAGAGAGAGAGATGGATAGGTAAGGGTGCAAGGGAAGTAAGGGCAAGGTGGGATGTGGAGGAGCAGGCTTACAAAGCAGAGTGCTGGTGATGAGAAGAGAGGGGAAGCAGATTTTTTTTAAATTCATTTTTGGGATGTGGGCGTCGCTGGCAAGGCCAGCATTTATTGCCTATCCCTAATTGCCCTTGAGAAGGTGGTGGTGAACTGCCTTCTTGAACCGCTGCAGTCCGTGTGGTGAAGGTACCCCCACAGTGCTGTTGGGTAGGGAGTTCCAGGATTTTGACCCAGCGACGATGAAGGATCGGCGATATACTTCTAAGTCAGGATGGTGTGTGACTCGGAGGGGAATTTGGAGGTGGTGGTGTTCCCATGCACCTGCTGCCCTTGTCCTTCTAGGTGGAAGAGGTCGTGGGTTTGGGAGGTGCTGCCAAAGAAGCCTTGGCAAGTTGCTGCAGTGCATCTTGTAGATGGTACACACTGCAGCCACAGTACGCTGGTGGTGGAGGGAGTGAATGTTTAAGGTGGTGGATGGGTTGCCAATCAAGCGGACTGCTTTGTCCTGGATGGTGTCGAGTTTCTTGAGTGTTGTTGGAGCTGCACTAATCCAGGCAAGTGGAGAATATGCCATCACACTCCTTACTTGTGCCTTGTAGATGGTGGAAAGGCTTTGGGGAGTCAGGAGGTGAGACACTCGCCGCAGAATACCTAGCCTCTGACCTGCTCTTGTTGCCACTGTATTTATGTGGCTGGTCCAGTTACGTTTCTGGTCAATGGTGACCCCCAGGATGTTGATGGTGGGGGATTCGGTGATGGTAATGCCAAGGGGAAGTGGTTAGACTCTCGCTTGTTGGAGAGAGTCATTGCCTGGCACTTGTGTGGTGCGATGTTACCTGTCACTTATCAGCCCAAGCCTGAATGTCGTCCAGGTCTTGTTGCATGCGGGCATGGACTGCTTCATTATCTGAGGAGTTGTGAATTGCGCTGAAAACTGCAATCATCAGTGAACACCCCCATTTCTGACCTTATGTTGGAGGGAAGGTCAATGATGAAGTAGCTGAAGATGATTGGGCCATCTTCAAGATTGAAGGTAAGTGTGGTGGGATACTCACTTTTGATGATTGCAGAAGATCATTAAAGCATTTTTGCACTGGATCCAGGCGCGTGAATAAACTGACCTTACGCTGACCTCCTCAGCAATGCGCAGCCAGGCTACCTTGGTTTGCTGAGGAGGCTTCCTCCGGCCATCCGCAGGGAACAGAATCTCCCTGCGCCCTCTAACTCCCTCCACAAGAGCTTGGACGGAGTCCTCAGTAAAGCGTGGTGTTGCCTTAGCTTTCAATGAACTCATTGTGGCCTTCCCAATTCCAGATTCCAGACTCCAGCCAAATCAATAAATTAAAGGCTGAGCCTGCATGGGGCCCTTAAAAACATCCGATCTAATGACGTCATCAGAAGCGACGAACAGACCTGATCGCAGTCAATAGACCAACCAATGCGCACCACTCAACTTAAGGGACTAATTAAACTAAAATATCAACTGGGGATCGGATGCAGCCGGCAGCGGGTCTGGACACCGCCCACCACGCAACTCAACTCCATGACTGAAATAAAATCGTGGCCAAAGTCTCCGTTATGGCTATTAGATCAAACCCATTTATTTCTATCTGTGTTATTAATTCATCTATTTAGTTATGAATGCTTCACGCATTCAGATATAGTGCCTTTAGCTTTAATGTTTTTCTATTTTTCCCTGATGTCACCTTAGTCACTGATGCCTTATTATCTTTGTTAAGCTCTCTGTCCCTTCCTGACCCAATCTGCTTATTTTTATCCAAATCACTACTCTGCTCTACAGCCTTGACATTTCTCTTACTGCTTTTGAATTTAACCTTTCTTGAATCCTCCCACCCCACCTTCATTAGTTTAAAGCCATATCTACCACCATAGTTATTCGATTCGCCAGGACACTTGTCCCAGTCCGGTTTAAGTGGAGCCCGTCCCAGCGGAACAGCTCCCACTTTCCCCAGTACTGGTGCCAGTGCTTCATGAATCAAAAACCCTGACTCCCCCACCACTCTTTCAGCCACACATTTAAACTCTAATCTGTTTGTCCCTATGCCAATTTGCGTGTGGCTCAGGTAGCAATCCAGAGATTGTTACCTGTGAGGCTCTGCATTTTAATTTTGACCCTAGCTCCTCAAACCCTCTCAGCAGAACCTCATTCAAGGAATAGCCCTTTTGTCTCCAAGCAGCCAACCTCTGGTTCGACTTGGTGGCTAGAAGATTGCTGCCACAGCGGACTGGCGCAGGATGAAGGCATCATGACTGCTGCCAGGATACCGGGTATTCACCATCATGCTGTGCTGGGTGTGGTCGCACACCAACAAAGAGAGTGGTAGGCTTTGCGGTTACGGTACAACTCAGCACTGATATGCGGTGCTCGCAAGGCCACATGTGTGTAGTCGATGGCGTCCAGCACCATGGGGAAGCCAGATATCGTGGCAAAGCCACGTGCACAACTTCTCCTGCAGAGAAGTCAATAAATTCCCCTCTCCTAGAGTACAGAGCCTCTGTGACCTCCCGGATGCAGTGATGGACGGTGAACCGTGAGATATTAACTATGTCGCCTGTTCCAGCCTGGAAGGATCCGCTGGCGAAAACATTCAGGGCTACGGTCACCTTAAGGGCCACTGGCAGTGCTGTCGTCACCCTGCTCGGAGACTGCAGGTCTGGTTTCGAGAGATGGCAGTGTTCTGTGGTCACCTCCATGGTGAAGCGGAGCCACCTAATACACTGCTCCAGACTTAGGTGCAGGTAGTCGAAGTGCTCTCAGAAGACACTAGGTGGGTAAGGCCTCCTGCTGAGTGCCCTCCTCCTCCTTCTCGCTCTATGAGCAGCTTGTCTTTGCTGCCTCTGCTCCATCTCCCTGTCATGCTGCAGCGCAATGGGGACTGCAACTAGACCCCCCATGACTGGGAGCAAGTGGTGTAGTCAGATGCCTTCCAGTAGGAGCGAACACCTTCGCAACATCCAGCACCACACCGTGCACACTTTAAATGTCTTCCAGCAAGCCAGAATTGTTATAGACTCTGCAAGAGCCAGTACAAGAGAAGAAATCAACTTACCTGCAAGTTGGATGTATCCCTTTAAATAACGCTGGAAGGGGGGGTCCCTCATGCGTTCAGCTGTGTGTGTTTAGGAGAGGGCATTGTTTGGAACGGCGATGTCCAAAATGGCAGGTCATACGTCAAATCAGCCTTACACGTGACTGATGTCACTGTAAAGTCCGCGCCTCAATAATACATGGACTTCGGGAGAACAGTTAACAGGTACTTTACTGAACAAGAGGCAGCTTGAAACTGAAACTACAGAAGCCTGCTAGGGCCTTTTATACAGGGGTGGTCACTGCCGGTACTGCAGTCTAAGACCAGTTATTCCCTTAAAGGTACATACACAACAATTCCTCCCCTTTTAGATAAACAGTACATAACATTCATTTAACAACTAAGTAATAACTAATTACAATTACAATTTTCTCAGTAATATATACATCAACTGAAATAGTCATTTATAAGTTCAGTCTTTGAGGAGGCTTCCTGATCCGGACTGGATAGTGCCTTTCTCGAGTATCCTGTTCTGGCGGTGGAGCCAATTCTGGCTCATTGTCATTGGTTGGTTCGTCAGCTTCCAATACCCCTGCTTCTGAGGTAGACGCAATCTGTACTTCGGGCTCATTACCAGGTGCACATGCTTGTGGTACAGGTTTGGCTTGTTCCTGTGACTCTAGAATCTGGTCAGCACGGCGTCTCACGATGCTCTCTCCAATGTCCACTGTGTACATTAGTGGTCCCTGCTGTGTGCATATCGTGCCTGGCTGCCATTTTTCTATTCGGTAGTCGCGGGCCAAGACTGGTTGCCCTATCTTGAAGCTCCTGGTTGGCTTCTCATTTATGTGCTGGAACTGCTTATCCTCAACATCTCGTCTTATGCAAATCCAAGCGACATCTTAGTCTCCGGTTGAAAAACAGTACGGCTGGAGTTTGGTTGGTTACTGCATGTGTCGCATTCCGGTAAGCAAACAGGAAGTTATCCACCTTGTGTTGCAGTGGTATGTCGTCATTATACATTGCCTTTATGGCCTTTTTAAAGGTCTGAACAAACCTCTCAGCCAATCCATTTGTGGCTGGATGATATGGGGCAGATGTGTAATGTTTCACCCCATTATTCTTCAGGAACCTCCGGAAATCCTCAGACACAAACTGTGGGCCATTGTCGGAACAGATCTGTTCTGGCAACCCATTCCTGGCGAAGATGGTCCTTAGGACTGCAATAGTTTTCTCCGTGGTGGTGGAGGACATTTTAATGACCTCTGGCCATTTCAAATGGGCGTCCACAGCGATTAGAAACATTGAGTCCATAAATGGACCAGCGAAATCAATGTGTACCCATTGCCATGGAGATGAGGGCCACTCCCATGGATGTAGCAGGGCCTGTGGTGGAGCGTTTTGGACCTTCTGGCATCCTGTGCATCTCTTGGTCATATCCTCGATTTCTTTATCGATTCCCAGCCACCACACAAACGCCCTGGCTAGGCTCTTAATTTTTACCCCTCCCAGATGACCCTCGTGAAGCTCATTGAGTACTCTATCTCTCAACTTGGGTGGAATTACCACTCGGGATCCACACATCAAGGTTCCCCGGCACACTGACAGCTGTTCCCTCCTTGGCGAGAATGCTGGCAACAGTGAGTTGCCACATGCTGGCCATCCCTTCACCGTCAAATCATAGACCCGAGAGCGTGTCGGGTCATTTCGGGTTTCCTTCTCAATACTTGCGTTTGTAACAGGCAAACATTCGACTATGGTCACATGGAATATCTCCACAGGGTCCACTGCAGGTGCTTCTTCCGCCGTAGGCAACGGTAGGCGCGACAGCCCATCAGCGTTTCCATGTTGTTTCGTACCTTTGTACTCTATGTCGTACTGATGTGCCCCTAGAAAAAGTGACCATCTTTGCAGCCGTTGCGCCGTCATCACCGGAACGCCCTTCTTTGGGTTAAAAATTGAGACCAGGGGTTGATGATCAGTCAGTAGGGTGAATTTCTGCCCGTGCAGATAGTGAATGAACTTCTTCACCCCCCACACCAGGCTGAGGGCCTCCCTGTCAATCTGGGCGTAGTTACGCTCGGCTGAGGTTAGCGAGCGTGATGCAAAGGCTATTGGCCTCTCTGAACCGTCACGGAATTTGTGTGACAGCACCGCTCCAATGCCGTAAGGTGACGCATCACATGCCAACCGAATCGGTAGTGTTGGGTTGTAGTGGGCCAATACTTCTTTTGAAGTGATTTGGCATTTACATTCCTGAAAGGCACGCTTACAGTCATCACTCCTGTTGTGTCAGTACCTTTCGACCTAGACACAATTTAGGACTCAGAACTCAGAGATTCAAACATGAAGTGCTTTATTGGAAGGAAAGGAAGTTCTGGCAAGTTCCGAACAAAGAGAGCTAAACTTAACCGAGAGAATACCCAACCATTTATCTCCTGTGACAGCGCCACCACAGGTGGGAGGAGAACACACAATAGAACACACAATACATAACATTTCCTCCCCTCTTTAATGGAAGGTCCACATTATTCCTCAATAGGTAAGTTACTTTCAATACACTCAACTAACCTAGGGTAGAGGTAGACTGCCTCAAACCCTGACTTTACCTTGGGGTTTATTCTGCCCCAGTCTTGTGGGTAAGTCACTAAGCTTACAGATCCAAGCGTCTTGGAGGCCGCCGCTCTCTGACAGGATACCGGCGGTCATCGCTGGCTTCCACAGCAGTAGGCATTGACACAGGCCTGGATGGAGAAGGTGCCTGTGTCAGTTGAAAGTCAGGAGTTTGCACAGGTGGAACAGTCTCTTTGACTTCCTGTGTTGGAGAAGAGCACTGTGGCAAAGGATGCTGGTTTGCGGTATCATTCGGAAACAGTTCAGGCCAACCAGCCGTTGGAGCCTCTGTGGCTGTCTCTGCTCCTAGCAACAGTTGATCTGTGTGTCTTCTCCAGACGACGTCCTCAGCAGTCTCAACCGTGTAAGACACAGGGCCCGTCTGCGCAATCACCGTAGCAGGAACCCATTTCGGTCCAGTGTTGTAGTTTCGAGCTAGGATGTGCTCTCCCGGATGAAACCGTCTGTCCTTGGCTCTTTTCTCTCTCTTTTCAACTTGAGCTTGTTGTTGACAATGGGCAACCTGTTCTGCCCTTGGAGGTTTGAGTAAGTCAAAACTTGTCCGCAACTGCCTCTTCATCATGAGCGAAGCGGGGGAAGTTTTGGTTGTGGCATGCGGCTCGTTCCTGTAGGACAACAGGAAGCTGTTCAGACGTTGGTGGATTGAGCCCTGACCTTGCGATGCCTTCAAGGCGTGCTTCAAAGTTTGCACGAACCCTTCTGCCTGGCCGTTAGTAGAGGGATGATAGGGCGCAGACCTGATGTGTTGGACACCATTCACATGCAGGAAGGTTGCAAACTCCTGTGATACAAATTGTGGACCATTGTCACTTACGAGTTGTTCCGGTGAGCCATAACGGCTGAACATCTCACCAAGTTTCTCAATTGTTTTCTCTGCCATGGTAGACCTCATCACAGTGACCTCTGGCCATTTGCTACGAGCGTCCACAACCACCATAAACATCTTCCCTTCGAAAGGACCGGCGAAGTCCACATGTACTCGCTGCCACACTTCTGCAGGCCAATCCCAGGGGTGTAGGGTTGCCCGCTGTGGAACATTCTGGACCCTTTGACATGGGGAACATGTTTTGGCTTTCTCCTCAATATTCCCATCGAGACCTGGCCACCAGAAGTAGCTTCTTGCCATTTCCTTCATCCGAACCATCCCACTGTGGCCTGTATGAAGTTGTTGCCTCAGAGGTGGTGGAATGATGACACGGTGTCCCCAAAGAAGACAACCTGCCTGGACGGAGAGCTCATTTCTTTTTGAAATGTAAGGTTTCAAACTAGGAGAATCTCCTATCGCTCTCCCTCGAATGACATCGTCCATTACCTCAGACAGGACTGGATCGTTGCGGGTGTACCTTCGCACCTGAACTGCAGTGACAGGTGCTCCCTCCACTTGTCTAAAGTAGAAGATGTCTATCTGATGAGGCTCTGGGGGAGTAACAGTCAAGGGTAGCCTCGAGAGACCGTCTGTGTTGCCGTGCAAGTCTGATTTGCGATATTTGATGTCGTATGTGTGTCCTGACAACAGTAAAGCCCACCTTTGCATCCTGCTTGCAGCGAGAGACGGAATTCCAGTGTGGGGCCCGAAGATTGAAGTCAATGGACGGTGGTCTGTCAGGAGTGTGAACCTTCTCCCAAACCGGTACTGATGAAATTTTCGAATTTCAAAAACGATTCCCAAGGCCTCGCGCTCGATCTGCGCATAGTTACTCTCGGCCTTGTTCAAGGTGCGTGATGCGAAGGCGATAGGTTTCTCTTCACCCGAAGGCATGATGTGGGATATGACTGCTGCCACACCATATGGTGATGCATCACATGCTAGCTGCACGGGTAGCTTTGGGTCGAAGTGTGTCAGGACCTCCGAATTCAGCAATGCTTTCTTTGCTTGGGCGAAAGCTTCGTTGCACAGTTCAGTCCATTTCCATGTTTTGCCTTGACATAGCAACTGATGTAACGGCTTCAGCAATGTTGCTGAGTCTGGAATAAACTTCCCATAGTAGTTAAGTAGCCCCAGAAATGAACGTAACTGGCTCACATTCTGGGGTGCTGGGGCCTCCACGATCGCCTTGACCTTTGGCGGCGCCTTATGCAGGCCAGTAGCGTCAATCACATGCCCCAGGTACTCAACTGAAGACTGAAAGAATTCACATTTGTCTTTACGAACTCTGAGTCCGTACTCTTTCAGTCGTTGTAGTGTTGCATCCAAGTTCAGAAGATGATCCTCCTCATTTGTCCCAGTGACAAGGATGCCGTCCAGGTAGCACTGGACTCCTGGCAGTCCACTCAAAATCTGATCCATTGCCCTTTGGAATAGAGCAGGGGCCGGCGTAATTCCAAACGGAAGGCGGCAGTACCTGTATAGCCCCTTGTGTGTCACAATTGTCAGCAGCTCCTTTGATTTGTCATCGACATGCATTTGTAGATAAGCCTGGCATAAGTCTATTTTGCTGAACTTTTGCCCTCTGGCCAGGCCCGTAAAAAGATCATCAATGAGGGGAAGAGGGTACTGTTCCACAGACAGCACCGGGTTAATAGTCACTTTAAAATCCCCGCAGATTCGAACAGATCCATCCTTTTTCAGGACAGGAACAATGGGTGTGGCCCATTTGCTCACGCTCACAGGCTCCAGGACTCCATTCTCGACTAAGGCCTCCAAGTTAGCCTCAACTTTTGGCCTAATTGCATAGGGTACAGGTCGGGCTTTGTGAAACTTCGGCTTGCTGTCAGGTTTAATGTCCAGTCTCACGCTGATCTTTTTCATGCTCCCAAGTTCCCCATTGAAGAGTTCTGCATGTTTGTTTAACACTGCAGTCAGACCTGACTCCCCTTTTGACATCATGCGGACTGCAGGCCAGTCCAGCGTGATTTTCTCTAGCCATGCACGTCCCAGTAGCGATGGGTAATTTCCCTTTACCACATATAGTGGCAGTTTTGCAGTCTGTCCGTTCAATTTAACTGTCACCTCAATGACGCCTCTCATGGCCACAGGTTCGCCGGTATACGTCTTTAGCACAATGTTTGTTGGCTGAAGGGTAAGATGCTTTAGCATTTTGTTGTAGACAGTGTCTAAAACAAGGGACACAGCCGCGCCTGTGTCCACCTCCATCCGCACTGATTGTCCCTCCACCAGTGGTGACACCCAGTAGCCATTTGAACCACCTGCAACCGTCAGTATGTGCACCTCTTCCTCCTCAGAGGTGTCGCTCCCCTCTGTTTTGCTTGTTCCATCATACTGCACTGAATGAACACTCTTTTTCCTCTCTTGTCCAAATACAGACATTTTGCTTCCATGCTTCCCAGCTCTGTCTGTTCTTTTTTTACCTCTACAGGCGCGTTCAATGTGACCCTTTTGGCCACAATTTCGGCATTCCAGCTCTGTACACCAGCAGTCATTAGCGTGATGGCCCGTTTTCCCACAACGGTAACATGTGCCGTTCCGCGCACCTTTAGGCTCAGACGACACCTTGTGAACTCTCCCTGTTGAACTCAACTGGTGAGCCTCCTTTTCCGCCATCTCCATGGAGACACTAACTTCAATGGCCTTTTCAAGAGTAAGGTTGTCCTCAGTAAGAAGGCGCTTCAGTGTGGCTGCATTTTGCAGACCACACACAAGCCTGTCTCTAATGGTATCATTCAGCACCTCCTTGAACTGGCAGTGTTCCGACAACCTTTTTAAAGCAGCAATAAACATCGTCACTGATTCCCCCTCCTCTTGATTCCGTTTGTGAAATCTAAATCTCTCAGCAATAACCAGAGGTTTTGGTGAAAAATGTGCTCCAAGAATTTCCACTAGTTGCTTATATGTTTTAGTTCCTGGCTTATCTGGCTGCACGAGGCTGCGAAGTAAATTGAAAGTTTTCGGCCCGATTACACTCAAATAGGTAGGCATGACCTTTTCATTTGCCACCGCATTCGCCAATACAAAATAGTCAAAACGTTCCGTATATGCGCTCCATTGCTCCACATTTTCATCAAAATCACCGATGTTTCCTAATATAGTAGCCATCTCACGTTTCAAATTAAATTTTCTGTTTACTCACTGCACCCGTAACGTACGCAGATTCATCCGCTCCTCGTTGCCACTTGTTGTGTCGGTACCTTTCGACCTAGACACAATTTAGGACTCAGAACTCAGAGATTCAAACATGAAGTGCTTTATTGGAAGGATAGGAAGTTCTGGCAAGTTCCGAACAAAGAGAGCTAAACTTAACCGAGAGAATACCCAACCATTTATCTCCTGTGACAGCGCCACCACAGGTGGGAGGAGAACACACAATAGAACACACAATACATAACAACTCCATTTCCATGTTACACCAGTTTGAAGGAGGGCGTTCAGTGGGTGCAGAATTGTAGATAAATTCGGCAAGAACTTATGGTAGTAGTTCACCAACCTGAGGAACGACCTCAGTTGCGACACATTTTCTGGTGCTGGAGCCTTGACTACAGCCTCAATCTTGTCCGGCGACTTATGCAACCCTTCCTCATCAATCATGTGGCCACAATACAAGATTTGTCTCCTGAAGAACTCGCATTTGGGACGGTTGGCTCGTAGCCCATATTCCTGCAATCTTGTGAGCACCTGTTCCAGGTTGGCAAGGTGTTCATTGTCATTTTCGCCCGTAACCAGGATGTCGTCCAAATAACACTGGGTCCCCGGGATCCCTTGCAGGACTTGTTCCGTTCCCCTCTGCCACATAGCCGGGGCCAATGCTACCCCAAATACCAGTCGATTGTACTGGTAAAGGCCTTTGTGAGTGTTTATCGTGAGGTATTTCCTAGATGCTTCTTCCACCTCCATTTGTAGATACAATTGAGCCAGGTCAATCTTTGTAAAACGTTTCCCTCCAGATAGTGAGGCGAAAATATCTTCTATCCGCAGAAGCGGATTCTGTACTGTGTGCAGGACTGGGTTCACAGTCACCTTGAAGTCCCCACAGATGCGAACCTTCCTTGGCTCCCCAGGCATGCTGCTCAATGCTTTCTTCATTACAGGAGCGATGGGTGTGGCCCACTCGCTCCAGTCCACCTTAGACAGCACCCCCGAACGCTCCAGACTCTCCAGTTCAGCTTCCACAGCTGGGCGTATCACGTATGGCACCGGTCTGGCCTTGAAAAATTTTGGGGTTGCGTTATCCTCAATCTTTATGGTTGCCTTTACTCCTTTTAGAGTCCCAAGTCCTTGTTGGAACACCTCTTCCGCGTCAGATAGAATTTGTGACAGACGTCCAGGTGCGACGTCATCATCTTTTTTGTCAGTCACAGTTAGTGCCAGAATGGAATGCCAATCCAATTGTAGTCTTTGGATCCATTCACATCCCAATAATGGTGGTCCTCCATCTCGTAGTATATACATGTATAGTTTCTGTGTTTCCTTTCCGTTATATTCAACTGGCACCCTTATTTTTCCTCTGGGGTAGACCTTTTGCCCCGTGTATGTCTTCAATACAATGGACGTGCCCTTTAAGGGTATGTGTGAGAATAGCCGCTCATAGTCTCGTCGATTCATGACAGTTAGGGCTGATCCTGTGTCCAATTCCATCTTTACTGGGGACCCTGCTATCATGAGGGTGACCCAAATGGTTCGGTGATCTTCTTTTGTGATCACGTTGTGTAACTTTAAACAACTTAGTCGCCTGCTCCCGGAGTCCTTATCACTCTCCTGATCTTCTGAACTACTATCTGTCAGTTTCTTTACTTTCCTGTACTGTTCCTTAGTAGTTCTTGTAGTGTTGGTCTTCTTTCCCGACCTGCAGACTCTTGCTATATGTCCCATCTTCCCGCATTGCCTGCATATTTTGTCTTTAAACCAGCAGTCCTTCTGCTCATGGGTTGTTCTGCCGCAGCGATAGCACTTTCTGGCTCCATACGCCATTTCGTTAGCGCTGTATTCTTGTGGTTTCTGTTGTATTTCCACAGCTCCCCGTGCTGCTGCTTTGTAGGATACAGCCATGCTGAAAGCCTGTTCTAGCGTCAGGTCCTTTTTTGAAAGTAGTCATTTCTGGGTTCCTTCACTCTGGAATCCGCAGACAAACTTATCCCGTAAGGTGTCTGCCAGTCCTGCTCCGAACTGGCAGTGCTTTGATAACTTGCGTAGTTCCGTAAGATAGTCAGCATTGCTCTCATCTTTGTGCTGGTTTCTTTTATGGAACTTGAATCTTTCTGCTATCAGCAGTGGTGTAGGGCTTAGGTGTTTCTGTAAGATATGAACAATCTCCTCAAAACTTTTCTCCATTGGTTTAGCTGGGGTAATTAAATTCTGCAATAGGCCGTACGTATTCGCACCCATCAGATTTATTAATACCGACGCCCTCTTTCAATCGGCCACCTCATTTGCCTTGCAGTACACTGCGATTCTTTTTACATACGTGGTCCAGTCTTCTACCTCGTTGTCGAAAGCAGTGATACTGCCACTTTTCGGCATCTTGGGCGATTTAAAATGGCGCCTCCCGCGCTTTTGCTTCTTCCCCAATGGAATAAAATGGCGCCTCCCGCGCTTTTGCTTCTTCCCCTTACTGCCACGCTGCTCCTAGCGTTCTACGAGGTAATGGCGGCGACCCGCAGATTCGGTGCGTCTCGCTTTCCTTCCTCCCCGTTTAGTTTCTCTCCGCTGTCCTGTTCTCGAGCACCGACCGCGCCCTGTGCACTCCACCCTCTCTCTCTTGTTTTCTTTTCCCGGCGACGCTGCGCGGCCCGATTTGTAGAGCCGCTCGATCGAGCTTGAGCCCGCCGCAGTCCGGAAGGGTCAGCGCGCTACCTGCTACCAGCACGATTCGCTGGAACCACAGTCTCTCCCGCAATTCTCCAAACACCGATGGATTCTTTGGGCGGTTGCCCTCGGTCGACGCCCGTTGCTCAGACTACGACCTTCCAGGACCTTCCTTTCAGGCGAGATCCCCGTGAGATGATGCCACACTGCAGGTGAGTTCGAACTTACTCGTCGCCACTGTAAAGTCCGCGCCTCAATAATACACGGACTTCGGGAGAACAGTTAACAGGTACTTTACTGAACAAGAGGCAGCTTGAAACTGAAACTACAGAAGCCTGCTAGGGCCTTTTATACAGGGGTGGTCACTGCCGGTACTGCAGTCTAAGACCAGTTATTCCCTTAAAGGTACATACACAACAGTCACGATCTGCCTACTCTGAATAATGCCGGCGAAAGCACGTCCTGCCCGCGCTATTGCATGTCGTGACCAGCACGGGCCACGCCGGAAGTGGGCGGAAGCAAGGCGGCCGCCATTTTATTTCCGAAAACCGGCCTTAACTGCCGGTGCTAAGGTGCTGAATTTTGTGGCGTATCTTCTTTGATGTCTAATCTTCCACTGATGCAGACTTGGCAACTGCCCCTAAAAATCCTTAATCAAGAAACTGCAAAAGCAGTTGTAACATCTTGTGTTTGTAGCTTGAGCGTTCAAGGCAAGCTCCTCTTACCAACAATCTGTTCTGTTTTCACCACCATATTGTAACACATATATTAATTACCTTCCTGTATGTGTACATCTGAAAAGCTTTAAAATAAGTTAGAGTTGCTAGTTTATTCTGTAGTTGCTTGGGTTTGAGAATGGGCAAAGGGATGAGAGGAACCAAGGAGGTGAAATTGGGTATCGCCCCGTTTGGGGCGCAAACTTTTGAAATTTTGAAAATTTAGCACCAGGCAATAAGGATTCAGAACTTCTAGTAAATTGGGTGTTAGCGCCCCAGGAAGGAAGTGGGGCGCTAAATTAAGCTCGATTGACCTCAGTGAGGTGCTACAGGGGGCTACCAGCAGAGCCCTAATGACTTTCAGGTGCAGTGTATTCAGCAATGATCCTTCACACTGGTTCCTTCCAGCTCTTAAAGGGAGGTTGCATCATTGTGCAGACGCTCATTTTCAGCATTGCTGGCTTTGAGGTGACCTGCGAGCAAGTGAATCCCCTGATGGCTGTGGCTGTTCCCACTCCCAGGGAGAGATCTCGTCGGTTCACAGACGTGGCATTGGAGGCATTGGTGGCTGGAGTGGAGCGAAGGAGGGCAATATTTTTCCCGAACACTGGAAGGAGGCCATCGCCTTAGGTGTTCAGGACAATGTGGAGGTCTCGGCCAGTATTGTGGTGGAATGCAGCCTGACACAGTGCCACAAGGAATTCAACGACCTCACTCGGGTGGTCAAGGTGAGTACTTGCTTCAACAGCTCCTACATACCAGCATCTGAACCTCAGTCTGTGCACACTGCGCAAACAACCATACCGCCACCACTCACCCACCAAACATCTTCACCTACTCAAACTCACATCCACATCTCATGCCTTGCCTACAATTACAGCTAATCAATGACGGCAGGCATATCTCCCAAACACATAGCTGGACTCTGACTGAAACACATTTGTTTCTCTTGCAGGCCAAGATGGCCCACAACAGGAGGGAGCAGCAGAGAACAGGCGGGGGTGATGCGCAGCTCCAACAGCTTTCAGACCCGGAGGAGCGAGTGCTGTGACTCATTGGGCAGCAGGTGGTGGGCGCCGTGGCAGTCAGCGACGTCAACCCCATTGGTGAAAGAAACGGTATCTTCAGCCCCTCTCCTTCACTCATCCCCCTTCCCCCTCACACCACAAGCTGTAGTGTATGTACCTTTAAGGGGAGAACTACTTTTTACAGCTTCTGTATACTGTAGTACCGGCAGTGACCACACCTGTATATAAAGCCTGAGTAGGGATCTGTATGTTTAGTTTTAGAGTAACCCTCATCCAGTAAATACCTGTTGATTGTTCCTGCAGTCTCGTGTCTAGTTATTGAAGGAAACACAACATCAAAAATACACGGATCTAACAGTGGCAACGGGCAGATTCGAACCTACCTGCAACTCTGCATTACCTCCCAGGGATTCGCTCCTGGAGAACAGTGGAAGAAAGTTGAGGCCAGAAGCACGGGCGTCGACCACGAGCAACCGCCCAGTCATCCAGCAGAGATTGAGCATCGCAGGGGAGGCTGTTGAGAGCTGGGCTTGGTTCTCCAGTCACGGTGGTCCAGCGAAACGGGCTGGCAACAGGTACGGCACAGACCCTTCCCGGACAGTGGCGGCTAGAGCTGAACGACGGCACAGAAAAGGCCGAGCAGCGTCGACGGGAGAAGAGAGAGGGTAGAGCGCACAGGGCGCAGCAGGTGTTCAGGACCGAGCGGCGTCGACGGGAGAAGAGAGAGGGTAGAGCGCACAGGGCGCAGCCGGTGTTCAGGACCGAATGGCGTCGATGGGAGAAGAGAGAGAGGCGCGAAAGAAAACGCGCAGAGCGCAGCCGGTGTTCAAGGGATGAGCAGCATCAGCGGGAAAGAAAGGGAAACGCGCAGAGTGCAGCCGGTGTTCAAGGGCCGAGCAGCCGCAGCGGAGAAGAAGGGAGAGCGCGGGAAATGCCATTTTGAGCCGCAGCGGAGAAGGGAGAGCGCGGGAAAATGCCATTTTGAGCCAGTCTAACCACACCCAGGGATGCCGAAGAGTGGCAGTATCACAGCGTTCGACAATGAAGTCGAAGATTGGACGACATATGTCGAACGCATAGAAGTGTACTGCAAGGCGAATGAAGTGCCAGATGAGAGGAAAGCGCTGGTATTGTTGAATTCCATGGGTGCAAAAACATATGGCTTACTACGAAACCTAGTAACCCCAGAGAAGCCAGTGGACAAGGATTTTGGAAACATAGTGTCAATCCTACAGAACCACTTAAACCCCACACTGCTGCTGATAGCAGAAAGATTTAAGTTTCACAAAAGGAACCAGCATAAAGATGAAAGTAATGCTGAGTATTTAACGGAACTGCGCAAGCTATCGAAACACTGCCAGTTTGGAACGGGACTAGCAGATACTTTAAGGGACAAGTTTGTGTGTGGGCTTCAAAGTGAAGGAACCCAGAAACGGCTTCTATCAGAAAAGGATCTTACGCTGGACAAGGCTTTCAGCATGGCAGTATCACACGAAGCAGCCGCACGGGGTGCTGCAGAGATACAACGGAGACCGCAAGAATATGGCACAAATGAAATGTTATACGGAACAGTGAAGTGCTATCGCTGCGGCAGAACAACACACAACCATAATGATTGCTGGTTCAAGGACAAAGTGTGCAGACAGTGTGGAAAAGTAGGACACATAGCAAGAGTCTGCAGGTCGGGAAAGAAAACCAGCAGCAAGAAATCTCCACAGGAGAAGTACAAGAAGGTACATAAGGTGACGGAGAGTAGTTCAGACGAACAGAAAAGTGATACAGACTCCGGAAGCAAGGAACTGGGTTGTCTGAAACTACATAAGGTGATCCAAACGGGGGATCATCAAACTATCTGGGTCACGCTCAAGATAGCTGGAGTCCAAGTGAAAATGGAATTGGGCACAGGATCAGCCCTAACAGTCATAAACCGAAGGGACTACAAGCGGCTATTCTCACATATACACTTGAGAGATACAGAGATTGTCTTGAAGATGTACACGGGGCAAAAAGTCTACCCCAAAGGAAAAATAAGGGTGAATGTTGTATATAACGGTAAGGAAACACCAAAAATGGACCTATATGTATTGCCAGATGGAGGACCACCACTACTAGGACGTGAATGGATCCAGAAGATACAGCTAGACTGGCATTCCATACAAGCACTGACTGTAGATGCCAAAAAGGATGACGACGCCACACCTGGACGACTGTCAAAAATGCTAACTGACGCACAAGAAGTGTTCCAGGAGGGACTTGGAACACTAAAAGGCATAACAGCGATGATCAAAATAGAGGAAAATGCAAGCCCAAAGTTTTTAAAGGCCTTATGCGATCCGCCCAGCCGTCGAAGCAGAGCTGGAAGGTTTGGAACGTTCAGGAGTACTGTCCAAAGTGGACTGGAGCGAGTGGGCCACACTCATCGTTCCTGTAATGAAGAGGTCGTTGAGTAATACGCCTGGGGAACCAAAGAAAGTTCGCATCTGTGGGGACTTTAAGGAGACAGTGAACCCAGCCCTTCACACGGTACAATATCCGCTTCCGCGGATTGAAGATATTTTCGTCTCGCTATCTGGAGGGAAAAGCTTCACTAAGATTGATCTGGCCCAGGCGTACCTGCAAATGGAGGTAGAAGAAGCCTCGAAACAGTACCTCACGATCAACACTCATAAAGGTCTCTACCAATACAACCGGCTGGTGTTCGGGGTAGCATCAGCTCCGGCTATTTGGCAAAGGGCAATGGATCAAGTCCTGCAAGGGATTCCAGGGACCCAGTGTTATTTGGACGACATCCTGGTCACGGGCGAAAATGACAGTGCTCACCTTGCCAACCTGGAGCAGGTGCTCACTAGATTGAAGGAATATGGGCTCCGAGCAAATCGCCACAAATGCGAGTTTTTCCAGAAGCAGATCTCGTATTGTGGCCACGTTATTGATGAAGAGGGGTTACATAAGTCCCCTGAAAAGATTGAGGCAGTAGTCAAGGCTCCAGCACCGGAAAATGTGTCACAACTGAGGTCGTTCCTCGGGCTGGTGAACTACTACCATAAGTTCTTGCCGAATTTGTCTGCAGTACTACACCCACTGAACACCCTACTGCAAACGGGGGTACCATGGAAGTGGAATGACGAATGTAAACGAGCTTTCCAGAAGTGCAAAGAATTGATCACATCAAAAGAGGTGTTGGCTCATTTCAACCCAGCATTACCCATTCGGTTGGCGTGTGATGCATCACCCTATGGCATTGGAGCGGTGTTGTCGCACAAGTTCCCGGATGGTTCGGAGAGACCAGTAGCCTTTGCGTCTCGGTCACTAACCTCAGCCGAGCGTAACTACGCCCAGATTGACAGGGAGGCCCTCAGCCTAGTGTGGGGAGTGAAAAAGTTCAACCACTATCTGCACGGGCAGAAGTTCACCTTGCTGACGGACCACCAACCACTTGTCTCCATCTTTAATCCAAAGAAGGGTGTGCCGGTGATGACTGCGCAACGGCTACAAAGATGGTCGCTTTTTCTAGGGGCGAACCAATATGAAATCGAGTATAAGGGCACGAAACAGCATGGAAACACTGATGGGCTATCACGCCTGCCACTGCCTACTGCGGAGGAAGCACCAGCAGTGGACCCTGTCGAAATATTCCATTCGACTATAATTGAACGCTTGCCAGTAACTAATGCTGATATAGAGAAGGAGACCCGAAATGACCTGACACTGTCTCGGGTATATGACTTGACGGTGAAGGGATGGCCAACACATGGCGACTCACTGTTGCCAGCATTCTCATCCAGAAGAGAACAGCTGTCAGTATGCCAGGGGACCTTGATGTGTGGATCCCGAGTGGTAATTCCACCCAAGTTAAGGGAGAGAGTGCTCAATGAGCTTCACGAAGGCCATCTGGGAGGGGTGAAAATGAAAAGCCTTGCTAGGGCTTATGTGTGGTGGCCGGGGTTCGATCAGCAAATCGAGGACCTGACAAAGAGCTGCTCAGGATGCCAGAAAGTCCAAAATGCACCACCACATGCCCCTCTACACCCATGGGAGTGGCCCTCATCTCCATGGCAACGGGTGTATATTGATTTTGCTGGTCCATTCATGGACTCAATGTTTCTAATAGCTGTGGATGCGCACTCGAAATGGCCTGAGGTGATCAAAATGTCGTCCACCACCACGGAGGAAACTATTGCAGTCCTACGGACCATATTTGCCAGGAACGGCTTGCCAGAGCAGATTTGCTCTGATAACGGACCACAGTTTGTGTCCGAAGAGTTTCGAAGATTCATGAAAAGGAATGGGGTAAGGCATTACACATCCGCCCCGTATCATCCAGCCACAAATGGATTGGCTGAGAGGTTCGTACAAACCTTTAAGAAAGCAGTAAGGGCCATGTGCGATGACGACATTCCACTGCAGCATAAGGTGGACAATTTCCTGTTAGCCTACAGAAATGCGACACATGCAGTCACCAACCAGACCCCGGCCATTATGTTCTTTAACCGAAGGTTGAGATCTCATCTGGATTTGCTCAGACCAAATGTACGAAGAGATGTTGAGAATAAGCAATTCCAGCACATCAATGAGAAGCCGACAAGGAGCTTCAATGTAGGGCAACCAGTCTTGGCCCTCGACTACCGAACAGAGAAATGGCAACCAGGAACGATATGCACATGGCAGGGGCCACTAATGTACACAGTGGATGTTGGGGAGAACATTGTGAGACGCCATGTCGACCAGATCCTAGAGTCACAGGAACGAGTCAACCCCATGTCTCGCGCACCTGGTGATGAACCTGACATACAGGTAGCATCTACCCCAGAAACAGTAGCATCGGAAGCTGATGAACCAACTGACGACAAGGGGCCTCCGCACCAAGAACAAGACACTCAGGAAAGGCGCTATCCAGAAAGGGTCAGGAAGCCGCCCCAAAGACTGAATTTATAAATGGACTATTTTCAGTTAATGTGCATGTTAAAAGTGTTAATTGTTAAATGAATGTTATGGTAATGTCAATCTAAAAGGGGAGGAATTGTAGTGTATGTACCTTTAAGGGGAGAACTACTTTTTACAGCTCCTGTATACTGTAGTACTGGCAGTGACCACACCTGTATATAAACCCTGAGTAGGGATCTGTACATTTAGTTTTAAAGTAACCCTCATCCAGTAAATACCTGTTGATTGTTCCTGCAGTCTCGTGTCTAGTTATTGAAGGACACACTACATCAAAAATACACGGATCTAACACAAGCCTTTCTCACTTTCCATCTCCTGAGAATGCTTGCATTCCTTGCTCCATTCCTGCCCCCCTGCCCTCACCTTAATGCGAGTGTTGTGCCTTTATGCTTTCAGATAATCAGCAACCAGATGACCAGCCTCCAGATGACCAGCCTATCCCTGAGCCTCCCAGTGAGAGTGAGGAAGGAGAAGAGGAGAAGCAAAACACCGCATCACTGCGCCTCACCCACAGACGTCACCTTAGATACTGGCACTACGCGATCTTTAGAGGCAGGTTTAGTAGAGGGATCTGCACTGGGTGATGCATTGGGACGAGCGGGCTGCAGCAAGGCCAGGGGGAAAGGGTAGTTCGGGAGTCAGCTCCCCGGAGGGCGAGTTCGCGCACGAGTTCTGCTGCACAGGACTCAGACAAGGCCCTCAATGGGGAGGTGTTCACAAGAAGGGTCATGGCCATGCACACTGAGATGATAGGTGCAATGGTAAGGGTGTCCGAGAGCCTCTCGGAAATGGTAAGGAGCGTGGAGGAGTCCACCTCCAACATTGCGTAGAACTCTGCGCACACCATGGAGCCCATCATTTCCACTGTGCAGAGGATGGTCGACTCCCAGAGAGGCTGTACGGATCCACACCTCATGGGCGATGTGGCAGCATCTATTGCAGCACAGTAGGAAGCTACGCAACGTCTTAGTGCTGTAATGCAGTCAATGGTTGATGCCATCCAGTCTCAAACTGCTCTCATGCAGTCTCAGCTTGATGCCATGAAAGCTCTGACTGCTGCAATCATCGCTGGGGGTCCACCACAGTCAGAGAATCATAGAATGGTTATAGCACGGAAGAAGGCCATTCGGCCTCTTGAGCATGTGCTGACTCTCAGCTAGTCCCACTCCCCTGCCCTTTCCCCATAGCCCTGCAAATTTTTTTTCCTTCGGATACTTGTCCAACTCCCTTTTGAAAGATAAGATTGAGTCTGCCTCCACCACCCTTTCAGGCAATGCATTCCAGATCTTAACCACTCGCTGCGTAAAAAAGAGGGCTTTCATGGTGTCGCAGCAGGCCAGCAATCTGTGCTTCAGCAGATTGGTAGGGATGCTGAAGTGCTGCCCCGGGGGGAGTGGCAGTGGGTCAGTGGAGCAGGAACCTGCTGTCCTCTCTCAGGATGACAGCATTCCTGCTCCCACCACTGTCACTCCGCCATTGCACTTGTTGCTGCCTGTCATCCAGCCAGGCCAGACTGCTGCCGCCCAGCCTGAGGTGGTGCAGTTTACAGCCAGGCCTTCCAGGCCCAGAGCTGGTCGAGGGTGTCGTTCAAGGCCATTTGTAGTCTCTGGCACCGACATTCAGCAGCCTTCCACCAGCGCTGCTGCAGCCACTGGGGAGACACTATGTAGGTGCAGTAGATTAAAAAAAGGGACTGTAAAGAGGGGAGGCAAGGGTTCGCACAAGGGTGATCAGTCAATATTGTTGTATATATGTGGTTAATGGTTTTTGATAAATTTACTACTGGAATGTTGCAGATTTGGTGCTGTGTCTCATTGCAGTTCTGGAGTGTGGTATGGAATCACAAAGTGATGGAATGATGGCGACGTGCTCAGCAGGACTCGAAGTAACTGGAAACGAATTCTGATGAGGCGGTCACGGACCGACCTTGCAGAACGCCAATTGAATGGTTGTCTCCTCCGTTGCTGCTGTTCGTCCTCCTGTCCCTCCTGCTCCTCTTCTTCCTCCTCCTCCTTATCCTCTACCTCCTCCTGAGGTGGTGCGGCTATGCCTGGTGGCAATGGCTGTGCCCTCATAATGGCCAAGTTGTGCACCATGCAGCAGATGACGACGAAAAGTTACACCCGCTCAGCCGAGTACTGGAGGGTTCCTCCCAAGCGGTCAAGGCAGCGGAACCGTTGCTTGAGCACTCCGATGGTCTGCTCAATGATGTTCCTGGTGGCAGCATGGCTCTCATTATAGGAGTGTTGGCCAGGAGTGTTGGGGTTGTGGAGGGGAGTCATGAGCCAGGTGGAGAGCGGATAGCCCTTGTCACCCAGCAGCCAGCCGCAAGCTTGATGTGGTGGCTAGAATAGAGCTGGCACACAGGTCTGGCGCAGGATGAAGGCACCGTGGCTGCTGCCAGGATAGCGGGCATTGACGGTCAGGATTCACCATGTGTGGTCGCACACCAACTGCACATTAAGTGAGTGGTAGTCTTTGCGGTTACGGAATACCTCAGGATTGTTATAAGGTGCCCGCAAAGTGATGTGGGTGCAGTCAATAGCGCCCTGCACCATGGGGAAGCCCACTTTACTGGCAAAGCCACATACATGCTCGCGCTCCTTCTCACTGGTCATGGGGAAGGAAATGTAGTCCCTTCTCCTTCTGTACAGAGCATCTGTGACCTCACGGATGGACGGCGAACTGGGGGATGTTGGAGATGTCGCCTGTCGCACACTGGAATGATCCACTGGCGTAGAAATTGAGGGCGACGGTGACCTTGACTACCACTGAGAGAGCCATGGTGGTGCTGATCTGAGGCTCGTGGTCTGGCTGCAGGAGGTGGCAGAGCTCTGTGACCACATCCTTGCTGAAGTGGAGCCTTCTAACACACTGGTCCTCAGTGAAATTCAGGTAGGAGCACTGGTGCCGGAATAGCCTGGGTGGGTAAGGCCTCCTGTTGAGAGCCCTGTTGGCCTTCCTATCTCTGGTCACATTTTGCATCTTTCTCTGTGCCTCAGTTGCCTCCGGCCTTGACGCTGGAGGGCGAGATCCAGTACAGCCCCCATGAAAGGATGCAAATATTGCACTTTCAAATCTCCCCTCAATGCAACTGAAGAATCTTTATGTGCCAGAACACTCGTTAAAATGCAAAATGCTGAAATCAGTCAAAAGGCCTCTTTGCCTATGTGAAACTAACAATGCAGCATTGTTGGCCGACAAAAACAAAACCGGATGTGAATACTTTTAAATAGCGCTCCTCCAGCGCCTCCTCTACCTGTCATCATTAACAGCAGGCACACAAGCAGGGGGCGAGAGGGAGTTTTTCATCCGGGGCGCTGCGCATGGCAATGACAACATGATCTCCGGGCGCAGGAGATTGGGGCGCAACGTCTTACCTCTGCTGCAAAACTCCCGCCGAATTTAGCGGGAGGCGTTGATATCGCTGAGCCCAGTCGCAAACCCATTTGTGCCCTGGAGGCGCTAACAGGAGGTGCAAAAGAGCCCAATTTCTAGCCCCAAGTGTCCAACATTACCAGCGCTACTAAGGAATCTAAGTTGTGTCTGAATTACCTCTTACAGTATGGTACCTTTACCATTAATGATAGAACCTAATAAACGACAATGGTTAGGCCGATTAGGGACCAAAAAGGAGACCTATGCATGGAGGCAGAGGGTACGGCTGTGGTACTAAATGAGTACTTTGCATTTGTCTTCACCAAGGAAGAGGATGCTGCCATAGACATCGTAAAGGAAGAGGTAGTGGAGTTACTTGATAGGATAAAAATTGATAAAGAGGAGGTATTAGAAAGGCTGGCTGTACTTAAAGTAGATAAGTCACTAGGAGCGGATGGGATGCATCCTAGGATGCTGAGGGAGTTGAGGGAGGAAATCGCGGAGGTACTGGCCACAATATTCCAATCCTCCTTAGATACGGGGGTGGTGCCAGAGGACTGGGGAATTGCAAATGTTACACCATTGTTCAAAAAAGGGTCTAAAGATAAACCCAGCAACTACAGGCCAGTCAGTTTGATCTCGGTAGTGGGGAAGCTTTTAGAAACAGTAATCAGGGACAAAATTAACAATCACTTGGATAGGTGTGGATTAATTAAGGAAAGCTAGCACGGATTTATTAAAGGCAACAACAACAGAAAATGCTGCAAACACTCAGCAGGTCAGGCAGCATCGAGTAGAGAGAAACAGAGTTAACGTTTCAGGTCGATGACCCTTCGTCAGAGGTTTAACTAACTTGATCAAGTTCTTTGATGAAGTAATGGAGAGGGTGGATGAGGGTAGTGCGGTTGATGTTTTGTATGTGGACTTTCAAAAGACGTTTGATTTGATACCACATCATAGACTTGTTAGCAAAATTAAAGGCCATGGGATTAAAGGGACAGTGGTTGTGTGGATATGAAATTGGCTAAAGGACAGAAAGCAGAGTATTGGTGAACGGTTGTTTTGCAGACTGGAGGAAAGTGTGCAGTGGTGTTCCCCAGGTGTCAGTATTAAGACCACAGCTCTTTTTGATATATATTAATGACCTGGACTTGGATATACAGGGCATAATTTCAAAGTTAGCAGATGACAAAACTCGGAAATGTAGTAAACAATGAGAAGGATAGTAACAGATTCAGGAGGACATAGACAGACTGGTGAAATTGGCAGACACGTAGCAGATGAAATTTAATGGAGAGAAGTGATTCATCTTGGTAGGAAGAATGAGGAGAGGCAATATGAACTAAATGATACAATTTTAAAGGGGGTGCAGGAACAGAGAGACCTGGGGGCGTGTGTATACATATCTTTGAAGGTGGCAGGACAAGTTGAGAAGGCTGTTAAAAAAGCATATAGGATCCTTGGCTTCATAAATAGAGGCATAGAATACAAAAGCAAGGACCTTTATAAAACACTAGCTGGGGGAGCCCGGCGGTACCGAGGCTTTTTGAGGGCATGTTGTTGTTGGAAGAGAGAGAGGGAGGGACTGGGGGGAAGAGAGAGAGGGAAGGAGAGAGAGAGAGAGGGAAGGAGAGAGAGAGAGAGAGGGAAGGAGAGAGAGAGGGAAGGAGAGAGAGAGAGGGAAGGAGAGAGAGAGAGGGAAGGAGAGAGGGGGAAGGAGAGAGAGAGAGAGGGAAGGAGAGAGAGAGAGAGAGGGAAGGAGAGAGAGAGGGAAGGAGAGAGAGAGAGGGAAGGAGAGAGAGAGAGGGAAGGAGAGAGGGGGAAGGAGAGAGAGAGGGGGAAGGAGAGAGAGAGAGAGATGGAAGGAGAGAGAGAGAGGGAAGGAGAGAGAGAAAATTGAGATTAGTCCTAGGAGAAGGAGACAGACCATACCTTGGGGCCAAATATGTAACAACATGTCACAACCTGAGGACTGTTTAAAATTAAGACTGTTTAAAATTAATATTGAACGTACCAAATGAAGTACAAAGACTGTTTAAAACTAATATTGTTTAAAAGTAATATTGTATGTACCCAACAAATGTCAAATCGATTGACACCTACAGAATGTTGGAAAACTGTACCTTTTTGCTATGTAAGCTTTGGCAATATGGTTCTCTGTAAACTTTCATGCCAATAAAGCATTTGAATTGGAATTGGAATTGGAATTGGAGAGAGGGAAGGAGAGAGAGAGGGAAGCAGAGAGAGAGGGAAGGAGAGAGAGAGAGAGAGAGAGAGAGGGGGAAGGAGAGAGAGAGAGAGATGGAAGGAAAGAGAGAGAGAAATGGAAGGAGAGAGAGAGAGGGAAGGAGAGAGAGGGAAGGAGAGAGAGACAGAGAGAGAGAGGGAAGCAGAGAGAGAGAGAGGGAAGGAGAGAGAGAGAGAGGAAAGGAGAGAGAGAGAGATTGGGAGTGTGAGAGAGAGAGAGAGATTGGGAGTGTGAGAGAGAGAGAGATTGGGAGTGTGAGAGAGAGAGAGATTGGGAGTGTGAGAGAGAGAGAGATTGGGAGTGTGAGAGAGAGAGAGATTGGGAG